>NC_141691.1:1557107677-1558523576 GCF_964263255.1 Lissotriton vulgaris | reverse complement strand
GCAGAGGCCCCGGTTCCGTCCGGGGCCAGGCCAGGAATCAAATGACGGCGTAGAAATGGTTCCCGAAGTCCGATCTCAGCCCCAAAAACTGCAGCAGGATCAGCAGAAGTAGCACTTCTAAAGCCCGTAGAAATAATCAGGATATAAAAAGGATAGATGCAAGAGGGCGGCGCCGGTCTCGGGAGCCCTCTGCTCACGCGACCATCTTGGATGCCCGCGTAGCTCCTCCCCTATGGAAGCATTTTCAACAGAAAATGCCATGTCTACCTTATCTAGATTCAACAAAAGACCAGGAGAACATCACACTCGCTGTGACCCCAATAGCATCACAGGGTTGATCTCTTGTACAACTCTTCACCCCTCAGCAGCTTCCTATTGGCTACAGAGGAGGTAAGGTAAGTACAATGGCTGGAACCTATAGAAAGTAAACAAGATTCTTGGGGCGGCATTAGGAGTGTTCATTCGAAAGGAGCTTGCAATTCCTGTTACTGTCAAGTCCACTGGGAGGTCCTCTGTGCCTCAGGATTGGTTGGCTACTAGCCGAGTCAGGGGTGCCTGAAGGTACCCCTGACTCTGCTAGCATTTAAAGCTCAGAGTTAGTACCAAGGGCCTGATACAAGGAAGGTAACAGGGAAAGGACAGGTGGAAGGAGACTTGAAATAATTAGTTTGAAAGTTACTACTATTTCCAGCCCATCTCCAGCTCCCAAGAACCTCTGTATATTACATGCTAAATATTCCATATTTTCCTCAGCAACTGACAAAAACTCATAAATAGCAAGTTCTGCATGTTCAAAAGGCACCCTCGCTTATGAATTAAACAGATATAAAAATAAATGTATGCTGTTTGTCACTCACAGCAGTTTTTAAGACCTTTACTTTTTTAGAACTATATTGCTGCCCTTTTAACACCGCCATCATAAATTAAATTGAGAGCTTGCTTTATTGGATTGCATCTAAAGATAAACGTGTATTTAAGCAGTGCACATATATTATAGAGTAGTTGGTGATTTGATGCTGTCAATCTAGTCCTTCTCATTTCAACATGCAGCCCTGACTCTCCATTTATACTCAAACCCACGCTGACTGTATCAACAAATTTACCAACACCTGCAGGCCGAAAGAACATGGAATTTTCATCTATATTTAACCTCGTGCATATATCTGTATAATGAATAGCTGGCTATGTTTTTTCTAGAAATATTCAACTGATATCACTGTATTCTAAGTACATAAAACAGGCACTCAAAGTGCTCAGGAAGCAGACAAAACAAGAGAACTGCATCGATTAACTAAAGCCAGTTAGTTACGTACTTGAATGGCCAGTTTCAGCATATCATGATTTCAAGTAAAACAGTTGTGCAATCTGCCGGTTTGAGAGCAATTAGCGCGTGCTAAAGGAGGGAAACGTTAATCCCGGCAGGAACACATAGGTGACGGGGTCATGTTTAATATGTGACCGTATTCTGTTGCCAGGGTATCTCTGTTAATTAACAAAGTAATTTTGACAAGATTGCGTGTATTTTTGTTGAACAGTAGATTAAACCCACTTGCTGAATGTACTGGGGATTCCCAAACTCGTGTTTTTGCTGCCCTCCCCCTTTTGCCGCCCTAGGCAGCCGCCTAGTCCTGCCTAGTGGTTGAAACGGCCCTGAGGTGCATCGTTATATCAATGCACACAACATTTTTTCACATGAATTGAGGATATTAAACAATAACTATGAATCTTATTGTTCCACCTATTCCAAGGTTTTCATTGTATATAGAGAAAAAAGTAAAGTTGGTAGGATCAAAGGCCACTTTATTAACAACCAACCACATCAGTAATAATATGCAAATTTTCCAGCTACATCTAGAAAATGTATATGTGTTCCGGGCAACATGCAAGATCTTTACATTGGTGACCTTAAAGAGATTGGATTCTGTTGAAAAGTCACTGAATGACAAATAAATGTGTTCATTGCACATATCGAGCGTATCATAAGATAAAGCCTGTGAAACACTCAAATATCAGTTCCTTATATTCATATTCTCAACCTTTGGCCAGCATGCATTTAGATTTATGTCTGGGAGAAAGGTAGCTCAAGGGCTAGACCCCTTTGGCTTGCAACTTCATGCCACTCACTATTCGACAATGCCCTCTGTTTGCAGTGTGACAACTCAAATCAAATCTCTATTTTCCAAAGGGACTATGGACTCAAGATCATACGTCATTACCATTCTGAAATCCTGCAATTCACTAAATCAAAGGCTTGCGGCCACTAAATGAATATTTACCATGTACTATACACATTTTGAGATTCAATTAATTATTACTGAAAGGGTTTAGAAATGCATACTGAAACATAATTTGGAAGAGTCTTGGTTAGGGCGTCCATTTCAAATTTTGATTCAGTATTAAATGTGTCAATGCTTTACCACTGAAATCAGGTAGCAAAGCAATGAACATTTACAGACTCCTGAGTTGCAACGCTAAGGCATTTTTGAAAATGAAATGGTCCCCTTGGGACACCTTCCCTTTGTGTATACAAAATAAAGGACTACTTGCAACTCTCAAAGCAACTTTTAAGAAATAAAAAACTTCTATTTTTAATTATAATAATTTCATTTAAGGAAAACAGACTTCATTTAAGAAAGTTTTCTTTATTGAGAGGCAGTCATAGACATGGTGGATTGCAGACTCCCAGTTGACCTTCATCCCCTTGATAGTATTTAATAGGAGCAATTTGTGACCTACTTCATAAATATTCATGAGGTAGGTCAGTTTACACATGTTTCAAACTAACCTATTAGTACATAGGTCAATTTGCAAAATTCCAAACTGGTCAAAAAACATTATGGTCGCAATTTTCTTTTTTTTTTTTTCTTTTTAGTATTTATAGTTTTATTGTTTTCTTGCAAGGAAATACAGCAATATATAAAAACAAAAATCCAGCTTGGATACATACAGAATACAACACTTGAAAATTCAAACAAAGTGATTAGATCCAATCAGCAATTGGTGCCCAAATTTTCTCCCCCAAAGCTCTTCTTTTGATCCCTTTTAACTTATAGATGGCAGACTCAATATTATACATAAACAATAATTTTTCATGCCAAGTAAAAAAGGAAGGGGGGTCTGAGTTAATCCACTCCCTGGTAATGCACGCTCTAGCTACCGCCATACAAATAAATAAGAAGTAGGTTACTGGCTTTGGTGTAGAGGTAGTAAGCTCTATGCCCAGTAACACCATCTCGGGGGTTACCGTAATATCGCAGTTAAGAACCACAGCTAGAAAACTTTCAATTTGTTGAAAAAAGAACCTAAGTTTAGGGTAAAGAAAAAACATAGGCAGATTAATAGCTGCATGTAACCCACAACGGCTACAGTTCGTTCCGAGGGTCGTACTCCACCTAACAACCTTACTTGGAGTGTAATAAAGGTCATGAATGCGCATAAAATGCTGAGATTTCATCATCTATGTAATTAAACATTCTGAAGCACACTCAACGGAAGACAAAATATCAATACCAGGGATACCTAGTTTATTAACCCATTTCAACTGGCACTGTTCCATATCGTCCCCACATTCTTGAATCAAGCTTAAATAAAGAGAGCCGATAAGGGCTTTTTTCTGCAAAAGTTCCAGTAAAGAAATTCTTGTCATTCTAGCTAAGGTAATAAATGGAGAACTCTGTAAAAAACTGCGGATCTTAAGAAATTTAAAAAAGTAATTTCTTGCCAAAGAAAATTCATTCTCTAATTCCTGAAATGAAGCAATTTGACCATTAATAAATAAGTCGCCCAAATATTGTAGTCCTTTCTGCTCCCACCTATAAATCGTTAAGTCACAGAAAATAGCTGGCAAAAGACCAGGCGAGGCTAAGGGGGTATAGGCATTTAGTTTAGATAAGCCCAAAACTTTTTGCCAAGCTCCAAATCTGCCTTCAACGTCTTATACTTTGTTTTTTTATGATAGCTGGGCTCAACAACCTTCAGGAAACTACCTTTCACTTTCTCACCCATAGTCATTTCAAATATAGTTGGGGTTTGACAAGCAGGTATATTTACTCTATCTCCAATTATAAGAGGACTAATAAATTGGAGTGTTGCTGCTAAGTAATAAAATAGACAACAAGGGACATTCTATCCCCCACACTCCTTACTCAGAATCATTTTTTTGAGGGCTTTCCGATGGCTTTATAGCCCCACAAAATCCTGGAAGTAGTCCTTTCTAAATTTTTAAAACAGAAAGGATGGAATTCCATCGGTATAGTGCAGTACATATACAGCACTTTTGGTAGGATCAGGATTTTTAAAATGTTAAGTCTACCATGCAATGATAGATGTAAATGATCTAGGCACTGTAACATAATGTTAATTCGAGCTATCACAGGGTTTATGTTAAGTTCCGGTATTTTCTCTATGGGCAATGATATCTTAATTCCCAAGTATGTGACCTCTGAGATGGTAGAAATATTCAAGGGTGGATTGTCTCCAGAACATAGGATCTGCGTTTTCTCCAAATTAAGTTTATAACCGGAGAATGATCCAAATTGTTTAGCAAGCTCATTAATTGCCGGAAGAGCAGTCTGGACATCGGTAGTGGTTATTACAATGTCATCAGCATAAGCCAATGCTCGGTAGTTAGTGTTGGCTAAATAAATGGGTCTAATCTTTTGTTCCAAAATAAAACGATTAATTAAGGGGTCAATATAAAGTGCGAAAAGTAAAGGTGAGCAGGGGCATCCTTGACGAGTGCCCCTAGTGATTGAAAAAAAAGGGGAAAGTTGACCATTAATTCGAATACAAGCTTTTGGAGCGATATACATAGTTTTTAGTGCCGTTAGAAAACCTGGGCCAAATCCCTTCCTAGCTAGCACGTCCCACAGATAACCCCAGGCAACCCGGTCAAAGGCTTTTTCAGCGTCTAAAAATACGAGTCCGACGTTAGACCGGGTTGCCTGGGACCAATCAAGAAACGTGATCACCCATCGAATATGATCCACGGTGTCACGGGCAGGATTGATATTTGGATATTTGGAGACTAGCGGAGAAATAATATTGGATAATCGCGAGGGAAGAATTTTAGAATTTTTTTTACTATCCGCATTTATAAGTGAAATGGGACGAAAAGATGACGGTAGCAGAGGGGGTTTTCCCTTTTTAAGAAACACAGTTATTATAGAATCGTGCCATGACTGAGGGGCAATGCCTTGTTGGGCTCTTAGAAATAAATCCACCAGTTCCAATCTTAAAATACCACGAAAATGCTTAAAAAACTCCAGGGGAAAGCATCAGGACCTGCAGCTTTACCAGAGGCTAAAGTCAACAATGACATCTCAATCTCCTCCCAAGTAATAGGCAGATCCAGCTTCTCCCTCTCCTGTGTAGATAGAATACCATTCAACGCCAATTCGGTAAATTGAGTTATCCGGTCTGAGCAATCTCCTATCACATCCTCAGCATATAGTTTAGAGTAAAAGTCACAGAACACTTTAAGTATATCAGCAGTATTGTTAACAGTCATCCCTGCAGTATTATTAATTTTGTCAATACTAGCAAACACCGCTTTCTGCCTCGCCCTCTTAGCCAGATGTTTTCCTGAGTTTTCTCCTACTTCATAGACCTCCGTTCGAAAAGCTGCAAGTTGTTGGGCAAACTTTAAAGCAAATCCTTGATGGATCTTAACCTTATGAGCCAATAGCTCCTTAATAATGGTATCTGTAGCTAAACCCTTGTTACAAGCCTGCATAAGCTGAATCTCTAACAGTCTCAAATTATTCATCTATGCTTACTCTTTCTTTTGAGTCTCCCTCTGTTTTCTTATTGAGTAGCTCAAGGTTTCTCCTCTAATCCCACATTTAAATGTATCCCAAACTACCTCTGCCGAAACGGATCCCCTGTTATTGGCAAAAAACTCAGGAATCCAAGTATTCATATGCCCAGTGTAGGATAAATCAAACAGGAGCTTACGATCAAAAGACCACGCCCGGGGGCTTAATAGAATATTTAAATCAAAACTAAGAGTAATGGGATTGTGATTCGATATAATTTTTGGTAACACCCTATATTCCGTTTGAGCAAATTCATTAAATAAAGTCCTAGCAACAAAAAAGTAATCCAGCCTAAAGTGTCTTTCATGAGGGGCAGAGAAAAAAGTGCAACCAAAAGTTTCCCCCCTTCTTTCATACCCCATATCTATCAATCGATATTCTTGAACAATCCCCTTGACTGCCTTAAATACAATCTTTTTTCTCCCTGCATATGCAATATTTACACAAATATCGAATGTTTCATCCAAATGCAAGTTGAAGTCCCCGCATAATATTAACCGAAGTGGCCATAAAGCTAGCTCCACACTTAATTGATGCAAGACTATGGGGTCATCAACGGTAGAAGCATAGACCGAGCAAATGGTAATAGTCGATCCCCAAGTTTAAGTTCAGCAATAACCCATCGTCCCAATGGGTCTTCTTTAATTCTTTTAACTTCACCCAGCCCAAACCTCTTTAAAATGGCCACCCCCCTTATTGTAGAGCTTTGACGAGAACACCCCACAACCTCCAATCCGAGATCCTTGAGCCATCCTCTGTTTGTCCAAGAAACATGGGTCTCCTGTATACAGAGTACATCTGCCCGCATAGCTTTAAACATCTGAGCCGTTATACCCCTTTTTCTTTTGTCATTTAAGCCACAAACATTAATGGAGCAAATCGAGAATTTTACCATTTTCTTGTATTAGTACAATTCTGCAATTAAGCTTGCAATAACAAAAGATTCAAACATTTGGAACCAGCCACTCAAAGATCCTAAACACAAAAGCTAAACATCCTTCAGCTGTACTTCCTTGCACCCAACATAGCACCCACTCCCACCCACACCCCCCGCAGTCCACCCCACCCACCCCACCCTCCTCCCAAAACCCCACCACCAGAAGCTTAAGGGCAAATGCCCTCATTGATGGAAAGTGAGTATAAACTATGTGATTCTACCCGAGCCCACCAGACCCATATTGTGCCTTGCCCCCAGTAATCATATTCCTAGGGAGGCAAAAAAAAAAAGAGAACCACAAAAAACATGAGGAAAGTGTATGGCCCTTATCCTGTCTCTACTACATTGGATCTAAGAATTGCTGCGCTTTAACCTCAGACACAAAGAAAATAGTTTTCTCCTTGTGCACCACCTTGAGCTTTGCAGGGTTTAGTAAAAATACTTGCCCCCCCCCCCTTAGACTGAATTGGTGCCATTAGCTGTTTAAGCCTCCAGCGTTGCTGCACTGCTGCCGAGCAGAAATTGGGCCGTACAAAGAACTCATGCCCCAAGCCCTTTCTATTTACAAAAGGGGGTGGTGATGAACAGAGTGTCTGAATTGAGCAGACCACTCTTACCCAGTCCAAAGATCAGGGCTTGATCCATCACCGTTATTTATCTCACTGCCCAAGCCCTTTCTAGTCTTTAAAGGTCTAGCCAAGTCATACAAGATCTCACGAAGCAAATAGTTTTGTAGGCATATGAGAATAGCTCTTGGGTTCTTGTTTTCCCCCCGATCACGTTTTTGATTAAAGGGAAAGCGATGAGCTCTTATCATTTCTTTATCCCAGACCCATCCTTTGAGATCTGGAAAGGCGTCCGAGAACAACTCCACAACAAAACGACGAGTGTCTCTTCCTTCTGATTGTTCAGCTATCCCCAGTATGCGCAAATTATTGCCCCGTCCGCGATTCTCCAGGTCGGTCAATTTCCAGTCAATGTCTTGTCTAGTATTCTCCAAGTCCTTAATTGACGTTTTCTGTGTGGAGAGTTCATCTTCCACGGCCGAAATCCGAACTTCGGTCTCCTGTGTTCTCAAATTAGTTTCATTGCTGGATTTAGCTAAGCGGCGAACGACATTCTGCAGTTTACGAACAGCTCCTTGGGTGCGGAGCCCTTCTGCCTTGGTCTCCTCTCTATGAGCCATGATTAGTTTGTACATCAAAGTTTACAGGTTATAGATAGATTTTAGTGTGATTTCCTCATCTCCTTCCAAAAATTCTGGGAATTCAGCGTGGGTTTCGGATGCCGCTCCAACCCCTTCCCACTGTGGTTGGTCTATCGCACCTTAATTATCACCTGAAAGGGGGTTCTGCACCTCTGCAACCCTACGAACTGTGTTAGGAGCTCCTTCATTCACCAGGAAGTCGGGACCAAGAAGTTCTTCCTCAGAAGTTTGATTACAGTTGTCGGCCCAATCTTTTGAATGCAAATGGCCTTCATTAATCAACTCCTCGCCAAACTCCCCATCAGATCCTACCGATACATCGGACATGGAGTAAAATTGGCCCCCCGATTCGATAGATTCTGCATCATTTGTAGTTAAGACTAATCCATCTTTCTCTTTAATACCCCCTTCGTTGACCCGTGGCGAGACTCTGACCTCCCCCACCGCTTGACAGAGTTCAACTAAGTCATCATCAATGCTTTTTTCGAGGGGGGGTCACTCCATCCCCAGCTGTGGGCAAAATTAAGTTTAAAGGGGTCTGTAATGAGAGATTTGCACCCTGGTTTTTAGGTACAGCACCAGACGGGTCAGCAGCTCCTTGCACACTTCCTTGAATAAGACCTCCAGGTGTCTGAGTACTACTCTTGGATGAAGTAGTTATATTCTTCTTTTTAAATAAATCAGGTATTACTGGCTCCTTAATGACCTCATTTGCTGACGAGCTCGAGTCTCAGGGATAGCTCTATTGAGCGAATTAAGCCCTGTCGCTGACGTTGCTGCAGTATTTTCCACAGTATTGGGCGTCGTATTAGCAGCGTTAGCTGAGTTAGTAGCGGCTTTTGTTTTTGTCCCTCTGCCTTTAGGCGCCATAGTTATCACTTAAGCAGTAAACAGCTACACAGCTAAATAGATTGATAGATAGCAGACAAGTAGCTGTATTAAATGCCCTTATACTAATGCCACTGACCAGAATATGCTAGCTATTAAATTATAGCGGTGCCAGGTAACAGACAAATCCAATAACAGTCAAATTCGCAGTAGCAACTGTTCCGTATGCTATTGTGTTTCTTTTGAGGGTTTGAAGCTTCTTGCGACCTACTTACTGCTACTGATAATGTATTAATATATACCGGTGCCAGATAACAGTCAATCACAATAACAGTCGGATTCACAGTAGCGGCATATTTCTTTGAGGCTTCTTGCAGCCTACTTACTGCTATTGAAAATGTCCTGGACAATCGTGCCTTCAATGAAGGAAGTGAGAGCAAGCCTGCTCGACTAACGCGGATGCCTGGATAGTTGCAACAATGTATCCACTCCCAGCCCTTCGTCTCGCACCTCCGTCATACACCTCTCACAGCTGCTCCGTAGCCGCTCCGACCTCTGCCAGGATGAAAGATTTCCACGTCTCCACTACAGCCTTGCAGCTCTCCAACCCAGATGCTAGCAATCCGGCGTCTTTCCGCCCTTCGCACGCCTCCGTTCTCCCCGCCTTCCGCCTACCGCTACAGACAGACTGAGACTCTCCAAAACTCTCGACGACTCTCCACAGCTCTGGATTCAGCTGAAACGGCAACAAAGCGAGAAGACTCCCACTCAGAAAGGGCTGAGATAAAACAGCGACATTGAACAGCGAGCCGGTCGGACCTCAGGTACGACGCCACATAGCTCCTCACACGGCAGCAGTAGCGGCCGCCATCTTGCTTCCTCGCAATTATGGTCGCAATTTGCAACCCTTATTTTGTGACCAGGGCTTTGTACACAGAGCTCCATGTTTCTAGCACCCAGAGACAGGCCACTTTGTATGTTTTGCAACATTATTGTTCTAGCCCATTGCATTTTTAACTCTTCTTCATCGGATTCACCCAACATGGTGCCTAGAGATACACCAGATGACAAAAAGCGAGGCGTAATTTCTCTGTACCAGAAATCAGCACATAAGGATATGCAACTTGTTCCATAAAAACACACTTCACCATTAAATGTTACTAGGACCGACCAGCCCCAAACACTAACTATACTTCAGTAGGAAACAAAAATATACTGGTGGCTCCTCTGCTAAGGTGGAGGAGCATTAACCCACTACATTTAGCATTGCAAAGAAGGGAAAATAAAAAGATAACAGCACAATGTTGTTATCATTTTATTTTTCGTGCTGAAGCAGATTTTGGGGTGGGGCGGAGGGGGGCTAAGACCAATGCATTGCAGCGTTGTGATTGGCTTAGGGGAGCCTGTTTGTGCCTACTGTTCTGGCCTGACCAAGCAGACAATGAAGACGATAGAGGAGAGTCTGCGGTAATGTACGGTAAGTGCTATTTCTTTTTTGAACCTCCTCCCCCGCTGCTCACCTACCACCCTCATTGAGGACCAGCTGCGACTGCAAAAGTACCAGCTATTAGAGGCTGGTATTTATCACTAACATGTGATAGTCATAAAATAACATATGTAGAAGCTCATCAATAAACAGCTCCAAACACCTATCACCTAACAACGATCTCAAGGTCAAAAGAATGATTTAAACACACAATAGCAATAAATAACATCGGTCAGAAGTGAGATCATCTCTAGGCAGCTAGCATAATGTCAGAAGGAGGATATTGAGGGCCCCTTTGTAATAATTTTGCAGTTCACACAATCAAAAGTGTAGGTGCCTCATTTTGGAATTACTGAAACTACCTCTTCTTTAATATTGCCTGCCATGGTTGCAAAAATAATACTATTTTTAACTAGTCATGCCCAGCAGAATTACCCAAAATGGAGCGTGCCCTATGACACCACTACTCGAGGTAGGCATAAAATAGGGACAGACTCAAAGATTGCTTCCATTTTGTGCTCACTCAGGTGGACATATTGTGAGGAGTATGATCCCTGTCACTGTGCTGTACCTCACAAATGGGCCCAGTGAAGCATGGTACCTTATCCAAGTCAGCTTGGAAGCTCCATGGACCACAGCCAGGGACGTTTAATTTTGCTATGTTAAATTAAGCCATTTGACGGAGGGCTGACAATATGTACGTTGATGAATAATGTTACAAGGATGTGATTAAATAGCAGGGGTATCTGTCTGCAGATCATCAAACTGTAGTTGTTAACACTGCAGCTTCTCCAAGGTCAGGACAGCTCTCTGAAACAGATCTGATTAGTGACTGCACAGTAACTAAAAAGGCTATAAAATCAACATCTTGGCAGAAAGTATGTGCTGGCACAAGGTGCAATAGCAGAGACACTCTGACTCTTGGTTTTATGAATTTTGAAATGCGTCCTAGCTCTGAGGAATCAATTGATGAGATTACACCACCCATGGCCCACAAATTGCTCTTACAATTTAGGTATCAGACTCTCTATTAGGGTTTTTTGTAAAAAGTGGGACAATAAAAAATGTAAGAACACGGAGTGCCTGGCGTGTAGCAGTCGATCCGAAAATTTAGATGTTAGACTTGGCTTTTTCAGAGGGTTCACACACCAAACTTTTTGCTTTTTGATCTCCTGTTTTGACCATGTGTTTGTTGGTTATAGGACTCAGGGCACTTTCCACTGCTAATCTTTGCTAAAGTGCATATGCTCGCTGAGAAAATTGTGTTTATTGATAGATGTTTCCATGATTAGTTATTCATTTACTGATAAGTCCCTAGTGCGGTGCACTGTGTGTGCCTAGCACCTGTAAATTCTACTAGTGGGCCTGCAGCAAGGATTGTGCCACCAACATGAGTAGACCAGAAAATCTATCTCAGACCTGCCACTGCAGTGTCTGCCTTCAGTTTTAAACTGCCATGTCGACCTGGCAAATGCACCCACCTGCCAGGCCCTAACCTTCCCTGTTCTTACATGTTAGGTACCCCTATAGTAGGCTCAAGGTACCCCCATGGGCAGGTAGGGCATGTACTGGTGTGTGTGACATGTCCTTATAGTGAAATACTACTAATTTCCTTTCTTTTATATTGAAAGGCTATCTGTCCCTTAGGTTAGGATGGGAGATACTTTGTAACATCTTACAAGAACTTGGGACAAGATAGAAGAATAACGTTCAGGCTCTCTGAACTCAGGATTTATTAACACATCTTTTTAGTGAAGATAGTTTTTACATTTTGTGTTTGAAGATCACAATTTTCTAAAGTGGGCTTTTTTTTAACCTCTCTGTGTGCCTTTGCCTGGTTGTGGATTGACTGTCAGGTTATGAAGTTACAGGGGCTGGGGATGTGCATTCACTGTAGATAGCCTCTGGACACCCGTTCCCTAGCTACTTCCACCGGCTCAGCGCAGGGACGTCTCTGGGTAGCCATGCGCTTTACAATTCTTATTCCAATTCCAATTCAAACTCCTATAGCCACTGGGGGGGTTGAGGTGTGTCTGGCCCTGCCTGGATGTCTTAGAGTTGAGCTGAATAGACCTTGGCTGCATTTAGAGTAGTGTGAGGAGTTTTCCTTGCACCTGAATAGGGCCTGTCTCCTTTCCAAAATGCTTTCTCCACCCCCCTGTGGTCATACTGCACCATGCAGCTCCCTGGGCAGAATGGGGTAGAAGTAGTGGACCTTAAACCCTAGAAATTTAGCTCACTTCTGGACTCAAGAGGAAACTTTGCCAAGGAGAAGAGCTAGAGAGCTATAAGGAGGAGTACTGCCTCTTTGCTGTGTGGTGTGTGGGATTGGCTTGCAGATTTTGCGTTTGCCAAGGAAAGGGCAAAAACTGAAACTTTCCTGTGAACCTACTTGAAGAAGAATCTCTAAGGGCTTGTGTGTGCTGGCCTCCTGTTCTGAAGTTTCAGGGACACAAACACTTCACCCCAGCTCCCCTGACTCTATTGCTGAGATTTCTGCTGATTTCAGTCTTGGGCCTCTGGAGGTTGTTCCTGCTGTTGGGAGCTGGAAGCAACTTGAAAGAAGCAAGAAAACCTTTCTGTGATCCTGTGACCTGCACTGAGGCCATAGGTACCACTGTTGAAGTGCACGACGCACCACCTGGCCTGCAGCTTTGATGCCCTTTGACGCCTGAAGTTATCAGCATTTCCCAAGACCAGTGCTCGCACAGACTCAGTCATCGCCAGTGCATGCATCTTGTTATCGCGGCGCCAATAACCACTGAGGGCGACTCCACGAAATCACCAACTTCGCACCATCACCCAAACCGACGCCTCACCGCAGACGCAACAGACTTCCCCTGTCCTCCTGGATTCAGCATATCGCCTCATTGCGGACATGACGCCTCGCTCCTCCCCCGGCCACCAGGGAGACGGCCTGAACTCAGCACTGATGCCTCACCTCCACGATGTTGTTCATTTTCATAGACTTTGTTATCCAAAGGTATTGTTTGTTTGGGGGTCTGTTCAACTCCGTGCCCGATGAAGCACACCTCACGGTTGGTGCCGCACTTTGGATTCATTACTGTCACGACATGGGAATAGCTACAGGTGGAGCTATTTGTTTTCTACAAGCTTTATTTTGGAAGTAACTGTTTTTACGTGCTATTTTACTACATGTTTGTTGCATATTTGTCATTTTGGTCTTGTTGAGTTTAAGATAAAGATTCTTTATTTTCCTAAACTGGTGGGGTGTCCATTTGTGGTCTTATCACTGTATTACTGTGTGTTTTGAGTCCAAATACTTTACACATTGCCTTTGGGATAAACCTGTTTGCTCATGCCAAGCTACCAAGGGGGTGAGCATGAGTTATCTAAAGTGTGTATCCCCCTTACCCCGACTAGAAGCAAGAGTACCTACTTGGACAAAGGTGCATACCTCTGCCAACTAGTGACCCCCCATTTCTGACAATAGAACATTTGCTTTCCTTCTGCCACGGAGAGTAGACCCTCAGGCCCTGCAAAAGCACAGAAGACATTAGCTCTCTGATAACTTCAGCTGAAATACGCACAGCAATCAAAGATCTCCCTAAAAATAAGACCTCAGGCATAGATGGCATGCCAAAGGAATTCTACACCACATATTACCAACAATTGGCTCCCTGACTTCAAAAACTTCACTGCCTAAACCCAGCAGGAATCACTCTAACCTGTCCTCATATAGACTGCTTTATTAAACACGGAATACAAAATACTCAGTAAAATATTAACCAGCTGTCTCCTGCCTCTGTTACCAAAACTAATACACACGGACTAGTGTGTTTGTACCGGCATGAAACACATCCTTAAACCTACATAGACTACGCACTCGAACCCCTAGCACAGAGACTGCATGCTGAATCTGTAAAGTGGGGTATCACCATTAACCAAAAGCTTCATGTGCTATCATTGCATGCAGACAATATTATACTTTACTCCAAAGACCTACAGGAGAATGGTTGCACAACCTTTGCCCAGTTCGAATCTATCGCGGGCTGGCCATTAATTATGAACAATCATATGCATTCCCCTTTAGGAGTGAACTGAATATGCTAACAATCCCCATGATGTAACAGTTGCCCCTACCACTTTTCGATACCTAGATATGCAAACCTACAGACATCCACATGATCTCATCAGAGGAACATACAAAAGGCAATGGGTTCCTTGCGTGTGCAGGTTGTTTTTTGGGACATCCCTTCCTCTCTCGATTACTGGCCACCTAGCAATCTCTAAAATGGTGGTGCTTCCGCTGATCCTTTATTTCCTTACCAATTTACCAGTGGTGATTTCCAGATCAATTTTTAAACCATTAAACACATTACTAATTGATTTAAGTTGGGGCACAGGCCGACAACGCATTAGTCTAGTGAAACTACAGCTCCCATCAGACGCAGGAGGAGTGGAGGTACTTGACTTTAGTGCCTACTTCCTGGCAGGACAATTGCAATGGCTCTCATACTGGTTGGCAGGACGGAACCTGCATGATATAGCTTACACAACAAAAATGATTGATCAGGGTGCATTACACAAACTATTATGTCTGTGCACCACAATCCCACTAACAGCTTCGATGCTGCTCAAGACGGCACTCACTTACTGGAAATAAGCATTGAAATATACTGCTCATACTCCCACTTATGCTCCCAATATACCACTTCTTGGCATACGTACCGCCATGGGAACCCTTACAAGATGTAGGCTCTCTCCATGGACGCAAGCGGGCGTGTCTGAAATAGGGGCACTATTTACGGATGGGATGCTGCTGACACACACAGACTTTGTGAATGAGCATTATCCGAGCGTTATTTCTGGTACATGCAATCCTTCCTGGTACGATATACGATATATTAATTGACACTGGGCACCTCAAGGTTGGAACCTATTACAAATTAACTAACACACTTACCTTATTTAATAGGAATGGGAAGACACTTTGGGTCAGATTTACAAGCCCCTTGCGCCACTTTTGCGTCACTTTTCCCATGTTAAAAGTGACGCAAAAGTGGCGCAAAGGGCTTGTAAATCTGTCCCTTGATCCATTGGCTTTACCGAGGCATCCAAGCACACCAACCATCAGCCCTAGTATAGGTCCGTCACAATTGGGAAAAAGACATTAACAACACTCTCATACAAGGAGTCGCAGACAATACTGGAATACTCTAAACGAGTTCCCTGATACACATGTTTAAATTATACAGTACATGATAACACAGCGCACTTACCTAACACCGCACAAAATACACCTAATCTTCCCCAACATCATGGTGGCCTGCCCACACGTCCTGAGCAGGATGCATATTTAATCCACATGATCTGGACATGCACTGGCTTACAAAACCTTTGGGGCATAGTCATAGCAACCCTCAGAGAGGTAGTGGGAAGCACTGGTTGGGATTCAGCAACAACTTGCATACTGGGCAAATGAACAGTGGAATTATGCGTGAAACAGCCCTGCACTACTAAAATAAACAATGTAAATTACACATTCCCGATACTACTATGAAGTGCTTCCTTTCTCTGCTCCTGTAATACTGGTTTACTGAGTTTAAGGATACATTTTGCATTTAGGTGCACGCAATTCCTACTATGATATTTGCAAAATCAGCAATGGCACAAAACATGCATTAACTCACTTCCTTTATGTTTCCACTTGCTTTTTTTCTAATAATACGACAAAATATAATTTAGCTCTGCTGCAGTGATTTCTACAAGCACATATCGTGTCGTTATTTTTAGACGCTGCTTGTGATATTTTCCATGTTTCTTTACCTAGTACTTTTTAACTTCCGCATTATGTGCATGTGAGCTACAGCTTCACTAGATCCTCAATATAAACCGACCTGTCTATTTCAGTCATAAAGCTGTAAATAGTGCAACAAATCAGAATGAAATCAAAAAGTACTCTGATAGTATTTGCCAGAGCACATTGGAATAACTCTCCCAAATATTGTTATAAATATGTTGAAAGGCAGTGGAAATCGGACTATGGTTCAACTTCGACAAAAGGTTTTAAAAGAAAAGTCCCCTCCTCTTACTTTACTGCCACTGTCACTGCAGCAAACAACTTTTTTAATTAGGTTTTTAAGATTCTGAAGAACCTTTCCTTGGCCCCTGCAGTTTTCACCACTTCAGCACTCTCAAGAACTGTGTAACTCTCTGCCCACTTAGTTTGACAACAAAAGCTCACGTATTTATCAAACTATCGACCAAGCAACCTATCTCTCCTGGGACTCCCAATCCTGCTCCTGTTGGTTTATTAAATATATTTTCTGACTCTTTAGAGTTTAGTTTTGGTCATGATAATTCAGTCAAATCTGGTTCCCCAATGGATCTGTCTTCTGCTCACATTTCCATTGAGGCAATTAACTCAATTAGCCTAGCATGGCAGTCTCTTTGCAAATCTTGTTTTTGTTGGAAGACAAAATTATTTGCTCTTGTAAGAAAGCCATGGTGGTCCCCCTCCTAAGAACCCTTCAGTAGACCGTCTCACAAGTATCAATTTTCAGAGATGTTAATAGACAGTTTTTTTCCTTTTTATAAGAAAATGTTTTTTTTTGGATAGTTCTTACACAGGCTTTTGCTAGCTTCATTACATGAAGACTGATCTTATGTAGTGACAGCTATGTATTTTTTGTTTTTAATACTTTAGAACTTGAGTGATGACTTTTGAAAAGAAATATGCCATGATCACTCCAAAGTTTTTGGACTGATGATGATGGTATGTTGACTTTAAAGGGGCACTGAGACCTGCCACAAAGCCCTCGGTGTTAGTGTCTGACTCCTAAAATGGTATTTCTCGGATTGGCTCACCAACGATTGGGATAAGGGGTACCTAGGGTATGTAAGTTAAAGTGCCCCTGTTAGACCTGGCATCCTTGACGTGGTCTCCCCCTATCTTTTTGCCTCTACCTCCTGTATTTTTGATGCTGTGCTGGATTTCGTTTTTGCTGGTTTAGATGCTTTGGGCACTTTGCCACTGCTGTTCAGTGTCAAAGTGCAAGCGCTCCCTGGGTAAATTGTTATTGTGATTGGTTATCCATGATTGGCATATTTGTAGTCCCAAGAAGTCCCTAGTAACGTGCACTGAGAGTACCAGGGCTGGTGATTCAAATGCTACTAGTGGGCCAGCAGCACTAATTGTGCCACCCACAGGAGTTGCCCTAAAATGGTGTCTCAGGCCTGCCACCACAGTGCCTGTGTGTAGTCTGTGAACTGCCATGTCCTCCTGGTCAGTGTCCCTACTGGCCAGGCCTAACCCTTCTCTTTCTGTAAACATTGATCACCCCTATGGAAGGCCCAGGGTTACCCCCCTGGGCAGGGTGCAGTGTATGTGAAAGGTAGAGCATGTACTAGTGCAGGTGGCATGCTCTGGTAGTGAATTGCAGCCATTTTCGTTTTTCACTATTGTAAGGCTATCTTGCCCCATAGGTTATCATGGGGAATGCTGGCTACAGTGGCTACCAGCATATCTTCCCATAGGAGCAAGATAGGACTTAAAAGTCTAGTATCATTGAACTCAGAATTTAATAACACATATTTTAGGAAAGGTTGTTTTTAAATCCTGTATTTGAGAACAACACTTTTAGAAACTTGATATTCTCTTGTCTGGCATTTCTGTGTGCCTTGGCCTGTTTGTGGATTGACTGTCTGGTTTAGGAGTGACAGGGGCTGGGAGCCCCCAGGAGGCTGGCTGAGTAAGCCCTAGGCTGAATAACTGCATCTGCATATTGAGTGGTGGGATGGGAAAGCACCTGGGCTTGAATAGGGCTGTGCCTGCCTCCCACAATGCTGGCTCCACCTCCTGCTGGGCGGCTGACGACCTTGCCCCTCTCCCTGAAAGCAAAGGAGACGCCAGGAAAACAAACTGCTCAAGGAACACCCAGAACTGGTTCAGACCGGGCTCAGAGCCCTCCTGCACAAAGGGAACAAAGCCTTTTAGGGGAATAAGTACAGGACCCCTGATTACAGAACATGAGATCCTCCTGGAATCAAGAAGGAACCTCTGCCAAGGAGAAAGCTGAAAGTGAAGAAGGAAGACTGTCCTGCTGTTGCTCTCCTGGACTGACCTGCTGTTGCTTTGCTGCCAAGGAGAGGGGAAGGACTTTGCTTTGTGCTGTGTCCCCTTGCTTGAAGGAATCTCCAAGGGTCTGAGAAGAGCTGGCTCCCTGTTAAGAAGTCCCAGGAACAAATGGACTTCTCCCCCAGCTTCCCTGAACTCTACTGAGAGAGTTCTGTCCTACCTGGAGTGCTTGGCCCATGTGTGGTGCCTCTGGAAGTTGTACCTGTGTTAGGAAGCTGGAAACCAACTTTCTGCAAATTTCATCGCAACCCCGGCATAGCGAGAAAATTCCCGCAGCTACAAAGACCGAGATCGTCGCTGAAGACGTCGCACCCTTTGCTTGTGGGAAGATTTATTTTGCTGCGAACATAGTCGCAGAGCCTGTTGCCGCTGGGTGAGATCACAGCATCACGCCGCTGCGAGAATCATCGCAGAGCCATCGCATCGAGGAGCTGCAAGAGGAAGATCGCCGCTGGACCGCGCATCATCGCCCCTGAGATCGTTGCAGCCCCCGAGATCATCGCATCGCGCCTTTGCGAGCTTTTTTCACTACAGAGCGTCGCACCGGAATCCATTCAAGGTATCGCATCCCTCCCCATACAGACCGGATTCATCGCAACACACCCGCTACACCCAGCGGAATTGTCGCATCGCCTCCCCAAGGTCTCAGGAGTGACGCATGGCTTGTTTTCCACCGCACCAGCTTTTGTTTTGGAACTTTGTCGCACTTAAAGGTACTGTTGGCTAAACATGATGCAACTGTGAACTTTTCACGCAACTGTGGAGTATTTCAACGCTAACTTTAAGAACTCTTTGGCAACCATATTCTTGAACTGTGTATGTCGGATTTTTGTTGTTTTGGTCTTGTGTAGTTTAGATTAAATGCCTTTATTTTTCTAAACTGTTGTGGAGTCAGTTTGTGGAGTTTTCACTGTGTTACTGTAAGCGTTGGTGCAAATACTTTACACATTACCTTTGATAAGACTTGACAGCTCGTGACAAGCTACCAAGGGGGTGAGCAGGGGTTATCTAAGAGTGTTTCCTCCTGACTCTGACTAGAATTAAGGTTCCCAATTGGGACAGAGGTACCTACCTCTGCCAAATAGAGACACCCAGTTCTAACAGTCCCTCATGTACTGCTGCACAATATTGTGCCATCATGAGAGTGACAAAGCAATACATGACTTCCAGCCTGCCATTGCAGGCTGGCAGAGCAGTTTTGCACTGCTAATTATACTTTGAATTTCAAGCAATGGCAAAGCCCAAACCTTCCCTTGCTTAATATTTGTAAGTCACTCTAAGGCTGGCCAACTGAGCCCTAAAGGCAGGGTGATTTATATTAAAAAGATGGACATGTGTTTTAATAACTATCCATGTCACGACAGAAAAAAAACACATTGTCATTTTTACTGTAGAAAGCCTAGCAGCCCCATTGGTGGGTACAGTGTTAGACTCTAATTACTGAGCAGGACTAACTTCTGAGTGAGACTACTAAACATGATACTTCAAGTTATCAAAAGAATTGTTGCATTAAACAACGGGGAGAGGAGTGCACAACGCTCAGGAAGGCACACAAAAGGCCTTCTATTGGAAGAGGTGTGACCACCTCCTGGCAGGATAGCAAAACAGTGTGAGCCCAAAAGGCGAGCTTCAAAGAGGAACCTGCATTTGAAGAGCAAATCATAGTCACACATGCGAGAAGCTGCTCTTTTGTTTTAGCAGACAGGATGGCATCACAGACAGAGAGGGGAAGACACTGTCAAAACATTTTTTCCATGGGTGTGTATATCCCACAGCAAGCCACCCCTTTGGGATGAGCTAGTGAGTGCCACTCACCAAGAGAAGGGTTCTGCCATGTTAGGAGTGGACAGAATAGAGTATTCTGTCTGGGCTAGCTGGATGCCACACTTCACAGGAAGTCATCATTTGGCCGGAGGGGACCTGGTAGCTCATTGGCTAGTAGTGGCCACATCAACCGAGCAAGAAATGGGCATAAAAGTGCCCGCCAGCATTCATACCTCCTGATTTCGAGGAACATCAGCTCTTGAGGCAAAAGTCACCCCACCATGTTTGTGACGTTAGGGATGGCCACAGGAAGGCCCCATACACCAGCTCAAAATCCCCAGCATCCTTGAGCATTTTCAGCATCCTGTGTTTCTTGCAACAGGTCCACTCCGTTGATTCCTATTGTGGTTCGCCCATAAATCCTGGAAATGGACTGCATACTGCTTTCTTTGTAAGGTGGCTATTTCTTTGGACGTTGTTGGTCCCTGTGACTGGTTCCATGATTGAGATGTATGTCACAAGAGTTTTCAAACTAATTATCAATAGATAACCCTAAAGCAGGAGTTGTGGTGGAGTATAATGATGTATTGCTCTAAGTGAAAATCTGTGGTATATTGTTTCTCTATCAATTCATATCTTCAGAACCCTCTGGTAGATTATTGTCATTGAGTTGTCTATAAAGACGAAAATACAACCTATTTTTATAAATTGGTGTCAGACTTTTATTTTGTTGTGTTTTCTTCATATTCAACTGTGTTGGTACTTCTTAATGCTTTACCCAGTTTGATAAAGCCTGACTGATGTGAGCCACAGCTATCCAGCATTGAGCTATGGTTTTACATACAAACCTGACTGGACCTGATACAGAATTGTGGCTATATTACGCAGCGAGGATGAACAACTACACCATATAATAAGTCACTTTCCTCACACCTTTGACACTCTATACACACTTCTGCATCCTCTAACCTAAGAAATTAGAGTAAAAGCTTTTTTCTTGCTGTCCTACTTTATCTATAGCCATTCAAAAGCATCGTTCCTTTCTTTCTACCTTTCTCCACCTAAATCAGTTATCTCTAAACATTTACAGCACCCTGACACCAGTTCTTACATTGATGACCCACAGATTGTCAAATTCTTCCATTACAAGTCATGCAAATTGAAACGTGTCTTTGGATCTGCTGTTCAGAATTTCACAACTGGATGAAGGATAATTTTCTTAATCTTAGAGTCAACAAGATTGGGGTCCTTATGTTTGGTGGCCCTCGTTCTATACAATGTAATCTCTGGTGGCTCTCAGAATTTAGCTCTGCTCCTACTCCATCCAAATCTGCGAGACATTTGGGGGAGATCTTTTATAATGTGATGCCCTCCAATAGTCAGAGTAATTTTACTATCTCTATAAATCATACAACTTTGTAAGGCACTCCCTTAATCCCCTGTCATCCATTTGACTCATGTAAGACAGTGGTCAGAGTAATAATTCTGACTACTACTGATTATGGAAGGTCCCTCTATGTAGGTCAAAAATTACTCATGCACAAAGTATAACTTATTCAGAATTGTGTGGCCTAAATTTTCATAGGAGTATCTTTAAAGTGTTTAATCTCTGACCAGTGTAAAACCTACTTAGGTTTCATGGAGCTAAACATTTGAAAATGAAAGCCCTGTGAATCTGCAATCATGCTCTTCATTACAAGAGCTTCACATTTATCCAGAGCAAGAGATGCATTTGTGTTCCCAGCAGACCACTTTAATCAGCCACGGTCTTCTTAGTTAAAGCACCTCGTATACAAAAGCTTGACTAGGATGACACTTCTTTTACTTACAATCTGCTTCCCATAGGAATGCCCTTCCAATGCCCTCTGCGCTGAATTCTTGTATTCTGTATTCAGGAATAATTTCAATACTTCTCAAACTTTTTGGAATCCTAAGGCAGTTTTTAGCTCAACAGTCTTCCACAGCTCACCTAACTTCAACAGATATGATGTGGGGTGATTGTTTAATGTAATAGTAGACATGCTTTCAAAATACTGTGCATTACCAAAATATCAAACTCTTTACAACTTTTGGGTTCCTTGATACACAACTTTGCCCTGACTTTATCAGTCTGTGGCTAAGAAATTGATCTGCCCATAAAATAGACAGATGGTGAGCTACAATTGAGCGGGAACCCTTTTCGGAGGGGGTACGTTCTGGCCAGTGGAATTTGATCATTAAAGTCCAAATGCTTCTGAAAAATTTTGGTGTTTATACTAGTGATCTGAGCAAATCCAAAAAACCCCTTCTGCAGCCGAGTATGGAGTAAGGCCTTATATCCATCTTTGTGTTGAGATAAGGCCCAGTGGTCAATTTTGATCTCGATGTACATTGCAATTTTATACAGCACGAACACTGCCAAAAGGAATTGGAGTGCTTTTTATAAGCTCCAGATTGCATTACATAAGGTCAGATTAGTTTAATTTTAAACACAGGAGATGAAGAGTTTTGCCCAAAGCTAGAACTAGAACTCAAACCTCGAGCCCCAGTTCCAACGTCAGCAGCTCTTGCTGTTAGTCCACATCCATATTTCTAAATTTATGTGTGAAAGTCATTCACAAGTGAGATGATTGTGTATGATTACAGATAGTGAACACATTCTCTGTTGAAATTACTTAGCGAAGTGAAAAAACTGCAGCAAAAAACCAGGAAGGGTCACCTGGAGTCTTGCTTGAAAATACTTGCAAGGGTTTGCTTTAAAACTGGACTTAGAGATATAGTTCAGCAACTTAGCATCAGTGATGTATAAATTTTTAGTTTTAGTTATTTAAAACCATTAACAGTCACAGTGGATTCATCGTGATGTACTCATATATAAAAGATAATATAAAATACTCATATATAAAATAAAAATAAACAAATTATATGTTAACAATAAGACAGTATTGCTTTAGAGTGAGAGAAAAATTCAATGTGCATTAGTTTGTATATTTTATTTATTTATTTTATTCGCTTGTATAGCGCAGGAATTCGACCCCCGGAGGGGTATCTCCGCTCTTGTGTTCTTACCAAAGCTATATCCAAATAAAGCCAATCAGGGTATGGAGAGAAAATGTCTACATGGTCAGGAACAGATGAGTCTTTAAACATTTCCTAAAAGTGGCTAAATTGGGATTTTGCTTAAGGGTGAGAGGCAGGGAGTTCCAGAGGGTGGGGCCTCTATAAGAGAGAGCTCGGCCTCCCTGTCTTTCCTTTTTGATCCGTGGTACCTGAAGCAAAGATTGATTCTGAGAGCGCAGAGAGCGACCTGGCTCATAAGGTCTAAATTTTTCTGATAGTTACTTTGGACCAATGCCAAACAGGCATTTATGAATTGTACAGCATATCTTGAATTTCACCATCTGGCGAATAGGCAGCCAATGTAGTTTGTTCAACAGGGGACGAGAAGGGGATCTACATGGAACGTTGAGGATCAGTCTAGCAGCTGTATTCTGGGCTACCTGTAGCCTGCCAAGTTGCTCCTCATTGGCAGAAATAAGCAACCCATTACAGTGGTCTTGTCTACTGATTACCAATGCCTGAACTAAGGTCTTCCTATGGCTGTCCGCTAGATAGGGCAACACCCTTCTCAGGAGTCCAATGACCCTAAGACAAGATCCTGTTACCTGATTAACATGATCTTTGAGTATCAAAGATTGATCAAGTCAGACCCCCAAGTTTTTTACTGTCTCTTTGGGACAGGGGGCAGAGCCTAGGTCGGGAGGCCACCACTCAAGTGACCACAGGAGCGGGGCCTCTCCGAAGACCATGACCTCCATCTTGCCCACATTACTTTGCAGGCAAATGGAGGTCATCCAGTTGGATACAGCTCTCATTCCTGCAGCGAAGGAGTTTTTAACTACTGGCGTCATTGTCTGAAAAGGGAACCGAAGCTGGGTATCATCTGCGTATGATATCGGTGTGAACCCATATTCTCTCACAATTTCAGCCAAGGGGGCCACATACACATTGAACAATGTGGGGCTTAGGCATGAGCCCTGTGGAACCACCTTGGTGAGCTCCCTAGAGATGGAAAAATGGGAGCCCAGTCGAACACTTTGTGAGCGGCCAGTAATAAAACTTTCTAGCCATGCTAGAGCAGTTCCGCCTATCCCTGCTCTCTTCAGATGACTGATGGAATGTCATGTGACACAGTGTCGAAGGCAGCGGACAAATCCAACAGCACCAGAATCATGGAGCCTCCTCTATCCTGTGCCATCTGGATGGTATCAGTCACGGAGAGGAGAGCTGATTCGGTGCTGTGATTAGGTATGAACCCAGATTGAGAAGGGTCCGGCCGTCCGCTGCCTCGATGTATTTGGACACATGTGTATTGACATGTTTCTCAGTCATCTTACTCATATGGGGCAAGAGGGAGATCGGGCGGAGGTTGTTCAAGTCTGACCATGGCAACGCCGCGTTTTTACGGATAGGGTTCACAATCGCCTTTTTCCAGACACTGGGCACTTGCCCTTCCTTAAGAGAGAGGTTGATTAATGTTCGAAAACCTGGGGAAAGCAGGCTTCCCAGAGGAGCTATCATTTTAGCGGGCAGGAGATCGGTTGCGGAACCTGATTTAATTTGACTATACAGAGCCGTGACCTCAGACAAACTAACCTCCGGGATCGTAGTAAATCAGCTGCTTTCATTCCTTGGTTTCCGAGAATAAAAAGAGTCAGCATTGCTCTTAAAGTTTGAGTGTTGTGTTATTTTCTCATATATAGACTCTATTTTGTTCTGGAAAAATGCGGAGATGTCATCGCATAAGATTTGTGTAAAATCATCAGGGCTTTCGCAGGCCACAGGTTTTACAAATGATTGGAGAATTTTATAAAGTTCTCTAGAGGAGTTCCCTGCATCCACTAGTTGTAAAGCAAGACTGTTTTTCCTAGCCAATTTTATATTTTTATGATAGTTAGCTAGGGCCTCCAAGTACGACTTTCTACTACTGGGTGTGTGCGTCTTTCTCCAGGCTTTCTCCAACTTTCTACACCCCTGTTTCTCTACCCTCAATTCTTCTGAGTACCATACTTCCTGCTTGCATTTGGGATACTGTTTGTGCAATTTCAATGGTGCAAGCGAATCCACTGCCTCTAAAAGAGCTTTATTAAACTTAATGAGACCTATTTCAACATTATCGTTCTCAGAGATAGAGGGTTCTTTCCAGGCCTTCTGAAGTCCTTCAAAGGGTATTTTATGCCATTGTCTACGCCATATTGCAGGGAGTGGCTTTTGATGTGGCAAATGAAGACCTAGTAGGGTGAATCCTACCATGTAGTGATCAGACCAACTAACAGGGGTTGGCGAACAACATTTTATTTTAGGGCAGTTAGATAGAATGAGATCCAGGGTATGTCCACCCAAATGCGTTGGGCCACTATTCTGGATTTTCAGTCCTAATATCAAAAGATCAGAGAGCAGGGAAATTGTGTCTGGGTGATTAGGTAGGTCAGTGTGAATATTAAAATCTCCAAGGAGAATAAAATCTTCCTTGGATTTAAAATAAGGGGCTAAAAGCTCCATAAGAGTGAGCGAAAAGCCTGCACACGGTCCAGGGGGTCGATAGACCAATGCTCCCTTCCAGTGTGTTTTAGAGGAGGAGCAGATCCTAAAGATCATGACATCCATTTGAGCACAACATCTTTGGTCAAGCAGGGAAACTTTCAGGCCTTCTTTATATACCACTGCAATACCCCCACCAGTTTTAGTAGGGCGATCTAAATTGAGTACCCAGCCGGAATCCCCAACATAATGGCAGGCACTGTGTGGGGTTTTAACCAAGTCTCCGTGAGAAAACATATGTCTGGCGTAACTATGTTAATAAGATCCTATAGCTCCTGGGAATGTTTGGGCAGGGATCGGATGTTTAACAAGAAACTTCTTAGCCCAATTAAGCCCGTTTGTATAGAGTTTTCTTCGGTATTTCTACGAATGGAACGGTTCGTGGGAGGTCTCAGACAATATAGCTCTGCAGGGGCTGAGGTAGGAGCTGTAGTATAGTTGCCGATGACAGGTTAAGTAAGGGATGCCTGGATGCGACAGATGATACAAGAGAAAGGGCCTTCAAGGCACGGCCAATTGCCACGATTACAGGCTACTGGGAAAACTGGTTTTAATCTTCGCAATACCTGTGCTGAATAAGAGATAATATTGCTACCTGCTAGTCCTGGGATCCTAGATGTAGAGCCTATGGCCCCTGGTCCCGTCTGGTCACGAACGGGCGCAGATGGGCTTCTCTTCGGCTTGTCTTAGGCGCGTTCTTAGGCGCACCCCTGCGTGCAACCGCTGCGCACTTTGAGCGAGGACGTGGCTAAATAGCCCTATGAGAATGACCACTAGAGCGCTAACCTCTACTCTTAGCGAAAGTGCCTGGCTCTTACCTGTCCGCCCTCCGCTCTACGGCTCTAATTGCCGAGTCGGACCGGGGCGTGCAGGCTGCAATATCGAGCCCAGGCAATGCACCGAGAGTACTAACAATGTGGGTGACAAATTAGGCAACTGAAATTAAAATTAAAAATGTCAACAAATGCGGCGAAATTCTTAAAAGCGCCTTTTCTGGCTCCTAATGGCCCCACGCATCAATGCCTGATAGTCAGATATTTCATAACAGCTTACAGGTGAACAGCGGGTCGGGGAGACTCTGCCACCGTCCTCCCTACCGCAGTCAGCCTGCCGCTCCTTCCGATCTAAATAGCCCTATGAGAATTACCACTAGAGCACTAACCTCTGCTCTTAGCGGAAGTGCCTGGCTCTTACCAGTCCGCCCTCCGCTCTACGGCTCTAATTGCCGAGTCGGACCGGGGCGGGCAGGCTGCAATATGGAGCCCAGGCAATGCAGGGAGAGTACTAACAATGTGGGTGACAAATTAGGCAACTGAAATTAAAATTAAAAATGTCAACAAATGCGGCGAAATTCTTAAAAGCGCGTTTTCTGGCTCCTAATGGCCCACGCATCAATGCCTGATAGTCAGATATTTCAAAACAGCTTACAGGTGAATAGCGGGTCGGGGAGACTCTGCCACCGTCCTCCCTACCGCCTACCTATATCCTCAACAGTCCGGATTAAAAAGGTGTTTGTGCTAAACAGTGTGACAGATAAGATACTGAGTTGCTCTTCTATTTGTCCCTTAGAGTGAAATGTGGGCGTTTCAACAGGCGTTATGATTACAGGCAACGTTTGCAGGCTTGACAGTTTAACTATTTAGCCAAGCTATTGGCAAGCAAAATTAACTTATCAGTAGCCAATGGGGAAATTGACCATTTGGGCATGTCTTCGAGGGATTCAGCGCTGAGCATATGGCATCAGTGCATTTTCCAAACCTTGCTAGGATCACGGGGGTGGATTGAGAGAAGCACAGTTCAGTTGCCGCTTTGTAGGAGTGTATTCCATAGGCCAATGGTGCGGGGACCAGCAGGCGTCTAAGTGTGTTATTTATTTTGGGGCAGCAACACAGCAGATAATGCCAGGATTCAGTACAGTATTTGCACAGACTACATGATCTTACCTCACCTTCCCTTGCCCAGGAGGAATTAAAGTCCATTATTGGTAAGCAGGGAGGCGCATGTATTATATTTTTTATGGGGGTGTGTGTCTATTGCTTGGTACAAGTAGAGCTGTGCTTTCCTTGCTATGTAAGATGGGTTAAGTACTTCTGCGACCATAGATATGAGTAGATTTCGCATGTCTTGCTCTGCCAAGATGTTTTTTACCTTCAAATTCACTTTTTTTCTAAACCGAGAGTGGAATGTCAGCACATTGGAGACTGCTGACATCAATTTGTAGGTTTTTGCTTGGGTGAGATAATCATGCCATGGATTGTTGGCCCATCAAACACTACTTTAAACTGGGCCTTGAGGGAGTTCTCTGGTGCATGTATGAGCCTGATGTAATATGTTAAGACTGCTCCTTGGCACTCTAATTCTTTGCTCGCGAGGCCTTCACACACGCCGAGGTGTGTGCAGGATTTCTGTATGTGCTGCGCAGTCAATGGAGTCCAGCAGTGGGGCCAGCACACCTAGGGAAAGCTTGATGGTGATAATTTAGTGATGGAATCAATTTGGCCTTTAGTAGTCTTAAGATTTGTTCAGCTCAGGGGCTCATTAAGCAGCTGTTTAGGCGTTTTAGACAGTGGACTTCACTGGCTGGCTTAGGTCTTAAATATTATAAGTGTACCATCGAATTGGCTCCATCTTAGAAGCAAACGCCTAAATAGTTACATAATATCAGTCTAGAGATTAGGCTCTCCCCAAGTAGCCATTGTTCTTTTTTTGGCCGATATTTGCCAAAGATGATAACTTTTGTTTTATCTTGTTTTACTTAGAGTTTGTGCTAATACCTGTGTAGTATGCTAAGTGCTCGCCGCAAGCCTGATTTGGGACAAACCATCACCACAATGTCATCATTGTACTACATGATAGAGGGTATTGATGGTCCCAGTCTTGGAGTCATTAGGTTGGCACCTTTTAGAGCTTTTCACAGGTCTATTTTGTACAGGTTGGACAGCAGAGGGGTCAGCACACACCCCTGCTTTAGACCGCTATTGGTTGGGACTTTGATGGTTGCAGTAGAGGGACCAGTTTTATGCTAGGCCTAGTCCCCTGGTGTAAACATTTGTATTGCCTTTCAAAGCAGGGGCGGGATACCCATGCCTGTAGTTTCCTCCACAGCTTCCCTCAGTCCACCCTACAAATGCAGTGTTGTAGTCAATGAAACAGCAAAATAAGGGTAGTTGTTTTTTTCTGGTGGCATGGTGTGTCAAGTAAGCAAGCGTTGTGATGTTGTTGGCAGTTGAAACAGCAGTGCTGAACCCTGATTGGAAGAAAGGCTTGATGCCATTCTCTTTCACCTAGGAATTTCTCAAGCAGTATTCAAGCATAGGCCTAGGCTTCCAAATCTAATAGGGCAATGAACCATTAGCTGTGTGCTTGAACGGTCTCCCTTTTTATGTATTGGAAAGAGAATGGAATCCCTCCAAGAATCTGATATCATTATTGATGCAAATAAGAGGTTGTAAAGTGGGACCAATAGGCTTGCCCAGAAGTGTTGTGCAGACTTGAATGTTTGAGTGGGTAGGCCATTAGGGCCGGGCGTGCCTTTGTAACTCATTTCTCTATTGCTTTTGTGCTGTTGGCCTTGCTTATTAAATTGGTTAATTGGTCTGGAGGGTCCAAGGCAACCGCAACCTGATTGATATTTTGGCCACCTCCTTGTTCGTATGTGTATAGTTTTTGAATAATTATCCAGTCCTTCTCTCTGTCACTCCATTCTTCCTGGTCTGAAAGAAGTTGCTTAGTTTGTTTAGATACTCCCAGAATCATGATTGATTTCTCTCTTGTAGCAGTGCAAAGAACTTAATCCATTCTTGGTCAGCTTTCTTTCGTTTCAGTTTCTATAAATTTCTTTCTATAAAATGCTTTGCTTGTCCTGACCTCTAGTGCAAATCTGTGTTTATGCTCACTTTGAACCACTAGGACTTGCCGGACTTGGCATTTATTGCAGACAACTTTTCTTGGAGTTGGTTAGGGGCAAGATATCCGGCTGTTCTTCCTTGTGCTTGTGTCTACCTCTTGTGCGCCACTAAGTGTATTATGACTGTCCGCCATAATCTCTTTGCAGTTTTGTAATACGGTATGAGCTTTGGGTGCGGCGAGGTATGCCTGTTTTGTTGCAATCCAGTCCCTCATCCTTGTGCATGAGTTTCCTTACCACTTAATATTTTCAGAGCTTTGTAAAGTTTTTCACCTGTTGCTTCTCCCAGTGAGGATTGTAAAACAGATTAATTTGATCTTAGCTCCAAAGACACACAAAGGGGTCAAAGGTCACTTTTCATCTGGTCATTGACTTAAAATGAACTAAGGCTCAGAATGAATATAATGTTGATAAAAATGTAGTCGATGGTCGACATGCCCCTGAATGTCGGGAGGAAAATGTTGTGCACCTCACTTGTTTCCTTAATATTTCGCAAAGAGGCTGAATTATAGATGTTAAGGGCACTCTGGAATAACCCTACACCTGTCAATGTGTGGCTGGGTGAGATCAGCTGACCAAGTCTCTGGATATTGAAATCACCCAATAACATGGTCTGATGGTTTGGTAATGATTAAGCAGATTTGTAGTTATTTCACACAGTTTTTTCAAGGCCAGCCATTTTTGTTTCTATCCTACACTGAGATAGCTGTTTATGAGCAGCAAAGAAAGTGTTTTTTGACTACATCTTAGGCCCTTAATGAGTGAGCAGTATGGGAGAGTTGGTACTGATTGAAGTTGCTTTGAGTTTACAATCATGCCTCTGAAGGCCAAGCGACCTCCAGATGGATGCCCAAAGATGTTACGTTTAATTGCTGGAGTTGAATAGAAGGTCGCCTTCAGGAATAAAATATCCCCTGTGTTCAGGTAAGCTAATACTGATTCTCCTTTCCTGATTTTCTTAAGACCTGCCACATTCCATGTACCTTTGCATCAGTGGTGATGGACCAATTATCAGAGTGGGGGGTGCTGATATCAATGTTACATAACTGAAGTCAAAGGAATTTTTACAAATCCTAGCTTCACACAAAGTGCATCAAATGTATTCAACAGGAGAGTGGTAAGGGTTCAGTATGTAGCAGGTGGTGCATTTTAGAGCACACTGCTGCAAATATATTACTAACTCTTGCGGCAGAGAACTGTTGTTGGACCTGGCCCTCTCGGCAGGGTCACCCCCAAATGTTTTACCCTCCACCAAATTTGTTTTCGCCGGACTTAGAACTACGTGCACTTTACCACTGCTAACCAGTGCTAGAGTGCTTTTGCTCTCTCCTATAAACATGGTATAATTGGCATACACCCACAGACATATTTAACTTATTTGTAAGTCTCTGTAAAGTGGTACTATATGTGCCTGGGCCTGTAAATAAAGTGCTACGAGTGGGCCTGCACCACTGATTGTGCCACCTACTTAACTAATCCTTCAAACATTCCTTAAGCCTGACAGTGCAGCCTGTGTGTGCTGTTTTAAACTGCCATGTCAACCTGTCATAATAAGCCTTATGCCAAGCCCAACCCTTCCTTTTTATTACATATAGGTCACCCTTAGAGTGGGCTCTAAACAGCCCACAGGGCAGAGTGCAATTTATTTTAAAAGTAGAACATCTAGTATTAAGTTTTACATGTCCGGGTAGTGAAAAACTCTTACATTTGTTTTTCACTGGTGCAGGGCCTGCTTCTCCCATAGGATAACCTAGGAGTTAATTTTTTGCATTTAATAGGCTGTAACTTCCAAATATGAACACATAAACAGTTCATGTTTATTGTCTTTGGAATTGTACTGGAAAATCATCTTTATATCAGAGTCAGATGTTTGCTTAAAATTTTGAAAATGCTTCTTTTAAGTAAGTTGGTATTTTTCTGCCTTAGTTCTGAAGTGCCTACAGCTTGTATCTGGATCACATGACTGGGTGTAGTTGGCGGTTAGACTTTATGTATTCCTCCTCAACAACCACACAATGGAGAGTATAGGTGTGCCGGATAGTCCATCACTGGCAGGATGGGAAGGTGGCGTTAGTCACAACTAAGCATGGGCGCAAAATCCGTTCCACTCGCGGATGTTGCGGATTTTTCGGCAAATTCGCAATCCGCAAATTCCCGCGAATTTGCTGAAAATCCGCAAATCCGCGAGCAGAACGGATCCGGGGGGCAAAAGTTCAAGCTTCAAGCTTGTAACTATTTTAGAATGGCGCCGGCAAGCTGCCAGTGCCATTGTAAAATAGTTACTAAGTTAGCTTCAACGGGAAGCACTAATAGAAGCAGGTGCTCCAGTTTAACTGAATTCGAGTACCTGCTTTTTTTTATCTATTAGTGCTTCCTGATGAAGCTAACTTAGTAACTATTTTAGAATGGCGATGGCAGCTTGCCGGCGCCATTCTAAAATAAAACAGGAGAGGGGCAGAGGGCAGAAGGGCACAAAAACAAGTGTGGCAGAGGGCAGAAGGTCACAACAACGAGTGGGGCAGAGGGCAGAAGGGCACAATAACAAGTGGGGCAGAGGGCAGAAGGGCACAACAACGAGTGGGGCAGAGGGCAGAATGGCACAACAACGAGTGGGGCAGAGGGCAGCATGGCACAAAAACGAGTGGGGCAGAGGGCAGAAGGGCACAAAAACGAGTGGGGCAGAGGGCAGAATGGCACAAAAATGAGTGGGGCAGAGGGCAGAAGGGCACAAAAACGAGTGGGGCAGAGGGCAGGATGGCACAAAAACGAGTGGGGCAGAGGGCAGAAGGGCACAACAATGAGCGGTCTCGCACAAAAAAAACGCGCGAACACGCAAAGCGCCCCACGAACACGCAAATCGCCCCCGCGAACACGCCAAAAAAAAATCCGCAAATTCACACAAATTCGTGAATTTTGCGGATCGCGAATTCACAAATCCGCAAATTGGGAATTTGCTAAATTCGCCCATACTTAGTCACAACCCCACTTACACCTGATTAGGCTGTGTCCTCAATCCACACAAAGGATTGCATACCCCTTGTAGTTAGTCTGGAACCAGGGTAGGGGGCGCAGGCACCTGTTTACTTCAAAGGAAAACCTCTAGAAGCTTCTCCTACTTCAAAAGAGGCACCAGATATAAATATTGGACCTCAAACACCAACTCTTCAGTACATTTCTGGACCTGTGGAGACTCTGCCAGGAAGAAGGACTGCTGTGCAGCTGAAAGGACTTCCACTCTACTGGAGTGCTGACCTGGTGGACTACTGCATTGCTGGACTGCTGACTTGCCATTTGCTAACCTGCTGACCTCCTGCCCTCCTTAGTCTGTGGGATTGAACCTTCACCTGCACCCAGGGATCCATGAGTAACTGCATGAGCTAGACTGCTGGCCTTTTCTTCAGACCCACAGGGACATAATAGGCTCTGAGTCACCTGAACAAACAACCAGATCCAGCTGGTTTAAGCCCCTGACCCTAAAGTGGTGCTCCTTAGATCCTGGAACTTGGTGCAGCCTAAGTGGAGCTGAACTGACATTTTTGACACGTTGCCACTGCAAACGGGTCTGTTGATGCCAAAACTTTGTTGCTAGCACTGCAGCCAGTGCGCAGTTCTGCCAGTCCCAGTGGTGGCTCCTCTGCTATGGTGGAGGAGCGCCGCCCCACTACATTTGGAGCAGTAGAAAAAGGAAAAATAAAATGATGTTATCATTTTATTTTTCTATTGTCAGGCAGGTTTACGGGGTGGGGCAAGGCTTGGCTTGGCTTGGCTGTAGTCATGGCCAGCAGAAGAGGAGTGGTTGGGACTCTTAAGTTTGCATGACGGTTTGGTTGTTCATCTTGGGCCGGCCGAACATGCGTACTTTGCATGTTTTCCAAGAGACTGGTGAGGAAAATGCAGAGACTTATAGTCCCCATCTGAGCAGCAAACTACTGCGCTCCGACCAATCACAAACCTGCATTGCAGCATTGTGACTGGTTTTGAGGAGCCTGTATGTGCTTCCTGCTTCAAGCAAGAATAGAAGAGGCAAGGCGGTGGTCCAACAGCAAGGTAAGTAACTTTTCTATTTATTGTTCTATTTAAAATTTGCTCTGACTTTGCAGTCCCAGAAAGAAAAGTATTCATCAATACCCTGATGAAGAGATAAACAGCAATTTGTCTGAAGACATGGGCTGGAGTTTGACCTCTTCTTTTGAAACAAAGCAAAACCGACAAGATAAATACAAAATCTAAAGGTATCTTTATGTATTGCTCTTCTGGGATCCACTAGAAAATGCCCGGAAACCCACTAGTGGGCTCGACTGTTAGTTTAGGAAACACTGTTTTTCATACAGACAGTTCATGCATTCATGCATTCAGTGTTTGGAATATCTATTAGATTAGAATTGTACACTTAGAAGATATACCAAATGCATATCTTCTTATTTGTAAAGCAATCGCTTATTCTTTGACCCAATTAATGAAAATCTAAGTGAACTATCATTGTGCTAAAAGTCAATTGGTGCATATTTCCAAACATTTCTTGTGATTTTGTTGTCCATGAATGTTGGCTGACCCAAAAGGATAATATTAGCTTGCGTTTATATGCCACTTACAGCCTGTAAATTTTGTAAGATATATATGTAGAAGCATTCACTCTTATGCAGACAATGGCCCGCCATGCAATGGGCAAGATTGTGATCTCAAGTCACAATGTCTACTTTACAAGTGTAAAGGCCAACTCTGTGGAAAGTACAACATACACCAGCAAAATTCACATCATAGTATATATTGGAATTTGATTTTAGCCTTCAACACCAGCTTTCAGTATGTCAACCTTCATGTTCATGCTTCAAGCATTATGAGGCCTAAACCTAACAATTCCTGGTTTAATATAAACCTTGCCAAAATGCACTTCACATTCCGCCAATTAGCGATGTAGCGCTAAATCTTTGCAAATACAAACACTTAAACCTGACAAAACAATGGGGATATTGAACAAATGTTTACACAGATACCTCTGTAACTGACTACGTAATTTAAAGGAACTGTTATGATCTTTATTAAATGCCCTGATGTAGTCATCAGTTATACCCATGTGTGCGAAACATGTTGGCTAGATCCTGATCAAAGATTGAGAAACATATACCAATAAAAAAAGATCCACTTTGATCCTCTTGTAAATTTGTAAATTGATACTTTTATAGCGCACTACTCACCCACAACGGTCTCAAGGCGCTTGTACGAATACCGCTGTGGAACCCATCCTGGCTTTCCCTGTGAGGCGTCCACTCCTGGGCGCCCCCAAGGTGGAGGCCAGGCATCCTTAGCGTTGTAGGGGCCGTTGTGGAGATTAAGCAAGCTGTTGCCCAGAGTTGCAGAGTGGGACTCCATGATTGGTATAGGCACCGAGGCGAGAATTATCAGGTCCGTGGAATTTTGAGCCCAAGACCCGGCGAGGCGGGGAATTGAACACTGGTCCCGGGCTAGACCTCTGCATCAGGGTCTGCCGCTCTACCCATTGAGCCACACTTCTCTCGATGTTTGATGATTCCTTTCCAGTGTGTACAGCTCTTCCTACAAGTTTTGGGACTTTTGATCTGATTTGGGAAGTGTTTGAGTGTCTGCTCCCTCTACTTTACTGAGCTCCGTTTGTTGGACATAGATAATTCTGACCCACTGAAGACTACCTGGAAAGAGAGTGTGCGATAATATGTCTGGGCACCAGGTCCTGTTTATGCCTGATTGCTGCTTAGGTTTTGAAATCAGCAAGGTCTGTCATGATTTTCTGTCTATGCCACTGCTATTTCCCTGTAAATTTTTACTCAATCACTGTCTCATACATCTGTGCCAATTTAATGACTACATTCTTAAGCGGAAGTTATTTCTGTGAATTTGTATAACATGTATCACTGATGTGTGATATGAGTGTTCTTCAAAGCTATTTTAAGAAAGCACTGGCTATGGGAGCCTGATGCATGGGATGCCTACATAGGCATGTGAGAGGAAAGATGGAGAAGACATGAAATGGTACCATTATCACCGTCTCCTCCTCCTCCAAAAGCAACAGATGGACGAGCTTGAGGTTAGGCTGGCAGATGGCAACAGTGCTGGAGAGCAAATACTGCTCTGATCATGCAACTGTGACAACTGTGTGGCTTCAATGGAATAAGGCGGCATATGATACACAGTTTAATAAACCTATGGAACATTAATCAATCCTCTGTTACCATTTAGTCCATACTTTTATTTTGAAAAATTATTTATCTTTATTTTGTTGCTCTTGGGATGTTTGGTATGAGGGTGGGTGGCATGTTGTTTTAAAATTGAGTTCTGAGTTTAATTGGGATATGTTGAATTTGTTAGTTTAACTAGTATTGTGTGTGATTGCTATTCTGTGATTAACAAGGATTACTTGATGTTTTGATTGTTCGTAGGTTTTATAAAAACATTTTTAGAAAGATTATATATTTTCTATGATGATCAAATACTTTGCTTGTCATCATTTTAACTTGGGAATGTGTATCAATTACTTTAGTTCTGTATATGAATGTGAATGCGTGAAAGTTAGAGCTATGATGTTTGGCAACTGCATGCACCACATATCGATTCGGAACATTTATAAAACTTGAGCTAGGTATAAGTGTTATTCCTCATTCCTGACAAGTAAAGTATATGGTAATGGCCAGTCCACAAATAACTAAAGATGACATTACATCTGGTGGTTCTGAAAATATAATAGTCAATGTACAGATTTAGGAGCTACTTTATTCTAAATCAATACGTTTTGGAAGTATGTGTTAGAAATTGACTTAAGCGTGATTTAACAATATTAGCTTTCTGTTCTCTTCACCTATGTATCTCATCGTAATGATCAATCTGCTTATGTTACTAACATTCTTAATACCTGCAGTTTTGCACCATACACTAATTTAAAAAACTGCAGTATAGCCTTTTTCAGATATAGTTGACAAGCAGTAAAATGAGTGGTGTCATTTTGTGGCCAGTCTACGGTGAATCTTCATTCTTATTCCTCAAGACGTTGGGCCAGATTTACAGTTTGAGGGCAGGTTACTCCATCACAAACGTGATAGATGTTCCGTCCACCTGATTACAAGTGCATTATAGCCTATTGCGCTTATAATACAGCAGAAGGGTTATCAATTACGTTTGTGATGGAGTAACCTGCCACCAAATTCTAAAGCAGGCTCGTTGTCAAGGCATTTGGTATAATGAACATTCAAGCCTGATGAATGGTGGTTATTGTCATTTCCAGAGAAAAAAGAAACTATTTTTTTTTACATTTTAGGAGCTGAATAAGGCGGCAATATCTCTGAAAGCCTATGTTGGAATCTACGAATGTATTTGAAATTCAGGGGATGACAGAGTTGTCAGCAATGCAGTGGTGTATTCCAGCATAAAAATAAAAGAAAGGAGCGGATATGATGAGAGAACGAGTGAAAGCTTTTTTTCAAGAGGCAGCCATGATAAAGTCTGTTTTACCATATTGGTACTATATTACCAAATGTGCAACGCATTACCGATTGGCAAATGGTGTCTTTCAAACCGGTGGTGTGACTCACCAGCACTGCTTCGCCCTGTCTAGGGATATTGACTCAGGATTTGATGTGCTCGCCATAATATACACATCTGGTTTTCCAGTTACTATTGGGCATTGTGCATCGTGCTGCTGGCAATCACTTTTCTTTATTTTTCCACTTGATGCATGAGCGCTGCTCTGACTGTATATTTTATTAAAAAATTGCAAAAATGTTAATAAAAAGATGTTAACCCCAAAAAATAATAAGTGGTGCCTCTTTCAAATACAAGAACCCCACATACACCACACAGAACTATGCAAATGTGCAAAGAAATCCTGGAGGGCACACTGAACGGTTTTCACCTGGAAGGTGGGGAACATTTAGGATACCCCGTTAGATACCTTGCTGGAGTGGCCACGGAGGGACCCAGGGAAATATATGTCATTATAACGCAAGCTTTACATTACATGCCATTACACCGCGGTCATTACAACAACCACGTTTTTACATCGCATACGATTACATCGCAAGTTGTTACAACGACTTACTGTAGGGGGGGTGCTGGACTTAGGAATAGTATAATTTATTGTTCCTACTCCAGTTTGTGCAACAGCAGGGAAGGTGTTGGATTGTAAATCCAACACCTTCTGTCCCCTACAGCAAGTCGTTGTAACGACTTGCGATGTAATCGTAGGCGATGTAACAAAGTGGTCATTGTAACTTAGGAATAGTATAATTTATTGTTCCTACTCCAGTTTGTGCAACAGCAGGGAAGGTGTTGGATTGTAAATCCAACACCTTCTGTCCCCTACAGCAAGTCGTTGTAACGACTTGCGATGTAATCGTAGGCGATGTAACAAAGTGGTCATTGTAACAACTGCTTTGTAATGGCATGCGAAGTAACGCATGCAAAGTAAACGATGTCTCCCATCTCAGGGAAGTCTCTGGCCCCACATACTAGAGATTAGTGAACAAATGCAACCTGACTCTGAGGACGGGGACTTGGTCATGGCTTACCATATCTCTGTGGTTAGGGTCATGCTAAAAGTATATTATAAAGGCTTCCTACACCCTAGCCCTTGAATGGGTACCTTTAAAGTTGGTAGGTCAGCTGTATACAGTCAAGCTGTGCTATGACACTCAATCAATGGGCAAAGGTTCTGTTGGTGGCACAAGGACACTCCCCAAAATGCATAAGGTATTTGTACACAAATGTGCATGAACCAAGTAAACAAACAAAAACGCAATATATATCAGGAGTAAATTAGTCTACATGTGCCACGTCATATATTACATGTATCTGCTTAATTTATGCATCTGTAAACTGCAGGTAGGTTGCAAAATGTTGGCAGAGTAAGAATTAGAACTAAAACATGGCAAAATTACGGCTGAAAAATTAGGGTTTCAACTTCTTTCAAAGGACTGACAATACAAACGTCGTCTGCACCCCCCAAAAGGGCAACTCCCACCAAGGAATTTCCCAAACCAGGCCATAAAAATTAAACCCACTACACAAGAAATGTATCCAACAATCCTGGTGTCATAGAGAGAGTGGGAAGAACATAGGGACAAAATCAAATATGGTTGGCTTCAGAGCATTACTTGGCTCAAGCTCAAAACTCATACTGAAGGGGTAAATTCAAAGTGAAATTCCACACCTCAAATGTAAGGAATAAGCTCATTGTATGAGACATTATGATGAGAACATAAATCTGTATCTATAAATTTAGAGAACGGCCCTTGTTAGCCCTTACTTTATGACTCCTTAGGATTTTCTCTTAACACTATGATCCATTGAGAGCCACTCTCTGAAGCAGATAGTTGTAGGCGCTCAAGAAATGAGGACATTGTGTGATATAGTGAGCTAGAACATGGTAGGACTAAAACAACATTAGAGGACATTAGAGGACAGCACATGGATCTCCGTTATTACGAAACATGGCATATGCAGGTGCAAGAGACACGGTCTATGGAAGAGATGCCATCACCAATTATGCTCAAGAGATAGAATTGATAAGTAGGGCCACAAATGCCTAATAGTTTGGATTTCATTTTTTTGGCCATCAATATGACATTCAATCCGGATCATGGAAAGAAATTGCAACATTGCACTCTGGAAAAATAGAATTTCACTTGATATCATTAGTGTGTATCATCTAACGGGGAACAGTGAAGTGGTAAGCCCCATTCTGACTAACCTTGAACCAGCAGACTCTAGAAAATTCCAGAAAAATCGTGCCAAGAGTGTTATTTTAATCTGCAGTGATTTTAACACAAGACCTCTGCACCAAAAGGCATTGAAAGAGCTGCTGGAAGGAGAAGATGTGTTGGGATTGCCGTAAGCAAACTGAAAATAGACCAAACATTCAAAAACAGGGGGTCAGTTAGTGACCTTGATGGGAGGTGGAGGCTAACTCACACACACTACAAGTAAGAGTTTCAATGGAAACTCCAGTCAGAAATACGAACAGCCTATGCAATAAAAATAGTCTTAATGACTATGGGGCAGATTTACAGTAACTGGCGCATCCCTGCATGTCAGCAGGGATGCACCAGTTATTGTGTGGCGCAGCTCCGCCACCCTGGATCCGCCGCATTTACAATGCAGCGCATCTGTGCCATAAAAGCGCTGCATTGCTGGAGTTGCCTCACAAGCGCGATGCAGCTCCAGAAATGCTTGGGGGGCCCTATCTCCACAATGCTGCGTCAATCCTTACGCCTGCTTCAAGCACGCGCAGGGTTTTGACGCAGCATGGGCCCAAAAGTGACTAGGGGAAATCTTGTAGATTTCACTCAGCCACTTTTGGGAGGCGTTCCTGCGCCGAAAGGCCCCCCCTGCGATGGAACGCCTCCTTCTGGCGCAGGGCTTTATAACGCCACGCATCTGAGAAATGCGTCACGTTGTAAATACCCCGCACCATGGCGCATTTTTTGCTCCACCGCTGCGTCACAAAAGTGACGCAACGGTGGCGTAAAAGAGGCGCAGTGGGCTTGTAAATCTGCCCCTACGTTCTTATCAACATGGGATTGTGGCTCGCTGTATCAGATGTGAATGTGCAGAGGAGGATAACCAATGACCAGGACACACTTATAGTCCATCTAGTGCTTCATGGTGTAAAGCAGCCTGCCCAAACCACAAAGAACTTGGTGGCACTCAAGGAACAAATCTTAAAACCTACCCAAAGGCCTGCCCAGTGTTGCTCCGAATGCTATGAAGAATACTACCTAGAAAAACAGCAACTAAGAGAATACAAGCCAAGTCAATTCAATAGCATCACAGACATTGAGGCACATTACTGGCAGATAAAACAAGCCTGAACTCCAGGGGCCTCATTTATGAAGGCCTTGCGCCACCAGTGCGTCACTTTTTCCCATTTTAAAAGTGACACACCGGTGGCGCAAGGTCTTTATAAATAAGGCCTCAGGAGTGTGAGGGAAGACTTCCTGTGGACAAATCAAATGTCGATGATTACCCAAAATGGCCTACAACTTACCTCAATATATTTACAATTTAGGCTCTGAATTCTACGGTTACACGCATTTACCTTGAGAAATAATAGTCTGTGGACTTAAGATTTGGATGGGTAGGAACCAATAAGCCACTTCTTTCTCTATTGTACAAGACCTATAGCCCCAAGAAAATGAATATATTGCCTCATGTTTGACCTATTTAGGGCCACATTTGGGAAGCAACAGCGCTGTGTCACAAGGCATACACGGTAGCTATCTTCCTTCCCATTACATTATACTCTACCTCAGCACGGTAGCTTAGATGGAGCGCAATAAGAAGAAAAAGGGAGTCGCCTCCTGCTACAATGGAATACACTCTTGTTTTTAAAAAACGAACTATTTTTGTCCTGCTGTTTATGTGCTAAGTTTTAAAACAGTTGCTGGTGCTTGTTTCTCACCTAAAAAGTTTGTTTTGTTCCAATCTGGCCTGGGAGAGTGCCATGTCCAGATGGCTTCAAACACTATTTCATCCAACTTTTCCACATTGATTGTCATTGACTGGCAGGACAAGATTTACCTTTTGTCTCCTCTGTTTACCTCAGCTCAGTCATAACCATTCTCTGATCTCCTTAAAAGAGATATGTAAATTCTAAAAATTCCAATGTAATGATTTCTGAACCTACTTAAATCCTAGAACCATTCTTACTACAAAGTAACCAAATTTAAGTTTCCACTGATCATCATCTACTCAAATGAACTCAGTATTCAGAAAGTTTGAAATGTTCACAGACCAAATGACCTATCTAGACATAATGTGCAACTGAAACATTTGTTCGGCAATGTCAACAAATGTTGCAAGAGTATTGGCTCAAGTCAAATAATATGTAGACATATGAACTAGCGTGAGGTTATCCTTGTCTTCGGAAAATACTATTAAGTGCTTATTAACCCTGTTTATAGAAGTAAATACTGACGTAGCACTTTTATATCTCAATAATGTTTATTTAGACATTGAAGGTGTATGAAAACACTTAATTTTAAGACAAAACAGCAAACTCAAAAATGAAATATAGACCTATTATCAAGACTGAAAATTAAAAAGCATAGAGGGACTTTGATTTTGTCTATCTCAAGAGATATTACGCCAGTTTTATCACTCACCAAATCAAACACTGGGTTATAGAAAGTATGAAAGAGTCTTCAAAATAGTATGCTGTATCAACTTGAAAAATATTTGCATTAAGGTAAATAGATTGTCCGGACCCCTGACAGTACTTATGCTCACTGTCTGCCCGTGGGGACCCCCTGGCAGTCTGGCCACGGTACCCCCTGGCACCAAGCACAGGCTCCACTGCTGGGGAATTTGCTTTCATAAAGTAGCAGGGGCCAGTAGGTGTAACTAAATTAATGTTATGACCGTAAAGGGGCTTGTCCTGTTATAGTGCTGTGCCCTACACTAGTTTTATTCATTCTATGCATGCCTTATTGTTCAGAGTCATATACAAGGGCATAGTGTCTTCATTCTGCCTTTTTACGTATCTGAGGCATGTGGATGCAAAACCAGAAGACACAGGAAGACTTTTACAAAAATCCACATCCTCTAATCACGTATTTAAAAAAGCGCACTCCTATTCAATATCAACAAGCAAACATCAATCCATAGAAGGGACAGCTTGCTCATCATCATTAGGAAGGAAGACAATGATTGGCACAACAGGATTTACCATTGCATCCTCTACTTATGCAGGCTACGTCACATCCAGTCTGATCTCCTTCAAAGAGCTGAGCAAGTTCTAAAACTAACTATGTAATGAACTCTGAAACTACTTAAATCTTAAATCAATTCTATCCAAAAAGTAGTCAAATTTAAGTTTCCACATTTGAAATCCACAGTTTATTGTTCTCACTGACTGAAACTCAAATAGAACTTCTAACAAACGTTGCAACCTGATGCTTCAGCCTGCTGCACCTTACATTCAACAGCTCCTTTATCTTCAAAATGGCATTCAGGGGTGCCTCACTATTGTCTTGAAACAGAATTTTAGCATATTAGTTGTTTAATAGAGGTATCTGGTGAATCAACAGTACAACCCTCATGTGTAACTTTCTGACATCTGCTGGTGTTGGAAGTCCATGGTTTACTCAGCTTGGCAAACTGTATTGATGAGATGGATGAGGAAACTATTTGAGATATTATAGAGAGTGTTTCCTCTTTTTAGCTCTATAGAGCACTAAACAAAACTTTTATGACAAAATGAAAACCATTGTGTTGTTCATTTACTGGAATCTCCAATGTAGGAAATGCTTTTAATTCTACAGCTCAAATTCAAGATACGTGGCATTTAGGTGTGTCTCACACTTTTTATGATAACAAAATGTTAGCACTCTTGTTGTTTATTAAACCTCTGTGGTGGTCCATCTTTCCATTTCAATACAGCTTTTTGTATTTTTCTCATCTTTCGTCTAAACATATAAAGCCTATTTATGATGATGGTCGGTAAGACGCCGACCGCTTGTCTGAGGTTTACCGATCAACATGGTAGGTTTACATCTTGACTGCCGAATTACAATGTCTGCGGTCAGAGTGTAAACCGGGCAGTCAATCAGAAATTCCTGTTCTGTGAGAACCCGGCAACGCAGTTTGGTCTGGACTGTTCCTTTGAGAAAAAGGATCAAGGCTGATTTACTTATGGCTGGTTCCAAGCTGAGGTGCCATAGTGAGCAAAAGAACAATGGGTTTGGATGGTACACTGAGCGATCAACAGTAGTTACACAAATTGCAAACCTTCCTCCCATCAGCTTTTGCGTGTTTGTTGTACTGCTCTAAGTGGCAAGGGTATGCCCATACGTGACTCCAGCACAACACAACAAATTAAAATCACTTAAAAAAGTACTGTGAGTTTTTAAAATATAGAATGAGTTGTAATAAACTCTAAAGGGAAGTTGAAACGATGTATGGTATTTTTTAAAAATTGAAATTTAGTTAAGTATGCTTTAGAACGTTCATATAGTTTGTCTGTTAGTTCTTAGTGTTGAGAAAGTTGCTTTGCTCCCATGTTATCAGAAGATAGATCAACTGGGTGACAACATGTTGAGTTACATGCAAAACAACTTTGACATGTGACGCCTGTTAAGTATGCATTTTCCTCCATCAAGGCACATAGGACATTTTCAATGTGTATTAGGGAGTATAAACAATAATGAATACTTATATAATTACACTTGTCAGATTAATTATTTTAATTTGGTATTTATCAGGTGTAAACGAAATTAAATTTTTAATTAAACCTTTTTTTTTATAAGTTCTAATATTACGTTTCCACTTTTCAACAACCTGCTTGAACATTATTATAATTGCAAAGTAAACTTTATATTATTTTATTTAAAGATTTATGCCCACATGCATCAAGCAGAATTGCATTCGCAAACAGTGCGAATCACAAAAATCGTCCGTTTGCGAATGCAATTCCTGTTTCTGAGATGCATCATGAAGAAATGTATTTTTCGCATTTTGCGAAATCGCAATTCTGTTTGCGATTCCTTAAAAAATCGCAAATTTAAGGAATCGCAAAAAAACCTCAAAAAAGTGTATGCATCAAAATTCGCAAATTGCGATTTTTTAAGGAATCGCATTTAAGAATTCCTAAATTTAGACGTACTGAGAGCAGGTGGTATTTTTTTTTTTTTTTGAAAACATGTGAAACCAATTTGTAGGGTACTTAAGGGGTTCCACAGTTGAGCAAGACCTCTTTGAGGATGGCAGCAGTCATTGTCCTGGCACGTCGCTGGAGGTTGAGAGCAGCAGGAAGGAGAAGGAGGATGCTCAGTGAAAGGATATTTAGATTGTGCATTACTTTGTTTGGTCAGACACAGGCTGAAATATATGACAAGTATAGGCTGAATGCTGACTCCATAATAGATCTCATTGCTGAATTAGACCCTATTTTGCGTAGAGAAACTCGTAGGACCCTAGCCATACCCACCCTGGTGCAGGTCTTATGTTGTCTACCCCTTCTAGCCTCAGGTTCCTTCCAGGGAGTTATAGCAATTGCTGGGGGGTGTCACAAAGTGCACTTTCTAGATTTTTCCATGATTTCCTTAATCCAATGCTGCTAAGGATACGGCATCACATTCATTTTCCAAGAAATCCTCAAGAGTTGTTGGAAACAAAGTTGGACTTCTATAACATGGCTAATTTTCCACATGTTATAGGTTGCATAGATGGAACCCATGTTCCCATCTGTCCCCCATCTGTAAATGAGAATATTTTTCGCAACAGAAAAAATTATCACTCATTAAACATCCAAGTAATTTGTAATTCCAAAACACTAATCACAGACTTAGTTGCAAGTTACCCTGGGAGTGCCCATGACTCCTACATTTTCAAACATAGTGCCATCCATGGGCGACTGTTGTCAGGTGAATTTGGAGATGGATATTTGCTTGGTAAATAATGTTCTGTTTTCCAAAGTACATTTCAATCACATGCTGTTGCAAGATATGTCAACTTCAATTGTACCTTTTTACACCCCCATAGGAGACAGTGCCTATGCTGTGAGATTATATATACTTACACCATACCTCAATCCACCAACCCGTAAAGAGCAAAACTACAACCATGCCCATATTTCCACCAGAAATGTTGTAGAGAGGACCTTTGGGGTCATGAAGTCTAGGTTCCGGATACTGCACAAAACTGGTGGAGCACTGCAATAACGCCCTGATGTGTGCTGCAAAATAGTAGCAACATGTGCCATCCTGCACAACATTGCCAAACGCAGAGGCTTGGAACTGGATGTAGATGACATTCTACCAAACAATGACAACCAGCCACAACAACCACATGCAAGAATTCATGGACCGAATGCAGCTGAAGGAAGGCGAAGGCGAGCAGAAATCACAGAGCATTATTTTGAAAAGAGGTAAGAAGCCAGTTTATATTCAGTAAATCAGATTGACATTTATTTGTAATCAAAAAAGGAGTAATGCCAAACAAAGGTCACATTAAAGCAAAATAAGTGGAAATTAAATCAACATGTAGCTTTTGACTTTCAGCAGTGTTTGGCTAGTATTGTTATGATGTCAATCCTTTAAGAGGCTGTCCATTAATTTCCTCCCTCTCACACCTAAAGCTTTGCTTTTTGTATTACTCAGAGCTGGAGATGTGTTGCTTTGCAGTGCAACATGTCTTGAGCTGCGGCGTCCAACAACTGTTTCTGCTTTGAATTCACAAGTGGGTTTAGCACCTTCATTTTTATTGTCCCCATGTATTGATGGAAGCACACTCATGTCTTCCTGCATGACATCCTTGGTAGTTGTGTTGGCAACCATTCCTTCAGACAGCTTATTGCAACATTTACTTAATTCCTTTTGCATGCACAGTGTAGTTGTTATCATTTTAGCATTGCTATTGCACAAGCGATGTATAGCTCTGGTGTAAGTGTGGATGCTTGACATTAATCTTAAGTGCCTATTGCAATTTGCAATGTTCTGTGCTTGTATTGCTTCACACATACTTTCCATGGCTGTTGCCATGCGCTCCAGTTTGTTACTTGACGCCATATGCGCAGTTTCCATCACATTTGTCATTCTCACAAGACTGTCACTCATGGTACTGATGTTGTTACTAATATGGTTCAGTTTACCCTTCATGACCCTGATATCTTTGCCTTGCAGCCTTTGGACTATGAGGAGCTTCTTCTCTACTACACTGGCCTGGCACTCATCTTGTGAGGATGACCTTTGGTTTGCAGGACGTGACCTTCTTCTGTAAAATTGTTGCAGTCTACTACGTTGACTTACATTTCTCTTTGGAATGGCATTCATTTCAACTGCTTGTTGCAAATGTGCATGTGCATTGGGATCTTCATCAGTGTCAGAGTCTTGCAGTTGACGAACCCTTTCACTAGTTTTTTTCTTTCCAACTGTTGGTGAGGATATCTTTTCATTTTGGACTTGTGTGTTCTCTATGTCAGTATTAACTGTGTTGTCCACAGTTTACTTTTGAAATGTCTGTGATTTTTCATTTAATTGCGCAAAATTGCATTTGTGATTCTAAATACACATCTACTTTGCTAGAAAATAAATGTACTCACATATGGGATAACTTATTTTGCATTTGGAAATCATTTTCATCATGAAGTATTTTTTTTTTTAAATTTGGAAAAAACTACATCTCCCAAGATGCATTGCTTCTATGCTAACTCATTACTATTACTTTAACCTTTTTGTATCTGCTTGAGGTTAGATGCTGGGGATTACTTATATCATTTGAGGTTGAATAAAAAGGCAAGTATCTGAAACACATATGCACAGCAAAATAAGACAATTACACACTTCCCTTGCGAAGTACCAGCATGTTCAGAGGTGTCTATGTCAATCACTCCAATCACAGCTTCAGTGACCAGGGTCCCCTCAACCATGTCCTCCATTGGGGTATTTGGTTTATCCTTTGGGGGTCCTCCACCAGTTTTATTTGCACTTTTTATCCTGCACGCAATTTTCTCCTTCGCACGGCTGCGTAAATCATATCAGCGTTTTTGTAGATTTGTAATGTCTCTGTGGGCAACCCCCACAGCATTCACTTTGGATTGAATAGCCAGCCACAGTCTTCTCTTCACTCCTTCAGGGACCTTAAGGGAATCTTTGCCAAAAAGCTGATCATGCCTCAGAGTGACCTCTTCTATTAAAATCTCAAGTTCCTGGTCACTAAACTTTAATTTTCGTTTTCTGGCATGCAGGTCTTCCACAGCACTTTCAGTAGCCATTACTCCTTCAACAGCACACCAAACACACTCCTCCTGTAGCTGCAAGCAAAGCTCCAACTGCCAAAAGCCACTCCTGCAGTTTGAACTGGGCTTCAGCTGTGTGTAATCAGTGTACTGGCTTCCTGGGTGTGTCCTCATTGGTATGCATCAAATAGCAAATTCGCAAATTGCGATATCGCAAATTGCGAATTCGCAAGTCAAAATTCGCATTTTTCTTGCGATTCGGTAAAAATTGCGATTTTTACTGAATCGCAAAAAAATAGCGAAAAAATTGATGCATACCATTTTGCGATTTGTAATTTGCGATTCGGTAAATTTCGCAAATTAGGAATCGCAAAAAATGACTTTGATGCATGTGAGTGTTGATGTGTTATCAGCACTTAACTTCACCCAATCAACTCAGTGCTGCTCGTGTGTCGTAACTAGTTAATCTTTGCATATAGAACCATCTACTCTAGAGTGCTGAAAAGTTATTTTCAGTCACTTCGATGTGACAGTGCTTGCGGCCAGCTGCTTTTCCTTTATTAACCTTTAACTTTGTGGTAAGTTAATTAGCACACCTAGGAATCGCTGCCGGCACCCGCCACCAATTACACTATCAGGTAAATGCCTTACTGTGGAATGATTATTATTCAAAGTCTATTTCCCAATAGCTAAATTCATGTCTCATTTCATTTAATGATCAAGTAGATTTCTCAAATCCTCTTCCCGATTTAATTAGGCAAAAAATGGGATGCTTCCATCTATCTTTGAAATTAATATATTAGAATCTGAGTAGGGCTGGACCGGTCTTCCTATATCATTTCTGTAGCTACCTTATACTGGAAGTATGCATGTTCGAATTACATTTCTTCATTCTCTGAGGTTTTAAGGAGGCTGACGATATCTACATATATAGTACCATAATATATGTAGGTAAATCCCTTTTGAATTACTTTTTTTAATATAAAAGCATTAAAATGGTTTATTTTAGGCAGACGTGTGAAGCAGGAAGAAATTAAACACCTACGTACGCAATTATCACTATATCCCTGGGTATTTTTGAAGTATTCTGTAATAGAGAGATCCTGGTGAGAAGATAAAACACAAGATAGAAGGTCGAGTGTTTGTGAAGTGCATCAGATCCCTGGCAGGCATTTTATATTAACCAAAACACCTACCTATCTGTATTGAATTTTTCATATTAAAGGACGAGGTGAGGAACTAAATTCAAGCCTTGTTCCAAATATGCACATGCGTTATAGGTGGAGGATCACTATTTTATCAATGCACGCACCAAGCTAAAAACTTCCCTGCACTCGTTGTGCAGCCCACTAGTGGGGCAGCCAAGTGGTTGCCTATTGTTTACTTTAAATGCTGTGCCTTTTTTTATGTTTACAGTCACGTGTGTGCCTGTGTTCCATTGTCTGCTAATGTTATTCAGAATTGTTTCACTTTCCAGTCACTCGTTGCCTCAAAAATTAGAGATGGCAAAATTGCTCATACCTTGCTTGCTTGCACCACAGAGTCAGACCATGAAACATTTGCACGAGTGCCAGGCCTAAATTAAAGTATTGGCCAAGGATTTATGTGAATAGGGGACCTCTTTATATACAAGCTGTTAAAAATAGGGTCTCCAGTTGGCAGTGGCTTGTATTCTGTCCAAGTAGGAACCCACTCTCTAGATAGGTTAAATGTAGTACACACTAGTTTTACCTGTGCTCACCCTCTGGTAGCTTGGCTCAGAGCACTCAGGCTAAACTAAAGAGGAAGGGGCAAATCTACAAGACACTAACGCAGCGCGATGCAGCAAGTAATTTTGCTGCGCCGCGCTGGGTTAGTTTCTAAGCACAGGGATGCAACATATTAACAACCATATGTTGCATCTCTGTGCTTCCCCCTGCGCTGGCGCACAAACTGCTGCCATGCGCCGGCGCAGGTGCCCTTGCACCATGGTGCAAGGATGCCTGCGTCGTGGGAAGATTGTGTGTGTTCAGGAAGGGGCACCTTCCTGCACAGAAACAATCAATTGAGGTGCTTTCCTCTTCCAATGCATGCTGTAGAATGCAGCACACATTAAAAGAGGAAAACCTCGCCATTCTGACGCATTCTGACGTATTTCCAGATTTACGATTTCTCGTAAATCTGGAAATGCATCAGTGGACATGAGTGTTGGGTGGAACATCTACACCAACACCCATGTCATGCCCCTAACTCGCAAAGTGTTGCATGAACAGGGGCAATATTTACAAGCACAGGTTAAGTTAAGCAGAGTGACTTTACCTGTGCTTGTAAATATCACTCAGCAGGCTGCTCCACCGGTCCATCACGTCACGTGATGCACCGGCGGCACATGGGGCTTGTAAATCAGCCCCGAAATGTGTAAAGAATTTGTGCACAGACACACCTACAGTAATACAGTGAAAACACCACAAATCTACTCCACACCAGTTTGGAAAAATAGCCAATATTTATCTAAGTAAAACAAGACTAAAACAACAAAAATCCAACATACACAAGTCAAGACATGAATTTGTCAATATTAAATACATTTAAAGCGCTTAATACAATAATAGCTCTGACAGGGGTTATCTTGATGTGATTGACGGAGACAAATCCACAAATTCAGGACGACTGCAATGGAGAGCAGGCCAGCTACAGAGTTGCGCAGACCCTGGTTACAGTAACTTGGAGATGTCAAAAATCAAAGACGATGTGAGACAGCAGGGTGGTGAGGTGCCGGGGAGATGAGGCATCACAGAGGCAGTTGCGGCGTTGGTTCCTTACACCTATGCGGGTTTTTGGCATGTCAGTGCTCAGGGACAGTGTGTTGCACAAACGAGGTGAGGCATCACCGAAGCAAGTGAGGTGTTGGCCCCTGGAGCAAGTGCAGAGTCATTGAGCCACTAACGCCCAAGGATGATGCGATGCACAAGGGAGGTTTTTACGGTATTTGGGCCATAGCGTTGATTCCGATGGCACTGTGATGTCGATGAAGTTTAGAGAATCAAGCAGTGAGGCATTGATTCGTTGCGTCAATGTCACATCACAGGGCCACAGGAGCTGCAGTGGAGTCGGAGGCAGGTGTCACGGACTTTGTTGAAACAGTACTCAACACTCATGTGGTGGCGGTTTTTCAAAGGAGCCACGGTGACCTCGGAGCTTATGTGGTAAGTTGCGGTCATTGCATGGAGTGGGACCCTGGCTTCGGTGTAGGCAGCAGCCCGGTGTTGAAGTGGACAGCGACACCGGTTCTGAAGTGGTGCTCAAACTCATTTGTTGTTTTCTTCTTTTTAGCACCGAAACTCACGTCCAAGGGCCCAGTTATTCGATTTGGCATCACATGGCAGAATAGGGCTCTCAAGTTGTAAGGTGGAGGAGTAGTTTATGGAGTTTATGTGGTAATGGCAACAGCTAGTAATGGCGGCTGTCCTGTTCAGCAGCTACATATTATGTAATAGAATATCATTGGGATTAAATCGCTACATAAGTATAAAATTGTACAGGAAGAACTTAACATACTTAGGCCCCAAATCCTATCTCTCCAGAAAACCCAGTTGTCTCAGACCGAAGGCTCATTGCTAAAGAGCTAGGTTATCAGATGTTACCAATTTCTTGTTATATTTCCGCCCAGAGGGGGTTGCACTTCGGGATAGTAGGTGGGGGTATTGCGACAAAAGGTGGACCCTGAGGGGTGCTTGTTGATAGCCACAATTCAGAAGGCTAGGGATCGGTTCACTATTTGTGTCTTATATGGTCAGAACACGGATGACCCGAAGGTCCTTAATTTTTTTTTATCTGAACTGCATCTGTGGGCTCCACCTTATATTGTGTGCGGCGACTTCAAAGTGGTGATGTGTCTCAAAAATGACACAGCATCTCAGTGTGTATCCTATAACCAGCTTTCCAACATCTGGCTTGATGGGGCAAGTATCAGCTCCGGGAGGTTATCCATCAGTTACTATTCTCGTATGCTCTGGTCTATCTGGCCGTTCAAGCATCCTAAGAATACAGAATTTACATTTTATTCTGAGCCCCATAAAGCTTTGGAGGGAAACAAACATTGTTATCTTCACTAAAAAGAGGAAAGATCCTAAACTCTGCGGGTCATATCGCCAAATTTTGCAAGAAGCGCCACTCAAACATCTATAATCGCGTTTTAACTAGTCTGTTTTCTGTAATCATCCTGGAATTGGTGGATCCAAACCAGCATAGTTTCATCCCTGGCCTGGAGACAACATTACATGTCAATACAGCTATTACGGTTCTGGAGGTAACCTTGATCGGAGGTGGTTCAATCTGTAAGATCTGTTTGGATGAAGGCCTTTGAGGGGTCATGGAGACAGTAGGCTTAGGCTCAGTCTTTATCTCTAGAGTCAGCCGTCTTTATTCTGGCTTTAAGGCAAGGATGTGTAATGCAGGGGAACTATCAGATCCTATTTCCATACTCCGTGGTAGCAGGCAGGGGTGTTCTCTTTCCCCTCAGCTATTTGCTCTCTACATCGAACTGTTCAATCAATCTCTTAAATAGAGGAAAGAAATACAACCCCTAAGACTACACCATTTTGAAGTAAAAATCCTTTCATATGCCGATAACATTGCCAGCTTGACCCCTGCTCCGATTAGTGGTCTACATTCAGTAGTTGAAGCAGACGTCTCCGGTTATATGGTAAACCAGAATAGACTCAAATCCTACCATAGTGGCTTCTCCTGACCAGGACAGTAGATGGGTGCAGTCCTTGGTTTATCTTGGGGTCATCTTAATGATTAATACTCTTGAGATCTTGGAAAAAAACTACAGCAAGCTGTTTCAACATTCAGCAGAAGTGTTTCTTAAGTGGAACTGTTTTCAATTGGGGATAATTGGCTGCTGTAATCTCATCAAGATGATAATTTTTTCCCCTGAAGGCAAAATGGCAGAAGTTCATTTGGTCCTACTGGACACCTCGGTGTAAGAGCCAGATTCTACAGCAGTCTAAGGAAGGGTGCAGAGCTTGAATATTGATGTATAAATATTGATGTACAAAAATATCGTGTTAAAAATATCATAGGATAGAAGTATCGATAGAAAAAAATATTGTGGTCAAGAATATAGATTGTTAGGTAAGTAATATCGATTGCAAAAACATAGTTGTTAAAAATATCAATTTATTATTGATGCTATGTATTTTAGCATTTTGTATGAGAATTGTTGTATTTTTAGTCTATGTGTTAAAATCTTAGTAGTTAATATATTTTCTTTAAATACAATTTTCCGTTTTTAGTTCCAAAGCAGGTTGTGGGTTTATAGGGGAATAGGGTGGGAAGTAATTTAGCTATATAGATTTTATTTATTATTTATAGTAGATAATAAAAAAAATTATAGAATTTTGCATTTTTAGTTCTGTAGCGGGTGGTGGGCTTATAGGGGAATATGGCGGGGAGTAATTTAATTATATGACATTTATTCATCATTTATATTTATTCATTATTGTATAATTGTGATGTTATTGAGTTAAATGTCTACATTTATTTATTAACAATTGTTTGATAATTAGTTGTTAATTAATTTAAATTAATTAATTAATAATTAATTATGGTGATTGTTGAATTAATTTTAGGTGTGTGGTGTGGTGTTTATAGGAGTAAATGGTGAGACGGGTGGGAAGTAATTTATTTTTTATTGATAAATTATTAATTATGTGTTAATTAATTTGTATTACTTAATTATTAATTGTAATTGTGTTATTAATTTTAGGTGTGTTGTGGATATTATAGTGTTAAACAATGTATATAATGAATGTTTATTATTTTTTTAATACTAAAATATTTACATTTCAATATTATTTATGTCAATAATGGAAATGATATTTAATACAAATGTTGATTTTGTTTTTTATTGGTGTAGTATGCAGCACTTTTCCTACTGTTGCACTCACTGAAGTGGGAATAGTAATTTTTACCCCTCCGCTATCCAAAAATGTCCCTGCTTTTCACTCAATGGAGTGGAAATAGTAATTTCTACCCCTCCGCTATCCAACACTTTCCCTGCTTTTCACTCCCTGGAATAGGAATAGTAATAGTTACCCCTCGGCTATCCAACACTTTCCCTGTCTTTCATTCACTGGAGTGGGAATAGCACTCACTGGAGTGGGAATAGTAATTTTTACCCCTCCGCTATCCAACATTTACCCTGCTATTGTAATTATTGTGGTGTGAAATGTATGTTATTTATTAAATAGTTTAATATATTAATTAATCATAGGATGTTTTATTTTATCTTAAATTATTGATATATGTTTATATGTTATTTTTATATAATTAAGAAAATTAATAAATTAAATAAAGATATTAGCTAATATAATGTATTTAAGTAAATATATATATATAATTGAGGAAAGACAAACCAGCTTTTAAAATTGCTAGACATTTCTCCTGCGACACGGAGTTTGCAGTTTATGCTCTAAGATGCCCATGTGATCTCTATTATATAGGGAGCACCACTAAAAAAGTCAAATTACGAATCCTTGAGCATCTTAGAGCCATTTCTAATAATGACAAACAGTATCTGGTGGCCCGTCACTTCCATGAAGTACACAACCAAAACCCAAATCTCCTTAAATTCTGTGTGTTGGATTCAGTGCCCCAAAGAGAAAGAGGGGGAAATCGCACAATAGAGTTAAGGAAACTTGAGTCAAAAATGATCATAAAGTTTAACACCACGATGCCCACCGGGCTTAACTTTGACGAAGAATTAGCCATTCATCTGAGATGAGATGTTTTATAACCTCTTTATGTGTCTGAACCTTTACGTCTATTTTGCCCTTTTTTTTATTTTTAACGGATTGATTCTTAAACTAATTTTTTGAGAGAGTTCCAGGACATTAAATTAGAAACCTTATGTTTCTTCTCTTGCAGAAAGAACTTCATGTCAAATTTGAAGATCCGGATTATTGATCATGTTTTGCTCACTTGAGCGTGACTTTATTTACAAAGTAAATCTTTTGAGGATAATCGGCAGCATACAAGTATTATAATTGTATAAAGTTCCAGTGACATCTGACAATAACCTAAAAACAGTTGCCTTCAGGCTATTTGTCATATTATCGCCCACTTGGGCTAGATTGTGTGAGCATATCCTAGAACTGGATACTGTTGTTGCATACTTATTAATCATATTAGTATGTTACGCCCACTGGGGCCAAACTTTTCTTTTCTTATAATTCACGTTTCATTATTATCCTTTGCTGCTGCAATGTTTAATTTTCAATCACATGAACTTACGGAACTTTACTGTTTAAAAAACTGCATCGGAAGTCTGTCTATGGTTTCCATTGATTGAAGGTGGAACTAGTCTCTGTTATTTTAAATGACACATTGTATCGGTAAATTTCCACCCGTGAACAAGCTGTGAGTGTAACAGCGAAACACGTTGGGCACCCATTGCAAAGCTAAATAAAAGCGTTTATTTTCAGAGGCCGTGGCACCAGTGTGAATTCATTTACAAACTGCTGGATTGTTTTGGATATTTTGGAGTGGCGTCCTTGCCGCGCTGCCCGCCGCCATTGAGGCTCTCTGTCTGCCAGAACTTGGTGTTGGAATATATATATATATACATGTAAACATTTTTGTGTGTTTATATTTTTTTAATTAAGTTTATTTGTTATATTTAGTTTAAAATCTGTATTAAACGTAATTTATTTTGTGAAAAATATTAATATTAGTTAATATATTTTGTTTAAGTTATATATATTTTTTATGTTGATATTTTTTACATATATATTTTTTACTTCGATATTTGTGATTCAATATTATTGTGCTAATCTGTTTAAGTATAGGGAGTCGATATTTTTGTATTCAATATTTTTACATCGATATTTTTGCAAACTATATTTTTTTACATCGATATTTAAACATGGAACTCAAGGAAGAGGGTGGGGTCTCACTTCCGGTCCTCCGTTTTCTTTTTAGCTGGTGTCATTCTTTTCATGACTCCAGTTTGCATTGGGATGGAGCAATTGTCTTTGGGTCGCATGTTTAGTGAGTTCCTTCAACAGGGAAAATCGATAGTCCTCATTAAGGGCATCTTGGACACAATATACTTCAAGTGAACCCTGTCCAATATTCTAAAAGTCTTCCGTCTTTTTGGTGTTCCTTCAAGAGAATAATTCATGTCACTTTCCCATTCTATCAGCTCACATAAATAGGCTGTAACCCCAACTTTCTCAATTGTATTTATGAAGGTTTCAGGGAGATATGGGGAAAGGCTAATCTTACGACTTTAGGCCAACTATTGGAGGGCATGGTTTTCTCCTCATTTGGTAATCTACAGCAACAGCTTCCTCATCCGTAAACAGTCTTCTTATTTGCATATGCAGCATTTTATCCGTAGCCTTGAGGAAGAGGACTTCAGTTGTATGGACAACCCCTATATCAACCTTATCAGGAATGCTTCATTTAAGAGAAATATTGGGCTGGTTTCCAAGACAATTTATTTGTCATCTCATGAAGAGGTGAACAACCTATCTCAGGTGAGGGCTAGTAAGTGGAGTACTTGGCTTAACATGGTAGCAACATGTGCGGACCTTCGGTTCAGCAATCTTTTGTTTCATTCAGCTTTGAATGTATCCCCTATTTAGGTACATCAACTCAAATGTATTATCGACTGGTATGGCTCCCGCATCGACTTTCTCAGCATTACGCTTATTTGGGGAATTTGTCTTCGACAAACTAGGGGGCATCTCTAAGATGGTAGTTGTGGTTGATCTGAAGCTGATTATGTTGGGCCATTCACCAGCTCTTCCTTCCTACTTATCTGGGCTATACTTTTTTCTATAGCTAAGCTCCAGAGCCATGGATCAGGTGGCAGGAATTTTTTAATTTAAGTCGGTTGGCAATGGTATTAGCTGGGAACGATCTTCGGAGGAAAAGGTTAGGTCGGATCTGGGATCCTGTGCAGGGCTGGCTGGCGGAGATGGCTGCTCCTCAGGAGTGGTTCGCTTAGCTTTGTAGTTTTTTAGACCCATTTGTCTTCCACAATGCTATCCCCCACCTATTTTTTGCTAAGTATTATAAGATCTTGATCTCTTATTTAGTCTTTAATTTTACAAATCACGTATTAGGGCAATTGTGATGTTTGTTATGTTACTGTTGATTTTTTTTCTCTGTTTAGGTCGCTTTACTTCTTATTTGCCTGATAAGTTGTGTATTAGTACCACTGCACTTGGCACCTGCTTTTCTTTTGTTATTGAAAGCTGTAAAAAATCATTCTTAAAAAATGGAGTGAATCCATAAGCTCAGCTGTCACCTTGACCTAGACGTGTATTCTAGAGACAGCCAGAGGCACAGAATGTTTAAAGTAAAAAAATACTCATTTCTAAAAGTGGCATTTGTAGACCTGCAATTTAAAATCCAACTTTACTAAAATATGTTTTCAAATTGTGATTCTAAAGACGCCAAACTACAATTTTCTATCTGCTACTAATTGGAAGATACACTTTAAAGTGTTACAAAGCATCTCCATTGTTAACTTATAGGAGAGATAGGCCTTTCTGAAGTAAAAAATGAATTTAGCAGTTTTTCACTACGAGGACATGTAAAACTCAAAAGTACCTTCCCTTTCTTTTAAATTCATTGCACCCTGTCCTTGGCACTAGTTAGGGCCTACCTTAGAGGAGCCTTACATGTAGTAAAACAGAAAGTTTGGGCCCAGAAAATAGGTGAACATTCTAGCTCGACATGGCAGTATAAAACTGCACTCACAGGCTCTGCAGTGCCAGGCCTGAAACAGGTTTGAAATGATTCTCATGTGGGTGGTACAATCAGTGTTACAGGCTGTTAGACTTAACATTTTTGGGCGTGGTTACCCCTGGCTTTTTGCCTCTACCTCCTCTATTTTGATGCTGTGATGGATTTCGTTTTGCTGGCTTAGATGCTTTGGGCACTTTGCCATTGCTGATCAGTGTCAAAGTGCAAGTGTTACCTATATAAAGTGTTATGGTAATTGGATGTCCATAATTGGTATGTTTGTCTTACAAGTAAAGTGCACTATGTGTGCCAGGGCTAATAATGCAAATGCTACTAGTGGGCCTGCAGCACTAATTATGCCACCACACATGTAGCTCTAAAATGAGATTTCAGGCCTGCCACTGCAGTGCCTGCACACAGTTTGTTAACTGCCATGTTGTCCTGACAAGTGCACCCACTTGCCAGGCCTTACTCTTCCCTTTTGATTCACATTAGACACCCCGATAGTAGGCCCAAGGCACCCCCCTGGGCAGGGTGCAGTGTATGTGAAAGGTAGGACATGTACTGAGGTGTGTACCATGTCCTGATAGTGAAATACTGCCAAATTCGTTTTTCACTGTAGCAAGGCCATAGGACAGAATGGGGAAAGCTGTGTCCCATATTTCCAGCATATCTTCCCATAGGAATAAGATGGAGAGATGGAGTTTAGTGTGCCTGAACTCAGAATTTAATAACACATCTTTTTGTGAAGATGTTTTTTGAACTGTGTGTTTAGAAACCACGCTTTTAGAAGTGGCTGGTTTCTTGTCTTAAACCATCATGTGTGCCTCTGCCTGGTTGTGTATTGACTGTCTGGGTTTGGATGTAACAGGGTCTTGGGAGTGTCCTGACACCAGGGATAAATAGGTAAGACAGCAACAGGCTGGTCTGCATTTGATGTTGGGGGAGGAGTAGCCCCCTGAATGTGAAGAGGGCTGTATTGCTGCCACCAAATGATGGCTCCACCTCCTACGGATCGTCTGGGGCACAGACCCTCACTATCAAAGGAAGAGGGTGAGCACTGGCAGGAAGACACCCAGGTCTACTTTGGACCGGGCTCAGAGCCCCCTGAACACAAAGATGTCAAAGGCATTTAGGGGTATAAATGTGAGAGCTGAAACCCATGAACTCAAGGCTGAACTCAAGCTTGAAAAAGGATTGAAACTACTTTGTGATCAAGAGGAACCTCTGCCAAGGAAGAACAGCTGAAGAGTCTGAAGAGAAGAACTGCCCTTGCTGTGTGTTCTGGGGCTGGCCTGCAGTTTGCTGATTTGACTAAGGAGAGGACAAGAGACGTTGTGTGCAGTGTCACTCTGCTTGAACGGACTTTGCTGTGTGTTGTGTCCTGAAGTAACTTGTCTCCAAGAGCCCGAGCGGAGCTGGCTCCCTGTTGTGGAAACTCAGGAACATAAAAGTTTGCAAGTGTGTCTCAGCGACGCTGTGTGCATGTGCTTTTTGCAGCCTCAGACCGTCATGAGAATTGCCCCGGAGCAGTCTTGTGCTCTGCTTCAATCGACAGCATGGACAGAAGTGCTGTGATCGTTAGCGCCATAGGCCCGGACCATCATCCCAAGGGGGAACCATGAGAAATTACCACCGCCGGCCCTTGCCTGCCTTCGCCAATGAGAGACCTATGAATCTTCACCATCGTGGGTCCGAGGTCCTTTGCCCAAGATCAACGGAGTCGCAGCGGGAGTCGATAAGCTGCGAGGCCATCGCCTGGTAGCCCAACTCTCACTGCTAGGAGCAACTACCGCCAACCCGAAGCCGCATAGCGTGACACCCAAGCCGCAATCAGAGGAGAGAGAGACTGCACTCCCCCAGGTAATGCTCATCGAGCATGCGTGTGTCACAACCTGGGGCGGAGTGCGTGCTATGAGAGACCGCTCTCGGCCTTTCCCATCTTTTTAGCGCGAGCCTCCGCTCAAGTCAGTATCACGGCCCGTACATGCGGAGGAGTGACAGTACCGGGGTCGAATTAGGGAGCTGTACTTTGTTTCCTTCGTAATAGGATTGGGGACATATTATGGCAACTGCTGACCGTGAGTCAGCCAGGGGTGGCATAGAGACCTTCACAAGCACCGCGATCGGTATCAAATTGTTTTTACGATCCACATTAGTACATGCACTACGTAGTGCCTTATTACTTTCTTTTACGATCTGCATTATTACGTGCACTACGAACTGCATTATTACTTGCTTTTACGATCCGCATTAGTACTTGCACTACAATCTGCCTTATTACTTGCTTTTAAAATCTGCATTAGTACGTGCACTACGAACTGCATTATTACTTTCTTTTATGAGCCACATTAGTACGTGCATTACGGACTGCATTATTACTTGCTTTACGATCCGCGTTAGTACTTGCATTAAGGACTGTCTTATTTCTACATTACGAACTGCATTACAAACTGCGTAGCATTGCATTAGGATTGCATTAGATCATTGTGAACTGCTCATTAATACCACAAGAAGCTACAACTGAATGTTGCCCTAATAACCGGCATAGTGATATATCACGAATACGCATATGCTGGATATTTTTATCGTTTGGTCTCATCGTATTTCTTCTTGATAAAGATACCGCTATTTTCCTATATCAGTGTGGTGTTCATTTGTGGTGTTAGCACTGTTACTGGGAGTGTGGTTTGAAATACCTTACACATTGCCTTGGAGATAAGCCTCCTGGCTGTTCGTGCCAAGCTACCATGGGTGAGCAGGGGTTATCTAAGAGTGTGTTCCTCCTTACCCTGACTAGAAGCAAGAGTCCCTATTTGGACTAAGGCACCTACCTCAGCCAACTAGAGACCCCTAGTTCTAACACAGGCCCACTAGTAGCATTTGTTTTATAGGCACTGGGCACATGAGGTGCACTGTACTAGGGACTTAGTAGTAAATTAAATATGCCAGTCATGGAGAAACCAATCATACCATGTTTCAGAGGAGAGAGTTTATGCACTTAAGCACTAATAAGCAGCGGAAAAGTGCCCAGGGTCCTAAAGCCAGCAAAATAAGATCAGAGAAATAGGCAGAGGAAGGGAGAAAACTAGGGGATAACCCTGCAGAAAGGGCCAGGTCCAATACAATTGCTCTACTCGTTCCTGAGTTTTGCAAAAATTATAGTATGTGGTTTCAAAGTGTAGGTGTGCATGCAAATTGATAACAATTGTAATTTCCATTGTGATGCCTGAGGTTTTATAAACTAGTAGTGAAGCACCATCTGGTGCTTTACCTTTTTCAACTGTGTGACCACCACTGCCTTGCATAATCATAATTTTTGTTAATGCCTGCCATTTTACAGATTCACTATGGTGGCAATGTAGCATGGTATTGATTAGTAGGTAATGTTGGTTTAATGCCTGTTAGAAAAGTTTTTTCAGCATTGACAGTACATGCCATGTACCCCTTTTTTACCTGCTGTCACTGCCATATCAAGAATTGCACAGTATATCTTTTTATGGGTGCTCTGATCTAGCTTTCATATAGGTGGCAGAAGGCTGGATTGCCACAAGCTCTTATCTGATGCACCCAGTTCTTCAATATATATTGCTGTAATGGTGTGTTGTGTTGGACTCCGTCCTTCAGTTGGCTGTGGCCCTTCAAGTGTGGGTCTGATTGCATGCAAGGGACATGCTATATGAGTGCAGTTTCTTAATGATTGATTTGTATGAAATCATGATATACTTTCCTTCTAAAGAAGGGGCGAAAAGTTTGGACAATTGGTGGCTCGCCAGTCTCTAGAGCAGATAGCTTGGCAACAATGGAAGTTTAATGTGCAATTCCTATTGTGTGAGTAAGCATGTCAAAGTGAATTGTTAATAATGTACTGCCTGCTACAGTAAAACAACTAATGTCAGAAATATATACTGTCTGGAGATAATGATTTCAAAGTATCTTGTCACAATCTGCTCAATCTGAGTACGTCATAGCAAACAAAGGATGGACGGTATGATGACAATGCAAACATTCTCCCCAGTGAAAAGTTCTGGGTTAAATCCATCGTTCTTTTGCCCACTACGCCACCCCAGTTTAGACCCAGCCATATGCAAATCAGTCTTCTCCGCTATAAATCAGCAGTCAACTAGTAATTCTTTTATTTGAAGTATAAAGCTTCATGCTTATGCATTTTAAAGTCTCATCAAAACTCTTTATTGAGTTTCTGAACTGCCATCTTATACTAATCTCTAATTAATTTGAATTAGAGAAATTCTTTATGGAACATGCTTGTTGCATTATTACTTTTTTGACAATGATTTTGACTAATATTGTTTTTTATCTTACATTGAAATATCTACTAAAGGACTATGTGAATTCGTAATAGCAATGACTGAAGATTAATAAGCTCAAAATAAAATGATTTGAACTTATAAGAATTAATAATAAAACCCTTTAGCTCACACACATTTTCTATTTTGACTTTACAAATGTCTAAACAATTGCTGACACTAAAGGGTTCATGTAGAAGAACAAAGGTCCATACGACCAGTGACGAGGAGTTATTTAATATTTACTCTCAAAGATTAAGATATAAACATCGCCATACCATCAATAGTGTATCAATGTCCATATATGGATATGTCAAACATGGAAGACCTATTATACAATTATTCTTAAACGGTGTTTGCTGACTTTCTTTTCTGCAGTCGAGGTGGCACCTTTGTTAACTTCCGTGTGTTGCATGCCACCAAACTGTTCTATTGAGTCCCATGAGCCACATTATCTTGTACATTCATTTTCCAGCTTATGTGGTGGCTATTCTGGCATTAAACATGTAAATTCTAAAAGATTTGAACATGTAAAATGGGTGAACAATAAAATTGGTTCGAGCACACAATCCTCTGGTAAATATAGACACATCACCTCTGATTTGCTTCCATATTAAAAGCAAATATCCACAAATATCATAGTGCATAACCTAACAAATTCACAAAATATATTGAAACTAGTTCATATACCCATTTTGTTTAGAAACCTCATAAATATTAGGAGAGCATTTTGTCAGGTTAATTGTCAAGCAGATATCTTGCATGACATTAGAGAGTAAACAATTACAATATGAAGAAAATAAAACCCAATTTTTCAATGAAGGTTGCAAGGAAAATCTGAATATCAATCAAGAACAAACCCACTGCCTGCAAGTAATTTATAAATGAGCTGTACGTCAAGGATAAAAAGAAAAGGGAACTACATTATCCTATCACATAAGACAAAAAAACTGTGTGCAACAGAAAGGAGGTAGAAACCTGTTCAAGTTTACCATGGAACCATAATTCAGGGCATATATCTTGTATTTATTTTACCTATTCTTGGTACGTCAAAATATCAAAAGTACATTTAATAAATATTATAATAAATACAATACCAGATCAGAAAACAGTTATACATACCTGTGGTGCCCAGGCACATCAGCATACAGGTCACCAAAGCCATACTACCACCTAAACCATACTCATTCACTCTCACAACACATTGCACAATGGCAACCCACTGCATCAGACACAATTATCTCAGCAAGAAATGGTTAAAGGTATTATACAAAGAATTACACACAGAAAATGTTGTAATTGTTCCATTTAGCCAAAAGACCAGAATTTATCAATTTTTATCTGCTCAATTGTTAATACATGGTGTTTGAAACATCGATGTAGACCTCACGATGATGATTATACTGAGGGAGACATGCCGATCAGATGGGGACCATCGCAGATGCGCTTTTTGGGTAAAGACCCCAGATGCGGGTCACACCTTCTTCATGGTGCTAAAACGTGATGCAGCCGAAGCTGCAGGCCAATGGGAAAACAGGACTGGTACCACCTCCTAAGGAACTGAATAGGGGGCCGTTTCATATGGGTCGACCTTCTGGGAACCAAGGCTCCCTCAAAATGAAATGCCAACTGCAGAACACTGGTAGCAAGGATAGGTTACAAGAGTCTACTATCCACAGAATGGGGGCAGAGGATGTTCTTTCAAGTCGAGTATCGGAGCGACAAGATCAATATGAATATTTAACATCCCTAACAGTCTGCTGGGAGACCTATAGCAGACATCAAGCCGAGACCTGATCAGGAAACGTCTGTGGATTATCCACCAATGGGATAACCTCAAGTGAGACCTCAATACAGCGACCAAGCTCATACACACATGCAAACTTCTGTCTGTTTTAAACATAAACTCCAAATGCCTTTATTTTTTTATAGCTTTTGGAGGTGCTCTCCTGACAAATATTCCAGCTTGGCTCCCATCACTGCCAAATTGTAAAGAACTATCTATCATGATTTTAAATGTATTGTACGTATTTTAAATATTCCATATTGTTGACTCAAAAATTTTACCTGAATATCCCACACACCTGTTTGATTAATTTACCTATCATCTAATCAAAGGTGGGGGAGGTGGAATATCGATCCATTCACTTTCCAAATTAGCATATACTAATCAAAGGGGAAAGGATCACTTGTCCTGCTCAACCTTAGGCATGCAGGAAGAACGGAGGATGTCCCAGTATAAAAAGACCCTCATGCACGTGATGGGTATGGTGGTATCTGAAGCGGTATATCTTGATTCTCCGCTTATGGATCACGTGTGTGCATAATCATTAGGTCTATTTTAGGTTATGCAGCCTCCACCAGGAGGTTCTTACCCAAGGTTGACGCAGTAGTGAGCAAGTGATAGGGGATTTAAAAAACACAAAAGCCAGGAACTCGGATTCTTTATTATGCCTGGTTTTGGGTCTGGTAAACTCAATGGTAGTGCATCTTATGGACTGAGTTATGAGTATTAGGTGCACTGAGAGTATCGAAAGATCAGGGGTAGTGAGGGGTGTTTAAAAATTGGTCGACATGTTTCTGCCCCAATTGCCTGGGTTTAGGACTTACGGGCATTCATCAGGACCGATAGTGAAATAACGTGAGATAGTATAAATAAAGTGCTCAAAAAGTGAAGGAAAAAGGTTGTTGACCCGTTTCTCTGTATTGGAGTTCTTATGGTACCTGTAATGAGTAAACACAATGTTTGCAACACACATACAGGGAAGGGGGTCTGGGAGGGACACACACCAAGCAGAAATCTGCTTCATATATCTATCCGCTGATAGATTCATAAACAACTAAAAAATGGCAATGCTTTAAAAGACCAGTTAACAATCATGGCAATGTCAACTCTCTATTATACTCTCCAAACTCATGCAGCGGGCTTATAGCATGCTTATAGGTGGTAGGTACATGTTAAGTCTTATAAAGACTGTGTAGACTTATAGCGCTATTTCTGTCAATGACTGTGATTAACAATCCGTCGTTGGTTAGTGAATCACTCATTGTGATGTGGAAGTAGCTCAGGCAGCTTAATGGACAAGGTGACTAAGGTGAGCTGTACGTATGTGTTGGTGTACAGCGATCATGGTGGTGGCTCGAGCAGGATAAGTGATTATAAGTGCCCTGGAAGTTTTACCTCGCGCATTTGTTTAACACGCTCCTTTCGGATGGTAGAGCTCTTGGAGGGGGCTAGGGAGGAGAGATACAGGATAATTAGCAAGTGTGCTTTTGAATACTTGCGGCTATGGAGGCGCGTTCTTTCGTCTCGCTACCTATTGCGCCCGATCCTCGGCTTTTCTCGTGAGTGCGCTGCTCTGCTCTTACCGATCCAGAAACAGTTTGTGGTGTTTCCAGGTCGTTTTTAATGGGCGGTGATTCCGCTGTTGGCAATTTTCTATTGGTCTATTCGTGTTGTCATAGGGACCATGGGGTTTGTTTATCGTGTGTCATCGCGCTGAGTGTAGAGATTAGCGTTAGTCTATGGTGATTACGTAATGGGTCAATTCTTTACGTTAGTTAGTTACGTCTCTACTGATTGTTTCTCAGGTGAGATTGTCACGGTGTGAGAAATTATCACCGTGTCGAACTTATGGTATACTGGTGCGGTTAGAAGGACAAACCTCCAGTTGGTCAAATTCATTCTGAAGGGAATCGGGGTGTTGTAGTCATTCAGGAGTTACAGTGAAGGGGCTCATTCTGGTTTTTCATTTTCTCGCCAGGGTGAGCCAGGGTATATTATCGTTCAACCCTTCACTATCGGTTTTAAGCCTGTGTACCCACCTTTGTTCTTTTTCAAAAAGGATTTTCTCAGCATTGTGGTCTTTGTTTGGTAGGGTTTCAAGGATGACCCATTGCAAATCAAGTACAGTATGACCTTTCTCTAGATAGTGGGTGGCCATCTTTGTAGTGCTCCTTTTGCATTTTACATTGCTCCTGTGTTCGCATAGTCTTTGTTTTGCTCTCCTGCATGTCATCCCGATGTATTTCAGGTTGCATGGACATGTGATCATGTAAACCACATGGGTGGTGTAACAGTTCGTATGACTATTTAGAGTCCATTTGAAGTTCGGTAATAGCTGTAGTTCTTTTGTTGGTTTAGTGAGGCTACATACAGAACATGAGCCACAAGGGTAGTGTCCTTGCACTTGTGGGTTGCCCCATAGATTGGTATGTTCTCTAGATGTTTTGGGGGCCGGTCTCGTGTGAACTAGGATGTCTTTCAAATTCCTCTTCCTTTTATTGGCAAATCGTGGTTTTGGCCAAGTAAGGTTGCCTGATGTCAATATACGCCAATTCTTGTTGACAATCTTTTTAATGTTGTTCATCATAGAACTGTACGTGGTCACACATGTGAGAACTTCCTCAGGTGGTATCTTCGGTGTGCTTTCAAGGAGTGCATCTCTGTTCTGATTTCTAGCGCGTTTTTTGCATTTGGCAATGACCTTTTTCGGGTAGTCTCGGGCCTCTAGTTTCTTGCAAAGGTCATCAGCTTGTGATTTATACTCTGAGGTGTTGCTACAGTTTCGCCGTAACCTGAGGAACTGGCTGTATGGTAAGTTCTCTCATAGAGGTCGGGGGTGGAAGCTGTTAAAAGACAGAAGGCTGTTCTTTGCAGTGGTCTTGAAGAAGGTACGTGTCTGGAGAGTGTTAGCTTCAGCATAGATGGTTACATCTAGGAAGTCTATGCTTTTGTTGTCTGCACAGTAAGTGAACTTCAGGCAGTCGTCCTTCTGATTGAGCCAGGTGTGGAATTCTGATAAGTTTTTCTGATCCCCTTTCCAGATGACAAAAATATCATCAATGTATCGTTTCCAGAACAATATACAGTGGTGATAGAGGTTGTTGGTTTCATTCAGGATATGCACATCCTCGAAAGTGCTCACGTACAGACCTGCCACGCTCCGGGCAAAAGTGCTGCCCATCGAGGTACCGTGGCATTGCAGGTACAGTGTGTCTTTATATTGAAAGAAGTTCTCCATGAGTGCCATCCGGAAGCATTCCAGAACAAAGTGTCTGGGGGTTTTGTAGGACCATGTGGAGTTGAATAGTACGTTTTCGAGAGTTTCCATAGTTTTCTCCTGTGGTAGACTAGTGTACAGGCTTTCAACATCGAACCCTACCAGGAGCATGGTGTTAGGTGAGTATTCGATGTTTTGAAGTTGGTTCAGGAGGTCCCTTGTGTCCTTAAGGTATGTGGGGGTTCTTTGGACAAGAGGTCGTAGATATTGGTCGGCAAACTGGGAAAGGGGTTCAAGAATAGAACCGATTCCTGACACAATTGGTCGTCCAGGTGGTGGTATTCGTCCTTTGTGTGTTTTTGGTAATGAATAGAAGTAAGGGGTTCGTGGTGTGGTGGTCCTGAGGTAATCCCCCTCTTTTTTTGAGATCCAGTTATTGGTCTCCCCTTCTTCTATCATCATTGCGATTGTTCTTTGGAGTCTCGGTGTGGGGTCTATTGTTAGGATTTTGTAGAATTTGTCATTTGACAGCAGGTCCATACATTGTTGATCGTATCCTGTGGTCGTCAGGAGAACCACTCCTCCGCCTTTATCGGCTAGTTTTATGACTATGCCATTGTCACTCTTCAATGCATTCAGTGCTAGTTGCTCAGATCTGGTAATGTTCTGGAATGGTTTCCGGGCATCATTAGCTAATTCACCAATGCCTTTGAAAACCGCCTGTTCGAAAGTTTGCATCACGATTGGAACCTGGGAGTTTAGTGGGCAGAAGGATGACTTCTTCTTTAATGATGTGTCTCCTTCTCTATTAGGAGGTTGATCTCCTTTGAAGAAGGCTTTCAATTTCAATTTCCGACAAAACTCTGCCATTTCACATTTGGTTCTGAATACATCCAGTTTTGGTGTGGGAACATATCCCAAGCCTTTGTTGAGCACACTCTCTTCGTCCTTAGTCAGGATTCTATCCGTTAGATTCACGATGAGGGATTCGTGGGTGTTCCGGTTTTTGCTTTTGTCACACTCCTTGTTTGTACCTGTCTCGTTTGGTCGGACCAGGTAACTCCTCTTCTCCATGTTCTCTCGGATGTTCGGCCATTCCCTAAAAAAGGAATCCGTTTTTGGAAATTCTGTCCTCCTTGATGCTGCATCTGGTGGTTCATCATCTGGGGGCCTTGGAAGTAGGGGTTCATCCAGCCTTGAAAATGGGGATTGAAAGGTTGAAATGGCATCCCTTGGTTACCCATTTGAAAAAACAGGGGGTGCCAAAAATTGCGTCCACCTCGATTTCCTCTTTTGTTCTGTTGGTGGTTCCTGGGGTTGTTGAAATTGTCGGTTCCTTGATCTGAACCAGTACTTGAAGCACCGCTGTCTGATCCATAATTTGAGGCATTGTCATCAGTTTTGTAGTCCTTACTGCTGTAGGGGTGCACTTTTTCCATAGAAAATTTCTTGAGTTCCTTTGCTAGTTTCTGCAGTTTGGTCTGTATCAAGTATTCATGAGAATCACTTATTTCTTTATTTATTTCGTCTAGTTTCGTTTTGTATATCGTGATATTGACAGTGTTATTTAGTTTAGTTTCTAAAATTTGGATTTTTACTGTTAGCTCGTCTGTCAATCTGGTGGCTGTTTTTATAACCAGGACTAGGTAGTCCCTGGTACATTTCCATGAAATGGCGGACCAGTCTTTTCTAAAGGCTAGATCTTTGAGAAAAATTCTCGGTGCATTGGTAACCCAGAGCCCTCTAGGTGCCGTATTTACTCTTAGGTATTCTGTCATGATAATCCCGTGCACAGCAGTTCTGACTTGTTCTTTCTTTATTTCGGTTAATTCGTCCTATTCTGTAGAGTTGGAGAGAGTTTGAGTGAGGTCACTGTTCATAAATGGTGCCGGTCTAGCAAGTATTGCGTCGATCTCTTCTATGGAGTAGCTTAATCCCAGATTTTCTGCCATTTTCGGATTTCTTTGGCAGGTCGTGGGATTTCGTCTGATCCAAATCTTGTAGAGACTCCCACAGCTGTGCGCTGCTGATAATCTTCTAATCAAAGGTGGGGGAGGTGGAATGTCAATCCATTCACTTTCCAAATTAGCATATACTAATCAAAGGGGAAAGGATCACTTGTCCTGCTCAACCTTAGGCATGAAGGAAGAACGGAGGATGTCCCAGTATAAAAAGACCCTCATGCACGTGATGGGTATGGTGGTATCTAAAGCGGTATATCTTGATTCTCCGCGTATGGACTTATGGCGCTATTTCTGTCAATGACTGTGATTAACAATCCGTCGTTGGTTAGTGAATCACATAGTCAACCTTGGGTAAGAACCTCCTGGTGGAGGCTGCATAACCTAAAATATACCTAATGATTATGCACACACGTGATCCATAAGCGGAGAATCAAGATATACCGCTTCAGATACCACCATACCCATCACGTGCATGAGGGTCTTTTTATACAGGGACATCCTCCGTTCTTCCTGCATGCCTAAGGTTGAGCAGAACAAGTGATCCTTTCCCCTTTGATTAGTATAATTTACCTATCAGACATTTGTCACACTTTTGTGCATAAGAGAAATTAACTGTCTCAAGACAATAAGGTACCATGCATTAGGTAACTCGATTCTTAACTTTCTAGTGATAACAAGATGAGAAGAGCAACTTTCCATATAACATAAATAAAAGGTTTTATGTTCAAACCAAATCATTAGACAAAAAAGGCACTTCCCAAACAATAAGATGACTTAAACCAATACATAATACAGCAATAATCTCATAAATTATATAGGCATTTTGTATGATCTTAAAAACCTTATGTAGACTGTGCAGGGTCTAACAAGGAGCAGGTTATATTGAACAAGAAACCAGTGTAGAGCGATCTGCATACATTTCCAACATGTAAGAATCAACATGAATTGGTACATTTTGTGTATACTCATAATCAAATAGACACAGTATTCGTTAATAGTAAGTAACATCAACAAAGTATATGATGCCAAACACTAGGGGATCGTCATTCCCATTATACAGCCGAGGCTCCATGCTACAGACACCACTGAGTCCGCTACAGAAAAATGTTATCAAATAATTGCTATCCTTCTAAGCCAATAACCATGAAGCATCCACATCTCCCATAACATGGTATGATTGCATACATAAGACCAGAGCACTGCACTGTACCAGAAGAAGCTAATTCCTCGCATCACATGTGCTGCAAAGTAGTGTGCCTTTAGAGGACATATAGAAGTGGTCTGCAGCCTTATTACATTGAGCCAAACATCCGTGCACTGATGCATTCAAGAAGAATGTCTTCGTTTTCAATTTCCCAACACATGAATGCATAGAGGAACATTTTACATGCAGGAAATACCTTGCAAATGAATATCTATACCCTAATACAAAGATGTAGTATCCCCTTGTTACATTAGTGTAGGGTGGCCACCTCACACCATGTCACCATGAGCACTGTGTCCAGCCATGGGCTGTCATGTGACAGGGAAATGCCTTCTGTCTGTTGTAGTATTAGTTTTGTTCCACTGAACAAATTAGACTAATGCACCTGATACCAAAGACCTGTATGTTAAAGATCCAGAAGTAGAAACCTAGTTCATCATGACATGAAGTGAAGTAAACGTACGTGAGTGGCCAATAAACAAAAAGCACCCACTCCCTGATTTCAGATAAGCACTGTTAACATGTGATCCCTATGGAACTTCGCATATGAAGTTCAGGAGCAGATACATGACATATATATAATACAAGTGTAAAGATCTATTGGACCACCTACAAAATACATCCAAATATCTTTTGCAGAAAACTTTGGCAGGTTATTGATCTGGGAGGAAACTACAATTGGGTTGACTAGCATCGAATCAAGAGAATTAACTATTATGGCAGCAAAGCTCCCTAACAGCTGTCAATCTCACTACAGGATGGCTCTTTACTTCAAATCTTCCCTCTCCTGATTAGCTGACTCTCACTGTGCTGCAGAAAGTATGCAATCTTCTGAGCAGCACATGTAAATTATTAAATATGTCTAGCATTCCAAATGTGTTAACTCATATAATTCTGTCAATTGTGTGCATCAATATTTATACCAACTGTTGTCTTTTAAATTGTCCAATTGTTCTTTCTTGTCCCGGGCCCAGTTTAGACTGGAGCTTGCATGAGATACAATATCGATTCCATTAGATTTACAAAGCCTACCATACATTTTCAAGGAGTAATCACTAAATACTTTTGTTTCTTGAAAATAACTATGCAGATGTAAGTACTAGAAACAGCAATTAGGAATGCTCAGTTGCAGCAGAAGTTGTTCAAACGGTAATCTATGTATAATATTCACAAGGTGACCAGTTTCCTGATTTCCCAAATTGTCCCACTTCAAAAATCACAGGAGACAAACTAACATTGTTCCAAATCTGCATGATTTTACGGAGAACAGCAGGCCTAAAATATTATTGAAGCAGCAGCTTCAAACTTCAAACTCTTTTGTAAGTTTTCATTGAGTTTTAAAAATAACATTAGATTGAAGGAAGTAAATATGAATTCATTTCGTTCAACTTAAAACCATCTGTAATCTTAATGCAAAAACGTATAATGCTTTAAGATTGCTCTAATTGATAAGTCCTTGAAGGAAAAAACTTTCTTCACTTAAAAAAAAAGTCTATATCAGAGAGATCACCAGCCAACTTGCAACTCACAATACAATTTTTCAGAGATTGTTTGCCTCCACCAGGAAGATACAAGATGTGGTTTATTTTTTATGCATTTAGATACTGAGGATCAAGTGGTGGCAATGAATGACTAAAGACACTAACAAATGCCAGTTTTTCTAAGAGTAAATAAATCATCCACGGTTAGTGTAATTCTTTTCCAAGTAACTACAATAACTGTTTGGTAACTGTATCAATCAAGGATTACCAATTATTGTTGTTCGACCTGTCTTTTTCAGCGGGTTTATCCCTATACTTTTTGCTTTATGACCTCCAGTTTTTTACCCTGTTTTGGTTAGCTTTATGACTCTGGGAACTTTACCATTGCTGAACAATGCTAAAGTGCATATGCTCTCCCTGTAAACTGTTGTTATGTATTGGTGATTCCATGATTGGCATATTTGACTTACTAGTCAGTCCCTAGTACAGTGCAAAATGTGGGCCTGCAGCACTGATTGTGCCACCCACATACGCAGCCTGTAAACCTAACTCAGGGCTGCCATTGCAGTGCCTGTGTGCAGTCTAGTACTGCCATGTCGACATGGTATCTGCACCCACTCACCAGGCCCTAACCTTCTCTTTGCATACATGTTAGTCACCCCTTCGGTAGGCCAAGGTACCCCTGTGGGCAGGGTGTAGTGTATGTGAAAGGTAGGACATGCCTTGATGTGTGTGGCATGTGTTGATAGTGAAATACTGCCAATTTCGTTTTTCACTATTGTAAGGCTATCAGTCCCTGTAAGATACAATGGGGAGTTTGCTTCTATCATCTTATGACTATTACTGCCCATAGGAACAAGATAGGAAAATCAAGTTTGATATGCCTGAACTCATAATGTTAAGATGCATCTTTTATTGATAGTGATTTTTACATTCTGGGTTTGAAAATACCACTTTTAGAAAGTAGGTATTTTTTTTGCCTAACCATCCTGTGTGCATCTGCTGGGATGTGGATTGACTGCCTGGCTTCGGGGTGACAGGGGCTGGGGAGGTGTAGTGGCTCCAGAGAGTCTGGATGAGTTAGGGTTGGGCTGCATAGACCTGGGCAGCATTTACAGTAGGGGGGGGGGAGATTTCCTTTCACCTGAATGGGCCTGGTCTGCCTACCACAATTCTGTCTCCAGATCCTGCCAGGAAGCTGCTCTAGTGAGGACAGAACTGGTTTTGGCTGGGCACAGACACTCTCTGCCTTCAGAGAACAAGGAGATTTATTGTATAAAAAGAGGGGCCCAGACCCCAGACTTTTAGATCATGCTGGGAATCAAGAGGAATATTTGCCAAGGAGAAGAGCTGGAGAAACTAAGGCTAAGTACTGCCCCTTTGCTGAGAGGTGTCTGAGGCTGGCCTGCAGTGGTTGTTTCTACCAATGAAAGGAAAAAGGACTTTGCTGTGTGCTGTGTCCCCTGTTCGAAGAAGATGTCCAAGGGCTTGAAAGAAGAGCTTGCCTCCTGTTCTAAAGTCTCAGGGACACAAAAACGTCACCACCAGCTCCCCATGAACATCCTTGCGGGAGTTCTGATCTGCTAAGAGGTGCCTGGTGCTGTTTTGGACCTCTGGAGGCTGTTTGCCCTGGGGAGCTGGAAAAGGTACGCAACTTCAAGAAGCACAACACATCTGCATCTGTTTCCGACGCATCGCCGAAGAAACCGTGGCACACAGAGATCATCTCACCGATCATGATGCAGGCCCTGCTGTGCGGCTGCATGAACCAATGCATCGTGGGACCATGACTGGAGAGAGCCAATCAGTGTCATCATCGCAGCCACAGCATCGATCCTCACACATTGCCTCTGGGTGCCACGCCAGCAAGAACACTGGGGTCTCAGTCAGAAATCGACGCATCACCTCCCCGCACAGTAACAAACCAACGTATTACCTTCCCGAACAGTATGGAACGAACGCATCACCACCCCTGAAAGACAGTAAGGCACTGATGCATCATTTCCCCTGAAGTAAGGAACCGATGATTCACCTGCCCTGGGCATAAGGAGCCAACGCATCACCTTCCCTGCTGCAGTTTTTTTTGTGCGCGACACATCCAAGGTACTTTGTGTTGATAGTGTCGCATCTGCAATCTTCTTTGAACAGAACTATTTTGATCATTTAAAAGTCACATCTTTATTACTGTATTGTGGAATTTTGTTGTTTTGGTCAAGTTTGGTTTAGATAAAGATTACTTATTTTTCTAAACTGGTGTAGTGTTCATTTGTAGTGTTTTAATTGTATCACTGTATGTGTTCACAAATGCTTCACACACTGCCTCGGAGATAAGCCTGTCTGTTCGTGCCAAGCTACCAAGGGGGTGAGCAGGGGTTATTTTAGAAGTGTATCCCCCTTACCCTGACTACGAAAAAGGGTCCCTACTTGGACAAAGGTGAAAACCCTTGTCAACTAGAGACCCCCATTCCTAACATTGACTTTGATAAGTAAACTGAATTTCAATTTAGCTCTTTGATGTATTTTGATCATGAATGTTTTATTCTGGTGCCTGGCAATCTGAACATTTTGAATATTAGCCTTCAAAAGCAATGCAGCATCATCTGCATGGGAAACTGATTCCTGTGATGCACCCCTGAATGTTTTTTTTGCTTATTATTTGAATAGCCACGGTTGTAGCAAATATTGCAAGCAAGAATGAGTTGGGCCGGCTCTGCCAGGATTTCCCTCTCCATTTTAACCTAAATTTTATGTGGATCGTTTATGATAAGCTGGACCTTGAACATGCTAAACAGGTATCATCCTCCATATAGGGACTTCTACAATGACTAGTTTCAGTTGGAATGCTAACTATCAATCAATCAATCAATCAAGACATTTATAGAGCGCACTACTTACCCGGAGGGTCTCAAGGCGCTTGGGGGGAGGGGGGGGTGCTGCTACTGCTCGAACAGCCAGGTCTTGAGCTTCTTCCTGAAGGAGAGGTGGTCTTGGGTCAGGCGCAGGTCGGTCGGTCGGGAGGGAGTTCCAGGTCTTGGCGGCCAGGTAGGAGAAGGACCTTCCTCCTGTAGTCGTTCTTCGGATGCGGGGGGCGGCGGCGAGGGCGTGGCTGGCTGATTGGAGGTGGCGTTTGGGAGCGTAGAAGTTGATGCGGTTGTTGAGGTAGCTCAGGCCTTGATCGTGTAGGGCTTTGTGTGCGTGGGTGAGGAGACGGAAGGTGATTCTTTTGTTGACGGGGAGCCAATGCAGGTCTCTCAGGTGTCCGGAGATGTGGCTGTGTCGTGGGATGTCGAGGATGAGTCTGGCTTAGGTGTTCTGGATCCGCTGGAGTCTCTTCTGGAGCTTGGCGGTGGTTCCGGCGTAGAGGGCGTTGCCGTAGTCCAGTCGGCTGGTGACGAGGGCCTGGGTGACCGTCTTCCTGGTCTCGGTGGGGATCCACCGGAAGATCTTCCGTAGCATGCGCAGGATGTTGAAGCACGACGAGGAGACGGCGTTGACTTGTCTGGTCATGGAGAGGGAGGAGTCCAGGATGAAGCCCAGGTTGACTATTGTCAAGAAATAGTAGAGTCTCTGCTTAAGGTGCTCTGTAATCTGAATTACACATGTGTATGGGAAAATGGCAACTGTAAGATATTTCCATATAGGGTGGCTATTATGAATAAGGGTGCTGCACTGAAGAACAAAACTGTTATAACACTACTATTTTGCAAGACTGGTGAGAGGCATCCTAAAACATGTGTCCACTGCCATTGGATGTCATGGAAAAAGTGAGGCAAGCTATCCTGGCTGATGAAAGGTGAAACCCCGAAACCGGTCGTAGGATGTAGGACTGTGCTGGGGTGAAGGTATGACATTGTTCTGCATTCTGTCCATCAATTGTTCTTTTAGCATTTGTCATCCCATGTGGGACTGGTATGCTCAGACGTGGGTCCCATGCTCTCCATACCACTGGAGTCAAGCTATCCACGCTGATGAGGGGTGAAACCCCGAAACCGGTCTTAGGATGCTTGTTTCCAGTTCAGGGAGGACCTGCCCTGGCAGTTCAAGCTGGACTGTTCCCATTGGGTGCAGGGTCAAGACTGATTTGCATATGGTTGGGTTCAAACTGGAATGGCATGGTGAGCAAACAAACAATGGATTCAGGCCCAAATCTCTGTCCTGGGTTGAATGTATGACATTGTTCTGCATTCTGTCCATCAACTGTTATTTTTGAAGGGAAAAATGAAAACCTACAACATATTTGCTGAACTTTATGAATTTAAACTGGTGAAACACATTATTCCATAGACAATTTGACAAACCAACATCATAAAGAAGATGTCTCCTTAATGATGAATTTGGATATTCCCAAACACTTAGGCACAAGGTATTGGAAATATTCATGTTTTATGAAACAATATATATTTTGAGACATAGAGGCAGACGTACAAGCCCCTTGAGCCACTTTTGCGTCACTTTTCCCATGTTAAAAGTGACGTAAAAGTGGCGCAAGCAATTGCTTTTGTACAAAAGTAGTAGTCATTCCAGAGTTAAAAGGCATTAAAGTCTCTCACTAAAATGTAATACCTGATGTAGAAGGCTTGCATGGTAAAAAGAAGACATTACCATCATATTGCTGTATAATCATAACTTTAATGCTTCAGTACTTCATGATATTTACTTTTACTGACGGACTTATTCGTTATTAGAGGGATTATTAGAAGCGGTAATGGTCTGAGTGATGCAGATCAGCAGTTTACAATTACATTTTTATGCAAGTGCCCCAATAGCACAGGTGCACGTGGGGGGTGAGACCAGAAGTTGGGCAAATGTGGAATTTTTTGCATTCCTGAGTCCCAAAGAGGATTATCCGGTAAACAAAGCACAAATGCCACTTTACTATGAGGTATGGATGGCACTGGAGGCTCTGAAATGTGAGCAGGGATCAGAAAGGCTTCTGCTATCATTATGAGTGCCTTGTGTGCTATTGCTCTTAAAGGCCACCAGCAGCAGAATACTGATTTACAGTGCCAGGGGTATAAATGTCTTTCAATGTCTTTACTTGAACGAATCCTGAAGGACCTCGGTATTTCAATGCTGGGATAGGTGAAGGAGAAACACATTACTGTCATTAGTAGAGCCCATCTCTCAAAAACTCTCAAAAACTAGAGGGCATATGTACAAGCCCCTATCGCCCGGGGAACATCACTTTTTGTTATGTTCCCGTGGCAATAGGGGTCTTGCCTTATGTACAAGGCAACGATAAGCCACTTAACGCGGCTTGGCGCTGCCTTGTACATAAGGCACCCTTTCACGTTATGTTTAGCGTAATAGGGGCGTGCAGTGGGTGTTGTGGTGGGCGTTCCACCGCAACACCCATTATATTTGACGCTGCCCTCTATGTACAAGGGTGGTGTACATAGGAGGCAGCGCCAAAATTAAGATCAGGAAAATCCAGGTCTTAAGTTAGCGAAACGAGGAGAAAGGAATTATTTCTCCTCGTTTTTGCTTTTTCCATGTGTGCTGCCTTGTGCAGCACACATGGAAAAATCAAATGCCATGGTTTGTTTATGTACAGGAAGGTGTCCCTTCCTGTATGTAAACCAACCTTTTTAAAAAAAATGCCATTTTGTAACTTTCATGTGTGCTGCATGAAGCAGCACACATGAAAGTTACAAAATGGCATTTTAGGATTTTGTTTATGTGCAAGAATGGGGACCATCCACACATAACCAATCCTCCCCTGCACACAGATACCCTTGCTGTGTACCTGTTTGGCGCGAAGTTGGTAAACCTAGCGCCATCGCGAGGGAATCGCAAGGCTGCACCACTGTAAGCGGCTGGACGGGGATAGGGAGGAGACGAGTCCGTGTAGGTTTCAAAGAGGGTTTTATTGACTGATACAGTCTGTCAGTACAAGTAGGACGGGTGATAGTACGTCGAGGAGATCGGCTTCTTTCTCGGCGGCTCTTTCCCTTCGCTCCTTCTTCCCGTCTAAGGTGGGTCCCTCTTCGTCCTCTTCTATCGGTCTCCGTCTTGTCCCAGCCTCCACCGAAGGAGAGAAGCAAAGACAGAGGAAAGTATCAGTACAGGGTTTTTACGATACTCGTTTATCAGGGAAGGGGGTGGTGGAACACACGGTGCACTTTTACAAAGGGGACGGTGAATGAAGTGCTCAGGGGACTTTATCAAGGGTATCGGGGCTTCCTCAGTGTTTACTCCACACCCACCCCGCAACTTTGTTACGCACCTCTGTTAGCCACGCCCCTCCGGGGGAGTGGCTGGGCGAAGCGTGTTGTCGTTGGCCTCCTGGCTCCGATGATCTTGCTTGTCGCCCGGGGAACCACCGGCGTCTCGATCCGTCCGTTGTCAGCTCTCTCTGGGTTTCGATCCCCGCTGTTGAATCCTCTGGTCCGGACTCTGCTTGCTTCTCGTGCACTCCGCTCGAGTACTCTCCTTCTCTGCCCTCGGCTGACGCTTGTCCTCGTCCAGGGACTGTCGACTCCGTCGATTTCAGCTCCTCTTCTCCGCCTTCTCCTGCTTCCTCTCGCTCCGTCGTTTGCTCCGCTCTACCGCTCCTTCTTCCACCGCTGCTCCACGCCTCTCCGCCTCTCCAATCCACTCTGACCGCTCCTCCGGTGTATAGACACACCTGGTCATGGGGCTGTGAGCCTTTTAAGTCCGCCCTAGGCTCCTCCTTCTCATCAAGCATACCTGGCCAGTTAAAGGGACCCTGTTCCCATTCCTCTTCGTCTCCGCTGTAGGGCTCTTCCACTCTGTGCCAAGTAGGTGCGTCCGTTTCCTGGGGAGAAAAGAGGGGGGGTCACACGTTACGAGTCCCTCTCCGCATACCTGGGCAAAGGGTTCCCCCACCTCGCTACACACCTCCCCCCCTGGACTCTTCCGTTTGGGAAGGGGATTACGCGATAGGTAGTCCGCCCCAGTGTTGTCCACCCCTTTCTTGTGGCAAACCCGAAAAGCAAAAGGTTGCAATGACAAGAACCACCGTAACACCCGGGGATTGTTTGATTTGTTCCGGGCCATCCACAGGAGGGGGGCATGGTCCGTGTACAGAGTGAAGGGACGCCCCTCAAGGTAATAAGCCAACTTCCCCACAGCCCATCGTATCGCCAAACACTCTTTTTCCACAGTTGGGTACTTCAGTTCTCTTGGGAACAGTTTGCGGCTCACATAAACCACAGGATGGTCCACTCCATCCTCTCCTGGTTGCGATAGAACAGCCCCTATTCCGTAGTCCGAGGCGTCGGTATGTAGAGCAAAGGGACGGTTGAAGTCCGGAGACGTCAGTATCGGTGATGAGGTGATCCGTTTTTTTAGGGTATCAAAGGCCCCCAGCATGTCCCTCGAGGGGGCCGATAGAACCGCCGGCTTAACTTGGGATTGGAGGGTATCCGTTAAGGGGGATGCTAGTTGTGCGAACTGCGGGATGAAGCGTCGGTAATAACCGATCAGACCAAGAAACGCACGCATCTCCTTCTTGGTTCTGGGAAAAGGAGTTTCGGAGATGGCTCGGACCTTCTCTATTTGGGGTTCGATCAACCCATGTCCCAGTACGTATCCCAGATATTTGACCTTCTGGAAGGCCAACCGCGTTTTCTTGGCGTTGATGGTCAATCCCGCTTTGTGTAGGGTTTCAAACACTTTATCCAGATGCGTCAGGTGGGTGTTCCAGTCCGGACTGAACACCACAATGTCGTCTAAATACGCAGACGTATATTCCTTATGGGGGTTCAGCACATTGTTCATAAGCCTCTGAAAGGTCGCGGGCGCCCCGTGCAGCCCGAATGGCAGTACCGTGAACTCAAAATGACCTGAGTCCGTTGAGAACGCCGTTTTATGACGATCCTCCTCCCTCAGCGGTACCTGCCAGTATCCTTTTGTGAGGTCTATTGTACTTATGTATCTGGCTTCTCCTAGTTTTTCAATTAGTTCGTCAATTCGGGGTATCGGGTAGGCATCAAAGGTGGATATATCATTAAGGGCTTGAAAGTCCATGCAGAACCGGCGGGTTCCATCCGGTTTGGGGATCATCACGATCGGGCTGGACCATTGACTGTTGGAGGGACGGATCACCTTCATCTTCAACATATCCTCAACCTCTTTTTGTATGTCTTTTCTCCTAGCCTCAGGAATGCGGTACGGTTTGATCTTGACAATCTTGCCAGGGGTGGTCCGGATCTGATATTCCGTTAGTGAAGTTTTTCCAGGTTGGTCTGAGAATATCGGAGTATGCCGTCCTAGTGTCGCCAATAGTTCTTTCCTCTCCTGGACCATCAGCTCATCATTTATCACTAGCTTCCCGATGGTATTGTTCTCTTCTCTCATGGAGTGTTCGGTGGTTAGAACTCCTGAAGGCGGTGGGCCTAGCCACTTTTTGAGCAAGTTTATGTGGTATACTTGAGCCTTTCGAGGTGTAAGTTGCAGTTTGTAGCTGGTATTTCCTATCGTGGCGATGACCCGATACGGCCCTCCCCACTCGGCTTTAAACTTTTGGGTTGATGAGGGGAGCAGGACCAGGGCCCAGTCTCCTTTTTGCAGCCTTCTCCATCTCTTCCCCTTATCATACACCGTTTTCTGTCGCTGTTGGCTTTGTGCTAGATTGGTGTAGGCCAGGTCTCTCATTTTGCCCAATTTAGACCTCAGGTTTCGGGCATACTCCAGGGTGTGTAGGGTTTCTTCGGGGCTTTCCTGCTCCCAAGCCTCCTTCGTCATGTCTAGCAGTGATCGAGGTTGTCGCCCGTAAAGGAGTTCAAAGGACGAGAAGCCTGTGCTGCTCTGTTTTTGCCCTCTGATCACATATAAGGCCAGGGGTAGAACTTGGTCCCAGTCCTTACCGTTCACCTCCAGCATTTTCCGCAGCGTGGTCTTCAATGTCCTGTTGTATCTCTCTACGAGACCGTCTGTCTGGGGATGATAGACCATGGTTCGGATCTGTTGTATATTCAACAAGAGACATACTTCCTTCATCAATTTGGATACAAAGGGTGTCCCTTGATCCGTAAGGATCTCCTTGGGGAAACCCACCCTTGAAAACAGTTCCAGCATTTTGTCTGCCACCTGTCTTGTCGTCGTTGACGATAACGCGAAGGCCTTTGGGAAGCGCGTGGCATAATCCACCATCACTAATACGTACTGGTGTCCTTTCCGGGTTGTGGGAAGGGGTCCAATCAGGTCCATGCCTACCCTTTCGAAGGGGACTCCGATTATCGGCAGGGGTTGGAGAGGCACCGCTGGTGGTCGGGTCATGTTCTTCTTTTGACAGGTTTCACACGTTTGACAGTACTCCATGGTATCCTTATAAATCCCTGGCCAGTAGAAACTACGAAGTATGTTCTGTGTAGTTTTCTCGGCCCCAGTGTGGCCGGCTACTAGGTGGGCGTGTGAGTAGAATAGTATCTGTTCACGGAAGGCCACCGGGACGAGTAGTTGCTCAGGATCGTCTTTGGCCCCCTGTCTATAGAGGAGGTCGTTTTTGATGAAGAATCAGGGATAAAGTACCGGGGTTAGTCCTTGGGTCCTTTGAGCGTTGTCCCAGGCGTTGTGTAAGGTCGCATCATTGGCCTGTGAGAAACGGAAGCTTCGGTCTAGGATCCAGGGCTCCGGTGACACCATTGCCGGCTTTACATGAGTGTCGGGTTTACTTCCCCTGGAAGGTCTCAGACTTTCGTGAAACATCTCCAGAAAGGCGGGGTTGTCTGTCCCGATAATGAGGTCTTCAGGGAGGGTGGGCAACACTCCGACTTTTACTGACTGAGGCCTTCCAACAAGGGGGCATATGGGAAGTATGGCTACGGGATATGGCCTTACATCCCCATGAACACACCTGATGTACACCTGTTCCTGGGGTATAATCTGAGAGGGTATCACATGTAATGATTGTACCACCGATTGGCGGCACCCCGAATCCAACAGTGCTTGTATTGGTGTCCCATTTACTTTAACACTCACTCTGAATGCTGGTCCCATCTCCGCTGAATAAATACAGTTCGTGGCAGGTATCCCACCTCCATGGGTTCCTCGCCGGTTTTCTTCCTAGGACACATCCGGGCGATGTGTCCCCATGTACCGCACTCAAAACACTGCGGTCCGCTGTGTATGGGCGGTTCTGGTCTCCAGGGCCTAGGTCTTACGGGATCCGCGGGTCTCAGAGGTTTCTTTTCAGGTTTTGGCGGTTGTCTGGTTTTCTCTGCTTCCCAAGATGGAGGAGGTCTGGGTTGAGCTCGGGTGAAGGTGGTGGCCATTTCCACCGCTTGTGCCGTGGTTAGGTTGTGGTGTTGTCTCAACCATCGTTGTGTGGCAAAAGGTAGGGCCTCTAAGAATTGTTCTAAATAGACTCTGTCCATTATCTCCTCTTTCGTACACACCGCAGGGGTCAACCATTTGTCCGCCGCCATCTTCAACCTGACAAACAGGGTCTTGGGCGTTTCCCCAGGAACACCCCTCTCCTTCCGAAATCGTATTCGATACGCCTCGGTATCAAGCCCCAAATGGTCCAGTATTATAAGTTTGATGTCCTTATACGAGGTATCACCCTTGGGATTGGTGACCTGGTAGGCCGCCTGGGCCTCCCCTACCAGTAAGGGAGCCAGGAAGAAGGGCCACTTCACCACGGGCCAGCCACAGGCTCGGGCGACCCTCTCAAAGTTGAGCAAGAATGAGTCCGGGTCCTCTCCCGGGATGTATTTCTGGAGAGAAACGCCTCCCAAACTGTGAGGCACTGATCCCGTTGTAGGATTCACCGTGGTTATCACAGGGTCCAGGGCATGCGCGGTCACGGCAGCCTTAATGATCTCCCTGTCGGCCTCGGCTGATTGTAGCTGTTTCTCCAACACCCATTCCAGCCGCTCTTGCCCTTTGGCTAGTTGCTGCAGGATTTCTTCCATCTTGTTTATACAGACGGCTGGGTTGCCCGCATTCTCCACCACTGTAAGCGGCTGGACGGGGATAGGGAGGAGACGAGTCCGTGTAGGTTTCAAAGAGGGTTTTATTGACTGATACAGTCTGTCAGTACAAGTAGGACGGGTGATAGTACGTCGAGGAGATCGACTTCTTTCTCGGCGGCTCTTTCCCTTCGCTCCTTCTTCCCGTCTAAGGTGGGTCCCTCTTCGTCCTCTTCTATCGGTCTCCGTCTTGTCCCAGCCTCCACCGAAGGAGAGAAGCAAAGACAGAGGAAAGTATCAGTACAGGGTTTTTACGATACTCGTTTATCAGGGAAGGGGGTGGTGGAACACACGGTGCACTTTTACAAAGGGGACGGTGAGTGAAGTGCTCAGGGGACTTTATCAAGGGTATCGGGGCTTCCTCAGTGTTTACTCCACACCCACCGCGCAACTTTGTTATGCACCTCTGTTAGCCACGCCCCTCCGGGGGAGTGGCTGGGCGAAGCGTGTTGTCGTTGGCCTCCTGGCTCCGATGATCTTGCTTGTCGCCCGGGGAACCACCGGCGTCTCGATCCGTCCGTTGTCAGCTCTCTCTGGGTTTCGATCCCCGCTGTTGAATCCTCTGGTCCGGACGCTGCTTGCTTCTCGTGCACTCCGCTCGAGTACTCTCCTTCTCTGCCCTCGGCTGACGCTTGTCCTCGTCCAGGGACTGTCGACTCCGTCGATTTCAGCTCCTCTTCTCCGCCTTCTCCTGCTTCCTCTCGCTCCGTCGTTTCCTCCGCTCTACCGCTCCTTCTTCCACCGCTGCTCCACGCCTCTCCGCCTCTCCAATCCACTCTGACCGCTCCTCCGGTGTATAGACACACCTGGTCATGGGGCTGTGAGCCTTTTAAGTCCGCCCTAGGCTCCTCCTTCTCATCAAGCATACCTGGCCAGTTAAAGGGACCCTGTTCCCATTCCTCTTCGTCTCCGCTGTAGGGCTCTTCCACTCTGTGCCAAGTAGGTGCGTCCGTTTCCTGGGGAGAAAAGAGGGGGGGTCACACGTTACGAGTCCCTCTCCGCATACCTGGGCAAAGGGTTCCCCCACCTCGCTACAACCACATTCTCATGAATATGGTGCAGCCTTTCGTTTCCGAAGTGGCGGTGCGTGCCGTTAAGCCCAGGAGGCCAATGACACTCTCCAAAACTTTATTGAACACATCCCCTAGGTTTTGCAATTCTGCGTACAACACTGCTAGCTTGCATTTGTAATGTATGTATTTATGTTTAGGCTATTAGGCTAAGTGCAACTTGCTTCCTGCATGGGAGTCCTAGTTCTGTAACAAATATCAGTTTACAAGAGGGACACGGAATAGACACGTTGTCAATATCTTGCAGAACTTCTGCCGGCAGGGCTCGTTGAGATTGTGCAATAAATATTCCTCTGTTATAGGAAACACCGTACTTAAAAAGAATGTACTTCCACATTTTTACTTTGATTTGGGCCTATTAATATATTGCACCCCATTCAAATCTCTTCGGGGATATGCTTAGAAATGTACTTTTACTGGGCTGTGTACTGGGCGCGTGAGAACGGCTAATAGACTAAGCTTGTTTGTCATGTAAGAATGCAACGTTTTGTGATGTAGGAAGTCGTGCTGGCTCGATATTTGAATTTATTTTAATGTTACCTTCTTGTTATACATAGATGTAATTATAAACAAAGACCATGTTCTTATATAAACAAAGATCATTTTCTTAACGAATATTCATGAATATTTAATTTATGTACAGTTAATGCATACCGCTGGCTCAGTTTGTGGGATAAAATCGTTTGTTTTGCAATGCTGGTGCTAATTATGAAAAAGGGAAGTTAAGGTTTGGGATTTAAAACCAATCTGATTTAAAGATTGGAAAACAGATCGCCTGGAGATGGGTTTTCTCTTACTGTATTGTTAATGATATCCCCCTCTCCTTGGTGGTGACGTGGTTAGGTTAATCTTCTACATTTGAGGCTCAGTGTGACTCCTTATCCAGAGCCATTACATGCTTCCCCAACAATCAGATTAACTTTGATCTATTCCTAAACATATGCGCTGTGGTGTTCCATAATTCTACAATAATAGGAAGACTATGCCTACGTTCATATCTTTCTTAAAAAAACTTCAGACAGTTATTGTTTATTTAACAAACTTAGGGGCCGATTAGGATTGTGGTGAATCCGCATCCTTCGGGCCGGCGGAAGCCACAGCCGGCCCGGAGGATGCGGATTCACCGCTGCGGTGAGAGAAAAGACCCCCCGCCAGATTAGGATGGCAGGGGGGTCGGGAAGACCGTCCGCAGCTTTTCCGCCATGGTCCCGCGGCGGAAAAGCTCTAATATGGTGGCGGTGTCTATCAGACACCTCCAGCCATTTTAGGATGCATGGGGAAACATGCTTTTCCACTGCGGCTTTTCCGCCGTGGAAAAGCATGTGGTCTTTTCTGTTTGGGGGCCCGTTGCGGGCCCCAGGGTGTTAGGGGGTGGGAGGTGCACTTGGGAGGTACCTATGGTACCCCCTGCATTTGCGTGCACATAGCGGCAGGCACCGCGCGGTGCCTGCCGCTTTGTGCATGCAAATGCACTGCATGTATTTTTAGCATTGCAGCGGGTGCTGCTTCAAGCAGCACCCGCCGCAATGTTAAAAATACAGGATGTGACCGCCTGGGTGGCAGTCACATCCTAATTTGCACGGAGGGACCGCCGCTGCCCCTGCGGACGGTCTCTCCACCTCTGTGGTGGCGGACGGACGTAGGTCCGTCCGCCATCATAACCACCCCCATAGTATCGGCCTTGCAGTGTAGGGTACTTGAAACACATCCTAGGGCTCCTTTAAAAGTTGGCCAGAAAATAATGCAAAACGTTAAATAAAAAAAATTGACCTTAATAATGGTAAAAATCATCTTAAATGCTTTGCTAGCTGAGTCTGACCAAGTCTTCCCAACAGATTTGCCAAGGACAAGACATCCTTTCATCTGGAAGCAGTTTGTGCCACATTGCCGGGTCCCTTACCATTGTCAGTTGGGGTTTCTAGAAGCCGACCCAGGCATTACGTTTGCATCTATTGAGTTTACCTCTACCATTGTGTGCCTGATTCTAGAGAAGGCATCAATACCTTGTAAGCGTAATTCTGCCCTCACTAAAAGGTCCCACAATATGTAAAACAGAACGCACTCCGGCATCGTGGCTTTTACTCCGGCTGTCTAGGCGACATCTGCTCCCATGCATCACCTAGGTCAACAGGTCAACCCCTAAAAAGGTCCAACTCCGAGCTGGATAACTGCTCTCTACATTTTAGGAGTGAACATTTTCTCTCTCCGCCCCATTGCGCAGCACCATGGATTTTCCCAAATCTCCATTTTAGCTCCTACCTGACTTCATCTGCATTTGAAGGAACTTGGTAAACTGAGCAACCTATGTATAGCTTGCCACCAAACCCATAATAAACAACCATACGTGTAAGAAACCTGTGAATCTGATCATAATAAACCTTCTTTTTACTTAAGAAAAACATTAAAATTGGATCACTTTGCACAGGCTTGTCGTGGCCCTGTGGATGCTTCTTCCATTTTGCCCATGTGCAATGAGCAGTGCCTTTTTCTTTTTTATATTTTATCCACCCTTGCGTGTCCACTTCATGGATACAATTAAATTCTATTAAAGAATGTTTCTAGGCAAATAATGAGAACATAATATGAAATGGAAACAAGAAAATATGTGAAATCAACAATTTCAAAATATCACACTTGTCAAGTAAAGTCATACATGAAAGAAGTCTCAACATAGTAATGTTGATGTTACCTATGAAATCAATGAACAATGGCTAAATATCATTCATACAGGAGTCAATAAAAGCTTCCTTTATAGATCATCAGGAGACAAACAATAAGAGGGAAATCTTTTTCTAACATTGTAGCAAAGCTGTGGAATAGCCATCCCATCTCTCTTCATTCTACTGATAGTGAACGCAAATCACTGAAAACCTTGCTCTTTCAGAATTTGTCTCTGCAAATTCCTGTTTGGCCACACTAACAGTGATGGGAGGCCTAGGGGTAGAAACACGCTATATAAGTGCCTCATTCATGCAACCTCCTGGTGCCATATCTCTGTAATATCTCTCCTTTTGAATGGTATCATTGATTAGTCTCTGCAGGGCTCTGTTTTTCCAAGTTTGTTGACAATAGTTGAAATAGGAACAACAGAGTGACTGTGTGAGTATAAATGCATCTCCATTGCATCACTCAATGCACCTTGGAATTGTTCAAGAGCATTTGAATCATAATATTCACATGTCTGGTCATCGATTTTTCTTAACATTGTGGAAAGCTCATGGAGTTAAACCGTATGTTCCACTTCTTAACAGCTAGCCTTAGTGCCAGAAGCTTCTTTATGGGCATATTAGGTTCATTTGAAAAATTGGCTTCAAATTAGATTTTTGGACATCTACCTGTTATAGTCTGTAATTTTTGACCTTCATTACAATTTGTCTGCTCTGTCTGTGCCAGTGTAGGCATGCTTTTATGGGTCTGAGTGAATTAGGTTTGATTTGGATGCTGGACCATAACCTGTGGACCAACTGAAATTCAACAAATGGGATAACCGTCTCTCAGAGGATGTCTGGGATTGACCTGTTCAGAAAGGAGAACATATTGTCTCCCTTCTTTTTACATGACCCCAAAAAATGGAATGATGGAGCTCCTGCTGTGATCTTCCAGGTCCACTATTCTTTTAGCTCCACATTTTGTCGGTCTAGGCCATGATGGCTAGAAGATTGCCGTCAATCTCGCCTCATCAAACTAGTTGGTGTTCTCAAGTTTTTTCTTAAAGCTAGTGAGGTCAGATCAAAAAGGCTTAAACTCTTTGTTGGTATCCCCGGTGGGTAGTTTGACTGTGCCCACTGATCCCCTGATAGTTAAATGGGAATCATTTCTGAAAGGAGTGAACACTGCTTGGCATTAGGGACAACCAATCAAAAAGGAACCACCTATGCTTTTAGCCTTATAGGACAAAGCAAGTGAAAACAGCAGCTAGCATGTTGGTTTGGGAGCTGTTATTAGGGTGAACCTGGGATATTTGCTATTTCTAATCAATAAGGGAACAGATGAGTAGTGTGGTTCAATAGTGGTGCAGCAGAATGTAATTTGTGGCTCATCATAGCTCTGTTTATGTGTTCAACCAAGTAGACAACAGTAAGAAAGGATACTTCAGCTAGTCAGGGTTGGTGAATCCAGTCAGGAGAAACTCTTTGTTGACTTAAACCTGGGCTTAACTGCCCAAGATCATTTAAGCTGGAACGGGCCCCTTGACCCATGTTATTTCCATTGTGTAATGGTCCTTGTTTCATTCAAGAGGTTCTCCTCATAGGCGGTAAACAAAAACAAGCATTGGCAAAGCCATTAGGTCTTGCCTATGCAAGATCTATTGGCTTTGGCAATGGGTTTAAGCCATATTGCACACCAGCGTGGCTGCTGTTCAGCATGGCTAAATGTTAGTGGCATAGAAGAGAGTGGCACTGAGTGGAGTGACAAAGAGTGGAGTAGAGTGGCGAAGAGAAGAGTGGCAAATAGTGGAGTAGAGTTGAGTGTCATGGACTGGAATGTCGTGGAGTGTGGAGGAGCGGAGTTGAATGGAGGGGCATAGAGTGGAATAAAATGGTGAATAATGACGTAGAGCAGAGTGTCGTGAGTGTCGTAAGTGTCATGGAGTGGAGTAGAGTGGAGTAGAGTCATAGAGTGCATTAGAATCATAGAGTGGAGCAGCATAGAGTGGTATAGAGTAAAGTGGCATAAAGTGGAGTGGCACATAGTGGCATATAATAGAGTAGAGTGGCAAAGAAAAGAGTAGTGTGGCAAAGAGTTGAGTGTCAAGGACTGGCATATCAAGGAGTGCCAAGGAGTGGAGTTCCATAGAGTGGAGGGGTGTAGAGTGGAGTGTTGTAGAGTGAAGTGTTGCAGAGTCGCATAGAGTATTGTGCAGTGGCATAAAGTGTAGTAGAGTCATAGAGTGTCATAGAGTCATAGAGTGGAGTAAAGTTGCAGAGTGGAGTAGCATAAAGTGGAGTAGAGTGGAGTGGAGTGGAGTAAAGTAGAGTGTCATAGAGTGGAGGAATGCAGAGTTGAGGGGCCTGAGATAAAGTGTTATAGAGTGAAGTACAGTGAAGTGCCGTAGAGGGAACTGGAGTGGCATAGCATAGAGTGGAGTAAAGTGTCATAGAAGGGAGTGGCGTAGTGTGGAGTGGCACAGAGTAAAGTAGCATAGAGTGTCATGGAGTAGCATAGAGTGGAGTGGTGTAAAGTGGAGGGGCATAGATTGGAGTGTCATGGATTATCAGAGAGTGGAGGAGAGTAGCATAGAGTGGAGTGACAAAGAGCGGAGTAGAGTGGTGAAGAGTGGAGTAGAGTGGGGACGAGTAGAGTACAGTGGCTAAGAGTGGAGTAGAGTAGCCTAGAGTAAAGTTGCATAGAGAGGAGTGGCGTATAGTGGCATAGAGTGGATTAGAGTGGCAAAGAGTGGAATGTCATGGACTGGAGTCTGGCAGAGTGTCAAGGAGTGGAGTGCAGCAGAGCGGCATAAAGTGTTATGGAGTGGAGTATTGTGGACTGTCATAGAGTGGAGTGTCATAGAGTGGAGTTTAGTGGCCAAGATTTGAGTGGTGTAGAGTGGAGTGGAGTGTGATGGAGTGTTGTGTCATAGATTGGAGTGTCATAGAGGTGAGAAGAGTGTTGTAGAGTGGAGTGGTGTACAGTGGCGTGGCGTTCTTTGGAGTATGCATGGTGTGGTAGCTCACTGCCATTATAGACAACACATTTTCAATTGAAATGGCCATTAGATTTGCACATACAGTTTTACTAATAAAACTTTTGGTGCACAAATGATGATGTGTGGAAATGGCATCATCTAGTGTACTGACTTTTTTGATTGTATTAACAAATTATCTCGACCACACTTCCCAAATACAAAAAACATTTGCTTCATTTGTGATTTCCTGATTCTGATATTTTCTGAATCCTTTCCAGAGCTTATTTATAGACATTTAAATGTTAGGGTGTGATAGAAAAAACCTTTTCTTTTCCAGTACCAGCAAGATTGCCACATACATTTTCTCACTTTGAAGTCTGCGAAAGACGAGTAAATACCAAGCACCCTTGGAAGACAGAGCCTGATATGTGACCTCTATCTTTGAATGCTGAGCAAATGTGACAAGAAAAGAAGAAAATGTAATGGCTTGTTTACAGAGAGCGAGTACTTGTGGAAGACTATAATAAGAGAGGGATGAAGACAGCATAAACAGTAGACCTCGAATCTGGGGAACTGGGTTCGAGTCTCAGCAATGATGCTGAACATCCTGTCCATTCTGTGCAAATCACTTAATCTCCCCATGCCTAATAAAAATGAATGTGCCCTCATGTAACTCAACTGGTGCTATGTAAAGCGCTCTGATACCCGATGCCTTAAGGTCAAGTTTGAGCTATATATATATATAAAAAAAACTAAAACAAATAACGCCAGCAAATAGAAAGCGAGTATATGTGAGTTGCAAACCACAAAGCCAATGGTAAGCAGTAGGCCATCGGGCTTCTACTGATGTTAAATAGGCTACCTTGGGAAGTATGGGACCACGAGCTGTCTGCATCACCAGCTGTGATTGCGGGGAATCACCTCCAACTGGATACACTTGCCCCTGTCAGTGTGAATTAGTCAGTAGACACAGGTGGCAGCCTGGATATTTGTGGCAGCACCAGTATCCCTCATCTCTAGCCCTATTTTCATGATTGGCCAAACATAGGGGCTTCGCCTTATTCACAAGGCAGCTTGAAGCCACTTAATGTGGCTTAACGCTACCTTGTGAATAAGGCCTGTTTAATCCTATACTTAGCGTGAAAGGGGCGGGCAATGGGTGTTGCAGTGGGCGTTCTGCCACAACACACATTGTTTGTGACACTGCCCCCTATTTACAAGGGTGGCGTAAATATGGGGCAGGACCAAAATTAAGACCAGGAAAAACATGGTCTTTACATGGTGGAACTAGAAAAAATGCTTTATTTCTCTTCATTTTTGCTGTTTCTATGTGTGCTGGATGGTGCAGCACACATAAAAATAACAAAACGCCATGCATGATTGTTTATGTGCAGGAAGGGTCACCTTCCTGCACAAACAAAATTAATAAAAAAATGACATTTTGCAACTTCTATGTGTGCTGCATTAAGCAGCACACATAAAAGCTACAAAACACCATTTAAATTGTATTGTGAGTGCATAGTATAGGGCTCATTTAGAAATGCATTTATGAGTACCCAGAGTGGTACTACAGAAGTACTCTCTTCAGTACTCTTACATGCCTCCGCGAATTAGCCCTGAAACATTCAACTCAGTATTAGTTAAAGTACAAAGATACCACAGATTCTTTTCAATTTGCACTAATTGTATGTGACTATTCAATGCATATCCCCACTTAGTCACATTTAATTCACATTTTAGATGTGTTGTGGCCAATTAACAAAGGCAAGTAAATGTAAGACTACGTAAAACAGTACTATAGGAGTACTAATTTATGATCTCCAAAATGCCCTTTTAAACAGCCCCTTGGTCTCATCACTGCACTCTGACCTAGTTCACACTGAATAAAACCAAACATTGACAAAGCCAATAAGTCTCTTCTTGGCATGCTGGTGCTATACTTGAGTTTGCCTTATTTGTTCATTGCAAAAAGGAAAAATAGAAAATTTGGCGTTACCTAAATTTGGCCACCACATCCTTGCAATAACAAATAAACCATTACCGTATGCAACAGTTATCCTAGTGGTATTTTTGAAAAAATAGTCTCTGTTCAGTTGTGCCCTACATTTCACTATTATTGTGAGAAATTGGAATGTTGTTTGAGCGGGGTGTTAACCCTGCTCAAGCAACAGCCGTAATCCCTGTCAGGGTAAACCACTAAAGTCAGTAAATTAACCTGTGCTTAACCCTCTATTAACTTGGTACAAAAACAGTCAGGCTTAACTTAGAGTGGTGTCCATCCAGTCCTTGCTCTTTAGTGGTGGATTAAATGTGCCCAGAAAGGCAAAATTGAAAAACTTGGGAAGAGATGTAGACCAACCTGTAGTCTATCTGGCCAAGGGTTATCGCTGGTTGGCCTTGCTTCAAGGCTTTTTCTGCTATGTTCTTCTCACAGCAAAAAATCCTGTTCAACGGTCCTTTGCCAAAGGGGTATCTGGCCTTGTTGAACTCTTACTGGCTACAGCCTCCAGCTTTATCCCACTGGAGGTTTTTGACTTCAAAAAAGAGACTAAGGGCCTTATTAAAACTGCAGCAGTCCGTGGAGCACTGTCCCAGCGGTGGCTGTCTGAAGGCGGTGAGCCGTCCGCTGTATTATGAGTTGGGCAGATTGGCTTTGCGAAGACGGAGGCTGGACTGCCGACACTGCCAGCACACCACTGGCCACCGTGTTTCATGGTCGGGGGTAAGGCAGCCTCCATTGGGCAGTAAAAAGGCACAACACTTCTGTCTGTATTACAAGGGCAGCAGAAACAAAGGATTTGGGGTGCATACTCACCCCTTTCCTGTTCTCGCCGGCATATTTGGACAGGGATCCTTTCTCCAGGTTCCCCCTACACAGGGACATCTTCACACCAAGGAATACAACCCCATCTTTGGTGAAATACAGTTAAGTGTGTTGGTACCATGTAGCTATTGCCAGGACTGCCCACGTATGGGTCGGACTCTGGCAATGGGTCGGTGGTATTTTTCCACATATATCAAGCATATGTGCATTCGACACATATGTAGTCAGAATGTACACACAGGCATTGATATATATGGAAATACATTGCCCACTGCCACAAGACTGCTGCAGGCACGCCCCCGGCCCCTTGGGTAACTCATTATACACTGGTCGGAAGGTCACAGGTACAGCAGTCTCCTAACGGTCGTGGACGTGGTCCTATTTACTGCAACTTTGGCCAGCAGCTCCCGGACAATGCCACTTCCTCCTCAGACACTGCCTACAGCCTTGCCCTGCTGAACATTCCCTTCTCAAAGACATCTTTATTTACATTTCTTCTAAGTCCAAAGAAGACCACCAACCAGATCGAGTCCACTTCTTGTATCCGAATCGCGCTTCCACACAGCCATATTTTTTTACTTTTACCCTGTTGCATGTAACTAGATGTCTGCGGTTGGTGCTTTGATCTTTTAGGCGCATGCTTTTAGCTTAAACTTTAAAAATTAATAACTCTGGTTCTAGTAATTAGATTCTTGTCAATTTGGTGTCAAATAATTTATAAAAACATACCATATTTTTCTAAAGTGGTCCACAACTTTTCTTGTGTTGTGTTTTTTCATTTTACTTCTGTTTGGGTGCTGCATAAATAATTTACATATTGCCTCTCAGTTCAGTCTGACTGGCAAAGTGAGCTGACTCATTGCCTCTGACTGTATGCGTTGGAGGGCAGTTTCAAAATATCAAGGCTAATACTTAAAGATTAATGGATGAAAACTGCTGATGAAAATACCCTTCCGATACATATAGTATGTGTGCATTTTTTTGGGGATAAATGCCAGTGAGATAAATAAAGCTGTCTCAAAGGCCAGACCTAGAAATAAAATAAAATACAATAAAATGAATGCAGGAGTCATGCTCCTCACACAATGAGGCAAAAGCTGATAAAGGATAGCTTGCTTACAGTAAGGGCCGTATTACGAGTATGGCAGTCCATAGGACTACCGTACTGGTATGGCGGTTCGACCACTGCCTCTCTACAGCACTATGCACCGCATTAGGAGTGTGGCGGTCGGACCACCACAGAACCACCACTTCTGCCTGGATCCAGCATCCAGCGGTGTGGTGGTGGTAGTCAGGCCGAGTAATATGCTGGTGCCGCTGTGGTACGCCGAGCATCTTATGAGTTGCCAAACAACCAAGCTTTCAGTTGCTGTGAGACCCCCATGAAAATGGTGGCAGTGAGGCAAGTAAGGGGGCACTAATAGGGACCCTGTCACTCCTGGGCGTGCATGCAGGCGGCACATGTAGTGCCCCCTTGGATTTGCACTCAATTTCCTGCATGGTGTTGCATGTATGCCACACCGTGCAGGAAGGTGCAATCGGCACTGTGACAGCGGCAGCCTGCATGTTAGGCTCTTCTATATGCCTAACAGACCGCCGCGTCAGATTGCCGCAGAATCACCCACCAGACCAGGATTGAAGTCCTAATCTGGCGGTCAGCAGCACCAAGGTTTTGATGGTCTTACAGCATATGGTGCATTGTACTCTCCGCTGTAGGACCAACAAAGTCATAATAAGGGCCTAAGACAGCTTGTAAATTATATTGATAATAGGAAATATATTTACTCTCTCTCTTTTTACATTCATTATTTTTCTCTGTTTGCCTCCCATCCTGCTCTTGCATACATGGGATATAATAAGTTTGGGATTGCTTAAACATTCTTTCTAAGATAGCAACAAAATATGGCAATCACACATCTATCACCTGAAATGATCCACTGTTTAACAAAATATGCCATTTATAGAAAATTAAATGGTCGTTTTGTTATGATGCTTATTGGATCTGAGATGCAATTGAATTCTTAAGCATGATAAGCAGGAGTGGCATTAATTATTTATTGTCAAGGTAAGAATTACCATTTGCTGATGAATGTAGAAATATCCAAAGGAATTAAAAGGATGCATTGGTAGCCACACAATCGTCATTCCTGAATGCCTTCTCTAAATGCTGTTATTTCTTGCATAAAAACGTAGTTCCTAACATACGTTTTGGGAATTCATAAATGAGTTATAGAAAATTAATGATGTTGCTTGGCTTCAAGCCAGAACAAAGTAATTAATAATTTGAGTCCAGATGGTAAAATGATACTGAAAAAATCCTCACATCGCTGGGAAAGAAGCAATAACAGTTATCCGGGTTCTCATCTCTTATTCAGTCTTGCTTAAAACAGGAAATGAAGTCAATGTTGTCTTCAATTTGTCTGGTTAAACTGATTAGTGGATTCACAATAATACTTAAAAAACCTACATTCACAATTTTTGCCTGCATGTGATCCCAATTTAAAGGTGTTTGGCTCTTTTTTCAACGATTGCTGGGCTACACTAGGAAACTTAAACTCAACCCCAACCAGAAAGTCTCTGATGTGAAGATTGGCCACCTCCACTAAAGATATCAGCCTGGCCTCCAAATTAAGAATAGGAGGAGGCCTTTTTATCTATACTACTATTATAAAGTAAGAACTGTGAACCTTTGAGGCGGGTAAACTCGAGAACCACAGCGCCAATTCAAACACCCGATACATAATTGTAATTGTCAGGGTGTGCAGATGGACATAGGCTATATTAAAATAAAATATATACGTTGTTTAAAAAAGTAGTCCCTTGAAAGTAGCGCCGGCCGCGACCTGCGTGCTGATATCAGGAGCGCAGGGAGGAGCGGCATACAGGAGCGCGAGGAGGAGCGGCGGAGATCAGCGCGGGGAGGAGCGGAGAATTTTGCCAGACTGGAACGGGCTGAGGTACGTCAGGAGCAGGCTGAGGTACTTCAAGAGCGAGGAGGAGCGGTGAACTAAGGCGGACTGACCGGTAAGCTTTGGCGGAGCGCGGGGAGGAGCGGAGAACTTTGCCAGACTGGAGCAGGCTGAGGTACGTCGGGAGCAGGTTGAGGTACGTCAAGCGCGGGGAGGAGCGGTGAACTAAGGTGGACTGGAGTGGGCTGACGGGTAAACTTTGGCGGACTGCAGCCCCGTGTGGAATGGGTACATACTGGCTTTCTGTAGTGGGGGTTAAGTCGCCATGGCAGGTTATGAATGGGGTTTGCTTTTGCAGCGCACAGAGAAAGGTCGTTTGCAGTGTCGAATGCGTGGCAAAAGTGTAAGGGAGCATGGCGTGTGTGGCTGATTGGGGGCACTGAAGGTGGCGGTGAACTTGGGCTGAGGAGGTGGTTGGGGCCTGGGTTTGGGCGACTGCGGTGAACTAAGGCGAACTGGAGCGGGCTGAGCGGTAAACTTTGGCAGACTGCAGCGGGGCGTGTGGAATGGGTACATACTGCCTTTGTGTACTGGGGGTTGAGTCGCCATGGCAGGTTATGAACGGGGTTTAGTTTTGCAGCGCACAGACAAAGGTCGTTTGCGTCGCCACAGTGTTAGGGAGCAAGCCTGATTGCCCCCAGACAACGTCGGGACGGGCTGCTAGTCAGATAATAAAATGCCAAGTCTTCCTCTTGATTGTGGACATACCTTTAGAAACTCTTATACAATCCATTGTTAAATCTTCTTTGAATATGCTCAGATTCTCCCACAGAGCTCAAACTAGACACCCTTGTAATCTTTTGCCTACAGAAATGGGCTATACATAGAGACGCAAATAGTCTTCCTAAACAAATCACAGAATTCCAAAAGTCAACAGCCAAACTGGTTGATTTTCAACACCTTGATAACATTATCCCAGCCCTCATGGCTCTGCACTGACTTGCCCTAGGACTGCCACAGCAGCCAGAGATCTGAGATCCTTGGCGGTGGCGCAGTGGTCTTGAGGCTGCAATGTACTTGGTGGGACTGCCGCGGCCCCTCCAAGCATATTGCGAATTTCTTCTCCGCCTCGGTATTCAATGCAGTGAAAACCATAGCAGGGAGACCTCTAGGATTGGGGATGCATGCAGGGGGGCATATGTTGTGCTCCCCCTGTGTGAATACACCACAGTACCTGCACAGCATGTACTGCAGCAGTCCATGCCATGCAGGTACTGATTTTGACGTTCCTATTGTGGTGTCTATTTCATAAGAACTGCTGTGGGAACGCCAAAGAATAACCCGCCAGACTAGGAGAAAACTCCTAATCTGGCAGCGGTTCAAGTACGGGTTTGGGAGTGTGGGAGCAGGGCTATCCTGCTCCTGCTCTGCCAAACTCGTACTCAGGCTCTTAATGAATAGTAAGTAAAGCGCGCTCTATTTCTTCTCACTATGAAGTACACTATAAATATTTGCTCATAAAACAGCAGTGACCTGTTCCCAGCGTCACAAATAGACCAAATGTCTGCCAGGGAGAGCAGTGACAGTGTGGAAAAGCCTACTGTGCCAACACAAATGCCTCAGAGACCAATGCTTCTCAAATTACAGATAATTACAGGGCTGAAGTTAACTAGTATGATGTCCCAGCCTTACTTTAAGTCAAGCTGCAAAAAAAAGCTCACTACAGAGAGAATGTCACATCTAAGTCAGGGGCACCACGCATTTGAGTCAATTCACAAAACAATTCCTATGAGTAGTTGTGTCTTACTCGAAGCTGAGGTGTGACCAGCTCATGGTTTTCCAAGAGTGAGCCACTCACTCAAAGAAAAAAGGCCTTGACTCAATATCTTACTTTATATGATCAAGCATAACTAACGGCCATATATTCATGGGTAAAATACGCCTGAGTCTGGGCTAAGAGACAATTGCACAAAGCAAATGCTTTGGGATTCGGGCTTGGAAATTTAAATCTCAGACAGGAACAATGGCACAAAATACTCATAGAGAAGTTCTGTAAATGTGATTTTTGATGGACATACTTGTTTTCCTAAACTTACTTCCTAATAGTCCTAACGCTGTTTTGTTTAGTTTTTGCGACTTAAAGCAAGCTAAGGAGATTGCATGCTATTTCCTTTAAACACCACAATTTCTTTCTGACATCAAACAGGTATGAAAATGCAAATCACTGTGACAAATTGGGAAATCACAAGAAGGGGGCTTTTGGATGGTCATGCATGGAATGGAAGATATTTACCCGAAATATCTACTCTATAATATTGTTTTTATATTATATTATGGTCAAACTATTGTGATGACATAAATATCACTGACAAAAAAATATAAGGCAAGTATCTTGTTCCTTTTTACTTTTTCTGAATTATACCAATTATTTAAATATTGTGTACTATATTATTCCTTTAATGAAATTTTTTTCATTGTACTTTTTTTTTTCATTTTATTATCTATGTTGTATTATTTCTTTTTTTAAATATAGTATAGTAATGGTGGGATCCTGGTTTTATTTGGAAATTGGGTGGGTAGAGTTTTTGAATGATACAATAATAAAAATGTATTGATTAATATAGTAATCATTTTTTTTCTATGTGCTATTTTATGTGGGGTTTATTAGGGCATTCAATAGCTACTGTTTTAAAAATATACCTATGTATCTGTCTCTCTCTTTCCCTCTCTCTCTCTCTCTCTCTCTATTCTCTATATATACACATATATTTATACACATATATACATAAACACATATATATTACCTACTGGCAGTCGCAGTAGGTAGTTATAGTTAGGACCTAGTTACCATAGGAAATCTGCAACATTCTATTGAGAATAACTTTTGCGTCGATTGAGGAAATTGCGTGCAATTTTCCAAATTTTTGGCCAGCTTAGTTCTGCTCCTTCCCTGAAAGTTTCGGGGGGATTCGTCATGAGGGGGCCGAGAAAAAAGGGGGTCCCAAAACGTGTTTTCCCCATGTTATTTTCCCTACGGACGTTCAGACAACGCTACCGCTTAATGGAATTACATCAAACTTTGCAAAATTGTAGGGACTGGTACGCAGAAGTGCCTTTTCTATATTTGGTGAAAATTGCTCCAGTGGTTTTTGTGAAAAGTAACTTCAAAAACACATATATATCTATATGCGCGCTTCAAGCGCTTACCTGTACGCGTACCGGGGAGCGCACCCGGTGCACCACGGAAGTGCGCGAGCGGAAAGCTGATTGGCTCTCGGGTGTCTGTCAACATTCCAAACAGTCCGGAGAGTCCGCCATCCTGTTTCTCGGTAGAATCGAGACACAAGAGGTGAGAAAAAAAGGGGGAAATGATTAAAAGGGGGCAGGGTAGACACCCCCTGACCCCCTAGGTTTTCTGAGGGGGGCCTAGAAGGACCACGAAGGGCAAAAAAACTATTTTTTTTTTAAATTTTTGCGGAGTGCGCTCCAGGTGCGTGTACAGGTACGCGTACCACGGGGAAAAACAGAGAAATAATTTCGTTTAAATAATGAATTTAGAATGTTTAGAGGTAGGGTAGCTCTGGAAAGAGCTGTTGTGTTATGTGGGTGAATTAAGTACCTACAAGTAGTATTTTTTTAAAAATAAACATTTTTAACAATTTTTAATTACTAAATATAAATTTATTGTTCGGAATTTTCGTAATTTGAAAGCACTTCTAACATTAAATTGTCAGAAATTTCGTCATTGGTAGTCTCCAAAGAAGAATCCTGGAACTCAATGAACTCCAAATATTCAATTAATTCAGAATCCAAAGATTCATCATAAAAATCCCCCATGCCATCTCCTTCTTTAATAAGGTCTTCATTATGTGTATTCACATCAACTGGATCATTCAAATTGCCTAAAATAGTTGCAGAACTTTCAAAAACAATGTCAACTGACTCCTCATTAAGATGCTCACGCTCACTCTCTATAACTCACCCACAGTCCTTCACTTACCTTTCTTTGGTCCCTCAATCAGTCCCTTTCTGTCACTCCTTCCTTCACTCCCTCTGTCCCCTCACTCCTTCACTCCCCTTCTCTTACCATCACTCACTTTTATCCACCCTCTTTCACTTCTCTTTACTCACGCTCACTGCCCTTCTCTCACCCTCCCTCACCCCCGTTCCCTTACTCCGGTTCCCTCACTATCCCTCATTCCCCATCCTTCACTCCCCTTCCCTATACTTTCATCCCCCACTCACCTTCTTTCAGTCTCCCTGCTTCACTTCCCTTCCCCTCTCTTCCCTTCCTTCGCTCCCTCACTCATTCTCCTTTCCTCTATCAGCGTACTCCACTTCACTGACTCCTTCTCTCACTCCCTCTGTCCTGTCACTTCCTCACTCCTCTTCCCTCACTCCCTTTGTCTTACCCTCACTCCCTCCATCTCCTCACTCTGTCACTCCCTCTTCACTTACCCTTACTCACCTTCCATCCCTCACTGTCATAAATTCACCCACACTCACTCCCCTTCTGTCATTTGTTCCATCAGTCACTTTCTCCCCTTCATTCAGTCATTTTATCCATTCATTTTTGCAGTGCACATTCATTGAAAAAAAGAAGGAGAGAATATATAAGGAATATAGCTCTTTTTGGAGAATTGGAGGTAGTTCTAAAAAGAACTTTTTTTTTTTCTTATTTTTTTGATTTTATATTTTTTTTATACTTTTACAGAACGATTTTAAACTTTTTTTGTTTTTTTGGGGGGGAGAAAAACAAAACCAGGGAATCCAAAACTGCTCAACAGGAGCAAAAAAAAGGGGAAAAGTTAGTGGTGGGTGGAGCAGCAGAGTTCTTGTTTTCTCAGAACAATCAGTTCTACGCTCTGCTCCCCATAACAAATCAGTTTGTCGCAGTCCTTGCAGACAAATTTGAGACCTGCAAAGACCGGCTGCACGTTAGGAACTAGTCTTCTAGCTTGTCTCCCTGAAGGTGTTGCTCCAATAGTCGAGGTGCTACCGCCATCTGTTGGGGGATTGCGTGCCAGGTCCCTGACACTCTCCCTCGCATAATTGTTGGGGTACCTCCTCTCAACATGCCTGATTAATGTGGCATTCCCAAAGCTTTACTTTTTTGTAGGGTCACCACATGACAAAGTGGTGCCACAGATTTTGCAGCACACCTTCACCGCATTCACCTTCTTTTCACCTTCGGGGGAAGGTAAAAAATTTCCAAATAAAATGTTCTTTTAATTTGCGCCGAGCAGGGTCCTATGGCACAAAGTCTTCCTCAGAGTTACTGCTGGGTCTTTCAGCCATTCTTGAAATAAAAAGAGATGTTGCAGAAGAAGCAGGGAACAGCTCTTGCTCTCTCCAAGGTCAAAGAGGTAGTGAGGGAAATGGGTGGGGGCTTTCAATAGTTGGAAAAAAACCTGTTATGAACCAATCAAAAGTGTTGTTTTGAGGTCACATGGCTTGACGCGCTTACGCTATGCGCTCTGGGGCGCTTACGTGGGCGATTACGCGGCACGTACGTAGGCGCTTCCGGGAAGGCTTCCGGGTGCGCTTACGCGGCACGTCAGAATGACGTTTTGCTAGATTTTTTTTAATGCGTTTAAAGGTGAAATACGGTAATTAAAAATAAAAATTAGTACTTTTATGAGTATGCCACTGAATGTCTAGCAATATTATTTACTTTAAATACATAATTATATATTTTTCGCACGCGGGAATAGCGCTCTCGCTAAGTGTACGGGTGCGTTTACGGGTGCGCGTACCCTGAGCGCTCCGGGGTAAAAAAAAAAAAACAAAGGAAAAATACATTGAAAAATTAGGGTTAGAAAAATATACATTATTTAAATAATTTTATAAACATTATAATTATTAATAGCTATAAAAAAAGCTAATAAAAAAATTTAATAATTCAGTTTAAAAACCGTAGGTTACAAACTCATTACAGTTAGGAATTAACATTTAAAAAACCTTTGAAATTTACTGAAAAAACCATAGGTTTAACACTCGTTATAGTTAGGAATTAGCATTTAAAAAACCTATGAAATTCACTGAAAAAAACCATAGGTTTCACACCAGTTATAGTTAGCTGAACATTTTACTCATACAAAACCATTGAAATTCCCACGTTATAGTTAGTTGGACTCACTATAACTTGCGCGCCCGCAATCCACTGCTGATGATGTCTTATATTACATCATTCATGACATGGTTAGTGACATCACTGATGACATTACTGATGCCATCACTGATGACATCTCAAAGGACATCACTGATGACATAATTCATGTGATAATACGATGCACCTCCTCACACTCTAATCTAACCTTTGATACACCCTGTTTTAAATACAGACTACCATTCTTGAAACCATTGACCCACCAATACCAGTTACTACATAGGCACTCACTGATTTCTAAGTCTACACACACATCCACTCATTCACCCATACAATCACTCATACTTACAGTCACTCATCAATACAACACTATCATATGCACTCATACACCTATACAGACACTCACACAATGCCTCTCATCCATGGAGTTACTCACACACCTAGTCACTCATGCAAAGAATCAATCACACTCCCATTTCCTCATCTATACAGTTATACACACATAACCTTACTTAATCAAACATATACTAACACATACTTACTCTCTTTTACAATCACTGATACAAGTACACATTGATCCATACAGCCACTTCCGCAATCACAGGCTCTCATGTATAGTCATTTATATATGCCAACTCTCAAATGCATTGTGTTTTACATATGTACTTACTTGGACATGTAGCACTGAGATATCCATTCACTCAGCAACACACCAATGCACACAGTCAACCGCCCATACAGCTGTTTCTACATGCACTCTTGAACCCATACACCAAGTGAATCAACTGCTCACACATCTATGCACAAACTCACACACCTCCCAGCCACCCACACACACACTCAGCCTCACATACGAATACTTGGGCAACCAATCAATAACCCATATAGCCACTCATATGACTACTGATCAACACATGCAGCAGCGTGCACAACAACAGACATACTGATGCACACATTCAGAAAGTTTAGTCACTAACCCATGCATTCAGTAGGAAACATTTAATCACTCACTCATACAGTCAGTCACGCACCTACTAAATCCTTCATCCAGACATTTATACATCCATTCATTCTTCAATATGTAAAACATATTTAAACTTTACAGAAACACACAGTCACTGGATGATGTCATCAGTGATGTCATCAGTGATGTCATTTGAGATGTCATCAGTGATGTCATCAGTGATGTCACTGACCATGTCATGAATTATGTAATATGTGACATCATCAGCAGTGGATTGCGGGCACGCAAGTTATAGTGAGTCCAACTAACTATAACGTGGGAATTTCAATGTTTTTCTTGTATGAGTAAAATGTTCAGCTAACTATAACTGGTGTGAAACCTATGGTTTTTTCAGTGAATTTCATAGTTTTTTTAAATGCTAATTCCTAACTATAACGATTGTTAAACCTATTGTTTTTTCAGTGAATTTTAAAGATTTTATATATATATGTATATATATATATATATATTTTTTAATTTTTTTATTTTTTATTAATGTACGAATCAAACAATTTGTTTTATCGGATTTGTTGTATGCCAAATTGTAACAATATTTGCATTTAGCATTGCCACTTATTTGTTGTTGTGTACTTTAACAATGATTTATTTGAGGGAGGAATCATTATACTAACTTATATTTATTGGTTAATTTATTTATGTACAATTTTGGAAATTAATTTTTCATTTTATATATTTCTTTTCTAAAGTCATTAACTTACTGAAATATATGTTTCATTGTAAAAACATTTATAACATTTTTATTGTGGGAAATTGTGACATAATTGGTATGGTGCATTAAAAAAATGTAAATTCTATTTATTAAAAATAAATTATGTAATTTTTTTTAATCTTCTGTAAATAATTGTCATTATCCTAATACATTTTGATGTTCTCTTTTAGGTTTGTGTATTTTATGGGGTTTTAGGAGATACAGTTTATGGGAAGAATATATATTTAAACTTCTGACCAGATTTTTTACAATCCTGACATAGTTGTCAAATTTTTTATTTTTATTTTATATATCTGGACTGGTAAAAGGATTTTGTAATTTTACAGCTTGGTGTGGATGGCACTTTGCTAATATGCTCAAAGACTTTACTAGAGAAATTTCAAACACTTTTCCCCTTTCTAGCCAGGCGTGGATGCCACTGTGCTACTCCTATACTTAAAACGTTGCTAAGAAAAAAAGACATTTGAGGTGCTAGCATTGTAGGGTGCTCTATACAAGAGCGGCTCCCCAACTAAACTTGGGAACTACCCAGCGTTCTCTGCTTCTTTTTTGCATATTTTATGCTGCACTCTAACCCTGAAAGGGTATTGTTTTGACTAATACTGATTGCTCCCTGTGTGTGGACAAAGCTAAGCCTCTCTGAAGAGATATAATGATAGCAGAACACATGTCGGAGTTGCTTTAATTCATTCCTGGTTGGCTTGGATAGTATTAGATCAATGCAAGACTGTAATACTGTGCCTAGAGTGGTAAAAGGCTTTTGTCACTTTTCTAATCATATACTTAAAGACTTTGTTGTAAAAATGGCAAAGATTGTATTCCTTTGTAGCTCAGCCTGGATGGCACTGTGCTAATCCTATGCTTAAAAACTTTGCTAGAAAAACATATACTTGAGGTGAGCAGTTTTGCTTGTGTTGTTGAGTGCTCTATACAGGAGCTGCTCTCCAACTAAATGTGGGAATGCCCAGAGTGTACTCCCATTGTGTCATCAGTGCGTCACTTTTTTTGATGCACTGGCGGAGCAATGGGCTTATCCATAATTACAAGGCTGTGTAAAGTCACCCGCCTTGATTTTTCATGCCCTTGTAAATATGAGCCTCTTTCACGCATTACTCTGCGCGAAAGTGGCGTCCCTTTGTTGTTGCTCTGGGTGTTCCCACACAACATCCATGTAACCTGACAAATTCCCAGATTTGCAACGATTTGTAAACCTGGTAATGTGTCAGAATTCTATGCCTCCCCAGATGAGATGTAGGAGTGGCAGAATGAGGAGAAATACTTTTATTTCTCCTCATTTTTTCCTACTCCTATGCATGCTGCATTCCGCAGCACACATAGGAAGAGGAAAATGCCAACAATTATTGTTGTTGTGCAGTAAGGTTTCCCTTTCTGCACAAAAACAATCCTCCCTGCAACACAGCAACCTTTAAAAAATGAAAGTTTGTCTGTCCTGGTGCATGGCAGCAAATTGTGCAACAGTGCATGGGAAAGCACACTGATGAGTTGTACTGTTGTTAATACGTTACTTCCATGTGCTATCAAAATTATGCAGCTTGGCACAGCACAATGGCTTGTGGTGCTGAGCTTCATCATTTTCTTGCAAATGAGGTCCTAAGATTACACCTGAAGTATAAGCTTAGCCCTCAAGTTAATCTTTTGACCTGAAGTCTAAAGTCAGACTTCAGGTTTAAAGTTAGACTTCAGTGGACATATTAATGGAAATTGTGGTGCAGGGCAGCGTAGTAGGTTTCCTTGCTGTGCTGCCCTGCATCACAGGAAAGGGTCGGAATGCCCTGTACTTATCCAATATTGTGCATTCTGTCCTTTCCTCCTGTGCTTGTGCAGTTTTAGCAGCCTAGCACCGACACTGGTTCCCTTGCACCTTGATAAATGGGTGCCCATGCTTTAGGCAGGATTGTTTTTGTGCAGTAAGGTGCACCTTCCTGGACAAAAACATTCCATCAAGGCATTTTTCACTTTGTAAGGGTGTTCAAAATGGTAAATCTGGAAATGCATCAAAAACCTTGGAATTTGCAAGGGAACACCCACTGCAACGCCCATGGAATGCCTACCTTGTGCAAAGTAAAGCAACAGAGCGATTTGCGCTGCATTGCATTACTCAAATTTATGAAGCCCTTCAAGGCCATGCAAAGTGGATTTGCATGGCTTCATTAACATGACTTGAAGGTTTACATCATGCATTTACCACGTTGTGTGGTGCATGACGCGAAGCCCTCGTAAATATGCCCCCAGGTCCAAAGTTGGACTGCAGGTCTAAAGTTTACCTTTGTGAATCAGGTCCTATGTGTAATGGTTTTGTACATTTTAATAAAGCAAATAATGTTACTTAATAATAATTGTACAAACTTTTTAATTAACTGAGAAATGTACATTATTCTAAAGAAAGCTGTATTTTAAGATGTTAAATGTCATAAATGCATGTTTATATGTTTTATGTTGCATATTTTTAAACATATAAACTATTTAAAAAATAATTTACAATAATGTTCATTACAAATAAATTCATACTCTTGCCAGTATAGTGTCAGTATCTTTTACCACAATATTTGGTAGTTAATGTTTGCACTTTACATTATATGTGATTTGAAGTTGATATTTTGGTTGTCAATATTGTTTCAGCAATAGTTTTGTACCACAATATTTTGGTGGTCGATATTGTGTCAGAAGGTCACATGAATGCCACTCAGAACAATCATAGGCACTTTGCTGTTTGGCAAAAATGGCCCAGAATGCACTGTAACAACCCAAAAAGAATGTTTTTTCTTTTGAAACTTAATGGACACCACATTTTGAGATTTTAAATAGTTCTTATTATCCAATTTTGTCACACATAGGCAAATGGCTTTCACACTTTAAGCTGTCAAAATCAGAAAATATGCATATACAGGATACCATGTCTTAAATCTAAAGTGCACTTACATTCCTATTAACATTTTCTGTTATTGTAATACGCGGTCTTCTCTAGGGCTTTGACAATGTGCTCCTTTATTCGATTATCTTGCTTGCTAGGTTCTCAAGCTCTTCAAGCTGTTTAATCCATTAAAGTTTAGAATAATCACTCCTTTTTCGTGCAGTGAGTGGAAGATTATACTACACTATCGGATATATTTAAAGAGGATAGCACCACCAGAACGTCAGTTTTAGCGACGTTCTGGTGGCGCTATGCCCTTCTACATATACTTAAAAGTGGAGCAAAGCCACTTTGAGTGGCTTAACACTACCTTGTAAATACAGCCCCTTTACACACATCACTTTTTGTGTGAATTAGGGGTGCAATGGGTGTTGCTGGGTGCTTTCCACTGCAACACTCATTGCATTTTGACACTACCCCAGATTTGCAAGGATGTGTAAATCTGAGGAAAATGCAAAAACTAACGCCATGTAAGGCCAGGCGTTAGAATGGCACAATGAGAAGTACTCTTTGCTTTTTCTATGTGTGCTACATTCTGCAGCACACATAGAAAGAGCAAAACGCATTAATGATTGTTTATGTGCAGTAAGGTGTCCCTTCCTGCACATAAACAATCATTAAATAATGACGATTTGCTACTTCTATGTCTGTGATACAAAAGGAGATGATTTTGGGTTCGGTTTCGGATTAATAATCCTCATCAGCCCGGCTATCTTGAATCCAGTGGCCAAGTGAGCAAGGGACTCACGTCTGAGCATACCCTGCCAACGTAGGGCGAACAAAGCGGTACAAAAGGCTTTGCCGTTCGGGCTGGACTGTTTCCAGGAGGCACAGGGTCAGACTGATTTGTATATGGCCATGTCTAAACTGGGGTGGCTGAGTGAGCTAAAGAATGGTGATGGATTAAACCCAGATCAGTTGACTGGGGGTGAGTGTTTGATTTGCTCAAACGCTCCATCCATCATCCCCTTTTGTATCGCTTTGTTCGCCCTAAGTTGGCAGGGTATGCTCAGACGTGAGTCCCTTGCTCATTGGCCACTGGATTCAAGATAGCCTGGCTGATGAGGAATATTAATCCGAAACCAGTCCCAGGATGCTTGTTTCCGGTCCAGGGAAGACATGGCTTGGCAGTTCGGGCTGGACTGTTCCCAGGAGGCACAGGGTCAGACTGATTTGCCTATGACCATGTCTGAACTGGGGTGGCTTAGTGAGCTGAAGAATGGTGATGGATTAAGCCCAGATCAGTTGACTGGGGGTGAGTGTTTGATTTGCTCAAACGCTCCGTCCATCATCCCCTTTTGTATCACTTCTATGTCTGTAGCAGAATGCATCATACATAGAAGTAACAAATCACCATTATTGATTGTTTATGTGCAGGAAAGAACACCTTCCCGCACATAAACAGTGTTTCCCTATTAAGCAGGGCACCCTCGCACTATTGTGCAAGGGTGCCTGGATTGGAGCTATGCCTAGGTTGGAGCTAGACCGCTCATTTTAGAGCCAGCACTAAGGAAAACACAGGGGTGTACTATATTGTTGTAAATAAGGCGCATCCCTGTTTTTTGATAATGTCAGAGCTTGGCGCTGCCAAATCTGGCACAGCTCTGTGCTCCATCATTTCCTTATAAATATGCCCTTATGTGACAGCTCTTTGATGTCGATTCCAAACAATATTTCTCTGGCATACGTCTCTGACAAAAACAGAGTTTTCTCTACTCTGTGGATCAGGAGACACCAGTGAGTATCAGCTAATCAGAAGGAGGTGTTTGTAAGGCCAACTCAGGGGCACATTTACAAGGGGATTGTGCCACAGGAACATCACTTTTGCAGACGTTCTGATGGTGCAATGCCCTGCACCATATTTACAAAGTGGCACAACGAGGAAAAATACTTTTATTTGACCTTGTTTTTGCTTTTTACATGTGTGCTGCCTTTTGCAGCACTCATAGAAAGCCAACACAAGGAGATTATGCCTCATGGGAACAGTACAACCCAAACTGCCAAGCCAGGTCTTCCCTGAACCGGTAACAAGCATCCTGGGACCGGTTTCTGGGTAACACCCTTCATCAGCCAGGCTAGCTTGAATCCAGTGGCAAAGTGAGCAAGGGACTGACGTCTGGGCATACCCTGCCAACTTAGGGCAAAAAAAGCAAACACAAGGAGATGATGGATGGAGTGCTGAAACTTTTCAAACACTCACCCCCAGTCGCAGATCTGGGTTGAATCCATCATCATTATTTAGCTGACTGCGCCAACTCAATTCAGACCCAGCCATATGCAAATCAGTCTTGACACTATGCCTCATGGAACAGTCCAGCTCGAACTGCTAAGCCAGGTCTTCCCTGAACAGGAAACAAGCATCCTAAGACTGGTTTCTGGGTAATACCCTTCATCAGCAAGGCTAGCTTAAATCCAGTGGCACAGTGAGCAAGGGACCCACACCTGGACATACCCTGCCAACTTAGGGCAAACAAAGCAAACACAAGGAGATGATGGATGGAGTGCTGAAACTTTTCAAACACTCACCCTCAGTCACAGATCTGGGTTGAATCCATCATCATTCTTCAGCTCACTGTGCCATCTCAGTTCAGACCCAGCTTATGCAAATCAGTCTTGACCATGTGCCTCATGGGAACAGTTCAGCCCGAACTGCCAAGCCAGGTCTTCATTGAACCGGAAACAAGCATCCTGGGACTGGTTTCTAGGTAACACCCTTCATTAGCCAGGCTAGCTTGAATCCAGTGGCAAAGTGAGCAAGGGACCCACATTTGGGCATACCCTGCCAACGTAGGGAGAACAAAGCAAACACAATGAGATGATTGACGGAGTGTTGAAACTTTTCAAACACTCACCGAGTCACAGATCTGGGTTGAATCCATCATCATTCTTTATCTCAATGCGCCACCTCAGTGCAGACCCAGCTATATGCAAATCATTTCTGACCCTGTGCCTCATGGGAACAGTCCAGCCTAAACTGCCAAGCCAGGTCTTCCCTGAACCTGAAACAAGCATCCTCAGACCGGTTTCTGGGTAACACCCTTCATCAGCCAGGCTAGCTTGAATCCAGTGGCAAAGTGAGCAAGGGACCCACGTCTGGGCAGACCCTGCCAACTTAGGGTGAACAAAGCAAACACAAGGAGATAATGGACGGAGTGCTGAAACTTTTTCAAACAATCACCCCCAGAATCAAGCTATCCTGGCTGAAGAGTGGTGAAACCCTGAAACCGGTCCTAGGATGCTTGTTTCCGGTCCAGGGAGGCAGTTCGGGCTGGACATTTTCCCATGAGGCACAGGGTCAAGACTGATTGCATATGGCCAGGTCGAAACTGGGGTGGTATGGTGAGCAAAAGAATGATGGATTTAATCCAGATCTCTTGACTGGGGTCAATATTTTGATTTGTTCTGCATTCCGTCCATTAATTGTGTGTCTTTTGCAATCAATGATTGTTTATGTGCAGGAAGGTGTCCCTTCCCGCACATAAACTATCATTAAATAATGGTAATTTGCTACTTCTATGTGTGCTTCAGAATGCACCACACATAGAAGTAACAAATTGCCATTATTGATTGTCTATGTGCAGGAAGGAGAACTTCCTGCACATAAACAATCATTCCCTGCAATGGGGGAATGGTGCAAGGGTGCCTGTGTTGGCAAGGGGCAGCTATTTTTAGCTCCAGCAATACGGAAAACTCAGGGGTGCGCTATATTTTTGTAAATATGGCACATCCCTGCATTTTGGAAATGGCGGAATGTGGCACTGCGCAATTTGGCGCAGCGCAGCCATTTCATTGTAAATTTGCCCCTCAATGTGTTGTTGGTGTGTGGCAGAACAGAGGTAGCGAATAGGGAGTGTCTCTGAGGAAAGCAGCTCTAGCTGTAGAACAGCCTTGGCAACAGATCCTAACTGGTATCTCAGGAAAATGAAATACAATCACGAACTCTTTCTTGGTTATATATATTTCTGATTTCTGAAACAACATATTACCTTTTGTTTACTGTAGACTCTTCGGCTTTATACATTATTTCAGAAGCCAGGAAAAATGTTTTTTTCATAATGGCTGGAAAAAAACGTTTCTAGGCACCAAAACAAGGAATCAAGTTAACAGAGAATCATTCAAAGCATAACACATAAATACTAGCACAGTAGCAATATAAACGATGCTAAAATGAATAGAAAAGGCAGGTTTGGACAATACATTGTTTTCACCATGGTGCATGGGTGCCTCCTTGGCATGCAATATTGTTTGTGTGCAGCAAGAGGCACTTTCCTACACAAAAACAGCCTAAAGTCATTTTCCTCATTCTACATGTGCTGCAGAATGCAGCACACATGGAAAAAGGAAAAAACTAGGAGAAATAAACATATTTCTCCTCGTTACGCCTCACCTTAGGAAGCGTATTCCCCAGTTTTACATCACTTGGTAAATCTGGGGCAGCATCAAATTCAATGGGTGTTGGGTGAGAAAACCCACTGCAACACCCCTGTTATGCCTCCGGGTGCAGAGTAAGGAGACGCAGCCATGCCCGCTGCGTCAACTTACTCATGATTTATATGAGGCCACTCAAAGCCACGCAGGGTTGCTTTTCGTGGCTTCATAAATTGAAATGAGCACCCTACATCACGCATGAACCACTGAACAACTTTACATGGTGAAAAAGTGACACAGGTCTTTCATAAATAAGCCCCTTAATGTCAAACTTTGTGATTGAGTGCAAAGTGGATCATTCACTGTTCATGAGGAAATGTAATGCAATTAGCAAATTAATCTGTGGGAAGGCCCTAAAAGGCCTTCTGAATAAGGCACACGATTCACTCGCATCTGAGCAGAAATGCAGGACTAATTTAGATTTCTTTGCAGGCTTGCCACATGATCAAACTCAGATAACCCAAAACTGGTCTTGCTAGGCCTGTTATCCACCAGCAGAAGTGGAATCGAATGATGAGGGTCATTCAAGTATCTGGCCATATGATTCCAAAAGCCTTCCTCAGAAGCTTCTAATAACACCTTAATAAACACATACTTCCCCTCTCTGGCCACCTACTGCCAGTTTGCCACTCAAGGGTCATATAATCATTCTATTGTCCACTGACATACTTATCCATTTTTAGAAGGACGTTCTATGGTAGAATTTGCTATAACCTTCCGCATTGCACTGACCAGTTAATGATAAACGTCTGGTATGGCACTTTGGTAGAAAAGATGCACCTGACAATCTACCATTGGAGAATAGAAAAAGCTGGCATTTGATTGAAATTCTTCTTTCCACACTACATTCCCTGCCCTCTTATCTCAATCTTGCAGATTCTTTTTCATCCCCGCTGTCTACCTGTCACTGCAGTGTTTTACCATCTTTCTCTTGCTCCTTCTTTCTACCTTTTTTGATATTGTCTCTCTCTTGTACAGGGCCAAATTCTGATGATGAAAATTAAGTTCACAAAGAAGGGCTGGTGAGCCGTACCTGCAATCACTGGCTCAAATTAAGCATTGGACTGCGCATATATCCTTGCATTTGATTAGCATGCATTCTTGGAAAGTTGACATTTTTCAATCTGGTGGATGTGACAGCAAAATGTATGTGGCACAGCCCCCATGTCATATGTGATATTAACATTTTCCTAGCTTGGGAGTATTTAATAATTAATTATTTTGTATTATGTGCATTAACATTGGCATACCCTATGTAAACATGTGCAAGAGAAACAATATCGTAAAATGTTTTAAAAGATGTTTCAACCATTGGATTTCAGTTTGTGAATTGCAGAAATAAGTTAGTGGCTTTTTTTTGACTCAAGAAACTACATCTTTACTTCTCATCTTACATTGAAAGCATTTTCTACATTATCTTCAGCATCTTCTATGAGGGATGGTTTGAGTGTGTCCGGATCTATTCCTCCTCTTTATCACATGGAATTAGGTCCTGATTTATTGCCTCAGATAGCATTATTTATACTTCCCTACTTCTTATACTGTAGTGCCTTCCACTTTATATTTTCTCAGACTTCAGTAACTGAGTGCTTTTGTGAGGTACACGTGACAGATACCCTTTCCCGCAAATAAGTAATGTTTTCACCTATGTTTGTCATTTCATGATTCATCGTTTATTTAAAAGAGCACCAAACATGTGTCTCCTAATGTGCTGCTTCAACAGGGATATTTTCACTAAGACCATAGCAGGTGAAACTCAATTGATTGATTAGTCCCCCGCCCTCTTCCTCTCCCCCGTCCCTCCCCAGAATAACACGGAATTTTAGGAAAAGAAGATGTATGGAAATAATACACTTTGTACCAATCTTCTCCTTGAAAACTCTATAAAATGCAAAGAAAACACACTGCAAGTTTGTAGACTAATTAGCAAACATCAGTAAATAAACTCTATGAGGCACCAAAAGGTATGGGTAAATCCATCTGCTCTACTCTTCTGAACCTTTAACAGATCACAGATGTGTTTCATTCTGCTTCAAGCATGTCAGTATTATGAGGTTGATACAGTGTTTAAGGGACGGGACTTTAATCCCATATGCAGGCCCGGACTGGCCGTTGCGGGAACCGGGCAATCCCCTGGTGCGCCGCAACGGTGGGGACCGGTTTTGGGCCCTGGAAGCCGTTTTTGTTACAGGGCCGTTTTTTGCGGCATAGCTGCAAAAGCGGCCCTGTAACAAAATCGGTAGAAAATCGGCCCCGGCAAAGAGCTCGGTCGCACCCCCAACCTCCCCGTCAGTGCCAGTTTTGGTTCTCAGTCCAGCCCTGGCCATATGCAGATCTAATTTCAGAACAGGGTCTATCCCCGGGGCATTTCCTATTGTACCGCACCCTCAAAACTGCATCTTCACAACAGAGCCTCCCACACATCACCTGATACAGTACTTACATATAATGGGCAAAGGGGAACATTTGATACGTTGGTTCGCATCATCCCTCCGCCAGCATACAGCAATCTCACTGATCCCCTGAAAGAGCATTCGGAGGATGACCTAGGTCGTGCCCTTTCGCCGGAGAAGGAATGGATAGCAATGCTAGAAGGCCTGACATGTGTCCCTCGTAACCAGCGCTTTCAGCAGATTCAACACTTCATTCTACATCGTGCATACACTCCCCTGCCCAGATAAAGAAGTATGTCCACAGCACTGACTCTGAATGCCCCAAATGCCGTTTGCCCGATGCAGACATACTGCACATGCTCTGGCAATGCCTTGCCCTGGAAGGGTACTGGACCATCATAGTGACCACTTTAGCCCGCTGCACCCAGCGCGACATCCCTTTTCATTTGAAGGTGTATATTTTGCACCGTTTTAAGAGGAGCAGGAAATACAGGGTCACCTCACAATTCTTGGATCTGGGCCTAGTCCCAGCAAAACGCCTGATCATTAAAAGATGGAGGGTCCCTGTAGCACCCAATGCATTGGCCTGGCGCCGCTCCTTACTCAACCTAGCCAGGGCGGAGGGCGTGACCCTGCACAGGGAAGACCTGCTGGGACTTTGCAAGTTTCCCATAGCTATTGACAGGGGGACTATTGTAAATGAATTTCAGAAGATCGATACACCCACTGAGGACACACAGGAGGAGACGGAAGTCTAAACAGCTCTAATGCCACTTAACGCTGTCGCTACCGCAACATCTTAGGTGGAGCAGCGTCCCCCAATCCCGACACAGCCAGGCATATCATAGGAACCTAATGCACACTGTACAAGCACCCAAACACCTGATGTAACACTTTGCAGCCATTGGTCACGGGTGGTTATCCCCTTCCCTTTGTTGAGTTATTTTGTCCTCATTTTGTTGAACTCCCTGCCCACTTTTCAGAGAAGCACTGCACCACACACAGATCAGCAATGAACTGCGCAACTTGATGGCAGAACACACGGTTACGCCTCCCCTCGGGTGTCCTAACGATGTGGACTTCCTTAATCCCTCATGCTGGACACATTAAATACATGCAATCACCACTGTGTCCTCAACAGATGGCATGCTAATGTATTTTCTTTTGGCGTACAGTGTCATTGATCTATTGCGTAGTGCATCCTTAGAAATTGTAAATGACAATAAAAAGATTTAAACACAATGCGGTTTATACAGTGTTGGGCAAATGAAGTAATGAGTTATTATTGAATTTGTTTCAGAAATGTCTGGAAATGCATGACAAAGTCACATGTAAGAGTGTACTTGCCTTATCTAATGCAAGTATACATTAACGTTTGCAATATTATTTGTAAATTATTAATCTGGACAGAGAGCAGCAGAAAGCTGAACTAGATACTCAAGTCTTGGGCTAAGATTCATGATCATTTCAAATGGGAACACCTTTTCAATAGGTTGTAAGTTTCTTTTAAGTGGTGGCTTAACGTTGGCAGAAGAGAAGTGTCTTCATTTGCTTACAGGACTGAAGCATGGCATTGCAATCCTGATCTTGAGGAGATGGTGTTTCAGATCCTCAGTGTAAAGATGGAGAAAGCCAGCTGTCTCATCTTTCCTTTTCTAGATGCCTTTATTTCCAGTCTGGCAATATTCTGGCTTCTGGCACGGTGCTAATTGGTTATGTTCTCAGCCGGGTATGCAGTGGTGCCAGTTCTTTGTCATTTACTATGTGATTCAGTTTGTCTAGGTGGTCATAATGTGGGCTGAGCACAGTATTTGATCCATACAGGCGAGAGAGGACTTGGCATCAACCTGAAGGTAGGAAGCTGGTATTGTTTTCCGCTTACTTCACAAGAAAGAGCTGATACCGTGCTGTGTTGGTTTTCTTAGTGATGTGTTCTTTGAACTAAAGGTCAATGTGAAGAAAGGATGAATTCAAATGATTTTGATATGGCCATTAGTTGAGATGAAATTGTTTGTGCTCATTTCAGAAGCCAGGTTTGAGTCTGGAGCAGATGGTGAAAAGGAGGAATTTTGTCTTGATTGTGTGGGTGCATGGCATCTGGTCCTGGATGAGATGGAAGCAGGTTTTTAGTTGTTGTATATAGTAAGCCAAGAATATTTTCAATTAAAGAAGTTTGCCATAAGCATAATTTTTCAATTTTCATGTTGCAGACATTAGTTTTGATAGTGTCCCAGGAGCATGTTGACAATTATATGGTGGGAGAGAGCACCAGAGATCCTTGTTTTACTCCAGAGGAGACACACAGTTTCTGGAATACTGAAGCCCCTATCAGGACTCGTGGAAGACAGTTAACAACATACTGACACATGCATCAACAATGCCATTTGCGATTCCTTAATAGCAAAAAATAAGGATTCTCTAATAAGGAATAACAAAACATTCCTTAATTGCGACTCGCAAATTGCGAGTCGCAATTAAGGAATACCTCCCCATTCATTCCTAAGGGCCTAGAGGCCCATAGGAATGAATGGGAAGACATTCTCAATTTGCGATTCTCAATTAGAGAATCGCAAATTGAGAATGCAATTTCAAGGGTGTCAAGGTGTCAAAAGGACACCCTGTTGCACCCCTGAAATCTGCATTTAAGTACATCTTGCAGACACATATGCCCAAAGGGCATGTGTGTGTGTAAAATGTAACTTTGAAAAATGCACTAAAAAAGTTTTAGCAAATTACCATGAAGTTCAACTTCATGGTAATTTGCTCGCCCTATTAGCGAAATCGCTAGTTTTTTTTATTTTAATGCATTCCATTTAAGGAATCTCAATTTGCGATTCCTTAAATGCAATGGCAATTCAAGTAATCGCAATTTAGAGATTACTTAAATTGCGATTTTTGCATTTGGGATGATGCATCCCAAATGCTAAAATACCGGTCCAAAGGGGCAGATCCTGAGAATCTGCCCGTTTCCACCCGGTTTTTGCTTTGATGCATGTGGGCCATAGATGTCCCATTTCAGGACCTGACAGGTTCTAGGGTTAGAGCTTGGTAGTCGACGGCTGCAGAGAGCTTAAGTGAAATCAAGAGGCAAGTGCACTCTGTAGAGTGAGCAAAGAGTGTGTCAGAGTCCCTGAAAAGAGGAAAATGTTGCAGTCTCCAGGCTGCAGTAAAAATAAAACCACCTTGAGCTTTTTGCTTGGCGTTATTGAAGCTAAAATGTTGGTGTTTATTTTCTATGTCAGAGAACAGTGGACGGTTCTGTTTTTTTCGCTTGTGTTATCATTATGGATGTTTGCTTTAAGTTATATTTTGCAGGTATACGGGAACTCCCTAAGGCATATTTGTAAATTGTGACACAAATTTCCTGGTTTAGCTTACCACTTACAATTCAACAAATGTTTCATATCCGGGCTCTCTTTCATGCAAAGGAAAATTGTCTCACAGCAACTGTGACAGTTAGCCCTAAGCTAATGAGTCCCAATGGGATCCATGAAAGTATTTCGACGTGTAGAGAAAACCAAGTGCATTCGACACGTACATCATGATGAGACAAGCTCTTAGATATTCAGGAGCAGCACGGCCTTTTTGAGATGAGGCTGTATGTGCACAGGCACATGCAAACAGGACAGTCAGTGCACTGCAGCAAAAGAATATTGGACACACATCTGAACTCGTTAAGATGTTTTCAAATGATTGAAATTGCATCTTATCTTTGTAAATTACAAAGATTCTAGCCCTTACTGACAAAAGAGATCTCCCGACGTTACAACAAATCATTTCACTCAATTATCTCAGTGATAAAGGCTGTATTAGGTGCTCTACATATAACAGCAGGCCAGAATCAATAAGCTCAATTTTCCAAAATTACTAAAGTGCCATTTCACAAACAAATACGCAGAAATTAAAAGGTAGAGATTTGCATCTTCGCCTGACTGTACTCTTAGGGGTATATTCACAAGAACGCGTGATAACTATGGCAAGAGTAGCGTTACACAACTTTCAACATCGCAGCCTATTGTGGGAAAACAAGTCTGGGAAAACAATGAATTCTCAATACGGCGGGAGCATGCAATAGTCTACCGAAACCGCTGCATATGTCTGCGATACAACCAGTTCGATGGGGACAAAAACACAAACCACAACAACAAAAAACCTGCGATGGGCTAAAGCGCGATGAGGAAATCAGCGATAAGCACCGCCAGGCCTACAACACACACCTGGCAGGCGGGAAAATTCACCATAAAAGTAGAAAAAAAACACAAACTGACCAACACCCAAGTACCATGGAGGCAGCCGGAGCAAGTGCAGCAGACAAGCGCCACCTCACAAGTACCCCGGACGACCAGCCTGGGACCTCAGGACAGGGAAGGGAAGGACAAGAAGAAGACAAAGTTCAGTCCGCAGGCGAACAGGATCATGGTCACTGAGGTTATGGAACGCCACCAAACAACTGTGTCATTGGGCACCAAAAATGGGATATGGCAGGACATCGTCGACAAGGTGACTGTCGTCGGTGAGCACAAGAGGACAATGGACGAGGTCAAGAGGCGATGGAATGACATAAATCGGCGGACTAAGGAGATACTCTCCGCCAACCAGAAGGCAGCAACGCAGACTGGAGGTGGGGGCCCTGCTCCCCAGCTCGAGCTGTATGACATGGAGGGTCTGGTGTCGACTGTCATCAGAGTGGAGACTGTGGCTGGAGTCGGGGGAGCGGACACTGCTCAACATAATACAACACAACCACAACAGGGTGAGTGACGACCAGGTACAGGGGGGACGTGTGGATATGGGCACAATGACACACATGCACAATCAAGCAATGCACAGTGCCCACCCACAATGACTTTGGGTCCTCGCACAGATCTACAGACTGTCACAATGTACAATGCCATGATGTCTGCATGTCAACATGTACCATGCAGCTACATACATGTGGACACATTGTAATACACCATCTCCCCTTCACATCGCAGGGGGACCGTCAACACCTCCTGCAGAGCAGTCCCTGCCACTCTTCACTGATGACAAGAGGACAACACCAGCATCAACACCCAAACCATCCAAGACATCATTGAACTTATCCGCCACTCACCTCTAGGATCAGGGCAGCCCAGCAACATTGAGGAGACCCCACCCAGTACCCAAAGCACCCAGCAGGAGGTACCAACAGTCCCAGCACTCAACCAAGACCCCTAGGAACAACACATGGTCTACCAACGCCGTGTGCTGGAGTGGCAGAGGGAGACTGCAGCGCAGGAGCGGTTGGGCTTCGGCATCATGGCAAACAAACCTTGGGTATGTAGGCCCGCTCTATGGTCTCCAACAGGCCCTGACTGACATTGCTGGAGTCATGACACAGAGAGAAGAACACCTGTCCACTCAGAGTGGCTCCAGCAAAACCAGCTGTGAGCTGACATACATGCGGAGGCTCATGGAGGACATGGTGCGGATGGAGGCGGAAAGGATGGCAGCCACCGCTGCACATCAGCGGAATGTAGATGGGATCTACCATACCCTGCAGATCCTCATCATGGTCTTGCTGCCACAAGGCGTGGCGATGATGAATGCTGCTGCCCCCAAAGCACCACATCCCCGCCCGCTTGTGTGTCACTATCTCCTGGTGCTGCAGGCCTAACCACTCCGGCACCTGATGTGTCAGTGGCACACAGTGCAGCCGAAAATCCACCTTTGGACCCTGATGTGTCAGTGACACACAGTGCGGCCAACAATCCACCTCCGGCCCCTGATGTGTCAGTGGCACACAGTGCCGCAGCTGGTACAGCAACACCCACATTTGGGGCAGAGAACACATCTGGGGATGAGGACGTGGATGTGCCTGTGATCAGAAGGACTAAGTAGCATTAATTTCCGCCACCTGGCCTGTTTCTGCTTGGTCCCACACATGACCTAATGACCTTCCACTGACCCCTGATTCACTCAGATGCACTCACCTTGGACAGCGACATGGACTGCCACATCCTGTTTGATGACCAATAACACAGCGACCAGACTGCAGGCTGTACCATTCCTCTTCTGCATGACTTGTCATCCCCGGATGGACTCTGGCAGGCCCTCCATGGGCCCATATTGTGTAGTGTGCTTGGCATTGCCCTCTACCGCACCAGCTGCAGAACTGCACTGGATGTACAATAAACATCCAGTGACACACTGCTGTTTCATGTCTTTCATCATTCATGTATGAATGCGTGGATAAATGTATGGACAGTGATTTCCCTTGCTTCAATGATGCTCATCCTGTGGGATGCCAGCCAGAGGGTGATACATAGCAATTTGTGTAACGGGTCACATGTACACCTCAACAGGGACACACGCATCAGCCACTTACTTGTCCGGACATGGATTGAACCACGCCCAGTGCCCACAAGTCATTACAGCAAGCCCTGTGCTGTTCCAGCGTATGGCAGGCCAGACCACTCCGCTAACGCTCGAAGGGGGGTGCCTCATTGCTACCCATTGCAGGCGTACTTGCTGGAGGTGTGCAGGTTACTGGTCTACTTGTAAGCATGTCACAGCCACTCCCTGAGAGCAGGTTTGCCAGCATACCAAACCCATCCAGCACAGGCGTCACAGGCCATGTGACCCCGCAAATATAAGGGGCAGACAACGTCACATACCCCACTGCCGTTGGGGACTGGATGATGGACCTGAGGCCTTGAGGTAGGCACAGGCCTACCACCATGAGGTGCTGACTGGGGCTGAACAGGGTTTGTGGCACACGCTGCATTGCGGCCAGCACAGGCACCCGGCCACGGGACGGTGACTTTGGGTGCCCTGAGTCATTGGCACCTTAAGCTGCTAAGCGCGTGTGCAACCTGTGATGATGCCCCGTCCCAGCGGTCCAGACTGCTCAGGATTTGTGTGCCTTGCTAGACTGCAGTTTAGGCTGAGCCAGCAGGATGCGCAGGCCTACCACCCCGTGGCCTCGCTTCCGGGTTCACAGAGTTAGTGGCACCTATTGGCTGAAGGGGTTTGCAGCCTGCGATGGTGCTGGGTGCCCTGGTGTGTCTTATGTCATGGAGTAATCAAGACTAAGCCTCCCTGATTTCCGTTTGTACTGATTTTTACAGACAAATAGAGACAGAAAACAATGTGTTTTGTGTCTGCATTTATTTATAAAAGTGAATAAATACAGAAAATTGTGCCGCTTTTCTGTGACTCTCCGTGCTGTCTTTAATGAATTATAGCCCAACAGCTGAGCAGATAGACAGCATGGAAATAAAAAAACAGGATGAAATTTATTTAAGTAACGGCTTGTGTCAACATACATTTGTGGTATAATGCTAGTATTTACCAGTGGATGCATTGTTATGTAACATTTGACAGCTTAGATACCTAAAATACGACAGGCATCAAAGTATGAGCGTGCATCTATCAGTTAAATAGCATTTGGAAATCTCCAGTTTTACAACTTCATTTATACACAAAACACAAAATAAATATGGATAAATACAGATAAAATGTCCCAAAAATAAATATGGATAAATACAGATAGAAATGTCAAAAAAAGAAATACCATAAAACAGGGAACCCTAATCAAGACCCAGCACCAGACGTGAGCCCTGGTGGCCTGCGCAGCATGGCTGCATGGTGTGGCGGGTGCCATGTCCCCGTCACTGGGCTTGTTTCTTGCAGCGGCGCGTGGTGGGACATCCTGTCTCCATGCCAGAGGCGGAAGGTGAGCAGTGAGGCCCGGGTGTGCATGTGCGGGCATGTCCCTGATGTGCTGCGGGAGGGGTTGGGGTCCCTCTGCCTGGGTTTGCATGTGCGGGCGGGGCATGTCTTGTGCAAGTGTGTGTACTGTGCCAGTCATATATCGGGACTCTGTTTCAGATGACGGCTCTGACTCTGAAGTGTGACCTGGTGTACTGCTATATATACTGGTAAGTGTTAGGAGACACGCCGGTGGCAGCAGGTGAGCAGGGTGGCCTGGGTGCGCAGGGGTGGGACTCTCTCTCTCTCTCTCTCTCTCTCTCTCTCCCCTTCTCTTCTGCTCTTTCTCTCCCCCTCTCTTCTACTCTCTCTCTCCCTCTCTTCTACGCTCTCTCTCTCTCTCCCTCTCTTCCACTCTCTCTCTCTCTCTCTTCTACTCTCTCTCTCTCTTCCCCTCTCTTCTACTCTCTCTCTCTCTCCCCCTCTCTTCTTCTCTCTCTCTCTCTCCCCCTCTCTTCTTCTCTCTCTCTCCTTCGCACTCTCTCTGTCCTTTGATGTGCGCAGGACTCACCTTCTCATCATGTTTTCTGTCTTGCAAGCTGTGACCTACGGATTGTGTCTAGGGTAGCTGCCATGTGTCTTCATTTCATTTCTGTATTATTTCAATAAAGTTTCATTGTTTGCTTCAAAAGTGAAGGTGTGATGCTCATTTCTGTGATGACACATGTATGTCACCAGTTATGATTGTGCGATCTCAGGCGGATATTTTGTACATGTTTAGGTGTGGCTGATGTGGCATGTCTTTGGCTGGGAGGAGACAGTAAGGGGTTGTCCTGGGTGTGGTGTTGGTGGGTGTTGTGGCCGTCTTGGGTGTCTGTGCTGCATGTTCAGTTGCTCCAAGGCATCTGTTTGTCTTCAGGTGTTGCTGTAGTCTGGGCTGGGCTCTTTTTTATGGTGCAGGCTGTGGTCCGACTTTACACCAGGTCAGAGCAGGTGTTAATTTCCTGCTGCTAACGCGCCTTATGCCATGTTTTGTGTTCTTATCACAGATCTGGCTGTTCATTGTGAATGTTTAGGTGTGGTGTTTTCCTGGTTTTGGGCATGGGAACTGCTACTCTGCATCTAATTAGCTATAGTTGCGGAGGTCCTCTGTGGCGATGTTTTTTGCAGCTGCTATCACGGGTAAACAGGTGCTGTGTTCTGTTTGCACCAGCTTGTGAATGGGGAGGTAAATTTATCACGACTTTGGCTGCAATAAGTGCAGTTAATTCAGCGATAGCTCCTTGTGAATATGCCCCTTCGTTTTTTTTCAGTGCATAAACATTCATAGAGGTATGCCTTGACAGCTGCGCTAGGCAAAGATTTGAGGATACACTATTGGAAATGTATTCTAACATCGCCCACAGGCTCCTTTTCCTACTGTGAATAAATCTCCGAGGTGTAGAATTACATAGGGGAATGGAGCCCTCTGTGCCAAAGCACATTTGTATCTCTGCAGAGAAAATATTTTTCCCCATGGAGAATGCACTTCCCATGAATCATCAGCAAATCTGGAGTGAGCTGTTCACCTGAAAGGGGAATTAATCCAACTTCTGTTTGGAGTACTTTCAGACATCAAAGAAAATACGCAGTGGGTATGTATGAGGGATGCACCTTTCGGAAGACCTGCTGCCGTCCTGGTGTATGAACTAACAGCCTGATTCATGAAAGACCCATTTTGAGAGTCTTTAATAGCGATTCATAAGGAATCGCTATTACAGGCTCGCAAAACGGGATTCATGTAGGAATCGCAAAAAAAAATGCGATTCCTACATATTCCTTTTTGCGATTAGCAAATTGCTAATCGTAAATAAGGAATAACTCCCCATTCATTCCTATGGGCCAAAAGGCCCATAGGAATAAATTGGGAGTATTCCTTATTTGCGATTAGCAATTAGCTAATCGCAAATAAGATAGCGATTTAAACGGTGCCAGGGGTGTCCAAAGGACACCCTGTAGCACCCCTTAAATGCTAATTTAAACAGGTGTTGGGCACACACATGTCCAAAGGACATGTGTGTGTGCAACATGCAACTTAGAAAAATGCTATTAAAAGCATTTTTCTAAGTTTTCGCTATTTACCACGAGGTTTGACCTTGCGGTAAATAGCGGGCCGAAATCGCGAATTCGCAATTTTAAAATGGATGATGAATTACAATTAAGGAATCTCAAATAGAGATTCCTTAAATGTAATTCCTCGCAAAATAGCGAAATCGCTATTACCGATTTTTGCATTTGGGATGATGAATCCCAAATGCAAAAATCGCACTCGCAAAGGGCCAGATTCTCAGATTCTGGCCCTTTGCGAGCGCAATTCAGCTTGATGAATCTGGCTGTAAGTCCCCGCCACGCGGGCTCCTTTATTCACACAGGAGACTTACCCCAGCCGCAGTGCAGAACCAGTGGGGCTTGTTTGTGAGCGGAGGTTGATTACTGAGGATCCGCCTTCTAAATTGTTGTGCTCCCGCCTGAGGAAAGAGCGAAGGACTACCCGGGCGGGCCTTAATCCTCCTCGGAACTCAATCCACCCGATTATTTCATTGTGAGAATAGAATCTTTTTCCCCCCCCTGTTCAGGATGCGCCAGACAGATAAAGATTCATACCAAGCATGCCATAGAACCCTATTAACCGCACATGCTGCAACGGTACTAATCTCTCTGGACAACCATATTTCATTGTGCAGTGGCTGCCTCCTCTTAACAATAATTCAGGAACTGCCATATCGCTCTTCAACTGAATGGCTGTCGTCCCTGTGTGAAAAGATACTAGAGCGAAACATCGTTAGTACACAGTCACGTTGTGAAAACCTACTTGTTGTGTGTCCCCTACCCCATGGTACATCATCGCACTGACGAAGGTGTGGCCTGAAAGAGCCTCACACCGAAACGCCCGTTGGCGTGGTTCCTGTGAGCGGCAGAGGCTGTGTTACCTTGGCTAAACCCTTTCATCATGTCTCTGCCACCTCACCTTCCTTACTTCTGTCCATACAGCCGTATTTCCATCTTGATTGTAGGCCCTGCTGTACCAGTATGAAAGTGTGATATTTGTATGTGAGTGAGCATGATTGATAATTATTTATGGTGTGAAAGTGAGTGGTTATTTTGCTGTGATGATTGGGTGTGTGCGGGACGCTATTGTATTTAAGGTATTTCCTCTGATTATGACACAAAACTCTTTCTGTACAAATTGATTAATATATTATCTAAATATTAATTATGTTGAAAATAAATGTCTATGTTTTTAATAAAGCAATACATTTATAAAAAAAGAAAATGAAATAGTGTTGAACCGTAATTGGCTCTGATGTTTAGTGTTGGTCACCTCAGTCTCTAATCGAAGGATCCTCTTGTAGGACCTATATAAATACCCTGGCAGGGTTCTGTGTTTCTTTACTCTTTTGACTAACCCCTTTTTCCTGCCAGTATTGTAAAACCCCACGGGGAACCCCCTTCTTTTTTGTTGTGGTATGTATATGGGAATAGTCTGCAGGGACACTGTAATCTTCTGTAAGCCTCTGAAAGGAAGAAAAAATTAAACCAAGGGGAAGAAAATCTATGTTTTAGGAGGAAAACCCTCACTCACCCAAAGGTGGCATACTTCATCATCGGGTTCCTCCTCAGCCACAACTCTCACTGATTTTTTGGAGGAGCTCTTAGCTGATCCCCAAATGGATATCCCAATGAGAACTGTATTGTGTAGGCAATGGTTAGCAGAGTGTAGTGAAAAAGTGAGCAAAAGTGAATTAAAAACGCCTCTCAGTGAACGATATTCAAACTTTAATCACTGACCCCGATGGGCATAATTGAAAAAACAAAGTCTGGGGATGCAACTTCACCCTTTAACTGATAATTGTGTCAACATGTTTCTGCCATTCCTAATAACTCTACAGCAAGTTGTATGGCACTCATCAGGGCCTCCTTTGAAAGGCATAATCACTCTGCAGAAAAACAAGTGACAATTACAAACGCTTTGTCCACACAATTTTGGCTTGATATCCAATATCCACAATATTCGAGTATGTCAGTCTCAACTCGCCTAAACATTTAGACAGATGTGGGCAGGGCTAACTATGTGTCTGCTGCATTCTCAACCAGTCTATCTATGGCACAGAGCAAGAGGTAACTTTTAGACCATTTAGTTTCAGTTTGTAGGTGTTCACAAATTTGTTCTTTAGAGTTCACAAGCGTGCAAACGTACACTAACCACACCTTGGAACTCCTACATTCCACCCCATGTGGGGGATTTATTATTGCACACTATTTCAATACTGGTGGAGGAATCCACAGCTATAAATTCATTTAGGCCTGGCAAAAACTATTTTGTGAATTTTGGCAGACATCAATGAGGTATCTTTGGCTAATCACAGGATAAGAGCCAAAAATATATTTTTGAGTAGAGTCCTATGTTGCCTTTATAGGTGGATGTCTATGAATGGACTAGATAGCTAACTTTATTGGCTTATAAATAATTTCAGAATTACTTCTGGAAATATATAGTTGTTTTACATTTCCAGGAGTACTCTAATCTGCAAAATTCACAGTCGTTTCGGAACAGCTGAATCTGCATGAAAAAATCAAGGAACGTTTTACATTTGCACATCTCACTTGTTTTCTACAAAGTGAGAATTATGTTAAGTCTAGCAAAACTAATTCCAATACTAGCCGACTTACTATGGGAGTGTGTCCTTCTCTTCTCAGGGTACTTTTACGTGTGTTTTCTAGGTGGGAATCTACCTACAAGAGATTTGTGAATATTCCTAAATGTTTTTTTTGTTAGTTTTGTGGTTGTTTAACTATTTTTGCAACGGCCTACCCAGAAGCACACTCTGTTCCACAAACTAAACCATAATGGTGGAACATCCACAATGCTGGAAGGTTTCCTATGAATTGTGATCGTAAAGGCCCAAGAATCAGGATGCAAAATTGAGAAATGAGTGCAATTTAAGGGGTCCATTAGGATGGCGGGCGGACTTTGCCCGCCCGCCACCCTAACGGAGATCAGGACCGCCTGCCATAAGGGCGGGGGTCCCGTTGTGGGTATTAGGATGTGCCCGCCACAGTGGCGGGCACATCCTATATATTTTACATTGTGGCGGGCAGTGCTCTCTGCACCGCCCGCCACAATGTAAAACATAAGTTGCCGCATTCACACATGCAAAGCGGCAGGTACCGCGCGGTGCCTGCCGCTTAGCATATGTACATGTGGGGGGGTACCATAGGTACCCCCATGTGCCCCCCCCCGACAGTGGCGCCAACCTGGGGGCCCCGCAGGGGGCCCCCGCAGCAATCTCCGCATGCCTTTCCGTGGCGGCATTGCTGCCACGGAAAGGCCCACACATTTTGCCATCGTATTATGACTGGCGGTGTCCATTGGACACCACCACCATATTCATCTATTACGGCCGCGGTCGCAAGGCGACTGTAGCGGTAAAGTAGCGGACGGTCTTTCCGTCTGCCGCTGTCCCCTCCGCCATCCTAATCTGGTGGAGGGGAAAACGAGAATGGTTGTCGGGCGGATTGCCTCCACCAGGGTGGCGGTGGCCACCACCACCCTGGCGGAGGCATTCCGCCCGATATCCTAATGGACCCCTAAGTTTTCAAATAATGTTTGTGAATCAGTTGGAGGGTGTACAAATAGCCCTGACCTTCGATGGAGAGTTGTAAAAAATGAAGGGGCGTTGTAACAAACTTAATATCTGTGTTCTGTGCAGGCTTGGGTGATTTTATCAGATGTATGTGCCCATGACAACATAAAAAAAATTCTTGAACTCCCACTTACACTTTAGCTAATACTTTTAAATCCTTTTGTGAGATCACACACAACACCAAACGCTAATAAACAAATGAAGTAACATTCTATCATAATTCAAGGTCTGTTTGCAATAAAAAAAATAACTGTACTGTATACAAGGGTTTTTGGGTTTATTCGTGATTTCTAGTTTTCAAAGATCAAGCATAAATTTTGTGGACATCATCATTCCTTATCAAACCACAGCTTGGTGCCAGGCTTCTTCCTGAAGAACAGTTGCTGCTAGGGAAATGAAGACGGACCATTCACTACTGCAGGCTGCACCCTATCAATCTCTTTAATGAGCCAACACCAGGCTTCACCATCTGAATGGAAACACAGAGATGCAGAAAGATAGATCACTGTGACATGCAAACGTCTGCAACAAAATCAATGTATTCTCTGCCTTGGTGATAGAGCAGCCTGGCCGGGTGACACACCGTGCGCCTCATGCTGGTTGGCTCAAGGCAATTATTTCCCGATATTTTAAAGGACATCCAATGAATTATGCATGAAGAAAAGGATGGCGTGAGGGAAAGGGAAAGGCTACAAGGTTTTTGTCTGTTGGAGTGACTTTATTGCCACTGGCATTTACCGAAAGACATAACAATCTACTACATTTTACTTTGGGTGCTCTGACGCCATGTATGGAGAATTCTCCTCATGATAAACAATTACCCAACTCTGGATATTACACTAACTCTACATGCTGAATAGTTTTGTTTTACTTGCACCCAACCATACTTTGTTCTTCAAAAATCCTTCTCCAAATAGAAAGGCAGACAAACTAACCCAAAGTACTCCAAGGCCATAATACTTGCAGAGGTGTAACATAGCACACACAACAAAACACTTCCTTTGCCAAACGAATTTATTGTTTTGACATGAGTACACCAGAATGAAAACAAGCATTGTCAAAGCCAACAGGTCTCGCTTTTTATTAGGGCAAATGTTTGTTAATATTGGGAAAACTTTGGTGAGCTGCGAACAGCTGTCCTGGAAAGAATATCCCATAAAGAAGCAACATCTTGGGGTGCTGCGGTATGGAGGCTGGGAGCTCTGCTCCTTCACTGGGCAGCCTGCATTAGAAGAGGTAAGCTGTACACTCAAAAAAGAGTGTTACTTAAGGGAGTCAGAAGATGAGTTTTGATTTGAGTCGGAAGTGGTAAACTTAAAAGGAATATCAGGCACATATTGCATTTTGCGATTCCTTAATTGCGAAAAATAAGGAATCGCAATTAAGGAATTGCAAAATGCAATGCATCAAGAAATCGCTATAAAAATAGCGATTTCTTAAAATTCCTTAATTGTGATTCTCTATTTGAGAATCACAATTAAGGAATACTTCCCCACCCATTCCTATGGGCCTGGAGGCCCATAGGAATGAATGGAAAGATATTCTTAATTTGCAATTCACCATTGAAAATTCGCAAATTAAGAATGCAATTTCAAGGGTGCAGGGGTGTCCAAAGGACACCCTGTTGCACCCCTGAAATCTTCTTAGGAGTAAATTTTGCACACTCACATGTGTGTAAAATGGAACTTTGAAAAATGCACTTTAGTGCATTTTTCAAAGTTTTCGCAAATTACCATGAAGGTCAACTTCATGGTAATTTGCTTCCCTTATTTGCGAATTCACAAATTTTTAAAGTTTGATGCATTGCATTTAAGGAATCTCAATTTGAGATTCCTTAAATTGTGAAACTTACTAAAATGTTCATGCATCTCAAAAATGGAAATTGCATTCGCAAACGGCCGAATTCTGCGATTCGCACCATTTGCGAATGCAATTTCCTTTGATGCATGTGGCTGTATATTTGGGAAGAGGGTATCCCTAATTTAATAAAAACCCTCTTAAGGTCTAAACTCAGTTCAAAGAGAAATTCTGCTCAACCCCTGTTCGCTGTGGCACAAGCCGAAGTCAAATCCACAGAGAAATGCAAGTTAAGTTCAGACAGTACCAAACATTTTAAAGTCAAGAAAACAACACAATCAACTTTCCAGAACAATACTTTATTTACCAAAAAAACACCACAAAGGTCAAAATCTAATCAGGGGATCTAGATGCATATCATTTTTTACGTTTTGAGACCAAAAGCATCAAGAAAGCCCTAATGTAAATGTTCAGTTTATGGTTGACCAAGACGTAAGTGACATTTTAGGCCAACCAAGATGGAGCAGGGATTGAGCAAGGCAAGTACATCAAATAGATAAAACTCTTTACCTTAGGACATAGGGCTTGCTTTATTTTGCAGCATCTTCCAACCTGACCATTTACTGGAAGCCAAATTTAGGGATCACTGCCAGCCGAGCAGTAAAATCTATTCCTTCAGAAGAACTGCCATCACAGCAGTTCCTCTGAAGGGACAACACGTTTGGTGGACTGCCACCGTTTATAAGGCAACAATTTACCAAATGGTTTGCTTTATTTTTTGGAAACAAACTCCAAAATGTTAGTTTCTGCAAATTAAAAATCTAAAACCTGACTAATGTTACAAGATCCCAGCTGCTTTATGTGACGTGTACCATAGACATGAATAAGGATGGCTTTGAGATAATATTTTCACCGGCGGTTTAAATATTTGCAAAGGTTTTCATGTAATGTTTAGTTTGCACTTGTGATAATTTTCAACTTTGAAGCAAATGCGGTAGTGAAAAATAAGAAGCCTAATATTTAGCATTGTTGACATTTATTTATGGGAACAGCTTCATTAGAGTTACATCAGAAAATGGCCCCCGCCCTGGAGGGCTCTTCTACCCCTACAGATTCCTTCCCTGTTGTCTAGGTGGGTTGAATCCCCGCTTGGGGATAGTGGTCCTGAGGTGACTCCCAAACAGGGATCCCTCTTTCACAGATCTACACTAGAGAGGAAGTGTTATATATTTTTCTTGCTCGCGTTAAGGCCCATGGCTCTTTTGCTAGTTCATTGATTTGTAGATGATGAGAGGTACAGTAATGGGAAGATTCTCAAGTGCAGAAAGCATGCTTGAGAGACATGCCAGGACTAAAAGATGACAACAACGGATGGCTGGATGGCTGGATAGCTTAACTTAATGTCAGTCACTGTTAATTACCCTAAGCCACAATCCAGTCCATTGTTTTTTGCCCACCATGCCACTTCAAACAAGAACCAGTCTTAGGTAAATCAGCCTTGGCATTGATCCAATAAGATCTTTGCAGCTTGAACTGTCAGGCAAGTCCCCCTCTGAATGGAAACACAAGCAACCCCAAACTAGGTTTAGTCTATTTGAGACTTGTCAGTAGTGTACACCTTGAGTTCTGTTTCAAGTGTGAGTATGGGACCAATGTATGAGAAGACCTAGTGATAGATTGATTGCTTAAATAACTCCTAATCACTGGTACCTACAATGGGCCGCAATCGAGTCCATCCTTTCTTTATCCACCCTTCCTCCTCAGGCAGGGACCAGTCATGAGCAAATCAGCCTTTCCCCTAATAGAAAAAGTCCATCTAAAACTGCTAGATCAAGTCAAGTCTCCTCTAAAACAGCAACACAAGCAAACCCAGACAGTTTTGGTCTAGTTGTGCCTCGTCAGTAGGGCATAGCTTGAGTCTAATTGCATAGTAAGAATGGGATACTAGTCTGGGCATTGCAGGCACACTTAGGAAAATAAAAAAAATGATGGTTGGATTGTTATATTAACCCCTTCCATGCTCATGACGAGCTCAGCTCGTCATGAGGCACAGTTGAGCTGTGCTGATGACGAGCTGAGCTCGTCATGACAGCAGCAAAATGGCAATTTCCAGCACAGGGGAAAAATAACCACAGCAGCGATGTGGTTAATGCAAGCCACTGATAATTGCTCTGGGCTGTAATTATGCCCATTGTTTCTTTGCTCACCATGCAATCTCAAACAGAAACCAGCCATATGCAAATCAGCAATGATCCTGCTTCAATATGAACAGTCCAGCACGAACTGCCAAGCCAGGTTCCTTCTTAGTTCCAACACATGTAACATCACAATGAGTTAATGCAAACTGACCCTTATCAGTTGGGCACAGCTTGAGTCCTATGGCACAGTGAGGATGGGACCCACGAATGGACATCCTCATCACACTTAGAAAAACAAATACGTGAAGGGTGGACTGCTTGTATTTATCTCGGCGACTGATAATTGTTCTGGGCTTCAATGTACTCTATTGCTTTTGCCCACCATGCCACTTCAAACAGCCATATGCAAATCAGCTTCGGCGCTGCTTAAATGGGAACTGTGTGGCCCAAATGGGTCTTCTCTGAATGAGGAGGCAAACAACCCCAACCATGGGTTTGGACTATTCAAGCCTTGTCAGTAGGATAAAGCTTAAGACCAGTGGCCCGGAACCCAAGTGGGAGCAAACCCATCCCAATTCCAGCTTCACACTGAAGAAAGAAAAAGTGATGAGTGGAATGCTTGAAGCCACTAACAATTACTCAGGATTCATTCCAGTCCATTATTTTCTGTCCACCTTAGATAGAAACCAGTCATATGCAATTCGGCCTCGGTCCTGCCCCAATAAGAACTGCCCAGTCTTAAAAGCCAATCAAGGTCTGGTACTCTCTTACAGGAACCCAAGCAACCACAGATCAGTTTTGGCCGATTTGAGGTTTATTATATTGGAGTTTCTTACACTCACCCAACATGCCCTTTGGAGGTAAAGTAAAAAAAATGGTGCCCAGGTAAATTTCAAATATAGTGTATTCGTAAATTAATTTTATTCATATGGAATTTAGATCTTTGATTCAAAGGGGCCTAATTCTGAGAATTTCTGAATGAAGTGTATTTCCTTTAGAAATGTCAATGTCTTAAAAATAGGGGCACAGCTCTACTCTGCATAAGCGCACCCATTCATGATATGGCCTCAGGTGTCTAATTGTCTTTCTGCCTCTGCATCCATCTGCTTCGCTATCCTACTGTTCATCTCTTGTCAAGATGTTCAAATAAAAACACAGCTGCTACACTGTTGATGTTGTTGCTTTTTCTAAAAATGCACCCTTTCAATGCGTTTTAAAGGTACTTTTCAGCATTTTCAAATTTACTTTGTTAAACATATGTGCGGTGTTCATTAGAGTACATGAAAGAGTAAATTGGAGGAACACTGCCTTTTTGGATTAGAATCTATGACTTGGTAAGTGCTGAATGAAGTGTGTTGCTGAAAATGAAGGTGGGCTCTAAGACTGCATATTTCCTTTGCTGTATTGTGGGTAGCTAGTTTTCTAGTGATAATCCCAGTGGTGTAAGCAAGTATATGCTTACACCGGTGTCATTTCACCATTTTCAGCCCTACCAATTCACAGCAAATCATGTCACATAGCATTAGAGTGTAGTGAAACTGTAAGAGCACGATACAAGTACACAGTAAGTGCTAAAGCAGATTAATCGAAACAGTAGGGGTTGAATATGAAATGTTAATACTTCTCCCATCAGTTCCTGTGCCACAAAACAAAGGGTTTTATTAGAATATTTTTGCAACACCGGTAACCACACTAAGTAGAAACACACATGCTTGTTGCACTCTTTTGAATGGTGTAAGGGCTTGATTTCTGAGCACTGTATATATTCCAGGACTTGCGTTTGCTGCTTATTTGGATCCGCTTTTTGCAGGTATATGTAACGTGCAGATTGCTTTTTTTTATTTGTTTTTATTGGTTATTTTTTTTTTTTTGCATGGAATAAATACATCAGCCATCAGATATAAACAAAGATAAAAAAAGTTCCTTAACAGGAAAGCTAAAGAAACAATCAAGAACAGCAGTTACATACAGTTATATACACCAGAAATAGAAGTAACAAATACAATAATTGAAGAAAAAGCATGGAAAGAAACAGCTGTAATTAAATAGAGAAATCTTTTAAATCCAATCAGTAATGGGTCTCAAGATCATAACTCCCATTGCCCTTTTTCTCCTCCCCTTGGTCTTATAAATAGCCATTTCCAGGTTATACATTGATAATAATTTTGCCCGCCAGATCCAAAACAAATGGAGCTTCAGGGTTGATCCACTCCTTCGTAATACATGCTCGTACAATTGCCATGCAGATAAACACAAAAGATGTCGTAGCTTTAGATCGCGTGTGTGTAGCAATGTAAGAGCTCGGCCCAAACAGCACAAGTTCTGCTGTGATATCAGTTGTTACCCCCAACAGGGAATCCAAAAAATGCTCTATGGACAAGAAAAGTTCGGCTACTTTCGGGCAAGAGAAAAACATAGGGACAGCATCTGCAGCAAACAACCCACACCTGTACCATTTAGTCCCAGCAGATGTGGCCCAGTTAGAGATCTTTTTCGGTGTATAATACAGGCGGTAAATAGCCATATAATGCTGGCTTCGCATCATCCCTGTCAACAAAACCTAATTTGCAAGGCTTAGCGAATCTACCATGTTGATCCCTCCTTGTCCAAGCTTTAGAGCCCACTTGTTTTGAAAAGCCTATATATCATCAGGGAGTACCTCAATCAGCAGAATATACAGTTGACCTATGGAAGCTTTACCCAATTTCTCAATGAGCGGAATTGTTCTCAATTGATTTTCTCGCCCGGGACCTAGGGAATTTAAAAAGCTCCGGATTTGAAGATACTTATGAAAATCATGCTTAGGAAGGCCATATTCAGTTTGGAGCTCAGTAAATGATCGAAGCTGGCCTGCCTCACATAGATCTCCGCGTATAGCAATTCCCTTTAAGCACCATCTAAAAGAGATTTGATCACAGAAGATAAAAGGCAGTAACCCACGGCAGAAAAGGGAGTATAAGCACTAAGGTTGGGGATCCCAAGATGACGTTAAACTTGTCTCCAGACGCGATAAGCGGATTTAAGGATCTTGAATTTAGTTTTTTTTAAATAACTAGGCTCTAGAGTTTTTACTAGACACCCATTAACCTCTTCCCCCAGACCCAACGTAAATATTGCTGGACTATGACAAACCAAAATGTCAGCGCCCTCACCCACTACTAATGGACTTATAAATTGCAGAGCAGATGCCCAATAGTAAAATAAAAAATAAGGGATACCCAAGCCACCACGATTTTTGGGCAAGACCATCTTCCTATAGGCCCTTCTCTGGCGTCTATAACCCCATAAAAACCTAGAGCTAATGCGCTCTAATTTTTTAAAGCAAAAACTCGGAAATTCGAGGGGGATTGTTCTGAACATGTAAAGTAGTTTAGGAAGTACAAGCATTTTTTAAATGTTTGATCTCCCATACAAGGAGAAATGCAAGTGGTCAAGTCTCTCCAAAGTGGTATTCAATTTAGTAAGAACTGGTTCCATATTTCGCTCAGGAATCTTATTAATAGGCAAGGAGATTTATAGCCTAGATAAGTAAATTCAGTAACAGTTGAGATATTAGGGGGAGGTTCTTCCCCTATTACCGATCTGGGTTTTAGAAATATTAAGCTCATAGCCCGAGAAAAGCCCAAAGTTAGTGGCCAGCAACTCTATTGCTGGTAAGGCAGTAACAATATCGCTGGTAACTATGACAATGTCATCTGCATACGCTAGGGCTCTATAATCCATTTGCTGTACATGAATAGGTTTGATGTCTATGGTGCAATTTAATTTTTCCAAAAATAAATCAATATATAAAGCAAATAACAGCGGCGAGCATGGATACCCCTGCCGAGTACCGCAGTTGATTACAAACGGGTCAGACTCTCGCCCCGATATCCGAACACAAGCAACTGGTAAAAGATAAAGAGATTTTATTGCCTGAAGCATTGCGGGCCAAAGCCCTTTAATCTTAATACTTCCCACATAAAGGGCCAAGAAACCCTGTTGAATGCCTTCTTGGCATCCAACAGGGTTATGCCAAGGTTAGAATTAGTTGCATGTGCCCAGTCTATCAGTGCAATTAGGCGTCGTACATGATCAGCAGTGTCTCGTCCAGGGACAAAACCATGCTGATATCGTGAAACAAGAGTGCCAATGATCTTAGATAATCATACGGCCAAGATTTTTTAATAGATTTTACTGTCAGAATTAATTAGGGAGATGGGTCTGTGGGAAGATGGAAGTCTGGAAAAGTCTTCCTGTAAGAGCCTGGAAAGACATTGGCGACTAAATAAAACCACTCAGTCAAAACAGCTCTTCAAATCCGCTCTGACGGCCTACCACCGCAATTTAAAGGCAGCACGATGCCTGCTTATCACATACCAAATTGAGAACTCTAACAACTCTTCCAAAACTCTCTTGAAAGTTTTAGGCCTATCACCCTAGTGGAGACCCAAATGGCTTTAGAGTCGGCCAAATCGGGCTCTCCGGCTGATCTCTACCCTCCCAAGATCATGTCACTCCTGTCCCCTATTCTGGCCCCTACGGTACAAAAGATTTTTAACCTCTCCATTATGGAAGGGGTAATTCCAGCCCCTTGGAAAGAAGCTTTTGTTCGCCCCATTCTTAAAAAACCCATGGCAAACCCGTTAGAGCTGGGCAACTATCGCCCTATCTCCTTGCTTCCCCTTCTCGGAAAAATACTTGAAAGTATGATTAATAAGCAACTAACAGCTATCTGGAATCAAACGGTATCCTGAACCCTTCACAGTCCGGCTTCCGTCGGGGTTTTAGTACGGAAATGGCCCTCCTTTCAGTGACGGACTCCTTGAGAACAACGGTGGACGCTGGTGGATCAGTAATTCTGATTCTGCTTGACCTCTCCGCGGCCTTTGATTCTATTTCCCATACTAGGCTCGCGGAGAGGGTAAGCTCCTTCGGCGTTCATGGCCTGGCTCTTAAATGGCTACAGAATTTTTTGGCCGACCGCTCTCAAACGGTCATTATGGGCCCCCACCAATCAGATAAAACACCACTAGACAAGGGGGTCCCCCAGGGCTCCTGCCTCAGCCCCACCCTTTTTTATATCTATATGGCCCCTTTGGCTAAAGTGGTGGAAACCCTGGGGTTTGAAAATATTTCATACGCCGATGATACCCAGCTGCTGTTTAACATCGGCCCTAACCTCGAAGCAGATATACTCCGCTTTGCTACAGGAATTTTTGAAATCTCAAACTGGATGACCAACAACTGTTTACAGTTACATCCAGGCAAGACGGAAGTCATGTTTCTAGGGAAAGCTGCAGCAGTCTGGTCTAATGATTGGTGGCCGTCACAACTGGGCCCCTTTCCAACGCCTAAGCACTGTGTCAACAACCTAGGCATTAAGCGAAACCATTCCCTATCCATGCAAGATCATGTAGCTGCAGTATCGGGGGCCTGCTACTACTGGCTCAGACTACTTAGAAAATGTTTACCTTTCACCCCCATGGAGCACCTTAGAACTTTGACCCAAGCTCTGGTTATTAGCTGCATGGATTATGGGAATGCCTTATTGGCGGAAGTTGGAACTACATCTCTGAATAAACTGCAGGTGATCCAGAATACGGCAGCCAGGCTGGTCCTGAACATGCCAGCAGGCTCCCCCTCGCTGCCACTGTTGAGAAATTTACACTGGCTGCCAATAAAACAGAGAGCCTTTTTTAAAGTCTGTTGTCTTACTTTCTGTGCTCTTCAGGATCAGGGCCCTTTTTATCTTCAAAACAAATTAAAAAAACATGTTCCGAGTCGCCCTCTGAGGTCCAGCATGCAGCAGTTGCTTCAGGTGCCTCGTATCAGACTCCATAGATCTGGGGGCATGGCCTTTTCTTATCTCGCCCCCAAATACTCGAACAGCCTTCCGATATATCTTTGCGAGAAATACCCTCATGTTCGGTTTTCAGAAAACAGCTAAAGGCATTTCTGTTCTAAGTCTTTCCCCTTCAGAACTGTCCTTTTTATGGGGCTATTCTGAGTAAAGCGCTGAGATGCCTCTCGGTGATTCGAGCGCTATATGAAAGAGCCCAACATAACATGCTGGTTTGTCTTTTTTTACAAACACCGCAATAATTGATTTCTGCCAGGATGGAAGTGCATTGCCCTTTTGTGCGGCTAAATGAGTTGTCATAAGGTCCACTCTTAAGACACGACAAATATTTCGATAAAATTCCAGCGGGTTCCCATCAGGACCCACCGCCTTTCCTGTTGAAAGAGAATTTAAAGCAGCTTCTTCCTCGTCCCATGTAATATCAGCTTCAAATTCTAACATATCATCAGGTATAAGTTTAGTGATTTCAAAATCTCTGCAGAACTCGATAACTTTATCTGCACTCACCTGAGTAACCTTATCAGTATATAAGCTGCTGTAGAAGTTGTGGAAAACTTCCAGTACTTCAACTGGGTTAGAGCAGAGTCCGCCCTGCTCATCCTGGATAGTGTTAATCCTACTGGACACTTCCTTTTGATGGAGTTTCTTGGCTAAGACTCTACTGGAGTTTTCGCCTGCTTCGTAGATTTCAGATCTGTATGTTTGGATTTGAGCAGCTAATTTTGAAGCGAAATTTTGATAAATTTTCATTTTGGATACTGCAAGTTCTTTAGAAGTTTGTTCAGTATCATAGCCATTGGTAAGCTCAGTCATGAATTTATTTTCTAAAGATCGAAGTTTATTCAACTCCTCAGATAGTGCAGACCGTAATCTTGATTGTTTGTTAATTGAATAGCTCAGGGTTTCTCCACGGGCGCCCGCCTTGAAAGCACCCCAAACCATTTGGACAGACACAGACCCACGATTAATCTTGAAGAAGTCTGATATCCACTTGGACATCCGTTCGCAAAAATTGGGGTCCACCAAAAATTTACGTTTGAACGGCCAGGGTCTCAAGGGTGGTCTATAGCCAGTTTCTAACTCTAATAAATCGGATTATGATCCGAGATTATTTTAGGCTGGATATCAATCCTGGCGCAATTTGCGAGGTCAGTTGTCACAAAAAGGTAATCTAAGCTGACATGTTTTTGATGTAGTACAGAATATTAGGTGTTTCCTGGCACTCCATTCCCTTTCATGCACCAAACATCTACAAGCCCAAAGTCCTGTACTAGCCCCTTTGTTGCTTTAAAAGTTTGTCTCTTTTCCCCGTATAATAGTAGTCGCTGGTTATATCTGCATTCCCTGGTCAATGGAGATTAAAGTCCCCACAAAGGATCAGGGGTGAGGGCCACTGGGCTAATTCAATACTAATGTTGTTCAGCATACAAGGGTCATCGATGTTAGGGCCATAAACAGAACATATGGTTACAGCCCGACCATCTAACCACATTTCCACAATCACCCAGCGACTGCAAGGATCCTCTTTCACCCGTTTAAATTCCCCCCATCCGTACCTTTTCAAAACTGCCACCCCCCTGGTGGTAGTACCTTTTCGTGTACAGCCAACCAGCTCTATCCCCACGTCTTTCAACCAGGCCATATTGTTCCAAGCAATATGGGTTTCTTGTAAACACAATAAATCTACTTTCATTGATTTAAGTATCTGAGCAGTAATCCCCCTTTTCTTTTTATCGTTTAGGCCGCAAATATTCCATGAGCCAACTACATATCTACCCATTATCGCAGTGCGGTTGAGTTATCAAGACATGAAATGACTTCATCCCTTCTGAGTATAAACATAAGAATTGCTATTCCAAACAGGTCAAAACGTTGAGTGAAGAAAATTTTAATCACACTTAGAAAGCTGTTCCTGCATAAGCACAAAAATGTATTATTCCGCGCCCCACAAAAACCCTCCCCCATTGACCCACCCTGAACCCCCTCCCCACCCACCCAAGCAAACACCCAAATGAAGCAAAGGTACTGACTATTCCCTATTGGTGATGGAGAGAAAGGACAAAGTGCCACCCATCGACCCCCCCACCCTCTAACTAAGATAAACTACATAAGCAAAAGAATAACTGAGAAAAAGGGAGAGCTGTTATTTACACAATCAACCTCTTAATAATACTTTCCAGACATCCCACTAAATTGATCCCACAAATTCCTTTGCAGCAATTTCTGAGATAAAGAATACTGTTTTATCCTTGAAAATAATTTTAAGTTTTGCGGGATTTAATAAATACGTTTGGGCCCCCTTGGCTTGAAATTGAGGGATCAGCTGGCGAAAATGCCATCTCAGCTGTACTGTGGCTTGGCAGTAGTCTTGGCGCTCGAAGAATTCACATCCCTGCTCACGCCTCTTGAGATCTGGTCTAGCTAAATCATACAGGGATTCACGAAGTAAAAAATTGTTTAGACAAATCAAAACAGCTCGAGGCTTGCCCTCGACACCAGTCTTGCCCCATCATATCTGAAAAGGGAATCTATGCACCCTCTGCAATTCACGTTCCCACTTCCACTTAAAAAGTTCTGGAAATGCTTCTGAAAACAGATTGATGACAAATTGGCGAATATCTGTTCCCTCAATTTCTTCAGGTACACCTAAAATGCAAAGGTTATTTCGCCTTGATCTGTTTTCTAAATCAGTCAGTTTCCAAGTAAAGTCATCTCGAAGAGACTGAAGGGAAGATAAATCAGTTTTCTGTTAACTCATATCTTCCTCAATTGTCAATATTCTGCCCTCAACTTCACCAATAGTGGCAGAGACTTCCTTACAGTTCTTACTCATGTGGCGAACCGTATTCTCAAGTTTACGCACCGCACCCTGCAATCGGAGTCCTTCTGCCTTAGTCTCCTCCCGATGTGACATTATTGCCTGGTTTATAGTAGCTAAGGTCACATTGTTCTGCATTATCTCAGTGGAGCACAAACCTTCTCCCTGTACTCCTTCAATGTCAGCCCGACTCTCATTGGACCATGCACCATAAGAATGAGGCAGCAAAGGAGATCCATCGTTAAGATTGAGGACCTTTATTGGGCATTATCTGAGGGGCATCTTTCAGTTTTCTAACTTTATTATTATCTTCAAGAAACAGAAGGCTGTTTTCATCTTCGTCAGGAGGAACTGAGCTAGTCACGCTTCTTTCATCACCCCAGTCCCCTTCAATACTCCCATTCACAGAGTTATTAGAGAGGTCCGACATAGAAAATAAGTTTGCACCAGAGTAGCCAGAGTACGGTTCTATTAGCACTGTTGGTGCTACCGCAATATCGTTCTCACACAGAGAATTATCCACCTGCAGCGCACTGCTGGAGCAGGCGGTATCCTGAACAGCATTGTCAGCAACATTGACAGCACACTGTACTTCGCCCTCAATACCCTCCTGCTCCTGCTCTTGCAAAATATATATATATATATATTTATATATATATATATATATATATATATATATATATATATATATATATATATATATATATATATATATATATACACACACACATAAAGGAAAAGAGGTGCTCTCAATGAAAATGCAATCGCAAAGGGCTTACTTTTATTATGAAAACAGCACAGGCAGGAACTTCCATTGCCTTAAAATTCCATCATATTATAATAAATGGGTCAACCCACTAGTACTGGGACCTGGGTAATCAATGGTATATGAGAAGGGGTCCCAGACGGAACAACATAAGACAAACAAATCAGCAAAATTAACCTCATAAGCATAGACTTCAAAGAATGTTATTTAATATACATCCTTCCTTGTAAATTCATTACCATATCCTTTTCGCAATAATACAATTCAAAACATTTCATGATAAGCCCAGAAAAAGGGGGGTGGGGTGGGGGCGCCATGGAGCGGGTTGAGCGGTGTCTTTTAAACAATCCCCTTCAAAGTTCACTCGGGTTTCCATTCAAGGATGCGTGCAGAAACCTCCGCATAACAGCACACCGTTTACTCTAGAGCAAACGGCTCCATGGCGCGCGGCAAGTCATTAAATTAAATGGTACACGGATGGACAGCGAGGAGCTTTCCCGCTTTGTTCGATTTTCGGATATATAAACGAACCTAGGAGGTCTTATTTAAAGGCAGTTTTCCCGATTAGCGATTTGGAAGCAAGAAGTCACTGCCAGCAAATTGTTTTGGCTCCTTTTGTTTCACCCTCATATATGATGTGAGTTTTCTGTCATGAATAGAAGCGTTCCCATGCATAAACAGCACCTAGGATCACTGCCGCGTGAATAGGATAACGCTCTCTTGGCAATAGGAGCCCTTGGCCCAACATCAGTTTCAGACGGAGCCGCTAGATTCACCGTGCTTTGTGTGCCCCTTTTTGTACTCCCACACCCCAGCACCACCCGTCCTGAGGAAGACCCCGCTGTAGGGCAATACCGTTGCCTGCGAAACTGGGGTCGAAACGTCGACATACTGTTATCCTTTCTTACCTGTGGGCAAACTGATCACTTGTGGACTGTGCCTGATTATTACAGGATAGGATTTTCTCAACCTATGAGTTGATATATGATAATGTATATATATCCAGTGTGGCACTATATGTTCAAATATTGATGAGACCACATATTATGCTATTCCTTTATGACTAATTTAAACCTATGCTGCACAATTTTCCTTTCTTCACCTTCCCCCCCCCCCCACCCCCCTTTTTCTGGGCTTATCATGAAATGTTTTGAATTGTATTATTGCGAAAAGGATATGGTAATGAATTTACAAGGAAGGATGTATATTAAATAACATTCTTTGAAGTCTATGCTTATGAGGTTAATTTTGCTGATTTGTTTGTCTTATGTTGTTCCGTCTGGGACCCCTTCTCATATACCTTAAAATTCCATCAGCCTAACACTTTTCGGACATAGCAGTCCTTGATCACAGGCAAAGCACAGAGAGGTAGCACCATGATTGCAGGATCCTGAAAACCTTTTAAATAGAGTCCCGCCCGGTGGGCCATCCTGTGACTCTCTGCTTTGCTGCCTTTCTGGCCTGTGAGCAAGGACTGTTGAGTATGAAACGCATTAGGCTGCATGGAATCCAATTGAAGTTTCTGTTTTTTGCTGTTGCCCAATAAAGGAAAAAGCCCGTCTTAAGTGCTTCTTCGTTGAGGACACCTCATATATATATATATATATACACACACACACACCTTATCCAATTTCGTTTTTAATTTTTTTTAATGTTTATTATTTGAACGTATATGAGCAAAGTTACAGAAAAACATATAGTATATATATATTGATTCATAAGAAAATTGAAGCTTAAAAAGCATCATGCTTTAATAAAAGAAAAACAAAATACCTAAGAAAAAGAAACTGTGGAAACAAACAACTTTGAAAATGACCAAAGAGAAACATCTCAAGCAGGAGATTCAACTCTATTGGACACACTCATGGAATTACAAATGGTGTCCTCTACTAATTGGGTGGAAAATACAAATATGCAACCTTGTCCTCAAAACATCAGTGGAACAACACAGACAGCAACCTCACCCATAGATGAATATATGCCTGAAAGAAAAATCACCCCTTTCAAAAGAAAATCAACATTTAACCCTATAATGTCTAGAGACAGCCTTGACATTATTAACAAACAGATGATCAATGAAATCAAGAAACTGAATTACAAAATATTGCAAACTAAACAAAAATGGCACCCAAAAGACAGAGAATATAAACAGCTAATTACAAAACTACAAAGCAACAAGTACATAATTGTAAGGAATGCTGATAAAGGAAGCATTATCGTGTTGTGGGATAGAAAACATTACATGAAGGAGGCTCTATCAGAACTTAACAATAGATCATGCTACAAAATCAGTAACTGGGGTGCGCTAAAAGCAATACAATATGACATTTATGGTAAAATATTGGCAAGGAAAAGTGCAGGAATCCTAAAGATGGAAGATTAAAGGTTTATACGCAAAGAAAATCCAACTGTACCTAACGTCTAATTCATACCTAAAATACACAAATATAAAGAAAACCCACCCGGCTGCCCAATCATCTTGGCACAAAATAGTCTATTGGAAAATGCAGGTCAATATATAGACTATTTTCTACAGGAATGAGTACATTCCTTGCCAACCTACATTAGAGACTCTAGTGACTTCTTGGAAAAAATTTACAATTTCAAATGTAAAGTCAGGTACCATTTAATGTCTCTGGATGTAGTGTCACTTTATACCAGCATTAGACACAGGGACGATGTAAGGGCACTAGAGCATTTTCTTAGCAAAGGCAAACCTAGACTCTCTGCACATTGTATGATGTTAAGCAATTTAACTCAATTCTGTCTAAACAACAATGCATTTCTGTTCGATAAAACTGTTTACCAACAAGTGCGTGGCGTTGCTATGGGGGCCAGCTTCTCCCCCAGTTACGCCTGGCTACACATGGGATGGTGGGAGGAGCTGGTCCTAAAGGTGCTTACAATACTCAAATGGCTTAAAATGTGAAATTATTTCTTAGGTATATTGATGATATCTTTGTTGTTTGGGATGGCACAATAATTGAAGCCAATGAATTTGTAAAGAATATCAATATCAATTAGATACATTTGAGCTTTAAGTCAACCATCAATAGTCATACCATCAATTTTCTTGCTAAATATAACAAACTGGAAACAAGACTCTTTAGAAAAGAAACAGCGGGAAACTCGGTGCTCCACTCTACGAGTTTCCATCCACGACATCTGATAAATAGCATCCCCTATGGGGAAATGTTAAGAATGAAACGCATTTGCAGCAATCCAATTGACTTACAAACAACAGAGCTAGAAAGCAGAAACAGATTCTTAGCTAGGGGCTACAATAGTAAAACAGTAGATGCAGCAAGTGCCAAAACTATAAGATTAGAGAGTGACAATCTCTTAAAAACTAAACCAACTGAATCAGAAAAGGACAAAGAAGCACACCAACTGGGCCTTATTACTACATACAATCTTCAACACAAATCAATCAGAAATATAGTGCAGCGCAATTGGCCTATAGTGCTAGATGATCTGGTCATAGGAGGACTCTTGCCAAAATCATTGGGTATAACATATAGGAGGGCACCCTCTATGATTTGCAGCCTGGTTACAAGTAGCCCTGAGGTTGTAGAAACACAGAATTGGCTTACGCAGCGAAAAGTGTTCTTGAAATGCATAAATTGCAATGTGCAAAACATGGTTAAGTGCTAGTATTGTTCTAAAGGGGAAACATCCTTTACATCGCGGTGATTACACCGCGATGCATTTAGAACGCAGCCGTTACAACGCCGACTTGCACTGGATGGCGCTATACCCTACTGTACGTAGATTGGTGTTGGAATAGTAAATCTTACTACTCCTAAGTCCAAGCCCTCCAGCGCAAGTCGCGTTGTAACAACTTGCATTGTAAAAACTGCAATGTTACATACCGCAATCATTTTGAGTGCATTGTAATATCACATATTCGTTGTAAAGTGCTTTGTGCTAAAAAAAAGTACTTACATTCTCTTAAAATGCAAATCCATCCTTCTAGTCTAATCATTCACAGTCTGAGTACTGGTATTGATCTTCTTTTACTCAGGACCTAAGTTGATAGTTCAACAACTTTTTCAATCCCTCTTGCAATGATTAATATATAATGATTTTTTCTGTTTCTCCCAGTATTTAGCAATAAATAGTTCAAATCCTTATTTAACATGACTAAAGTGTTATCCTTAATAAATATGAAGTGCACATTGTGTATTTGTGCTGTCCTGTACTCTATTCACATTTTACTGCTCTATGATGAATGCGCTTAATTAGATACAGGTATCAATTGAGACAGGTGAACAATTCTTCACTCATGGTAAAACCGTTCGTTTCATTGCTATCTAATTTGAGGATGAAGTCTGTTTCAATTTTTTTTAACTCCCTCTCTTTGTCTCCACCTCTTCTTGGCACTTGTGCCATACACTTATATTGTCAGGCTATGAACAGATGTGCCTGCATTATACGTGGTTGGAGGGGATGGCAGCAGGACCACGTCTCCCAGAATGCGGTCCTTGTCGGGGGAGCCACGTACATTCAAAATAACGGCAAGTGCAAGGAGTGTTGTGTGTAATTCCAATAGATTATTGGGAGTTCATCGCAGGGCGGCTGCTCTGACTTTTGTATCCTTTGCGTACATTACCTTGGAACACACGCTGGTTTTCAGGGCCAAGTTCTTCCGAGCTTGGTCGGAGTCACAGTACTCCAGATTTACCAGAGCCAGTCTTGTTCATGTTTCTGCTTTCGTCTGACGGTGAAGTTGCTCATAGGAGCGAGTGAAGCAAGAGTCAAGTTTCTAGCCCTGCAGCTGCTGGAGTAAAGACAGTGGGTGTTCCTCGTTGGCTGAGGAAGAGTTCCTTCCATTCTATGCGGGAGGACGAGTTTGGAGTTGGCTAGCTTCCTCTGGGAGCAGGTTTGTTTTTTGTTGGTTGGTGCTACTACTCGGGTGGCAAAACCTATTTTGCATTATGTACTTTGACATTTGTTTTACGTTGGGGAGATGAACTTTAATTTGATAAGAAGTACTTGGACCTTTAATTCGCAACTGAGAGGCAACCTTTTGCTTTACGTATTGTGCCTCATAAAAGATTCCGGAATACTTATCAAAGGAGAAGGAATTGAAGTTGAAGTTCCTTTGGCTCTCTTGGGCTTTGCCTTTGTTTTGGGATACAAGACAATTCATTTGATCTAGGTTATTTACCAACATCAACGTATCTATCCTACAAGAAACTAACCATATGAGACATGATCCTTTCTTTTCTGTTATCCTCTTTTCATCTTTGTCTATCGGAATGAGAGAAGCGTAAGTATGAGGCTGTTTGTTCCTTATGGTAAAAGGACAACATGGGTCAGTGGATTTGTAACTATCCTGTTTTGTTTATAGGTAGATTTCCTTCAGGTGAGAGAGGTATATTATCTGGTTAGGGAGACACCCCTGCAGCTACTGGAGTTGGAATCAGGTACTGGTTTATCTAGTGAGACTCTCTGAGAGTAGCCAGTGTTGTAATACATTATTAACCCTGTGTGTTTTGTTGCAGGTATTCCATTCCCCCGCTGCTCCTACCCTAATTCCTATCCCTCGCTTGATCGTCTCAAGACTCTGTGCATACTAAGTCAGAGTTAGGGATGTCAAGAGGTGGACCACTTTGTGCATCGCTCAAATCCTGAGGAGTCCCTGTGGCCGCGACAGAATTACGCACCCACGAAATTCACTCCTCCCGGTCTGGGCCACTCACAAAGATGGCGTCCTTCAACGAGGTGCTGCAAGCGCTAGTAGCGCTTCAACAGGAATTAGTTGCATCAAGAGCAGAAACAGACACACTCAGAGAGATAGTGGATAGACAGACAAGGAACCCTTTTGACTCTTCCACTGCAACACCCCAGATCCAGGTGACGGTATCTCCTCCCATTCCTTTGGCTAGCCCGGAGAGGTATTCAGGAGACCCTTTGAAGATACAAACCTTTTTAACTCAGATAGCCTTGCACTTCTCCTACAAGCCAGCTACCTTCCCTAGTAACCATTCAAGGGTGGATTTTGCCATTTCATACTTGACCGGAGATGCTGCCAACTGTGCGGTCCCTTTGGTCAAAAATTATGATCCTTTACTTTCTGACTGGACTGCCTTTTGTAGGGAATTCGAAAGCATCTTTAATCGTTGGGCTACCACTTTTAGCGCTGACAGGGAGCTATTGGAGCTTAGACAGGAAAAAAGAGACTTGATAACCTATTTGATTTCCTATAACCACCTAATAGCTGAAACCGCCTGGCCAGAGGAGAAGAGGATGTCACTTTATTATCAGGGACTAAGGGATGACATAAAGGATGTAGAAATAGAACCACAACCCACCACATGCACAGACTTAATAACCCACCACATCCACACACTTAATAAATCTTACCTTAAGGTTGGATCATTGGTTAGCTGAAAGGGAAGGGGGGCGTAGGAAAGGAGAGTGGCCTTCTGTTTGTTTAGAAAGAGACTACAGAACAGCATTTTTCTCTAATGGACAGGAATCTGAAACCATGAATGTGGGACCTATCAGGGCCCCATTATCTAAGACTGAGAGAGAGAGCCATAGAGCACAAGGTGTTTGTATGTATTGTGGGAAAAAAGGCCACTTCGTGAGGGAATGCTCACATAAGCCCAAGAAAAAGAATACTTACTATTCCAGTAAAAAAGTGGCGGTGGTGGCAGTGCATTCCACCGGTAATGGGGACCCATCAGAGACAGACACGCCAATAGAGAAGCTTCAGGATAGAGAACTGAAACTGACATCCTTAGCTATCACCAAAGTGAAAAGCACTGAATCACACATAGTGCTTTCCATGATCCTCACGACGGGACTGCAAATGCACCAGGTGTGGTAATGATAGACTCCGGAGTCACTGGGAACTTTATCTGCTGTGGGTTGGTTCAACGATTGGGCTTACAAAGCATGCACAGAGTGATACCTGAAAAAGTGTTGGCCGTAGACGGCATGCCAGTCAGAACATATCACAGAACACACAGAGATTGTGGAACTAGTTTTGAAGGGTGACCCCCAGGACCATGAAGAGGAACTGACTCTAAGTATCATTGAGCCACCTCAATATGAGGTTATCTTAGGCATGCCATGGTTATGGCAACACAAACCCACCATTGATTGGAAATTAAACTGTAAGATTTCAATCCCAGGAGTGCAAAGCACAATGCATGAGGATCTCTTGCCCCCACACCTTAGCTTTTACTCAGATATTCCAAATTGGTACTCCAGCTGAGAAAGAGATGGAACTGCCACCTGAGAATGCTTTATACAAGGAGGTTTTTGTGTAGCCAAAGCAAAAGTCTTACCCGCTCATCGCGACTACGACTGTCTCATAGACCTGATTGCAGGAGCTAGCATCCCGTCTTGTAGAGTATATGCCATATCAGAACAATAGACCAAACACTTGCATGAATATTTGGATCATTTTGTTGATATCGGCTTCATCTGACCCTCTCGATCCCCAGCAGTCTCTTTGCTTTTCTTTATAGCGAAAGTGAATGGCGAGTTAAGAATGTGTATTGATTACCGAATGTTGAACAAAAACACTGTCAGGAATCGATACCCACTTCCACTCATTCTTGTGTTGTTGGACCAGGTGCGAGAGGCTGGAGTTATACCAGACTGGACCTCAGGGGGGCCTACCACTTTGTTCGGATACACGAAGGGGATGAGTCGAAAACAGCTTTCAAAACTCGTTACGGGTTGTTCGAGTACTTGGTTATGCAGTTCGGGATATGTAATGCCCCAGCGGCATTCCAGTACTTCCTCAACTACGTGCTCAAGGAGTATGTGGATAGATTCATGATCGTATATATCAATGACATTTTGATCTATTCTTCCACTCAGGAAATACACGTGAAACATGTAGCGTTGATACTCAAAAGGCTGCAAGGACATAGTTTGTTTTGTAAGCTAAATAAATGTGAGTTTAGCGTGACTGAAGTTGAGTTTTTGGGAGTCATATTGAGTCCACAGGGTTTCAGTATGGCTGAGAGGAAAGTAAAGGCGGTTCAGGAGTGGCCTGTTCCCAAAAGCGTGAGAGACGTGCAATGTTTTCTGGGTTTCTCCAACTACTATCAGAGATTTATCGCTCATTTTTCTTAGTTGATCGCCCCGATAACCTGTTTGATAAGAAAAGGAGTGGCTTTTCTCTGGAACACCGAAGCCATGGAGGCATTCATCCATCTGAAAAAGGCGTTCTGTACCGCACACACCTTCCAACATTCTCACACTGATGTTCCTTTCATAGTGAAGGCCGATGCCTCAGATGTAGCAGTCAGAGCGGTGTTGTCATAATGGGATAAACATATGGGACAGCTGCATCCAGTGGCTTTCCTATTCCAGAAACTGAACGCAGCAGAAATCAACTATACGGTGGTGGAAAAAGAGCAGTTGGCTATCAAAAAGGCATTCCAAGAATGGAGACACTATATGTGGGGGGTTGAAATAACCAGTAACAGTATACACAGACCAAGGAAATCTTCAGTTTATGAAGACCGCACAACATTTCTCACGAAGACAATGCGGTGGACGTTATTCTTTGCAGAATACAAGTTCATGGTCACATTTTGTCCAGAGTCAGAAAATAAAAAGGCAGACTAATTGTCTAGGCAAGAAGAGGTTACCAAGCCTCGCCAAGAACTCACTGAGGCGATTGTGAGCACTGAGAGGGTACTATGCATTGTAACAGTGGAACATTTCCTTGAACACGTCACCAAACACCATTCCCTTATCTAGTGGCAGAGATGGGTAGGACAGAGCACTCATCGAACCCTCAAACATGGAGTACGGTTATACAAAAACAGACTGTACTTACCAACGCACACACTCCGATTGAAGGCATGCAACTGGTGTCATAAAGCAGTACTTGCTGGCCACCCAGGATATAAGAAAACCTTACACCTAGTACAACAACATTTATGGTGGGAAAGGTTGGCAAAAGATGTTGTTCAATGGGTGTCGCAATGTGAGGTATGTGCTTGTGCAATAGGGGAACAAGCCAAGGTTAGGGGCAAACGGATGTCACTGCCCACGCCATCACAATCATGGCAAACGATCAGCATGGACTTTGTCCTAGGATTACCATTGGATGAGGGATATGAAGCCATTCTTGTTGTCATAGATAGTCTCACTAAGATGGGTCATTTTATTCCTGGCAAGAATCTCCCCACAGCAGGACAAACCGCTCAATTACTACTGTCTCACGTGGTTCGGTTATATGGACTACCTAGAGTCATTGTATCAGACAGAGGACCCAAGTTCATTACTAGATTCTGGGGCATGTGGTACAATGCTCTTCAGGTGGAGGATGCTCTGTCTACCAGTTTTCATCCCCAAACCGATGGGCAAACAGAGTGACTGAATCAAACACTGAAGAAATACCTGCTGTGTTATTCCAAAGAAGCAATAGAATCATGGGTGTCTTTGCTGTGGCGGACCAAATTATCATACAACAATGCCTGGCATAGCTCCATGAAAGATACCCCTTTTCATGCCAACACATGATTCATTGCCACTACACTGCCTTTGTCTATTCCTGGCGAGGTAATGAACTACTCAACTGTTGTGGCACAAATGAAGATTCTCCAAGACTTGCACAGGAAGGTACAGGCCAACTTGAACCAAGCCAAACAGTCCTACCAAAAATGGGAAGATCGACATCAGCAAGAGGAGCCTACCTATCGGCCGGGGGATCGTGTAAGGCTCTCTACCAAGAAGATTTGTTTCAGTATGCGCAGTATATTCCATCCCAGATTCATTGGTCTTACCGTTCTACGTGGAATCAATCCAGTGGCATACAAATTGAAGCTGCCAACTACTCTGAGGATCCACCTAGTGTTCCACTGTAGTCTGTTAAAGCCAGCAGCGGGTACCAGATGCAGAGCCGTACCATCTGTGGTTATGGACGGTCAATTGGAATACGAAGTACTGTGTATTGGATTCAAAACTTTGAAGAGGGAAGCAGTGTTTATCTCATATCCTGGAAGGGGTATCACTCGGAAGACGACTCCTCAGAACCATGCACCAATGTGCATGCCCCCATGCCGTCCGGCTCTTCCATTCCAGCAAGCCTGGTTCTAGTATGCACATGGGAGGAGGGCATACTGGCAGGCTATGAACATATGCACCTGCATTATATGTGGTTGGAGGTGATGGCAGCAGGACTACATCTCCCAGAAGGCCGTCCTTCTGGGAGGAGCCAAGTATGTTTAAATTACCGGCAAGTGCACAGAGCGTTGTGCGTAATTCCAAAAGATTATCAGGTGTTCATCGCAGGATGGCTGCTCTGCCTTTAGTCTCCTTAGCGTGCATTACCTTGGAGCGCATGCTGGTTTTCAGTGCCAAGTTCTTCTGAGCTGGGTCGAAGTCACAATGCCCGGGATTTACCTGAGCCGGTGTTGTTTGTGGCTCTGCTTGCGTCTGACGGCAAAGTCGCTTGTAGGAGCGAGTGAAGCGTGAGTCACGTTTCTAGCCATGTGGCTGCAGGAGGAAAGACTGTGGGTGTTCCTCATCGGCTGACGAAGAGTTCCTTCCATTCTCTGTGGAAGGACAAGTTTAGAGTCGGCTAGCTTCCTCGGGGTGCAGGTTTGTTTTTCGTTGGTTGGTGCTACTACTCGGGTGGCAAACCTTATCTTGCATTAAGTAATTTGACATTTGTTTTACTTCGTGAATATGAACTTTAATTTGAAATGAAGTACTTTGAACTTTACATCCCAACTGAGAGGCAACCTTTTGCTTTACATATTGTGCCTCATAAAGCATTCCGAAACACTTATCGAAGGAGAAGGAATTGGAGTTGAAGTTCCTTTGGCTCTCTTTGGCTTACAAGACTATTCATTCGATCTAGGTTATTTACCAACATCAACTTATCTATCCTACAAGAAACTAACCATAGAAGACACTATCCTTTCTTTTCTGTTATCCTCTTTTCATCTTTGTTTATCGGAATGAGAGAAGGGAATGTATGAGGCTGTTTGTTCCTCACGGTAGAAGGACGACGTGGGTGAGTGGATTTGTAACTATCCTGTTTTGTTTATAGGTAGATTTCCTCCTGGTGAGAGAGGTATCTTATCTGGTTAGGGAGACACCCCTGCAGCTACTGGAGTTGGATACAGGTATTGGTTTATCTAGAGAAACTCTCTGAGAGAAGCCAGTGTTGTAATGCATTATTAACCCAGTGTTTTTTGTTGCAGGTATCCTATTCCCCTGCTGCTCCTACCCTAATTCCTATTCCTCACTTGATCTCCTCAATACTATGTGGATTCTAAGTCACATTTGGGGATGGCAAGAGGTGGACCTCCTTGTGCATTGCCCAGATCCTGAGGAGTTCCTGTGTTCACGACATATATCTCATCGATGTCAGGTTGCTATGATGTTCATTATCAAAATGTCTAGCTACAAGGTAGCTGCGATCTTTGTTAATTATGGCTCTTCTGTGCGGTAAAATCCTTTTATGCACTGGCATGGTATTGCGAGGACATTTCAGAATGTACACAACGTAGCTTGTTCTGCAGGTGAAAAATCCTTTTACCTTCACAGTTTTGTTGAAAACAGTTTTGAAAGTTGTAATATTTTCCCCATGCTGACAAGCTTTGCACTTCAAACATTTCTTAAAACCTTCTTTCTGTTGACGCCAAGTATGTTGTTGTGAATCCCCAAGACAATCACTCCTCACTATATAATCCCTCAGTGATTTTGATTTTCTATATGTATTCAGTAGATTTCTAGTTGGCTGGTGTCCTTTTACGGGATCCTCTCTAATAAAGTACCAGGGGCATATTTACGAGTTCTGGCGCATCTCTGCATATCAGCAGAGATGCGCCAGAACAAATGCGTCACGCAAAACTACCCTTCCGTCACGGCAGATGCGCCGCATTTACAATGCGGCGCGCTGTGGCGCAAGGGTAGGCAGATGCGTGACACATCTCGTGATGTAAGGGCGGCGCATTGCTGGAGTCGCGTCGCAAGCGCAACGCAACTCCAGCAATGCTCAGGGCCGCCCAATACTTAACAGCTGCGTCAGTCCTTACGCCTGCTTCAAGCAGGAGTAAGGAATTGATGTAGCATCGTCACGGATGTGCCTGCGTGAAATCTTGTAGATTTCACCCAGGCACTTTTGCGAGGCACACAGACGCCGGAACGCCCACCCTGCGTGGGAACACGCCCATTGTGGCGCTGGGCTTTATAACGTGATGCATCTCCCTAGATGCGTTACGTTGTAAATGCCTCGCAGGGATGCGCCACGTTTACGCTGCTGTTGCGTCACGCAAGGCGGCATAAACGTGGCGCAAGGGGCTTGTAAATCTGCCCCCAGTGTTTTTATAAATTGTGTCAAATTTTCGCATGATATAAATCGTTATGAACCTATGCATGTTATTTCTCCCTTTGTTCATTTTCTTAATAGCAGTTTTAGATGATTCGAACAGTACTCTTTCTCTAATCATGCTCTATATAAATGCAAAAATGGAGCAGAAAACTCTGGGTAGTTCTGAAGTTTACGGTGGAGAGCAGCACCTGTACAGAGCACCCTACAACATCAGCGACACTCTAAAGTTGCACACTTCAAATGTCTGCTTTTCCATCAAAGTTTTTAAGCCTAGGATTAGGACATTGCCACCCATGCTGAGATAGAAAGGGACAAAGTATTTTGCCGTTTCTACAGCAATGTCTTTAAGCATAGGATTAGCACAATGCCATCCATGGCGAGCTGTTAAATGACAACAGCCTTTTACCACAGTCACAGCATTACAGCTTTAGATTAGTAAAATACCATCCAAAGCCAGCCTGAAATGAATAAGGGGCGAAAGAGCCATTCTGGGAGGAGAGGGTATGCTATATAGGAAGGCCAGGGGTAGGGTTCAAAAGCAATATTCTTCAATAGAAGGAGGAGACTGCCAGGAAAAACCAGTTTCAGTCACACCCCTACTCTTTGAACCCAGCCAGATGGCAGGCTTAAGAAATGACTGTGGAGATGCCAGGGTGAGGGAAAATAGGGCGATGAGCCATCCTGGAGGGTGGGTTTAGCCAGCTCTTGCCTCCCTGTTCAGACCTCAGCCATATTGAATTCTTGAGAAATAGTGCTTTCTGGGACTCCATTGTGCCACACTTTGGAGGTAATGGTCATGCCCTGGGGTGTTGTCCTATACCTCAGTGGGCAAGAGCGCCCTCCTGTGTGATCCCAGAGAACAGTGAATAAGTATCTGAGAGGTGCAGTGCCTCTCATATCTGCTGCTTGAAACTAGAGGAAGAAAGAGGGTCCATGCTGGAAGTTTGATTTGCACCAATCATGCCCTGCACTCTGACTGACTGTGCCTGCTCCACAACCTGGAACTACAGCCCTGTGGATCAAATCTGCTTAAAATGACTAAAGAGTGGATTACTACCAGTGGATTTGCAAGGGTTTTGTCCAAGTGAATTGTGGGAATTAAAGTCCAAAGCTTTCAAGGGGCATCTCCCAGCTTCCAGACCCTTTGATTCATTTTTGGACACTCGTTGACCCTCAAAGGAACTTCAGTAAGAAGTTCCAGAAGTATGAAGAAGTTTGGAGCAACATTGGAAAAAGATCCATAGGAGCACCAACTCGACCTGGCCAGCTAATCTGGTGACCCTCAAGCTGGCCTGCCCTTCAGTTTTGTCCTGGTGAAAAGCCACAGAGGTCTGACATCTAGGGTTTGACAAGCTGGTTGAAACCCAAGCCAGCAAACTGTCACCAAATGTGGCTTGGCGAAGAGTATCAATGGACCTTGGAGGTAAAATCTCTGTAAAAGTTTCTAAGTCCGAATGTAGGAAAGGCGACTGGGAACAACCGCGAGAGACAAGCCGCCCACCTTCAACTGCGAGCAAGCCTGTATCTCTGGTTCACCACGCTGGAAAGCTCTGGAGGTCTGACTTCCATTCGTTTAACTGGGAGCATGTCGCAAGGCAAGCTAGCAAACCCTCACTGAATCAGGACTGGCTGAGAGCTTCGAGGGACCCCAGGAAGAAAAGCTCCAGAAAAGTTTCTAAGTCAAAAGGTAAAAACTTTGACTGAGACCTACCTAGAGGGGTAGAGGTGAAGGTCTCCATCACAGTGGACCTGAAACTTGACTTTGTCCCTGTCTAGCGTGACCGATGTCCCAATAGGCACAATAGGGTTCTTTGTGTTATACAGTTCCTGATATTTTTTTTAAACATATCTTTGGTTTCTTATATCATTTTTTTATTTTTGGTGCCACTTTAAAGCTACACATATTTCCTATTTTTATAAATTAATGTTGGGTTTTTATTGTGAGTTGTATCTTCATTATTTACAGAATTGGTGCTTACTTATCTGTCTTTGAAGTTAAGCCTACCTGCTCGCAGCCAAGCTACCAAGGGTTCAGCATGGGAATAATTTTTTGAGACCTATTCTGAGCCCTATATTTTGGCAGTGGCCTTATTGCCAGTGGTAGATAGTGATTTACCACTACTAATATCCACTTTTCAACACCTGAGCTAACTATAATGTATATTCCTGCAATACACTGCTTATGACCTAACATACCTTTCATTGCTCATGAGATGGTCAGTGACGTCACTGATGATATCATCCACTGATTGTGAGTGTTTTCTAAAGGTTTATGAGTGTTAAACAAATATACTAATATACAAAAAGTTAAATTATTCTACTATTTGACATAATTTATGTGAGTGGCTGTGTGAATTTGGTTGTGAGTGGGTGTATGAGTGGGTGTTTGAGTGGCAGTATGTGTGAATAAGTGGGTACTTGAGTGAAAGTGTGAGTGGATCTATGGGTGAGTGACAGGGTGTGTAAGTGGGTGTATGTGTGAATAAATGACTGTTGGAGTGGGCATATGGGTAAGCAAGTGGTTGTATGAGTGGATGTATTGCTCAGTAGGTATCTGTATAAGTGGCTGTATAGGTGAGCGAGTGGGCATGTGAGCGATTGTATGCATGTGTGAATGGGTATGTGAGTGGGTGTATGGGTGAGTAAATGGGTGTATCAGTGGTTGTATGAGTGAGTCAGAAGCTCTTTTACTAGTTTATGGGTGAGTGAATGGAAAGGGAAGACCACTCGGTCCCCCCGAACGTATGGATGGGTGCCCCGATCCCCCCCGGGAAACCATTTTGGGCGGGGGGCATGGTTCGGCTGGTATGCCCAAAGCGGCATAGCCGGAGCACGCCCTTCCCGCCCAGAAGGGGTTGTCCTAGACACCCGCCCGGAAGACCGCGCCCAGTGGGCGTACCTGAGAAGGGTCCCCGCCCTCCCGCAGACGGATAAATAGAGCGGGAATCCAAAGAAGCGTCCTCTTGTTCCAGTGCTCTGAAGGCTGCACCACTCGTTGCTCGTGAGCCCTCGACGGAACAAGCGGCAAATTTTGAGAACTTGTAATCTTGTTGTTTCTCTTTCAGTGCCAGGAGAAGGATCTGGGACCTCGTCGATCGACTTGAGCGGAGTAAACGAAGCAATGGCCGGCAAAAAAGCGGGAAAGAGCTCCGAGCTGGAGAAGGTTCTGCGCACCTTGTCGAACCGAATGGCGATCATGGACCGAAAATTGGGTAAAGTAGATTCGATCGGTCGAGGTTTGGCCGAGTTTAAGAAGCAGTTAGTGGCCCAGAACAATCCCTCGGGCCGTCCGAAGAAGGTGATAGGCCCGGCCTTGCCGGGAGTCGGCCCTGAGGGTAGGGGGAAGCGTAGTAAGAGGAGAGCGGTTTCTGGGGAGGATCCGGTCCCGGAGGTGCCCCCAGCTGCCCCCATCACACCGGCGGACAGCCTGGTACCGAGTCCGGATATAGGTTTACCAATCCCTGTTGTAATTACCCCGGTTAATGATGATCAGATGCCCCCAGAACTGGCCCTTCAGTTGGCGGCAGTGTTGCCCTGGCTTAAAAAGAAAGCAGAGGGGGCAGTGGCTGCGGGGGATCCGGCCGAGGAAGCTAGACTAATAATCGAGCAGTTACGGCAGTCGAGAGAAGCCGGGACGGCGAATGTTCCTTCTGTTTCCCCACAGGTGGTGCCAGGAGTACCTACGGTTGGCCGGGAAAAGACAGCAGATACGGCGGTTGAACCCGGTAAGAACCCATTGCCAATGGCGGGGGAAAGTTCAGTGCCTTCAAGGCGCGAGAGGGTGGCCCAGCATATCCCAGCGGCCACAAAGGAAATGATATGGGGGGACAAGTATGTGAATATGTTTTCATTATTGACCGACCATCGTGAGATGGAATATGCAAAGACCCAGAAAGATTTATGGCACCCCAGCGTATGTCGGGCCAAGATGGCAGAATTTAGGGTCGACGAGACCGTAGCGAACTGGGTGAAGGCTTTCTCGATATTTACGGCAGTAATGGGGGAACGTAAGCCTGAAGTGTTGCCCGAGCTATCCTGTTACCAGAATAGGATCATGGATTTTTATAACATGTATGGGGGGAACGAGTGGAAAGGATATGACATGCAATTCCGAAAGTCTAAAGAGTTTGATGCAACTTTGACCTGGGGTTGCCTCGACACGGTTTCGTGGCACAAGCAGCTCTTGCCTGGATAGGCAGGTACGTCCTCGCCGGGCGGGAGCGGGCCTGGGACAGTTCACCAAAAGTCTGCACAGCCCTTTCGAGCAAGCGCCGGTGGGGAACCACAGCCCAAGACCGGCGGAAATGGGGGCAAGCGCGGGGTTTGTTGGGGCTTCAACAGAGGCAACTGTAACAGGCCCCAGGGAACATGTAGGTTCCGGCATGCGTGTGCGGGTTGTGGGAACTCCTCACACCCGGAGAGTAGCTGTAGATCCAAGAGCGGTGGTTCGGGAGGAAAGGGGTGGTCCAAGCAAGAGTGAGGTGCTGCTTGGGAAGCAATCATCTTCTCCCGTCGACATCATGGCTTTGACTCCCTGGTTGAACAAATACCCTGATCATGTATCCGCCGGGATTTTGAGGAGCGGTTTGCTATATGGCTTCAACATTCCGGCGGGGAATTTTCGGGGTAGCCCCTTTTGTAAAAATCAGCAATCTGTCCAACACAACCCAACTGTGGCAGCTAGAAAAATTTCCAAAGAAGTCAGCTTGGGGCGGGTAGCGGGGCCTTTTCCATGCCCGCCGGTGGCGGACTTCGTGTGCTCACCTCTGGGAGTGGTTCCGAATAAAGACCCAGGGGAGTATAGACTCATTCACAACCTGTTGGCCCGAGGGGCGCCTCGGTGAATGAAGCCATTGATCCGGATATCTGTTCAGTTTGGTACGCATCGTTCGATGATGCCGTTGCCATATTGAATCACCTGGGCCCCGGGGCTCTGATGGCGAAATCGGACATCGAATCGGCGTTCAGGTTGCTCCCGGTACACCTGCGAGACCAGCGCTTGCTAGGTTTTACGTTCCAAGGAAGTTATTATATGGATAAATGCATGCCCATGGGTTGCTCCATTTCTTGTGCTTATTTTGAGATGTTCAGCTGCTTTTTAGAGTGGGCATTCACCGAGGCCACAGGGCATAGACAAGTGATGCACTATCTAGATGACTTCCTGTTCTTAGGGCCGGCCGGCAATGCGAAATGTGCACAGGCGTTGCAGGACTTCTGCATCCTCATGCAGGAGTTTGGAGTCCCATTGGCACCAGGTAAGACGGTGGGGCCATCTACTTCACTGGAGTTTCTGGGAATTGAGCTCGATTCAGTGGAAGGATGCTTCCGTTTGCCAATGGAGAAGGTGGCCAAGTTCAGGGCTTCCTTAACACAATGCCTGGGCAAAGAGAAAGTGACCCTTCACCAGTTACAGCAAACAGTGGGTCAGCTTAACTTTGCCTTGAGAGTAATACCGATGGCTCGCCCCTTCTCACGCTCTATTGCACAAGCTATGGTCGGCCTCAAGGAGGGACACCACCGTACGAGACTGTCGGCAGAGTTTCGCCAGGATATGCGCATTTGGTTGGCATTTCTGGCGGACTTCAACGGTTGAGTAGTGTGGAACAAACCGCCAGCATCGTCGGACGAACTGGGTTTGTGGACCGATTCAACCGGGAGTGTGGGATTTGGCGCCATCTTTGGTAACCGATGGTCGGCGCAAGTATGGCCGACGTGGTGGCACTCCAGCGGCCTGAAAGGTAACATTGGGTTCTTGGAGCTGTTTCCCATTTGGGTTGCTCTCTTGGCATGGCCAGACGATTCTAGGGGCCGCTCAGTAGTGTTTTGGTCCGACAATATGACTGTGGTTGAGTGCATTAATCAGCAGGCAGCCCGCTGCAAGTGGATCTTGAGACTGTTGAAAGAAATTGTTTTACATTGCATGAGATTGAACGTACAGTTCAGGGCAAAACATGTGCCGGGTGTACTGAATAATGCAGCTGATGCACTCTCTCGTTCACACATGCAGGCTTTCAGGGGCTATCTACCCACAGCGGACCTAGTAGCGGCACCGTTCCCCGAAGCACTATGGCTGATCGGTGCACCGGATTACAGGACCTCGTGGCAGCCAGCTTAGCTCCCAGGACGAGGAAGGCTTATGAGGGAGCGTTTAGTTCCTATTGCACATTTTTAGGCCCGGCAGGGAGACATAGCTGGGGACAGGAGGAATCCTTCCTGGGGTTCTTGGTAGCGCTGCATAGAGAAGGCCGATCAGCGGCAACTGCCAACAGACATAGGGCGGCCAGTTCATTCATGGCACAGCTCCACGGCATAAGGGACCCGACGGGTTCCTTTTTAGTCAGGAAGGCGCTCCGCGGATGGCAACGCCTGGAGGGTCGCAGACAAGATATGAGGCGCCCGATTGGTTTAGAGAGATTGTCTCTGCTTTTAGCAAAGCTGGATGAGACATGCTCCTCCCCTTCCGAAGCAGTTCTGTTCCGGGCAGCTTTCGCCTTGGCATTCCATGGGGCCATGCGGGTAAGCAAACTCGTGGCGAGGAACAAGAAAGATATGGAGGGAGGCTTATGCAGGGATCACGTACAAATAAGGGGTTATTCGATGCTAATCTCGATAGCCAGGTCCAAGACAGACCAGGGAGCTATGGGAGATAGTGTTGTTGTGCAGCGCGCTCAAGGGTGCCCCACTTGTCCGATAAAGTGTTTAGAGGAATATTTGGCACAGAGGTCGGCGACATGGGGAGAGAGCCTGCTTAGGCACAAGGATGGCACCCCTCTGACGAGATTTCAGTTTCAGAAGGTGCTAGCACTTACAATCGCTGCGGCGGGCATGGACCCGTGCGATTTTGGGACCCACTCATTTAGAATATGGGCCGCTACTGAGGCTACGGCCCGGGGTCAGGGTGCGGAAGAAGTGAAACAGCTAGGCCGTTGGTCCTCGAACTGCTTCAAAAGGTATGTGCGATTGCACATGTTGTAAAAGACTGATGAAATGCACTCACGCTTCTTGTCTTTTGTTTGAATTACAGTTTCGCAAGCCTGTGACGCGGGGCGGAATTGGGAGTCAACCCAGCACCAGGAGACCAGCGGTCGAGGATCACCGACTGGAGAGCAAGTGGTATGGGTCGTGGGCCACTCATACGTGAGGCGTGCCGGGAACGTATTCATGGCAGGTGACGCGACTCACGCATCTGGGGAATACGGGTACAGAGTGACCTTCCATGGGAAGGGTGGCCTCTGTTTTGACCAATTTCAATCGTTTGTGGAGGGTCTTTTAGGGCGGCAAAGGTCACCGCCATCTATAGTCATAGTACACTTGGGGGGCAATGACTTAGTAAAACTGGGAAGACGAGTGTGGTTAGAACACATTCTGGCGGCAGTTAGCTGGTTGGCTAAGAGGCTCCCGGGGTGCACAATCGCCTGGTCCCACATGATCCCCAGGAAAGTTTGGCGGGGGGGTCTCTCTGTGTCAGCGTTGAACCACTCGGTAAAGAGGGTCAACAATAAAATTGGGAAATTGTTTCACTCCGCGCAGTTGCATAGCATTCCCCATGGGTGTATTCGGGGTGATCACTTTTATCTGAATGATGGGGTTCACCTGACCAGGGCGGGGAATGATTTACTCATAGGAGATTTCATAGCATGGCTAAGGGGTTTGAGGAGGCATGACCTTTAGGAGGTGTGGGGGGGCCGGATAGTCGGTCAACTATCCTGCCTGTGGCGGTAAGGTCATGATTGATGAGCAGTAATTTCAAGGTCCCTAGAGGGGGGCGCCACCCAGAATGGATGGGAGCGCCCGGGGGAGGCGGCCATTGGTCCCTTCCACGGGGAGGCGACACCCACTACGGATGGGTTGCCTAGGGGGAGACGGCCATAGGCCCCTCCCAGGGGGGAGACAGCTAGATGCCCCTCCTATGAATTTGCCAGGGGCCGGATATCCGCTCCGGCGGAAGAGAGTGTGGGGAAGGGGGGGAGTCCACGCTGTCCTTCCTACAGATACCTCACACGGGAACTCGGACGACCTTTAAGATGGCGTCCAGTGAAAGGGGGCCCCCACGACAAGGAAAGTTACAGTTGGCAATGAGGGTAAAGTCCTCTGCGCATGCGCCACTCACACCGTGAGGGCCGGATTTTGGTAGTAGGGATCTGACACCGGTTAAGACCTTGCCGTTGCCCCTTAATGCTAGGATGTACAATTTTAATTTAGAATGTATGCATTTTCAGGATGCTAGACTCGGCTAGGAAACCTTTGTATTAGAGATCTGTGAAGGTTAGCCAAAGAACATGTCTTCATCAAAATGTAATGAAAGTAAAATTGTACATAAATCATGAAACGTTTTAATTTAATGTTTTAAATTTTGTTTCATATTTTAATAAATACGGCCGGGGGAGTAACTCCCCCCCGCCTTCCAAAAGTTCAAACCTGCGTCTGTCTCCTCCCATTGGGGAATTGGTGTTGGGAGGGGGTGGCGGGCATCCCGGCCATATGGAAAGGGAAGACCACTCGGTCCCCCCGAACGTATGGATGGGTGCCCCAATCCCCCCGGGAAACCATTTTGGGCGGGTGGCGTGTTTCGGCTGGTATGCCCAAAGCGGCGTAGCCGGAGCACGCCCTTCCCGCCCAGAAGGGGTTGTCCTAGACACCCGCCCGGAAGACCGCGCCCAGTGGGCGTACCTGAGGAGGGTCCCCGCCCTCCCGCAGACGGATAAATAGAGCGGGAATCCAAAGAAGCGTCCTCTTGTTCCAGTGCTCTGAAGGCTGCACCACTCGTTGCTCGTGAGCCCTCGACGGAACAAGCGGCAAATTTTGACCCACCCACCAGCCCCGATTGCAATGTTTTGTTTGAATAAAGTAAAAGTTTATGATATCCGATTGTATTAAAGAGATGCAGTCACGTTTTTGCAGCATTTATGTATGCCTTGGGATTAAAGAAATGTGTATAGGAGTGTATCGCATAGTAAAATTGTCTTCTGCTTTAGGACTTTTTTCCCTTTGTAGAAATGTAAAGTTGATGACTCGTCAAGCTGTGTCAGATTAGGCGAATTTTTCTTCCCTTAGTAGGTAAAACAACTGTTGTATTTATTTTTTGGTCGGGCGGTAAGGTCATGATCGGTGAGCAGTAATTTCAAGGTCCCTAGAGGGGGGCGCCACCCAGAATGGATGGGAGCGCCCGGGGGGAGGCTGCCATTGGCCCCTTCCACGGGGAGGCGGCACCCACTACGGATGGGTCGCCTAGGGGGAGACAGCCATAGGCCCCTCCCAGAGTGGAGACGGCTAGATGCCCCTCCTACGAATTTCCCGGGGGCCGGATATCTGCTCCGGCGGAAGAGAGTGTGGGGAAGGGGGGAGTCCACGCTGTCCTTCCTACAGATACCTCACACGGGAACTCGGACGACCTTTAAGATGGCGTCGAGTGAAAGGGGTCCCCCACAACAAGGGAAGTTACAGTTGGCAATGAGGGTAAAGTCCTCTGCGCATGCGCCACTCACACCGTGAGGGCGGGATTTTGGTAGTAGGGATCTGACACCGGTTAAGACCTTGCCGTTGGCCCTTAATGCTAGGATGTACAATTTTAATTTAGAATGTATGCATTTTCAGGATGCTAGACTCCGCTAGGAAACCTTTGTATTAGAGATCTGTTAAGGTTAGCCAAAGAACATGTCTTCATCAAAATGTAATGAAAGTAAAATTGTACATAAATCATGAAACGTTTAAATTTAATGTTTTAAATTTTGTTTCATATTTTAATAAATACGGCTGGGGGGGTAACTCCCCCCCGCCTTCCAAAAGTTCAAACCTGCGTCTGTCTCCTCACATTGGGGAATTGGTGTTGGGAGGGGGTGGCGTGCATCCCGGCCATATATCTGTGTGAGTCACTGTATGGGTGGGTGAGTGGGTATGTGAGTGGCTGTACAGGTGTGAAAATGGGTAAGTAAATGGTTCTGTGGGTGTATGAGTGGGTGTATTAGAGGTTTTATGGGATGTGAGTAGGTGTGTGAGTGGTTCTGTGGATTTTGTCATCAGTGTTGTCATCAGGGATGTCAATTGAGATGTTATCAGTGATGCCATGATTGATATTACTGACCATGTCACGAGTTATGTAATATATGAGGTCATAAGTAGTGCTTTGCCGGTGAGTAAGTTCTAGTTAGCTCAGGTAAGTATAACTGTTGAATTTTACTCGTTTTTAACAAGTGAAATCTGAGCCTAACTATAACATTCCTGTAATTTTTTGGTAAATTGTTAAGGGTATTTTAAATCTATTTCCTACCTAAAGGTTCCTGTGACCTTTGGTTTGTTCAGTGAATTTGTATGGTTTTGTAACATTATTTCCTAACTGTAGCATCCATGTAACCGTTGTTTTTTTCAGTTTATTTCTTAATTTTTGTAAATTCTATTTTCTAACTGTAATCTGTAACCTTTTAGAGTAGGTGTTTTGGTGCTTGTTTAGGTTGATGAGTGGGCGAATGACTGTCTGAGTGTATGTGTGAGTAGGTGTGTGAGTGGATATATGGCTCTGTGACTGAATGTGTGAGTTACTGTATGGGTGAGTGAGCGGCTGTGTGAGTTTCTTCATGGACGAGTGAGTGGCTGTGGCAGTGATGGTATGTGTGAGTGAGTGGCTGTGGGAGTGTCTTTGTGGATACGACAAGAAAGAAACTACTCATCATAGACACTGCAGATCAGATTCCACTCCAATAGATTAATGATACATTCACATTCAGTCAGAATTTCAGATTGTTTTTGAATGTGGAATACAAGAGGGTACACACTTACTTTGTGTTCACTTATCCCAAGAATTTAGAATCATTTGTGCTTTACAGAAGAGGAGTTTAAACTGGAGCACCTGCTGTGTGTGTATTTGTTACTGTTTCCCATTAATAATTAACTGCTTCCATGCCCATGACGGAGCAAAAAGGGTTTTTGGAGGGGAAGAGTCAGAGGGAAGAGTTTAGAAAGGTTTGTTTAGGGGGATCGGTATAGTAAAAGAGGTGTCAGAAATTAAGTGAGCTATTGCCCAGAGTCACATGGTGCTGAGCTGAGCTGCCGCTGGACCCGGGAATCGAACTGTGAACCCTGTGCTCCAAAGTCAGTTGCCCGGGCCACTGCACAACACCTTTCCGTTTGTGGTTTGGGAAACATGAGAGACTGGTTGTAGAGGATATAATGATAGATGTATAGGGTGAGAGACAGGGTAGTACATTGGAAAGAGTAGTAGAAAGAAGTTTGAGATCAGTCAGAAAGTTGGGCTAGATGGTATATTGAGAGAAGTATAGGCCGATAAAAAGGGTAGTGCTTTGGAAATGCTAAATTAGAAGAAAGTGATAAATATATAGATCCATAAGTACATTGGAAGTATACAGATGCTTAAAGGAGGTAAGTATATCCAGATTAAAGATATTGATAGAGGTACAGGATGAGAAATAGGATAGTGCATTGAATATGCTTTTTCAGGAGAAAAGTAACAGACACACAGATCCAAATACATGTAGGTACATAGATGCACAATGGAAGCAAGTACATGTAGACCAAAGATGTTTTTTTTTTACAACATAATTATTCTACATGTTTATACAAATCAATACACAAAGATAGGTAGATATCTATAGGGAAATAAATGCTTATATACAGAGGTACACATACATAGGGTGGGCATTAATGAATGGGAACATGGTCAGCATTATTGGCACAGGTCCCGACCAGTCTGGAACAGGCTCAAAAAGGAACTCACCCTTGTCCTCTCCATCCTTAGCCTCGACGCCCGGGTTGAGAAGCCCTAAGCCTTGGCTGTTTATAGCTCTAGTAGTCAGGTGACCCCTTCAGCCAATGGGAACCCTAGTTCTAACACTAGCCAATCACAACACTAGCCCTAAAATCTAGAACCAGTAGGAAAACAGGTCCTTACAGCCAATCTTAGCCCTAGTCCAAGCACCCAATCAGTTTCAAAAACCCTGATCTCTACGTCCAATAGAGACCCTAGCCCTACCAGTAATCCCAACCCAAGTCCAAGCAACCAATGACACAGGAAGCCCTAGTCCCTACTTCCAATAGAAAGCCTAACCCTACTCATAATCCCACGTCTAGTCCAGCAACCAATAACACCAGAAGCCCTAATCGCTACTTCCAATTAAAGGCCGAATCCTAGCCCTAGTCCCACCCTAGTCGCAACAACCAATAACAGAGGAAGCCCTAGTCCCTACTTCCAATAGAAATCCTAACCCTAGCCCTAGTCCCAAACCTACATTGATTGAATCACAAACCCAGAAACCAATCAGAACCCTCAAATACCCAACCAATGAGGACACTAACCCTAATCCAATAGAAACATCAATCAGTGTACACATGTACCAAACAATATCAGACTATATAAGGTCCCCGCTATCACAGACAAGGTTTGCTGGCCAGGGAGTTGGAAGCTGCTCCTCTATTCAGAAATCTCCTAGGAGACAGGCAGGCTCAATTCACACTTTGGACTTCTGGAGATAAGGCCCTAACAAACTTGTCCTCTAACAACACTTTTGTATAAAGCTTTGCTCCCTCTCCTGGCCCAAAAATGAAGTGCACAGTCCCTATTAAACACAGTTTAAACAGCTTACAGCAGATTACTGCTGTCTCAGAGGGGAACGGGGCTGGTTTCACTGACTATTTAACACAAAATGGTTGCTGGGGTGCACTGCTTATCATACAGGTCTTAGCACAGAGCAAAGGAGACATATGGAGGGAAAAGTGAATGTCACAGGGAATGAGAGGGAAAAACTACAGCGATTAAACTGCAAATCCCACAATTCAAAAGGTTAAATGGAAGCCGTCACGGGCAAGGAGAAACCACAAGTTTAAACACAAAAACATGGGATTAATTATGCAATCACTGGCAGGTTAAAACTACAATTCTAAACTGTAACACCCACAGGCAAAGACAGGTAAAGAAATTTAAAAAAAATAAATAAATAAGAAGATGCAAACAGAGATAGGGTACATTTAAAAAAAAACTTTTTTAGGAAAGAGACAGCACTAGTCTGCCTACTTACCACTTCCTGGACTCTGCTCACTACAATCTGGGCACAGGTAGGCTGCAACCCACAAGATGGAGGAGAATTATTTGGGGTGCACCCAGCAAAGCCTTAAGGGTATGGATGAGTGAGTGGCTATATGGATGAGTGAGTGGCTATATGGGTGAGTGAGTGGGTGTGTGAGTGGCTGTACAGTTGAGTGAATGTGTATTTAAGTAGTTGTATAGGGGAGTGAGTGGGTGTGTTAGTAGCACTATTGGTGAGTAAGTGAGTGAGTGACTGTGTTAATAGTTTTATGGTTGAGTGATAGGGTGTGTGAATAGTTACATGGGTGATTGACTGGGTGTGTTTTAGTAGCTGTATGAGTGAATGAGGGGGTGCGTGAATAGTTGTAAGGGCGAATAACTTAGTGATTGTATGAGCAGGTAAATGACTGTGCAAGTGGTTGTATAGCTGAGTTATTTGGTGTGTGAGTGACTGAATATGTGAGTGACTGTGTAAGTGCCTATAGGGCTGACTGAGTGGGTGTGTGAGTGGCTGTATAGGTGAGTGTGGAAGAGGCTGTATAGGCGCGAGCAACTGTGTGAATGTCTCTGTAGCTGATTAAATGGGTATGTGAGTGAGTGTATGGGTGGGTGAGTGACTGTATGATTGAGTAAGTGAGTAACTGTGTGAGTGGTTGTATAACTGAGTGAGTGGATGCAAGCGCAGCTGTAGGGAGAGTAAGTAGGTATGTAAGGGGCTGTATGGGTGAGTGAAAAATATGTGTTTCTATTTGGGTGATTAGGAGGGCACATACTTCGCTGTAAGGGTAAATGAGCGGATGCATGAGTGAAGGTATGGGTGAGTCAGTTAGTTTTTGAGTGTCTATATGGATGAGCAGGTTACTGTGTGAGTGGTTGTATGAGTGAGTGACTGTGAATGTGTCTATGGCTGACTCAGTGGGGGTGTGAGTGAGTGTATCGATATATGAGTGACCGAGTGAGTGCCTGTATGAGTGAGTGACTGTATAAATGGTTATTTAGCTGAGTGAGTGGGTGTGTGAGTGGAAGTATGGGTGGGTGAGTGACTGCAAGTGCCTGTATGGGTAAGTGAATGGATATATCAGTAATTATATGGGTGAGTGAGTATGTGAATAGATGTATGGGAGAGTGAGCAACTGTGTGAACTGTTGTATGAGTGAGTGACTGATTATGTAAGTGGTTGCACAGCTTAATTAATAGATGTGTGAGTGGGTTAATGGGTAGGTGAATAAATGTGTGAATGTATGTATGGGTAAGTGATTGTAGTAGTGGGCGTTTTAGTAGCTGAGCTATATGGGTGAGTGAGTGGTATGTCGGAGTATGCATGATTGAGTAAATATGTGCAAGTGGGTGTATAGGTGAGTGTGAGGGTGCATGAGTAGCTATATGGGGGAGTGAGTATGGGCATGAGTGGCCATATTGGTATGTGAGTTGGTGTGTGAGTGGTTGCATGGTTGAGTTGATGACTGTGTAAGTGGTTGTATAAGGGAGTGAATGATAGTATGAGTGGCTGTGTGGCTGAGTGAGGGGGTATATGAGTGGATGTATGGGTAGGTGAGTGACTGTGGGCCCGATTCACAGAATGAACTTAAGACTCAATCCTAAATTTACTACTATTTTGGTATTCACAGAATGCACTTACTACTTTTGGCATTCACAGAATGCACTTACTACTTTTGGCATTCACAGAATGAACTTACTACTTTTGGTATTCACAGAAGTTAGGATTTTGTCTTAAGTTTGTCTTAAGACAGACTTAAGACAGACTTAAGACAGACTTAAGACAAAATCCTAACTTCTGTGAATACCAAAAGTAGTAAGTTCATTCTGTGAATACCAAAAGTAGTAAGTGCATTCTGTGAATGCCAAAAGTAGTAAGTGCATTCTGTGAATATCAAAATAGTAGTAAGTTTAGGATTGAGTCTTAAGTTCATTCTGTGAATCGGGCCCTGTGTGAGTGCCTATATGGGTGAGTGACTTTATGAGTGGCTGTGTGGCTGAGTGAATATATGTGTGAGTGGCTGTATGGGTGAGTAAGAGGGTATGTGAGTAGCTGTATGAGTGAGTGGGTATGTGAGTGGCTGTATGGGAGAATGATAGATATGTGAATAGTTGTATCAGTGAGTGAGTTGGTATATTGACATCATTATAGAGGAGTGAGTGGCTGTGTCAAAGACTATATGAGTGAATAACTTTCTGAATGAGTGCCTGTTTAGGTGAGTGAGGGCATTTGTTTATAGTTGGCTACATGAGTGGATGTGTCAGTGACTTTATAGCTGAAGGAGTGTGTGTCAGAGTGTCTGTGGGGAGAGTGAGTGGGTATGTGAGGCTGTATGGGTGAGTGAGTAGATGTATGAGTGGCTGTATGGGTGAGTAAATGTGTATGTAAGTATTTATATATGTGAGTGATTGGATGTGTTAATAGCACTATTGGAGAATGACTGTGTGTGTCAGTGACTATATGGGTAAGTGAGTGGCTGTATTTTAGTAGTATGAGTGAGTGAGTGGGTGAGTGAGTGAGTGAATTTGTGATGAGTTGTGCGAGTAGATGAGTGACTGTGTGAGTGGCTGTATGGCTGAGGAGGTGCATGTGTGAGTGATGGTCTGGGTGGGTGAGTGACTGTGTGAGGTCCTGTTTGGCTGACTGATTTGACATGTGAGCAGCTATATGGGTGAGTGAGTTGGTATGGGAGGCATTGTATTTGTGAGAGAATGGGTATATCGGTATGGGTGAGTGAGAGGGTGCATAAGTAGCTATATGGGTGAATGAGTGAGTGGGTGCGTAAGTGGCTGTATGGGTGAGTGAGTTTGTTTGTGAGTATGTATGGGGGAGTGGGTTAATATGTGAGTCGTTGTATGAGTGAGTAACTGTGCGAGTGTTTCTATGACTGACTGAATGGGTGTGAGAGTGAGTATATGGGTGGGTGAGTAACTGTGTGAGTGCCTGTATGAGTTAGTGAATGATTGTGTTAGTAGTTGTATGGCTGAGTGAGTGTTTATGCAAGTGGGTATATGGGTGGGTGAATGACTGTGTCTGTGACTGTATGGGTGAATGTGTTGGTGTGTAAGTAGTTAGATGGATGAGTAAGTGGGTATATGAGTGGCTGTATTGGTAAGTGAGGGGGTGTATGCGTGACTATAAGGGTGAATGAGTTAGTGTGTGGGTGTCTGTGTGGATGAGTGAGTAACTGTGAGTGGTTGCATCACTGAGTGTTTGAGTGGCTGTATGACTCAGTAAATAGGTATGTGAGTTGGTATATGGGTAGATGAGTGATTGTGTAAGTACCTGTATTGTTGTATATCGATTTAGATTTTGTATGAATTTCCTGATTCATGCCCTTACATAGGTGAATTTATTCACATTGCCCTTATTTAGGCATAGAAATCCAGCCCTTATTTAGGTATAGTCCATGCTACCCAAATACAGGCATGGCTACTTACATCCGTTCATCTATGCCACAACGAGTTCCTGGAAAACCAGACTCTTAAGCCTTTAGGACGTCCCCTTGCTTGAATATTGATTTCTCCAAGAACTAATTTATTAGGCAGAACATCTATTCCTTAGGGGTTCACTCATGACTTTCTTATGCCCAACTTTTACATCAATACTGGCATTCCTAAACACCTTCAAGGTATAAATATATCTTCACTCGCTATGGCAAGGCACGGTGCGGTGCGGTTCGGCTACCTACTTACACGACGCGGCTCGCCACAGCAAGTCCCGAAGGAAGTCAAGTCCCCAACTGAGGCACTGATCAGAAGCTGCCATTCTCCTCGCAGAGAATCAAGCTCCAGTCTTTCTTACTCCCCTTGCGGGGTGTTGGAGATCGAGTCCTGGGAAAGAGATACCACCCTCTCTCATTCTAAGGCATGGAGCTGATTAGAACTGAGAGAAACCTTTGGCAGTTCTTGGCACAACTAAACTAAACTATACCTAAAACAGCACCTACTTCTTTCCTTGTACTAGACTTAGGTTAGGTACACTGGGGTAGGATTATTTTAGAAGCACCAGTTGAGTATTTTAGCCTTTGTTATTTATGCATGTATTTTTATATATGTCATAGCTACAGACCATGCTATTACAGTACTATTTTATATAACTGTTAATGCTGTACGCATTATACTTCGCATTCTGTCTTACGATTGTAGCAGTTCATATCTCTTGCATGAAAAATAAGACTGTTCAATAAACTCTTTTTATTGAAACGCCCATCTTCCTATTTCTGTGCAACAACTTTGTAGAAACGAACTAAAGCTTTACATCAGAGATGGATACAACTGGTTAATTCTCTTACTGCAACTGGTGTTGAATACTTTTTTGATCCTTATTTGAAAACACAAGCATTCCTGCAATACAAACAAGAATGTCCTCTGCCTACTGAAATTCCGCCTCTAGACCAGTATGAATGCATAATTTATACTGATGGAGCTGCACAACCCATTACGGGAGGTAAACAAGCTTATAGTGCTGCATGCGCAATCGTTAAAGGTTGCAGGTGCAATGGCAAATTCAGACCTATGGTCACGAAAATGCAATCTCTAGAAGATTGTACAGCTATCAAGATAAAATGCAAGCATTCATATTGGCACTTGAAAGTACGGATCGCAAATACCCCACACTCATAGTGCGCGATTCTTTCAACTGTGTACAATCATATAATGAATATTTGCATAATTGGCTTCAAAATGGTTTCAAAGATGCAAAAGGTGGTACAATCAAGCATAAAATACTTTGGGAACAAGTAGTTCAGTTTCGAAACGGACTACTAAGCACTCACGTGATACACACGCTGAGTCAGCAACGTGATGGCGTTCACGTTGAAGGGAATTCATTGGCTGATGATGACGCAAAGGGGGCTGTGCAATCGACTTCCGTAGCTGCAATCACTCGTTCAAAAATTAAAATAGACAGTGAAGTAATGCTGTCTGTCAATGGTACAAGCAAAGGCAGCGGTAGTAGGTTAGCAAAAAGTTTCCACTCAAATACTCATATATAACTGATACCAATAATGTTCCGTTTGCTCAAATCCCTGGAGTGGGGGATAGGATAATTCCAAACATGGAACATAGATTAGGACTAATCCTAGCAGCACATGAAGGGCTCGCCTCCGCTCATGCAGGTATTTCCGCCACAGTATCGTTATTGAAACAGAGGTACTGGTGGCAAGGCATTAGGAAACAAACCCAAAACTATGTTTTCGACTGTGAAATATGTCAAAAGCTGAAAGTCTCTACTGTGAAACATCCTGCGCAGACGCTCCTGTTAATTTCAGATAAACCATAAGCTTGTGTTTACCTGGACCACTGCGGTCCCTTACAAAAAGATGGTAACTATAAATATATCATGGTCGCAGTAGATTCGTGTTCAAGGTTCCTTTGGATGTGGCATCAGCGCTCGGCTGATGCTCGAACTGTTATAAAAGATTTGCGAGTCTTTATCGGCACATACGCAATAGGCACCCTACATTCTGACCAGGGCCCTGCTTTTAGCTCTTGAGCTTAAAAGGAACTATGGCCAGTTTGGGTGTTGAATCGCTGTACTCTTCTCCATTACACCCTGGGGGAAATTCGGTTGTGGAAAGAAAAAAACGGGACAAAAAGCAGTCTATAACAGCTAGGGTATTTGGTTTGGGTGACGGGTGGGTCAAACATCTAATTGGGGTTCAATGTGCTCTTAATAACTTGCCAAGAAGTTCTCTAGGGGGTATCACCCCATATGAGGTCCTATTTGGGACAAGAATATTGATTCCGCACCTTGATTGTCGTACAGCAGTGGTGGATGCTAAACATTTTGATGTCAAAGATCGTTTGCTTGTTTTACAGGATTTAAATGAACTAAGAACGAAACAAAGCAATGCATTCCTGAAGCCAACCACCACTGGCGAAAAACCAACCATCCCAGCAAGGCCTGTCTGGATCCCAAAGCTTGGTGATCTAGTCAGAGAAAAGATCGCGGACAAGAAGGGATTTGGGCATTCTTACAGACAACCAGTACATGTTGTAGCAATCCCCAAAACAAGAATAATGAAACTGCCGCCCCTTGCTGGTAAAAAGGAGAACCGATAATAAGCAGTAGGCCAAGTGGACTCCAACAATGTAGCAGACACACTCCTCCAGCTACAATCCAAGAGGTTCAAACTAAGAGACTCATCACCATTGAAGAATCTGCAGTGAGAAAAGAAGGACTAAGTAACAAAGCTATGGGACTCGTTCCTCTTGAAACCCAAATAACAGTTCGTCCTGAAGCACCTGTCTACAATGAAGTAACAAGTGATCAAGTGGTTCCAGCGATTTTAACAAATCCGGATGCAATTCCAACCATTGACAGAACTGCCTCTCGCTATTTCATTAACTTCTGAGGATCCAAGCGAACCTGAAACAACGCTAGCAGAAAGAAATTTCAAAGAACAAGCAACAGACATTTTTCACCCCCTGAAAAAGACTTATCTGATTTCACCATGGATTGAACTATGGATTGTTTTGGGAATATTCTTTCTTTTACTCTGGTTAGCTCTGGGAATAACTCTGGGTATGCTGATAAAGGAAAGATATGTAAAAATGGACACAGCAAGTACACAAGTGAACTTACTTCTGAAGCCACACAAATCATCCCAGCATGAACAAAGAGACTTGTCAGCAGTGAACATCACAGCTGTTCCTATACCTGATGGTATAGCATGGGATAAAACAGAATATGACATTTTTGGCCCGTTGGAGCTGTTGAAGATTCCACACTTATTCAAGATTTCATTAAGTGACTTTATTACATCTAGTACCTTTTCAGATGATTGGGACTTTTAGACTGTTAATAATATGATGTCTGATCTTGAGATGTCTGCAATATTCACAAATCATGAATATTTAGAAGGCTCATCAGACTATGAACAAATGTATTGTTATAACCCTTATGGTAATCATTTCTTGCACAAGTCTACAATGACTAGCAATGTATATATGTATAACCAATGGTAACATTTTCTGACATCTCCAAAGGGTAGCTCAAAAACTTTTGCGAATAAGTTTCCATATTTTTCAGGATTCAATGTATCCAATGCAGAAATGTGAACAGGAATGAAAGTTATGTTAACCAATACAAAACAGATTTATTCTGCAGCCGGTTATGCCCAACTGTCTAGACAGGTTTTCGACTTTTGGAAAGACAACATTGAGACAAAAACTGGGGTTCAAAAGATTGGCAAGTGCAGGGGGTAGAAGCTTTGTTTAGAGCCTGTATCATCCCTGAGCAAAATATGTTTTTGAATGTCCAACAAACGTCTTGCCTTGGGTTAGCCAAGATCAAGGACATGAACACACGGACCATACAAATACCTGCAAGTAATAGCGACACGGGGGAGGTCAACGTACATAATATTTTGCATCACAACAGATTAGATCCACATTGGAACAAATGGTTGCTCCGGCCCCTAGACACAAATAACTGTCAAGATTGATCCTGAACAAAACTCAAGGTTTCAAAGTTAATAGGCCAGACCCAAGATATGTTCAAAGACAGCATCCTGGGGTAATAACATACAGTGTAGGGAAGCTATGCCTTGATTGGCTACAGAAAGCTACATTACAGGATGTAAAACAACACTTATCTTTACTTAACGATGGCGCAGACCTTAGTGAATCCTTGCTAGGACCAAGAAAACCACATCAAAAACGTTTCATATGTGCCGGCATATATGCTGCATATAACGAAATATGGAAGATTACACAAGCAGAGACTGCAGAATGAATATGAGAAATTGATCATATTAATTTAGAGACATCTCTCTCTGTAGTTGACAATGGGTTAACGACTCTGTCGTCCAGGATATATTCATTGGACAGCATTGTATCTTCTGCCATAGACATCATGGAACAAGACTTGGTCATGTTGCAACATGGTCAGTCTCAGCTACGTTCTATCATGCTATCGGGTTGGACGCTCCAAAACTTGCATTCAGGCTATGTGCCTTGGCGTTTAATCAATTCTACGTCACTGATTTCAGAATTCAATCTCACTGATAAATAGATCAAACTGGCACAAAGGGGAGCAGACTATATGGTCTTGAGCATTGAGAAACTGGAAAGATTACCATTTACAGTGGCAGAAAAACCAGCTACTTAATGGATAATTACAAAATTGGGATACAAACAAAACTCAGGGCGCTCCTCTTATTATCAGGGAATAGTGTTAGCTATATACATAGTCGTGGATGGTGCATCTAGGGGAAGGGCGTGTATCCGACACCCTTATCTCTCTGTGACACACAGAAATAGAACAGTACCAATTGCCCCTGAGCACACAATTAATATATAAGTCCAGATATCCTGATGCTTAGATTAGTCAGCAAACCACAAAATTATAGTAAAGAAAAAGTCCTTTGATTCTCCTTCCGATTTTAATTCCAAATGTTCCAATATTGATCAGATTCCAATGCAAATCTTCAGTACATCAATTCAGGTCAAGATGCCAACACGTGTTTCGTCGTGTGTGCATTTCACACATAGACTTCCTCAGGGCTGAAAACACAATATACAGAAGCCCTGTATTAAAATCATTCATATTAATAGCTTTCGGGAAATATAGGTATAGTCCCCATCACCACCGAACTTATTTCGTGCAAGAGATGTGTGGGCTCAAGGTCGGAAAAAGATAGGAAAGAAGAATTACTCCCAAACAGGATCACCAACGAAAGGTGCGTACCCTAAAGCCAATAACACAAGAGAGAGTGAGGTCTCCTATTCACCTTCAAATTATAGGTATATAATTCTCTCACAACTTCAGTTCTTCTATCAACAGATTTGCGAATGTCTGAATAATATAAAAGACAGACATCACAATATACTCAAAATGCTTGTTATACTTCTCCCTGCGTTCCTAGCAGAAGTCTACTTATTAAGTTACTCCACAAGTTTAAATAGTATATCCACTAAAAGGAACTCAAACATTCTAACTACATTCCCATTAATGCAATTTAACCAGCGATGGACTCGTCTTAGGGCTGCCCACGTGAAACCACAATACGGTACAAGCTAGTGACTCACCCAAAGTCTCGTGGTGATCACTTCACGAGAATTACCTTATCGCCTCTGTCACAATCGTTCTGCAATAAATATCCACATGACAGAACAAACATAAGAAATTCTGCAAATCTCAAAATATAAACTGAAAATCAGCGTAATGACTGCACTCACCAAATCCAGCAATATAAATCTCTTTAGGTTGGGGCGCTGGAAATTAGAAACGTGAACGTTCACTATACACGTAAAAATAACATTGGAATAATGTCAATTACAAACTGCGCATATATGCTCACCTATCTCATACAAAATAACCGCCCGGTCCCCAGGCTAATCCGTATAATTCAATATATCTGATGTGTTGATCAACTTCTAACAAATATAGGACCTTCGGTGAAAAAATAAACAAAAGGTAAAAAACAGTTGTCAGTGATGGTGTTATAAGGATCGTTTACCGGTACTCTCACAACCTTCACCCCCGCGTATAAATCTTACCGAGGGTAGTCAATGCAGGCGGAACATCGTGTAAGTCCCCACCTAGAACACGAAGGAAACCATTAAGTTCTGGCTTCATAATCGTTTGTCTCAGTATTTTAAGCTAAAACCAAAGAGCCGGCGCCGAGCACACAACCACTCACCCGTCGTGCAGCGGCAAGTGTCCTCGCTGAACTTCGGCGTTTGCTGTAAGCGCCATCTTGGGATATCTAATTATAGGATCTACTGCAGTCGCCATCTTGTAATGGTGTGATACTGTCACCGTGAGTCAATATATGCCCATAACTTAAATATATGAATATTGTACCCCTCCGTGTTCAATAGTTTAAATCTAGCGTCAGGCGGCTCATACCAGGTAACGTATCGCCGCAAAATTCTCATTATCGAAAGAATAACAAATAATGTGCCATTGAAGTTTATCATTATCACCGCTAAATTCTACTCATTATCGAAAGAATAATAAATAAAGTGCCATTGAAGTTATCACTATCACCTCAAAACTGTTAATTACTACACACTGCTAAATGTGGTAAGTGCAGGACAGAGTTACCACATATAACTCATTTAAATCTAAATGATACTACCGTCACTCCATTGAATAACATAAGTGCCGATAGACTTATGTGGAAATCACCAACGCGTTCCACGACAAGACCAACAGAAGAAAATTACGATCACCCTGTGTAGCTGGGTGTGTTGTATATGCTTCCTCAGTAATAAAGCAAGAAGAGGTGTACAGATAGATTACACACCAAAGGAGGGAAAGACAGCCCAATATTTAGTGTATAAGAGCACAGTCTATAGTCCTGTACATATCTTGTATGTAAGAGCACAATAGATAAATCTCACTGAATACAATATTTGTTCACAAAGTTCGGAGGAAAGAGAAAAGAGCCTAATGGCAGTATATGTATATACGGTTGACATAATAATACATCAGATACATCACAAAGATACATCATTTCTCAACCGTGATTATTGATACATAGAAAAAGACACTGTGCAATATTAATTTTCTTTACATATCAATTACACATTGTTTCTCGAGAGCCAAGGTCATCATCATAAACATCATTAGTCCTGACCCAAGTAGTATTGATACTCATTATCAATGTTCAAACCCCTACTTACAGCCCGAAGCTTCATAATCCAGATTACTTCCCTTCTTCTAAGCTTAAGTTGTCTATTGCCACCCCTGGGGTCGGCTGTGACGTGATCTATTGCATGATAGCTAAATTGGTGTTGTTCCCGTTTATCATGATGCTGTACACTATGGGCTGCGATCGGGTATCTGGTGTCACCATTTTTCCAAGCACGAAAATGCTCTACCATTCTATCTCTCAGTCTTCTAATGGTGCTACCCACATATATCTGACCACATGAGCAGGCAATGACATATACAACATAAGTAGTGTCACAGTTTATAAATACATCTATGGTATATGTCTCTGAGCCATTGTAACTGAAACAAAGTACTTTCTTCTCTGCCCATCTGCATGAGTTACAACGCCCACATTTATGAAAGCCCTTCCTAAAGTCATCAAACCAAACTTCTCTCCTGGTTTTGATGGGATAACTTGGGCTTAAATCGTTGGCTAGTGTCCTGCCCTTCCTGTACGCAATTGAAGGTTTCGTAGTTATGAATGGCAGTAAATCTTTATCCGCCTTCAATAAATGCCAGTGTCTGTTAATGATAGAGTAAAGAGTATTCGATTCTGTATTGTATTGTGTGACCAGCCTCACTTTGTCTGGACTTTCACTAGTAACCACTTTACTCGCTAAGGTCTGTTGTCTTTGTAGGTTCTTAGCCCTCCTCCTGGCTTTGCTGATTACATCTCTGTTATAACCTCTTGCCATAAATCTATTAGACATATCTTGTAGGTTATGCTCAAAATCCTCTTCTTCAGAGCAATTCTTTCTTGCTCTGGTCATCTCTGAATAGGGAATCGATCTTTTCTGACAGTTTGGGTGACAACTGGTTGCATATAAAACTGCATTGCAACTCGTATCCTTCCTGAACATCCTCGAGCAGAGTCTCATGTCCTTCACAAAAAGCTCTACATCTAGAAATTCTATTCTCTTTGTGTCATGTTTAGTAGTAAACCGTAAGTTAACATTATTACTGTTCAAGTAATCAAAGAAACAATGCAAGTCAGCAAGCGAACCAGTCCAGATCATAAGACAGTCGTCGATATATCTGCCCCAGTATTGAATATATTCCATCCATCTTTGTCCTCGATGGCCCCAGATCCACTCCGCCTCGAACCACCCCAGAAAGAGGTTAGCGAAAGACGGAGCGAATCTGGAACCCATCGCGGTCCCAAGACGTTGTCTGTACCACTTCTGGTCGAATAAAAACACATTGTTTTTCAAGACAATATCAGTCATGCTCAGCAGCATCCTAGTGTGTTCGAAAAAATCTACTGATCTCTTGTTGAGAAAGGTTTCAATTGCCATAATGCCTAAGGAATGTTCAATATTTGAGTAGAGAGAAACCACATCTAGTGTTACCAAGTACATCCCTTCCTCCCATGTCACATCCGACATTATGTTAAGTACATGCTTAGTGTCCTGAATATAGGAGGGCAACGATTGTACATACGGTCTTAAAAATACATCTATGTACTGTGATATCTTCTCCGTGGGACCACCTATACCAGAAATAATCGGTCTCCCCGGTGGATTGTCTCTGTTTTTATGAACTTTTGGCAATGTGTACAGGCAAGGAGCTTTAGGAGTCGAGACTAACAAGTAGTTATATTCATCATTATCCAAAAGAGACAGGTCATACCACTCTTTAAGTTGGATATTAATACTCGTTTTTAATTTCTCTAGGGGATTACCACTAAGCACTTCATAGTAACGTGAGTCATTAAGTTGAGTATAAACTTCTGCATTGTAATTAGTGGTGTCCATGACGACAATATTGCCGCCTTTATCCGCCATACGAATAGTGATGTCATCGTTGTCCCTCAAGGTCCTGAGCGCTGCCCTCTCTGAACTTGTCAGATTATCCGGTTTCCTTAGATGTCCCCTCCTAGAGCCCTTTTCAATCATCTTGTCTATGTCTAATTCCACCATTCTGTGAAAAGTATCTATTGTGTTGCCTGTACTTAATTGTGGTGTCCACTTAGACTTCATTTTCAAACCACTACTCTCACTCATGAATCTATTAATTTCAAGATCATCAAGTAATTTCGCCATAGTAATGGGGTCTTGTTCACTTTCTGTTAGTGAAAGTAGTAGTTTGGTTGCATTCGCTCCCTCTATACTTAGATCACTCAGGGTCTGTGAATAATCAGAACTCATAGTTTTAATAGGTACATGCACAAAATGTTTCTTGATTTTCAATATCCGCACAAACTTATATACATCAATTTTAGCATGATACTAATCCGACGATACATTCGGACAGAAACCCAGACCCTTTTTCAACAGAGAGATCATATCATCAGTAAGAATCAGTTTCGACAAATTAATAATCTCCAGTTCCCAATTCTGTACATTAGGACTCTGAGTTAATCCTTCCACGATCTGAGTCTCATTCCTCTTCTTGGAGCCTGCTGACCCCTTGCCCCTTGATCCTCGTCTTGTCTTGACAGACCCCCACCTCTGCCTTGGTAGGTACTGTCCCGATTCCCTATTCTGACCCGTTTCACTTCCTCTAAAAAATTATTGCTAGTGTCTTCCACAACTCCATCAGCCTGCAATGTACCTCCCACCTCCTCATTCTCACTACTAGCCAACGAGGATAATTCTGTCTCACTCGCACTAGCAGTGACCTGGGACTTCTGTTTAGAACTACGGGATTGTTTGATTAAGTAATCGAACCGTTTAGCAAAGGTGAAAACGCGGCCCGATTTATAATCCCTCTCATCCCTTTGTAATTTACGTGCCTTCCTCCGTTTGATATCTGCCTGAAGGTCATTCAGATAATTATCAAGGATAGTGTAATTCTTGACAGTAGCCTCTGGCATATTCAATTCCTTAATCTCCTCTTCAAGTTTGTGTATCTCCTCCAGTAATTTAGTGATCTTACGATCAGCATTTTCAATTAGTAAATTCATCAAATTCCTGGAGGAGGAGATTAATTCTTTCTCCCATCTATCTAATAGATCTAATTCCAGATCTTCGTAGGTAGGCATGATTTGTGATCTGAGACCCCTGGGTATTCTATTGAGGATCAGATACTGTCTCAGGGTGGCCGCGTCCCACCATTTATTCAATTCTTGTTTTTTAAGGTATTCTAATCTCTTAAATTTCTCCTTCAGGCCCACATTCTTTGTTGGCTGTTGCACATTTGTGGGTTTGCTGGTTCTACCTGCCTGTAAGTTGCTGAACAGATCTTGTGCCTCCTGATCTCTATTCATAATGCTATTTCCCACCGGGTCTGCACCTGATTTGACAAATAACTACAAAATTGGGATACAAACAAAACTCAGGGCGCTCCTCTTATTATCAGGGAATAGTGTTAGCTATATACATAGTCGTGGATGGTGCATCTAGGGGAAGGGCGTGTATCCGACACCCTTATCTCTCTGTGACACACAGAAATAGAACAGTACCAATTGCCCCTGAGCACACAATTAATATATAAGTCCAGATATCCTGATGCTTAGATTAGTCAGCAAACCACAAAATTATAGTAAAGAAAAAGTCCTTTGATTGTCCTTCCGATTTTAATTCCAAATGTTCCAATATTGATCAGATTCCAATGCAAATCTTCAGTACATCAATTCAGGTCAAGATGCCAACACGTGTTTCGTCGTGTGTGCATTTCACACATAGACTTCCTCAGGGCTGAAAACACAATATACAGAAGCCCTGTATTAAAATCATTCATATTAATAGCTTTCGGGAAATATAGGTATAGTCCCCATCACCACCGAACTTATTTCGTGCAAGAGATGTGTGGGCTCAAGGTCGGAAAAAGATAGGAAAGAAGAATTACTCCCAAACAGGATCACCAACGAAAGGTGCGTACCCTAAAGCCAATAACACAAGAGAGAGTGAGGTCTCCTATTCACCTTCAAATTATAGGTATATAATTCTCTCACAACTTCAGTTCTTCTATCAGCAGATTTGCGAATGTCTGAATAATATAAAAGACAGACATCACAATATACTCAAAATGCTTGTTATACTTCTCCCTGCGTTCCTAGCAGAAGTCTACTTATTAAGTTACTCCACAAGTTTAAATAGTATATCCACTAAAAGGAACTCAAACATTCTAACTACATTCCCATTAATGCAATTTAACCAGCGATGGACTCGTCTTAGGGCTGCCCACGTGAAACCACAATACGGTACAAGCTAGTGACTCACCCAAAGTCTCGTGGTGATCACTTCACGCGAATTACCTTATCGCCTCTGTCACAATCGTTCTGCAATAAATATCCACATGACAGAACAAACATAAGAAATTCTGCAAATCTCAAAATATAAACTGAAAATCAGCGTAATGACTGCACTCACCAAATCCAGCAATATAAATCTCTTTACGTTGGGGCGCTGGAAATTAGAAACGTGAATGTTCACTATACACGTAAAAATAACATTGGAATAATGTCAATTACAAACTGCGCATATATGCTCACCTATCTCATACAAAATAACCGCCCGGTCCCCAGGCTAATCCGTATAATTCAATATATCTGATGTGTTGATCAACTTCTAACAAATATAGGACCTTCGGTGAAAAAATAAACAAAAGGTAAAAAACAGTTGTCAGTGATGGTGTTATAAGGATCGTTTACCGGTACTCTCACAACCTTCACCCCCGCGTATAAATCTTACCGAGGGTAGTCAATGCAGGCGGAACATTGTGTAAGTCCCCACCTAGAACACGAAGGAAACCATTAAGTTCTGGCTTCATAATCGTTTGTCTCAGTATTTTAAGCTAAAACCAAAGAGCCGGCGCCGAGCACACAACCACTCACCCGTCGTGCAGCGGCAAGTGTCCTCGCTGAACTTCGGCGTTTGCTGTAAGCGCCATCTTGGGATATCTAATTATAGGATCTACTGCAGTCGCCATCTTGTAATGGTGTGATACTGTCACCGTGAGTCAATATATGCCCATAACTTAAATATATGAATATTGTACCCCTCCGTGTTCAATAGTTTAAATCTAGCGTCAGGCGGCTCATACCAGGTAACGTATCGCCGCAAAATTCTCATTATCGAAAGAATAACAAATAATGTGCCATTGAAGTTTATCATTATCACCGCTAAATTCTACTCATTATCGAAAGAATAATAAATAAAGTGCCATTGAAGTTATCACTATCACCTCAAAACTGTTAATTACTACACACTGCTAAATGTGGTAAGTGCAGGACAGAGTTACCACATATAACTCATTTAAATCTAAATGATACTACCGTCACTCCATTGAATAACATAAGTGCCGATAGACTTATGTGGAAATCACTAACGCGTTCCACGACAAGACCAACAGAAGAAAATTACGATCACCCTGTGTAGCTGGGTGTGTTGTATATGCTTCCTCAGTAATAAAGCAAGAAGAGGTGTACAGATAGATTACACACCAAAGGAGGGAAAGACAGCCCAATATTTAGTGTATAAGAGCACAGTCTATAGTCCTGTACATATCTTGTATGTAAGAGCACAATAGATAACTCTCACTGAATACAATATTTGTTCACAAAGTTCGGAGGAAAGAGAAAAGAGCCTAATGGCAGTATATGTATATACGGTTGACATAATAATACATCAGATACATCACAAAGATACATCATTTCTCAACCGTGATTATTGATACATAGAAAAAGACACTGTGCAATATTAATTTTCTTTACATATCAATTACACATTGTTTCTCGAGAGCCAAGGTCATCATCATAAACATCATTAGTCCTGACCCAAGTAGTATTGATACTCATTATCAATGTTCAAACCCCTACTTACAGCCCGAAGCTTCATAATCCAGATTACTTCCCTTCTTCTAAGCTTAAGTTGTCTATTGCCACCCCTGGGGTCGGCTGTGACGTGATCTATTGCATGATAGCTAAATTGGTGTTGTTCCCGTTAATCATGATGCTGTACACTATGGGCTGCGATCGGGTATCTGGTGTCACCATTTTTCCAAGCACGAAAATGCTCTACCATTCTATCTCTCAGTCTTCTAATGGTGCTACCCACATATATCTGACCACATGAGCAGGCAATGACATATACAACATAAGTAGTGTCACAGTTTATAAATACATCTATGGTATATGTCTCTGAGCCATTGTAACTGAAACAAAGTACTTTCTTCTCTGCCCATCTGCATGAGTTACAACGCCCACATTTATGAAAGCCCTTCCTAAAGTCATCAAACCAAACTTCTCTCCTGGTTTTGATGGGATAACTTGGGCTTAAATCGTTGGCTAGTGTCCTGCCCTTCCTGTACGCAATTGAAGGTTTCGTAGTTATGAATGGCAGTAAATCTTTATCCGCCTTCAATAAATGCCAGTGTCTGTTAATGATAGAGTAAAGAGTATTCGATTCTGTATTGTATTGTGTGACCAGCCTCACTTTGTCTGGACTTTCACTAGTAACCACTTTACTCGCTATGGTCTGTTGTCTTTGTAGGTTCTTAGCCCTCCTCCTGGCTTTGCTGATTACATCTCTGTTATAACCTCTTGCCATAAATCTATTAGACATATCTTGTAGGTTATGCTCAAAATCCTCTTCTTCAGAGCAATTCCTTCTTGCTCTGGTCATCTCTGAATAGGGAATCGATCTTTTCTGACAATTTGGGTGACAACTGGTTGCATATAAAACTGCATTGCAACTTGTATCCTTCCTGAACATCCTCGAGCAGAGTCTCATGTCCTTCACAAAAAGCTCTACATCTAGAAATTCTATTCTCTTTGTGTCATGTTTAGTAGTAAACCGTAAGTTAACATTATTACTGTTCAAGTAATCAAAGAAACAATGCAAGTCAGCAAGCGAACCAGTCCAGATCATAAGACAGTCGTCGATATATCTGCCCCAGTATTGAATATATTCCATCTTTCCCTCCTTTGGTGTGTAATCTATCTGTACACCTCTTCTTGCTTTATTACTGAGGAAGCATATACAACACACCCAGCTACACAGGGTGATCGTAATTTTCTTCTGTTGGTCTTGTCTGTGGAACGCGTTAGTGATTTCCACATAAGTCTATCGGCACTTATGTTATTCAATGGAGTGACGGTAGTATCATTTAGATTTAAATGAGTTATATGTGGTAACTCTGTCCTGCACTTACCACATTTAGCAGTGTGTAGTAATTAACAGTTTTGAGGTGATAGTGATAACTTCAATGGCACTTTATTTATTATTCTTTCGATAATGAGTAGAATTTAGCGGTGATAATGATAAACTTCAATGGCACATTATTTGTTATTCTTTCGATAATGAGAATTTTGCGGCGATACGTTACCTGGTATGAGCCGCCTGACGCTAGATTTAAACTATTGAACACGGAGGGGTACAATATTCATATATTTAAGTTATGGGCATATATTGACTCACGGTGACAGTATCACACCATTACAAGATGGCGACTGCAGTAGATCCTATAATTAGATATCCCAAGATGGCGCTTACAGCAAACGCCGAAGTTCAGCGAGGACACTTGCCGCTGCATGACGGGTGAGTGGTTGTGTGCTCGGCGCCGGCTCTTTGGTTTTAGCTTAAAATACTGAGACAAACGATTATGAAGCCAGAACTTAATGGTTTCCTTCGTGTTCTAGGTGGGGACTTACACGATGTTCCGCCTGCATTGACTACCCTCGGTAAGATTTATACGCGGGGGTGAAGGTTGTGAGAGTACCGGTAAACGATCCTTATAACACCATCACTGACAACTGTTTTTTACCTTTTGTTTATTTTTTCACCGAAGGTCCTATATTTGTTAGAAGTTGATCAACACATGAGATATATTGAATTATACGGATTAGCCTGGGGACCGGGCGGTTATTTTGTATGAGATAGGTGAGCATATATGCGCAGTTTGTAATTGACATTATTCCAATGTTATTTTTACGTGTATAGTGAACATTCACGTTTCTAATTTCCAGCGCCCCAACGTAAAGAGATTTATATTGCTGGATTTGGTGAGTGCAGTCATTACGCTGATTTTCAGTTTATATTTTGAGATTTGCATAATTTCTTATGTTTGTTCTGTCATGTGGATATTTATTGCAGAACGATTGTGACAGAGGCGATAAGGTAATTCTCGTGAAATGATCACCACGAGACTTTGGGTGAGTCACTAGCTTGTACCGTATTGTGGTTTCACGTGGGCAGCCCTAAGACGAGTCCATCGCTGGTTAAATTGCATTAATGGGAATGTAGTTAGAATGTTTGAGTTCCTTTTAGTGGATATACTATTTAAACTTGTGGAGTAACTTAATAAGTAGACTTCTGCTAGGAACGCAGGGAGAAGTATAACAAGCATTTTGAGTATATTGTGATGTCTGTCTTTTATATTATTCAGACATTCGCAAATCTGCTGATAGAAGAACTGAAGTTGTGAGAGAATTATATACCTATAATTTGAAGGTGAATAGGAGACCTCACTCTCTCTTGTGTTATTGGCTTTAGGGTACGCACCTTTCGTTGGTGATCCTGTTTGGGAGTAATTCTTCTTTCCTATCTTTTTCCGACCTTGAGCCCACACATCTCTTGCACGAAATAAGTTCGGTGGTGATGGGGACTATACCTATATTTCCCGAAAGCTATTAATATGAATGATTTTAATACAGGGCTTCTGTATATTGTGTTTTCAGCCCTGAGGAAGTCTATGTGTGAAATGCACACGACGAAACACGTGTTGGCATCTTGACCTGAATTGATGTACTGAAGATTTGCATTGGAATCTGATCAATATTGGAACATTTGGAATTAAAATCGGAAGGACAATCAAAGGACTTTTTCTTTACTATAATTTTGTGGTTTGCTGACTAATCTAAGCATCAGGATATCTGGACTTATATATTAATTGTGTGCTCAGGGGCAATTGGTACTACTTAATGGATAATACATGGAACAATCACTCTGCCGGTTACAATTTTCCATTTTCAGTATTGCCTAAAACCCATACCAGCAGGCAAATATGAAAGGTTGGGTAAAGAATACATCAAGAAATCCTGGCATTTACCATATACACACAGATGTTGGAGTGGGGGGGCGTGAAGTGTTTCTTAGCGGTTCAAACTGTGAAAACGCACTAGGTTCTTTGTCAGGGTATTAATTTACAGGGGGGCCTGCAATGGTTCCTCTAACAACTTATCCTGTCACCTGCAAGGTTCACCAGCTGCAGTGATTGATCCAATTTTTGGACAACTTTCAAATGGAAGTTACTTCATTTTGAACGATCACAGCTGCTGTGGCATGTTGCCAGGTATTCCATACCTAGTAACTGTGTCATACAGGGTCACTTGCTGTATGCAAGTATTATTTCCACAAACCAAGACAACCAGGGAGTCGCCTCTATTGCCTTCACTGAACATCTCTTCTGTACAAATTGATACTCTAAACAGAATGAAAGCCATTCTTTTGCAAAAAACTGTGCCACTGACTTCGGCCAAAGAAACCTATGATCTACAAATCGCAAGGACTTCTGCTGAGATACATGCCCTTTCGAATCCAAACTGCCCTATACATTTCTCAGAAGTGTTAGGTTGTATCTTAAACATGTCTGATACGAGTGGTATTGTACATCTATTTAAGAACGTATGTTCAGGAATGTTTGCACCTTTTCAAGCAGTCCTCGGAATAATTCCAAACTTTGTGCACTCTGGGTTTGGGGGACTGCCCCTCCTTTTGGGACTCGATGCAGGAATACTATGTTTGCGCCTACTGCTATGATATGGCAAGCCAAATCACCAACGCCACTCCAAGCACCATAGAGAGAGCTCTATTGGAGATGAAGTGTCGTGAGCGCATTGTTCAAATTCTGGGTTTACCCCGTCTACAAAATGTAATTGTATTTTTTCATTTTTTGGCACAAGTAATCTGCTTATAGTAGAACTATTCACATATAACAAGAATTCTTTGAATACTTTCAGGGACAATATATGCCCTTGTCCTTAAACAAACAGTTTTATGTAATCTGACATGAAATGGTTTCGGCCCTTTTTCTTCTGAATTTACGAACCATTTCATAAATGTATATTTTACTGATTCATTCAATTTACATTTCAAATGTCAACATATGCTTAGAATGAAAAATTGCTTTAATGTGTACAGCACCTATGCATTTTTTTTGCTTACAACAAGTTTTAATGCATTTTTCAATGTATTTAAGACATGTTTTTAGCACTTCATGTGTAGATATATTTTAGATATGTTTAACATGTTTAGAATTTAGTAACGTCGTACATACGAAAGTGGAGTGGGTGTTGTGTATTGATTTAGATTCCGTATGAATTTCCCAATTTCTGTGCAACAACTCTGTAGAAACGAAGCATGCACAATTGACTGATTGAAACTGTTATCTATTGTTTTCACGACCATGAAGATATTGTTCCGACTCTAAGGGAAACACAGTTGTCATGTTCAGGCGGTTGTCAGAAACGAATCCCTTCTTGTTCATTCGAGAAAGTTTCTAGTGACCTCTGAGTTAGCTGGCACACAGAAGAAATTAAGTTTAATGTACTCAATAGAGACATACTGACCTCAGTCCTATGTCAAAACTATAGTGTATATTATTCCAATGCGCAGAGCCTATTAGGGATATAGGATCTACATTACATTACTATACAGTATGGGTGAGTGAATTAATGGGTATGTTAGTAGCTATAAGGATGAGTGAGCCGGTATGTCAGAGTTTGCATGACTGAGTTAGGGGGAATGGGAGTGACTATATGGATGAGAGGGTACATGAGTAACTGTATGGGTATATGAGTTGGTGTGTGAGTGGCTGTATAGCTAAATGACTGTGTGAGTGGTTGTATAAGTGAGTGACTGTGTGAGTGTCTATTTGGCTGAGTGTATGTGTGAGTGGGTCTAGGGGTAGGTGAGTGACTGTGAATGCCTATATGGGTGATTGAGCTCTGTGATTGGCTATATGGCTGAATGCGTGTGTGTGTCAGTGGCTGTATGGGTGAGAGAATATAAATGTGAGTAGTTATATGGGTTAATGACTGGGTGTGTTAGTAGTACTATGGATGAGTGAGTGACTGTGTCAGTGACTGTATTGCTGAGGTAGTGGGTGTGAAAACATCTGTATGGGTGAGTGAGTGAGTGGGTATATGAGTAGCTATATGGGTGAGTAAGTGGGTGTATAAGTGACTAGTTAGGTGACAAATGTGTATGTAAATAGCTGTATGTTTCTACTATTGTCTTGATATTAATGGTATGTTATGGTATATAAACTTGTAAAGCGCGCTGCTTCCCAAAGGTGTCCTGGCGCTGTGCACTGTCTACCTGAGAGCGTCCATTTCTGAAGCGGACCTATGGCTAAACTGGAAACAACCATGTTTTCAGGCTTTCTAAACAATAAGAATTCTGTGGCTGACGTTAGATAGAGCGGGAGGTCGTGCCAGGCCGAGGTGGCTCTGAAAACAAAGCTCTTCCCGCCCCAATTCGCCTTTCTAGTCTTTGGAACGCCCGCCTTCTTTGCATCCAATGAGCGCAAAGTTCTTCCAGGAACATACTATTGGATGCGTTTTGTTAGATCTTCCGGGCAAGTCCCCCTCAGGGCCTTGAATTGGGCCTGTTGTTTAACCGGGAGCCAGTGAAGGTGGTATAGGCCAACTGTAACCGACACAAACCTCGGGGTGCCTGTGAGTAGCCTGGCCGCTGTGTTCTGCACCATCTATAATCTGTTAAGATGTTTCTTAGTGATGCTCAGATACAAGCTGTTACAGTAATCTAGGCGGGAGAGAACGAGAACTGATACTACTGTTCTAAAGGTTTCGTCTGTGAGGAAGAGTTTTATTTTCTTTAGTGTTCCCAGTATAAAAAAGTTGGTGGATACCACACTACTAACCCGGTCACCAAAAGTAAGGGTGTTATCCACAATCACTCCCAAGTGTTTTACCTTCCGTATCAATGGTGGCGGGGGCCCATGTCGCTGGGCCGCCATGCTGGGGACCAGAGGTTGGGACTATTACCAAAAATGATAATCTCTGTTTTGCCTGCATTCAACTTCAGGCAGTTGGCCGTCATCCAGCTGGTTATTGCCATCATACAGTGGTTGCAGCTTGGGGCCTTAATTACAATGCTTAATTTCTTAAACCTGCCACATTATGTTTCTGTGAATGATTCTAAGCTTACTATCCCTTCCAGAAATACTAAAAGAAATATTCTGATTCTATTGATTTGAATGACAACTCTTTAGACAGCAATGCTTTGGGAACAAATTTTAGCTCAGATGGTTATAATAATCTGTTTAGCGAACATGTAAATATTATGGATGTTGGTGATTGCTAGTTTTGTGCGCAAATACCTCCATCAATCGCTAAGGGTGTAACTTATCATAGTTTACCTTTAACACATGGAATTTCTTTCATTGTGTTAGCTAGCTTATTGTATGGTACTGATCAATTGCAATATTATTATCTTAATCAAGATCGAATCTTTTCTGAATTTCCTGTGCTTAACCATTTAAATCCACATTGCGAAGCATCAACAGCTGAAGCAATGGGTTACATATTTAGACCAACTCAGTCCTTGGACATGGCTTACGCACTTAGAAACATGAAAATGAGTGAGAGCTCAAAGGAATATTATACATTTAGTGGAGAGTAGTAGAGAGAATGTAACAAAAAATGAATAATGCATTCCCTATATTAATTCCTTGGAGTTTATCGCAAGAAGAAAATAAAATCATAGAGGGAATGGTTTTATTCATTTTAGACTGGAAACACAAAGGTAACTTTGCATATAAAGAAAGAAATCAAATACTAATGCTTTTTTTATAGGTTTTAGTGAATGTGAACATACATTTGAAATGGATGAAAACTGGGGAAGATATTTAGTAGGTGTAGATCCTATTTTCCCTAGTGTGTGTTATATTTGTGGGAAGAGTGCGTATGACAAAGTGCTGAAAGGATGCTATGGAAGATGTAATTGGGAATAGTTTTTCCTAAAAATTATCATGTTAAGCTAATTAAAGAAGAAAAAGTGGTTACAAATGTGAGGATGAAAAGAAGTGCGAGTGCAGGTAAAATAGTGGGTGATTTATTATCAGATACGGAAAGAATAAAAATTGTGGAGTGAAAAGACCAAGAATTGATCTTTGAAATAGTGGATGAACAATGTAAATATAATATTGAAATAAAAACTATAGAAGAGAATAGAAGAAAAAGGTTAAAGACAATACACCCATAATCTGTGACGGTATTTGATGTGGTAGGTAATGTGATGGCTTGATTCACCATTAGAGGGGGGCTTGATGAAGCACAATTTTAAAAATGATATTACACAACACATTCACTGATTAAAGACTAGATACAATGTTGAAATTTCACACAATAATACTAGAGATTCTATAGTTTATGAAAAGTGAAAAATGAATTTTGTAGTATGAACTTGGAAAATTATAAATTTAAATGAATATTGAGAACAATTGTGGTATTAGGGTATTTCTAATGTTAGCTATTTCCATGTATAAATCTCAGGTGAAAGTTCTACACTTCCCTATTTTTGAATTGACACTATATTTGATATTGATTTAGAGCCTATTTTATTTGAAATGTGTAATGCCAATGTAAAGGATTTAAAAAAAATGCTTTTTCCCTAATGCCGACCTTTCCCCTGACCTAATACCATGGTCCATTTACAAATAGTGAAATGTTGCCTAATTTGTTCTGTAGAAGGAAACATTTTGACATTCCTAAATGCTTCTTTAATGTTCACAGTAAAATATTCCTGTGGGAGCAGGATTTCAGCTGTTGCTATAGATTCACAGTGAAATATTTCAAGGTTGCTAGAGATGGATACTTCCTATTTCTTTTTCACCAATGTTTAGCCTATGTGGACATTCACATCTTTAGTTTCTCATGACCAGCATGGGAGTGCATCTCACTGTTGCAAGTGTCCTAGGTGACATTATGTGAATCTGAGCATATGACAGTCTTTCGATGGTGGTGTGATGCAACATCACTGGAATGTGCTAGAGACTTTATAAAAGGAGAAACCCCGAAGGGGGGCACAGCAATACTTTTTCTTTTTCACTTGCAAGAGGATGCTTTTCTGATAGATATTTGATGATTGCTAAGAACATTTCTGTTACTCTTGGACTGCTTTGCTAATGCTACAGTCGGTAGCTGAAGGACTGAACCCTTTTCCAAATAATTTTCATTTTTCATTATATCTTTTGTTCTATGTTAATGGACTTACCCTTAAGGGGCTTTAAATCTGAACCTTTTCCCCTTTCTTCTAGTATTCAACCTGTTAGACAATCTATTCTCCTGTCTAAATGGTAGTGGGAAGCTGTAATTCTGTAAACTTATTTTGATAACAAGCATTCAACAAAGCCTTTCCTAAGTGTTCAGTGCTTTAACGCAAGCTGTGATATTCTTTAGTGAAATTCTCAAAAGGCTGCTTATGGCTATGAATTTTGAATCTTTAACCAAATTATCTGTCTGAGTCTATTATTGAGTCTTGATGGTTTTTTCATTTAAACTACTATTTTTTCACAGAGGTCTTAAATTCATTGTATGGAAAATCAGAGAGCTCTGTCAGAACATCAAATATTATTTCTTTTGTTCTGTTTTGCAGAGCTTTTGGTCAGCATAATTCTAGCCCGATTTAACTTCTTCAGGAGGTTGGGTTTTCCAGTTGGTATTCTTTATTTCTACTGCATGGTCTTGGGAGTGGTGTACCTAAATGTGACCCCAAATTTGGGAGTTAGCTGTCAATTAATGGTCCGAATTGGACAGTTAACATGGTGCTTTGGCCACCCTTATTTCCATCCCTCCTATCAACAGAACAAGATTCATCAGAGGATCATTGTCTCTGTGGTAAATGGAAATGCTACAAATAATCTAATCATAAAGAGTCCAGTAGGGTTGGAGTAGAAAGGAGAATTATGGTATAATAAATATTTTACCACACTTAAGATGCAACATGGTTCAGAAATAATGTGCAAAAAAGGTCCAAATCCTGTTAGTTCAAATGACATATTTGAATTTTTTTTAATGCTATTAAAGATAAGCTGCTTATGAAAGCATTGAAAAAGATGTTAGTGCCATCCTGCTGTCATGATCTGTGGGATCTGTGAGTCTTTCATGACTGGTAGAGTCCCAGGAAGGTGCAGAATGCAGACATCCCGTGAGCTCCGGATGGAGCAACACTATCTTCTGTTATTTGGTGCGGAAAACTCGTCTGGAATTACTTTTGGAGGGCTGCCTCACCTTTCGGAATAGCCAGACGTCAGAATGATATAAGCAAAATTCCTGCTTTTAAAGCACTTCAGGTACTTAATTGCCTCGACCGTCGCCTCCGTAGCGCCCGCCATTTTTGTGGCACCCCTTGCGCTGAGGTGTACATGCTAGATGTGTTTTGCCGGCTTTCATCTGTCACTGAGTGCGGCATCCTGAGGCTTCAGTGCCAGGCTTCATGTTGCGCTGATTTACATTTGGTATTTTCTGACTCTACATATTTCATTACCTCGGCCACCTCCTCAGTTGCGCCCGCACTTTTGTGATTATCCTGTGCTGAGGCGATAGTCTGAGTGTGCATTGCCTATTATCCATGAAGAGTATCTTCCTTAGTCTCCAACGCCAAGCTTCAGGTTATGCAGAGTGGCCGATGCTCCTTTTATAATGCCCTAAGCTTTAAAAGAAATGTAAATGCCAGTACTCGCCGCTCTGCACTTATTTGCAGTAGAGTAGCAAGGATGCTGCGGGCTCTGTTGAAAATAAAGGCGATGCCCCCTTTGACTGCTGTTGCTTTGACCTCCGGCATCGGTGAAGGAGGCTGCCGGGATACTTTAAAATCCATCCTGCAGTACCTCCTTTCATCCCTAGAGGGCAGGGCCGGAGCTGAGTAACAGCAGTGAGGTGAGCCTGGGTCCCGGGTTTGCTCGGAAGGTGGCTGGCGGCTGATGCAAGGATTCTGTCTTCCACTATCACTGGGCAGGAGGCCCTCTTTCAAGACCCCCTGCAAAACCATCTTAACCATCAGTTAAGGCCCGCACCTTCACTCGAGGGCATCCCCGTCCATGGTGCAGAGAAAACATATGCCCATTTGACTCGGACCAGTTTTTCCCCATTCCACACTCTGGATTCTTTGGTTAATTAGGTCCTCGCCCCCACATTCTTGCCAGGGCGCTCCTCGATGGCCCCTCGACTCCTTTCTGCCTTGAAAACAAGTGGTGGACAGAGGGGCACCACATCCTGGAGAAAACAAATCATTTCTAAGAACTGTGACATTGAACTTTTGTTAAACTTGTGTGGGCAATTACGAGGCTCAGCCACAGAGGGCTTATATTTACAGAGACAAAACGTTGCCCTAAGCACAAGTAGTGCCAGCTGCATTGTTTAGACATTTCACAGCTGCGCAGCAAGTAGTACCAGCTGCACCGTTTAGGCCTTTTACAGCTGCGCAGCAAGTAGTGCCAGCTGCACCGTTTAGGCCTTTTACAGCTGTGCAGCAAGTAGTGTCAGCTGCACCGTTTAGGCCTTTTACAGCTGCGAAGCAAGTAGTGCCAGCTGCTCTATTTAGGCCTTTTACAGCTGTGCTGCAGGTAGTGCCAGCTGCACCGTTTAGGACACTTTATCCATGGGGACATTTCTGATTGAGTTATGACTCTCGCTGCATTGGCAGCAACCTTGACATTATGGTTTCAGGGCATTTGAGTCCTCCTATGATATGGCCAGTTGGCCAGGGGGACTGCGAGCGCCTACGAGGTGGAATCCTCTGACTAGCCTGCTCCCAAGATGGCAGAGTTATATTCGAAGGACTAAAGAGATAGCGATGAGGGGCAAGACACCGCTATCAACGCTCCAACGCTGGCACCTGTGACTCATTAGAAGGACCTGTGCAGCGCCCACTCATAATTATATACGGTTGGCCTTTGCATATCTCTAAACATTTACACCTCTACCAACGCGACATCCCGCTCTCCTCCGTGAGACACTCCTCTACCGTCAACTACTCTGAACTCTCATCCCTCCCACTCAGCTTTTTAACTTGGCTGACTCACTTTGTTTACATTGACAGTGACTCGCCATAATATGTAATCACATCTCTTCCACTACCTCCTCACTCTCAGCCTCCTACTTGCTGTGCTATCCTTTCTATGCGCATTATGTTGCTATACTTGCTATGTTAATGCTGGTTCTGTGCATTATGTCCACATCATGCTTTTATGCTTTTTATTTTCCAATGCTTTTGCTTCACTTGCATGCGCCTGTGATATGAGGTATTTTACCCTCACCATCTATACGAGGTCTTTTACCCTTTTTATGTGCATCACGCTGTCATACTTGCTATGTTAATGCTGTTTATGTGTATAATGTCTGCATTATGTATTTTATTCTCTATTGCCTATGCTTCGCTTATATACGCCTTGCGATTTGATGTATTCTTATACCCTCACCATCTATACTACTTTTCATTGTTTATGTTACATCAGCATACCCCCACCTACCTATTGCCCCCCTGCTGACTCCACCCCCTTCTAGCTCCATGGTCACGTGTTGTCGACCACTCGCAAGCCACCCCCCCCTTTTACCAGCTCCGCGCTTTGCAGTCTGGGCGTCTCTTTTTACATTGCAGTGCGATGTGCCCTTCGCCTTGCAGGTATCGCGTTGTCTATTGCTTGTGTTGTGCAGTTTGCTCCATGTGACTAGTTGTGCCCCATCTCCACCATATAAGCTGCATTACACTGTTTACTTGGTCGCAGCAATTTACCCCCACCTATCTCATTTCCCTTTGCTTAGCCCTCCTGCAATTAAACTGCACTTGCCTTTACAGACCTCTACTCCTTACCTAATCGCTCTCTAAATATAAACCAACTGATCCTGGCTTACACCCTGCTCCATTCTCTCCCAGTCATGCCTCCCCTCACCTCCCCCCCCACTATCACATCCCCACCCATCCTAAAGCTCGGCCCCAACTCTTGGTCCATCCTCTACCCGCCCCACCTCTCTAAACATGGGAAGAAAAACTTTAAACACACACTTCTCTGTCAGCATCCCGAAACCCTATTTGCCAACCACCACAACAACCTCAACTCCTCCATCACCACCAACTATATCATCTTCTCCAAGCGCCCTTCTAAATGGAAAAGCCTATTTCTACAACACCTCCCTATCACCACCTCCCGCAAGATCCCATACGGTCTGAAACTCTCCACCACCCCATCTGCCGCCTTCACGGGTGAAGTAGACATTTCCATCTTCAAGTCTGAAAACATTCTCATCCAAGCCTCCGATCTCCACCTATGCACCTTTGAACTCTACTTTCAGGCACTTTCTCAACTCGCGAGCGCTCCCCTATCACCCCATCCACCCCGTGACACTTCACCTCTCTCCTCTTCCCCTGCCCCCATGTCTCCTCTCTCTAACTCACCCCAACTCCGGGGTCCATCTCTATCCATGGTATCTCCCACCCCCTCCCCTTCCCCCGGTCTCACTGTCCGCACCCCCATCTGTATTTTTGATTCCCAACCTCTCCAGTCCACTAGGGCCACTAACTTCCCCGCTACCCCTAACGCCCAATCCCCCCAGCCCCACTTTCCCCCTCACAAGCCCACCCAATCTTGAGCACAACCTCCTCTCCTACCCCCGCCTCTCCCCTCCCCATACTAATAATGCAGTTTGTTCTTCACCCCATCTCCCTCTGAATTCCTCCTCACCCCACCCTATGATTCATTTCTCCCTCACCCTCCCCACTTAACATCCCCCCTTAGCCCCTTTCTACTTCCCACGTGCTCCCCTCCGATTCCTCCCTCCCACACTCCCCTGTTCTCCCATGCAACACAAAAGACACCAGAAACGCCACCCCGATCTCCCTGTCCTGCTCTCCAATCCCACCACCCAACCTGAATGCCTCATCCCCGTCTATCTCCTGTGCCCCCGCTCTACCCAACCTGAATGCCTCATCCCCGTCTATCTCCTGTGCCCCCGCTCTTCCCAACGACGACCATCACCATCATAACAACCCTCCCCCAGGCTATCTCCTCGTCCTCCCTTCTATCTCAGACCCTTAGACCACTCCTACTCCTTAACTTCATTAACCCTATAGAACCACTACACTCCTCACTTCTTGCCCAATCACTCCTTAATGTTGAACTTCTCCTATCATCCCTTGCCATTGAACTCACCTCCCTTAGAACTGATGTCTCTCTCTTCACCAAAGCACACTCCTTGGTTCATGCCCACACATCGATACCCTCACAATACACCATCCCCTCTTCTATACACTCCACATCTCTGCCCTCAACCCCCCATTAACTGCCCAAATGGCATTGTTGCCAACACTGACACTGTTGACAATACCGACACTCCTCCTGGTGCTGCCACCAATACCGACATTCCCCCCTGCCCACCCCTCCCCTTGAACGGCTCTACCCTATGTGAACCCGCTGAAATTACCAAAATCATCCCCCCCTTCTATGCCACCATGCCCCCACCTTCCCAACTTGACACCTGCACAACAGCCCTAGAAGTTAACTCTCTTACAAGCTCTCTCATCTGCCCAGCTTCATCCTTTCCCTCCAATCCCCTTAACCATCAGTCCACTATTCCAGTTCTTGTTGGTACAAGCAGACATCCCCTACTTCCAGCGTCTCCTAGACCCCCCGACTACTCAGACCTGTCCCCCTCGCAAATGCCCAGCACCACCCCCCTCTCGTGCTTGCTGATTAACTGCCGATCCGCCTCCTGCCATGCGATTGAGATTGCGGAAACCATTCTCCACAATAACATTGACATAGCATTCCTTACCGAAACCTGGCTCAACCCTCACTCCACTCCTATCCTCGACCTGCTGATCCCACCTGGATATTCCATCATTAAGAAAGATAGAAGTGAACAAATAGGAGGTGGCCTTGCCCTAATCTTTAAAGAAGATCTTTATCTCTCAACAGTCCATGTGGAAGACACTTCGAGTACCTATGTGCTGAGATCAACTTTCCTGGCTCCCCCGCCATTAGGTTTCACATTATCTACCACCCTCCTGGAAATTGTATCGCCTTTACTGAAGAGATGTCTGATTTGATTACCCAAGCTTCACTCTCCCACTCTAAAAATCTCTTTCTTGGGGACTACAACATCCACTGGAATAAAAATGACGACCCAGCAGTCTCCTTATTCAACGGCATCATGGACATCACTGACCTGACTCAACTCTGCAAATCCCCAACACACGCTAAAGGTGCCACCACCCTTGATGCGATTCTGACCTGCAAGGATCTGGCATCCCTCTCAAACATCCTTCCTGTTAACTGGTCCAACCACCACCTCATCCTCTTCACGTCGAATTGCTCAATTACACGCCCCACTCCCATCGGCAATCTACCTCTGAAACCTACTTGTAAACTTCACCTTATTCCGCCGGGCGAATTGGAATCCACTATTAAAACTCACTTACTCCTTGCCCCTCTCTCCCTTAGCACTAATGACCTAACCGACCATTATAATAATTCTATTACTGAAGCTCTGAACCAAATTGCCCCAATCAAAATCAAACAAAAAAAAACCCTTCCACCCAAATCATGGTTCAATTCTGACCTCAATAACGAAAGACGGGCCCTCAGACAATCAGAAAGGACCTGGATGAACCATCCGTCCTCTGACAATCTGGCCCTCCTCTGAAAGGCCAGAACCCTATACATAAAACACATCTTCAATTAAATAGCCTCCTATCTCCGGTCCCAACTGGACCAGGTCAGAAACCGCCCCAGAGAACTATTTAACATTGTTAAAAAACAAACATCCTCTGGCCCCCCCAAAATGCTAGCATTGGTTGAACGATGCGAATAAATCGCCAGCTTCTTCTCTAATAAATTCTACTCGATTGAACTCTCCTTTTCCTCCACCCCTTTTCCTCCCCAACCTCCCCTCAATCAACTCCCCCCCCACAACATCACCAACACAAGTTCATCCTCTTCCTCCCCGCCGCAAAGTCCCCCTAATTCCCTAAATGGTCGCCCCCAACTTGTCTCCACTGTCACTGGCTAAAAACCAACCTCCCCTCAATCAAATCCCCCCCATAACATCACCAACACTAGTTCATCCTCTTCCTCCCCGCCGCAAAGTCCCCCTAATTCCCTAAATGGTTGCCCCCAACTTGTCTCCACTGTCACGCACAACCAGGCTAAAAACCATGCCTCCTGGAGCGAATTTGCCCGTTTCCAAATCCGCAGTCACCAATATCATCTCTAAGCTCGAACCCTCCTCTCACACTAAAGATCCTCTTCCCACACACCTGGTCCAAGAACTTAAACATGTCATTGCTCCAGTCTGGACCATCATCATCAATTCCTCTCTTTCCACGGGCTGTGTTCCCGCTTCCCTTCAGCTTTGCCAAATCTCACCCATCGTCAAAAACACCTCCACTGACCCTAACGCCCTTAGCAACCTACGTCCCATCTCTAACCTACCTTTCCTCTCAAAAGCCCTGGAAAAATGTGTCCTGACCTAACTAGATAACCATATCACCTTCTTCAATCTCCTGAACATATTCCAATCTGGTTTCAGAAAAGGATGCAGTACTGCAACAGCCATGCTCAATATTACAGATGACATCCATCGCTCCTTAGACAAAGGTGAATACTCTCTACTAATCCTCCTTGACCTCTCGGATACTGTCCATCATACCACCCTTCTTAACACCCTTGAAGTTCGCTTCGGTCTCGAGGGCACCGTGCTAGAATGGTTCTCCTCATTCCTTCAAAATAGATCCCCAAAAATTAAGCTCAGCCATTGCCTCTCCAAGCCCCACCCTGTCTCACTTGGTGTTCCGCAAGGCTCCATCCCCTCCCCTACCCTATTTAACCTATTCATGGAACCACTCACCCTCATCCTTAAACAAGCTAAAATATGCTACCAGCTCTATGCGGATGACACCCAGCTATACTACAGCATTAAATCTCACAATGACATCCTTCACCTCAACGAGACCCTGATTAAAATCCAAGCCTGGATCCATCTTAATCATATCAAACTAAACCCGAAAAAACCTGAAATCATCCTGTTCACTCTTAAAAATAACTCCCTCCCCATTCACCTCTGGATCAAGGATATTACAGTTCTCAACTGACCCCTCTCCCCCTCGAATACTGTCAAATCCCTAGGCATCAGCATTGACCATAACATGAATCTCATCCCACACATCAAAAATGCTGCCAAGGGTGCCATCTTTACCCTCCACCACCTAAAAAAACTCAAACCTTTCATACCAGCAGACGACTCTAAAACCATTGTCCAATCACTTGTCCTTTCCCGTATTGACTATGGTAACGCCAGACTCGCTGGCACCCCTAAAGCCCACCTAGCAACTCTCAAATCTGTCCTCAACCTTGCCGCCAGACTTATCTCCGATTATAAAAAATTCGACCACATCTCTCCGGACCTAAAAAACCTCAATTGGCTCCCAATAGAAGGTAGATCCACCTACAAGATTGCATGTATCACGCACAAGGCCCTTCACCTAAGCACCCACTCCTACCTGGCTGAGAAACTGCAAAAAGCTGGATGCTCCAGGTCCCTTAGGAGCACCAACTCCCTTGTCTTAATCCCTCCCAGACCCAAGCACAAAAAAAATCAATCTTGTGCTCTTTCTGGGAACGCCCCCACGATCTGGAACTCTCTCCCCAAAGATCTTCGATGCAACCCCTCCTACCCTCTCTTCAAAAAAAGACTGAAAATACTTCTTCACAACAAATATTGGGGAACCTAACCTCACTGATGTCTGACTCTCTATATTCCTTGCTCCCTGATTCTCGCCTCCTCCTCAACCCCTTCCCCGCCTCTCATTCTGCCTCTCCCCTTTTCTTCACTCCCTTCTCCCTCTGAACTTCGACACCCCCACCCCCTATTAATCTCCATCGCCCCTAAACACCCAGCACATTCTATTACCCTATTTTATGTAACTCATGTTTTAATGCACATTGGTTTACTTTATTGTAATTGTTTACCTATCTTGTGAAGCGCTTTGATACCCCCGGGTCCAGTAGCGTTATATAAAACCTTGGAAATAAATTACTACATAAATGCTCCGGAGTGCACAGAGCATCACACTCGAGGCGCCTCAGTCCTATGTTAACTATGGGGAATCAATGGCTGGTAGTGCATGTGGAATAATGATGTAATTTGGTATATAGCTGTGCATCTCTGGAAAATGCACTATATATATGCAACTGAAAGTAAAGCCAGAAACTTCATTTTCCTGGAAACAATGGAACTCTGACAATATTTGATTACAAGTATAAATTCATGGGCGCTTCCTTGATAGGCGATTGAGATACTTCGTGCTGAAGTCATTGTTGGCTTTGTTTTGAAGGTGTGATTGGAAGCTGAATACAGAGATGTATTCTATGGATGTATGTTGTATTTTGAAATTAACTTGATTAGTTTAAAATACGGTTTCAGGGCTAACGTTAAAGGATTATAAACTTGCATTTTTGTTCCACATTTTTGGATCCAACAGTCCAAACTAAACAGAAATGACCCTCATCACTTTTAAAAACTGTTGGTGACACGGTACAGGTATTGTACTTAAGGTAGTGGTATGTTATTAGGAAAGTGTTTTTTTTTTTTACCGGTGTAAACCTAATAACTATTAGGAATGTTCTTGTATATGTCAGTAGAATGTATATTAAAACCACAGAGCATGCATTTACAATACCAATGCTATTTGACTGTATTTGACTGTATCAGAGAAGGGAGTGAGGTTGGTGAAAATTCAAGTTTTATCAACTCCATAGTGTTAGGCCTGGCATCCTTGGTGTGGTTTCCTGTGACCTTCTAACTTCATGGCAACATTGGCTTATCCACAATTGTCATATATAATCTACTTATAAGACCCTTGTAGAGTGCACTATATGTGCCAAGGGCCTATAAATAAATTAGCTACAAGTGGTCCTGGAGCATTGATTATGCCACCCACTCAGTAGCCCTTTAAACATGGCTCAGGCCTACCACTGCAGAGCCTGTGTGTGCAGTTTTAAACTGCCATTTCGCCTTGGCAATTTAACCTACTTGCCAGTTGCAAACCTTCCCTTTTATCACCTATAAGTCACCCATAAAGTAGGCCCATGACATCCCTATGAGCAGTGTGCAGTGTATTTAAAATGTAGGACATGTACTTTTGAATTTTACATGTCCAGGTAGTCAAAATGTGTTAAATGTGTTTTCTACTACTGCTAAGTCATCTTTTAAGTGTAATTTCCAATTAGGAAAATATAGAGATTTTGTGTTTGGTGTCTCTGGAATTTAAAATCACAAGTATGATAAAGTCGGATATTACATTGCAAGTTTGAAAATTCCACTTTTAGAATGTTGGCATGTTCTTACTTTAACCATTCTGTGCCTCTGCCTGTCTCTGTAAACACGTGTGGGTTGGGTGACAGCTGTGCTTTGTGCACTCCCTCTAGACAGTCACACAAAAGGAGCTGGGCAATGACATTTGCATCCTGATGGCCCATTGCCAGGCTGATATAGGGCTGTGTCTATCCCCACACAAAGAGCTGCATACCCTCAGTAGTGAGTCTAGATCCAGGGCAGGGACATTGTGATCTTCAAGGGCCTCTCTAAAATGTCCCCACTTCAAAAGCACATTTGGGTATAAGTACTGGTCCTCAGAACTTTTCTGGAACCAAGGACATTCTACCTGGATGAAGAGCTGCTGTGCTGTAGGAGGGACTGCCATTTTGCTAACTGCATTGTTGTGTTGGCCTGCTACCTGCTGATGGCTGTGCTGTTGGAGGGACTGACACTTTTATACCTGCTCTGCTGTGTTGGCCTGCTGATTCTTGCCTGGAGTAAGAAAGAGTGACCTGTTCTCTAAATCTTTGAGCCCAAGTTTTTCCAAGGGCTTGCTTCCTGTTCTAGGAAGTCTGAGCCACAAAAGAGAAAAGACTTCTTCCAATTTTGCTGATTGTTATGTTATGTTATGTTAAGAAATTTTTAAAGCACGTGATTACCAGAGGTGTCTAGGCGCTATCAGATGAGGTTGGAGAGTGGAGACTTAGATGTTAAATAGCCAGGTTTTTATCTCCTTCCAGGTTTTTATCTTTAAAAAGAAAAAACGAATGCGGGGGTTTGCATTGACATCGCTTGTTCCTCTCTTATTTACGTTTATATTTACTGTAACTGCATACAAGATTTGGACATAGAGGTCCCGCGACGCGGCCAGGAGATGGGGTATACTGCTCATTTGGAGCGCTAGGCATCTCCTGGCAGGAAGTCATTAACGATGATTCTGATTGTGTGTGATAGCTTAAAGTCACAGCATTGAACACCTTTTGCTTAAAATGTAGTGGCACGTGTGGGGGAATTAAGTTGAATACCACAGTACCTGCACATTACATGCGCAGTTGATCCTTGGGATTTTTATTACTGCACAGATATGAAGGACAATGTTTTGCAATTATCAGTCATATTCTATTACAGATTGACAATTTAAAAGAAGGCATCTTCAGCCTTCATATTCATGTTCCAGACTATTTGAGAAACATCAGATCTGTTTTGGATTGTATAGTCATGATGATATAATAACATATACCAAACAGTCTGTATTGATAGTATCTCCTTTTATTTTTCACTTTTCACATTTGCAGTAGCAACATAGTAGTGGTCTTGAAGGAGGCATTGGATGAAAAGTTTTCTGTATGTGCTGAAACATGTTGACTTCTTTTACAAACAACAGACAGTTATTTGCTACAGACTGTCGTTTGCACTGTTTTTAGTTTGGGCTGTGAGAGACATTAATAAAGGTAGGGTTTCTCACAGGTCAATTTTAAATTCACATATCACCGTATCATTGTACACTGCATTCTTTTTCCATACTACTCAACCGTTCTCATCTGGTAGCTTAGACAGGACTTTAGTTTCTTTCTGGCTACTCTCAAAAAACATCCTCGGGCTCTCCCATCCTTCTGATGGGGTTGTAGCCCTTAGTGTCACTAGTGTGACATCAAGAGGAGACCCAGATGATGAAGCATGTCACCTAATGGTGAGTGATTAGAATTAGTCCATCTAAATTGGACTTTCTATTGTAGTAGTCTTAATCAAGGAAGTTGGCGCATACACAAACACTGTTTTGCTATAGAGTTCACAGCGTTCAGAGTTTTGCTTCTAGACCCTTGGATATTCGTGTTGTATATAAGTACTGGTCCTCAGAACATTTCTGGAACCAAGGACATTCTGCTGGATGAAGAGCTGCTGTGCTGTAGGCGGGACTTCCATTTTGCTAACTGCATTCTTGTGTTGGCCTGCTACCTGCTGATGGCTGTGCTGTTGGAGGGACTGACACTTTGCTACCTGCTCTGCTGTGTTGGCCTGCTGATTCTTGCCTGGAGTAAGAAAGAGTGGACTTGTTCTCTAAATCTTTGAGCCCAAGTTTGTTATGTTATGTTAAGAATTTTTTTTTCTTTTAAAGTTTGTTTATTAAAATTTTCAGCAAAATAGAGACAACAAAGGACAATAACGTATTACATCTTCTTTGTCACAATCATCAGAGCGCATGTAAATCAGATGAAAAAAAAGGAAACAAACATTTAATCAATCGCTAACTAAACAGAACACCTACCAGTTATCTGTCTCCATGACATCTGTTCATTTGCACAGTTTTGCATAAGTGCTTGTAATACATAGTGTCATCCGAACATGTTCTACATCATTGGGGAATTAGTGAGGGCCAGTAAATCATACATAATCTTATGTGTCATGTGGGTAGCTCACATGGGCTTGACTTTTTAGAAGAGCGGGATTGACAGCGTCGTTCGTATCATACAATAGATGTCAGCCTTCGAACCAACACAGAGCGGCCACACCTTCATCCATTAACCACATACATCCAACATGTTCTCTAATCATTTAATTGAGTGTCCTCTGAGGCAGTAAGTGTAGGGGAGTTAGCCCTGGCTCTCTCCCATTGCAAAAATGGTTCACAGATGTCTCGGGGCCTGGATGCCGATGGCATCAATTCCCAGTATGCACCTAGTTGGGTATGTCCATATGTAACGTCTGTTAACCACGCATCAAAGGTAGGTACCTTTGATCTACCCCAACGGACAGTAATTTGTCTTCGTGCATAAAGCAGTAACATGGCATGTAATTTCTTGCTCTAGGGCACAGTGTCGCACACTAGTCCTAGTAAGCCTAAGTGTGGGGATGGGGGGGGTCATCCCGTCCAGTTATTTGGTTTACAGCTTCGAAGATCTTCCCCCACAACTCAGTCAACCTCAGACATGCCCACGCCATATGTAGGAACGAAGCTGGTTCAAACCCACATCTACAGCACCTCGCATCATCTCTCAGATGCATCTGGTGTAGGCTGATCGGAGTTCCGTAAAATCTGTGGAGGAATTTAAAGTGTATGAGTCTCAGTCTGTAGTTGGGGGATAATTCCAACAGTTGTTTACAGCAGAAGGACCATTGCTCGTCCGTAAGCTGAGGATCCAGTTCCGCATTCCAGAGCAACATCGATTTAGGGGTAACAATTGGAGCCTGGTCTTGCATAGCTGTATAGAGACGAGTTACCAGTTTGCGCGGTGACGCCCTAGCAAGTATATTCTGCAATGCTTGTAGCGTGGGGGGTGTGTCAGGGAATTCCCACATCGAGCGGCATGCAGTCTTAGTTTATGAAAAGTGAAGTTCTCACGGAAGGCTACTTCGCGCCCCTCTTCTCCTATCGGTTGGGTTCGAAATGTGCCATCTGGGTACAAATCCGCGAATGTGTGTAGCTGCGTCTCCCCCATTAGCACCCCTCCGCCACTCTCTTCCAAGCAAGGCAGCATGGGGTTCCCTCTCAAAATGACAGTTGCCGCGTATGGTAGTGGAAGCCGCGCACGTCCCTGCAACTCCCGCCATGCCCATCCCAAAGCATCGGCGGTGTTTACGTTTAGTGTAGGCCGAGAGGATTTTTTGTAAACCGCCACTGCTAAAGGCGTGGGCTTCACAAAATCTAGCTCCACTGCGACGTGTGGCTGATACGGGGTCGAATAGATCCAAAAATGCAAAAACTGGGCTTGCGCACACAGGGCGTATAGTTGCATATCCGGGGAACCCAGGCCTCCCTGTCCCAGTGGCAACGTCAGGTGACCACAACACCCTGGCTTGGCCTCCCGCCCATACAATGGACAGCAGCAGTGAACGAAGCCGATGGAAAAAGGGTTTTGTTAGGGGGATTGGCACATTAGTAAACAAATATAAGAATTTGGGCAGTACCACCATCTTTGACAGGGCCACCCTACCTGCAATGGACAGCGGAAGCGCAGACCAGATCGCCACCTTACCCTCCAGCCAGTCCACAGCACGCCCAAAATTTAGGTTCCAAATTTCCTGCATATTGCGGCTGATCCAGATCCCAAGGTATTTAACCTCTTCAGCCTCAAACCGTAATGGGAATTCTGATTGAACTTCAAGCGGGACATCCATGAGCGGGAAAATCACAGATTTCTGCCAATTTATTGTTACGCCGGAGAGGCCGCCAAATTTAATGAAGTCGCGGAGAAGGGGTTCCAAATTCTCTGTTGGGTTCAGGACATATAGAGTGACATCATCCGCATACATCGAGATCAGAAGACTTCTATTACTGAAGCCTATCCCTCTGGCCGTATGGTGTTGCTGTATCCTGGCCGCGAGGGGCTCCATAGCTATAGCAAAAAGGAGAGGCGATAGCGGGCAGCCCTGTCTGGTGCCACGGGTCACATCGAACGGCTCCGAAATCATACCATTCACTCTGACCCTAGCCAGTGGTTTCGTGTATAAAAGTTTGATTTGATTTATGAATAAAGGATTGAAACCCATACGGGTCAAGATCCGAAACAGATACAGCCACTCTATTGAGTCAAACGCTTTAGTTGCGTCCAGAAAAACGGCAGCGACGTGCACTGTAGGGTGGAGGTAGTGTAGGACCGAAAACAGCGTTCTCAGGTTATGTGATGTGACCCTACCGGGATAAACCCCGATTGGTCAGGGAGGGCCACCATCGTTAGCAGGGGTTGAAGGCGATTTGCAATGAGTTTGCATAAATTTTCACGTCCACATTTATTAGGGAAAGGGGCCTGTATGAATCCAGCGCTGTATCTATTTTATCTGGTTTTATCAGAGTTATTATCAGTGCCTCGCGCATCGAGGGTGGCAAGATACCTGTCTCAAGCGCCTCCGCATATACAGCGTGTGGTCCAGGGGCCTTATTCAAAGGCAATCCCTTTATCACCTGGGTGATATCTGAGGTATTTGTGGGTAGGTCCATGTATTTACGATGGTTGGCATTGAACCAAACCAGGGCAATGGAATCTAAAAAGTCCTGTAGATGCCCGGGGATAGTCTGCTGTGTTGTGGTGTATAAGTCAGAGTAGAAGTCCCTGAATGTGCGCAGGACTTCAGCATGCCCTGTAACTGTATGACCCTCAGGAGTGTTGATTGTGTGTATAAAAGTGGTTGAATTGGATTTACGGATCATTCCCACCAGTGTGTGGCCAGGTCTGTCACCTTCCCTATATCCCCTTGCCTCTGCGTACTTGCCCAAGAACTTGAGCTCCCTTTGGGCCTCCTCTGCATATTCTAGGAGTTTTGTCTTTAGCTCCACTGCCACCCCAGGAGGGGGGTTCAGGCAGAATCGATTCTCAAGGTCTTTAATCTGAGTCTCGAGTGACGCCAGCATGCCCCCTATAGCCTTTAAGACTCCAGCCTGCCTAGCTATGCATTTACCCCTAATCACAACTTTGAATGCGTCCCATAGAGTCGCTATGGTGTCTACTGAACCTGAATTTTAGTCAAAATAGTCAGAAATGTCTGTTCTAATCTCTTCCTTAAAGGCCTCAACTAGCAGTGCATGTTGGGGTAGTCTCCAGCTAAAGGCTCGGGATGGTGCGTTCGGAAGAGATAATTTGAGGAAACATGGGGAATGATCTGATAGGGAACCAGCTAAGTGACCTATGCCCGTTGTCCAAGATGCCACATCTGAGGACACGAGACAAAAGTCCAGTCTGGACCAGGCAGCATGTTGGTTCGATATACAAGTGCCTTCACGGGTCAGCGGGTGTCTAACTCTCCGAATGTCAAGCAGGTTCCCTTCGAGCATTATATCGTGTAATGCATTACTTGCGTGTGGGTGTAACTACCGTGCATCTCCTTTGCGTTCTAGAGCATTGTTGAGAACAACATTAAAGTCACCTCCCCATATCACAGTCGAGCAATCTATAGAGGAAATACGTGCCCAGACTTCTCTAAAAAATTCTGGTGAATCAACATTAGGTCCATAAACGGCAGCTAGTACTACTGACTTTCCACCCAGGCATCCATGGAGTATTACGTAATGTCCTTCCGGGTCAGTATATATCGTATTTACGGTCCAGTCTAGGCCTCTACGAATAAGGATTGCCATCCCTCTAGCATAATTCTAGTACATCGCCGAGTGTATCCCCTCCCATCTACTGTTTTTTAGTCTCTGTGATGGCTGCGAGTTTAGGTGCGTTTCCTGTAGGAAACATATAACAATTCCGTGCCTCGTTAAATAGGCATGCATTAAACGAGCTTTCCTGCCATCATTTAGTCCCCACACATTTCACGTAAGGATTTTAAGAATTTCAGCATTCATACCCATCGGAACCCCCACCAGAAATCGTATCCATGTATACCCCCTCAACCACTCCCTAACAGTTCAGCATATTAATTAGCATAGAGCACAGACACCGTTATATTATAAAACCTTCAACAGACCTAACCCACCCCCCACCCACTCCAACCCTCCAATCAGGTGGAGTCAAATCCCCCCCAGAGCCACATAGAAAGTGGAACAATTCGAACTCAGGTAAACACCCCATGAGGGCGAAGAAGCATAGGCATACTCCCCTGTTGACACAGGGTGGCCGAGGGGAGTGAAATCGTGAGATGCAGTGAAGCAGTCATCTCACACAAGTAACAATGGAAAATTAAACCATGGTGTACCAACATATCCTAACATCCTGACATTGCAAGGCACAGAGGAACATATATAAAACTTCCAGACCCTCGAGGTTGTATATGTACATCTACATTTTCAACAAGAAATGACATATACTTGCATTTATCACATTTCTACTGGCAGCAAGGTGTGGTAATAGAGCAATCATTATCACTTAGGTTGTCCGTTCTCAGCCCATTTGCATTGCCTTCGATTTTGAACAACATATATGCTTGGTGAATTTAAGGGCAGACTTAGCATCAGTGAAAAAGTGTGCCGATCCATCATGGGTCACTTTCAGCTTCGCAGGGTACAGGAGGGAATATGGTATTTTAGTTTGCAATAATAAATATTTAGCAGGGAGAAACTCTCTTTGCGCCGCCTGCACCTTTGGGGTAAAATCAGGATAAAAGGAGATGGAATTTCCCTTATGATTTATTTGGCTCTTTTCCCTTGCAAGCTTTAGGATGATGTCTCGGTCCTGGTAATTCAACAATTTCACCAGGATTGGTCGGAGTGCCACCCACAGGAGGTTTCAAGTGCCCTGTGAGCCCGTTCAACTATGAACACCAGGGACAGGAAGCGACCCTTGACCCTCGGGTAGGTCGCTTCCCCGCCGCTACAGCGCCTCCTCAGCCTCCCAGCCAGCTGCCTCCTCAGCCTGCCACCCTTCCCCTGCACCCCCGTGTGCCAGCAGCCCCTGACCCCGCGCCACAGATTTTCCCGCCGCTGAACCCTGCCGTTTTTTCCTGCCACTGACCCCCCCTGCGGCCCCGCCCCCGTGCCCATTGGCAGCCTGCCCTCCTACCTCCCAGCTGACCCCAGTTAAAGGGAGGCTGCTGCGCGACGGAGACAGTGACCCTTGACCCTCGGGTAGGTCACTTCCCCGCCTCTACAGCGCCTACACAGCCTGCCAGCCTGCCAGCTCCTCAGCCTGCCAGCCTTCTCCTGCACCCCCGTGTGCCAGCAGCCCCTGACCCCGCGTCACTGATTTTCCCGCCGCTGAACCCTGCTGTTTTTTCCCGCCACTGACCCCCCGCTGCGGCCCAGCCCCCCGTGCCCATTGGCAGCCTGCCCTCCCGCCTCCCAGCTGACCCCTCATCCCCCTCCCACTTATGGAGACTGCGCAGCGGACGCGCAGCGGACGCGCAGCAGACGCTCGCTGCGAGCGCGCTGCCGGCGGGCCAAAGGCAAGCCCATCTGCGCCCGTCCGCGCCTGGACCGCGCCTTGCGCCAGGACCCCTTGCCTCCGAAGATGCCAGCCAGCATGATGGACGTATGACGCCGCCAACCTCAACGCACTCAAACCCGACCGGAACCCCGCCTGCTACCAAGCCACACCGAAACGCACCTACGGACCCTTCACCTGCCAAGCCTGTAAGTTCACCTGCCTCCGGACCATCACCGCACCCGAAAGGCCAGGCACCAGCAACAACCACCTCAAGTGCATCCTGCTCAACACCCGCTCTGTCCACAGACACGCCGTCAAACTCTGGAACCTGCTCGACTCAACATCTTCAGACGTCGCCTTCCTCACGGAAACATGGATGAACGCCTCCTCAGCACCCGACATCGCCAAAGCCATCCTGGACTGATACAAGATCACCCGGAAGGACCGCGTCAACCAGACCGTAGGAGGCATCGCCATCGTCCACAGGAGCACCATCCGGATCACGACCAAATGCGACGACACCCTCACCGCCGCCGAGCACCTCCACTACCAGATACACACCAACCCCAAGACAACCCTCAGAGGCACTCTCATCTACAGACCCCCGGGACCACGCACACAATTCAGCGAAGCCATTGCAGACTTCATCAGCACGCATGCCCTCGCCTCCTCTGACTACATCCTCCTAGGAGACCTCAACTTCCACCTGGAGAACAACAACGACAGCAACACCACTACCCTGCTGGACAACCTCGCCAACCTCGGACTCAAGCAACTGGTGAACACCGCCACCACACGCTTGACCCCGTCTTCTCCTCCAGCAAGCACATCGCTTTCAGCCACTCCACCAGACTTCACTGGACCGATCACAGCTACGTCCACTTCAGCTTCAAGAGAACCACGACCCACCACCACCCGCAACAGGTTCCCCGCAGGAGCTGGAGCAAGATCACCGCCGACCAGCTCACCACCTCCCTCAGCCAGAACCCTTCCACCAACACGACAGACCCCAACGAAGCAGCCCACATCTTCACACAATGGCTCATCAACTGCGCCGACGACCTTGCACCACTGAAGAAGCCTCCCAGCAGACACGGCAGCAAAAAAGCCTTGTGGTTCACCAACAAACTCAAAACATCCAAGAAAAACTGCAGCACCCTCGAAAAAGCCTGGCACCACGACCAGACCACAGAAAACATGACCGCCCTCAAGAACACCACCCGCACACACCACCAGCTGATCCGCACCACCAAAAGGACATCATTCAAAGAACGCCTGGACAGCAACACCCACAACAGCAAGGAACTCTTCAGCATCGTCAAAGAGCTCTCCAACCCCAGCGCCGGAAACAACGACACCACACCCTCGCAAGATCTCTGATACACACTCGCCTCCTTCTTCCACCGCAAGATCGCCGACATACACAACAGCTTCGACGCACCAACCACGCACCCAACCACCGAAATAACGCCCCCCACCACCACCCTCTGCAACTGGACCCCGGTCAGCATCGAAGACACCACCCGCACGATAAACACCATCCACTCCGGATCCCCTACAGACCCCTGCCCCCACCACGTCTTCAACAAGGCCGGCTCCATCATCGCACCCCAACTCCGGAACATCATCAGCATCTCATTCAACACCGCCACCTTCCCGGAGAGCTGGAAGCATGCCGAGCTCAGCGCCCTCCTGAAGAAACCGACAGCGGACCCCACCGACCTCAAGAACTTCCGCCCCATCTCGCTCCTCCCTTTTCCTGCCAAAGTCATTGAGAAGACCGCCAACATACAGCTCACCGCCTTCCTTAAGACGAACGGATCCCTCGACCCCTCACAGTCAGGTTTCCGAGCCAACCACAGCACCGAGACATCAGATCCCTGCTCAACAACGGGGAAATAGCTGCCCTCATCCTCCTGGACCTCTCTGCAGCATTCGACACAGTCTGCCACCGCACCCTAATACAGCACCTCAGCAACATCGGAATCCCAGGGAAATCACTGGAGTGGATCACCTCGTTCCTCGCCAGAAGAACCCAGAGAGTCCGCTTCCCCCCGTTCCGATCCGCGGCCTTTGAAGTCATATACGGAGTACCTCAAGGCTCCTCGCTCAGCCCCACCCTCTTCAACGTCTACATGAGCCCCCTCGCAGCCATCGCACGCCAACACAACCTTAACATCATCTCATACGCCGTCGACACCCAGCTGATCCTCTCCCTCACCAACGACCCGGCCAACTCCAGAGCCTGCCTACAAGAGGGAATGAAGAACGTCGCCAAATGGATGAAGAACAGCTGCCTGAAGCTGAACTCAGACAAGACGGAAGTCCTCATCCTGGGATCATCCCCTCCGCCTGGTACGACTCCTGGTGGCCCCCCGCCCTGGGCACCACCCCCAAGCCAACGGACCACGCACGAAACCTGGGCTTCATCCTGGACTCCGCCCTCGCAATGACCAGACAAGTCAACGCCGTATCGTCATCCTGCTTCAACACCCTGCGCATGCTCTGTAAGATCTTCAGATGGATCTCCACCGAAACCAGGAAGACGGTCACCCAGGCACTCGTCACCAGCCGAATGGTATACGGGAACACCCTCTACGTGGGAACCACTGCCTAACTACAGAAAAGACTTCAACGCATACAGAACGCCTCCGCACGACTCGTCCTGGACATCCCCCACCACAACCACATCTCCGCCCACCTGAGAGACCTGCACTGGCTCCCCGTCAGCAAGAGGATTACGTTCAGACTCCTCACCCATGCACACAAAGCTCTCCACAACCTGGGCCCCAAATACCTCAACAACCACCTCACTTTCTACACGGCCACGCTGCGATCGACCAGCCTCGCCCTCACCACCGTACCACGCATCTGCAGATCCACCGCCGGAGGAAGATCCTTCTCCTACCTGGCGGCCAAGACATGGAACTCTCTCCCCATCCACCTACGGCTGACCCAGGACCATCTCTCCTTCAAGAAGCAACTCAAGACCTGGCTTTTCGAGCAGTCACGGACCCCCCCCCCCCCCCCCCCCCCCCCCAGCGGCTTGAGACCCTTCCGGGTGAGTAACGCGCTTTACAAATTGTTCTGATTGAGTGAGGGTCGAACAGTTTGTGTAAGAGGTCCGCAATATAAGACTCCATCTTGGTTATGGCCGTTGTTTCTGGAATCCCAAGGATTCGAAGGTTATTCGAAGTGGAGTGGAGTGGTGTAGCTCACTGGTTAGAGGCGGCAGACCCGGAAGCAGAGGACGGCCCGGGACCAGGGTTCAATTCCCGACGCGGCAGGGTCGTGGACCAGGGTCAGCGGACTCGATAATTCTCACCTCCCATCCTACTCTAACCAGGGATCACGCTCAGCAACTCTGGGCATTAGCTTGCCTCATCTCCACAATGGCCCCCCACATACGCCGGGGATGCCTGGTTTCACCCTGGAGATACCCAGTAGGGTCCATCTCACAGGGAAAGCCATGTCGGATTCCCCAGCGGTCTACAGCATGGAGATACCCCATGTGGGGTGATTCATGCGCTTTACAAGACATCATTACATTCCTCCTCGAACGCGCTTCCAAGTCGTCATTTTTATCTCTTATTACGGTCAATAATTTGGCCATGTGGAGAAGCTGTTCCTTCGTCTCCTGTTGGAATTCATGTTGCTCCGTATGCCTATTTTTAAGACAGTCTATCCTGGTTTTGTGTGTGGATACTTGGGTTTTGACCGATTCCAGTTGGGTGGCCATGTTGTCTAACTTAGTGTCTATGGTGCGCAGGCTAGAGCATATCTCCCTCATCAGGGAACGCAGATCTTCCTCCTGGCTTTCTGGTTCTGCACTCTGCCCGAGACGCCCTGTGCTTCAGGGTCTTGCACCGGAGGTTTGCCAGTTCGCTTGGCCTCAAAAGTAATTTTAGCCTGTCTTGTGTCGTTTTTCCTCATTTCGCCGGTGTACCTGGGGATCTTAGCCCAGGGAGGTCTTCACGCACCTGTTGTCGTTTGGCTTACTACTCGCTGGTGGGGCGTTTCAGGCTTAGTGGGGGAGGGGGGTGAAGTTGCAACTGTCTACAAGGGTCTCAAATGTATGGAGGATCTCGAAGACTGATTAGCAGTGCTACCACCTCACTTGCTCATGAGTGTTTGTGTATTGGCATCAGCTGTCTGTATGCTAGCAGAAGCGGACAAAATTTCGATGATGTGTGCAATGCTCGGGCTCTGCGCGGTCTGTTTTTACTGTGCCATGTAGTCGTTGCGATTCTCACCCCCTTGACAAAAGTTTTTTACAATGGCGCTGTTACATCGCACAACCTGTCTTCCCAAATAGCGCCAAGTGCGTGCCCCCCATGGCCTGAGCCACACAGCAGTCCCGCTTGCCGGTGAGTCCCAGTCTACTGGTCCGTTGTATTTTCCCCAGAAGTCACCAGTGGTAACGGGGCAGCTTACCGCGTCCCCAGCTGGGCACGCTTGTCCCGTATATCGGTACAGATCTGCAGCCCCAAAGAAGCGGCGCTTAACTCGGTCCGTAGCCAAGTAGTGTAGTGTTCATAGGTGTGCAGCACTTAGATAGAGCGGTTCAATTTATGCCAATAGGGCCCTATTAGACAGACTGCCAGCACTCGCCCAGGCCCCCACAGTCAGACATTGAGGGCAGGATATTCAAAATGGAGACTCCCATGGGGTCTCAGGGCCTCTCACCGTACCTCCAGCGTCGTCGACTTGCAGATCTCAGGGCAGCTCCACATCAGTGTCGGAGTACAGCATCCGCCTCGAGCTCAGCACGCAATTCTCCTGGCGCGGCCTACGCCTGCACCGGTCATGCTGCAGCCGGGCCTGCACGTCCTCGGACTCGAGTGTCCTGCCAGCCGGCGATCACCTCTCCGTTCCCGGCTCGCGGCAATGCGGTCCACCGCCCGGCACCGGCACTGACTTATAGGGGTTCGATCGGGCCCGTTTCTTGCCGAATTTCAAGCAGTAGGTGCACCAGGAGTCCCACACCACTGCGTGATGCCGCCTGCTTCCTTCTCCCACGATCTTATTTAGGATTTTGAAAGGATTCTGTCCTCGGCCGGCGGAGCTCGCCTAAAGCACGGCCATTCCACAGCCTGGCTAGCCACGACCCCATGTTAAGAAATTTTTAAAGCACGCGATTACCAGGGTTATCTTGGCGCTATCTGATGAGGTTGGAGAGTGGAGACTTAGATGTTAAAAAGCCAGATTTTTATCTCCTTCCAGGTTTTTATCTCCTTCCTGAACATTGTCAATGAAGGGATAGCTCTGAGGTTGGGTGGGAGGCCGTTCCAGTGTTCGATGGTGTTGAGGACTACACCTCTGCCACCCCAATGCATCTTTTTAAATGACTGAACTGCTAAAAGGTTGGCCATGGCCAACCTGAGGTCTCTGTTAGGCTTATATATCTTGACAGCCGACCTGAGGAAATCAGGGCCTGAATTATGCAATCCTTTGTGGGCCAGGCATAGGTCCTTATACTTAACCCGGCAGCGTATGGGAAGCCAGTGAAGCTTATGAAGACCCTACTTAATGGAATGGTATTTAGGAACATTAAGGACCAGTCTTGCTGCTGCATTTTGGACCAGTTTTATTCGACTCATATGTTTTTCAAAAACAGTTAGATAAAGAATATTACAATAGTCTAGCCTAGGAAGTACACGCAGAGGTTAATAGAGTTTTTCTGTGGCTGTCTGGGATAAAACAAATAATTTTTCTTATCTTATTAATGATAGGCTTGGGAAGTGACTAATGATATTTGCGTGCTCATGTTCAGGTTGTCCCTAATGAAGATTCCCAAATTATTAACTTTAGTCACAGGGCGAGGTGGTTGAGGCAAATTATCAGGCCACCAATTGGTGGACCAGTCTGGAGAGGGATTGCAGAACTCCATAATCTCCGTTTTCCCTGCATTAAGTTTCAGGCAGTGCCCACTCATCCAGCCACTAATTTCCTTGATGCAGTTAAAGCATTTTGAGGGGCCTGATGGGTCATTGTGAGCAGTAGCAATTATTAGCTGAATATCATCTGCATAGGAAGTTGCCTCCAAATTAAAACTTCTTATGAGCGGTGCCAATTTTGCAACGTAACTATGAAAAGTGTGGGGCTTAGGGACGACCCTTGTGGAACTCCACGAGGCAGTGTGTAAGGTAGGGAGTTAAAATTCCCTAATGCTACTGCCTGAGATCTGTCACTGAGAAAGGAGGAAAGCAGCTCCAGGGCGAACCCCTTAACTCCTATTTCCTTTAGGCAACCTGTGAGAGTTTTGTGATCAACAGTATCGAAGGAAGCCCATAAATCTAGTAAAATAATCACTGCTGAGCCTCCACCATCAACTGCCTTCCTTACTTTCTCCGTTGCCTTGACCAGGGCGGCTTCTGTGCTGTGCCCAGGTATGAAGCTGTACTGGAAGGAGTCCAGGAGCTGATTTTCAAAGATGTATTTAGAAGGTTCCAGATTTATTATTTGCTCACAAATTTTACCAGGGCGGGGTAGTCGAACAATAGGACGATAGTAAGCAGTTTCTGCTACTTTTAGGTTGGACTTTTTTAAGAGAGGAAGGATGGAAGCTTTTTTCCAAGCTAAAGGGAATGTCCTGGTGGTAAACATGGTATTAAAGATTTGAGATAGCTTCCTGGCAATAATACCAGATACCAGATTCAAGATGTTTACTGGGCAGGGGTCATTGGGGAGCCTGATTTGGCTTGCAAGAGTAGAGAACTATCATGTTGAGGTGAAGTGGCAGAGAAGTGTGTAAAAGAACAGTCACCTAATGTATCCTCAATAGGGACAATTTAACCCAAGGAGTGTCACAATTAACATATACATTTTTTAAAGCATATATTTCTGCTATTCATTCGAAGAAAAAAGCTCCAAGCATGCTCGCTTCGTCACTTCATCAAAAGTCTTTTTATTTTCATGACTTGATCATGTCTACTTGTATCGATGAACACATTCTTCTGCATTCAATTAACTTTTCAAATGGTACAACTTTCCAACAGCTACAGCCTACGCGTTTCGTCCCATCTGGGACATCATCAGGACTTCGAAGTTTTTTTTATGTCCTAGTTCCAATGTTTCACTATATTCTCCTCAGATCCTATTGTTCCTCACAACCAATATCTGAACTTCCCCTAAAGTTCAATGGTGACTGTGTACAATTTCGTCATAAATTTGCGACATCAGAAATACCCAATGTCCGATATCCAATAAAAATATAATGTTTTTTGCCGAATGGGATCGTCCCAGCGAAGTGACTTTACTTCCAACTTGTTCGTGTGTCCCAAACGCTGCTCCTTATTGGATTACAAAATTTGTATATCTGAACCTCCAAAATCACGTAGCCCAATATGTTTGTGCAAGGACACTGTTCCTTCTTTTGTACTACGTTACGATCCCATTCGGCAAAAAAACTTATATTTTTATTGGATATCGGACGTTGGGTATTTCTGATGTCCCAAATTCATGACAAAATTGTACACAGTCACCATTGAACGTTAGGGGAAGTTCAGATATTGGTCGTGAGGAACAATAGGATCTGAGGAGAACATAGTGAAACATTGAAACTAGGACATAACATTTTTTTTTCTAAGCCCTGATGATGTCCCAAATGGGACGAAATGCATAGGCTGTAGCTGTTGGAAAGTTGTACCATTTGAAAAGTTAATTGAACGCATAGGAATTTGTTCATCGATACAAGTGGACATGATCAAGTAATGAAAATAAAAAGACTTTTGATGAAGTGACTAAGCAAGCCTGCTTGGAGCTTTTTTCTTCGAATGAATAGCAGAAATATATGCTGTAAAAAATGAAATGTTAATTGTAATAATAATAATAATAATAATAAAAGATTTATAGAGCGCCTGGTTACCCCAACTGGTGTGTCCCCGCGATATGGTGAGAGGCGACCGCACAGAGCTAGAGTGAGAATGCCGAGATTAAAAGTGACCTAACTCTGCACGAAAAAGGTGGGTTTTCAAGTACTTCCTGAACTTGGTTTCAGCTGCCTCCAGCCTAAGACTCAAAGGCAGTTTATTCCAGTTTTGAGGGGCCAGGCGACGAAACGATCTGGCGACCATCCTGGACTTCGAGATCTTAGGGACAGTCATCAGACCCGATCGGCAGGATCTCAGCTGCCTTGTGGGCACATAGTGAGAGACCAAGTCTGCCAAATATGCAGGACTCTTGCCCTGGGAGATGCAATGGCACACACATAGAGCCTTAAACATCACCCTCTCTCTGATAGGGAGCCAGTGGAGCGACACCAGCGCCTTCTTCGAGGAAGACCTTCTGGGTAGCATGAGAACCAGCCTAGCTGCGGCATTCTGCACACATTGGAGCCTATTTAGACACGCCCCTGTCGCACCCAGATATAGTAAATTGCTGTAATCCAGGCGGGAAGTGAACAGGGCGTGCACCATAGTCTTTCTGGCAGACACCGGCAGCAGTTCCAAGGTCTTACGGAGGCTTTTTAAGACCCCAAAGCAGGAGCCTGCCACCCGTCTGGACTGATACTCAAAAGAGAGCTTAGAATCAAGCCACATGCCCAGGTTCTTCACCTCATTGCTTGGTATGGGAGTGGGACCCAAGGTTTGAGGCCCCCACGCCGACGACCAAACTGATGGGGTGCGCCCTACAACCAGCACCTCGGTCTTGTTACCGTTCAACTTCAAGCAATTGTCCGACATCCAGGACGCCAATTCCTGCAGACATGCCGTGAAGTTGGAGGCCGCCGAGTCCAGATCCTGCGTAAGGGACACCACCAGTTGTGTGTCATTGGTGTATGACACGACCCTGATCCCGAACCGCTCGGCGATTTTAGCAAGGGGGGCCACATAAAGATTGAAAAGGGTCAGACTCAGGGCCGAGCCTTGCGGTACCCCTTGACGTAGCCTCATGCTCTTAGAGTAGTGGGAGCCCTGTCTCACCTGGAAGCTACGCTCTGCCAGGAAGGAGCCCAGCCACTTCAAGGCAAGACCCGAGACACCACCCGCCTCTAGACACTGTAGCAAGGTGTGATGTGCCATCGTGTCAAAGGTGGCGTTGAGGTCCAACAGGATCAGGGCCACTGTCTGCCCAGCATCCACCCTCTGCCTGATTGTTTCAACGGCATATAGCAGTGCCGTCTCGGTGGAATGACCAGCCCGAAAACCCGATTGAGAAGAGTGAAGAAGATGGAGTTTTTCCACATGCGTCGTCATTGGTTGTTCATTACCTTCTCCGCCACTTTAGCAAAGTAGGGATGAAGAGAACTAGGAAACAGATTATCGAGTTGTTCAGGGCTAATATGAGGTTTATTGGGCAGCGGCAGGACCACTGCTTCTTTCCAGCAGTTGGGTACCACTGCTTCTTTCCAGCAGTTGGGTACCACGCCAGTCCCAAAAGAGATCTCCAAAAGGTGTCTGATATAAGGTTCCACGACGGAGATACTCTCCTTGAGAACTTTAGGGGCCGCAGGATCCCTAGGAGAGCCTGACTTCACATTAGAGCATATTTGAATGCGTGTTTCAGTAGGTGGAACCAGGAGGTTGCTCAAACCTTCCCCCTCCCAAGCACCTCTCTCACACAGCCCAATGCCTCTACCATCCCTAGCTTCATCAGGGAAGGAGGCATATATTTTGTCTACCTTATCAGAGAAGAAATCAGCTATCCGATTGCAGGCCTCCACTGAGCCCAAGTCCGAGGGGGTGCGATCATCCAGAGAGGAGATTTCCTTATAAATCTTGAACAGTTCTTTGGCCGCGTTCTCTGCAGCCCCAATTCTCTCTTGATAATAGCAAGCCTTTGCTTTCCTAATGAGCCCATGATAAGTGTGCAACCTAGCATGCTACTCTTTCCCCTCCTGTTCCGAGAAACCCTTTCTCCAACTTCTCTCCAGCTGTTTACACTCTTTTTTTACGAGGCGTAGTTCCTCATTGAACCAGGGAGCAGATTTTTGAGCCCTGCCCTGCATCTTTCAGCCTTGCTGTCCAGAGCTTTCGTAATGCGCCTATTTAGGTTTGTACAGGCGCTATCGATGTCCATACCTCCCGGGGAGCCTCCCTCAATGAGGGCGCTGTTGAATTGCGCCCGGGAGAAACCCACCCAGTTCTGGGTACTTGGCTCAGGTTTATGTATGTCAAAGTGGCACAGGAAGTAGTCAGACCACGGAACAGGAAGAGGAACCTTTGACCCCATTTTTGTCAGTTGGCAAAAATGGGGTCAAGAGTATGGCCCCCCAGATGGGTAGGGAGGTCCAAGACGATCCCCAATTGAAGCGTCAGTAGTTCTTGACATAACGCATCAGCCGCACCACTCCTGGGCTCCTCAAAATGGAGGTTGAGGTCGCCCAGGACTAAAAACCTATTGTGGCGTAGTATTCTCTGGGTGAGGCTTTTGATCAGACTAGGTACAAACTGTATAGACGAGCCAGGGGGTCTGTAGACCAGGAGACCCATTACTCTGAGGTTAGCGTTTACTCGGATCGCAAAAGCCCCTGTCTCGCTATCAGTAATGTCAATTGGCTCTAGTGTACATTGGAGGGTGTGTTTGAAAATGAGCGCAATACCCCTACCTCTGCCGGTTGTCCTGTACATCCTAATAATAGCATACTCGTTCGGGAGTGCCTCAACGATCTCTGCCTCAGAGCCTGTGTCTAACCAGGTCTCTGTGAGGAACAGTACATCCAGCTGACAATCTGTCAAGAGATCAAAAACTTCTAAACTGTGCTTTCTTAAGGAGCGGCAGTTTAGTAGGCAGCAATTCAGGTAGTCGAAACCGACTTCCGCGGGAGAAGCATCCTATAGGCAGTGCTTACATCTCCAGCCGTATTTCCCCCCCAATACACTATGCCTGCATACCTCCGGTATTGGCCCACAGAGGTCAAGAAGTTCCTGGACATCATACCATATCGATGGTGTGACACAGCCAGGGTTTTTGGCCCCTGGCCCGATGCGGACAGGCGCAGACGGGCTTGTCTTTGGAGGGGCCGCTGCGCCCGTCTGCTGCGCGGCCGCTTCATATGAGGGTTATACCCCCCTTCCAACGTGAGCACTAGACCGCTAACCAGTCAGCATTCACCGGAAGTGCCTGGCTCTGCCTCCACGCCCTCCACGCAACTGTGAACACCGTGACGGACCGGGGCGGGGAGGCGAAGGAACTGAGTTGCAGGCGAACACCAGGTAGGGACTAACAGCCCCTGAGAAGGGGTATGCTGACATTAGCACATTTTAAAATTAAATAATAGTTACAAGTAAAATGCATGTAAAATGCTGCAACAGCAGCAACACTACATCTTCCCAGCAATGATTCTAGCCCTTGAGTAGTTTTGCGACCCGTCAGCAGTGCAGGGGCACTGCCACTGCCACTCACCACAAAGTGCAGTCGCACCATCCGTCGCTTAAATCCCCTCCCAACGTGAGCGCTAGACCGCTAACCGGTCTGCGTTCACCGGAAGTGCCTAGCTCTGCCTGAACGCCGTCCGCGCAATGGTGAACACTGAGTCGGACCGGGGCGGGGAGGCGAAGGAACTGAGCTGCAGGCGAGCACCAGGTATGGACTAACAGCCCCTGAGAAGGTGTATACTGACAGTAGCCCACTTTAAAATTAAACAATAGTTACAAGTAAAATGCAAGTAAAATGCGGCAACAGCAGCAATACTACGTCTTCCCAGCAATGATTCTAGCCCTTGAGTAGTATTGCGACCCGTCAGCAGTGCAGGGGCACTGCCACTGCCACTCCCCACTGTGACACTCCTTGGGTTAAATTTTACATGTATCTTTTTAGTGGTTTTTGCGGTGGGCCACTCCAAGTAGCAGTGTTAGGAAATCAAAAAGAATTGTTGTTTGGAATATAAATTACGTGTTGAAATACCTCACTGTGTACACGTTAGAGTTCCCTCATCATGTTTCTGAGTTTAATAATTCTCAATAGGGGTTCCAATGGTTTGAGGGTCCCCCTTATCGAAGTCCTTGAAAATAATATTAACTTTCTCTTTGAAGGAGGTAGCGAGGGCTTGACAAAAAGATTGATTATCAGAGGGCTTAATTTTATTTGAGATTGTTGTAAGTCTCTGAACAGCTTGAAAAAGTTATTTCAATGAGTTGGCTGCCTTGTCAATTGCCTGGACAAAGTAGCTCCTCTTTTACTTTTTTTATGAGGTTTTTGTATGAAGTTAAGGCCTTATGGTATAGTAGTTTTGTATGGTTATTAAGTTTTTTTCTCCAAATTCTTTCTTGCCTTCTGCAGGCTTGTTTTTCAAGACTTAGGGCTCCTGAGCACCAGGGAGCAGTAGGTGTCAGACAACCAATTCATATAGCATGCGGCAGCTGACTCTGCCTCGCCAGGTAGGAGGAGGTAGTGCTCAGCTAAGAAATGTTCCAGAGTAGCAGAGTTTATTTTGCTCCAGTCTAAGCAGCTGACGGAGGTTGGGCCATTCTGCCTAAGTGGCCGATTGCTAAGATTTTTGGTAGAGAACCTGCTGACCGAATGATCCGACCAAATCACCGGAAGAACGTTAGTAATTTTTAAAGATGGATAATTAGAGAAGAGTCCATCTAAAGTATGACCAGCTCCTTCACTAACTGTTCTAGTCCTAGAGAATTTGCAATATCAAGGAGATTGGCTGTATGTTTATCGTCTGAGGCCTCAAGGTAGAAGTTGAAGTCTCCTAGTATAGTAAAGAATTGGAAAAGGAGGCTACTCTCTGCTAAGACTTGAAATGTCTTGCAGAACGGATTTGTGTTGCCTCCCAGGGGTCTATAAAGAAGGATTCTGCTGTTTTGCTGGAAAAGGTAATTGCTACCTTTGGATTTGTAATCTAGAGTATGGTCTTTTAACAGCTGCAAGATAAGAATAAACATTTCTTTTAAATGCCAAACGTTCCTCTTTGGGGCTTAGGTACTCTCTGCGGCCAACCAAGAGTGACGAAAGAATTCTGAAGATGGTGGGTGGGCCCATATTTAAGTTTTTAACTTAAGACTTTTTTAGGAGGTTGTTGGCTTTGGCATATTCTGTAGGGTCATCTCCAGTCTTTTTACCTTTTACCTTTTTCCTCCTGAATATTTTGCTGAATTTGTTGCTGTTGGCTTTAGGACTCTGCATGGTAAAATTGGCGCACATGCAAATGGCATATATAATGTACTTGTACATTTCTAGAAAAGTGGGACTACATGTATGCAGGGCCTGTGAATTAAATGCTACTACTGGGTCTGAAGCACTGAATGTGCAATCCACTTAAGTAGCTCTTTAAACATGTTGCAGGCCTTCCATCGCAGCCCGTGTTTGCAGTTTTTAGATTGCCATGGGCCATATTTAGGTAAAACGTGTTTTGCGATTCTCAAATTGCAATTTTCAGGAAATCGCAATTAGAGAATCGCAAAACGCAATGTAGGTAGGATTAGCAAAATATTTTGCGAATCGCACATATTTCTTATTTGCAAATCGCAAATTGAGATTTGCAAATAAGGAATACCTTCCCATTCATTCCTAAGGGCTAGAAAGCCCATAGGAATGAATGGGAAGACATTCTCAATTTGAGATTCTCAATTAGAGAATCGCAAACTGAGAATGCAATTTCAAGGTGGCAAGGGTGTCAATAGGACACCCTTTTGCACCCCTGAAATAAACATGTGTGCACATGTGGTGCACATATATGTGCTATGGGCATGTATGTGTGCCACATGGCATTTTGAAAAATGCAAAAAAGTGAATTTTTCAAAGAAATCGCAAATGACCACCAACCTGGAATTGGTGGTAATTTGCAATTCCTTAAGCCAAAATCGCACAACTTGGGTGCTTCCTACATTGCATTTAAGGAATCACAATTTGCGATTCTTTAAATGCATTCCCAAAATAAGGAATCGCAAATTTTGTGATTCCTTATTTTGCGTGTGGGTTTTTGTGTGCTACATAGCACATTGCCCAAATTGTGATCACAAATGCTGAAATTCTGCGAATTTCCGCATTTGCGATCGCAATTTGGCTTCCTACATTTGGTCCCATATCACCATGGCAAAACAAACCTTTTGTCAGGCCCAAACCTTCCTTTTCTAATACATATAAGCCACCACTAGGTTAGGCCAGAACAACCCAGAGGACAGGGAGCAATGTATTTAAAAGGTTGGATGTGTACTATTAAATTTTACATTTCCTGGGAGGGAAAAACTTCTAAATTTGTTTTTCGCTGCTGCAAGCCTACCTACCCAAAGGATAACATAGAGCTACCCTATTACATGTAATAAGGCATTACTTTCAATTGGGAGCAGGTAGAAAAGCCAGGTTTGGCATCTATGGTATTGTAGTTAGGGGCCCTCTTTAATTGTAAAGTCGTATTTTTAATCACAATTCTGGAAACGCTGCTTTTATCAAGTTGGTATTTTCCTGTCCCAGCCCTTATGGTGTCTGATGCATGGGTCAAATGACTAGGTGCAGTTGGCAATTGAACTTTGTGTATTGCTCCCAGGCAGTGAGACAAAGGGAAGCTAGGTGTGGGCAGGATGGGCCATGATGAGTTAAAGGAAGAGAAGGGAGTTGTCGCCTACCACACTTGCACATCACAAAGGCTATGCCTGAGCCCTCTCCCAAAGGGTTTGCCACTGACTTTTTGTGACCCCAGACTTGCTAGGGCCAGGACATGGAGAAGGGGGATTTATTTTATTTTTATTTATTTTGAAAGTTTTATATAGCGCGAACAGGATCTTTGCAGATATCAGAGCGCTTTACACGGCTGGGAATGCCAGCAAGAGATTGGGGTTACACATAGGCAGAACAACACATCAATAATACAAATATAACAGTTAAATGTGTGCATAGATAGTCAGTAGCATCGATAATACAGGTGAGATACATAGTCATAAAGTTCGAACAGCGATTTAAATGTGTGCGTAGATGGTAGTAGCAACAATAATTCAGGTGAATGGATGCCTCACACCTCAAGGGGTGAATACCTATCTTCCTCTACTTCAAAGTAGGCACCAGGTATAAATGTTGGATCCTTTGACCCAACTCTTCAGTACAGTTCTGGACGTATGGACTCTGCCAGGAAGAAGGAATGCTTTATTGCTGAAATGACTGCCACTGTGCCAGACTGCTGCCCTCCTGTGTGGACTGGCTGCCCTGTTGCTCTCTTGCCTGGTGAGACAGACTGGACCTGCATCTCAGAACCCAGAGTGACTCCAAGGGCTAGTTGGCTGGCCTCTTGATCAGAAACATCATGGACAGAACAGGCTTCCAACAACCTTGGACCCAGCACCTGGACTCTGCCATATGGGAGGCCTGCCATCTCAAGTGGTGCCACCCCAATCGTGGACCCTTGGAAGTGGCCCAAAAGGTGCTCTGCTAACCCATCAGTGGATTCAGTAGAACCAATGATTCTCCTCCACAGCCCCTCTGCTGCAGAACCGGCACAATGCCTCTGCCTCAGAACCAATGCATCATCTGTTCTGGCCCAACTTCCCAAAACCCTATAGCAGTCCATTGGAACCACCGCTGTGCAACGCATCTCTACATAAGCACATCGCCTCAACCAATGCAGCCTATTGAAACCACAGCGGCGCAACACATCTCCACTCAATGACAATCCTTCACCCCATGCAGACAATCAGAATCGCTGCCATGCAATGCATCTGCAGTTACAGACCTCACATCGCCTTTGCTGTGGGACACATTCTCAACGCGGGACTCTGCATCACCTCGCAACCAGGATTAAGGTACTGTGTTCAGCGGGCCTTAGTGGTTCCCTCTAGTTGGCCTGTGCTCCATTGCAGTCAGCCTGAACTTGTGGGTTTGTCCCAGTGTAAAGCACCAGATAAGCACAGATGGAATTTTCTGCTTTATGGTGCTATTTTCAATTAATCTTTACAATTGCATATCTCCAATTCTACTGAATGGATTTTTGTTTTTTCAGTCTCAAATTATTTATAAAAATGTACTCCACTTTTCTAAATTGGTGTGGGATTTTTCGTGTTTTGTGTTTTTAGTTTATTCCTGTTTGAAGTGCTGAATAAGTATTTTTTATGTATTGCCACTGAGTTAAACCAGACTGTTTTTGTGCCAATCATGCCAATATAAAATAGGGTTAAGCACAGGTTAATTTGGGGTTTGCCTGTGACTTCACTTTGAATAAGATTGTGGTTGCTGGTTGAGTAGGGGTTTTCACCCCTCATCCAGTAATCAAATTTCCAAAAGCCTTCAACTTGTAAACGTTGACACTTTTCATTCATGAATCAGAATTGTGCGCAATGGTTCCAATATATGTCAGCAGCAAGTATAGTGTACTTGACAATATAAAATGTGTTTTGCTGGTAGTGATAAAAGAGCTGGTCGTGATTTCTTAGCAGCACTTTTCAAGCTTTTACAAGGAAATGACATATACCCCTTTCTTCAATTGACCAATAATAGCTGTATCCAACGGGCTGGCCTTGGCATAATGGTAGGGCGGATTATGTCACAGTTTGTTGCTTTTTGGCATTCCCGTGCGGTTCACAAATTTTCTAAAAAATGTCTTAGTTCACATCTGTGAGAGCCTAGCTCAAGTAAATGTGCTCACTGATGTAAGGCTCCAGCTGAAACTATTTAAATTGCCCATGAAATAAATGGATGCGTGCTGCTGTCTGTGTAAAGGTCAAGTTAAATATAAACGCGCGCACTTATCTTCGCCTTTGAGTCACAAACAAAATTGTCACTTAACTATTGTTTTCAAGCAAAAATGCCAAGTCTTTTCAGCAGTCCCGTGCACACCTTAGCAGGCTCATCCTGAAGGGAGTCCTTGAATATCAAATAATACTCGAGTTGCTTCATTTGCAGCCTTGACTCTGATTTAGTACTGCCTGGGGTACAAAGTCTTCTTTACTCGCACTTAAACATAATTATAAAATATTAGCATTCTGTTGGGAGCATACCATTCCTTCCAATACACAGGGCTAAGCTTCAACAATACATGAACTATATGAAGTGCGTTAGGCCAACACTTCCACCCGCCAGAGGCACGTGACAAAACCGGACATGGGGCTGGGCGTCTTCAGTTATGATGCCTGACACTTACTTTTGTTATTCAGCGAGGCTCTTTGAAGGGTCAATAAGCTTACTCAGTAAGTTAAACACTTACCCGGTACCTCCTTGATTTGTGGGTCAAGAGCTCAAATCCCCCTTTCATCATTCTAAAGTCGATAAATAGAGTACATTTTGCCCAATTACTGTGAACCACACCGCACAACTGCCAGTTATTATAGGGAATGTTAATGCAAACCCTTTGCTGCTGAAGTATGGGAGAGGAAATGATGGCAATAACTTTTACATGACATCTAAATATGACCCAATGCCTGGGGTTGCTAAATGCTCCTGCGTCGGTTTCCACCATATTTAGCTGGAACTTCTACGGGCCCTAAATTGGATGATAGTAATTACTGTTATAAGCAGTGCTTAGAAATGGCAAAGGCAGCCTATTGGGTGCTAAATAAATCAATGGTATAACGATTAGAAGTTTGGCTAGCAGATTACAATAAGGATATCTTATCTCTAGGTGGTTCATCGGTAGACGGAATAAGCCAGACAAGGTCAACTCTATTTTCAGTGAGGAGCAAGTACCAAAATGAAGGTCAAATTGGGCAGACAGGGTAACATAATCCTGGAGGATCCACTGGATCATCCAGGAACAGAACAGCTTGGTGAGCTGAAAAATGGCCAAAAAAAAATTGGTGGACTATCCTTAAGTGGCAGAGGTGTGGGCTAAGGAATTGTTTGAGCAGCACTTTGCCGAGAACTTTCAACATGGACTTGCTCAATGCTCTCTGTCTACTGTGCGACTTGTTACATTTTCCAAAAGAAGGAGCTTCTTTGAGTTTCAATTTAGCTTGAATGTGCTTCTTCGTTATTTAAGGATTGATTTGTTCATTTATTATGCATAACTCTGATTTGCATTCAGTGTACAAATTATCATAGATACATCCCCCTTGCATGGTGAACTCAATAAAGTTGGGAGGCAGACTGGTGAAGGGTTCCAGAAGTTGTATTCTTTAGTATTAGGAAATATTTTTAGTGTTTTTAATGTTTATGGGAAGGCTGTTCCAAAGAGGTAGTGTTTGCATAGCAGAGAGTCTATTTTACTTGATGATGTTGTTGAAAAGGAGGTGATGAGCAGCAAGAGTCTGGCATCTGCTTTGGATGTGATGGGGGATCTTTTTGAGGAGCTGAAGTGTTTGATGTGCCTCCTTGCTTCGAAGGTAGGTTATGAAATCTATTTTTATATACATACTTGTTTATTGTATTTGAACACATACACATGAGTACAATCAATACAAGTGATGGCATTTTTAAACACTGAAGTTATAAAAAAAGTTTCCAGAATAGGGGGACTGAACAGATTATGTTAGAAATTAACATATGAATTGAGCGCCTTGTTGCAGGTGCAAATGTGGAAGTAGGACTTAGGTCGATCTCAAAAAAAAGGGTCATGGGGTGGAGGAGGATGGGAAATCCCAAGGGGTACTCAGTGGAAGGGGGCACTCAGGGGCAGTAGCACAACCCCAACAAATGTGAGACAGGAGCTGGGGAGTATCAACCAGGACTAGCGGGAAACCCTTGTACCTCATTCCCAGTACAGCCAAAATAAATCCCTAGCAAGGGTTATGTAATCTTGAATTTGCTCCTGATTGAAAGCTAGTAGAGTTTGCACAGGTTGGTGTTGTAACTTGGAATGTTCCTCTCGCCCTTTTCCCCATTCCCCCCTACCATTCCCCACACCTTGGTATAGTCCACTCTGACAGCTCGGCGCTCGCTATGGAATGTTGACATAGCAGCCGAGTTCCTTGTTGACAAGCTGACGGCATCTGAAGGCTTTTACTTCATGAATAAAGTATTCTAATTACCCACATCGTTTCATCATTACTACATTTAATGGCGACGAGGTGAGGAGACTGTGCCAGGGACAGTGGATGCCGTTCCTCTGGAGTGAATTAATTACTTGTCAACGGAAGTATCACGGAGTCCATGGTGATCAGCAGAAAGAGATAAGTGATTTAATGCTGTGGTCTGACGCGTGTTCATCAGTGTGAAAAGGAACACAGAACACAATGAGATGGCAAAGAAGGTGTTGGAGAAGTTGAAAGAAGTAGGGTTCACCACCAAACCAAGCAAATGCAAGCTAGGAGTAAGCTCGGTGGACTACCTTGGACACACCTTATCGGAGGAAGGCATCAAGCCTAAGTACGACTTGGTCAGAGCAGTGAGAGACGCTCCCACTCCCAATAGCAAAGAGGACATACTATCGTTCTTAGCGCTTGCTGAATACATGGCTAAGTTCATCAAGGACTTTGCCATGGTGTCACAGCCGCTAAGAGATTTGATCAGGAAAGACAGTGTCTTTGCTTGGGGGAAGGAACAAGAGATGTTCTTGAAGAGCATAAAGAAGGCAATCATTGAAGCCCCGTTTATTGGGAAGTTCGACCCGAATGGAGCCACCATCATCTCGACTGATGCCAGCAACAGAGGAATCGAGGCGACATTGGCGCAAAGAGAGGGGAGTAAAGTCAAAGTCGTGGCTTTTGCATCAAGAACCCTCACTTCATCAGAAAAAAACTATTCGACCATCGAAAAAGAGGCACTTGCGGTCTATTGGGCCATCCGTCACTACAAGTTTTTCATCTGGGGTATTCCATTTGAAGTACAGACTGACCATAAACCTCTGGTCTCACTTTTCACTAAGAAGGACATGGAAAGCATGACGCCCCGCATAGCTAAATGGGCTGTGGGACTGCAAGCCTATAATTTCAGAGTGTCTTACATTCCAGGGCAACAAAATAGGGTTGCAGATTTTTTGTCGAGAGCACCAGCAGGAGGAGAGGAGGACGAAGAGTTGAAGGGTGACTCAATCTTGGAGTTGCGTTTAGCTGCGGTGGAAAAGAATGCATGGGTAACCCAGATGGAACAAGATGAAGTACTGAAGAAGGTGAAGAGACATATACTCACAGGATGGCCAAAGAAGTGCAAGGATATGGAGACTGAGATCCAACCGTACTGGAACGTGCATGAAGATCTATCAGTTGAAGGAAATTTCATACTCAAGTCCGGAAAACTGGTCCCGCCGGAAGCTTTAAGAAGCCAGATTGTGGAACTAGCGCACGAAGGACACCTGGGCCGAAGTTTGAGCAAAGCTAGACTACGTATGGACTACTGGTTTCCAGCAATGGACAGTGAGATGGAGGACAAAGTGCGGGACTGCTACGCATGCAGTTTGAGTGACAAGTCAAAAGTCACTAGACGAGCACCATTGTCACAGGTGGAAGTTCCTGAGGTTCCATGGGACAAGTTAGGCTTCGACATAGCCGGACCCATCCACGGCAAAGGGCCCCAGGATTGGTACCTACTGGTTCTGGTGGATTACTATTCAAGCTGGATAACCTGCAAGATTGTCCACAACGTGAACACAAAGGCGATCATTGAGTTCCTGAAAGAAGTATTCTCGAGAGAAGGAATCCCTTTAACACTGGTAACGGACAATGGGGTGCAGCTGATCTCTGAAGAGATGAAGGAATTTCTTAAAGACTGCTCCATAGCCCATATCCGCACGCCACTGTATTGCCCCAAAGCTAATGGCAAGGTGGAAAGAGTAAACCGCATGTTGAAAGAATGCATGCAGTTGGCCAATCAGGCTGGGGAGAACATCGAGGAAGCCATAAGAGACATGCTATGGGCATATTACACCACGCCAAAGTCTACTACAGGATGCACGCCATTCGAGTTACTGAGAGGGAGGAAAGCTTGAACTAAGCTGACCCCCAATTGGATGGGAAGAAAACAAATAGAAGAGACCGATCCCAAAGAGATCAAGAGGAGGATTGAAACCAATCAATGGAAATACAAGGAATGGTACGACAAGAAGTGGGGAGTTAAGGAAAGAGAATTCCAGCGAGGACAAAATGTCTACGTCAGGAAACCGGAGAGACTAAGAAAAGGGGGTAACAAGTTTTATGCCCCCAAAACCATCAGAATGCCAAAAAAGAACACAGTGGTCATGGAGGATGGTAGATTATGGAGCCATGATCGGGTGGTGCCCGCAGGGGGGGAAGAACATAGGTCAGGCTCAAGAAGGATGGAGGGTGGAGACATCAATGGAGGGGTCAGACAAGACAGGAAGAGTGATAGACCTAGGATCTCTCCTCATTGGCACAAACAATACATAATGAGATAGTGATCTGCAATGTGAGCACAAAGTATTTGGGAGTCACTGAGGGTCTTCTGCGAAAGACCAGGGGTCAGGACCATGGGGGGGAAGTCTTTCTTTTTTACCTCCGCACCGGCCCGTCCGGTTTCTTCCTACTCCTTTCCCCCCCCCATCCCTTCTTTGGAGGATGATGTGTTGTAACTTGGAATGTTCCTCTCGCCCTTTTCCCCGTTCCCCCCTACCATTCCCCACACCTTGGTATAGTCCACTCTGACAGCTCGGCGCTCGCTATGGAAGGTATACAACCGTTAGAACGCAACTTTTACAACGACCTACCATTACAACGCAACTTTTACCACGCAAACTATTACAATGCATTGCGCTGGGGGGCGCTCTAGGATAGGGAATAGGTTAATTTACTATCCAATAACCTTCCCTACTATCCACGGGGACTGGAGTTGGAATAGTAAATTAAACTATTCACTATCCAGCGCCTAAAAGCATTATGCGTTGTAATGGTATGCGTGGTAAAAACCGCGTTGTAAAGGTAGGCGTTGTAAAAGTATGCGTTGTAACGTCATACATCCGCTATGGAATGCTATGGAAAGTTGACATAGCAGCCGAGTTCCTTGTTGACAAGCAGACGGCATCTGAAGGCTTTTACTTCATGAATAAAGTATTCTAATTACCCACATCGTTTCATCATTACTACAGTTGGCTTCTTTATAATTCCTGTCCTTCAGTCTGCCTACTATGCTATGGATTTCCTGCTAACTATCCAGTTTGTTCTCCACGTGGCGTTAGTTTAATATTGTTGCATAGTCAAGCTTAACATTAACGATGATGCCCACCAGAGTGGCATGGTCTTCTGCAGCAATGTACAGAAGGGTTTTCCTGACCTGTTTCAGCAGGATGTTAGCCCCTTTTTGTGACGGGGTAATCTACTGCGGTCATGCTCAACTCGCAGTCTACTCAAACTCCTAAAACTTGGAGATACAGTGAAGAGGAGCTAGAAATGAAATCAGATGATGATGTATTAATTGGTGGGTTTCAAGAGTAAGTTACAGGAACAAATCATTGTGGCCTACAGCTGAAACAATATAGATAGAGGTCTCTTTGTCCATTATCTCTTTCTGTGCATGGCAGCCTTCTGTCAGATTGTTGAATACCCGGCTGCGTATGGGAAGCCAGTGCAGCTTATGAAGACCCTACTTAATGGAATGGTATTTAGGCAGATTAAGGACCAGTCTTGCTGCTGCATTTTAGATCAGTTGTAGACAACTCATATGTTTTCCATGAACAGTTAGATAAAGAATATTACAATAGTCTAGCCTAGGAAGTACAAGCAGGGTTATTAGAGGTTTTCTGTGGCTGTCTGGGATAAAACAAATAATTTTTCTTATTATGTTCATGACAGTCTTGGGAAGTGACTAATGATATTTGCGTGCTCATGTTCAGGTTGTCCTCAATGATGATGCCCAAACTCTTAACTTTAGTCCTAGGGCGAGGTGGTTGTGGCAAATTATCAGGCCACCAATTGGTGGACCAGTCTGGAGAGGGATTGCCGAACTCCATAATCTCCATTTTCCCTGCATTAAGTTTCAGGCAGTGCCCCTCATAAAGCCACTGATTGCCTTGATGCAGTTAAAGCATTTTGAGTGGCCTGATGAGTCATTTTGAGCTGCAGCAATTATTAGCTGAATATCGTCTGCATAGGAATTTACCTCAAAATTAAAACGTCTTATGACTGGTGCCAATTTTGCAACTTAATATTAAAAGTGTGGGGTTTAGGGACAACCCTTGTGGAACACCACAAGGCAGTGTGTAAGGTAGGGAGTTAAAATTCCCTAATGCTACTGCCTGAGATCTGTCACTGAGAAAGGAGGAAAGCAGCTCCAGGGCGAACACCTTAACTCCTATTTCCTTTAGGCAACCTGTGAAAGTGTTGTGGTCAGCAGTATCGAAGGCAACCGTAAATCTAGTAAAATCATCACTGCTGAGCCTCCACAATTAACTGCCTTCCTTACTTTCTCCGTTGCCTTGACCAGGGCGGCTTCTATGCTGTGCCCAGGTCTGAAGCCGTACTGGGAGGATTCCAGGAGCTGATTGTCAAAGATGTATTTAGAAGGTTCCAGATGTATTATTTGCTCACAAATTTTAGCAGTGAGGGGTAGTCGAACAATAGGACGTTAGTTAGCCATTTCGGCTACTTTTAGGTTGGACTTTTTTAAGAGAGGAAGGATGGAATCTTGTGTCGAAGCTAAAGGGAATGTCCTGGTGGTGAACATGGTATTAAAGATGTGAGATAGCTTTCTGGCAATAATATCAGATACCAGATTCAAGATCTTTACTGGGCAGGGGTCATGGGGGAGCCCGATTTGGCTTGCAAGAGTAGAGAACTATCTTGTTGAGGTGAAGTGGCAGAGAAGTGTGTAAAAGAACAGTCACCTAACGTATCCTCAATATGGGTTCCAATGGAATGATGGTGCCCCTTATCGAAGTCCTGGAAAATAACATTAACTTTCTCTTTTAAGGCGGTAGCGAGGGCATCACAAAAATATTGATTATCAGAGGACTTAATTTTATTTGAGATTGTTGTAAGTCTCTGAACAGCTTGAAAAAGTTATTTCAATGAGTTGGCTGCCTTGTCAATTGCCTGGACAAAGTAGCTCTTCTTTTCCTTTTTTATGAGGTTAAGGCCTCATGGTATAGTAGTTTTGTATGGTTATTATGTTTTTTCTCCAAATTATTTCTTGCCTTCTGCAGGCTTGTTTTTCAAGCCTCAGGGCTTCTGAGAACCAGGGAGCAGTAGGTATTAGACAACCAATTCATATAGCATGCGGCAGCTGACTCCACCTCGTAAGGTAGGAGGAGGTAGTGCTCAGCTAAGGACTGTTCCTGAAGTAGCAGAGCTTATTTTGCTCCAGTCTAAGCAGCTGGCGGAGGTTGGGCCATTCTGCATAATTGGCCGATTGCTAAGGTTTTCGGTAGAAAACCTGCTGACCGAATGATCCGACCAAATCACTGGAAGGACGTTAGTAATTTTTAAAGATGGATCATTAGAGAAGAGTCCATCTAAAGTATTACCAGCTCCTTCACTAACTGTTCTAGTCCTAGAGAATTTGCAATATCAAGGAGATTGGCTGTGTGTTTATCGTCTGAGGCCTCAAGGTAGAAGTTGAAGTCTCCTAGTATAGTAAAGAATTGGGAAAGGAGGCTACTCTCTCCTAAGACTTGAAAAGTTTGTCAGAACGTATTTGTTTGCCTCCCGGGGGTCTATAAATAAGGATTCTGCTGTTTCTGCTGGAAAAGGTAATTGCTACCTTTGGATTTGTAATCTAGAGTATGGTCTTTTAACACCTGCAAGATAAGAATAAACATTTCTTTTAAATGCCAAACGTTCCTCTTTGAGGCTTAGGTACTCTCTGCAGCCAACCAAGAGTGACCAAAGAATTCTGAAGATGATCGGTGGGCCTATTTTAAAGTTTTTAACTTAAGACTTTTTTAGGAGGTTGTTGGCTTTGGCATATTCTGTAGGGTGATCTCCAGACTTTTTACCTTTTACCTCCTAAATATTTTGCTTTTTTTTTGTTTTTGGCTTTAGGACTCTGCACTTTACCACTGCTAAACAGTGCGCTAAAGTGCTTGTGCCCTTTCCTCTAAACATGGTAAAATTGGCTTACATGCAAATGGCATATATAATGTACTTGTACATTTCTAGAAAAGTGGGACTACATGTATGCAGGGCCTGTGAATTAAATGCAACTACTGGGCTTGAAGCACTGAATGTGCAATCCACTTAAATAGCTCTTTAAACATGTTGCAGGCCTTCTATCGCAGCCCGTGTTTGCAGTTTGTAGATTGCATTTGGCCATATGTAGGTAAAACGTGTTTTGCGATTCTCAAATTGCGATTTTTAGGGAATCGCAATTAGAGAATCGCAAATCGCAATGTAGGCAGGATTAGCAAAATATTTTGCGAATCTCACATATTCCTTATTAGTGAATCGCAAATTGAGATTCGCAAATAAGGAATACCTTCCCATTCATTCCTAAGGGCTAGAAAGCCCATAGGAATGAATGGGAAGACATTCTCAATTTGCGATTCTCAATTAGAGAATCGCATATTGAGAATGCAATTTCAAGGTTGCAAGGGTGTCAATAGGACACCCTTTTGCACCCCTGAAATAAACATGTGTGGACATGTTGTGCACATATATGCGCTATGGGCATGTATGTGTGCCACATGGCACTTTGAAAAATGCAAAAAAGTGCATTTTTCAGAGAAATCGCAAATTACCACCAACCTGAAATTGGTGGTAATTTCCGATTCCTTAAGCCAAAATCGCACAACGTGGTTGCTTCCTACATTGCATTTAAGGAATCCCAATTTGGGATTCTTTAAATGCATTCCCAAAATAAGGAATCGCAAATTTTGTGATTCCTTATTTTGCGTGTGGGTTTTTGTGTGCTACATAGCAGTAGAGAAGTGTGGCTCAATGGTTAGAGCGGCAGACCCTAATGCAGTAGTCTGGCTGGGACCAGGGTTCAATTCTTGCCTTGGCGGGTCTTGGGCTCAATTTCCTCGGACCTGATAATTCTCGCCTCGGTGCCTATTCTGATCATGAGCATCACTCTGCACCTCTGGGCAATAGCTTGCGTAATCTCTACAACGGCCCCAACAACGCTGAGGATGCCTGACTTCACCTTGGGGGTGCCCAGGAGTGGGCTCCTCACAGGGAAAGGCCAGGAAGGGTTCCTCAGCGGTATTCGTACAAGCGCTGAGATGCCACCGGGTAGTCGTGCGCTACATAAGTGCGTGATTATACTTTATTATTTATTATTGCCCAAATTGTGATCGCAAATGCTGAAATTCTGTGAATTTCAGCATTTGCTATCGCAATTTGGCATCCTACATATGGTCCCATGTCACCATGGCAAAACAAACCTTTTCTCAGGCCCAAACCTTCCTTTTCTAATACAGATAAGTCACCACTAGGTTAGACCAGAACAACCCAGAGGACAGGGAGCAGTGTATTTAAAAGGTTGGATGTGTACTATTAAATTTTACATTTCCTGGGAGGGAAAAAACTTCTAAATTTGTTTTTCGCTGCTGCAAGCCTATCTACCCAAAGGATAACATAGAGCTACCCTATTACATTTAATAAGGCATTACTTCCAATTGGGAGCAGGTAGAAAAGCCAGGTTTGGCGTCTATGGAATGGTAGTTAGGGGCCCTCTTTAATAGTAAAGTCGGATTTTAATCACAATTCTGGAAACACTGCTATTATCAAGTTGGTATTTTCCTGTCCCAGCCCTTATGGTGTCTGATGCAAGGGGCAAATGACTAGGTGCAGTTGGCAATTGAACTTTGTGTATTGCTCCCAGGCAGTGAGACAAAGGGAAGCTAGGTGTGGGCAGGATGGGCCATGATGAGGTAAAGGAAGAGAAGGGAGCTGCCACCTACCACACTTGCACATCACAAAGGCTATGCCTGAGCCCTCTCCCAAAGGGTTTGACACTGACCTTTTGTGACCCCAGACTTGCTAGGGCCAGGACAGGGAGAAGGGGGATGCCTCACACCTCATGGGGTGAACCCCTGTCTTCCTCTACTTCAAAAAAGGGGGTGGTGATGAACAGAGTGTCTGAATTAAGCAGACCACTCTTACCCAGTCCAAAGATCAGGGCTTTATCCATCACCGTTATTTAGCTCACTGCACCATCCCAGCTCAGAACCTGGCTATATGCAAATCAGTCTGTCCCTGGCCCAGTGCATCATGGGAACAGGGCAGACTAAACTACCAAGCCAATTCTTCACTAGAAAGGAGACAAGCTTCCGGGGATCGGTTTCTGGCATTTCAGCCGTCGTCGGCCCGGCTTGCTTGAATCCTGATGGTGCAGTGAGCAAAGGACTCATGTCTGAGTATACCCTGCCACACCTATAGTGGCCAAAAACGATTCAGAAAAGGGGGTGGTGATGAACAGAGTGTCTGAATTAAGCAGACAACTCTTACCCAGTCCAAAGATCAGGGCTTGATCCATCACCGTTATTTAGCTCACTGCACCATCCCAGCTCAGAACCTGGCTATATGCAAATCAGTCTGTCCCTGGCCCAGTGCATCATGGGAACAGGGCAGACTAAACTACCAAGCCAATTCTTCACCAGAAAGGAGACAAGCTTCCGGGGACCAGTTTCTGGCATTTCAGCCGTCGTCGGCCCGGCTTGCTTGAATCCTGATGGTGCAGTGAGCAAGGGACTCATGTCTGAGTATACCCTGCCACACCTATAGTGGCCAAAAACGATTCAGAAAGTGAGCTAAAAAACGGTGATGGATCAAGCCCTGATCTGTTGACTAGGTAGGAGTATTCTGCTTAATTCAGAAACTCTGTCCATTACCACCCACTTTTCTGAATCGTTTTGTCCACCATAAGCGTGGAAGGGTATACTCAGATGTGAGTCCCTTGCTCACTGCACCATCAGGATTCAAGCAAGCCGGGCCGATGACGGCTGTAATGCCAGAAACCGGTCCCCGGAAGCTTGTTTCCTTACCAGTAAAAGAATTGGCTTGGTAGTTTGGTTTGCCCTGTTCCCATGATGCACTGGGACAGGGACAGACTAATTTTCATGTAGCCAGGTTCTGAGCTGGGATGGTGCAGTGAGCTAAAAAACGGTGATGGATCAAGCCCTGATCGGTTGACTGGGTAGGAGTATTCTGCTTAATTCAGAAACTCTGTCCATTACCACCCCCTTTTCTGATTCCTCTACTTCAAAGCATATTCCCTTCAGACATCATGTCTCTCCGCATCTGCACGAACTGCATTGGCACCCAGTGGCGAGCAGAATAAAATTCAAAGTTCTTACCTTGGCGTTCAGAGCACTAAAAGGGACTTGCCCTAACTATTTAAAACTCAGACTTCCCCGTTACCATCAGGAGAGACACCTGCAATCTAACTCCTTGCTTCAGTTAGTCGTTCCACGAGTTAGAAAAGCTAGACTTGGGGGCAGGTCTTTCTCTGCTGGCACGGCGAAACTCTGGAACACCCTGCCCTTTGCCATCCAATCTGCTACGACAGAAGCTAGCTTTAAGAAGCTCCTAAAGACCTGGCTCTTTACGCAGAAAACCTAAGCAATTCACCATGCATCTTGCCCTGCTGAAGTACTCTTTTAGCGCCGGGACACCTCCTCGAGAGGTAGCTGTTCGCGCTATACAAGTATCAGTATTATTATTATTATTATTATTATTATTAAAGTAGGCACCAGGTATAAATGTTGGATCCTTTGACCCAACTCTTCAGTACAGTTCTGGACGTATGGACTCCGCCAAGAAGAAGGACTGCTTTATTGTTGAAATGACTGCCACTGTGCCAGACTGCTTGCCCTAGTGTGTGGACTGGCTGCCCTTTTGCTCTCTTGCCTGGTGAGACAGACTGGACCTGCATCTATGAACCCAGCGTGACTCCAATGGCTAGTTGGCTGGCCTCCTGATCAGAAACCTCATGGACAGAACAGGCTTCCAAGAACCTTGGACCCAGCACCTGGACTCTGCCATATGTGAGACCTGCCATCTCAAGTGGTGCCACCCCAATTGGGGACCCTTGGAAGTGGCCCAAAATGTGCTCTGCTAACCCATCAGTTGATTCAGTAGAACCAATGATTCTCCTCCACAGCACCTCTGCTGCAGAACTGGCACAATGCCTCTACCTCAGAACCAACGCATCATCTGTACTGGCCCAACTTCCCAAAACCCTATAGCAGTCCATTGGAACCACGGCTGTGCAACCCATCTCTACATAAGCACATCGCCTCAACCAATGCAGCCTATTGAAATCAAGGCAGCGCAACACATCTCCACTCAATGAAAATCCTTCACCCCATGCAGACAATCAGAATCGCTGCCATGCAATGCATCTCCAGTTACTGACCTCATATCGCCTTTGCTGTGGGACACATTCTCAACGCGGGACTCTGCATCACCTTGCAACCAGGATTAAGGTACTGTGTTCAGCGGACCTTAGTGGTTCCCTCTAGTTGACCTGTGCTCCATTGCAGTCAGCCTGAACTTGTGGCTTTGTCCCAGTGTAAAGCACCAGATAACCACAGATGGAATTTTGTGCTTTATGGTGCTATTTTCAATTAATCTTCAATTAATCTTTACAATTGCATATCTCCAATTCTACTGAATGGATTTTTGTTTTTTCAGTCTCAAATTATTTATAAAAATGTACTCCACTTTTCTAAATTGGTGTGGGATTTTTCGTGTTTTGTGTTTTTAGTTTATTCCTGTTTGAAGTGCTGCATAAGTATTTTACGCATTGCCTCTGAGTTAAACCAGACTGTTTTTGTGCCAATTTACAATATGTTTATGTTCATGTTTATGTTTATTAAATTTGTATTGCGCACAAATACCCGAAGGTGTCTCGGCGCAGAGGATTATACCATGACAGAAATAATGAAAAATTAATTTATTGATCAAAGAGCCACGTTTTCAACTGTTTTCAGAAAATTAAAAGGGTTGGACTGGTCTTGATGGTGAGAGGGAGAGTATTCCAAAGCCTTGCCGTAGCTACCAAAAAGCGTCTGTCTCCCCAAGCAACTGTTCTGGTGTGATGAAGAGGAAGAAGGTAGTTGGATGCCCAGCGGAGAGACCTGCTGGGGGTGTAAATCCTGAAAGCATTTATTAAAAATTGAGGACCTGAGTTGTGGATGGCCTTATATGCAATACAGAGGGCCTTGAATTTTATGCAGCTTCTGACTCTGAGCCAGTGCAGTTGACGTATGGCCACCGAAACGCATTGGTATTTGGGAATGGAAAGAAGTGCCCTAGCTGCCGTATTTTGGACCGATTGCAGTTTATCCACTACCTGGGACAGGTAGTTAAGGGTTAAGCACAGGTTAATTTGGGGTTTGCCTGTGACTTCACTTTGAACAAGATTGTGGTTGCTGGTTGAGTAGGGTTTCTCACCCCTCAACCAGTAATCCAATTTCCAAAAGCCTTCAACTTGTAAACGTTTACACTTTTCATTCATGAATCAGAATCAGAATTGTGAGCAATGGTTCCAATATATGGCAGCAGCAAGTATAGTGTACTTCACAATATAAAATGTGTTTTGCTGGTAGTGATAAAAGAGCTGGTCTTGATTTCTTAGCAGCACTTTCAAGCTTTTCCAAAGAAAATGACATATACCCCTTTTTTCAATTGACCAATAATAGCTGTATCCAACGGGCTGGCCTTGGCATAATGGTAGGGCGGATTATATCACAGTTTGTTGCTTTTTGGCATTCCCGTGCGGTTCACAAATTTTCTAAAAAATGTCTTAGTTCACATCTGTGAGAGCCTAGCTCAAGTAAATGTGCTCACTGATGTAAGGCTCCAGCTGAAACTATTTAAATTGCCCATGAAATAAATGGATGCGTGCTGCTGTCTGTGTAAAGGTCAAGTTAAATATAAACGCGCGCACTTATCTTCGCCTTTGAGTCACAAACAAAATTGTCACTTAACTATTGTTTTCAAGCAAAAATGCCAAGTCTTTTCAGCAGTCCCGTGCACACCTTAGCAGGCTCATCCTGAAGGGAGTCCTTGAATATCAAATAATACTCGAGTTGCTTCATTTGCAGCCTTGACTCTGATTTAGTACTGCCTGGGGTACAAAGTCTTCTTTACTCGCACTTAAACATAATTATAAAATATTAGCATTCTGTTGGGAGCATACCATTCCTTCCAATACACAGGGCTAAGCTTCAACAATACATGAACTATATGAAGTGCTTTATGCCAACACTTCCACCCGCCAGAGGCACGTGACAAAACCGGACATGGGGCTGGGCGTCTTCAGTTATGATGCCTGACACTTACTTTTGTTATTCAGCGAGGCTCTTTGAAGGGTCAATAAGCTTACTCAGTAAGTTAAACACTTACCCGGTACCTCCTTGATTTGTGGGTCAAGAGCTCAAATCCCCCTTTCATCATTCTAAAGTCGATAAATAGAGTACATTTTGCCCAATTACTGTGAACCACACCGCACAACTGCCAGTTATTATAGGGAATGTTAATGCAAACCCTTTGCTGCTGAAGTATGGGAGAGGAAATGATGGCAATAACTTTTACATGACATCTAAATATGACCCAATGCCTGGGGTTGCTAAATGCTCCTGCGTCGGTTTCCACCATATTTAGCTGGAACTTCTACGGGCCCTAAATTGGATGATAGTAATTACTGTTATAAGCAGTGCTTAGAAATGGCAAAGGCAGCCTATTGGGTGCTAAATAAATCAATGGTATAACGATTAGAAGTTTGGCTAGCAGATTACAATAAGGATATCTTATCTCTAGGTGGTTCATCGGTAGACGGAATAAGCCAGACAAGGTCAACTCTATTTTCAGTGAGGAGCAAGTACCAAAATGAAGGTCAAATTGGGCAGACAGGGTAACATAATCCTGGAGGATCCACTGGATCATCCAGGAACAGAACAGCTTGGTGAGCTGAAAAATGGCAAAAAAAAAATTGGTGGACTATCCTTAAGTGGCAGAGGTGTGGGCTAAGGAATTGTTTGAGCAGCACTTTGCCTAGAACTTTCAACATGGACTTGCTCAATGCTCTCTGTCTACTGTGCGACTTGTTACATTTTCCAAAAGAAGGAGCTTCTTTGAGTTTCAATTTAGCTTGAATGTGCTTCTTCGTTATTTAAGGATTGATTTGTTCATTTATTATGCATAACTCTGATTTGCATTCAGTGTACAAATTATCATAGATACATCCCCCTTGCATGGTGAACTCAATAAAGTTGGGAGGCAGACTGGTGAAGGGTTCCAGAAGTTGTATTCTTTAGTATTAGGAAATATATTTAGTGTTACTAATGTTTATGGGAAGGCTGTTCCAAAAAGATAGTGCTTGCATAGCAGAGAGTCTATTTTACTTGATGATGTTGTTGAAAGGGAGGTGATGAGCAGCAAGAGTCTGGCATCTGCTTTGGATGTGATGGTGCTCTTGTTAAGAAGAGTTGAAGTGTTTGATGTGCCTCTTTGCTTCGAAGGTAGGTTATGAAATCTATTTTATATACATAATTATTTATTGTATTTGGAACACATACATATGAGTACAATCAATTTAAGTGATGGCATTTTTTAACACTGAAGTTATAAAAAAAGTTTCCAGAGTAGGGGGACTGAACAGATTATGTCAGAAACTATGAATTGAGCGCCTTGTTGCAGGTGTAAATGTGGAAGGAGGACTTAGGTCGATCTCAAATAAACGGTTTGTAGGGTGGAGGAGGATGGCAAAAATCCCAAGGGGTACTCAGTTGAAGGGGGCACTCAGGGGCAGTAGCACACCCCAAATGTGAGACAGGAGCTGGTGAGTATCAACCAGGACAAGCGGGTAATCCCTTGTGCCTCATTCCCAGTCCAGCCAGGATAAATCCCTAGCGAACGTTATGTAATCTTGAATTTGCTCCTGATTGAGAGCTAGTAGAGTTTGCACAGGTTGGCTACTTTATAATTCCTGTCCTTCAGTCTGCCTACTATGCTATGGATTTCCTGCTAACTGTCCAGTGTGTTCTCCACGTGGCGTTAGTTTAACATTGTTGCATAGTCAAGCTTAACTTTAATGATTATGCCCACCAAAGTGGCATGGTCTTCTGCAGCAGATGTCTACAGAAGGGTTTTCCTGAGCTGTTTCAGAAGGATGTTAGCCCCTTTTTGTGGCAGGGAAATCTACTGAGGTCATGCTCAACTCGCTGCCTACTCAAACTCCTAAAACTTGGAGATACAGTGAAGAGGAGCTAGAAATGAAATCAGATGATGATGTATTAATTGGTGGGTTTCAAGAGTAAGTTACAGGAACACATCATCGTGGCCTACAGCTGAAACAATATAGATAGAGGTCTCTTTTGTCCATGATCTCTTTCTGTGCATGGCAGCCTTCTGTCAGATTTTTGAAGGTGTCCTCCAGGTTGGGGTGTTAAAGGCTTCAGCCGTGGAACAGGAGGTGACAAGACAATTCCAAGAATATGTGGAACTTGAACAGCTGTTAGTTTACAACTGGACTTAGACCTGGGGCTAGTTTCCCTTCACTAACTTCATAGAGGAGCTTGTTCTCTCATTTGATAAAGACACACATACACACCTTGAAGTCCTCACACTTTGACCACATCATTCTCCTGGAAAAGTGAAGGAACTTCCAGACACACCTGTACCTGCTCTCTTTAGCCTTCATGGAAATATGACATAGAGTAATAATAGAACTTCAACAAGAGGATCACTTTCAAGCTCCTCACCCACACTCACAAAGCACTCCACAATGCCGGACCAGCATACCTCAACAAACGCCTCACCTTCTACACCCTGAACCGCCAGCTTTGCTCCGCCGACCTAGCCCTAGCCACCGTCCCATGCAACCACAGGACCTCCACCGGTGGAAGACTCTTCTCCTGCCATGCCGCCAAGACATGGAACACCCTATCCATACACCTGCTACAGACCCATGACCTGCTGACCTTCAGGAGACTTCTCAAAACCTGGCGGTTCGAGCAGTAGCTGCACCCCCCCATTCACCCCCCCCCCAGCTCCTTGAGACCCTCACAGGTGATTAGTGTGCTCTACAAATGTTTGATTGAATGATTGAAGTTAAATGGACCTACTCTCATAGGTCAAGGACACAATTTCACACCTTGTAGTCTTCAACCTCTGCGTGACACAACACTGTTGACCACGTCATTCTACTGAAAACACTGAAGGAATTGGCAGGCATAACTGGACCTGCTCTATCTTTCCAACATTTAGATTTGCCATATAGCAATTAAAGATACTAAAAACCTGGTATTTTAAGCAGCAATAAGACATCTGAGAAGAGGAGGATTACCTGGTTTTCTCTTACCCTCATACACCCATATACCCTTCATGTTGCCTTTGTGAATAGGTTGGACATGATGGTACTCACTGTATTTTGGCGCCTCCCTGTCCATCCAATCCTGAATAAAGAGATCCTAAAAAATATATTGCAATATGAATGTGGTTTATCCTTTTTATGGCACCTAAATTACATGATGATTTTGTTTCTTAATGTGGTCGCTTTATAAAGTGGGATGGTGTAAACCAACTTAAGGCGGGGCTGAACAGGCCTATAGGGCAATCAGGCAACGCCCGATTGGCTGGTCTGATAGGTCATTGTGTTGGCTGGATTTTAAACAGTTTGTAGGCCTGTTCTAAATTCATGCAGTCTTCCATACCTTGAAAATGCGCCTTTTGCATGTTTTTAAAAGATCAACTCTTCCCAATTTGCAAGCATGGACCATTTTTTTTTAGCTTTCTTATTAACTAATGTGTACTGCTTTTACTTAAGGTGAGCGTGGTTACTACTAATCGTCATAAAAAAATGTAAACATTTTGAGGAAAGACTATAAAGGCAACCAATGGTGTCCAGTGTTTTTATAAGAAGAAAACATGATGCTTAAAACAACATCCCTCTTCCCTAGTCATGGTTTAACAATACATAACTTCACTATCTAAGAAATGTATTAAGCCATCACAATCAAAATGCTAACCAATTCCGCAGGGTGCTCGCCTCTGTTTCAATGTCTACCAAGCTTACAGTCAGTGTTTGTCTTGATTAATTATGGATGCTGCGCTCATCCGTTCTCCCAGAGGCAGCATTGCTGAAAAATGTTTTCTAATCCAGCTTTTCTTTGATACCGCAACGCTTCAATATTCCAAATATCATGAGCATATTTATTTACTGACAGCTGTTCAATGACAAACACTTTTTTTTGTTTGAGAAACTGAAGGGCAGTGATAATTTAAGAGGAGAGATCATCACAGGTGTAATTTCTGGAGACACCACTGACAAAGACTGACATTCTGGGAACAACAACACACATATTAAGCTACTAGCATAAAATACGTTTAAATGTATTGAATTGTACGGCAGTGATACAAAAATACAACCGTACACAAAAGGTAAGTATGCCCGTATAAAAACAATACCTAGCCAAGATTCTTAAGAAAATTAACTTACTCGGATTTAGGCAAATTACCTCCCTGTAATAAGATGATCTGTAGCCGTGTAGTATAGATTGATGATGGTTTATTGATGGATTTCAAGGTTAAATCATGTAATCATTTAAGTATCATTCAAGTCTCTCCTAAGCCCCACCAGGAGCAGCTCTCTTGCTACTCAGCCCTCTCTTCCAACTGTCATCCATCCACCAGGCACACCACACATTCCATATTACCTCACACACTCAACATTCTACCATTCACCCAGATAGGCTGAGTAGCAAGACAGGTTAATGGGAAAGGCACATGGCATCCAAACCAGGATACTACACTCCCACATCAGCAGCAGGCTGGCCTTTGGCCAGGTTTTGGGACTGAACTACTTCTGAGACGTTTAGACGATCTTAAAATGTGGACTCATTTGCAAACTAGAAATGTGGCTTTAATGTACGAAAGCCGTCAAACTTGAAAGAACCTCTCAAGCAAAACGTAACTCTTCCACCCACGTAATACAATTCCAGACAACACCCTCTGTAGAAGATACTGTAACTTGACAAACGATTCAAAGAAAGACCACAATACCAATACAAATGGTAGTAACTGCACAATATTCCACAGGGAAATTCATTGAAGAGTAATCAAGTCATTGATAATGTAATACGAAACTTCCCTGAGATGAATTAAAACACAGCATCATGATATTCCTTCTGTTAAAAAATGAAGCAACACCAGTAGGCTGCTCGCTTCTCCATTCAGGAGGAATGCAAAGACAGGACTCCCATGACCTTGAAGGTAAATATCTCCTGAAGTATGATAGCTGGGTTTTCATTGGTTCATCACAAGGTGAGTATGTCCTATGTATGTGGGCTTCGTGGAGGTGTTTGTCGAAGGCTAACATGGAATTATGTCCCAGGTGCACTAGAGCTTGTCCTCTGTCATGGGCCTCTATGCACACTCACTTCAGGGTGCAAAATCAGTTTCGAATGGAGGTACATTTAAAGATAAGCCTCAAACTTCTGCATGTGGCGATATCCAGGTATGTGACTTCGGTGCCAAACTGTAGAATTTATTTATCTGTTCACAATATTGAGGACTGCCTGGAAGAAAATGCAGTGTTCATGAACAAAACCTGCAGATGTGCTGCTTAAGGTAAAATATGAAATAGGACCAACACATTGGTAGACTGTCTGACAAGCCAACACAGTTTCTCAGTCTATGTATAGGACCATTACAACTTTAAATAAGAATAATAACCCACACACAGAATTTCTCCTCTAAAAAAGATTACAAGTGATTCAAATATATGCGCCATCCTGCAGTCATGAATAATTTTGGATAGTCTCAAATATGTGTATCATAGTCCCTACAAGAGCCCCTAGTCACTTCAATTACATTTAGGTATCAAAAGTAGAACAGAAACTTGATCCCGGCATAACTTACTACAAAACAGCCAGCTTCCTATAGTGCCAAGATACCATACCATGGACTGACAGGTGTGTTATCTTTTTATTTATCCTTGTACCATAAAGCCATCTCCGGTCAACATAGGAACCGCCATGCAAATTTACAAAACCTACTCCCCCTGTTTCAGCATTGGACACTTTTCTCTCTTTCACATACAAGGCAGCCATGATATGAACAATTATAACCACAGAATCCTAAATCCTACACATACACATGTTATAGCAGAATGCATTCAGACAGGGTCGTCCAGGAAAGATGGAAGCTGGGCACTCTAGTCCATGCAGGTAGAAATGTTATGTTAATGTTAAAAGAGTTTTCTAAAGCACTTGTACACCGGTTGGCTTCATGGCGCTGATTCTCGGAGGGGCTGTTACTGGGTCGGTCACAGTTTATTTGAAGACCTGAGCATAAAGCCAAGTTTTAAGAGGTTTTCTGAATTTCAGTAAATTAGTGCTAGACCTGATTTCCAAGGGAATGGAATTCCAGAATCTTGGGGCCAAAGTAGCAAACCCCCTAGTCGCTTCAGCTTAAAGGTGGGGATTGTCAGGAGTTGAAGATGGGCTGAGCGAAGGTTGCGTGATGGGTAGTAGCGTGATATAAGGCTGAAACCCGGACCATGGCCGCGGAGAGATTTGAACAGTAGACAACCAACTTTAAAGGCACAGTGTTGAGGGATGGGAAGCCAATACAACTTCTTTAGGAGAGGGGAGGCCTGGTACCATCTAGGTTGATGGTGGATCAATCTAGCTGCCTATTTTTGAACCATCTGCATGCGCTTTGAGAGATCGAAAGGGAGACCAAGGAAAATTGCATTGGAGTTGTCAATGCCGGAGAGGACCATGGATATCACAACTTGTATTAGAGCTGCTTGAGTGAGTACTCTACTTAATTTTCTGATCTTGCGTAGCTGGAAGTAGCAGGAGGAGATCACTGAGCCTACCTGTGTTTTCTGATAGATCATGGGTTATAATGACCCCAAGGCTCTTAGCCGAAGAGGAGAGGATGCCGAGTTCTTAACGTGCCTCATATGAATCAGGGCAGAATGCTAAACTTCCTTAATGTGCTGTTCCCCAGCCTGCCTTCATCATTATAGGTTGCACACTCAGCCTAGAGGGACTTTCATGGTGTGCTGGGTTTTTGAGGCACAGGAGTTAAAGACAGACCACAAACCCTCCACACTCTAAGATACCAATACCATCCTGAAGCCAAAACTAGATAGCATTACCTACCTTTGACATCCTGGAGCTTCCTTCACACCAATTACTTACTAATTGGACTGGGCAATGGCAATTCATCCAAGATATCAGGCACCTAGAGGCCATATTGGCAGTACTTCTGGTGTCAAATATATATGTAAAACAATGAAGTGTACAAAACTGTGTTCGCAATAATTGACTGCATAACATAATAACATGGTGAGTATATTCATACTCCAGCAGTTGTGCTACAGTCTGGAGTTCACTATCTCAATGCTCAACCCAGAAAACGAGCTTAGCAGAGGTCTGTGAAGCCAAAGACCTGCAATCATAGCAAGACCCGAACCAATGACCTATACTGTAAGCGGAAATCAAGCAAGGTGCCTGTCTTCAGAGTCTGTGATGTGCACACGCATGGAAGTAAAAATCATGATAAGGGGCAAGAAGAAAGTGATCACAATCGCGCTTTATAAACTAAAAAAATGTCCACACACTCCCTTTGTCATAAACAACCACCTAATTATCTTATAACGTCCTGTGTAGGTGGTGGCATATTTAGGAGTTGAGGTTAGGTGTCAAAATACACCTTGCTTTCTGTTCAACAGAGAAGGCCAACTTTCTTTTTGTGTTCAAATATTTTATTATATTTTAAGAAAAAGATATACAACCAAGGTATACTGCGATACATAAGTGTCAAAATTGATAAGTATATGTAAGAAGTTAAACATGCATTCTATGCCTCGGAATTCCGCAACAGCTCAAACCCGTCCAAGACAATATTCAAGGCCGTTAAAGATCTTTTGGCGAAAAGGACTTCCTCTGTGGCTGGGGGGTCCATTTCCCACTGTGAGTCCTTGGCTTCTTTTTTCTTGGAGAATGTCCAGGCTATCTACCGGGCCTTCCCCAGTACCGGGACTGTCTCGGGAGTCCTAGATGGGGTTCAAGGCTATTCTACCTTGCACTCTTTTCCCCCACGACTCTTGGAGGGGTTTAATAAACTTGCCTCGCAGATTAAATCTGGCTCTCCGTCGGATCCAGTAAGACCCGCTCTTTTTAGAGAACAGTCCTTTTTGGGGCGCTCGGCAGTGTGTTCCCTAGTCAATCTTTCACTGGACTCAGGAACGGTTCCAACTAAATGGAAGCAGGCGGTGGTTTCTCCAATCATTAGGAAGCCTTCGTTGGACCCCTCGAAACCCGAAAGCTATCGCCCCATTTCATTGCTACCCTGGCCGGCGAAGATTGCGGAGGCTCACGTCAACCTGGCCTTGTCAGAACATCTTGCCCGGACCAATGCCTTGGACCCTACGCAGAACGGCTTTCGTGCTGGGCACAACACGGAAACAGCCCTTATTGCTATGGTAGAGCACCTACGTGCAGTGTTGGATGCTGGTCAGACGGCGGCGCTGGTATTATTAGACCTCAGCGCCGCCTTTGACACTGTTTCCCACCGCATTCTGTTGCACCGGCTAGAGGAGATCGGCGTTGGGAGACAGGCTTTACAATGGTTCCGCTCCTTCCTCGACAATCGTTCCTTCTGTGTGGCTATCCCTCCCTTCAAGTCCAAATTCCAGCCTCTGGCCATGGGGGTTCCGCAGGGATCCTCGCTGAGCCCCACGTTATTCAATCTGTACGTGAGACCACTGGCTGAGGTCGCTAGGCAGTGGGGCCTAACTTTGGTCTCATATGCCGATGACACTCAGCTGATGGTTACTCTCAGCGGGGATGCAGAACAAGATGCCCCAAGGTTTCAGAATGGACTGAAGGCGGTGGCCAGCTGGTTGACGGCGAACTGTCTCCAGCTTAATGCCACCAAGACAGAGATTATGATTGTCGGCAAGAGAGTGGAGCTCTGGGGTGACAGATGGTGGCCCTCAGAACTGGGACCGACTCCGACTCCGGTCTCGGAACTAAGAAACCTGGGAGTCTGGCTTGATGCTGATCTCACCTTTGTTGGCCATACCAAGAAAACAGCAGCTTGCTGTTTTGGCGTTCTTCGGGGTTTAAGACCCGTTCTTAAATTTTTTGATGCCCCAACTAGGCAGCTGGGGATTCAGGCCACAGTTATTTCTCGCCTGGATTACGCCAGCTCCCTCCTGGTGGGTGCCAATCAGGCAGAAATTACCCGCCTATAGCGGGTACAAAATGCCGCTGCCAGAGCGATAGTCGGCCTGCCCAGATTCTGTCCTGTGTCCAATGTTCTTCGTTCCTTGCATTGGTTATCAGTGAGGAAGAGAATCCATTTTAAGGTCCTTTGTTTGACTTTTAAAATTTTGAAGGGCATAGGCCCCCAGATTTTGTCTAACTTCCTGTCTTTCTATGTTCCAACACACGCTCTGCGTTCCTTGGGCCAGGCTCTCGCCGTGGTCCCTCGATTCAGGCTTTGTTGTGCCGGTGGACGCTCTTTCTGTGTCAAAGCTGCAACCATCTGGAACTCCCTCCCGGTGGAAATTTGTCTGCTGGAGGATCTCATGCTTTTTCGGAAAGCCATCAAAACATTTTTGTTTTAGTCTCTCCTTTTGGCTGTCCCTATTCTGTTTCGGCTTTCTGTTGTGCTATGTTCTACCTTGTTAAGGCGCCAGGACGCTCCTTTGCTGGAGCAGCTGTGAGCACAATAAATACCAATAACATAACATAACATAACATAACATAACATAGTCACAATACATAATGACAGCAAGCAAATAAACTGAACCCTTCAAATGTTAATTATCATTCCAGAGTAGAGAAGTTTAAAAAATGAGGAGACAAATGTAGGCCAAAAAACATCATGTCAAATATCAATCAATCAATCATAACACTTGTATAGGGCACTACTCACCCGGAAGGGTCTCAAGGCGCTTGGGGGAGGGGGTCTGCTACTGCTTGAACAGCCAGGTCTTGAGTTGTCTCCTGAAGGCGAGATGGTCCTGGGTCAGCCGAAGGTGGATGGGGAGGGAGTTCCATGTCTTGGCCGCCAGGTAGGAGAAGGATCTGCCTCCGACGGTTGCTCTTCGGATGCGTGGTACGGCGGCGAGGGCGAGGCTAGTGGACCGTAGCTGCTGGATAGGTTGAGGACTTCCGTCTTGTCTGAGTTCAGTTTCAGGCGGCTGTCCTTCATCCACTCGGCGACGTCTTTCATCCCTTCGTGTAGGCTGGTTCTGGCGGTGTCGGGGTCTCTGGTGAGGGAGAGGATCAGCTGGGTGTCGTCGGCGTAGGAGATGATGTTGAGGTTGTGTTGGCGTGCGATGGCGGCAAGAGGTCTCATGTAGACGTTGAAGAGGGTGGAGCTGATGATGAACCTTGCGGAACGCCGCAGATGACTTCGGTGGCCTTGGATCGAAACGGGGGGAGGCGGACTCTCTGTGTTCTTCCGGCGAGGAACGAGACGATCCACTCCAGTGCCTTCTCTTGTATGCCGATGTTGCTGAGGCGCTGGATTAGGGTGCGGTGGCAGACAGTGTTGAACGCTGCGGAGAGGTCCAGGAGGATAAGTGCCGCTGTTTCTCCGTTGTCGAGCAGGGCTCGGATGTCGTCGGTGGCTGTGATGAGGGCGGTCTCGGTGCTGTGGTTGGCTCTGAAACCGGACTGCGAGGGGTCGAGGGATCCGTTTGTCTCGAGGAAGGTGGCAAGCTGTCTGTTGATGATCTTCTCGATGACTTTGGCAGGAAAAGGAAGGAGCGAGATGGGGCGGAAGTTTTTGAGGTCGGTGGGGTCCGCTGTGGGTTTCTTCAGTAGGGCACTGAGCTCGGCGTGCTTCCAGCTCTCCGGGAAGGTGGCGGTGTCGAAGGAGGTGTTGATGATGTCTCGGAGTTGGGGTGCGATGGTGGAGTTGGCCTTGTTGAAGACGTGGTGGGGGCAGGGGTCAGTCGGAGACCGGGAGTGGATGGTGTTCATCGTGCAGGCTGTGTCTTCGGTGGTCACCGTGGTCCAGGTGCGGAGGGTGGCGGTGGGGGGCGATGGTTCAGCGGTTGGGTGTGTGGATGGTGCGCTGAAACTGTTGTGGATGTCGGCAATCTTGCGGTGGAAGAATGTGGCCAGGGAGTCGCAGAGATTTTGTGAGGGAGTGATGTCGTTGTTGCCGGTGCTGGGGTTGGAGAACTCCTTGACGATGGTGAAGTGTTCCTTGCTATCTTGGGCGTTGTTGTCCAGTCGTTCCTTCTGTGATTTCTTCTTGGTGGTGCGGATGAGCTGGTGGTGCTTGCGGGTGGCATGTTTGAGGGTGGTCATGTTGTCGGTGGTCTGGTCGAGGAGCCAAGCTTTCTCAAGGGTATCCAGAAACTACTGAAAAATGCCAAATAGTATTAATTATAAAAGGGATCCCTGAGTCAATATCTCCTGAAAAATTAGAGCATTGTCTGCATAAGCAGCCATTTTAAGTTTGTGGGTTCCAAATTGGAATCCTTTGATCTTAGGATCTGAGTTAAGCAATCGGAAAAGTGAGTCGATGGACAAAAGGAAGAGTAAGGGTCAAAGTGGGCACCCTTGTCTCGTTCCTTGATGGAGTTCAAAGTAGGAAGATGACAGAACATAAATTCTAATATTAGCCCTGGGTTGTGAATAAAGAGCCATGACATATTGATAAAGGAGTTGCTGAGGTTGTGTTATTCTAGAACCAAATGTAAAAAAGGCCAAGGCACCTTGTCAAATGCCTTTTCGGCATCAAGGGCAATTGCCGCAAACTGCAATGAAGAGAGTTTTGCTTTGCCTAGAATGTGACAAAATGTGCTAATATTATCTCTTGCAAGCCTACCTTTAACAAAGCCCATTTGTGAATCATGGATAAGGTTGGGAATGTAACTTTCCAATCTATTTGCTAGGATTTTTGCAAATCTTTTTGGTTCCATATTCAATAAAGAGATTAGATGGAAGTTCCTTGGATCTGAGTGATCTTTACTTTCCTTTTGTATAACTACGATAGGGGTTTCAGAGGCCGTACCCGAAACCTTGCCCGACAAGACATAGTGGTCAAAAACCCCTTTAAGATATTTAATGATCGAGGAAGTAAATGTCTTATCGAAGGCAACGGGATAGTCGGCTGGAAACTATCCCAGAGCGAGTAGCTTTCATCGCCTTAATAATGTCCTCTACTGAAATCGATTTACCTAAATTGATTCTGTCCTCATCCGACATAGAAGATATCGGAAGAGAGCTGAGAAATTTCTGGCAAGATAATTTAGTACAATTCTTTTGTGGGTATACAATTTCTCGTAAAATTCTCTAAAGACTTCAAGAATCTCTTGGATGTGAACCATTATCAAGCCATTTTCATCACTAATGTGGGTGATTTGTGTAGTATTGGTATTACGCTATTTGAGAGAACACACTAGCAATTTACCGGTTCTATTTCATAACAATAATTGACGTGATTTCTTAATATCTCGAAGAAGAGATGTATTGTTAGAATATCTGTAGAGATCTTTATTGTGTTTGATTTCATCACTAAGGATGGAAGATCTCTCCTAATGTCCCCACTGCATTCAGACATTTTTTTAATGATGTGACCCCTTACAGCACACTTGAATGCGTCCCCATACTATCTGGGAATCAACAGAAAAATAATTTTCTTCAAAGAAATTCTCAATCTTGTCATTGAGTTCTTTGACCTCAGAATCATCTTTTAAAATTTCTGTATTTAGGTGCCAAATACGGTACCCTTTTGTATCTGCAAGGCTAAGAACGAATAATGAAACTGCTGCATGGTCAGAGACAACTATTGGGTGAATTGTAGCATTCGTTGTGTTTTACAAGAAGGTAATGGATACGAGAAAAACTTCACTGAGGTGAAGAGAAGAATGTGAACTCACTACCTGTAGGATAATGGAGTATCCAGACATCTAAAAGATGGTGTGAGGATCACATAAAAAAGTAGTTGTTTACGTTCCCAAGGGAGGTCTGAATTTAAAAGCAGAGTGCCTATCTAAAATGGGATCTAAAGAGAGATTAAAGTCTCCTCCAACAATTATTTTTGAGTTTTGCGGAATATCTTCATGTTTTTTGTTTACTGCACACCAGAAATTAGGGTTATCCATATTTGAAGCACATATATTCATGACATATGAATCATCAGACCCATTAGTCAGTCATGTGAGTAACCATCTCCCGTTGGTGTCATGTTCTGCTGGGACTATAGACAGGCCATATTGTTTAGAGATAAGAGTAATAACCCTGTTATTCTTCCCAATAGCTTCAGACTAAGTTACATCCAACACCCAATTTCTTCTCATAAGAAGGGCTTCTTAAAAGCCTGTCTTGGGGCCATATGTATCAACAAACCCTTTTGAGATTCCTAAATAGCGATTTTTAAGGAATCGCTATTTAGGAATCGCAAAATGGTATGTATGAAGAAATTAGCTTTTTTTTAGCGATTCCTTAATCTTCCTTATTTGCGAATTCGCATTTTGCGATTTCTTAAATGCTATGGGAAAATAAGGAATCGCAAATCTTTGCTATTCCTTATTTTGCAAATATTTCATACATACCAAAACATGCAAAAAGGCCTTTTGCGATTCGCAAAGGCCGAAATTCGCCGATTTTCGGCCTTTGCGAATCAAAAAAGGCTTGATACATATGGCCCTTGGTCTCTTGGAGTAAATTAAATCACCAGATTAACTCTAACAATACTAAAATCTTGGCTCTCATTACCAGGTGGTTCAAACCCTTAACATTAGGAGAAACAACGTTCATTCCAGACATTCTTGTACATATTTTGTGAACATGAGAAAAATCTGTGTAAGGGGTTAGTGTAAGCCATAGGATGTATTAAGAGCCGAGATAATGAAGCAGATATCCCATTAGTAAGGTGTGAGAGGAGGGAAGGGATAAAAAAATAAGAAAAAAAGTCACGAGGGCCCAAACATTCTCCAGATATATCCGGTGAAACACTAAAGGCTTTTCCCACCAGGGGATGTCTGTAGGAGGCATATTGCATGAAAGAACTAATGTGGGTGAACAACAGCAACAGCTGCAATAACCGCATAGACAACTGTTTCAGGGAAATCAGAAAAACCAGAGAAAACAATGAACAGAATAATCATCATAAGTGTCACAGTCAAAGGTTAGCATGCCGACCTCAGACATGTGGTAATGATGAAACAACAAACAAATCTTAAATAGAACAATTTGATGTGAAAGACACATACATGACAAGATGACAATTAATCATGGTAATTATAATTAATATACCTCAGTCTATATTCTTGCGCCCACAATTACAGCATGTGAAGTCTCATACTATACTACAATCATAAACTGGGTATATGACAAGGCTTTATGCAGCTATGTGTAACAAATTTGAAGTTGCATCATTACAATCACATAAAATTTAATTAAAATAGCATTTAAGAGCGGGTATCTAAGGTACGAATAGAGAATGCGCTGATACTAACTATATCAGTGGAAGCAGAGCAAGTAGTTACATATATCAACAGCCAATCTTGCTTAAATATCAGAGATACTCTTTGGCAATAAGTATATATAAAATGTCTATAGTGAAGACAACTTTTATCCAAGAAAGAACTGTAGAATGATTAAATCACACAGTACCTGCCTGCATTAGGGGAATGTATCAAAAGAGGGACATGAATAAGCCAATATTGAAAAATTACCATCAAAGTATTAAAATATTAAAACTATTTCATCACTATTCCAGTAATAATCACGCCGAAAATGTATTAGCTTGACAGACAAAATACTAACAGGTATTTGCGCTTGTGAATGACCAAACATAATGAATCCTCCACTTCCGACTGACACATAAAAAGCACCTCAAAAAGTGTATCCTTAAAGGAGTTTAACCCCAACACATATATTGCATAACAATGTATTAAAAGATTAAACTTAACATGTGCAGGTCTAAAAATGAATCAAAGGAGTAACAATAAGCATGTGTACATGAGAAGTTGCTGAAAAAGGCAAAAAAGTTAGAACCTAGAATATTTAGAGAGGGCTATATAGGAACCTGCGATAAATAGCATATGCAAAGAAAGGACAAGTTGTTGTTAAACGACAAAAGGATATGTATATCGTGGAACCATATAGAACAGGACATTTTTATTCTAGCAATTAGGATTGTTAAGTACCAGGTAAGGATACTGAGTCCATCTGAGATTCAGAGTAAATATCTAGAAAAGCTGAAAGGTCTGCAGGTTCATAGAAAATCTGTGAGTGCCCTTTCAAGGTTTTCCGGAATCTTGAGGGACCTGAAAAAGAGTATGGAATTTCCATGTCAGCAAGTCTCTTGCATAAATTAATCAAACGCTTTCGACGGATGACGGTGTCTCTAGCATAGTCCTTCAAAGTAGAGATTCTATGACCTTCCCATTGAATCGTCTTAATCTTCCTCATTTGTGCTAGAATGTGCCTTGTGTGTCACAGTGGTTTAAAAATCAGTGGTTTTGAAGTCATTATATTTTTGGTTCAAAAGTTGTAACTCTGTGAGCTCGTTCTATTTCAAAGTCTTTTTGAAGGAGAGTTGCAGAACACTTAGGATCCAGGAAATCAAGAAGTCAATCACCGAAAAAGCAGAATTCTCAGCCCTTTTCAGCAACCCAAAAATCTGGAGATTGCTTCTTTGGTTACTATCTTCCTGCTCCTTTAGATCTCTCCTTAGAGATGAGATAAAGCTATCCAGGTTCTGGATGTGTTTCGCTTGTTTATTAGTGTAATCTTCCACATTACTTATTCTTGTTTCACCATTAGATACACATATCAGTAGTTCCTTAACGTTATTACGGATCCTTGCCACTTCCACTTGAAATAAATGAGTATTGGTTTTTGTGCTTTGAGCTATATCAAGTACTGTGTTGAGCTTAAGAAGAATAGCCTCTAATATCAAAGCAGAATCTGGACTGCCTTTAACCGGTGATTCTGGGATAGGTGGAGAGTGCTTCGAACTTTTCAGATTCCCCTTGGAGTCACTGTCCTTTACATTACCACATGTCCCTTCCACAATTTTGATACACTCCAGAGGACAAAAGTGAAGTAGCTTGCTGAAATTAGTATCAATGTATGCTATCTTAATGAAAGAGTCACAAAGGAAGGATCATGACATTATTCAGCGATCAATATGCAGGATAACAGTGTCATGTAGAGGCACCTCATTAATCTGGAGAATATTACATCAATCAAAATCTGCATTTAGATATACACAGCCGTGAAAAAAGAGAGTAAGGTTGTCACCATTAAAATACTCTCAAAGTTGCAATAAAAATGAAGTGTATGAGACACTAGAACTGGTACATGCACTGTGACTGTTATGGAGATCCGAGAGCAGAGGACGGCCCGGGACCAGGGTTCGAATCCCGGCGCGGCAGGCTTCTGGACCAGGGTCAGCGGACTCGATAATTCTCTCGCCTCGGTGCCCACTCTGATCAGCGATCACACTCGGCAACTCTGGGCATTAGCTTGCCTCATCTTCACTAACGGCCCCACCAGACCGCCGGGGATGCCTGGTCTCACCCTGGAGATACCCACTAAGGAACCATCTCTCGGGGAAGCCAGGAAGGGTTTTGCTGCGGTCGAAGCACCTTGGGAACCTCCGGGTAAGTAGTGCGCTATATAAATGCCTATACATTTACATACATTTCCATAGTGATATCAGGCCCAAAACCTTTGAGTGTAGACGGTGCCCAGAAGATGTTTAAAGCAAATAGAGCTGGAAACAACAAATGAAATTGAGCACTTACATGAAGGGGCACTTACACGCCACACATCATTCGCTGAGAAAAACTTGGCAGATAGCAAGAAATGTGGTATTGAAATGATATGGCCAGTACTGTAAGTATAGCACTATAATCCATAGTCAATGGATTGTGAGAAACTAGCCTGTCTAAAAAGTACTAGCAGGTTTTCCCAAATTGGGTATGCCTTCCTTGGAAGAGAAAATTCTTTTCTTTAGTCCCCTCACTCACCAGACGTTGCCCTTAGATGACATTGGGGCTTCCCAAGCATCTACTGCTTGGGGAGTGCTTCGACTTGCGAAGGATACATAGGAGCACTTTTATGGAGAAACTATGTGTGGTGCCGTGTATGGTGGTGGCGTGGTGATTTGCGTGAGTTAAAAATACCTAGCTAGTAAGCCAACACATTTATTTTTGCCTCTAGTTGGTATAGTAAAAAGGGGGTCGCAATAGGAATTAGATCAATAATGTGGTCAAAATCCTAGCTATCTTGTCGACATGTTTCAAGGTGTCCCCTACACCTTTTCTTCAGGACAACATGGGGGCCAGTCCCATGTATGCCACTCCGGTGGTAGACCTAGAATAAGGCTAAAAATTAAATGGATAGGCACATCTAATGTGTGTATCAATCAGGTATACATATGGTTAGAGTTGTATCCGTAGTATCTGTATTTAAGGAAAAAAATAGATAGGAAAATCAGTACATGGTGCATGCCCAAGTGGGCAGGCCAAGTTACAATACATTGGTTGATCCTCGTGCCTATGGAGTGAAACCTAACATTGGGTGCTTAGTCTGGTGCCCCTAAAAACAGAAGAACAACAAAAACGGTAAGTGGTGCTCTATCTACGTCTGTGCACAGTGTTCCTGTTCACAGGATTTAAAATAAAAATATACAATTATATGTACACATAGAGCACGCGCTCGTTTTGGTTGCACACTTACAAAAAGACAGACATAACATACAACATTGTCCTGGTCTGGGTTTAGACAGTGGGAAAACGTACTTAGTCATTAGCAGTAATATGCCCCATGGTCCAGCTGGGTGGAGTGGCCTGTAGACTATGTGGAGTCAGAAAACAGTAGTATGCAAGACTGTAATTAGAAATCATTAAGGATGCATTAAAATGTTTGACTCTTTACGTTTTTTTGTGGTCGTATAAAAGGTTTTATATGCAGAGAGCAATCTTCCTTGAAACCCCTCTCCCTGAAATCTTGGTCTTTCTAATATCGAAAAAACAGCGTCATGATATGTTCAGAGGTCAGAATACGATTTTGCTTTGTCAGCAATAGATATTCCGACTGAATTCAGAAAAGCGGTAGTGCTGTGATTATGCTCGTAGCGGGCAGGGTATTGAACATAGAATGCTATGTTGTTTCTAATAGTGGCCATATTTATCCATTAGTTCCGCATGTCCATTGCGTTTGACCTGTGCAATGGCTTATTATGCACTAAGTTTTAACTCAAGGCGATTGGTTTTCGGCATTCTTTACTCGCACGTTATTATGTGTGAAAAAAAGAGTTATTTGTGCAAGCCGTTGATCGCTGGTGCGTCTCGCGTCCGGTGACCGCCCCAAGGAAAAAGATCTGTTACAAAGAGTAAGGTACACCTACTTAGCTCGGCAGCCAACCGTCTATTTGAACCTATTCGTCCCAGGTGCAACCGTATCTTAGTGTGCCTCAGTTGAGGGCCATTTTTCAGTATTTTCGGGTTGCGTTTCCGGCACACCACGTGGTTTGGAAACACTAGTGCGTGTAGCCTGTTTGTGACTGCATATTGCGGTCGCCATTGTTCTCACTGGCTGGTACCCGTTTTTGGCTCAGCTGACGCCCGATAATTCTGTACATGATTGGTATACATTATTATTGTATCGCCGACAGTTGTATAATTAGAAAATTCTTTTAGGGCTGTATTACAAATCTTAGCAAATATTTGCAAGGGGGGAAGGGGGGAAAAGGGGAATCAAACCCACTCTTCCTTTGCTGAATCAAGGCGGCCATTTTGGGTTGGGCTGTTACACAGTATGCACCTAGTGTGGTGGCTGTAGGTGGAGTCTTGTGTTCTCGACTCGATAAAGTTGGGCAACTGTTTCAGAAAAAGAAAAATGTTAATAACAATTAACAAACTAAAAATACGGATGAATCATAGACCATACTGGGTTTAAAGAGATGTAATGTTGTTATAGTCCACAATATTTTGACCACAGAATTTCAAAATTTAAACAATTGCTTCATGCAGATCGCTCTGAGACATGTTCTTCGGGGGAAATAATGTGTTATCTCATAAACTGCCCCAAGGTATATTCTCAGTAAGTCCTACACTATCTGTGTGCAATTTGAACACCCATCTTTGTTCTTTTTCTAGCAGCGCTTGTTCAAGGTTATCTCCTTGTTTCATGTGTTCCAGAATTACCCATCGTGAATTGTTAGGGGTATGTTGTTTTTCATTGAAATGGGCCGCCATCTTAGTGCTTGCTCTGTGGCACCGAATATTACTGCGATGTTCGCAGATTCTTGTGCTTATTTTTCTTGTGGTCATTCCCACATAGTGTAATTTGCAAACACATGTTATGAGGTATACAACTCCCACTGTGTTACAATTTGTGAATTTGCGTAATACCCACGTTTGGCCTATGTTGAAAACCACTCTTTTTGTGTGGCTGGTGAGGTGGCAAACACTGCAGTTGCCACACGGGTGGTAGCCGGTGGGTAGAGTGCTGATGACTTGTTGGTTGCCTTTGTCATGTGGTTTAGGACAGGTGTGTACCAGTAAATCTCTAAGGTTCTTGGCTCGCCTGTGGGAAAACATAGGTCTGGGTATGTTCAGTTTGCCACTGTTAACTATTTGCCAATGTTTCTTGACAAAGTTTGCGACTTGGGCTGATGCGATTTTAAATGTAGTGATGCATATTGGTTTGGTTTCTTTTACTGTGTCTTCCTTTTCATAGGTTTCTAACAGGGCGTCCCCGTGATTGTACCTTGCTCTTTCCCTTGCCCGCATAATGGTTTTGGTTGGGTATTGACGTACTTTGAGATGGTCAACAAGCTCTCTGGCTTGTGTATCGTAATCTGCGGTGTCCGAAGAATTCCTCCTCAGTTTCAGGAACTGGCCGAAGGGGAGGTTTTCTTTAAGGTGGGGCGGATGAAAGCTGTTATATAGTAGGAGGCAATTTTTGGCAGTAGTTTTAAAATGGGTTGCTGTTTTTAGAACCCCATCTTTAGCAAAAATGTTAAGATCTAGGAACACTAGTTCAGACTTACTCATTGCGTGTGTAAATTTAAGGAAGGGGTCTTGGGTGTTGAGCCAATTGATGAAAGTATTTGCTTCAGTCTCATCACCCTACCAAATGACCAGAATATCATCAATATATCTTTTCCATTCCAAGATCTTTTGGCAATGTTGGTGTTGCTGTGATAGAATTATCTGTGTCTCTAAGTGGTGGACGTACAGTCCAGCCACACTTGGAGCAAAAGTACTGTCCATGCTGGTGCCATGTTGTTGTCTGAACAGGAAGTCTTCAAACTGAAAAAGTTTTCTGTGAGTGCCCACTTGCAGCATTCAAGTACCACATGTTGAGGGATGTGGTATGGCCAATTTGAACTGTACATTGTTTCTTCAAGGATGTCCAAAGTTTCTTTATGGGGCAAGCTGGTATACAAGCTTTCCACATCTAGCCCTATCATAATGTGTTTATTAGGGTCAAAACTGAGATCCTTCAGTAGACACAGTATTGCCTTAGTGTTCTTGAGGTAGGCGTTGGTAGATTGAATTAATGGACGTAAAAAGGCGTCTGCAAATTTTGAGAGTGGCTCGAGTATGGAACCAATACCCCAGATAATGGGTCTTCCTGGGGGGTTTTGTAATGATTTGTGTATCTTTGGGATCGTGTAAAAATATGGTATTCTAGGTTTCTTGTTGTTCAGTAATTCTCCTTCTTTTTTGGTGATCCAATCATGGGCAAGGGCTTGTTCCACCATGCCGGTGATCCCAAACCTGAGTCTTTTAGTAGGGTCGTCTGGAAGTGATCATTCACTGAAATTATTGAAATGAAATTGCTGAAATCATTCACTGTGAGAGCGTGGCAGATAGCAATAAATGCGGTATTCGAATGATTTGGCCAGAACTGGAATTAATCCTGAGGTGAAAAGCATCTGCACCGCCATTTTGAAAGACATTGGCACTGAATATATATATTGGTGAAGGTAAATGTGGCACAGAGCAAAATACCTCACTTAGCACTCACTGTCTGTATCCGCTGATTAATATTCGGCAGTCGTGCACCTCAGCGATAGGCTGTAAAAGTTATTAGCAGCAATTTTAGCAGGAGCTGCTCGCAGTGACAGAGTTTTCTTTATTGGCCACCATTGTCAAGCCTCCGTAAGGGAAAAAGCAAGAGGTGGAAAGTGGCTTCCTAAAATGAGTCCTGCACACCAAACTGCTTCACAATGTTGGCAAGCCATACCCCTCTGTTCCGCTGTCTAAATATGCTCAAGAATCATCCGACCACCATCTCAAAATGAGCGTCCGCACAGGAGATGTTACGGAGCTCACAGAAAGGCAGCTATCTTCACTGTGCATGTAGGCATGCCCCGGAGCAGGCCAACTTTCAAGATAATTGAAAATTAAATATCTATTTTTTGCTAGCAGTCTTTCATGAAGGTAGAGCATGGCTGTTTTATCTTTCAGCCTGTATACCAACAGGTAAATTTTCAACGTTTTTCCATCCTTACTGTCTTGAGCAATATGACACGCAGACTCTTTCTGCATACTGCTCGAATGATTGTACTGCTAATACCATATAAACCTCACATATAGCAAGCAATCCCTTATGGTTCAGACTATCTGCAATTTCACAAATCCTTTCATTCTGTTCACTTAAACCCAGATTAATGTCAAATCATGTCAACTGCATTAAAGAAGAGAAAAAGTTCTAGCTCACAGTAGTAGATTTGCATTGTAATTGTGCAACAAATAAAGAATTTTGTCTAAAACATATGAAGCAAATTGCTTGTGTTCCTTCTGGGTTAAAACCTCCTCGATTTGGCTTGCAGCCAGAAAAAATATAACACTCTGTAATTGCTTCTCGCATAGGGAGCACTCAATGAACCAAACGAAATTGAGATTCACACATCTAAGGAGGTGATGAAAATGAAATCAGGCCAGCAATTTCGACCCATGTAAAAGGGCTAAACATGCGGTCCGTGGGCCACACGTATCATGCATTTTACCAGTCTCACACCGAATCGGCCTGTTTGAGAATTTTAAAATGCAGTTTGTTATGTATGAATTCCAATTTGTGATTCGGTAACATGTTACTGAATCGCAATTTTGATTTGTTTTTGTTTTCTTTTTAATTGTCTTAAAAAAAATGATATAGTTTTACATAGCATGAACTAGACCTGAAGATATCAAGTATCAGAGCACTTTACATGAGCACCAGTTTCGTTACAGATGGACACATTCATTTTTGTTAGGCACAGGAATATTAAGTGATTTGCCCAGAATCACAGGAAGTTGAGCATCGATGCCGAAACTCGAACCCAATTCCTCAGTTTTGAGGTTGACTGCTCTAGCCGCAAGGCTACATCTGCTCCTCGATTGCCAATACATACCGTTTTGGGATTAGGAAGGGGAGTGTTGAGGGTGCCCCTTCCTAATACCGAATCACACCAGTATGTAGAAGTGTTTTGTGACCGAAATAAGGTTGCAAAACAATTGCATTTTAAAAAATACTTCAAGTGGGGGGCAACCCATTCTCAAATAGGAAGAGGTCCTGAAGCTCTTAAAAAAGGAAAAAAAACTTTACATTTTTCTTTTTTAAACGCAACCCATTTTCTTCAAAGGAAAACCAGCTGCATTAAAAAAAACATTGCTTTATTTAAAAGTAGGCATAGACATGGTTGTCTGCTGACCCCAGCAGGCCACCATCTCCCGATTTAGCCATTCCCAATGGGTCACAAATTGTGACCTACCTCATTAAAATTCATGAGATAGGTTGATTTGCGACCCACTGCTAAATATAACTCATGTAGTTTCATACATTAGGAATAGCAGTTACCTAATTGCAATTCACAGAAAATCACAATTAGGTAATCGCTATTTCCATTATTGATACATGTGGCGCTTTTTCTCTGGAAATACAGCACCTGGCACTGAACTTTCTCTATTGACTATGTTTAGAACAACTACTAGAACACTACAGTAAGACATTTTGATTAAATGTTTATTAAAGATCCATTATCTCACTGCACTATAAAGTGGTCTCTTATGTGGTCAACATCTTAAGTCACACTGACAATGTTTGCTTTTAATGGGTGTTACTTCCTGGAACAACGTTAACTTTTGGCCAAGAACGCCTGTGTCCCTCTAGGCAAAAAAAACTGAAGACCTTATCATCAAGGCATAATAGTTTGAGTTCGAGTGCATCAGCTAGAGGAAAAATAGCAGTTGAACAAAGGACTGTAAAGCACCATCTTGTGCTATGAAAACCTTAATGGAAATAGGTCTAGTGGTGCTGGACTGGAGGTAAGGATATATGATCATATGAAATGTGTCCCTGAATTGTTTAACTGTATCTTTACTTACATAAGACGGATATTTTTTTTATATTAACCATCCTAGATACACCATTCTCAATTCACGTTGAATGTCTTACATTAAAAATAGAAAATAAACTGGAATGTAGCCATGATCTTTAAACATATTGATAAATATGTTTCTATGTTTTAAACTCCTCTACTTAAAGAAATATGGCCTGAGCTTCGGAAGCAAGTTATGAAAATCTTCTCCATCTACCTTGATCATGGGCTAAAAAGAATGTTGAATGAAGAATTACTGTAGGAAATCTACTTTTTCTGTGCTGGCACCTCAAAATTTTCATCATTTGCTGGTCTGTATATTTTTACTGGCTTTCTAGCCCTATGCATTTTAACTCTGATAACTAGAAGTAAAGTGCCTGTGCTCCCCCTTTAAACATTGTTCATTTGGCATCCTCCTAATTGGTATACTTAACTTGCCTATAAGTCTCTAGTGTATGATACAAAATGTAACCAAGGGCCTGGAAGTGCCACTAATGAACTGCAGCACCTTTTGTGCCATACACTGTAGTGATATTGCAAACATGGTTTCAACCCTGTAGCCTGATTGTAACAGTGCATGTTTTCAACACTTTTTGACAGGTAAATACCCCCTTAAAATATTAAAAAGTCACTATAATGTAATTCTTGTAGCTCACAACGTAGGGTGCATGGTATTTAAAGTGACACATTTAGGTAGTTAAAGTTATGGTGGTAGGCTTAGCTCTACTATGTGGATAACCATAGTACAGAATAAAATATTAATGTTCTGTTATGGGAATTGAACCAGCTAGATAATTAAACAACTATTTTAATAGTTTATTAAAAATCCATTTCAATTGTAAATTTGGATTTTTAATAAATATTAAGGAAAAGTAACTTTTGGAAAATTACCCTTTACCTGTCTGAACTCCCAAGAGACTGATTAGCATAAGCTCTCACGATGTGTTCAGCCTTGAATAGGTGTGAACAATTTATAACATGCCTCCTAGGAACAAACAATAGACTGACCTGAATGGGCAGAGATGACTTCTCTGAACAGAATATGCAGAGTGGGGGCTACGGGCATTATTTTTGACATTACAGTGTTCAATCCTGCTAGAGAACAGAATACCACTGCAATTCATGTGCATCCACTGTCTGGCTGCTGGACAACCATGCTTTTATCTTAACAGACTTTCCCTGGGTGTCAGTGGGGGCAGCCCCTGAATCAAAAAGGATGTTAGTGTTGTATGTGGGAAGACACTATGATGTCCCCAGTACAGTCCCCACGCCTGCTCCTCAGCCCTCAGAGACGAAGATGAATGTGGATGAAGCTTTTTGCCATTTTGAGAATGCCAGGACACATGCCATTTTGGGCCTGTTTTCAGTAAAACATACAGGAAACTCTGAAAAAGCGGGAAGAATTGACCCTGGGATGTTTTTTTACCCCATTGTTTAGGGCATGCTGAGGAGTCACCCCACCTCTCTAGTTGGTTCCAGGCATAAACGTGACACCTCCAAGCACCCACTTCTATGTGGCTATATGTAGACAACAAGGTACAAGATGTGTTTTCTGGAAGTACCTATGTGACCAATGGCAACTGGACCAAGATTAAACCCTGCTGTAGACCTCTGCCTAACACTCAGTGAGTCTCTGAGTGCCTCTCAAGAGATCGCAGGGGCTTTTGAAGTGTACTTCTGTAGTGGATTGGTACTTGAAAGACTAAGTCAGAAGGTAAAATCTTTGACTAGGACAGACTTGGATGGTGTATCCAACCAGTGCTCCATTGTGGTCAGCCTCAAATTGCTTCTAGGTCCTGGTTTATTGTAATCATAGACTATCATTGGCACGTTGTGCTTTTCGGCGCTATTTTCCCTCACATTTTTAAAAACCCATATCCCAAGTTCCCCGTGTTGGATTTTTGTCATTTTGGTATAATTTTGTCAATTAAATTTAACCCAGTTTCAGAAATCAGTTTGAGAATTGTATTGTTAGGCATTTTGATTTTATAACTGTTTTAATACTCCCTCAATACTTATTGCCCTACGTTAAGCTTGTCTTCTCTGTGCCGTAGCTACCTAAAGGTGGAGCTTAGGTTAATTCAGTGACTTTATGGGTTCAACCTGAAATAGCTTGTGATTATTCCTTGAAGTGGGTAGTCACCCATTCCAAAAGATAATCACATTTCTTACAATTACAATTTGTGCAAGTGTTATAATTTGTAAAGTTTCTTTATCACTGTTTCATATCCATGAAAGTTTTACTAAATATACTACCTTGCACACAGTGTTTTTCCTGAAAAAATATTTATGTGACATTCCATAAAGCCAAGAAAGCAGATACGATCAGCGTGAGGTATCTGTGTCAATTGAGAAAGGGATAATGCACTGACTCTGGGAAGAATTTGTGGATCTTAGGATATTTGCATAGCACTTGGCATGGCTAATATGTTTATTCTGAAGGAAATATTAATTAAGGAAATGTGAATTATGAGCCCAGGCAGTAGGGCAAAAAACGCATTCCTCTCAAAGAAAATAATCATGTATCTGGTGTGAGATTTGCCAGTGAATCATAATTGAAATGGACTCCATCTCTATACCTGCTATACTGCTTAGCTCATAGGTAAAGAGGCAATGGAAATCTGTCAGGATTCAGATGACAACAGGCACACAGGTGTGTTATACAATTCAGAACAGGACTGTGGAATCTTAGTCGGGCAGGAACATTAGACTGCTAACCTTCAGCCACCTTCACCCACTCACATCCTGGTCTAAGGTCATATCATGGTCAAGAAGGTTAGATACCTATTAAGACTCCTGTGGGGCTTATTAGTGTGTGTGCTGCAACAATTACGAGGTTGTATTTTTTTCTGAATCTGGTTATAGTTCATGCACTGCTTGTTATTTTTCCCTCTTTGTTCCCTCAATTCGCCATAAGTCCCTTCCTTGCCTTATCCAGTTGGTTGTGCAGTCTCTTGTTCCATTTGTTTGAAATGTGATACCAGCGTGCATTCCATAGAGTTAAGGGGTCTTCGCTGGATTCCTAGTTGGTTGGCAGCTCGTCATAGCATCATCTACTGCTGGAACCTGTAAGGCTTGTTTCAGTTGATAATTGTTTTTGGGACTCAGTTGATATTAAGTACTGACATTATGCCCTCTTTCTTCCAACTGGTTAAAAATTACGTTTTTTCACACCATTGAGACAGAGTGATGCAATCCTTTGAAACAGATGAATCCCAGGAGAGTGGACTCCATTCCAGGACTTCATTCCCTTTCTCTGTTTCTTCCCCAAATTCATAGTCTGTGATTATGTTCTATGCTGTTCGCCAGCACAACTGTTTAGGCATAGGAGGGGTTTTCAGTGGATCCGTAATTCTGAAACTTGACAAAATTGCACCTGGACCAACTCTTACAAGAGATAATAGGAGATTGTGATATACAGGCCTAGTTAATGCAGTGCAGCCCCACTGGTAAAGTTTATTGAACTTCCTTGAATTATTAAAATAAACCAATTTTAGGTCAATATAATATTGGTTATGACATTTCAGAATCTTGTTAAAACATCACACGTTTATTGTGAAAAGAGAATGTGACATGTTATGAGTTAGCAAAAGCAATTCTCTCATTGCTGCATCTCAGGACATGAGTAGTGTAGTTAAGCTGTCATGTGTTTAACATTTTAAAAACACATATAATTGGGTCAGAAGTATGGGTGGAAAAAAAAGTGTTATCAAAAAAGGCAATCAAACTGAATGAATTTGTTCATATCTTAACTGAACCACTAAAACCTACGGTCACCTAAGTCCTTCTTGACTTTGGTGTGGTACTAGACAAACATAACGCATCTGAAGTAGACACCTACCATTATCAGCTTTAGCTTTCCTTGCAGCCTTCAGTTGCCAATGTCATTGCTGGGAGTCAGAATGGGATAGATATTCTTCTCCCTAGGAACTTCCAACACCTGGGTATCACATGGGAAAATTAGAATACTGCTGCTAGAAAGTATCTGGAAAGATCCCTGAATTCACCTCTCCTACTCTGCCCCTTAAGGCCAATCTGGCCTTGGAAGTCTTGTACATTTTCTAAATGCTTTTCTAGTCATGTCCCATTCAATGTTAGGAACAACAGCTGGATAGTGTCAGGAAAAGCACTCAATTATTCCCTCCTACTCTGAGGGTTACTGTCAAATGTCACAGTGAAAGCCTTATACATTTTCAACAAAATGCCTTTCTGTTGGGAAGTGAATTATTAGTAGGGGTAAGTATGCATCTACCACTAGCAACAAGGCTCCCAATGCAATATAGGGTCCAGACAAGGTATGAATAAGTTATTTCCTTCGTATCTGGCAACGAGCAGGCAGGCTTAATTTAGGAGTTAGGTGTGTAAAGCATTTAAAAACACAAGTACATTAAATAAATAAAACATAGCACACAATAAAAATCCACAACCAATGTTTTAAAATAGAACATATTTTTATGATTAAAATGAAACTAAAGCAACAAATATTGTATGTAGGGAACCAGGAATATGATTTTTTAAAGAATACAAACGGTCTAGTGCTTAAAACACAATAGCACCAACTTGGGCCAACTTGAGACATCTGGTCTTGCTTGACCGGGACAAAGTGAACATTTTAGATCAAACTCAATGGAGCTCTGGTCAGATACACTTTGCGGGAGGCCTCAGTCAAAATTTCACCTTCACACCTAGAGATTCTGGTGGATTTTCTCTTTACATCGATCGACCTACTACAGCAGGCCGGATTAGCAGTGGCTTCGTCGACTTGATCAGTTGGAAGCCCCCGGTCAACTCCTGGAAGTTTTGAGCTCCTCACCTTTCAGAAGGACAAACCTGAAATCCAGGACAGGTCATCATGCGAGGTAGTTGACTTGACTCTCGACGTTAAATCAGTTACCTTAAGGAGCTTTTTCACAAAAGTACTCCAAACTTCAGGAGGTGCTTCCAGAGGTTCCTTTTGGGGGTTCAAACTGTCCACAAACAAAATTCAAAGTTTCAGAGTCTCTGAGTTGCTCCTTGGTAGCTGGTACTACAGTTCCCACAATGCATCTGACTAAATCCTTAAAAGTCTACTGGAAGAACTCCACGCTGGGGACTTCTCGGGGAGATGGTGCAGGGAAGCTGTGTTAACCTTTTGCTTTTATTGATTCCACTCCTTAAGCCTGCCTCCAAAGTGTAGCATATTCTTGTCCCACAAAGCACTGCATTATAAAATTCAACATGGAGAATCTTTCTCCATGTAGTGAAGACCTGGCTGAGCCAACCCACTGGTGTGGCTCGTTTCCCTTAACAATCCCTTTCCAGTTGTCCTGCAAATTCAATAGGCATTCCTTACTGTCCTGCTCTCTTTAAAGCCCAGTGTGATTTACTCAGCCCCTGTCGTGGTCTTCTTTCTGCAGCTGCAAAGTTCCCACCATCATATAACCTCTGTCTCTGTGCAGGCCACTTATCCCCTCACCACAGGTGAGTCAAGGCACTGTGTCTGTGAGGAAGCAATGTGTTGAGTCCAGGATAGGGGAAGTTAGCGGCATCGGTGGTGAGGCGTTGGCTCTGGTGAGGCAATGCGAAGGCGAAGAATTTGTAAAATCATCCTCGTCGGTTATTGACTCCGTGATAATGGGATGCTGGCACTGGTGGGGACAACTTCAATGTGGGGGCTGGCATCAGGAAGGCCAATAACTGCAGGCGTAGAAGGGCGTCAAAGGGCGTCGCAGCTGCAGTGGGGCGTTTTTTTGTGCAATTCACGAGCAGTGACCCTGGCCTCGGTTCCAGTCGCAGCATTACTGGCGGCGGCGCTGACAGCGTGGGAGTCATTTTTCTGGCTGGAATAGACACTACATGGCAGGTCAGAACTCCCAGCAGTAGGGTTCAGGGGGGCTGGTGGTAAAGACTTTGTGTCCCTGAGACTTCAGAACAGAAGGCCAGCACACACAAGCCCTTGGAGATTCTTCTTCAAGCAGGGTCTCAGTAAAGATCTTGTCTTTGTCCTCTTCCTTGGCAGAAGCAGCCACTGCAGGCCAACCTTGCAAAGCACACCTTAAAGGGGCAGTACTCCTCCTTACAGTTCTTCTGCTCTTCTCCGTGGCAAAAGGTTCCTCTTTAGTCTAGAAGTGATCTAATTCTTTGGGGTTTAAAGTCCAGTACATATACCCCATTTTGTCTTTGTTCTCTTTGTGGCAAGGGTCTCTGAGCCCAGTCCAAACCAGTTCTGTCCTCTCTAGTGCAGCATCACTACAGGAGTGGAGAGAGCATTGTGCAGAGGAGACACCGCCTATTCAGCTGTCCCAATGGAAAGCTATACTTATAAGATGTTACAAAGTAACTCCCATGTTAGCCTATGGGAATGATAGCCTCTCCTTAGTGAAAACAAAATTCACAGTATTTCATTTTCAGGACATGTAACATGTCCTGCCCTTTACCTACACTTTTCACTGTCCAAGGGGATAACTTGGACCTACCTTAAGGGTACCTTATATATAAGGAAAGGGAAGGTTTGGGCCTGGCAAGTGGGTGCACTTGCCAGATGGACATGGCAGTTTTAAAACTGCACACAAGCACTGCAGTGGCAGGTCTGACATACCTTTACAGGGCGACTCATGTGGGTGGCACAATTAGTGCTGCAGGCCCACTAGTAGCATTTGATTTACAGGCCCTGGGACACTGAGCGCACTTTACTAGTGACTTACCGGTAAATCAACTATGCCAATCATGATAACAATTTACACAGGAAGCACTTGCACTTTGACACTGACCAACAGTGGCATAGTGCCCATAGCATTTAGGCCGACAGAAACAAAATCTAGCGCAGCACCAAAAATACAGGAGCTAGAGGCAAAAAGTCATGGGAAACCACGCCAAGGAGGCCAAGTCTAACAGCGATCAAAGAGCGGGAATAGAGACAGGAGAGAAGAAAAGAGAACAGATGAACGAGATAGGGTGAGGAAATCTAGCTTAAGCTGCTGTTTTTTGTTCCCCATTCTGACCCTGTATACAACAGGCTTTTGCAAAGTCAATAGGTCTGGCTTGCATTTGAGTCCAGACTAAAACATTCAAAATAATCTGTTGCATTGAACAAACTTAACACTCCTTAGGAGGTGGAATGATGATACACTAAACAAGAGATGAAAGAAGAATGCTCATCTGGTAGAGCCACATTCCATTCCATTCATACTTTAAAGAGTTAGTAACAGTTTATCTTGAGACAGGTGCGCTTTTCAAGCTAGATCTAAAAGCTGCATAACAGAGATAGGAGCAGAGTACTGTGCAATGTAAATATTCCATAATTGTATTGTGACTAGGAAACTTGCATGAGTCAATGGAACAGTAAACAATTTAACTGATGCATTACTGTTTGAGCATAACTATAAGATGTTGCTTCTGTTGTGCTTTTGAGTTGGAGTATGGACTTTTGATCTCCAACGTGCCATGAGGTCAAGGTGTCAAAGTGGAACCAATGGTGATGCATGTTGCAATATTTCATGGATAATCTAGAATGTGTTGCAAGCACAAACCGAAATACTGGGAAATCCAGATGCTTATGCCCGTCTCTCTTTATTGGACATGAAGCATTTTAATAAATGGAGGAGGGGCTAGAAGTGCCCTAGTGAGGCAAGAAGCCTGATATTTTGTCAGCTGCGCTGGGTGTTGGATTGATAGCCTATGGTGATTGGCATGTGCAAATGTTGCTTATTAGTGATTAAATCAATTCAAGACAGATCATTCTGCCATCATTTTTTTAATTGATTCAGAGAAGTAATATACATATAGTCACATCCATAACTTATTAATTCATTATGCAGTATCAGTTATTATAACATCGTCTGAATTAATACTTCTTATAAATACAGATTCAAAGGTTAATGAAAGTTTCAAATATATATATATATATTTATATATACAGTTCTTTGAAAAGAAAAAAGAAAAAGAAGGGAGAAATAATAAATCCAAACCCTGATACATAATTTGTCTGTATACACTACCCTGCCCTAGATAACCAATTTGATATTGGAGCACATCATTTCGTACCCCACTTTTTAGCCTGAATCCCCTTGCAATCATACAGAACCTGTTCAAGTATATATATAGCTATAAAACGGGCCAGGTATATGTGAAAACTTGGGGGCACAAGATCCTTCCATCTGGTTGCAATTAATAACCTGATTATAGTAACTGGAATAAATATAATGCCAGTCTGGGCTTGATCCAGCCCCACACTCTTATCATACCCCACCATCATAAGCGAGGGGTTAGGGCCACAGTTTTACCCAAGATCGTCTCCCAAAACTTTTCCAGTTCTATTTTTAGAGGATCAAGGTTTGGACAGCCTTAGAACATATGTATCTCTTCTACTGGTCCTATCCCGCACCTAGGGCATTTATCATCTTCCCTTTTCCGCAGTTAAATAGTTTAGAAGGGGTAGAGTATAAGCTATAAATCGTTTTATAGTGTTGCGCCTTTAAGTTGGTGTATAGAAGCATTTTCTTAGCCAGCAGAAGTGACATATCAATATCCAATTCCTCATTCTCCAATCTGCTGGCCCATTTTGTTTCCATTTTCTCTGTATCATCCGGAGCTTCCTCCATCATCATACCATATAAGTGTTTAATTTTACAAGTGGGCCTCCCCAAGGTCTCAAAGAATAAGTTTTTGCCACTTGAGATTGCCTGCCTCCATTTGTCAAAAAAAACCTTTAATTGTAGATATTTAAAATAGTGCCTATGGGGGATTACATACTCTCTTTGCAGCTCAGGGAAGAGATATAGTTTGTCGTTTGGTTGGATATCCCCCACTGTCCTTAGCCCAAGTTGCTCCCATTGTTTCCCAATAGCATCATAAAACTCAGGGGAAATAAAGATGATCTCCAAATAGGTGTATACCTTGTAAATTTCCCTATTTTCATATGTCTTTTAATTTTGCCCCAAACGCTCCACGCACTCATGATGATCTTGAATCGCACCTTTTATAATAACTTGGTTCCAACTGGCGGAGCAACAGTGTTGTTGACCTTTCCCCAAGTGCCAACTCATAGATTGTTGGGAGACCCGCAACCCCGAACACTCTATCTCTACCATCTTTTTCGAAGAAAAGTATATTCATATGTTGAAGTATTGCTGCCCAATAATAGAAGGTAAGATTAGTATTTGTGGCAGCGTGAGAAACTTTAGGTATCTCCTGACCTTACCATATTGGCAGATGAATTTACTGAATATGGAATCTAAGGTTTTAATTATAGACCCTGCAACTTCTACTGGAAGTGCCCTAAACAGATACAATATCTTGGGGAGCATTATCATTTTCAGAACATTAATTCGTCCTAAGATAGTCAAGTGAATGAACTCATCCGCCTGAGATCTGTAGCTATTTTATTAATCATGGGGTCAAAGTTGATTTGTACAATCCGATCTATATCCGGACTAACCCATACCCCGAGATAGATAGCTGTAGGTACTCACCGACTTTCTTGAAAAACAATATTTTCAGTAGCTATTATTTGGGTCTTAGATTTATTCAATAGATACCCGACTCCTTTCCAAATGTGGTAGCCATGGCTACTATTTCCTTCATTGCCTCCCCTGGATTAGTTGTTAATATTGCAATGTCGTGTGCATAGGCTAATACTTTAGTGTCGATCCCCTGAGTTACAACCAGTATAATAGCTTGATTTTCGATGATCTGTTGGATAAACGGATCTATATACAGGCCAAACAAAATTGGGGAGCATGGGGCATCCCAGCCTTATTCCCCATGCCACTCTTATAATATCCGATTCTTTAACCATCAGCTGGCTCTTCGCAAACAGTGCCCTATACATTGCGTTAATGGCAGTAATAACTGAGGGCCAAATCTCTTGGCTGCCAGGAGGCCCCATAAGTACTCCATGCCACCCGGTTGAATGCCTTTTCTGCATCCAGGAGCATCATAGCCAGACTCCCATTAGTTTCCCTGGCAATAAAAAATAAACAAAGTCTGGTCTAATGAAGAAAGAAACATCATCCACACTTCTCCTAGCCTCATGCTGTTTTTTTCAAACACCGCCTACCTCAGGAGAAAATTCCAGAAAAAAAATGGCTCTTGGTTTTACCCCTTCCCTGCCGGGATTTCTCAGAGTAAAGGGTGTCCTATGTACTCGTTAAACTTTTTGTTGCCAGTTCCAATCTGAGAGTTCCGGAAATACTTGCCGAAAGAGATCCAATACATAAGTCTGGATGTCCGATCCCTCCTTCACTTCGGGAACTCCCAGGACTCTCAAATTATTATGCCGTTGGCAATTTTCACTGTCCTCTAATTTCCACTGGATATCAATGATCCGTTTTTCTTGTTCATTAGACTGTGCAAGTTTTTCAGTTACTTCCGTCTCAACATTACTGACTCTAGTTTCAAGCTCCGTAAGGCGCTCGTCTATAGTGTTGCAGGTTTTTGTCAGTTTCCTTACTGCGCCCTGTACTTTCCTTGTCGCACTCTGACCTTTGCGGGCATCTGCCTGTGTTTCTTTCCGGTGCTGCATGATTGTTTGCAGGACAACTTCCAATGTCGGGGCGTACGAGCCAGAGATGCCCTGCAGCGTTGTATTTTGGGCAATGTTTATTAAGTCAGACAGTGAATAATCCCATTTCAGACTAGCTGCCCTCTGTAGTTGGTGCCCAGTTTTCTTGCCTCCAACCTGACGAGCTGTCATGACGAGAGAGTCACTTACCTTGTCTGGGTCGCTATCATTTTCCCTAGACCTAATTGAGGATCCTGAGCCATCAGCCGACCATTCAGGACCATCAGATAGAGAGAAAAAACAGTCATTAGGGTCTATCTCAGCCTCAGTATTTATATGAGGTACATCTTGCCCATGAGGTTGAAATTGGAGCTGTTTTGTAGCGCCCACTTGCCGGATCGTCTCTGTTGCTGGGGGCCTATTACCTGTTGTTTACCCTCCTGGCTCCCCTCCACTTATCATCTGTTCTCCCTTATTCTCCACATCTTGGCTTAAATAAAGCATACTATACCCCAGTTCCTCTGAATTTTCCAAGTTCAGATAAATCTCCCTTGTTTAACTCAGTACTTACACTCAGGCTCCCTGAGAGTGGTTTTTTCTGCCGGGTGTATATGGGGACTGGCCTCTCCAGCCGCAACTGAGCCATTCCCTCGTCTGTGAGAGAGAGTTGCCACCTCAGCTTCAACTGTGCCTGTGAGTGTACCTATAGTTGCAGACTGTTTTCCACTAGGAGCGCACAGCACTTCTAGCACTGAGCTCCCAGTATACGACGTCACAATGAGAGATTACCCCAAAATGTTATTTTAAAAAGCACAGAAAAGAGCATGGTGGAATCCCAGAGAATCCTCACTGGCAACTAGACCCTGCCAAGACAACACTACAGGGTGAATGATTTGTGTCACTACCTACAGCACACGCAGCAATGATATCAAGCGGATAGTCAATCAGTACTGGAAATTAATCTCTGATAACTTAGGCTTGCCGGAACCACCAATGCATTATTTTAAGAAGGGTAAGAGTATAAGGGTTCATGTGGTTCAATCTTTTCTTAAACTCCCTAAACAACACTCCTTACGCACTTTGTGGAACCTACCCCCTACTGTTGTAAATTTTAAATGCGGCAATTGAAAAGCCAGTGATGTTACCATCCAGACTAAAACATTTTCTATCAACAACTCTTCCATTACACTCAAAGAACGTACTAACTGCAATAGCACTAATGTGATCCATGGGATTATGTGCCTGTGTGACTTGCTATATATCGGCCAGACCATCCAGAAGGTTAAGACCTGCATCCTCCAACATTGTAGCAGAATACGATGCGGTGTCCATGGAGCTCCCCTGGTGGAACATTTTCAGACACCCCATAAAAAGCATCAGATGGGTCACGATTGAAAGGGTTGTAGTGGGCCCAAGCGGCGGAAACATTGCAGATATTATGAATTTACGTGAATGCAAGTGGATGCATTACTTGCACACAGTCCAAAATGGCTTGCATGAACAGGAGGAATTTGTTAGACAGTTGTCTATTTTAACCATGGGTTGGCCCCCCTCACTTTTGGTTCTCTGGGTCACTTTTCTGTCATCCGTAAGCTCATTACAATTATCACTACTACAAGCAGTGTATAGTACATATTATTCGGACTCATGCTAATGGCTTTTGTCTGATTTGACATCATAGATGTTGAATTGTAAAATTGGATTGTTGTCGCCCAATTTCTAAATGCCCTTTAATATTTTCATCCTCCTCTGCCATTTACTGTATCGAATATAGGGCCATATGTATCAAGAACACGATTTGCGATTCCTTAATTTGCGAATTCCCTTATTTCGCTATTAGAGAATGGTTGAAACATTCCATTGCAAATTATTAATTGCAATTCCCAGATTTGCAAGTTTCGATAACCGGTTTCAGCACAAATGTGGAAATCGCTATGGAATTCGCAATTTACCACTTTCGCAAGGTTTGGAACTCGCTAAATAGCGATTCCTTCTTTTGCATGCATTTTCGCCTTCATACCTTGGGATTTGCGATTTTTATTGTCGCAAACGCTATTTTTAGCAAATCGCATCGTTTGCGACAGGATTTTTGCTTCATACATATGCCCATAGGCTTGTTGGATCACCAATGTAATCTGATCACATTGAGTGTGTACTTTCCATGTATCTGTTGCTGCCAATTCTATCAAGTAACTTACGGTTGTAATTTCTTATACCACACTGTTGTTAATTCATTGTATGAGAAGATACTTCTGCATGTTTAGTTTTAAATGCTACAGGGCTACGTCCTCATGGTTTATTTTGTATCCGAAGTTCCCTTTTTCTTAATAAGCCTCATGCGCATCGAGGTTTCCAACCCCCTGTAGCACGTTATAATTACCTTTAAACGTGCAATGCGATCTGTTCCCCATGACGCCTACACGCATTTAGCGGCTGCCTGACCGGCAGCACCACATGCACGTCAACATGTGTATTTAACTGGCTTCAATTTCCCGGGCGCTCACTCAGACGCCCAAACTGATTCATTGTTCAGGTAAACAATAGACACGCTGCTGTGCTCTCCTACTGCACCTCTGATTAAGAGGCCACTTTATTGTTTCCTTAGTCCGGGCCAAGCGCGTAATTATATTCCTTACCTACGCTGGTTCTTCCTGTTCTGCCCTGCAATTGGCAAGATCCATACGACACGATGGTTCCCTTGTTTGACAATCTTAATTCATTTTCAACCTATTTAGTGCCACGTGCTACGTATGATTGACATGACATGGTGGTTCTTCCTTTTTGTTAGCTTTTCCAGATCACATTAGTTTGTTAACCGACAGAGCACCTTATGAAATCAACCGTGGTGCTGGTTTCCTTTCTTTTCATGTCTAATTTTGACTTTGTGTTTTAGAATTGCACTAACCACGAATTGACCATCCTGCTGAGATTTGTCTCTGGTGTTGGTATGTCATTGCGCATATTTAGCATCCACTACTCAATGACACCCAATTTTGTCCCCTGATCAACCCGGATCCATTCTGCACTATGAAGGAAATATGTATTGACACTTATTTGATTCAATCCTGCATGCCTGAGTAATTTCAAGACTCATCCATACCTAATAAAGATTACTTCGTGAGTATGCAATTAGGTTAATGCCTTACCCCTCTTCTATTGTTTGAAAATGTTGTCAATTTATTGAGCACTGACATGCCTCCCCGACTATCTTGTTGTCTTTTAGTCCCCCTGTGGATCCGCAGTGTCCAACATTTTTGTGTGCCGGGAAAAGCTTAGCCCAATCTCGCAATTTTTACTGTCGATCAGACAGTGCACTACTGAGGTGAGCTTTCTTGCCATATCCTTGCAATTATTCATCCCTTATTGATTTTGTATTTTAATCAACAGTAATTCTACCAATCCTTGTAGGTTGCTCTTCCTATGGCCCTGAAGAAGACCATGTCATAAGGAAAGAATCATCTTCTTCTTGTCTGGTGTCAAACATCGACTTTGCTCATAATTGGACCTGTACTAAATGTTATCCACCCCAGAAGGGGAGAAACTATTATGCATTCATGGCACCTCAATACTTGGATTAACTAGTCAGTTTTAATACTCTGTTAGGCTGCTTTCATCTTTGTGATATCTTGTAAATATTCTCGATTTATTTCCACATCCCTATCCCTCCACAAGCACTCCCTTAAGCTCTTCACACACCATGTCAGTTCAGAGTAAATATTTAAATTGTGAAATTTGGATTTACTCATATTATAAACTTTCTGATCATCAAGTCAACCTGGACTATAGTGGGGTGTCCTTTAATACGATTCAGAAAAAGTTCACCGGTCAGTTGTTGTATGCACCAATATTGGCCGAGGTCCAGTCGGTTACTGGGTATACCCTATTGTTATGTAACAGTTTGTCCACTGTGTGGTCAGTCTAACTGATTGGAGAAACAAGCATCGGATGAACGGCCATCGAACTAAGCAAATGCGGCCACAGGTTTAACACAGTGTTTCACTTTTACTATAAATTTTAAAATACCAAATTAAAGATGACAGCATTGTCCCCTATACCAGTAGCTGACTTAAAATCAATTACTCCTTGGCCAGATTTTCACAGAACTATAAAGATGCTCCTATTAGGCAAAAAAAACAAATACATGTGCAATAAATTCCAACTTGAACAGTCTTATGTTCAACCACTCTTACATCCTAAGCCATGGTGGTGATAGCAAGATGATCACCAACTACTACACACGCATGCAGGCACGTGTACACCCATACACATAGGTTAAACACCTTCTACAAATCGCCTGGTAGGAAGCATGCAGGTGTGTTTTATAATTCCGTAGATTTTTGGAAAAGACATTCATATTTATGGTATTCGCTATCTGAGGTGAAGACATGTGGGGGGCATATTATCAAGGGGCCGCGATAATATTTTTGCCGCTTTAGCGTCCGTTTTCGGGCAAAAAGCGGCAATAATTTTATAGCATTATCATCAAGGACACGCTAGGGCGGGATTCCATGCCTCAGTGCCAGTTTTCTAAACGCCCAGCATCGCAATGCTAATGATATGCAAAGAAGGCGTGCCTGAAAAAACTACACTGGAGAATATCGCTAACCGGGCTTCGTGATATTTACAACAATGCCCCATAGCAATACACAAAATCGCGCTAACTGCCAATTAACGCTGGATTTTAAAGTCTGCTAAAATCCAGACTTGGGCATACTTTGCATGGGAGGTGGATTCTTGGGTTACGACCACAGGGTCGATTCAGCAAGGTTTTCGCCGTTTTTAGGTGAACATCACTGTATTTCCAGCGATGTTCGCCATTTTTGCTCGCCATCGCTGGAACTGTTATCGCCAATGCGCTGAGTGTTGTTAATACAGCTCTAGGTTGGCGATAAGTTCCAGCGATAGACGGCGATAAAAAAAACCTGCTAAGCTCGGTCAGCGATAATTATCGCTGCTTCTTGTTAATATGCCCCGTGGTGTGACTCAAGTAGAGTACGTAAAATGCAGTGTTCATTGTATGACATGCAAATGCAGTGAAGAGCACATGCATTCACAAGCTGCCCTCTTCATCTCACTGTCCTATGAAAACTGGAACCTTTTCTCCTGGCGCTTCTTCTCGTCTGAGGTGAGCTGCTCACGTGTGAAACCTATCGCTTTATTCTGTTTGGTGAGAAGCATTTCACATTTTTCTTTGTAGGAGTTTAACTTTTAAATTAGAATTGGAAAGATGCGCCTGTGCTGGATTTACATTTTATCCCTCGGAGCTAAGTCTGACAAGCGTCCTGAAGATAATGCTGTTTCACCATCAATCCATTTTTATCCCATTTTGCGGCGTAAAGCTCGGGTTTCATCCATGAAAAGCCCTGTTATATTAAAGGTGCTTTGGGTTTGTGCTGAATCTAGGAGGTAGCTCACTGATCCAGTAAGGAGAAAGGCTAGGAGCTGCCGATTACATACAAATGCCAAATATCTTTTTTATTATAGTAATTGTAATTCCCTCCAGATTCTTAACCTTTTACAAATGTTCCAGTTTTATGCATCACCAAATGATTTGGCTCTTTCCAGTCTATCGAATGCAGTCCACATCTCACAGTGTAACTTACGGAGAGCAGCACTTGGACGGCGCTGTGGATGACCTCGAGGTATTGAAATTCAATGAGGCAGCCAGACACCGAGATGTAGGAATGATCGTCCAAGCTCTGGCTGGCCGGAGGGGGCACCACCCGCCGCACACATCCTGGCCCATGCTCCCGCCACCAAGACCGGTGGATGGAGATGTTGAAGGTCATGAGATCGGTGTCCTGAAAGACAAAGACATGCATTCTGGTTATGCGAACAGATCTCCCATTTTAAAGTCAGGCAAACAGTGCATAGTTCAAGATTAGTATTGGATTTTAATGTTAGTGATAAAATATAATGGCATGATATATGCCTCTTGAAAGACTGCTTTTACTACATGCCAGAGAAGACGAGTCAAATATAAGCTGAGAAAAAACCATGGTTAGAAGTACAAAAGAAAATGACATGGTTAGAAAAAAAGACAGAGGAGTGAGGCTCGGATATAATATTTACATTCACAAACCAAAGATGCGTAACTTGGGAACGTGGTTTGTGACGCGATCTATGGGCCTCATTTACGAGGCCCATAGCAGCACATTTGCACAGGCGTGGCGTCACTCTTTTGAAGCTCCAGTGGTGCAATATACTGCAGCATATTTACAAGGCCATGCAAAGCCACTTTGCGTGGCTTTTCACAGCCTTGTAAATATGTGCCCCTTTCATGCAGAATACTGTGTGAAAGGGGCGTTCCATGGGTGTTGCTGTGGGTGTTCCCAAGCAACACCCATGGAATCTGAAGCTGTTGGACCTGCGATGGGCAAGCCCAGCACAAAGGGGGTAGCTTGGCTCAACTGTCAAGGCAAGTGAAGGCTATCGTGTTAAGCCGGCTCTGACCCAATAATATCTCCTTGTACAACCACCAAAAAGAAGGACACCACACCACTGTTGTAGAAAAATACGATTCCTTTATGTAAAAATTCTCTGTTGTGAATAGGGATCAATTAGGAAAGCACATATACATTTCTTTTGGCCACAATTTGCTGGGTTTCGATTCTGGATTAAATACAATAAATAAGCTCAGGAATAAATATCATCAATAAATAGAATAAATATCAGGAATAAATATCATCAATAAATAGAATGAATATGGAAATTTTGGGAGGTACAGGGGAACAAAAGAAATCATAGTGGTGAGGGGACTCTCAGAAGCAGACGGGTCTAACATGCGTCCCCCCCAGCTGAAAGTGGGGAGAGCTACCCAACCCCTTGGGAGTTCTCAACACTAAGGTGGAAATACCTATAGAGACCGTCTGCATTGGCGTGGTCAACTCCGGGTCGGTGTTCCACCCGAAAGTCCATTCCCTGTAGGAGATAGACCACCTCAACAGTTTGGGGTTTTCCCCCTTCATCTTCATGAGCCAGCGAAGGGGTCGGTGGTCAGTCTGAACAAGGAAGTGTGAACCAAACAAGTATGGTCGCAGCTTCTTCAGTGCCCAGACCACCGCAAAGGCTTCCCGCTCAATGGTACTCCATCTCTGTTCCCGGGGAAGCAGTCTCCGTGACAGAAAGACCACGGGTTGATCCAGACCCTCTTCATTGAGTTGCGATAACACCGCCCCAATGCCAATGTCGGATGCATCTGTCTGGACAATGAATTCCTTTGTGAAGTCTGGAGCCTTAAAGAAGGGAGCTTTACACAATGCTTGTTTCAGAGTGTCGAAGGCTCGCTGACAAGCCTCCGTCCAGATGACTCTCCTGGGTTGCTTCTTGGCCGTGAGTTCAGTAAGGGGTGCCACGATAGTGCCATACCCCTTCACGAACCTTCTGTTGTAACCTGTGAGTCCCAGGAAGGCTCGGACCTCAGTCTGGGTCTTGGGGGGTTTCCAGGCCATGATTGCCTCAATCTTCGCCTGAAGGGGCTGCACCTTTCCCCTGCCCACCAAGTGACCTAAGTACACTACCGACCCCTGTCCAATCTGACATTTGCTGGCCTTGATCGTCAAGCCAGCCCTTTCCAGGGCCTGGAGAACGGCTTGCAAGTGCTGCAAGTGATCCTCCCAACTGCTACTGAAGACAGCTATGTCATCCAAGTAGGCAGCAGAGAAGGACTCCATCCCGGTGAGGATCGTGTTCACCAACCGCTGAAAAGTGGCAGGAGCGTTCTTGAGCCCGAAAGGCATGACGCAGAACTGGTAGTGTCCATCAGGTGTGTAGAAGGCTGACCTTTCCTTGGCTCCATCAGTTATGGGAATCTGCCAGTACCCTGAAGTGAGGTCAATGGTACTGAGATATTGGGCAGCTCCCAACCGGTCAATCAGTTCATCCGCCCGAGGGATCGGATGAGCATCCGTTTTGGTTACCGAATTTAGTCCTCGGTAATCCACACAGAATCGCAATTCTGGTGTGGCGCCAGGTGGAGCAGCTTTAGGCACCAAAACCACTGGGCTAGACCAAGGGCTACTTGAAGGTTCGATGACTCCTAGCTCCAGCATCTTAGCTACTTCACTTCGAATGCTGGCCTTCACCTTGTCAGACAGCCGGTAAGACTTGGACTTCACAGGTGGGCTGTCTCCTGTGTCCACATCATGGGTACACAGGTGGGTCTTACGCGGGACAAGGGAGAACAGAGGAGCGAATGACCCCAAGACCTGGCGACATTCCTCCTGCTGCTCAGGGGTCAGGGATGGCGAGAGTTTCACTCCCTTCACCGACCCATCCTTTTCTTGAGACGCAAAGAGGTCAGGGAGAGGCCCAGCACAAAGGGGGTAGCTTGGCTCAAGTGTCAAGGCAAGTGAAGGCTATCGTGTTAAGCCGGCTGTGACCCAATATTATCTCCTTGTACAACCACCAAAAAGAAGGACACCACACCACTGTTGTAGAAAAATACGATTCCTTTATGTAAAAATTCTCTGTTGTGAATAGGGATCAATTAGGAAAGCAGATATACATTTCTTTTGGCCACAATTTGCTGGGTTTCGATTCTGGATTAAATACAATAAATAAGCTCAGGAATAAATATAATCAATAAATATAATAAATATCAGGAATAAATATCATCAATAAATAGAATGAATATCACTTTTTGTTTAGCAGAATAAATACTGGTTCATTTAAATAAACAAACAAATACTTCAGGAACATTACACTTGCAATACGTTTCAGGATGGAAAGATTACTCTTACAGTTTATGATGACTTCACTGATAATGAATACAGCCTTCTCTGGGCACAAAAGCAGTGTTGGGACTCTTTAAGAATCACTCGGGGGATATGCTCGTATATCTAAAAGGCAAGGAAACACAGTGAACACTTCATTTACACTCGGCTGCCACCGGGTTGAGATCTCTGCTTGCCGGTGAGGTCTAAGCGCGCCTATGGGCTTTACCACTGCTAGCACTCAGGCGGCACCAGTTCAAAGTCTTTAGACTGATGAACGGGGCTGCCGAAGAGGTCACACAATCTTCGCGCTCAGTCAGATAAAGGCTGGTTCACAGTTCCTTTATAACGCCGCTTCCCACCTGAAGAAACAGGCCCACCTCACATCGGCTGCAATCGGAAAGCGATCAGTCAGGGCTCAGCACTTCTCACGCCAGCGACGGGGTTCTCAGGGGCTCCACGGACCTCCCTCCGACTTCCTCATACAGGGATGGTTCCCGCCCACAGCTACAGCTGCCGATTCACTGGGGAGGGCAGAGACAGTAGTCCCGCCCAACGAAGGCCGGCCTTTCCCCGCCCCGGCGCACCACCTCACCTTCAGACTGCGCAGGAAGCACTCTATGCCGGTGGAGCTCGGAGACGTCCGAGCTCCTCGCTGGAGGCGCCTGCCACGAAGGGGGCACAGAAGACACTCGCGATCGCGGCGAACTTGCTCTCGCCTCGCGACCCGAGTCTGTCGTGATTCACCACCGGGGGGGCGGGGAGGCACACGAAAACGGCCACAGTCTCTTGGGGGTGATGAGGCACTCGCTGGGCAAGCACTGTAGGCGCGAGGTCACCACACACGCAGCTGACTGGAACGCCAGTCAGGATCAACGCCAATGACCTTTGCTGCTCTACTGCCCGCGCTACCAGCCACCTCAGGGGTCAACAGGGCAGGTGTCAATCTGGTGTCAAGTCTGGATTCTCCTTCTTCACTTAGATCTGGAACATCATTATCCTATCTAGTCTTCTGGTCATCATAAAATGGCCGCCAAGGACTGGACCTTATATAGCCAGTACCCTGAGGTGCTGGCTCGTGCCAGTAGGTTCTAGAACCTTCTTTGGGCTAGGCCAATGACATGGCACTTCTAAGATGTCTTTGGGACCCTAACAGCCACCATGCTGGGGTTCTAGAGCAGCCATTTTGTGTACCTGAGGGAAATAAAGGAATTCCTGTCAGGAATGCGCGCCAAGTAAAAGGCCGCCAAAACCTTGAAAGGTCAAGGTTCATGGAGGCTCCAAGGGGAGTCACTCACATGAGGAAAAAGGATGGCCACCATTTTGAGGCCATTCCTACAGGTTGCCAATCCCAGTCTATATTGTCACAGGTTTCGCCAGGTGCCTTGTAAATAGGTGCCAAAAACCTTGTGAACAACTGGGCGTCAAGGAACAACTAGCCCCATGAAACAGCACATAAAAAGTCCTGGTAGACAAAGAAAAGCGACAAATTTTGGGAGGTACAGGGGAACAAAAGAAATCATAGTGGTGAGGGGACTCTCAGAAGCAGAAAGATCTAACAGAAGCATTCTCAATTTATGAGGAATCGTAAACTGGGGTATGCCTCAGATTCCAGGGGTGGAGTTAGGGTGGCGCAATGAGGAGAAATATCCTTACTTCTCCTCGTTTGTTCCTCTTTCCATGTGTGTTGCATTCTGCAGCACACATAGAAAGATGAAAACACCTCATGTGATTGTTTTTGTGCAGGAAGGTGTGCCTTCCTGCAAAATAACTATCACCCCTACAATGCAGACACACTTGTACCATGGCACAATGGTGCCTGCGTTGGGGCATGGCAGCCCATTGTGCGCCAGTGCAGTAGAAAAGGACCGGAATGGGCTGTATCTCATAGATACTGTGCATTTCTGCCCTTTTCTTTTGATGCAGGGCAGTGCAGATAAATTCATTGCAACACTACCCTGCTCCAAAACCTCTTAAAGGAGGCCCTATGTGATAGTAGATCACATCGCAAATTGTGCAATTTGATTTGAGATTTCATCAGTGATTTCATCAATGATGTTCATTAGCAAGTCATAAATGATGTTATATGTAAGGTCATAAGCAGCACATTACTGGTGCATCAGTTATGATTAGTTTGTTGAGCCATAACTGGTGATTCTGGGGTATTTTAAGATTAGTTTTGTTCGCATAGCTACAGTTAAAGTGCATTTTTTCAGTGAAAATCTACGCGTTTTTTTTCAACATATTTTAAGTTCTTAAACCAAAGGCTAACCATAACTGCACTTAGTTATTTTTCAGTGACTTTTTTTTATCATGTAGCATTTCCATATCCTCCTTGTGCATGTACTCCTATTACTGCCTACCCCCGCAGAGAACCCTCTTCGGTTGAGCACCTCAGGAGGGGGTCGCAGGGCCTGGCAAATGGACAGTCCCAACCTGTCATAGTCTTTCTGATGACTCTCAAATAATTCCCCCTTTAAGTGCGGCTCACATATGTCCTATCTGCCACTTGGACCTGGAAGGCCTTGTACTGCCAGAGGCTCAATCCTAAGGTGAGTTGTTTTATTTGTAGTATCAATAATGGAATGACTCAGTTGTGTTTAGGGAGACTCAGTATGTACGTCTGTCGGCAAACCAATTGGTTTGGTTGTTAAGCCCTCACCCACCAACCTAGTTGGTGGCATGCTTCATCATCGGGCCCACCAAAGTGACACCGAATGTGTCCCGGGTGTGCTTCGACTCCAGATTACTGAGGAGCTGGTATACTTGCTGAGTGTGCTGTGTGGGGGGTGTGAAAGTGATTTTAAAAGCTATGCAGTGGGTCCCAGTTCCAGAGGGTATATGGATAACTTTAATATCTGGGCCCCTGCTAGCAGATAAAAAGGCAGTCGGACGCAGTGGAGTTAGTTATGGGCTCCCACGTCCTATGTGGTCTACATGTTTCAGCCAGGCCTTTTATTTACATCTGGCTTTCCTCAGGACCAATGAGTATAAGTGAGTGAAAAAATAAATTATATTAAGTGATAGGTGTTGTTAAAAAGTGTTGCACTCGCTAAGGTGCTATACGTGTATAGAGGGGGATTCCCTCTGCTTTACTGTACACATAACATAAAGACACAAACAGACGTACAAGATAGGGTCAAATGAGAAAGGTATTCTTATAACACAACATGATGCCGGCTACTAAGGTGTGTGAACGACCTAGACCGGCAGATAGAACGTGGCCATGTGAGTTGCATGGCTGTTGTGACTATATAGCGATTTAAAACGGGGTGGGGGTGGTGGGCTAAACACGAGGTAAGCATAGGGTGAGATACAGGTAAGTGAATATCCAATTTCCTCACACTTGCTATTTGCTGTTAAAGCCTCCTGGGTCACCTGGCAGGGGGAGAGGACCCTAGGTGTTGTGAAAGGCATGAGGTTAGAGGCGATCCTGTAGGGAAAAAGATTCTGCTGCTTACCTAGGTAGTAGCGGTGAATCAGCTTTTTTACTCACGGAATTGCCGGTCTGCGTGCTCCTAGAACCTGTCGTCCTGCTGCGGTGTCCCGAGTGCAAGTGTGTTCTCCTCGGTCGGGTATTTGTAGCACCTTAGATTCACAGCACCTGTAGCAGGGTAGGGAAGAGTGGGCGTGGTCGCGCAAAAAATGCCCAGTCATCTACTGTGCTGCGCATGTGTGCGCGATCAGTGCAGGTTCAGGGCATGTGGGGAGAATGCATGCGCATTATATTGATAGAGCGCCGAGAAGGCGCATGCGTGGTTGTAGCGCTGTGTACTTATGGCACAGTAGTGTTGCCATATAGTGAGAGAAATTAAAGATTTAGGAATTAAAAGTTAAAGTTAAAATGAGCTGCAGACCGGGAACAGACCACGAGTCCAAACGGGTCTCGGGATTCAAGCGAAAGGGTGTTCTGTTTACATCTCGCTGGTTAAGTTGTCAGTGAATTCCATGGGATGGAATCGTTGAGCCCACTTATGTGTGTGGACAGGCGGTATATCCAGCGTTGTTCTTTGCTGAGGAGGGCTTTCTCATTGCTATTTTCAAATTGTTCAATCACAGTCCATGTGAAGTCGTTTGGAGTGTGATTGTGGGTGAGAAAATGTTCAGTCAATTTGCTTATGTTTTTTCCGCAGCGCATGGCGCTCCTATGCTCAGTCATTCTTGTTCTCACTTTCCTGGTGGTCATACCGATGTACCTAAGGCCACAGCGGCATGTGATGAGATACACCAGGTTTGATGAATTACAATTTGTGAACTGGCGCTGTACCCAGGTTTTTCCATTTTCAAGGGCCAGTGTCTTGGAGGGGGAGGTTAGGTGGCAGACACTACAATTGTTACATGGTTGGTGGACAGTTATTTTTGGTAGGCCCCAAGCGTTCAGGATTGTGTTGCCTGTGGGGCGGGTGTTAGTTCTCTTTATCTGCTAGCAAGGGCCCAGATATTAAAGTTATCCATATACCCTCGGGAACTGGGACCCACTGCATAGCTTTTAAAATCACGTTCACACCCCCCACACAGCACACTCAGCAAGTATACCAGCTCCTCAGTAATCTGGAGTCGAAGCATACCCAGGACACATTCGGTGCCACTGTGGTGGGCCCGATGATGAAGCATGCCACCAACTAGGTTGGTGGGTGAGGGCTTAACAACCAAACCAATAGGTTTGCCGACAGACATACATACTGAGTCTCCCTAAACACAACTGAGTCAGTTCATTATTGATACTACATTTAAACCAGGGGATCCGGACTGGCTTATCCAGTCCTCTCTCTCATTCTTGATTTGCTGTGAGTTCTTTTATTTACCTTCATATACCATGCCTACGAGCATTAACTCTCCCATCTTACCATCCCAGATAACATCCTCCGACCACCTATAACCTACAGCCTCAAACATCACTTGCGCATTAAAAAGGCATTCTTCCTCATAAACCAGTTCTAAACCACTTCAACCATCACTCAATCAAAGCCGGAATTAAAACATTAGTCGCTGGCAAGCTGGAGTATTCCTGCCACTTTCTCATGGGACTGTTATTCTAGCCATTTAAATCCCTTGACCAGTTATTAATATTATGATTTTAAACAGCTCAGCTTCCTCTATCGGTCCCACCTCCATTTCAGTCACCAGGCCGAATGGTTCAAAATACACAACATTATTTCAGTGATTTTCAGTTATCATCTGTTTACCTGATCCACTACTTCAAGACACAAGTAAAACTTAATCTAACCACTTATATTCCTAAGAACCCATGACTGATCTAGATTATTTCACAATCAAAGCACCACTAAAGTAGAATTCCTACCACCCTAATTTGATGTCCAAAACCTCCCTCAACTTTTCAAGAACACCCAAAAATCCTCTCTGCCATGAATGCCGGCCCAACAATATCAGTTCACAATGCTCAGTGCCAAAATCATACCTACATAGCTATGCAATCGCAAGTACATGAATCACTGCCAGCCTGGCCAGCCAGAGTTCAACTCCATGCCACTGAGTTCCAAACCACCCCATTACCAATCCATTTAACTGTTTATAACTCTGCAGAGTTATGCATGGTCTGCATGGTTATGCCTATGTAATCATAGTACATATTCTCTGCACAGCATATTTGTTAGAGGTGCTTGGATCGAATATAAATGAAAATGAGTTAAAGCTAGAGCCATATTCAACATCAGAATGCTCCTTGCTGCTCTGCAGGTAATTGGTTCACAGCCAAAAGATTCATACACATATAAGGAATCATGGGACAGATGTATCAAAAGACTGTTTGTAAAAAGTGGTTAAAAATAAAAACAGTCTTTAATTTTGTGTTGTAACTTCTGTACTAATAGGTTGCACAACAGAATTTTAGTCACAGGGGGTCACGCAATATCCTCCCAAATGAAAATTAATTAGGCAGGTCACAATTTGGGGTTCTCATTGATTTGCTACAAACACTGGCATGGTGGCTTGCATGGACCAGCAGACCATAAACCCTGTGTTTGCATTCCCAAATAGCAATCCTTTTTAGGTCGAGCCTGGAGTCAGCGCAAGCGCTGCTCTGGTGAAGATTTGCTGTAGTTCAGTATGTGAGAAAAGCCCCACACACTCCCCCGCCCATATTTTTCATTGGCTTGTGTCTTTGTCCTTCATAAATGCTGGCTTCTGATTCCTAAATAGGCTTGTTAGTCCCTCCTTCATACGGACATGTTGTCATTTGTAACCTCCCATGGTTACTGGCCGCTTTACTTGGTTGTTACACGGTGCAAGTACTATTTACTTGATTGAAGCTTCTCCTACTTTAAGTATGGCGACGTACTTTGTTCACATTAAGCACGCCATGCGCGCTTTCCCTTTGAAAGCAAAACAGAACAAGTGGCTAGCCAGAATATTTCAGTAAAAATTCAAGTCAACACAGCCAATGAATACTGTGTAACTAAAGCATATGTTTAGCAAAACATTTATTTTTCATTCAAAATATTCTTTTTCTTTCATAAAATCATGACATCAAAAGGAAAACACTATCAAAAATAGTCAAGTCAAAAGCAAAAACAGACAATAATGTGCAACATAGATACAAAATATACAAACTTTACAGGCATGAATATCAAATATCAATCAAAAGAAACATATAACCAGTCCTATAGCTGGAATATCAGTGGACAGGCGGAATTAGGGATGGTAAACCAATGCCTGCCTGTCTCACAAGACCCGTGGCTGAGTGGCTATTGTGGTCCAAGCCAGGGCCCACACAAGTGGACTGAGTTAATCCCTAGCTGCGCCCTTCTTTCTTGCCACGGGCAATTCCGCCTGTCATATAATTGTTTGAATATTTGATATTTTGCTAAACATATGCTTTAGTTACACAGTATTCATTGGCTGTGTTGACTTGAATTTTTACTGAAATATTCTGGCTAGCCGCTTGTTCTGTTTTGCTAATTGTTGAGGTCCAGGCTGGCCGGTTCATTGGACCCAAAACCTTTTGTGTATACATGTTCCCTTTGAAAGCAGTCAGGACAATGCGGTTGTTTGCTTGCAATACCATAGGTTTCACATTTAAATGCGAGACCTATAGCATAGCAAATATTTTTTTTATAGCTATGATGCTTTAAAAGTCAAATTACTCCATATTATGAAGTTTAAAAAAAGTCCAAATGGAAAAAAACACTTCTTCAACTCTCAGTTCCTGTATACGACCTGTGTTCTACAAGTGCACTTCCCCAAATATCCTTTTCTGATGAACGCCGAGAAATGTAGTTTAGAAAACATGTTTCCAATTAAATACAAAACTACTAACCTAACAACTACACTTCCCAGAAGCCTACTTGAAGATGACTGGTGAGGGCTTACTTGAGAGCGCAGTCGCCATGTTTGAGCGGTATCGCCCTGATAGGTGCATTGATATAGACGAAGTAATCAGAGAGTTCGGAGAGTTCAATAGTTATCTGTAAAGATTTTAGTCGACAGTCAGTTTGAGTAAATCGCCACAACACTGCAGTATTCACTAACCCTCTCCGCCCTTCCTGTTTCCTCTCCTGCTAGTCCGATGTCAGTGGTGATATAGGTGACAGGCGGGGTGCTGGGCCAACCACATTGCTGCTGCTCTGTACCTCCACAATGGCCCCTGATTTCTTTTAAACTGACTTACTTTTCAATAGCTGTATCATGGCTTCAACTTCTCGAATAGGACCGTCCATCCTTGGCAAGCTACTTTTCATGGCTAGTTTCGGAATGTGAGCCTATGATGGAGAGCGGATCTGACAACCTGCACCTCGACCTCATGGACGGGTAAGCTTTTGGCCTTGGCTACCTTGCTCTATTCATATTTTTTGCAGTTTTATATAGCGCATACTGTCTAGGCATTAAAGCGCTTTACATGAAGACCAGTTCACATCAGACAAGGTCAGATTACTTTTCTAGGCACCAACAGCCAGATTCATCAAGCCAAAATCGGCTCCCAAAGGGCCAGATTCTGAGAATCTGGCCCTTTGCGAGCGCTATTTTTGCATTTGGGATTCATCATCCCAAATGCAAAAATCGCAATTCTAAAAATCGCTAAATTGCTAATAATTGCATTTAAGGAATCTCAATTTGAGATTCCTTAAATGCAATTCATGAACCATTTTAAAATTTCGAATTCGCAATCTGGGGCCGCTATTTACCGCATAGTCTAACTACGTGGTAAATAGCAAAAACTTAGAAAAATGCACGTAAGTGCATTTTTCTAAGTTGTATGTTACACACACACATCTCCTTTGGACATGTGTGTGCGCAACACCAGTGTACATTACCATTTCAGGGGTGCTACAGGGTGTCCTTTGGACACCCTGGCACCCTTGAAATCGCTTCCTTATTTGTGAGCGCTTTGTCTGCATCACCCCTTCCGCCATTTATAAAAAAAAATCCTTTTTGATTTTTTTATTGTTTAGGTTTATTTTTCAGCAGCTCAGTCTGTTGCAACACATTTTACAAGCAATTAGCGAGTGACCAGTGCTTGATGTCCCTTTATATTCAGCCTGTGTTGGGCACTTCCCTTGTGGTTCGAATGTGTGGAGTGCTTCCTCCACTTTGGCAGAAGGGTGCAGTGTGTCCTAAGCAACCCCTTCAAAAAGGATCCCTCCTAAGGCAGTGAGTGGTGAGTGCTTAGTCTGCTTCCAACTGGCTTGATTCCAAACTTTTTTAAGATGCCTAGCATTCCTTTGGAACATGCAATTATTATGTGTTTCAAAGTAGCACCGGCCATCTTTTGTACTTTGGGGCATTTCAACTAAATGCTCACATTCATGCTGTGGACCACGCCACCCGTCATTCTAACAATGGTGGGTGGATTAGCTAAAAAAAAGGTGCCACCGCAATTCAAAGGTGAATAGTTGATCCCTGCTAAAATCTGCAAACCTAATATTCTTTGCCAAAAGATTCCAACCACTCACCAAAACCTTACCTCTGGTGGTGTCTGCACACCAACACGGTCTCTCACAGCAACATACACACACAAACATCACCACATACACTTCTTACAACGAACAACACAAGCACTACAAATAACTTTGCACACACGTGTTTAGTTTTCTTTCAGTACTCTTTGGGAGCTCATGTATTTTTTGGTCTCTCCTTGCCATCTGCTGCTTTCCCATTCACATCCCTGCCAACCTCCTTGCCCAGCTTGCTCTATGTTGCTCTTCATCCCAAACACCCAGCTTCTCGATCGCTCCTACCTCTTAACCTCCTCCCACTGCAAACAAAAAAAATGAGTAACAAACATTATTTACAACACCAACAGCTCTAACTTTCACAAATGGCGAGACCAATTGCATTGCAAATACCTCTTTTTAAAGCAGCTCTTGTACCTTAAAGGTAGTAGTTAGTGGTCCATTGACAAAAAATAAGTTTCCCATTTCGTAAAACTTCAGGGGAGGAGCGGGTGGTGGTGTTCGCACTCATTACCTACTGCCACTAACATCCCTTGACACCATTCGCCAAGAGGAAGGTGGCCACAGGAAACACTTTTCCGTTTCAGTATCAGTTGCCACCTTCTTTGATATGTTCGAAACTGATCAATCATGTGCGATCAAAACTGTGGTCAGTCTCTCGGGGCCTACAGATACGTCGACTACCAATATCAGCCACCATGCCTATATGCCGTATGCTTACCACAATATCCCTGTATCTCATCTGTATGTGCCCTGCATAACTGTACTGTATCTGTATCATATCACAAAATATCCTCAATAAAAACCCTTGAAATAGAAAAACATTGATACATACCATATTGAATCACATTTAGGAGAAGGCACCCCTTTCAGGCACGTCACTAATTTAGATTTGGAATGGGTTGCTAAACCTATTTTGATAGTTAAAAATGCTTTTCAGATTTGTGAAAGGGTTTAATACGTACCTAAATGCCATTTTGTGGCACGCAGCCCTGTGATGTTGTGATCACAAAATGGCTTTGAACATCTGGCACTATTTTGTAAGTTAAATTTACCTTATAGTTTTCAACCAGAATAATACAAATGTCCATGTGGCAGCCAAGTTGCTTTAATGTTTTTGTATGAAGGTGAAAAGCCTGTCAGGGCACTATCTTGTCCCATGGCAATGTGGGCAACTGCAGGGGTTGTTTTATGAACATGTTCTACACCTGCACACAGGTGCAGGATGGAGATGTGTGACCGTTTCACAATAAATTACACTATTTACAGACCATGTATGGAATCTGTAAAACTGCGAGTTAGAGCATGAACCATAGCACAGTTAAATAAGCATTGGAAATGTAATCGTCTCGCATTTGTTTGAGTTAGAGCTATTGGCATTGCAAGTTGGAATGTCTTTTACCAATGTGTTATGGAGTGTATGTACGTGGTGTGTAGTGGAATTATGTGGGTTGGATTGGAATAGTTCGTTGTGGAATTGTGTGGTGTGGGGTGGATTTGTGTGTTGGAATTATGTGGTTTGGTGTGCTGTAGAAAGCAGTCGGAGGATATGTAGACTCTCCTACTCTCCCACGATATAAAAGGCTGGCCATAGAAGGTAGAAACCAGTCATTTGAGGGAAATACCCCATTGCCTAGAGACAACTACCATTGGAGGTAGACCCCTGCTTTAGAACTAGCCACACAAGACTGAAAGCAGTCCCGTGGCCTGCGGAAATCCACACTATAAAGTTTAGCTATAAGAGGTAGAATGCAGTCTTACGGGGCAAAGACCCAGCCCCTCAGGGAGCAGCCACTGCAAACGCAGATCCCATGCTGTAGTGATATGAGGCAGAATGCAGGTAGGAGGTGCAGACTCAAGTGCTACACAGAGCAGCCGGAGGAGGTAGAATGCAGTCCTATCTGGCAAAGACCCCGCCATTTTCAGCACAGTTATAGGAGGTACATACCACACACTATTGAGCAGTCATGGGAGGTAGAGACCACACACTACTGTGAGAAACCATAGGAGATAAAAAGCAGACGTTAGAGAGTACAACCAGGAGGGAGAAGGTAGTCAGAGGTGCAGACCCCAAAGCCATAGAGACCAACTACAGCAGGTAGAATGTAGCCCTACGAGGCAAAAATCTGCCCTCTGTAGAGTAGATATTGGAGGCGCAGGCCCCACAGTACAGAGAGAAGTCATGGGAGGTAGAATGCAAGTAGAGAACATGCAGACCAGCACGATAGAGAGGCCAGCAATAGGAGATAGAATACATTCATATGAGAGAAATGCCCTGCCATGTACAGGCAGTCACTGAAGGCATCAGCCACAGGGTAAAGTGAGCAGTCATATGAGGTAGCATGCTATCCTATGAGATAAATACCCCATACTACAGAGAGCAGCCACAGGAAGTGGACACCTCCAAACTACAGAGAGTAGCTACAGGAGGGAGTGACCACCAAACTACAGAGAATAGCCACAGGAGCCAAAAGCCAGACAACAACATGTGATCAGGTGCAAAGCACTGTGCAAGAGGGAGCAGCCAGCAGAGGGAGGGATCAGCCAGAGAGGGAAGGGCGAGGGCAGCCAGAGGAGGAAGGGAGATAGCAGTCACAGAATGGCGAGTGCAGCATAAGTGTATACTGCTACGATACAATCAGAGCAACTAGAGTGCAGCCAAGGTATACAAATAAAGGGACCAGTCACAATCCGATTAGTGAAGTTTCAGAGGGGACCCAAAGACAGTCATTCAAGAAAAGCCAACTAGGAACCATGAACATACTGCTGCTCTGTCAAAAGTAGCCAGTGCAGTCACACAAAGACTTCACAGGCATAGAGAGAGGCAGTCTCTAACTACAGCACGGCCAAAGAACACACAGAGCCCCAAAGGTAGCAACAAACAAAGGGACAGCCTAGGGGCATGGAGAAACCTTTGAGAAGGCACGAAAGGACCAACACTTTATAGAGAATGCAGTGTGTGCGGCTACCAATTAAACATGAGGCAATATGTACAAGGAAACACGCGTGTTTAGAAACTAGCCATAAGAGCTATATACACACACGCTGGCCCCCATCAAGAAAGCAGCCAGTTGAGGCACCCCAGACACCAATTAAAAATGGCAGCCAAGAACGCAACATTATTGGAAAGTCAGTGTAAGCTGAGAGGTTTGTGCTCTCACACCCTGATGACACCGCATCATGAGGATACATAGTCCTCAACATTTCGACTAAGCAGTCGATGGAGTCACAGAGACCTGGGTCCACCCAAAGAGACCTTTGTTTTACTGGGAATGAAGCCAAGTGAGGCACGGTCGCTGCCATCTGACTGCCTGTCTCTCTGCGCTCCCAGGAGTGCTGCAGAGCACGCCTGGTGCCAGCTGGAAACGGACAAGACACACTAGACAGAGATCTTACCTCATCCATCTTCGGCCAGTGCATGATGGGCAGCCCCATCAAGGCAAGCTTCTTTGGGTTGTTGGCGTGTTCCTCCAGCAACTTCTGAAACAAGCGGTCGCATGTTTCCCGGCAGCTCCAAAAGTGACAGCGTGCACAGCACGCTGAATGTAAACAAAGCTCGTCATCATGCCTCAAGTTGGACAAACTCAATAAAGAATGTAGAGCCAGATGTACGACCTGCAAAATAGTGCATCGCAAATTGCAGGTCTTTGCGACTCGCAATTTGCAAGGCGCTATTTTGCATGTACGACTGGGTGTTCAACACTGTTTGCAATTCCCAATGGGGTCGCAAATTGTGAGGCTCATGAATATTAATGAACCTCTCGCAATTTGCAAGCCCATTGGGAATGGCAGCCCTCCCAGGATGGTGGCCTGCTGGGCTCAGCAGATCACCATGTCTAGGACTGCTTTTAAATAAAGCAGTTTTGTTTTTTAAATGCAGCCCGTTTTCCTTAAAGGAAAACGGGCTGCATTTAAAAAAGAAATCTTTAACTTTTCAGTTTCATTTTTTTAAGGGCAGGCATTTGTCTCTGGGACCACTCCCTGGTCTTAAAAAATATTTTCCAACATACTCACAGGGGGGAAGAGGTCCTCTCGGGACCCCTTCCCCTTTGCGAGTGGTTTACTAAACTGTGAGTGTTTTGCGGCCGCAAAACATTAGTACATAGCATGTTGACTCGCTATTAGGATGGGACCCCCTTCCTAATAGCAAGAGTAACACATGCTATTTTGTGAGCTAGTGACTCCCAAAATAGCATTTGTACATGTTATTACCCTTTTGTTCTGCCGCAAATGGAAGGCTCCCCTGTTGCAGCAGCAAAAAGGGTTGTACATCTGGCCTATAGTGCTTACTGTGTAAGAACCACCATAAAGAGGGCAGTAGCCATGGGAGGAAACAAATGACGACATGACCCTACTAAGGAGGGACTAACAAGCCTATTAAGGAATCAGACGCTAGCATGAATGAAGGACAAAGACACAAACCAATGAAAAATATATGCAGGGCTCCTCCTCTGTACTCTACCTACAACAGATCGCCAGACCTAAACAGACAAAGCCCATATTTCTAATTACTGAGCAGAGACAATAACATGACGTCAAGCAACGCTCTACAGCACAAAGTGGAGCAAACAACAGCACTGGCCAACTTTCTACCTCAAAATATATTTTGTGCTGAAGAAATGATTGGAGCACAGTACAAAATAGATTTGTATTGACACCCCCCATCATTATGAATGAGTGCATGATGGAATGCAACAGTACACACACACACAGGTTTTCACGTGAAGCCAGTTGTACTAAAATAGTGTTTTGGTTGAAATCCTAATCCATGTCAGAATGGGCACAGAAAAGGTGCCAGCAGACAATCTTGTGACATTCTTATGCAGGAGTGATTCCAAGATTACACGTTTTGTGGTTGACCTTTGGGTAGTTGAAATTTGTAATGGATGTTGTAAAAATCTCATGCAATGCACAGCACATGTTCATGATACGCCCCTGATTATCACGCACAATTGCCTTGTACGTATTCACTGTTGTGATGGTGAGCAAATCTAGCATACTTGAAAGTAAACATTTTATTGTTGGGTTTTAAAAACTGACAGTGGATTTGTACTATTTTCAGTATGCTTGATCATCAAATTATAATAACTATGTATAAAAAAACCTTTAATTACTGGTATAGTCTGGTAGCAGCCTCGGTCCATGCAGGTATCAGCAGTGGGGCTGGGTTAAGCGGGATTTCAAAGGAAGATACCGAGGGAAAATGTAATATTTATTTAGTTTTCCGTTGGCATTGTCCCTCGAAATCCCCCCTAACCTGGGCCCACAGCCCTACCGCTGTTACCTGTATGGACTGCAGATGTCTGAATGTGGAATCTAGCTAAATACGTTTGCCGTTAGTTGACTCACCAAATACTATAAGCCTCTTTGGTTATCATGAACTGCACTGTAAATATTTATAAGGTAAATTTACATAAATTAATTTTAGTGCACATAATTTTGAATTTTTGGTCTACCTCAGAACACAACAGTGGAGTGACGAGCTTGTGTTCAATACCTAGGTGAAAGTGGCCTCAAGAATTCATGGAATTTCTTTTTAAAAAGTAGAACTATTCTGTCCTGCAGCCACCACTCTTTAAGCATGCTTTACTCTCTGCAACAGTTTGTCCATGTACAATTAAAGCAATTTTATTGCTGATGTACAGCACTGGGCACATATAAAATGCCTGGATGGAGTATTTTGTAGGGTGTTTTATTATGGAACTTTCCTATTTCTTAAAAGACCAAAGTGTTCTATGGAAGATCTAGAGTACCTGCTCCATGGATAGTATGGGTTTATGGATTGTAGAGTTGGATTTGGAGAGAAGATTTGGAAACAGGTTTTGTGTTATGAAGGAAGCTGTGGGTGTGTTGTAAACTTGTTAGACTAAAGAATGGCTTGAGGTGGATAGATAGAATCTCATTTGCTTAACCATATCTTGATCAAATTATCATATTTATATCTAGTAATAACTGGGCATGTTGCCAGGGAAATGCTTGGTGCATCCAGGATCCACAGTGGTGCATCACAGCTACAACAAGAGACATATACAGTAGTGTAAGAAATAGGGTTATTAGTTGGGCAGGATCTGAGGCCTGTGTAAGAAATAGGTAAACAATTTCCCCTTATTGGGAATCAAGCACTCCATTGTTGCAGTTGACTTTTTCAGGGTAGCGAAACAGAGCAGCCAAAGCTCTACTCGGGGGAGGTGGCGTGGGCCAGTAATCACCATTTGCTGGCAGACAATAATAACATTCAATAAATCAGTCAGTCAGTGTTTTTTCATAGAAAAACGAATGTACATTTATTACACACACACTACTAAAAACTATTGCATTAATTTAGAAAGATACACATCAGGCAGATTGAAATATCTTTGGTGACATTTTGCAATCACATTTGACCAACAATGGGTCATGACCTCACAAATCACAGTGTACCCCCCAACTATACCAAATGGAGCATCACAGTATGAGAAGTTATCACTTTAAATAATGCAGGACGATGGCTTTATCAAAGGTTCATCTCATCAATACCATAATTTAACCCTAAAGGCATTTAATTGAAGATACTGGTCTGTCTGCATAAGAAATAACATAATCAAATAACAATCAGTGGCTGCAAAACAAAATCCTTTCTACATGCGCTTCGGTACGAAAATGCCTTTTTCGGGAAATGCCACACACACGACACGCGTGGTACCCGAGTCTAAACTCCCAAAATGAACTCTAGATATGCTAGTCTGAAACTGGCTGATTGAGCCAGAATGGTACATGGGCAGCTCGCAAACCCGAGCAGGTACTCAAAGGCTCAATCTATATGAGTGCCTAGTGATGTTTACTTGCACAGAAACAGTGATGCTGATTCAAAAGTACACCGATAATGAATTGTTAGAAAAAACTGCGATATTTGGGAATAGCCACTCAATGGCGGAACAGATACGGCATGTTCAGCAGCCGAACAACATCTGAACCGTCTTGTAACTCGTATTCTTTGAATGAACATTTTTGTCCAGGCTGACTATAAACGCAAAGGTTAAAGTGGAATTATACGAAGGCCTTCTCATAATAAAAAAAATATAGGAATATCTTTAAAGCTTTTTGGCCTTTGGGTTAAGGGGTCAGGGTGACCCTACACTGATCCCTTATGTGTTTTTTTCATTTGTTTTTCAGGACTCTGAGACCAAGGGGCTCATTAGGATGGCGGGCGGACTTTGTCCACCTGCCAGCCTAACGGAGAACGGGACCGCCCGCCATAAGGGAGGGGGTCCCGTAGGGGGAATTAGGATGTGCCTGCCACTGTGGTGGGCACGTCCTCCACGTTTTGCATTGTGTCGGGCGGTGAACTCTGCACCGCCCACCACAATGCAAAACACTCATGAACGCATTTGCATGTGCAAAGCGGCAGGCACCGCCCGGTGTCTGCTGCTTTGCATATGCAAATGTGGGGGGGTACCATAGGTACCCCCCTGTCCTCCCCCTAAACCGGCATCACCTGAGGGCCCCGCAGGGGGCAGCCGCAACAAACACCGCCTGCCTTTCCGTGGCGGTATTGCCGCCTCGGAAAGGCACCTATATGTGGCCATTGTAATATGGCTGACGGTGTCCATTGGACACCGCCACCATATTATTCCATTACCGCCGTGGTCGCAAGGCGACCGTGGCGGTAAAGCGGGGGATGGTCTTTCCGTCCGCCACGCTCCCCCCCGCCATCCTAATACGGCAGGGGCAAATCCAGGCATAGGTGTCGGGCGGATTGCCTCCGCCAGGCCGGCGGTGGCTACCGCCAGCCTGGTGGAGGCAATATGTCCAACATCATAATGGACCCCCAAGTCTTCAAATGCTGTAATGGGGGCTGCAAGATTTTTCTTCATGCTGGGGCCATCAATCACATTACTTGTTCACGTTGGACTCCCACATATTTACAGCAAATAACAAAAACAAACTTTCTGGATAAATATCTAGCTTTCTCAAAAATTTGCTTTAATTCTGTTCAGGCATTCTTTGTGTATTGTTGTGTCATTTTCCCTATGGAAATTGCATGGTGAATAAAGTGTTTTTCCCTGCCCCCACCTTTTTATGGCCCCCGCTTAACGGGTCACCCCCAAACTTTCAAGAAAGTAGCTAAGGTGAAGGACATATTTTGGGAATGTTTTGTGAAGATTTGTCAAACTGTACCAAAGCAAAACATAAAACGATCTTCGATTGGAAACTCTGCCTCATGTATAATTACACAGTGGCAAACACCACTGTACAATATATAGCATCATAAAGACTCCATATAGTTGATTGATATAATTGCAATATCTTCATTTCAGGATGTATTCATGGTGAATATATACCTTTTCATGTTTGCTACTTCATGTATTTAGATGCCAGCTTAAGCCTAGTGTACTATCTCCTCCTCGTTCCTGATTTTTAAACTGATCAATGGCAATGTATTTCAAACTTATCTATTTAATAACATGGGTAACAGAAACTGGTGAGGGTCACACAGGTAACCCTATCCTGGATGCCGGCTGAGCTAGGGCCCAAAATCCACAGCTAGTCACATTTTTTAAAAAAAGGGTCAGTTTTCACTGCAAAAATGGGCCTAACCACACAAGTAAGGTACTTTGTTTATCAGGAGACTTGGAGGAATTCTGGGTGGGTAAAGGTTTGTGGCTCCCCACGGATTCCAGAACTTTCCATGAAAGAAATATGCGAAAAATGTGTTGTTTTTTATGAAGTACGAAGTTTGAGGTTTGCAAGGGATTCTGGGTAACAGTGCCTGATGAGAGCAACACAAGTAACGCCATCCTGAATTCCCCTGGGTTTCTAGTTCTAAAAATGTACAGGTTTGCTAGTTTTCTCTGGGTGCCAGTTGAGCTATGGCCCAAATTTCACTGTTAGGCACTTTGCAAACAACGGGTCAGTATCACTGGAAAAATGTGATGTGCCCGTGTTGCATTTTGGGCCATTTCCTGTAGCGGGCACTGGTTCAACCCATACAAATGAGGTAGTATTTTTATCAAGAGACTTGGGAGAATGCTGGGTGAGTGGAAGTTTGTGGATCTCCACAGATTCCAGAACTTTCCATCATAGAAATGTGAGGAAAATTTGATTTCCTTGAAAAAGTTGGAGGTTTTCAAGGGATTCTTGGTAACAGAACTTGGAAGAATCCCACAAGTCACCCCATCCTGGATTCCCCTGGGTGTCTAGTTTTCGAAGATGTACAGGGTTGCTAGGTTTCCCTAGGTGCTGGCTGAGCTGGGGCCCAAAATCCACAGCTAGGCACATTGCAAAAAAGGGTCAGTTTTCACTGGAAAAATGGGATGAGTCCAAGTTGCGTTTTGGGCCATTTCCTGTTGCAGGCACTAGGCCTACCTACACAAGTAAGGTACCATTTTTATCGGGAGGGTAGGTGGAAGTTTGTAACTTACTGCAGATTCCACAACTTTCCATCACCGAAATGAGAGGACAATGTGGCTTTGTTGACATAGTTTGAGGTTTGCAAGGGAGTGTGGGTATTGAACCTGGTAAGAGTCACACAGGTCATCCCATCCTGGATTCCACTGGGTGTATAGTTTTCAAAGATGTACAAGTTTGCTAGGTTTCCCTAGGTACCGGCTGAACTAAGGCCAAAAATCCACAGCTATTCACATTGCAAAAAGAGAGTCAGGTTTCAATGGAAAAAAGTGATGTATCCATGTTGTGTTTTGGGCCGTTTCCTGTTGTGGGCACTAGGCATACCCACACACGTGAGATACCATTTTTGTTGGAAGACTTGGAGAAATTCTAGTAGGGTGGAGGTTTGTGGCTCCCCGCAGAATCAAGATCCTTCCATCACAGAAACGTGAGAAAAATGTATTTTTTCACAATGTTTGTGGTGTGCAAGGGATTCTGAGTAACAGGACAATGTAGCATTGTTGACATAGTTTGAGGTTTGCAAAGGAGTGTGCGTATAGAACCTGGTAAGAGTCACACCGGTCACCCCATCCTGGTTTTCCCGTGGATGTATAGTTTTCAAAGATGTGCAGGTTTTGCTAGGTTTTAGCTAGGCACATTGCAAAAAAGGGTCAATTTTCATTCGAAAAATAAATGTGGCCTACCCACACAAGTGAGGTACCATATTTATCAGGATACTTGGGGGAATGCTGGGTGGAAGGAATATTGTGCTTTCCTCAGATTCCTGAGCTTTCCAACACAGAAATGTGAGGAAAATGTGTTTTTAGACAAATTTTGAGGTGTGCATGGGATTCTGGGTAACAGAAATGGTGGGAGCCACACAAGTCACCCCATCCTGGATCTCTATGGGTGTCTAGTTTTAAAAAATATACATGTTTGTTAGGTTTCCCTTGGTGCCGGCTGAGCTTGGGCCCAAAATCCACAGCTAGGCACATTGTAAAAAAAGTTTGTTTTCTGTGGAGAATGTGAGGTGTCTACATTGCGTTTTAGGCCGTTAGCTATTGCGGGCACCTGGCCTACCCACACAAGTCAGGTACCATTTTTATTGGGAGACTTAGGAAAACACAGAATAGTAGAACAAGTGTTATCATTTGTCATTCTATGCATTTCTGCCTTCCAAAAGTAAGACAATGTATAAAAAATAAGTCATTTTGAAAATGCCCCCTAATTCACTTGCAAATATGGGCATTCACAAATTCAGAGCTGCACAAATAACCGCTACTTCTTTACTCCATATCTTGTTCCCATTTCAGAAACACATAGGTTTCCTTAAAACCTATTTTTCATTCTTTTATATTTTCCCAAATGAATTGCTGTATACCCGGTACACAATGAAACACCTTTGCACAGTGCGACTCAGTTATTGACTCCGGGTACCTCAGGTTCTTGGTGAACCTACAAGCCTTATATATCCCAGCATTCGGAAGTGTCCCGCTGATGTAACAGTATATTGCTTGAAATAATCTATTTTTGTTAGAAATTACAGGTGAAATTGTAGGCACAAAGGCTGTTTTTTTTCAGCTCCATTTAATTGTTTTTTATTTCAACTGCTACTTTCTATAAGAATCTACACAAATAACTCCTTGCTTAATTCAGAATTACGTTTTAGAAAAGTAAATAAAGCTTTCTGCGATCCATTGTTGGTTTCACACCCATTTCTATCATTAACTGAAAGGAGGTTGAAAGCACAAAAAACATGACAGGCAAAATTGGCTATGTCCCTGTAAAATACCAAAACTTAGAACATTGTGGCTTGGTTTTCTGACAAAATTTTTCTTGTTCCTAAAAGCTGGAAAGATAGTGGTTATAGCACCACAAAACCTTTGTGGATGCCATTTGCAGGTGAAAAAACAAATGATTTCTTCTGCAGGACTTCTTTCCCATTTCCACCCCAAAAAAGCTAAATGTAGCTGTATTATGGCAAATTTACCGGTCCCCTCTAAGGGAATATACAAACCCTAGGTACCTTTAGTATCCTCAGGATGTTGCAGAAAAAGGACACACATTTGGTATGGAAACCTTGTGTGAAAAAAAACATGGGGGCCTAAACAGGAACTACCCCAGTGCCACTGGGGGGCTGGCAGCAAAGAGGATACATCTAAAAGAGATGCTTTTCAAAAAGAAAAATGTTAACTTTTCTTTTCATTGTTTAAGAGAAAGCAGTGGTCCTTAAAATGTTTTTACATATATTAACAAAGGAGAAGGGGTCCCTTGGGAACCCCATCCCAGTTGCAAATGGGTTACCACCTAATTGAAGTAGATAGTAAAATACACATGTTTTGAGACCACATTTCAGTCACAAAACATTCTTGCATACTACTGCAATGCGGTATTTGGAAGGGATGCCCTTAACAAGACCCTTCCTAATACCGAATCTCAAACCCAATTCGGGATTCGCTGATAGGTCACTGATTTGCAAATTGGGCCTTTGTACATTGAAAAATGTATTTTCTTCGCAAATTACCGAATTTAGCTAATCAGGTCATTTACGAATGAAAAAACACCATTGCACATCTGGTCCTTTATCTCTCTGGCTACTAATAATTTGCTATTCTCCACACTTACAGTGCATTGGAAGCTGCCAACACATGTAAGCGGTAACTTTACAATAACTAAACAAGGTAGTGGTGGTCCAAGCAGTAGCACATCAGTCCTAAAAGTTGCTGTTTATGGATAGGATTATAACAGTGGTGGTGCCCGTCAAGGTAACAAATAGAAACACCCCACTACCAAGGATGTTGCCCAACGAGAGTTCTAGAGAAATCCTGTATGAATGCTAATTAACAGATGATTGTACCTCAGCACTCTAACAATTTAAGTACATATATTTTTTCCAAGTCTTGGGCTTATGGCCTATATACACTAGTAGAGTGTCACCAACTACCAACTCACCGAAAAAGAAATCAGAAAGCATAAATAGCACAGAAATCTATGTTTGATGCAAGATGATATAAAATGATGTGGTTCACTGATAAGTGACAGTCGGAATTTTATTTAAATTTTTTTTTAGAGATCACACATTCTTAAAAATGTTCTTAAGCAACTGAAATGCAGAGGTCCTGTTCCTAGAACCACCCTAGTGATGACAATAGATGGCAGCCGACACGTGTTTTGTTACTTGCTGTAACTTTCTCAAGGCTTGATCTGGAAAAGGCACTTGTTTCAGTCGCAGTGGATTCCCTTCAGACTGTTCTTTTCTCTCAGACAGGGACCATATCAAGGGCCTTATTTGTCTCCTTTTCCGGTAAACTATTGATTCATCGATTGCAGGGAATCCACTGTGACTGAAAAAAGTGCTTTTTTTTCAGATCAAGCCTTGAGAAAGTTACAGCAAGTAACAAAACATGTGTCGGCTGCAATCTATTGTCATCACTTGGGAAGTTCTAGGAATAGGACCTCCGCATGATAACTGTACCTTTGGTATGTTAATTACATTGCAGTTGCTTAAGAACATTGTTAAGAATGTGTGATGACTAAAAAAAAAAAACATTTACGATTGTCATTTATCAGTGAGACACATCCTATTATATCATCTGCATTACACATAGATTTCTGTGCTATCTATGCTTTCTGATTTATATTTTCGGTGAGTTGGTAGTTAATGATACTCTACTAATGTATAGCCCAAGACTTGGGGAAAAATATATGTACTTAAATTGTTAGAGTGCTGAGGTACAATCATCTTTTGAATTAACATGTAAGCAGTACGGTAACAGGACGTGTTACGTGGTGCAAGGGAGACTTGGTGAGGACACGGTGCCACAGACGATAAGCTGAGTATTACTGTTTAATTGATGCTGTGGGCAATGGTGTCTCTTTCCTCCTGGCAAAAGGATGCATGGGTCCAGAAACGTCAAGAACTTCCCCAACTGTGAGATATACCTCAAATAACATATTTTCGTAACTTTTAAGAATCTTGAAACGTTTATTTTGCTCGATATTCCTGATGCATGGTGGTCAGAAGTAAATATTGAACGTCATCGGTCCCACGGAGCATGGTGTTGGACTGTTTATATCAAAGATCACTTCTGCACCACCATTGCATGTGTGAACAACTTCTCATATTATAGCACATGGCTCCATGGGAACTGAGCTCTAGAGCCTTCGAACACTAAGGGCATATGTATGAAGCATTATTGCATTCGCAAACGCTGAAATTCGCCGAATTTCGGCGTTTGCGAATGCAATTTAGCAAAAAGGTATGTATCAAGGCAAAATAAGGAATTGCAAAATTTGCGATTCCTTATTTTGCGATTGCATTTAAGGAATCGCATATTTTGCGATTCCTGAAATGCAATGTAAGAAGCCAATAAAAATAGCAAATTGGCTTTAAGGAATCTCAAATTACCACCAACTTCAAGTTGGTGGTAATGTGCGAATTTCTTGAAAAATGCAAATATTTGTGTTTTTCAATGTGCCATGTGACGCACATACATGCCCTTAGGGCATGTATGTGCACCACATGTGCACCCATGCTTATTCCAGGGGTGCAACAGGGTGTCCTTTGGACACCCCTGCACCCTTGGAAATATTCTCAATTTGCGATTAGCAAATTTCGAATCGCAATTTTCCCTGTCATTTCTATGGGCCAGGAGGCCCATAGTAATGAATGAGAAGTATTCCTTAATTGCGAATTCGCAAATAAGGAATATCTAGAAATCGCAAAAAAAATGCATTTTTCTTGATACATACCATTTTGCGTTTCTGAAATAGCGATTTCTTAAAAATCGCTATTACAGAATCGCAAAATGGTTCCTTGATGCATATGGCCCCTAATACCTAAACACCTAAATACTTACCTCCTTGAACCACTTTCAACTTGCATGAAAGCAAACTAACTGTGCCATTCAGCAGAGCTAGAACTTTTCATTGTAATAGGGGAACTCAAATAGAATAATGCTGGCCAATGCGGGCCAAATCCATGACAGATTTTCAGGATGACCACCGACTGCGAATGATTCCATTCTACAATCACTTGTCGCAGATTCATCCTGTGCAGATAGACTGAGAACCTATCAAGGGCTCCAGCCCTTGTGGTCTGACTCTGGACAACCCTGCAGGGCACCGCAGGACTTCTGAGAATACCCCACAGCACATTCAGAGAAGAGCCCGGCATGTATTTATGTGTCGCGTGCAAAGGACTCATAGCATCAATGTCTACAGCATGCTCAGTCATGCGGCTATGATGCAATGTGACTGGCTGCTGGAGGCTAAAAGCGTATTGTTTGAAGTCAGTGGGCATAGTGTAATGTCTAATGATTGTGTACTGCCCCTCTGAGGCTCCTAGCAGTGTACCTGGGCAACTCTGCACAGCTGATCAAAGGTACAATGCATGTGAGATATTGATCTTCTGGCTACCACACGCCTGAGGAGATTAAAAGCCTGTCAAAGAATATGTTTTGGAAGTTAGCAAAATGATATCAAGGAACATTTGTCAGATCTGGTCGAGTAATTCTCACAATATGAAAAATAAAATAATTATTCAACTTTATTTTCACATGTGTTTAGTATACTGTGGGTGACTATTCACGTGGGAAGGCCTCTCAAATCGGGCCAGGATTCAGATTAGTCGTGCCTAGACTTAAAGGAGGTGTGCTGGACATCAATATATGTTCAGGGGTGATAATGTCCCCCAATCTTCGTTACATTTCTTCACAGCCATTCTTCTCCTTTCCACTGAAACAGTGAATAGCCATAATCCAGACTTGCTTGCTTGCTTGCTCGTGTTTTGATATATTTCCAGTTCCACAAGAAGTGATCCTACACACCGTGGTAACACTGTCAGTAGAGGATGTATTCAGACACAATGGTATTAACACCACATACAGAGGTTTGAAGGGGAAAACGTTTCTGCAACATCTGTCTAACAGAATAAAGCTTCACCATCTTCAAACACGGGGAGGAAGGAGATGGGGGGAAGTTGAGAGAAGGTTAGAGGCGATGGGGGCCAGCGACAACTGAGATGTGAAGTATATTAAAAATGATAAGAACATCATGTAATATTTAAAAAAAAGGACGGGTGGCCAAGCAAGATAGAACATGTGTTTGGGTGCCCAATTGAAGTTTTTAATTTGCATTGTAAAATGTAAAAAGGGTTGAGATTTTTTGTAGAAAACTTTGCTTTGCTTTTGTACTTCACTTTTATAGCAGAGCTAATGTTCACATCCGGCGGAAATAGGAAGTGATGCAAGGGTATTGCAATTTACATGGCAGACAAGGGTACACTCACTGTGTTCTATATGGGCTTTTCATTCTAGCAAGGAAAGCTCAATGATCACAAGTGATATTTTGGGAGAATATGGCTTGATAATCTATTGCCCCCAGGTGAATGTTTCCAAAGTAACTCGCCTGCAGCAGTGAATGTTGGATGAATTCGGTTTTACTTTTTTCGAATCAAAAAGAAATGATTTTCAAATACAAAGGACACAAGTTTTTCCTTGACGCATTGCATATACAGGAACTGCGTTTTACTGAATGTGAAAGTTTAGAAGAAAGTAACTTGCAAGTGTCAAGTGTCTGCGTGAAGAGACAAGTGCTGCTGTCAAACGTTGATTGAACAGACTCTGAAGCTGAATTTTAAGACAGTCTGAAAGGAACCCGTAGGTAACCCAGCATTCAACGCGCGTTTTCAGTTATTTCATCTCAGATAATGAAATGAAATAGGGTCTGAATTTAATTAGCAGGAAACCACCTTCATCATTGTTCTATTTTGCTGCTATCTTCTGCTTATCCTGTTCAGAGGGGGTAAATGCTTTTACAATGATATCAATAATGCAGTGTCTTGATTGCCAAATTAATAATTGAGTATTTGTAGACAAGGGGCGTCCAACCTTGACCGATGAGGGGCAGAACTGTGCCACTTGGTTAGAATTACCACTTGACTAGTTATAAGATTCACAATTAGATGTATAGCATCAACTTTAACTAACTGGATTTCTTAAACATTTATGGTGCCCTGGCGTTTGTAGACCCATGTTTATGCCACTTCTATCGAGAGTTAGAGGTATCATTTAAGCTGCCCAGTTTTACTATAGGCTCAGTACTTAATTTGTAAAAATAAAAAAAGAAATGGGTGCCAGGGCCTTCGTCAGGAGGATACTGCAGCTTGAGCCATCCGTTGTCCCGGCCAGAGCTGCCAGTGACAGTACCAACACGACTCCTAACCATCACACTCTCACAAGTGTGACAATTCATGGGAATAGCTTCAGTGGCAGGTATTACTCATTGGTAATGTATATTGAAGGAATAAAGGGCCTTTGTTGGGCTCATACCTAAATTAGGTACAGAGCACCACCATGTGGCAGACTGTCATAAGCACCAGTGCTGGCAATTAAGTGCCTGTGCCCGCCACCAGAAGCCACTGGCTCTAATTAAGCACTGGATGGGGGTATGTGGACACCAGGAGAAATGTTACAATGTAGACAATTAAATGAGTTGAAGAATTATTTGCCAAAAACGCCAAGTGCACCATTTTTAGAATTCTGCTAAGAATTTACTATGTTTTTTTTAATTTAGATACTTTATTGTACATTTACCTTCTATACAGCCTCAGCAAATATGCTATACTAAGGTCTAGGTATGTAAATAGTTGAAACATAAACATGATATCGAACTGCGAACATGATCAACTTGAGGGCTTGCTGCCATCTCCTAGCAATAATAATAATACACAAACATTCTCAGTAACGTTAGAGGAGAGGAGGGAAGGGGTGGACAGGGATGTGGGGGGGCGTGAGGGTGTTCCAGGACAACAATGAATAGGACAAAATGCTATAAATACCAGCACAAAGGGTGAACCCCAGCCCATACATTTCACCTTGCTGTGTCAATGACACAAATGTTAGGGTAGGGATTGCTACTATTAAAGTTTCTTCAAGGGCTTTGTAATCTGCCGCCACTTTCCATTTCCTCAAGACTCAGTCTCTCATCACGAGACCACCAACATAGATTTTACTCTCTGCTCAGAGAGAGGGCCTGTAGTCATATTTCAGTCAGCCCCTTCTATTAACTTGTTACTGCCAGGGTGTTATAGCACAGTCTCAAAAAGTGGTGCTTTCCCCCCCATTTAAGGTGTGGATTGAATCTACTACTAGGGTCTTCCACTGAATTCACAATCTTATGAAGGCATAGTAGTCTGCGTCATCCACGCTAGTTTTTAGCACCAAGACGGGGAGTGGCTTTCTAAGATGATGGCCACACCACCTGTCTTATAAGAAGCAAGTCCTTGTCAATAGGCCCTTCCGTTGCTTTATTATGAGCATTAAATACTCCGTCCACCAGTTTTTGTTTCACTTCGCTTAAATTGGTCATAGGTGGGTTTCACACAATACTGGTAAATCAGTCTTCTTACAGGCCCAGCAAGAACTGGTTTTCTTCCTCTACTTGTAAGATGTAAAGCCATTTACATTCAGAGAGCCTATTGTAATGGGCATGTAGATGAGTGCGGGTAACTGTGTTATGATTTGTTATGTTTGTTTGTAGAGAGTAACACTCGCACAAGGTTATCCTGTAACTATTAAGCAGATACTGAGTAAACCGGGTCAGGGGTCTAAGTAAAGAGCCTTGTCTTCAGTTTCTTGTGGAACCTAAGTACAGAGGAGGCAGCTGTTATGTGAAGCGGGAGGTAATTCTAGGCATTTGGGGGGGGGGGGGTTTAAGAGAAAACTCGCCGGCTTGCTCTGTGTATGCAGGGGGTGGGTGAAAGCAGTAATTGAGTAGATCGGATGTGTCTGCTAGGTGTGTGGAAGTTGATCCTAGTGTTGAATTAGGTGGCCCTACAGTACCTAGTACGGTAGGGCATTGCACGTGTGCCAGAAGTTTGAAGAGTGTACTTTTATGAATAGGGAGCCAGTGAAGATCTTTGGGGTAGGGGCTGAAGTGTATGTGAGGAGCAGCCTGAGTGTGAGTCTGGCAGTTGTGTTTTGGATGGCTGACAGTCTTCTAGTCAGTTGAGCATTGTTACCTACATTACTGTGTAATGGACGTTTGCTACACTGTCCAAACGCTATTGGGATTGACATTATACCAGCAGTGTATCGAGTTTGAGTTATGAAGAGTCTTTAGTGTGATGTGGGAGCCAATGGTCTCTGAAAAATTGGGATGGAGGATGCCTACACTGGCGGGCTTGAACAATGGAGTGCAGGAGACAGACATCAAATAGAGTGTGCATACTACTAACAGCAAAAGGGAGTTGTTAGCATCTTTAGGTCTTCCTGAGAGGTGGGTAAATGAGGTAATAGGAGAAGATAGTTGAGTGACTTGCAAGAGAGCAACTGCGAAAGATCAAATGTTACCATGTGGTATACACCTCCGTCTAAAATAAAAAATTTGTATTTAAACTTTAAACAGAGTTCCAATCCGAGCACACTAAAAGAAGCCCAAAGTGAATAATGTTGTAAACACAGATGTTATCGTTGTCCACTTGTAATCCAGAGATTTCAGTTAGGGTCACACAATATCCAATTCTTTTACAGCCAATGTTCAATCCAAATTCTTTCTGGAATTGATTGGCTGGGTGTTTTACTCTGGGTACTTGGATCGGTTCTAACCATAATCATTTGCTTGTATTGGTACCCACTAATTCAGAAATGTACAAATAGCTACTGCTTCTAAACTCCGTATCTTGTTCCCATTTCAGAAATACATAGGTTACCGTGATACCTATTTTTCACTCTACATATCCCACCACACGGATTGGCCTGTACTCAGTACACAATGAAAATCCATTGTACTGTGCATCTCATTTGTTGGCTCTGGGTACCTCGGGTTCTTGGAAAACCAACATAACCTACATAGCTCTACAACCAGAAGAGTCTAGCAAACATAATATTACATTGCTTTTTGTACATCACAAACCATTGTGACAAAAAAGCTACAGATGAAAATATTTTTCCTACCTGTTTTCAATATTTCTTTATTTCAACAGTTAGTTTCTTTGGGAAAACCTTGAGGGAAGTACACATATGATCCCTTGCTGAGATTGGAATTTTGTCTACTTCACAGAACTATATAGCTTTCCTAGATCACCCATAGGTTTCACACTAGTTTCCAACACAAACTGGAAGTTGGTTAAAAGCAGGAAAAGTGGACAAACAGGCTACCTCTTTGAAAGTGCCAAAACTGAGGTAAAAAATTAGGGGTACAGTGCAATCTCGCGGCTTGGCCGCTAAGACAGCGGAAGCCTCCGAAGATGCTGGCACTGGCAACGACGGGAGTGGAAACAGAGTTCCCAATGCTGGTGAGAAGGAGTCAGCAGCCTGTGGTACTGCCCGGAAAGGCCCTAAGAATCGGCAGGACGGTGGCATTAAAAGTAAAGAGAACCCGCTGTGACAGCCTACCCTGTACGAGTCCTTTGCCGCAGCAGCATCGGCGGAGCCCTCAGGAACCCTCGAGACGGGAGACGCTGGAACCATAGCAACTCAGGATGATACGTCGTTGCAACATCACACCGGACCTGCGGTAAGCCAAAGCAAGCCGAGGGGAGAGCTGACGGTTGAGCTGACAGAGGAGTAGGATGAGCCGAGCTCCAGTGCAGGGGTGGAAGTGGAAGAACAGGTACGATCCGCAGCTCTGTCACCCACTAAGTGGAGAGGGGGGTATTGTACTGATTTAGGCTGGGGGCACAAATGGAGGAAGTAGCTACTCCTGCACAAACATTGATAGGTCTCGTGTAGCCCCTTCAGGGTGTCACCCAGCAATCCCTCTGACACCCTCGGGGGTGCAAATCAGCTGCAGCAACAGTGGGATTACCCTAAACCGAACATGGCTCTCCTGATGGTGATTGATTTTTTTTCCCTCAATGAGGAATCGGGGTTGTCGTTTTCAAGTGAGGGTAGTCTCTCCAAGGACACAGACTCGACAGTCTCAGCAGAAAAATGTTCAGTTCAAAAGGCACCTGCCTCCCACAGGGCTAAAAGTCAGAAAACCAAGTCAGGTCTAAATCTAAGACAATGGGGAGTCCATCTCATGTTGAGGTTGCCAAAAAGCTCTTCTGGGGCTATCCAGCCACGTCCCAGCTGTATTAGGAAGATGGCGCTGCGAATCCACAACATCAACAGAATAAACCGACTAGCCCTCCACAGACTCCCTCTATGGATCTATTGTACACCACCCTGAAGCAAATGCAGGGGGAAGCCAGGTCAGAGAGCCGGAGGGAAAAACAGGCAACAACAAAATTCCAGGGTTCTCTTAGGAAAATGAATAAATTGTTTGAGGACATGAGTCACCCAAGTGGAGGAAAGGACAGGCAGACTCGAGGATGATGTCAATAAATGGCAGGCATTCAAGGAAACCCAAGAGAGGGCCGTAGAGGATGTCCAGTGGAAGCTAGAAGATTTCAAGAATGGTCAAAGAAGGAACAAGGTCAGACTCCTAGGGGTTGCCGAGGGGCTGAGGGTCAGGATGTCCAGGCTTTTGTTGTGGCATTGCTGAAGGGGGCCTTTCCTGAATTGGCTTCATGGAACTGGGAGAACGAAGTGCAGCGCGCACAGCACTTTTCCATGACTCAAAAGAAAGGCTATGTGGCATCTCAAACTGACAGACCTAGAGCAATTCTTGTTATTTTGGAAATTATCTTCTCAGGCAGGAGCTTATGGACAAGGCAAGACCTGTGGCCAAGCGGTCCTTTGACGGTACGCCATTCTTCACCCACCCAGACTTCTGCCACACTACTGTGGAAAGGAGATGGCGGCTAAGACAGCTGATACCCTCATTCCAGGGCCTGGGCTGTGACGCCTATTTATTGTATCCATTTTGTCTTAAAGTACTGGTTAATGGGCAAGTTAGGATGTTTTTTTCCGAAATTAAGGCCCAATTGTACTTAACAGAACTGAGGGAAAAGAATATCTAGCTCTACGATGTAATTAAGAAATGAGGGATGGATGTCTCATTGGTTTTGTCTTTTGTGCATTGAGCTTATCAAGAAAAAAAAATCAGTAAAAAATATTTAGGAGGTGCAAATAATAGCACAAGCACAGGGTTAGATACATGGGGAGGGGGTGAACCTGCGACTTGCTACGGGCTCAAGCTGTCACACATAGGTCATGACTGACCTATTTGTCTGTAAGGGGGGGGAGGGAGGGTTCTGGGCGTTGGGCTCTGGGGGGGAGCAGGGCTTGGTTGGGGTGGACACAGGGCACAGCACAGTTGGGCACTCGGGAAACACAAGAGAGCACAGGAGGTGTAGCATACTAAATAAACTGATTAAAAACAAGAAATTCGGGAACTTAGAAGGTACTAAGAGGAATCTGAGCAATGACATGACGGATATCTGATTGGGACAGGCACCTGACGTGTTTCAATGAATATACGAAAAGTTACGCTGAATGTATGTGGGCTAAATCATCATTTCAAAAGGCAACGTGTCTCCGCAATCTTAAGGGCAATGCGGGTAGATTTTATATGCCTGCAAGAGATGCATAATGAGGGGACAAAGGGTTATTTATTAGAGCAGTTGGGGCGTTCATCTAATAGCCTATTCAAGACAGGGGGCTAAAACTGGAGGGGTGGCTATACTCTCTAGGATGAAGGGCGTGGTAGTTAGAAAAAAACTGGAAGACCAATGGGGTAGATGAGTATTGGCAGAATGTATGATCAATGGTGAATGGGTCACCTTGGGTTCAATTTATGGATCAACTAAGGATGGCCCAGAGGTATTCGAATTTTTGGACTTAGAATTAGCTTCTTGGTCTGCACCTGTTATTGTCTGCGGTGATTTCAATATAAGCGGGGTTGGAGGTTTGGGTATTGAACCAGCAGATCAAAACCGGGCCAGAAAAAAAGAACATGTCGAGCAATCATCAGCCTGGCAAGGACTAATTCTTTAGGGGATGTTTGGGCAAAGCTGAAGCCTGATGACCCTGGTAGCACCTACTATAACTGCCCACATAAGATCTGTGTTAGGCTTGATTATTTCCTCATTTCTAACTGTTTTTTGTCAAAAAGTCAGATCGAGAAGAGGCCTCGGATTAACGCTGACCATAACCAGATAATATTAACCCTAGACATTGCAAAGGTAGTAAGGCATGAACGTATATGGACTCCTGAGCGGGGATTATTAAAAGATGAAAACTAAGTTCGGCATATGAAGGAGTGGATTAAAGGGTATTGGGAAGTTAATAGAGGTAGCACTTCTTCAGGGGTCTCCTGGGACGTTTTTAAGGCAGGTATCCGTGGTGAGACATTGAGTTTTAGCTTGTATAGACAAAGGCAGTAACAATTAAGATCTAGAAAACTGGCCAAAGCAGTTACAGACTCTGAGGAGGAGTTGAACGCAGCAATTGTATCAAGGGCATCTTTGGGCCAGGTTCTTCTTAAAGTTGCTTGGACTAAAGCAGAAGCGGAGGAGAGTATATCTAGTAAAGTGGTCACTACTTACTTGGCAAAAGGGAGCAACGTTACGAACTAAGTGAACGCGTTGGGCATACCGTAGCAGAAAGCGGCTTTGAGCGAAATCAAAGGTATCTCGGATGGGAGCGGGGGAATACTCACAGATCCAGATGGGATCCGAGATGTATTCAGGCAGATTTATGCAGAGTTGCATGATGAGGATCAAACAAGGGATCTCTCGGAAATTCTGAATTATCTTAGGGACATTTCTGCTTCACTTCTTTCTGAAGAAGATAGGGAAGCGCTAGATGCGTCTTTGGCTGCTGAAGAAATTCTCACAGCTTTGGCAAGCCTCCCATCTGGTAAGGCGACGGGGCCCGATCACATCCCGATTTAATTTGTAATTTCCCCAGACATGATAGACACAGTGCAACAAGCTCAGTTAGAGATTTCGGTTCCAAGCTCCTGGGCAGGTATGAACATAGTAGTTATTCTGAAAAAGGGGAAACCATCTACAGAACCAGGGTCTTACAGACGGATAACCCTGATGAACTCTGACGCGAAAATCTTTTCTAAGGCTATGGCACTCAGGCTATGTAAGGTTATTGGTGTGTTTGTTAGCCCAACTCAGCATGGATTTATTCCTGGGAGAGACACTGTAAGTATAGACTAGCACACCAAAGTTTTACATAAGTTAGTGACTTGATCTATGGTAATCAATCTGTTAGTGAGCAACCTCATCTAGGGAGTGCCCCACCCCATTTAACAAAAGACATTGTCGAGACCAAGTGTCACCTGGTCAGTGAGATGCTTAACCCTTGTCCCTAAGGTTTCACAAAACTCAAAAGTGAGACTCAAAGATAAATCAACCCTGTAATCTACTGTATTCACATAATAATTCAAAACGAAAAATAAACATTAAACCATGGGAATTTCAAATTTATATTTGTTTTGAAATCACTTCAGTCCTTGTTTCAAACATGTAATAAATGAGAACAAAAATATGCATATTCAATTGCGCTGTTGCATAATATCTTAAACAAATAATGATGACGACTTGAGGTGTTATCCAAACATTTACAAACACCTAAATACCCAATGCATTTAGGGTCTACCACGACCCTTCTTCCGGGGTAACAAACAGTCACATTTATTTATTTATTTATTAAACTTGTAAGGCACAAACAGCTACCCAAAAAGGGTTTCCCGGCCCCGAGACACAACACAGAAGAGTGGTAATGGTTCGCGGGGTCGTTCTTGTTATTGTTCAAACAACCAGGTTTTGATGTTTTTCCTGAACCTAGAGTAACTGACCTCCTTGTGAACGTGGGGTGGGAGTGCATTCCAAAGGGTAGTACCCAGATGTGAAAAGGATCTGCCTCCCATTCTTGAAAGTTTGAACCTAGGCACACAGAAGTTGGCTGCTGATTGTGACCGTAGGTTTCTTTTGGGAGTGTAGGGATGAACTAATGCCTGTAGGTATTTAGGTGTAGTGCCTGCTTTTATCCTGAACATATAGCTCAGGGCTTTAAATCTGATCCGGTTCTCTACCCTGAGCCAGTGAAGATCACGCAGGTGAGATGAAACACTGGGGGTTTTTGGAATTTTGCACAGAAGCCTGGCAGCTGAGTTCTGGACAAGCTGTAACCGCTGTATGACCGCTTTATTTGCACCCAGGTATAAAATGTTTGCATAGTCAAGCCGAGATGTGATGAGGGCATTGACCACGGTTTTTTGGGTGGAGATGGGCAGCATCCATAGGATTTTTTTTAGCCACTTCAAGGTGGTAAAACAAAGGCCTACGACTTTACTGGCCTGTTGTTTCATGGAGAGGGAGCTGTCCACAATGACCCCTAAATTACGAGTTTAGGTGACTGGTATTGGGAGGTTTCCCATCTTGGAAGGCCAGTGGGAGGCGTTCCACAGGTCTCGTTGTTTACCCAGAAGGAGGATCTCTGTCTTATCTCCATTTAGTTTAAGCTGGTTGTTGGTCATCCAGCTGAAGATGTTGTGGAGACCTTGTTTAAGGAGAGACAGGGATAGTGGACTGGATTCTGACAGAGAGAAAATGATCTGTGAGTCGTCAGCGTAGGTCATGAGGGTGAGTCCGGATCTATCCACTAAGTCGGCCAGGGGACTAAGGTAAAGATTAAAGAACAACGGGCTCAGGATAGAGCCCTGAGGCAGACCGTGGGGGGTGCTGAACATTCCAGAGCACACTAAGGACGATGTAATTTGAAACGTCCGTTGTTCCAGAAAGGACCTAATCCACTCAAGAGCAGCGCCACAGATCCATTTTTTCCTAGCGTAGTTAGTAGCCTTTCGTGCGACACAGTATTAAAGGCCGCACTCAAGTCAACGAGAATGAGGGCAACCGTTTGACCGTCATCAAGGAGTTTCCAGATGGTTTCGCTGATCCCAACAGAGCAGTTTCCGTGGATAACCTGCTCGGAAGCCTGATTGTGACGGGTGGAGGAGAGAATTTTCTTCAGTGAATTCAGTGAGGGCAGAGTGAACGTGTCTTTCCAGAAGTTTCGAAAAGGCAGGGAGAAGTAAGATGGGTCTGTAATTTGACAATATTTTGGCGTCTGCTGTGGGATTCTTCAGTAATGGGCTCACCATGGCGTGTTTCCAAAGTGTAGGAACTATAGAGAGTTCCAAGGAAGAGTTTAATGTGTCAACAATGATTCCAAGGGAGGGAGTGTCCAGTTGTTTCATTACATTGATAGGAATAGGATCGCAAGGGGAGCCAGATTTGATGGTCTTGAGGATAGACTTTAGTGTGTCAATTGTAATGGGCGGCCAGTGTTCTAGGGTCTGCTTGACAATGGGGGCATACTCCATGTCAGCCTGAACGGTAGTGTCATTTTTATTACTATTGATTTCTATAATTAGTTTGTCGATTTTATCGGTAAAGAATTGGGCGAGGTCCTGACATTATCGCTCATTTAGGGGACTGGCAGTTGCTGTGATTTGCGCCCCTGCTAGTTCCTTACCCGTGTTGAACAGTGTTTACGCTCTATTAGCTGCTTCCATAATGGTGTTAGATACATCCAGGGCACGGGCTTTCGTGCATGCTGCATGGTATAAGTTTCTTGCGTTTTGATACCTCATTTTTTTGACAGGCGCATAGTCTTTTCGCCACTGTCTTTCGAATGCATTTGGATTTCTCAGTTTTAAGTGAGTCGTTATACCAGGGGGCTGGGGGCGGTGGCTATTGCCCTTAGTGTGAGAGGAGGGTAGGCAGGACTCAGCGGCAATATTGAGCCACTATTGAGTTGCTGTTGCTATGCTTTCCATGTTTAGGCCTTTTCTGGGGGGTTATCGCAAAGTACTGTGTTGAATTTTATAATGTAGAGAGTTTTCCAGTTTTTCCTTGATGTGGCTGGGAAAACAGGCTGTACAGAAGAGATGGCTGGTAATTTAAGGCTAAATTTGATTAAATAATGGTCAGACCAGCATACGGGAGTTGTATCTTGCCATACCAGTTCGGCGAGATTGGTAAATATCGGATCGAGCAGATGCCCGGCCTTGTGTGCGGGTCCGGAATTTAGAAGTCTGATGTTTAAAGCTATCAGATCTTCGAGCAGGTTAGTGCATGTGGTGCTCGGTGGGTCATACAAGTGTAGGTTGAGGTCTCCCATAAGTGAAAAAATGTTTGAGGCTAGATAAGAGGGTGTAATGTAGTTAGCTAATTTGGAAGCCCATTGGGCGCAATTTCCGGGGGGCCGGTACATTAGTATACCTGATAGCGTAAAGTTAGGGTTCATAGTAATTTTAAAGAAGGCAGCTTCACAGTCTGGATTATCTACAGGATCAAGGGTACATTTAAATTTTTTTGTTATAAATTATAGCGATTCCGCCACCAGTTTTTACAGCTCTGTCTTTCCTAACAATCGCATAGTTGGAAGGGAGAGCAGTGGCTACATCGGGGCCTGCACTGTCGTGTAGCCAGGTTTCGGTCAGAAAAAATGCACTGGGTTGGTCTTTTTGAAGGTTCCCCTTTATTTGCTCATAATCGCGCCAAAAATGTAAGAGAACTATTGAAGAAGAAACCAATTTTTGAACCTAAAGCCTTTAAAGGCATGCAAAAATGCTGGAATTGTGGGCAATGTGGCAATGTCATCACTGGTAATTAGTTTGCACATCCCAAAACAGGCAAAATGATTTCCTTAAAACATACATCTAATTGTAATACAGCTGGAGTAATATGTGCAATTAGATGCCCTTGCGGGTTAGTTTACGTGGGTAGCACATCTGATAAAATTAAAACTCGCATCATCAAGCACAAAAGTTGCATTCGCAACAAGCATTTGTCTTCCAGTTTAGCGGCACATTGGATCAGGGCCACACACACCATTCCTCAAATAAGATTCACGATTCTGGAGGTTGTGGAGGCGGCAGTAGGCAAGGATTATCAGAGCATGATTTCAAGAAGAGAAACGACTTGAATAAAAAGTCTGGGTACAATGAATCCAGGGGGTCTTAATGATCAGTACGAAATGTTATGCTTTGTTTAGTTTGATATATCTCTTATACGCTGTTTTATTTCAACATTGTCATTAATATATTGTGTCTTACATTTGATATAAGTGGGTTACACACGTTGATAAGAATCATCTTATGTAAAGTGTTTTGCACATGAGTTGATCCCCCTTGTTAAGGACAGATGCATTTCTGCATGTCATACTAATATATCAATAGTTAGAGTTTAAGTCATTAATGATATGAGTTTTCATTCATGCTTCAGCACACAATGGCATATTCTTTAACACAGGGGTGTTATTTATGCATCCTATCTATGCGAGTAGTTTCATTGGACATAATTTCATCGGTAATTATTATCATCTTGAAGCACATATACTACGCCGATTCATTCTTCAAGGTACCATTGTATGTACGGTGGTTATTCGTTCTGACACTATTTATATGCCGTATTATATCACACACGGTATTTCTGTGACACAGAGGGTGCATCTTCTCATCAATAAAGTTTGTTCAAAAGTTTTTTCACTCTACTCATTCGGGGTGGAACCATTAAGAACGTTCAACATCTAAGACGTGATCACCTGATCACGCTTCAGTGAGGCAAGGCATCGAGGAGACGGACAGCGTCTATTGAACGATACCATTACACTCCAAGGTAAATAGGGAAGTGATTTTACTCGAACTCGAGTCAAGTAGTTTTTCACTCTTCACATAGAATACGTTTTTAATCAAGGTATTCCTATCACTCCTTGCAGGCATAGTACGCGATTGAAAACAAAACATCACCGAGCGGACTCCGCTATCACGCGAGTAGCATTACGCAAATTTTTGGACAACGCCACTTCAGTTAATACAAGATTTGGCATCTATAATTAAGGTGCACGTCCATGTTTAATGCTCCATTTGCACTGTGCACAAACAGAATGAGTAGCATATCCTAATTATTGATACATTTTTGATAGGCGGGATTGAACCTTCAACAGCAGTCTGTATAAACAGAGAGCGGTTTCCAATTGAAATTAATGTGGGTATGGATGTTTGATTTTTCCTATTCACTCTCACTTATTGGGTGACATTTGGTTTCTTACACACAGGGTACCCTCGAATGTGCAAAACGCCCCAATTAATTTGATGTATATGTAAATACAAACCCACACATTGAACGCTTTCTGATATGTCTTTTTGGATATGTCATTTACAGTGCCATTGGAAATGAACCTACAACGTACAACTTCGATGATCCTTTGATGATATTTAGTTTACTGTGATAATTTAAAATACATGCAACTGTTTGTTACCCCTGAAGAAGGGTCGTGGTAGACCCGAAATGCATTGGGTATTTAGGTGTTTGTAAATGTTTGGATAACACCTCAAGTCGTCATCATTAGTTGTTTAAGATATTATGCAACAGCGCAATTGAATACGCATATTTTTGTTCTCATTTATTACATGTTTGAAACAAGAACTGAAGTGATTTCAAAACAAATATAAATTTGAAATTCCCATGGTTTAATGTTTATTTTTCGTTTTGAATTATTAAGTGAATACAGTAGATTACAGGGTTGATTTATCTTTGAGTCTCACTTTTGAGTTTAGTGAAACCTTAGGGACAAGGGTTGAGCATCTCACAGACTAGGTGACACCTGGCCTCGACAGTGTCCCTGGGAGAGGCACCACGCAGCACGTCATTACTCTCTTTCATGCCACGGAAGTCCCAGGAGACCCTATGGCAGTGATGTAACTGGACGCCGAAAAGGCATTTGATCGGGTCTCCTGGGACTAACTTTGGTCAACTCTAGAATGGTCTGGCATTGGAGAGGGCTTCATTAAGGATATCCAAGCTTTGTATATAGCTCCCGAATTCTAGTGAATGGAGGATATACGGCGCCTCTAAAAATCAAGCAGGCATGAGGCAGGGATGCCCGTGCTCGCCATTGCAATTTACGTTGTATATCGATCCTTTGCTTCGCAAGCTGGAGGCAAATAAAAGGATTCCTCCTATTAGGACCCATGGCGTGGAATGTAAAATATTGGCTTATGCCGACGACGACGCCATCGTTACCCCTGGGCCTGCAGAGGCCATAGTAGAGGTGGAGTTGGAAGCTTTGGCATTTGGCCGGGTATCAGGGTACGCCCTAAATGGGCCTAAGACACAGCTAATTAAGAATAATGGGGCGGTGTGCTCCGATACACGAGTGGTGGACTCCGGTGTCTATTTGTTTATCTGGTGTCTATTTGGGGATTAATATCTCTGCAGATCTGGATAGAGTGGTGGATAGGAACATCGAACCTATAATAACCAAGGCTAAAAAGGACTTGGATAGATTGCATAACCTTCATCTCTCTATAGTAGGGCGATGTAACATAATTAAAATGATTCTTCTTCCAAAGTTTCCCTACCTCTTTAGAGCAATCCCACTTACATTTCAGGCAAAATGGTTCACATTATTAGAGCAAATGATTCATAGATTCATATGGGCACAGGGGGAAACTAGAAGAGCTTTACGCTTTACTGCATTGCCTAGGGATAGAGGAGGCTGGGCTGTCCCTGACTTGAAAATGTTTTGTTGGGCAGAATCCCTTCAGTATATGTCTGGCTTACTAGGGGGAGCGGCATCTGACCCAGAGATCAGCTCAAGGTCTATAAGTATATACTCGATATTGCTCGGTGGAGAGGCAGAGAACTGTTTTTTTAAGTATACAGTTCCCAGCTATTTTAAAAGAACTAAATGTAAGACCCTGATGGCTGCATACAAGATCTGAACTTCATTTAGGAAAAAAAGTGGACTGGACAGGCTCAATGCTTACACTCGATTGTTCAAGAATTGTACTCTCTCGGGAGAAATATTCACACACTCTATTTTCTCAGAATGGGGACGACGCGGAGTAATGAAACTGGGGGATTTGATAGGCCCGAATGGAATTGATCAGTTCTCTGTTATTCAGAGGGTTTATGGTATTGATACAAGGAATTTTTTTAAGTACTTACAAGTTAGGAGCTTTCTAGCAAATGAAAAGGGTGGACCTGCAGGGTTTGGGAAAAATAAGATAATGGATGTTATTAAGGGCAGTATAGATTGCACTATTCGAAGGTTCATGCTGAGCTGATTACGATTAGAGAGGACGATCTTGAAAAATACGAAAGAAAATGGGATGAGAAACTGGGAGTAGGACAAAATTGCTTTCATCTCTCATTAGAGCTAGGGCGAACTATCCTATGCTCGGCGGCATTACAGGCCCAACACTACAAAACAATGTACTCATTGTATTATACACCAGCAAGGATTGCACAGTGGGGGAACAACAGACATTAGATGCCCCTGCTGCGACAGCTCAGATACTGAGATAGTTCACGTTTTCGCTTCTTGTCCGCACTTGCAGCCACTGCACAGGGCTATAGAATTTTTTCTAGAGAGATCGTTAGGAATTAAGATTTTCCTTACACCATCTATAATACTGCTAGGGGTAAATAGCGCTGATCTACAATGCCCGCCATGTCATTTTATATTTTTGGCAGTGGCAGTCCTTCGAATGTGTGTCGCAACTGCATGGCTTGACAAATTCCCACCAACATTCCAGCAATGGTTGGCTAGATTTCTCTCTGTTTTTAAACTTGAGAAGGGGATATATGCAAGGAAGGGTAAAAGGGGGATAAGATTGGGGCTAGGTATATGGGAGCCTATTTCTACTTGGAAAGAAAAGCAATAAGTATATGCTTATATCCCTTTTTTGTCTGCTTTTCTATATAGTCCCTTTTTTTTTGCTTTATCTGGATTTACTTGCTTTTCTGTTCTATGTGAAATACGAGGTTCTGTTTCTGCTTCTGTATATATTACAGTTGTTATACTGATTTCAAGTATGCTTAATTGGTATGTTGCTGTGCTCGATAAAATGAAATAAAAAAATATACTTTTTTTTAAATCCCCAGGACATTAAAAAAAAAAAGGCGCACATTTGGTGAGGATACCATATGTGGCAACAGTTATGGAGGTCTAAGCACAAACTACCCCAAATAGCCAAAATAGGGATCAGCACTTAAGGGTAGAGGGAGGAGGCCCAGCAGTTAGGGGGTTAATATTTACTCTACTTGTCTCTGTTTTGGTATTTTTCTTGTATTTTTTTTTACTTTATTGCTGCTTAAGTCATACATACATACTTTACACATTGCCACTAAATTAAGTATGACAACCTTTGTGCAAAGCTACCAGAGGGTGGATGTATGATGGTACAACGCGTGGTATTACCATGCGTACCGTTACAACGCAGGTTTTACAACGCAAGTCGTTACAACGACTTGCGTTGGGGGGCGCTGGATAGTGAATAGTTTAATTTACTATTACAACTCCAGTCCCTGTGGATAGTAGGGAAGGTTTTGGATAGTAAATTAAACTATTCCCTATCCTAGAGCGCCCTGTTAAACCTGCGTTGTAATGGTACAGCGTTGTAAGGGTTTCGTTGTAAAGGATGTTCCCCCCAGAGGGTTAAGCACAGGTTATTTAGTGACTTTAGTGGTTCACCCTGACAAAGAGTGTGGCTGTTGCTTGGGAAGGGCTCACACACCCTCAACCAACAGCCACATTTCTCACAAGTGCTGACTGGACACCTGCTGTTTCCCCTTATCCATTTTCCTCTTAGAGCTTCTGGAGTTTCTACCAATGAGACCCAGCTCTAATGGGTTATCGTTGACAGTCAAATATTGGGCACATTAGTAAACTCTGTTTTACTCAGAGTATTGCTCTGAAGATCACTTGGCAGCCACTCTATGAAGGCAAATCCAAACTTATACTGTCATTTGCCAAATTAAAATATAAAAGAATAAAAACCTCTTTTATTGCTTACCCCTATTTATTAAAGAATAAGAAAATAAAAACATGAAGAGGAAGCTTCAGTTGTTTGTTAATTCCACTGTACCTGTTTTTTGCAGCTCTTTTACTTTAAAAAAAAGAACACACAGTATTGCAGCGTCTGACAAGCAAATTCATGTTGGCACGATCACCAGAATAAGAACTGAGTACTGTTACACTCTGTGCAGTTGTTTCCAGAACAACTGATCGATTGTTTTCGGGTTTCCCAAAGCACACCCTATGGATGATTTGCGACCTAAAAAGGCAGCTACTTTGACCTTAAAAAAATCATGTGGCAGGCATGTGGCAGCACTTGCACTGCATTTTAACAAGTTTTAGGGTACCTGTCTGACCAATTTTGCCTTTAAGGCATCTCCTGTGCTCATTCTACGTCGAAAATCGTCCCCCTCCCCCTCTTAGATCCTTCACTCAGTCACACACTCCAGGTAGTGTGCCCCACAGTTAAACGTGCTGCTGTGCGTCTGTAACACAGGTGCTGGAAGTAAAGGTGCTGCAGCACCCCTACAAACACCATGCTGGAGTTCCAAATGTGATTGAGCTATAAAGATGCCTTTAAATGTTTTTTTTATCTTCTCACATTTGTTGTGTGTTTATAGACCACAGATTTTATTAAGTTAACTATCTGGCAATCTTTCTGCCATACAGGAAATGTGAACGGAAAGGCTGTAGGATGTCAGTTTCTTTCTAACACATTGAAAAAAAGTTAAATACCTGTGAATGAACTTTACAAATATCACAAAATATGTCAGTAGTTAAGAAAGCCGAAATGAGACACATATTTTTTTGCAATTCTGAAGAGTGAGGGAAAAACAAGGATTTTGAAAGGATCAATGCAAATCAAGACACATTACTTGGTCATGTGAAAATAATAAATATTTGTAGAAATCCGATTTGCACACATTATCGCACTTGTATCAGTAAAACCAAATGAAAATGTAAATTCTGTGCCAATTTCAATGGAAAACATTCAGGGGCAGATATACAAGCCCCTTGCCACTCTTTTGAGCCACCGTTGCGTCACTTTTGTGACACAGCGGCAGCATAAAATATGAGGCAATTTTCAACGTGACGCATCTAGGCAGATGCGTCCCGTTGTAAAGCCCAACATCACATTATACCTACATCAGGTATAATGTATGCAGGGTGGGTGTTCCCACGCAGGAAAGCCTCGTAAAAGTCACTTAGTGAAACCTACAAGATTTCACTGCATCAAAAAAATACGCCTGCTTGCAGCAGGCGTTAGGAGTGACGCAGTGTGGTGAGAATAGGCCTCAAAATGCATTGTTGGAGTTGCATCGTGCTTGTGAAACGACTCCAGCAATACGTGGCTTTTGCCCCATAAGTTGCGTCAGAATTTCTGTTGCATGTGTCAATCCCTGGGCCATTGTGCGCTGTTTATAAATATGGTGCATCCATAGTGGCGCAATGGCTTCTCAGGGTGGCGTAGAGAAAGTGACGCATCTCTACAGATACCAGCGCCGGGACGCCGCTTTACGGGGGGAGCTATACTGCTTTATAAGTCATAGTAACATAATATAATATACCATGCGTCACTTTCTTGTAAATCTGCCCCTCTGTCTATAAATGACGGTATGCGGCTACACCATGTTTTGATAGTATGTTTGCAACAGTGTACTCCTAAATACACCACTGGCTCCATACCACACCTTTACCACTCTCTTGCTGAATTGGTGTGGCTTCTTTGCTACACTTGTGATTTTTGAAGTCGCTGCCAATGCAGGTAAGTGCTGTGGGGCGGTGGAGCGGGGTAGGGCGGGGTAGAGAGGGAAGTCAACTGACGGCAGAATAGGTTTTATTTATTTAAATGTACCTATTCAGCCATCTGTCAACTCCACCCCTTCCACCCCACCGCCTCGCCGCGCTTACCTGCGCCGGCCACCGCTGGATTTGTAAAACCCTTGGGGCCTTATTTATGAAGGTCGTGCGCCACTTTTACGTGACTTTTAAAATGGGAAAAAGACAGGCACCGGTGGCGCAAGGCCTTCATAAATAAGGCCCTTGGATTTTTCACATTCCTCATGACTTCAGTGACGCAACATTGATGGCAGCAAATCCCCCACTCTCAGAATTGTTGCAGCGCCATTGTTCCGTACTTCTTGCACGTTTGTGGCAACTGAACCCTTTGAATGATGGATTTGGCCTCATAAGTGCGGCCATTGGATCTTCGATTACGCGTAATTAGCAGGTACAGGCGACCGTGTGTCCCTAAACTGCTTTGTAAATGAATCATTAATCCGCATTATATGTAAATCATATCTCCATTGCTCATGCGTCCTTCGTTCAATTGAGAGCGTCAGTGGAAGACAGCGCGAGCCGCTCTCCCGGATTCCGGGGTAGAGAGAATATAGCTGTTCCCGCTTCATTTGATGTTTTCTCCTAGGACAGAAAGTTTCTATCAGCAGCCTGTGTGCTTCGCTCTCCGGCTGCCTCCTTTTGAAGTATTTGAAACCGCTGCTTTTTGATGTATCCGTTTTGACGATACTTGCAATGAAAATTCTTAATACAAAAAAGCGGCTTTGGTAGGTTACTGTAGGCAGCAGCAGCAGGCCTAGTTTATGCTAATAAGCACGACAGGGAATTTCAATTATATCTCATTACCATGGTATGGCTAATTTGGTGATTACTATAATCTATTAGGCATCTTTTCATTTTACTGAGTGCATTTAATTCTCATTTAATCTAATACGTGCTTTCAAAATATCTGCAGACGCAGGTTTGCATATTTTTAGTTCTTATGTTAGTAAGGGTTGAACTTCACTGCTTATAAGAAAATGAACTGGGTGAAACTTTTCAACAGAAGTGTTATGTTTCTAAAACTAATGACATTATGAATTGTTCTGTACAATGAAATATAACCGTCATTTTCAACAGTCTTTCACAGTGATTTTCTGGGCTATTCTTTAGAATAATAATTGAACATATATTTGTTTGAAGTTTACAATTCACTGTAGAATGATCGTATCCTTCAATAACCTTTGCACATATTTTAAATGTAGTAACATTTCTAATGTGAGTATTGGCTGGAAGAGCAATAGCCAAATATGGCTCCTGTTAAAAATTACCATCTTTTTTGTGGAATTCCCACAGATGTTTACCTTCACTACCATATTTTTTGGCTGAACTTATTTCTTCCTCAGTTACATCTGATAACCATTGGTAAGGTGATTTTACTCTCCTTTTTAAACATGGTAAAATTGGTATACTCCTCTTTGACAAATTAAATTTTCTTCTAAGTTCCAAATAAATCGTACGACGTGTACCGAAAACCTGTAGATTAAATTCTATAAGTGAGCTACAGCACCCATTGTGCCATCTACTAATGTAACACTGTAAAACATGTTCTCTGACTTGACACTGCATCCTATAGTGAAGTTTTAAAAGTGATACTTTGTCCTGTCGAAATGCACCTTTGACAGGCCTATACCTTCCTTTTTAGTTCTTATATGCCACTCCTAAGATAGTAACCAACAGCTCATAGGAGAGGGTGCATGGTGAGTAAAATGTAGGCCATGTATACTTAGGTTTTACATGTCCTGGCAGTGAAAAACTTCCAAAGTCATGTTTTACTGTAGCAAGGCTAGTTCCCACATAGACTAACATTGGTTTGTCCTATAACATTTAGTAGGTGATTACATCCATTTGGGAACAGCTAGAGAAATACTTCTCCCACTCATTTGAGTTATTAAGATCCTCTTTAATAGTGAAGTTGGATTTTAACTGCTATTCTGAAAAGGCGACATTTAGAAAGTTAGCATTTTCGAGCCTAAACTATATGGGCTTTTCTGCAGGTGTTCAGGTCACAAGAAAGTTAATGGATCTTCTGTGGTGTAATATGTATTCCTTCAAGGCAAGGGACAAAGGGGCTTTAGGTGTGGGAAAGGGTGTTGCTCTCTTTAGCAGGATGGCCTGTGAGGTTGTACCCAGCCCTTCTCTTAGCTGGAAAGGTAATTCTTCCTAAGGAACAGGAAAAAATTGACAACCAGTCTCAGGTTAGACTAAGGGGGTGTCCCCAACCAACAGGCTGGCACTGGGCAGAAATGTGGCAACCCCAGAACCTCTCATCAAAACACTCCTGTACCAGAGAAGGTTCAAATGAAGGACTGCCCTGCTGTCTCAAAAAAGAAGGCTAAATCTGCGTGCCTTGAACCCAGGACTCCATAAGTGACCCCAAGGGTCAATTGTCTGACCTCCAGTTTGAGCTACAAGGACACAACCAGCTTCCAGGGGCCTTTCCTGTTTTCTATCTGACTAGACACAATTAGACCTGACCTGCTACCCTCTGCTGGCCTCTGTCGTAGTGAGAGCTGACCCCCAAGTGCCTGACACCAACCAATGCCCTCAAGTTTCTGGAACCTTGGCTGGAGTCACAGTGCGCTTCTCCCTGCCTAATTGAAGGTTTTACAGGATCCAATACAAAGTGATCTAAGCCCTGCAGAACTGAACCGCTCTTCACCCAAGGCTTTACCGGATCTGATGCAAAGTAATGCAGAGCCCCGCAGAGCCTCTCAGCTTCTCATCGAGGACTTTACTGGAACTGGCGGCGAAGAATGCAGTGCCCCACAGAAGACCTTACAGCCCAGATTCTGTTTAAAAGCTTCACAGGACTCAATGCAAAGTAACACAAAGCTCGCAAAGCCATGCCATCCTTACCAACTGATCCAAAGTGAAGCAATGCAAAGCCCTGCAGACCCTTGCCGCATAGCTGTAAGCTTCACCAGATCCAATGCAGAGGTCTGCAAAGCAATGCTGTGCAGACTCCACACCAAAGTCAGAAGATAAAACCCTGAGCGAGATTAACTTGGTCCTATATTCAGCTTGTGCTCCATCGTGGTCAGCCTGAACTTGCGACTTTTACCTAGTCCAGCACAATCAGGTACCCGCGAGTGGAGCTTTGTGCTTTTGGTGCTACTTTTTACCTAAAAATCATAACTTCAGCTCTACTTACTGGATATGTGTTGTTTTGGTGTCATTTTATTTATTACAAGTTACTCTAATTTTCTAAACGGGTTTAGGATTTCACTTTATTACTGCTTAAATATTGCAAAAATACTTTACACATTGCCTCTAAACTGAGCCTGACTGCCTTTGTGTCAAGATACTAGAGGGTTACGGACAGATTTATTTCGTGACTTTAGTGGTTCAACCTGAAAAGGATTGTGATTGTTATTTGAAGTGAGTTCTCACCCCCTTCAAAAACAATCCAATTTCTTATAACTCCCATTAGAAGTTCTCCGTTAACTACGTGGCATGATACCAGGCAAAAATTAATAATTTTGGCTGACAAATGCCCTTGAGTAAATGAGGATCACTAGTTAAAGTCAATGGAATGGGAAATAACCTGCAGTTTCAATAATAACCCTGGGACATTTTTATCAAGAACAGCGATAAAATTATTGCCGCTTTAGCGGCAGGAAGCTGCCGCTAAAACGGCGATAATGGGCTTGATAATATGTTCTTGTGAAGTCCAATAGCAGCCCTGGTTAACACCAGAACCTGGGTTGTTATGGGAATTCACAAGGACATATTCTCAAGCCAATTATCGCCGTTTTAGCGGCAGTTTCCTGCCGCTAAAGCAACAATAATTTTATTGCAGTTCTTGATAATATGCCCCCATGTTCTTTCAAACAGCCAGATTCTGGAGAGTTTAACACTGACAGTTACCACCGTAGCTACCCCATTCCATCTGAATGTGGCAACTTCAGAGTCTGTGGCACACATGCAGTCACACAGACTGCTTTAAAGTATTTGCAATTTATTTGTTCCAGTAAAAGAAAGCGCTGCATTGCAAAAGAAATTGAGCAGCCCAAAGATGTTGGTAAAAGGAACAAAAATCGTAACGTAGAACAAAGTTCAAGGTAGAAACAAAATGCTGATGAGAAAAATGGCAAAAACAATAAAAGTAGACTGACCAACCCACGAGCAGCGGAAGAACACAAATTAAACTAAATCTATTGGTACTTGGTTCATGCTAATGATTTTTTTTTTAAATGTAACTCCGTTGTTGGGAACACCCCTTGTAAAGATGGGCTGTTTTGGAAAATTAAATGAAAAATACAGTACATTTAATTTCCAGTTATTAGTGCTAGTTCAGCTCTTTAAAATCGACCATGAGACTTTCACGTGTAGGTTTCTCCCTAGGAGTCGAAAAGGAAATTCATTTAAAATATACATTATATAAATATGCTGTCCTGGCTTTCTTTTGAGTGGTATTTTATCGAAGTAAGGTCAAACACAGTAATGGACATCAAAATCCTGCATTCTTTGCCCAGACAAACCGTGTGACACAAGGCACAAAATACTCGGTTGTGCAGTCCTTTACAATTCCTACCTATTTGTGAGTATTCATTTGCCCTTTTTGTAATGTTCGTTCTGAAATAACCATTAAGCAAAGAGACATTTTTGTCACAAAGACCTTGGGGTATTCACTACTCAACAGTGTGAAGCACAGCAGCCACCTTCAGCAGAATGAAACATCATGAAATGAAAGTTGTCATCCGGCGCCAAGAACTTATTATGCTAATGTTACTTCGCACAGCTCGTAGAAAAGATATTTTTCACAAATTCCAAAAGAAAGAGTCACGAAACACTTTACAGGGAACCAAAGCTATCTGTTTTTAGCTTTTCAAATGAGAATCAGAAAATTAGATTTTTTAGAGTAGAGTAGTACAGAAGTGAGGAGAAAGTCCCAACCCAATACGTTTGTCATTTTTTGTTGCATTGGGGTCTTATTGGCTGGCCAAGCTTTGAAGTAATAAACTTCTCCATATTTGAAAGCATGGCTTCGTGAGGTCTGCTTCGGACTGCACTTTTTTGGGGGGCGTCGGGGGTGATAAAGTCATGTCTGTCGACTACCACCCATTCCTCGCCTCCGAGAACAAGTCGGCTGCCAGATCCCCCTGAACAAGCCGTCCATTCGCCACCACCCCCGCCCTGCTCTCACCTGCACCGGGAGGCAAACTTAGGGTCCACCCAGGTGGCAGTAGGTCTAGCTACGCCACTGGTTCTGAAGATCTGCCATGGAGAAAGAACACGCATTAATAACTATCCCTGGCCCTCGCCATATAAGGAATTCTCTGTAGGCATTAAAGGTTATCATCGTTATTCAACTACGCTAGATGTCCAAAGCCTAGAGAATGTCATAGCAGGATTCAAACATCTGATATAAAGGCAGGGCCACTGGAATTATGCAGCAGGCCAGTACCAAAATATGCATCTGTCTTGAGTAAATTATGCAGCTAGAAAAGGCAAATTATGCGCATGCGGAAGCACAATTTGTGGCAGTATTCATTATTTTATCCTTTTTATACATTTTAACTCTATATGGGAAGAGGTTTCGCCTCATTAGTATCAGTTTAGCACTTAAAGCTATCAGCAACAGAAAGATAACCCTTTCGCAAAAGGCCTTCCATTGAGCAGCAACATGTGTCGGCAGCATTAGTCCACTTGAACGAGAAACATTTTTTTCTTGCAGTTGATGAGATTATGTGGCACGGGCATCAAATTCATAATTCTGCGGAAAATGCCACAGCCCCATAATTGCATAATTTCATTAGCCCTTTCTACAGGATACACTGTCCATTCTTAGACCAGAGGGCAAAATGACAGACAATCGATGTATTTATTATTATATTCATTTAATGGAGTTGTATAAAAAGGCATTGGAGCTCTCTATGTACAGCAATAGAAGGTTAGAAATGTAAATATCTGCTGGCGTGAAGGATTGGGAAGGATTGCAGTGAAGACATTCTTATGAATGGATGGCAAGAGAGTATGAGGAGAAAAATAATATACTTGTGTTATTACTTCAGAAGAATATGAAAATGGCATGTTATCAACAGTTTCTTGAAAGAAGGGAGAACTTGTGTTGTCCAGAGCAGGTGTGGAAGTGAGTTTTAGAAACTGATTACAGCTCATGTGAAGGATTTTTTTCAGTAACGGATAGACCGAGCTTATTTTATTTTGGAGTTTCCAGCTGAAAAGTGTCTTTGCTCCTTAGTCCTCTCTGTCTACTGGGATGGACAGAATTTTTTCCAGACTAGGTGGGGTCCCCATATGCAGACCCTTGCTTGTAAGAAAGGAGGATAAAGATGTTATTCAGGCCTCAATTAGGTAGTGTATTTCATTTAACGCTGGCAAGATGCGATCAAATTTTCTCTTCGGAGATGCGAGAAGGTGAATAGCATGTAAAAATGTCCTAGATCTAGTACACAGGACATACCCCTACTTAATCTCATCTATCACATTACCTGTCTTGATATTGTAAAAAGATAAGTTATATAAATTAGGTTAAGGGTAAGAGTCAGGATGTGGCGTAAAAACAGAGCTGGTTACTTTGGAACTGGGGAACCTAGTTCAATTTTCGACATCGGATCAACATCCTGTGATTCTAGGCAAATCACTTAATCCCCCTATGCCTTTAAACCAGGGGTCTTCAAACTGGTCCTGGAGGGCCGGATCCATGCCAGATTTTTTGGATATCCCCATTGAGAAACATGTAGTTATTAAAAAAATCTGGCATGGATCCGGCCCTCCAGGACCGGTTTGGGGACCCCTGCTTTAAACAATTAATGGGTCCTTGTGTAATGTAGCACTCATGTAAAGCACTCCAATACATTTTGGTCAAGTTCACACTATATAAAAACTGCAAAAACAAACAAAATCGTTACCGTGCTTTCACTTTAATGGGGGTTCGCTCCTTTCTTTAGATACTGCTCGCCGTATTCAGCTTAGAGCGAGCTGCATCTAAAGAAAGGGGCGCAGCTGTTCTTAAAGTGACAGCACGGAATGGGCGCTTTCACCCAAAAAAATGTGTTTGTAAACTTCTTATTATTAACTATTTAAAATAGTTTGATTTAATGTAACATTATTTCCAATAGGGTTTTAATTAAAGTCTCTACCTCAATTATTTCCTATTGAATGATGGTGCATTACCAGTGCTTGGCTATTTGTTGTACTGGGCGTACTACTATTTAGGCAGCAGTAATTTACACCTAATATGGTTCCACCCCCTTTTTCATGGGGTGGAGACATGTAAGTTTTGTGACTTGATTCAAGTAGAAAGGTACTCAAAAGTGTAAGTCACCTTTGTGAATCAGTCCCAAAGTTTAAACAATGATGACTAAAAATCACAAGCAAAAATGAAAACACATGCACAGACTCACGTGAGACGATCAAGCGTTTTTTCATCACCTGAAGTGTTCACTATGTTTAAATTGGATGTAAAATATAATACCAAAAATACAAACAGTGCTGTTTGAACATAGTGAATCTGGGTGTAGCGACTGGCTTATTAAATCGACTGCCGCCTACTCAGAACAAAGAATCTTGACTGTCCAATGGACACAGAAGACTGATCATGTAACCACGATCTGGAATCCTTCATTGGTTGCCTGCTGGATTAAGCTTGAGATGAGCTATTGTGCGTCTGATGACTGTGCTCACCACTGCAAGAAAGAAAAGCTATTGATTTACATTCCCATCAGCGCGTGCCTGTGCAGGCTGCATGATACTTGATTTCTGCTATTTTACATTAGTTCACAGTCATAGAGCAGGCTGTGCAGTTGCCTTTTAAAGTGCCACTCCATTGTCTATAGTCATTCATATAGAAAGGGGACAAGGCAACATTACTGCAATATTTGAATTATTTACTTGGTAAAAAGTTGCAAAAGCAACATTTATTTTATTAAATACTTATATTGTTTCAACAAAATAAACTTTACTTTTTGCAAATCTTTACAAGTAATTCAAACATTACAGTAATGGCTGAGCCTGTGCCAAAAGAATAAACAAACATTTTGTTGCCCTCTTTTAGAACAATGGCTCTTCGCTTTGGAGTTCAGCTATTGAAGGCAACAGAGTAGACCGTGGTGTAACAGCCCCTGCAGCCCCAGCTGTGTAGGGGGTCGAGCTCCAGGTGGCACCCTCATCACAGTACACTGAGTGGGTCTGAAACAAAAGTGGTAGGTGGTGGGCCCTCCATGTACTTTGTTGGGAGTCCCCCTCAAGTTTTGTTACACCACTGGGACTAAACAGTGTAGACCACTCTATAGGTGTGAAATAATGTAAAATAACCTTTACAGTATTAGCTGACCTGATTAAGGGAGGAAACTCCCGATTTGTAAAGCCCATTATTTTAGCTGTCTCCAGGAGAAGAAAATAGGCCCAGGCGCCAAAATAAAAGTAGCCCTGATTAATGAATTAGAAAGCTAAAAAAATGGCCCATGTTTGCAAATTGGGGCAGTTTTGAGCATATCAACATCCTGAATATTGTTTTGCAAGGTATGGAATACATCAGGGAAATCAACAATATAAACCATCCCAGCAGACCATAACACACACCCCCGAATAGCCAAAAAAATGGCCCACACACTGACCTGTCAATCCAGCACCTAAGGCACTGCCTGATTGCCCTATAGTCCAGTCCAACACTGGCTGTCCCCCACCTAAAATTTACCGTGTTTTAATGTTAGTCAATTGGGAAAATATATCTCTCCAATTTTTTTCCCTTCCTCCTTCTTTTCTCTTTTGAATTGTTAACATACATGTATTAACAATGGATTTGCAATATTCATTCAATAAAAAGAGAGCAAACTTGATAATTGTTGATATTCAGCCTGTAAATACACACATATGGAGCCGAGCTGTAACCGAACCGAGAAGCCGACGGAAGCGGCACGCTGAAGCCGACTGACGCGGCTTTCACACCTGAAACCTAGAAATCGCATCGGATAAATTACGATCCGGGCACCACAGTCCATTGTGACTGAACAAATCAAGGGAGCATCAGTGATATAATCCAGTAGACAGTATTTCCAGTTAAGATTAGTTGATTTGCAGGAGAAACAGCCCACAATATAACATAACAATTCTATAAGGACATTCCAAGTAGGAATACTACACACCTCCCCCCTAATAAAATAATGAAAATTAAAAACAAATAAAAAACAACAAAAGAGAATTAATGAATGAAATCACGCAATTTAACAGAGGAGTGTTTTACACGAGAACTTTTCCTTAGAACAACCTCACATGGTTGAGCAACAACATTACCCAAACTTTCATTGTTATTAATAGTGGTAGAAACAGAGTCATGAATACTACTGCTGCCTGTGAGGATAGCAGTACCAATGTTTGCACTTTGTGACTCAGACCCAAGAGTATCCAGCATGGTGGAATAAGCTTCATCATTTGTTCTAATTGAACTTTGTAAATCACAACCAAAAGTGTCTAACATGGCCGAATGAACTTCATCACTGGGCACGGACGAACTCAATTGTGAACCAATTTTGAAATTCATGTTTTTACATAAAGAAACGCTTCTGAAATTCAATATTTTGCCACCTTCAACCCTCACAGCCTTCCTGAAGACTTCTAATACTTTGCATGGATCAGACCATTTATTCCACCTAAAACTACAAGTTCTACCAAATTTGACTCTCACAAAGTCGTCAACTTTAATCCTCAAACTATGATTACCTAATCGCACAGAATTTCCTTTCATCTTTTCCTGATATTTCAAAACTTTGTCTCTAACCTCAAGGGGATCAAAAGAGGATTTATAGGGAATTTTTGCCTTCATCCACCAAGGTAAAAGTTTCAAACCAGGTTTCCTACCTCTCAACAATTCAAACGGGAATATACCCGTAACCGAATTAGGAGAAGTGCGGTATGACAGTAAGGACACACGGAGGGTTTTCTTCCAGTCTAAATTACTTTTGACAGCCAGTTGAATAGACTCTTTAATAACCCTTTTAAAGCGTTCCATTTGACCATTAGCTTGGGGATTGTAATTAGACACTCTCTTGTGTACTATCCCACACCTATCAAGAAAAGAAGTAAACTCCTTCCTAATAAACTGTGGACCATTGTCAGATACTAACTCAGCAGGGATGCCCTCTCTACAAAATATTTCGTCCATGAATTCAACTACTTGAGTTGAACCAGTCTTGTCAACCACCTTCAATTCGGGCCATTTCGAAAAATAGTCAATCAATACTAAAACGTAAACAACCTTATTGTTTGATAAATCAAGAGGACCAATAAAATCAATCCCTAGTTTCTTCCAAGGACATGTAGTAAACTCGATAGGAGAAAAATCCATTTTCCCTGCTAACGGCTTAACTGATTTGTCACTATTAGCACAATGAGAACATGAACTGACGCATTTGTCCACCATTCTGTCAATACTAGGCCACCAATAAAATTCACGAATACGTCTTTTAGTGCTTGACATACCCATGTGACCTTCATGAGCCATGGAAATGATTTTTTTCCTCAACTCACACGGAGGAACTATCTTATCTCCTCTGGTTATGAAACCATGATCAAACATGAGTTCTTCCTTTACCTTACAAAAGGACAACACATCACCAGATAGTTTTCTTTCCTCGGGCCACCCTTGTTGCATGAAAGTCACTACATTGGATAAACTTTCATCTCTGCACATAGCTTCCCTCCAATCAGTTTCAGAAATAACACTAGACAAAGTATTGCAATTTCCACCATTAACATCGTCAATCGTGAATCCAACATCAAAATCAGGGCAAATATTAGCGATCTCACATGAGTCAACTGAGGGCAATCTAGACATGCAGTCCGTATGTACATTTAGACGGCCAGGCACATATTCAACGACACACTGGAATTCTTGCAGTTTTGCAGCAAAGCGTGCCAAACGTGCCGTCAACATTCTACCACCACCAGCCGCTAACATGTTAATCAAAGACTTATGGTCAGTTCGCAAACGAAATTTCGTGCCCCAAAGAAATTGCCTAAAATGTTCTACAGCCCAAGTGCATGCTAATAATTCCTTCTCGATGGTATAATAGTTAAATTCTGCCCCATGAAGAGTTCTGGACGCATAGGAAACCACATATTCTTCACCCATGTTCTTTTGCATTAGCATAGAACCTAGACCAACATTGCTTGCATCCACACATACTATGCATTCATTACCCAATTCAAAAGGCCCTAAAAAAGGAGCATTAGCAATTTCCTTTTTCAGTGATTCGAAGGCTAACTGTTGCTCATTGTTCCAAATAGATTTTATATATTTTTTTACCAACAACCTTAGTGAATGAACTTTTGAAGAATAGTCTTGCACAAATTTGCTATAAAATTCGGTAAGCCCCAAAAATGAAACAAGTTGTTCCTTATTAGTCGGTGCAGGTGCCTAAACTATGCTCTGAATGTGATTAAACTTAGGTTTAATACCTTGAGCAGAAATCTCATGTCCCAAATATTCTACTTTACTCTGTCTGAATTTACATTTTGAAAATTTCAAAGTCAGACCTTTTCTTGTACAGACTTTAATACTCTATCTAAATTCTTGTCATGATCTTCAAAATTCCTCCCAAAGATTAAAATGTCATCTTGGAAGGCAATGGCATTGTCACAACCATCCAGAACCTCTTTCATAAGTCTTTGAAAGACTGACGCCGCACTAGCTAAGCCGAATGGCATGCGTCGAAATTTGAACTTACCCTCTGGTGTTATAAAGGTAGTGAGGAACTTAAATTCTTCATGTAGTACCACTTGGTGATAAGCACTGGCCAAGTCAATGGTGGAAAACACACAAGCACCAGAGAGTGTAGAAATTAGCTCATGGATATGGGGTAAGGGATGCCTATCAATCCATATCTCTTTATTTAAACTGCGGAGGTCCACACATAAACGAAGTTCCCCATTGCTTTTAAGAGATAAAACCACTGGAGAAACCCAGGGAGATGATTCAGTAGGTTCAATAATTCCCCTAGTTACTAAATCAGACGAAATTATTTTCAGTTTGTCCCGGTATGCCAAAGGTACATTCCTGACTGTGTGTCGAACAGGAGTTGCACTTTCCTTAAGAATAATTTTATGTTTGAAATTTACAAATTCTTCCAATTTATCTGTAAAAATAGTTGGAAATTTACATTTTAGTTGGACTGTAAACTCATCATCCACAGGAGTTACTATGTATACTGGTGGGGAAGCATTGGGATCCAACTTGATGCCTAATTCATGCTGGTGTGGCCAACCAAGAATTGATGCACATTTAGCTGCAACATACACCTTACCTTTTTTGTTCCTATCTTTGAATCTAATGTCAGCCCATATAAAACCATCAAGATCAATTTTCTGACCTGAATATCCACCCAGTTGCACATCTGGTGGTAGTAAATTTGTTGAATTCCAATGTCTATTACAAATATTTCTGCCTATTATGCTATACCAGCACATGAATCAATAAGCATAGAAATTTCTACTCCATTAATCAAAATTTTGTCACTAGGAAAACCTTTACACTTGGTGTCGCCTACACACAATAAACTGTTGATTTCCTGAATTTCTTCAGAATTTTCATACTCGGAACAAGTTAATAAATTTACTTTTTGTGGAGACCTACACATTTTACTAAAATGACCTAGCTTCTTGCATTTTATACATATTTTATTCTATGCTGGGCAACCTCTGTAATTTCCCACATGGTCATTTCCTCCACATCTGTAACAATCACTTGGGTTCTTTTACCCATGAACTTGTTATCTCTTCCTAAATTCTCTTTTTTAGTTTGAACAAAAGGAAACTTTTTTTGGTTATGAACTTCTTTTACTATTGCAACTTCAGGAATTATTACTTTGTTCCTAACATCTTGACCTCTAATCTCGCTAACAAAGAGTTCAGACTGTTCAATCCCTTTTGCGATGTTTAGTACTGCATTATGAGTAAATTCTGTCCCCATCAATAAACGTTCTTGGATCTTTTTGCTCTTAGTCTTCATCATTATTTGATCCCTTAATAAAATGTTCGAAATTTATTGTTTCAAAAGCACAAGAGCCAGCAAGAGTACGTAATGCAGCTATATAGTTTTCAATGGATTCGTCCTCTTTTTGTGCACGGGAATAAAATTTAAACCTTTCCTTCACAGTATTAATTTTTCTGCCAAATCTAACAATCATCTGTTTGACAACAACTTCAAATACATTAAAATCACCAGCACCTTCAATGGGAGGTAAATTTTCTAATTCTTTAAGACCTGCGCCACCTAAACAGTTTTCTAGAAGAGCTAATTTCCTCTTGGGAGAGCATCCATCCTCTTCCACTACATCTACGTAAGCTAAGAATGTTGGATACCACATATCCCATTCCATTTTGGGATCACCTGCTACAGGAAGAAAATGCGCCGGAGAAACAATATTATTTGACATTTTAAACAATTTTGCGAGGAAATACTAAAGATGTTATACATTTAGTCTTGCATTTTAAACAATTTTGCGAGAAAATATTAAAGATATTATAAATTTAGTCAATAGTAGGACCTTCCCGTGGCAAAGAACACGCAAAGTAATAATAAAAAAAACAAAAGTAGTCACCGTAGTCTTTTTGGTATTGAGTATTGATACGAGGTATAGTTAATGTCCATTCGAAATACCAGCTGGTTCGTTGTCCACTCGAGATGCCAGATAGTTCGTCGTGAAGTAAATGCAGTGAAACTCAAAATGAAATGATGGCTGCCTGACGTAACGCGTCGCACTGAAACCTGCACTGTGACCTTTGCGCAACGTAAAGACGTGATGCTACCACGTCATACAGAATTCATTGTCAACGGAGTTCGGAGCACGCACACAGTGCACGGAGACGCTCTCAGCTTCAAATGGAACAATGGTGAGTGTTTCAAAGATGCACCTAACTCCTGATGATGCAACCACCTCAGAGTAACTTTATTATCTTCTAAACACGGGCTGAAAATACTTTCTTTACGATCCGGTACACATAACTTTAGTCAAAAGTAGTGAAATACCTTTTACACAATAAATTCCATAAAACCGCACAGAATGTACGTAAAAGTACGAGTTGGCTTTAAAAAAATATATATATTCTTTTATATAAAATCTACAATTGGCCGCTGGTGCAATCAGGGCACAAACTTCAAAACTGCCGCTGGTGCAATCAGTATACACAAAATTAAAGAAATACCTTTTAAAATGCGTGAGCGCTATCTCCAAAATTCATGGAAGTGAAAAAAAAATTACTTCCTGAGATGAGTTCTTTTCTATAGATCCCGATCGTCACCAAATTATGATATAAGCCAGTAGACAGGATTTCCAGATAAGAGTAGTTTATTGCAAGAGAAACAGCTTATACATCCACAACCATCAGAAGTCCAACTTCACAATCCCAACTCCCAGATACAGAACGTTCAACCCACAATATGACATAACAATTCTATGAGAACATTCCAAGTAGGAATACTTGTACATACATGTATTAACAATGCATTTGCAATATTCATTCAATAAAAAGAGAACAAACTTGATAATTGTTGATATTCAGCCAGGAAATACACACATATGGAGCTGAGCTGTCACCCTACCGAGAAGCCGACGGAAGCGGCACGCTGAAGCCGACTGACGCGGCTTTCACACCTGAAACCCAGAGATCGTATCGGACACATTACGATCCGTGCACCACAGTCCATTGTGACTGAACAAATCAAGGGAGCATCAGCACTGCTACGGCTGTAGCATGCTGTAACAGGAGCGATTAGCCCAACATTATCTAAAGTGCATGCCTTGCCTCACATAGAGAATCCGGCCGGTTGCTCATGTGAGTCACTTTTATTTCACTTTCCACGGTGGCACACTTTCACCAAGGTTTTGCCTTTACATAGTCAGATGTCCCTGCAACCTTAGTCCTGAAGAGACCCACAAAGGAGTCGAAACTCCGTCAGCAAGCACAAAAGAACAAGCCACTACCCAGCATGTATCATTGTATACTAATGCTGTCAAATATGGATGCATAAATGGTCGTTTCTGGAACTCTTGGAAACCTTGTATATAATAGACCACGTTATGATTCACATTCAGGTTCCAATTCACATGGGGACACAATGCACCAATGTTACTTTATTCTTAATTGTAAAAAATTGATATAAGACTATAAATCTTGTTATAGCAACCTTCTGTGTAGGTGGTTTCTTGCCCTTGGACATTACTGTACCTTACATATCGCCATTGAGCGTTTCTATTGCTATAATCATTCATATCAGCCACAGGAACCACTGTTTTTTTTATATACCCACTACCCTGGTTCCGTTGTGAGTAGGGTTCCCCCTGTCCTTTTCCTAGAGTCTGACTTTAGCGCAGCAGCCCCTGGACACACGAAGTAGAGCATGCATAGATTGCTCTTCTGTGCCAGTTTGCATTAGCTTACGTTTGTCCCTGGGATCACCCACCACCATAAACACTGTGTAAGAACCCTGCAAGGACCTGGAGAAGCAATGTAAGAATGGGGAAAATGAAGCTTTATGGTGGCACACCAGCTACTGCAGACACTTCTGTCTATGTAATCTGACATAATATTGGATGTCCTGAGCCAAACTAGAACAACACTACAACCAACCAATGGCTGAAGAGGGCTGATCCATTAGACCCCATTTATTGTATACTATTGGTTAGGCAGATCCAACATGTTTATGACAATACAACTAGCTAATGGCAATTGGGAATGACACAAATCCCTTTTTCCATGTACTTTAACTATGAATATGGTACATTAATACTCATAAAACCATACGCTGGAGAGATAGTTAAGGCTGTCTATAGGCCACACCAAAAAAGGAATATAAAACCATGGAGAAAAGAAAAATGGAAAGAAAAGTTAATATGTTTTCTTTTATACAGATTGAGAAAGAGCAGCGTGCAAGGACAGATGGTCCAGTGGTCTGCTCCTTAAAGAAAGCTAGATGGTGAAACTAATAACCCTTCTCCCCACATCATCAACCTCACATAAAAACAAAATCTGTGATCTCCCTTTAGAACAGGAACATTAACTGTATCCATGTTTTTATTATCCTAAGTAACACACCGGACACCACTCTATAAAAGTGGGAAAACGAGACCAGTAATCAATATGTTCATAAAATCTGGTGTTTTGCATCCTTGTTGATTTTCTAGAGCAAGCAAACATTTATGCGTTGCTAGGGCATAGAACCTTTCTTGCTTATGCAGTGTGAAATGGAACTTTCACTGCTCGATTAAAAAAGATTAGATGATATTTATCACATCTGAAAAATATTGACAGCCCCCTCCACCCCCGGGATCCTGAAATGATACCTGGAAATAAAAACTACGTAATGCAAATTAAACCATGCAAAATAGGGCATAACCTGCTGATGTCAGTACTTTGTGCCAGATCTTTTGTCCTTTGATACTTAAATCATGTAAAAAGTGGTTAATCCCTGATTAACAATTTCAGCTCCCCTCTAAGGCCATTGTACAGGGTGTAGAAACTACAACCCTGTCATCAGAAGTTAAATGTGACCTGTGGACAGCCGTATTTATAGTGCCATCCACTAATAATATTAGGAAAACATGGCTTCGGGTCCATCGATGTAACCTGAGTGCTTCATCTTAAACCTATGGTTTGGTCTGTCTATGTAGCCTTTGACAGGAGAGAAACACGTTACTTTAAAAAATAACGTCATCACTAAGTAGACCTGGACATGTAGAAAGGCTATGTTGACAAGACTCCTGAGGCTATTTTCATTCTGCAAAGTTCTGGCTCTCCTAAAAGGAAAACTAGAGTGCATATTAATCTATTACTTTTCCTATCTCGAGTTTGGGAGAAGGTCGAGAAATGATTCAACCACTATTTTTTAATATTTTTTTTTAATCTAATTCAGTGGTGAAGTTATATATTTAATAACTTATCAGGAAAAGTAACTTTTAGAAACATGCGACAAAACACCCTTGGCGAAGTGAGTAGCCGAGCCACGTGAAAGCGATTGGCATTATATGCTCATTGAACTAATTTTGACTTGCCAGTTTATATTCTTCCTATTTTATCTTTCCACCTACTATTGGATAATATTTGTTGGAGTCTGTAACTACAGAGGCATTTACCCCAACCTTCCTATGTCACTTTAGACGGATCCCAAATTGGGTACGGCAACATTGAATAAGGACCACACCAGTACTTAATCCACATTTATTTATCTTGCAGTGAATTGCATTGAGTGAACGACATGAAGTGATTATGCTTATATGTGGCCTCTCTTTTTCTCATAGATATCAATAATCCAATAAGAATGTCTCTATGGCCATTATCTTTATGTTTTTATGGCGAAATAATATGTTTACATAGTCAATTGCATAACAATTCATGTGATGTGTTGCATGATTTTAGATTCTTAAGTAGGGAAGCAAAGCCATTATTATTATTATTATGTTTGTACTTGTAAAGCGCGCTGCTACCCGGAGGTTTCCTGGCGCTGTTCAACGCTGGGGAACCCGTCCTAGCTTTCCCTGTGGAATGGTCCCTGCTGGGAGTCCCCAGGGTGGAGCCAGGCATCCCCGGCATTGGGGGGGGGGGGGGGGCGGTTGTGGAGATTAGGCAAGCTAATGCCCAGAGTTGGCCAGTGGGACCCCATATTAGAGTAGGCACCGAAGCGAGAATTATCGTTCCGCTGACCCAAGTCCACGACCCTGGCGCGTCGGGAATTGAACCCTGGTCCCGGCTGGCTTCTGCTCCCAGGTCTGCCACCTCTAACTGGTGAGCCACACCACTCCACATACTGGTCCCCTGTTGACAAACTATGATTGGTTTGATACCCATGTTTTTGTTCTCTCCCATAAGGGTCCAGAGGGGCAGACTCGACATGTGGGTGAGTAGCCTCCTGTATGTTATGTGTTTTGTGTTGTATGTCCAGACTGACTGTGCTAGAACAAGAGACAGACAAATAGGCAACAGATCAAGTATTTTCCAGGATACATCCTTAGTCCTGATGAAAGGCCCTATGGGTAATTCTTTAACAAGGACTGAAACATGATGACTTGAGTAAGAGTGTAGGGCAAAAATCTGTTGCTATCACCCAAGATACATGGTTTTATCTATATCAAAAACATCTACTATTATGGATGATACCTGGGTGTTTTTCCTGTACACCCCAGTAGACAACAACCTCAAAAGTGCTCCCTGAAACATGGTTGAGCCCATCCTGGTTTTTAGAGACCAGGGTACGACCTGATGACAAAGCATGCCTACTAGAGTGGGTGAGGGTCCTTCATTAAAATAAAAAAGGCTTTGCGCCAGTCTCCATGCGAGGGTTACCAAAAAATTGGGTCTGGGCTAATAAGGTGATAGTATGCATGCATGTGTATTTTATTCAATTAAGTAGGTTGCATCATATAGCGCTTAATTTTTCTCTCCCCTTTCTGATCAGCAACCTTACTGGTTGAGTCTGGGCTTTGTAAAAGCAAATATTTACTTAACCCCAGCTCCTAAAAACACTGTCTGGACCTGTAGAAGAAAAGAAGAGAACTGGACCTGCTGTTTGAGACCTGTGTGGAGCCCTGAAGGGCTGATCTGCTCCCACTTGCACACAACATTTTGAAGTGGACTCCATAGGTCAGTTGGGAGACCTCCTGAGTGGCTACAGGCACACAAAAATATGCAATAGGCCCTTTCCCAAAAGTGGTGAGCTAATGAGTAGCAACTGGAATGGGATGGACTCTTCTGGTGACCTCTGATGGGGTGAGTCCTGCCTCTCAGTTCTGTCTGTGATGTTCTAAAAGCATTAGAAGTGGCCAAGAGATGCTGCTAACAAACTTTGAAAAGTTGGGACTTAACAATGTTCGGACTTTCAAGACCTCTGGAGTGTCAGCTGGACCTTACTGCAAGGGTGTCAGATTTCAAGGCAACTTCATCTGACACAGCTTCAGGCTTGCCCCACTGGAGGATTTAGAGCTCCATAGAAAAAGACTAGGGGCCTGATTACAAGTTTGGTAGATGAGATGATCCATCACAAATGTGACGGTTATCCGATCCTCCATATTACAAGTTCCATAGGGTATAATAGAATTGTAATATGGTGGACGAGATATCCATCATGTTTGTGACGGAGTATCCCATCTGCCAATTTTGTAATCAGGCCCTAACTCAGAAGGTAGAAATCTTGACCAGGTGAAGGCAAAAAAGAATCTACACCATGCTAGGATTTTGTCGGCTATAATATTTTAATTTCTCACATTCAAAGCTTTCCCTGTTACAATCAATGGCTTCAGCAGGATCTCTTCCAGCAGGAATCCAGCTTCGAGATAATTATGGTGATAAACCCTGCAACCTTGCCACCCAGAAGATTTCAGCTTCCATTTCCGAGACTAAGTCAGAAGGTATAATATTTCACCGGGATGCACATGCTTGATGTACAACTGCACCATTGAGGTTGACTGAAATTGCACCTAGGTCCTGGTCAACTGCAAACAGTAACTACTGATTGGCGATTTACTTTCTCTTGCCACTTTCAGTCATACATTTTTGAAAATTCACATCCTTATTTGACTCTTTGTCATTTTGGAGTAATTTTGCTCATTACATTTTTCCCTATTTTTCAAAATTGGTTCTGGGATTTTTATCATGTTTTCTTTTTACCTTTTTTTAACTGTTTTGTTACTGCTAAATACTTCACACAATTTTATAAGTTAAAACTGTCTGCTCTGTGTCATGTCTGCCAGGAAAATGAGCAATTTTCAAATTACTGAAACTTTTGCCTGGTATCAAAGATTAATTACGTTATTGCTTGTGGTGGACTCCATCCACCCTAATCAATAAATCACGTTCTTACAGCTAATGTGTCAGTTGTCTCCTAGGCTTTTACAGTTGGCAGGAAATTATTTAGCCCCTTACACATCTTCTCCGGAAATGCTGGTCGTGATTCTAGTTGTATCTTCACTTTTTCAAACCAACTCCATGTCAAGACACTTTAGATAGAGCATCAAAACCTTGAGTCAGATAAGACTGCCATGTTTATCCAGTCTGCTGATTTAGGGGCTTATTTATAAGCCCCTTGCACCGCTGGTGTGTCACTTTTTGTGACCCTCCAGTGGCACAGGAGCCTGCTCTATATTTACCAGGCAGCACTAAGCAACCTTTTTTGACGTTATGCTGCCTTGTATATATCGTGCCCTTTAATGCAGATTTCTGCATTAAAGGGGCGTGCAATGGGTGTTGCTGGCTGGGGGTGTTCCCAGCAACATCCATAGCTTTTGACACTGCCCAAGATTTACCAGAAATTGTAACTCTGAGGCAGTGCCAAAAATGTATACCTCCCCAGGGGAGGCATAAGGGAGGCACAAAAAGAAGAAATATCTGTGTTTCTCCTAGATTTTCCTTTTTCTATGTGTGCTGCATTCTGTACCACACCTAGAAAGAGGAAAAATCCTCAAGTGATTGTTTTTGTGCACAAAAATAATCATCCCCGCCAGGCAGGCACCCTTGCACCATTGTGCAAAGGTGCCTACATTGACACACGGCAGCCCATTGTGTGCCAGCACAGGGGAAAAGGACAGGATTCTTTTTTCTTTTGCCATAGGGCAGCAAAACAGGAAGACCTGCTGCCCTGCCCTACGACAAAAGCTCAGAAATGAGGCCCTTAGGGCCGCTTCATGAAATAATGTGTGCATTTATGAATGTTTAAATGCATAGAAAAAGGGCTTTCACACACAAATATCGAGGGTGTTTTCATGCTGTTCCTAATCCGGAGAGAATCTACTTCTGCCTTTGAAATGAGTACACTTAAGACCGTATCCATGGTGTCAACGGGCTGTGAAAATGTTTGTGAATGCCCAAAAACCTCTGACATTTTGGGTTTTATTTCAAGTTTGGAACTCTGGTGTAATATTAAATTAGAAATAATTACATTAGAAATGCAAATGTAGATACTGTGGATACAAAAGGTGTATTTGCACTCCCACATCCTGCCTTTTGTGTGCCTAATCTGAACCTATGTGCAAATGACAGTGAACGAGGCCACGGTGTTCAGATATTTCCTGAGCATTATTATTATTATTATTATTATTGTATTTCTTATATAGCGCCAGAATCAACCCCCGAAGGGGTATCTCCGCGCTAGCCTTCCAGAATTTTTAAACATATATATATACTGTAGCAAGTTAAAACAATGTGATAGTACAACTCAAAAAAACCTATTATTTCAGAAAGTTCAGTAGGGATAAAATGCATTTTAATAATGCATAATAATAATACTTTATTCGTAGGCACTTTATAAGAGAGTTGCGCAATTAAATATAAATGTACGTCATGGAGCAACATTCACCTTCATCTAATGAGCTCTTATGGAAAAGGATTTTAAGATGGAAACTGAATGGAGACTGACACAGCTGTTATTTATAAAGCAAGATAGCAATGGAACAGTCATTACAGATTATATCAAGATGTATCGCTGAGCATTCTTGTTTTTCATCACTACAGCATATCAGGTTTCATGTTCCTTTTCCGATCAGCAGTCCAATTATTCCTTACTGCTTTCACATCTCACCACATTCAATATAATGTAGGAAGATGTAAGTAGCTTGGTGGGCGGTAGCTAAAGGCTGAGTCTCAGCAGCTGCGTCTATGACGTGTAAGGTTTGCCAGTGGCTTCCGGTGTCACACGTGCCGGCGGGCATGCGCGTCATCGTTCATCCTGTAATACCCTCTGAGATGCTAGATCTTGGCAGCCCTGTTGCAGGCTGACCGAGCCTGACAGTGTAATATTCAATAAATCACATCGCTGCATGCTACGGGCCCGGGGAACAACCAGCAATTGATCTTCATTTGCGCAACATTCTTGCAGATAAGCAGAATTTTGGGGGGAAACGTGTACCAGAGGCCGGATCCATAATAACGCCTGGAAATCATCACCTAAATAACTGCCGCGCCTATTACCGGTCATGATTTATGGGCGTTTGGACAATTCTAGAACGAGAAAGTCTGGAAAATACCGCAACGTTTACACATGCCGTAAAATACTCATGCAACTGCACACGATCCAGAAACAATGCCTGTTTCTGGGAGTACTAGTAGTAGTAGTAGTGGTGCAAATAATTTGTATTCAGAACACAGGGCCTCATTTATGAAAAGTGACGCATCGCTGAGTGAAAACAGAGATGCATCACTTTTCATTGCGCCCTCGTTGCTACATGCTGGATGCGTCATATTTACAGTGTGAAGCATCATGTCGCAAGGAGTTACAGATATTTCAGTATTTCTGACGCATTTGTAGGCGTAAAGATGACGCATTGCTGGAGTGTGTAACAAAAGTGACGCAACTTCAGCAATGGATAATTTCACCTGGGCAAGTCCCATTTCAAATGTGCCTTTGTCAGTCTTACGCCTGCTGTGGCGTAAGATAGTGACGCATTTGCGTCCTAGAAGTGGCGCAGTGAAACCTCATAAGTTTCACGGCGTCACTTCTACGAGACTTACTTGCGTCGGAACGCCCACCCTGCATACATTATACCTGGCGCAAGTATAATGTGGACCTGGGGTTTACAAAATGCTGCATCAGCATAGATGCGTCACTTCGTGCATTTTTTACGCTGCTGGTGCGTCACAAAAAGCGATGAACCGGAGACGAAAAAGTGACGCAAGGGCTCATAAATAAGCCCCCCAGTAATTTAAACAATATGACAATAATTCAAATCCATTGTTACAAGACACAGTTAACACACATTTTACCTTTAAAATTAAGTAAAAACTGCATAGTAGTTAAAATCCTTATATATCTACACATGGCATGTTAGACCTAAAAATTACATCGCATATAAAAACCTTATTGCAACCATTCGTATAGTAATACTGTATGTAATTAATGCAGGTTTTAACGGATGACGCCTTTGTATTAAAAATGTAAACAGTCCAACAATAACTGTAAACCAGCACAACACACCCTAAGGCCACAGCTACAGTTCTTCCTCTCATCATCTAAGAATCAGTTCCATTTATCCCGTCTGGCATATGACGGATTCATTTAATAGACAGACTGATGACTCGCCCCAAGAGGCTCTAGATGCTTAGTAGAGTTCTTTGAGGCCAGGTAACACAGATCCCTGGCCCTAACCTCAGGTGAGCCTATTGTGCTTAACTCATTCTTGGATGGAAATCGTGGATCCTCAGATATAAAGTGATCTAATTTAAAACAACTAGCAACCTGGCCCAGTGAGGTTCCGTGACAATTGTAAGTGGTGCTTTCGACTCGTACGAATATGGTCGAGTCTGGTATCTATGAACCGCAAATGACGAGTTTAGTAAGTGTGCGCAGTTTCGCTGTGCTAGCTTAAACCGTTCATTTGTTATGTGGGTTTTTCATCTGTACCCACGGGTTCCATCTTAGATACGGCATCCATTTTGTCTCTTGCCCTCAAGTAGCCAGCGAACGGACGTTGTCCGCTTCGCGACCCTGGGACTCCCAAGATATTTGCGGAAGCCACATGTTCTTTATAAGTGTCTTTATGACGAAGGGGATGCTACTGTAAGGCAGATGACGCCGCTTGAGGCTCATCTTGCCGCACGGGCTTATTGTCTCAGCCGTGCATCTCATTAGGCACGTCCCTTTGATGCCTGCATCTCGTGTTTCCCGTTACCTCCCCTTTTACACCCTTTCCGATCTCCCCACTGTCTCCGTCTTCCTCTACACCTGTCCTTGTTCCAATTTCGATCTGTTTTACTGCTGATTGGAATTTGCTAATGGTGGGAAGATGGGTTATTACAGTTGGGAACCGCCAAATGTTTCCGCACTTATGTTTCGGACCTCATGTGTTTCAAAGTGACCAAAGCGACCCCTCTGGGGGATAATTGTGGGAACCGGGTTGTAAACTTTTGTGTTCAATGTTGTCTTATGGGTAAAAACTGTATAAAAGGAGCGATCTACAGAACCAATTTGAAGCAGTCTCCCCAAGTTGCACGCTGTGTACTTGTCGTGATCTCTGTGTTCCCTGCAGCAAATAAACCTTGAATCTTTGACGCCGAAGGAAGTGTCCCGTGTCTCTGTGACTTGTACGCCGGAGCAGGTTACCCACGAAGGTTTCAGGTGTTGTGCCCTGGCACCGCTGGGTCTTACAGAACCCAGTCCTTCAGTTGGCGCCCAACGTCGGGCTGCATCAGTGGTACCGGTCCAAGCCCGACGATCGTGAGGAACTTCGTGTGAAATCTCCGAGGGAAGGTGCACTCCGCTTCATCGATCCTGTTGTCGAAATAAGTGGCCCGAAGACTTTTCCCGCGAAGATTCCCGCCTCCGGACGGCTGCGACGGACTGCTGCCCTGACTGTAGACCTGTTTTGGCGCCTGGCGTAGACCTTGGTATAGCGAGACGATTGACGGGCCTTCCTGGTGACGCCATCGATTTTTGAGTTAAGTATTTGTGGGTCGCTCCCATAGCTCTTGGTTGTTGACACTTTAGCGAGTGTTTTTGTTGTACACGCTGTGTAAGTGTTTTTGTCGGTGACACTTTGCTAGCGTACTTTGTTGTGTTGTTTGACGACTGCAGCCGCCAAAGACCGAGGGTTTTGTTCTTTGCTGGGACTTGGTAAATCCCGTAACCCTTGAAGTTTGTGAAACTCGGCTAGTGTGCAAGATGCCTGGTCGCAGTGCTTTGTTTAGTTGTTTCAGACCTTGTGGTGCGGATTCCCGACTGGAGGACTCGTGTCCGATACCTCCGGTTGGAACTCCTACTTATGATCTATATAGCAAACATGGGCTAGGCCCGATTACCTTTAACGATTATTGGATTAAATATACAAAGAAGGACGGCGACCTTCGTTGGCCACCTCACGGTAGCTTCGAGGCGTCAATCTTAGATAATCTAGAAATGAAGTTGTTCGAACGAAAATCAAGGCTGGCCATGTTTGATGCCTTTCGGTTGTGGCGCAAAGAAGCCCGACAGAAAGAAATCAGACAGAATAAACGTAGTCAGCGAGATAATGTTGCTACCATAGTGAAGAAAGCTGAGCAGTTCCAGCGTGATAAGGAGGATAAGGATAAGGAAGTGTTTGAGAGACTACAGCGTATGACCATAGATAAATGTTATCCTGCTTTGCCTACGGAGTCGGACAAGAAGGAAGAGGTAGTTGAGGATCCTTTAATGTCCTATCTTATGAAGTCGCCACCTCCGTACGTACAGGGTACCGCAGCTCCTGTGGTCCCTGCCGTACCTGTCCTTCCACCTATTCCTCCTCCTCCTGTTCCTCAACCTGCACCCGTTCTTCCGACTGTTCCTGCTCCTTTGTCTGTTTCTATTCCTACTGCTCCTCCGCTTCCTCATACTCCTGCTCCCGCTACTGCTCCTGTTTTGTTAACCCCTGCTGTCGCTACTGTTTCTACTCCTTCTCTTGTTAGCCCTGTGTCTTATTCTTCTCCCTCTACCCGTAGTCGCAATTCTCCTCTTGCGGCTAGCTTCTTTCATTCGCTCGGACCTGTTCATGGGTCCGCTGGTTCCGATGGTCCCCAGAGACGAAGTCAGCTTCCTGGAAACAGAGAACGCGTTGCGCTATATAATATGGCGATGGGTTGGATGGTAAATCCACAGAGAAATCCACCACGTGTTGTCCTCGAAACGTTTTGTCAATTCAATATACCAACCCAGAGATACGTGTTTGATGAAATGTGTAAGTTCCTTCATGATCAGATAGCGGCCGATGCGCCTGACGAGGTGCTGACCGCCCTGTCTGAGCTTCGGCTTCAGTTCGCAACTGGACTGATAGTAGATACCAATGTCCGACGTGCTATCGAGCGGTTACTATCTTTTCGTCCCGCTCCGATACCTTATGCATTATTTGTTGAGGATATTGAGAAACAACCAGATGAATCTGGCCAATATCCCATGCGAGAAGTTCCACCGGTTTGGATGCCAGGTAACCCCGCAGCTGCCCCTCCGGTTCCACCGTATTTTCAGAGAGTATGGATACATCTCCCGTGGAAAAGATCGGAAGTGTTACAGGTGAAGCAATCATTGCCTGACCCTCGCAAAAATCCTGCAGGGTATTACAAAGAATTATCGCAGCTTGTAGATGCTACGATTATGAATCTTGCCGATATCGACATGTTGTTTGGCAATGTCGTACCGCAACCGGTATGGGCTAAGATTCGCCAGCAAGATCACGCAAATGAATTAGGTGGTGATTGGGCGGCCATCTTGGCGGCAGATGCTTTACAAACTGGTGGAGCTAAACCTGAGCAGTTGATTGCTGCCCTTCCTCAAAGAATAATAACGTTAATGAAGACTCTTATGCCGGCTATGAGGGTAAATTGGGACAAATTGTCAGCCTGTAAGCAAAAGAAAGATGAGAGTGTTTCCGACTTCTTTACGAGGTTTGAGGAAGCATTCATTGACCATAGTGGTCAGGATATGGGTACTGAGGGTGGTCAAAGGTTGTTTGTGGATAAATTTGTTTCAAATTTATTGCCCGACTTGAGCAATAAATTGAGAAATTCGGAGAGTGCATGGGCCGTTTCCACCTCAGCTCAGATATTGGCTACGGCACAATATTATGAGAATAGAGAGAAAGAAGAGAATGACCGTGCTGACAAAAAGACGAAAGAGCTGAAAACTAAAGTGTTGTTGCAGCAAGCGTATCCTCCGCGGTCAAATCAGAACAATTCACAACAGAATCGATCGCAGTCGCAATCGAATCGGTCACAGCCGCGTAATGATTCCTCCTCCCAAAGATCATCGTTAGGGTACAATCAATGTGCTTATTGTAGACAGGAGGGACACATTAAATTTAACTGCCCTGTTTTAAACGAACGTAATAGTGGTAATTCGTCTAAAGGAGGTCGTGGTGGTTCGCAACAGGCGTCACGTGGTAGAGGTCGTGGTGCTCAGAATGATCGCTCAGAGAACTCATCTAATTCTAATAACTGTTTTGATCAACGTGGATCATCGCAAGGACGATCTGCGCAGTACAATGTAGACGATTATTACGTCGATCAGGGAACTGACGACAGTAATTACTAGGACAGCCAAAGACAAGGAGAGGGAGTGGTATCAGTTCCGGTTGATCAGAGAGGGCCTTACGTCGCAGTTGCTACATCGGGCGTCGTTGAGCCTTTTCTGTTGGACACTGGTGCAGCGAAAAGTTCTATCATGCATTCAAAACTCCCTGGCGCACCTTTGTCTGGCTTAACAAATGTTTCCGTTGGATTTTCTGGCGCCCCCGTTAGCAATCCAGTTTCGCGCCCTTTGCCCCTTCAAATTGGGCAACGTGAGCTAGAAGCTCCGTTGATTTTAACCACGGGTTGTGGCGAGAATCTCTTGGGCCTGGATTTGCTTAAACGTTTGTACGCAACTTTGTATTGTTCTCCTGCGGGTGTAAAGCTTACGTTAGGAGAGAGGGTTGTCTCTCCCATGTACTTGTCTCTCGACAAGCTTCCACCGGAATTGAGTTCTCTTCCTGCGTCTTTGTGGGCGACGGGTCCAAATGACGTGGGCCTACTTGATATCTCCCCTTATGTTGTTCAGTTGAAATCTAATGTGCGATTGCCACGTATTCCCCAGTATCGTATCTCCCTTGATGGTGAACGAGCGCTGTTGGCGATCATTTATGATCTAATCGAGAAAGATGTTATTGAAGAGACTCGGGGAAACGTGTGCAATAGCCCTGTACTGCCTATTCTTAAACGCACAGGTCCTACAAAACCGCCTGTTTATCGTTTTGTTATCGATTTACGGGAGGTGAATAAAATTGTGGTTCCTCAATTCCCTGTTGTGCCTGACATCACGGCGCTCCTGACTCTGATTCCAGCTACTGCGTCATGGTTTTCGGTGATTGATTTGAAAAATGCGTTTTTCAGCATCCCGATTGCCGAAGAGAGCAGGGACCTTTTCGGTTTCTCTCTCGGTGGACGAAGCTTCCGGTTCAAACGCGCTCCTCAGGGCTACTGTGAAAGTCCATCGATTTACAGTCAAGCCTTGAAGGGTCAACTGGATGCGTTTCGGTTGCCGGTTGGTGCGGCTTTGATCCAATATGTCGATGACTTATTGGTGGCTGCCGATACTCAGGACATTTGTAAAATAGCTACGGTATCATTACTGCAACATCTCTGTGAGCTAAATCATAAGGTGTCCCCTTCTAAACTCCAATATTGTTGTCAAGAAGTAACCTATCTAGGTCACTTATTGTCAAAGGAGGGAAGGAGATTGACCCCAGAGAGAATTGCAGCGATTGCGCGAATGGCTGTGCCAAAAACCCAAAGAGATGTGCGTGCCTTTCTAGGTATCACGTCATACTGCAGGCAATGGATTCCTAATTTTTCATTGCTAGCAAAACCATTGGTGGCTCTTACGTGCAAGGATGTTCCAACTCCTTTACCATGGACGGAAGAATGTCAGAAAAGTTTTTCTGAACTACGTGATTCATTGTGTTCGGCTCCTGTGTTAGGTACTCCTGACTATAGCAAGCCGTTTACGCTATATGTTCACGAGAAGGAAGGTTGTGCTTTGAGTGTCTTAACGCAACCTTTTGGTGGTAAGCAGCGTCCATGTGCATATTTTTCCTCGACCTTGGACCCAGTAGCTAGAGCATTGCCGAGTTGTTTACGAGCAACAGCGGCAGCTGCGGTCTCCATCCGACAATCAGCAGGATTGGTCATGGATAATATGCTTACGGTAATGGTTCCGCATGCAGTCGATACTCTTTTAAATCGTACGAAAACTCAGCACTTGACGAGTGCGAGGTTGTCTGGGTACGAGTTGACGTTATTGGCAAGCCATATTCAGATAAAACGTTGTAATGTCTTAAATCCGGCAACTTTGTTACCAATTAGTGCAGAGTCAGATGAAGTAGCAGAACACGACTGCTACTTGAGGACTGAAGAGGAAACAAAAGGTCGAGTGGACCTTAAAAACACCCCATTGGAAGATCCGGATGGCACTCTGTATGTGGATGGGTCATGTTTTAAGTTGCCGAATGGTGATGTGACTACGGCTTATGCAGTTGTAACATTGAATACTGTTGTTGAGACTGCAAGATTGAATCAGAATTCTGCCCAAGCTGCGGAATTGATTGCTCTCACTAGAGCATGTGTGTTAGCAAAAGGTAAACGTGTGAATGTGTACACCGACAGCCAATACGCTTTTGGTGTAGCGCATAGTTTTGGACGATTGTGGCGAGAGAGAGGTTTCTTGACGTCGCACGGTACGAAGATTCAGCATGGCCAGCTTGTGAATGATCTTTTGGATGCATTGACTTTGCCTACGCAAGTTGCGATTGTTAAATGTAGTGCGTATCGTAAGGTGACGGATGATGTTGGTCGTGGTAACGCGTTTGCAGATGAGATTGCTAAGGAGACTGCCCGGAACCTTAGTACTCGGATGTATGTGACGAGTTCGGTTAGGTGGCCTACTGAATCGAGTATGTGTGAAGACACCATTGAAAGTGTGAAAGAAATTCAGAATGAGGCCACCGAGACTGAAAAGGCGAAGTGGAAAGAAAGTACGGGAAAGTTGGATGCGAGTGGTTGTTGGATTGATTTGTCAGATCAGAAAAGATGGTTGTTGCCTGACGCGTATGTACTGGCCGTTGTGACAATGGCACATGGGTTAGCACATATTAGCGTGAAAGGCATTTGTAAATTGTTGTCGCCTGTGTGGAAGAATGATGGAATTACGAAATGTGCTGAACGATTGGTGAAGAATTGTATGGTGTGTATGATGTACAATCCTGGCAAAGGAACCCCAACTCCTCCTGGCAGTTTTGCTCCCCCTTCGTATCCCTTTGAGGTGATTCAATTGGACTTCATCCATATGGAGCGATGCAATAATCTGAAATACGTTTTGGTTGTGGTTTGCGCATTCTCCCGATGGAGCGAGGCCTATCCTCTCAAAGACAATACTGCTTTGTCTACTGCGAAAATCTTACTGAAGGAATATTTTCCTCGGTATGGAATGCCTAGAGTCGTGTGGTCAGATAACGGAAGTGAGTTTGTTGGAAGTGTGATGAAGAGTGTGTGTAAGGGCCTTGGAATAAATCAAAAATTCCACAGCGCCAATCATCCCCAGTCAGCTGGATTGGTTGAAGGGTACAACGGCACCCTTAAACTAAAGCTAGCGAAGATTCAGGCTACGACTGGTCTTTCGTGGCCTGACGCTTTGCCCTTAGCATTACTGTCAACTAGGGCGACTGTACACTCCCGAATAGGGCTTAGTCCCTACGAAATAGTGTTCGGCCGTCCTGCGAATGTGTGGGGGGTTCCTAGGCCAGGAATGTTTTCTGATCTTGAGTATCCAATGTTGATTGACTATTTACATGACTTGACTGCTAAACTGAGGTTAATTCACCAACAGGTTTACGACGCATTGCCGACGCAGACGGAGGGTCCAGGCCACCAGCTCCAGCCTGGAGACTGGGTGGTGACACGCAACTTTTCACGCAAGAATAATCTGGACCCGAGGTTCACCGGACCTTACCAAGTGCTCCTGGCCACGAGGACTGCCATTCGTCTTGAGGGGCGTAAAAATTGGGTGCATGCCACCCATACGAAGCGAGTCCCTATCCCTTTACCGGCAGACCCGTGGGTAAGGAAAGGCATTGCATCAACAGAAACAGAAACATTGCCGGCGTTTGTACCTTTCAGCGACGCGCAGCCTGTTGGAGAATCCTCAGCGCAGCAGAAAGACACTGTTGAACAATTGTCAGCAAAAGACTCAAGACCAGAACAATCGACTGATCAGCAGGACGCTGTCTCTTCAACGGATCCTTTGTTCGACGAGCAGACACGTCCCGGGAAACACCGATATTCTTTGCGATCTCGCACTAAGGACAAATAAAAAATTTTGTTTTGCTGAATTAACGACTGCATTATCCCCGTTTCCGTGATCAGTTTTGAACATTCGTATCACTGTGATTTTATATATATATATATCGAGCTTCCTCCCTGTATCTTTTTACTTCCACAGCCGAGAGACTTTGTGTTTGTATATACATATTGTGTATTGAAGGCCGTAGGGCCGCGCGCGTACTTCCTTCTGGATAGTAGGTCTTGACGCTAGGTTAAAGGCCGTCGGTTCCTAGGAACTCCTAGGGATTGACTATTGCTACACAGAACGAAGTGCGTCAAGAAACGTTGCGGACGGCCGTAGGGAATGGCATTCTCGAAGCTGAATGATTTGGAGGGAGCTAAGGCGCACCGACTCAAGCTGCAGCAACTCAGTCGTACCAAATGTTTTATATTCCAATTGTTTGTGTTATTTTTGACTGCTTCTGCATTATTGGCGGGTGGGGTGTACTATACGATGTCTTACTTCTTACCTGCTACACCTACTCCTACCCCTTACCCTAATCTCACCTCTACTGCTTCTCCCCATTCCTTTCACATGTTACCGGAACACGAGCAGGCTAGACGTGTAGAATTCCGCAACAATTCCTTTATTCAGCTCCTCCATCAGCATCAGTTAGTGGTTAACACTACTAATTGTTGGGTGTGTGGGTTGATGCCACATACTACGGATAAGGGAATTCCATATCTGGTGTTACCGTATAGTTCCCAAGGGTCAGCTCGAGCATTCCAAACAATGTTTCGAAGCGCACTGGGTTTCCACCCCATTCGAGAACCACGTTCCCCCTACTCTGGTCCTACCTCGTATCAGAAGCCTTTGTCGATAGCCATAGAGGATTTAGATAGCGATATCTATGATCCTTCGCTTATCCCTGAAGAAGAGGTACAAGCCTATAGAGTCCTAAGTAGAGGCGAATATAGTGTGTTCACTAGTGAAAAACAGCTTAAAAGCTCGCCTCCAATATGGGTCGTACCCCACACTGGTAATTTCTGTCTTATGGGTCGTGGTCGAAGATCGCAAGCCCGACTTGGAGCAAGTGCTTGCACTGAAAATTACATTCTGCCGATGTCCTCGTCCCCCGTGTTTCTGGCTGCCAAGGGTACATACTTTATCTGTTATGATCGTGCATATGCATGGTTGCCCGCTGACTTCATGGGCTCATGCTTCATTGCAAATCTGTTGCCTCCGACGTTCACTGTAGATGCCGATTATCACAAGACTAGAGTTGTGCGAGGCGTAATTAGCGAAGAGGATACTGCCGGTCAAGAGGCAGGAGACTTTTTCAAGGGTTTCCTCCCGTTTTGGGGACCTATGGTTAACAGTAGGAACCTGAGACAGTTGACTCGAGTGGTAGAATCGACAGCTAATATTACTGCCAGTGCCCTTGGTAATATCACCACAGAACTTCAGGCGGAGAGACTTATGACGTTACAAAACCGTATGGTTTTAGATGTCATCTTAGCAGATCGCGGTGGGGTATGTAAGGTGATCCATTCGAGCTGCTGCATTTTCATTCCAGATAATGCTCCAACTGTCTATCAAGCCATCTCGAGGTTGCATAAGATCTCCGAATCCATACACGTGGATGTAGGGGATTGGACGCTGCTAGGATGGTTTTGGGGCCTGATGTCGACTTGGGGTTGGAAAATTCTGATGATCATCGGAGTTGTGGTAGTGTTCCTGTTCACGTGTTGCCTTTGTGTGCAGTGTGGTCCTGCCTTATGTGGTCTTTGTGCTACAACGTGTATGAGACAACCATCTGTTACCAAGGGGACTCAGTTGGACAGAGCTATGCTACAGCAACATCTCGATGGTCTGATGAATATCGAATATGATTCCGACTAGTGCTTGCCTACATGAGGGCAAAAGGAGCGTCTGAGGTTCCGTGACAATTGTAAGTGGTGCTTTCGACTCGTACGAATATGGTCGAGTCTGGTATCTATGAACCGCAAATGACGAGTTTAGTAAGTGTGCGCAGTTTCGCTGTGCTAGCTTAAACCGTTCATTTGTTATGTGGGTTTTTCATCTGTACCCACGGGTTCCATCTTAGATACGGCATCCATTTTGTCTCTTGCCCTCAAGTAGCCAGCGAACGGACGTTGTCCGCTTCGCGACCCTGGGACTCCCAAGATATTTGCGGAAGCCACATGTTCTTTATAAGTGTCTTTATGACGAAGGGGATGCTACTGTAAGGCAGATGACGCCGCTTGAGGCTCATCTTGCCGCACGGGCTTATTGTCTCAGCCGTGCATCTCATTAGGCACGTCCCTTTGATGCCTGCATCTCGTGTTTCCCGTTACCTCCCCTTTTACACCCTTTCCGATCTCCCCACTGTCTCCGTCTTCCTCTACACCTGTCCTTGTTCCAATTTCGATCTGTTTTACTGCTGATTGGAATTTGCTAATGGTGGGAAGATGGGTTATTACAGTTGGGAACCGCCAAATGTTTCCGCACTTATGTTTCGGACCTCATGTGTTTCAAAGTGACCAAAGCGACCCCTCTGGGGGATAATTGTGGGAACCGGGTTGTAAACTTTTGTGTTCAATGTTGTCTTATGGGTAAAAACTGTATAAAAGGAGCGATCTACAGAACCAATTTGAAGCAGTCTCCCCAAGTTGCACGCTGTGTACTTGTCGTGATCTCTGTGTTCCCTGCAGCAAATAAACCTTGAATCTTTGACGCCGAAGGAAGTGTCCCGTGTCTCTGTGACTTGTACGCCGGAGCAGGTTACCCACGAAGGTTTCAGGTGTTGTGCCCTGGCACCGCTGGGTCTTACAGAACCCAGTCCTTCACCAGTCGAACCCTTACTGCACTGACTCACCTTAGTTTACTACCAATTATTTCATTGATACAATACCTTGACACTTTTTTGTGGAGGCATTCGTTTGTACCAAAAAAGAATGGTAAGGTTCATTGCAATACAGTTCAATCAATCAAACAGTACTTGAAGAGCACGCTACTTACCTGTGAGGGTCTCAAGGCGCTGAGGGGAGGGGGAGCAGCTATTGCTCGAAGAGCTAGGTCTTGAGGAGTCTTCTGAAGGTGAGTAGGTCTTGGGTCTGACGTAGGTGGGTAGGGAGCATGTTCCAGGTCTTGGCGGCGAGGTAGGAGAAGGATCTGCCGCCGAAGGTTGTTCGTTGCGGGGGACATCAACGAGGGCGAGGATGGCGCAGAGGAGGTGGCCGGTCGGGTGTAGAAGTTGAGTCTGCTGTTCAGGTAGGCTGGTCCGGCGTTGTGGAGTGCTTTGTGTGCGTGGGTGAGGAGCTTGAAGGTGATCCTCTTGTCGACAGGGAGCCAGTGTAGGTCTCTCAGGTGGGGGGTGATGTGGCTGCGGCGGGGGGCATTGTCAATCAGCCGGGCGGAGGCGTTTTGGATGCGTTGTAGTCGTCGTAGGTGTTTGACTGGGATTCCTGCGAAGAGTGCGTTGCCATAGTCCAGTCTGCTGCTGACGAGGACCTGTGTCACCGTTCTTCTTGTTTCGGTCGGGATCCACTTGTAGATCCTGCGGAGCATGCGGAGGGTGTTGTAGCAGGAGGAGGAGACAGGGTTGACCTGTTTGGACATGGAGAGGGAGGAGTCGTGGATGAATCCTAGGTTGCATGCATGGTCGGTGGGTGTTGGCGCTGCTCCCAGTGAGGTCGGCCACCAGGAGTCATCCCAGCCTTAGGGGTGGGTCCGAGAATGAGTACCTCCGTCTTGTCCAAGTTCAGCTTCAGATGGCTGTTCCTCATCCAGTCGCCGACGGCCATCATTCCCTCAAGGAGGTTGGTTTTGGTGGTGTGCGGGTTCTTGGTGAGGGGGAGAATGACCTGGGTGTTGTCGGAGTAGGAGATGATGTTGAGGTCGTGTTGGCGGGCCACTTGTGCGAGGGGGGCCATGTAGATGTTGAACAGCGTCGGGCTGAGGGATGAGCCCTGGGGGACGCCGCAGATCATGTCGGTGGCCTCGGATCGGAAGGGCCGGAGGCGGACACTCTGGGTTCTGCCGGAGAGGAAGGACGTGGTCCAGTCCAGGGCCTTCTCTTGGATTCCAGCTTCTAGGAGGTGTGTCTTTAGAGTGCGATGGCAGACCGCGTCGAATGCCGTTGACAGGTTCAGGAGGATGAGGGCTGACGTTTGGCCGTTGTCTAGTTGGCGCCTGATGTAGTCTGTGGCGGCGATGAGGACTGTCTCGGTGTTGTGGTTTCATCTGAACCCGGACTGGGACGGGTCCAGGATGTTGTTGTCTTCCAGGTGGCGGGCCAGTTGCATGTTGATGATTTTCTAGATGACCTTTGCCGGGAACGGGAGCAGGGAGATAGGCCGGAAGTTCTTGAGGTTTTTGGGGTCCGCCTTGGGCTTCTTGAGGAGGGCGTTGATTTCGGCGTGTTTCCAGCTTTCCAGGAATGTTGTTGTTTCGAAGGAGATGTTGATGATCTTCCGTAGTTGGGGTGCGATGGTAGTGTCTGCTTTGTTGAATATGTGGTGTGGGCACGGGTTTGATGGAGATCCTGAGTGGATGGAGTTCATGACCTTGCATGTCTCGTCGTTGTTGATGTTGGACCAGGAGGTCAGGAGGTTGGCGCTGGTGGTGTTCTTAGGGGGGGTGGGGTCTGGCATAGTCGGGGCAGTCATGGTGTTGAAGCTGTCGTGGATGTCAGTGATCATGCGGTGGAAGAAGATGGCTAGTGAGTTGCACAGTTCTTGTGGGGGCAGTATGTCATTGGCGTTGGCGCTGGGGCTGGTTAGTTCGTTTACGATGCTGAAGAGTTCTTTGCTGTCGTGTGCGTTGTTATCCAGGCAGTTTTTGAAGGAGGATCTCTTGACTATTCTGATGAGGTGGTGGTGTCTGCGACTGGCGTCCTTGTGGAGTACACGGTTGTACGAAGTGCGTTCGTAGAACATGTCTCCTCCAGTTTACGGCAGGCGTGTTTGGAGGTCTGCAGCTCGTCGGTGAACCAGGTGAGTCTCTTGGTGGAGTGGTTGTTGGAGGGTTTCTTGAGTGGGGCGAGGGTTTTGGCGCAGTCGTCGATCCACTGTCTGAGGTTGCGGGCTGCGGCGTCTGGGTTGGTGGGGTCAGTGGGAGGGTTCTGGGCGAGGGTGGTGATCAGTTGGTCTTTGGTGACTTTGCTCCAGCAGCGGCGAGACAGCTGTTGGTTGCAGTGGTGCGTGGTTGGTTTGTTGAAGGTGAAATGGATGCAGCGGTGGTCGGTCCAGTGGAGTTCGGTGGTGTGCTTGAACGCGACGTGGGTGCCTGTGGATAAGATGGGGTCCAGTGTGTGGCTAGCGGCGTGGGTGAGTGTGCTGATAAGTTGTCTGAGGCCAAGGTTGGCAAGGTTGTCAATCAGGGTGGCGGAGTTGGCGTTGTTGTTGTTCTCGAGGTGGAAATTCAGGTCCCGGTGGAGGATGTAGTCCTTGGAGGCGAGTGCGTGGGTGCTGGCGAGGTCGGCGATGGAGTCGCTGAATTGTGCTCGGGGTCCGGGTGGTCTGTAGATGAGTGTTCCTCTGAGGGTGGTGGTGGGGTCGGTGTGGATCTGGAAGTGCAGGTGTTCGGCGGTGTCAAAGGTGTCGTCTGCATGGGTGGCAACCTTGAGGGTGGACTTGTGGACGATGGCTATTCCTCCTCTGATTCCGTTGGCACGATCCCTACAGGTGATCTTGTAGCCGTCTGGGATGGCTATGGCGATGTCGGGCGCCGAGGAATCGTTCCACCAGGTCTCGGTTAGGAAGGCCACGTCTAGGGCAGAGGTGTTGAGCAGGTCCCAGAGCTCGACGGCGTGTTTGCGTGCAGAGCAGGTTTTGAGGAGTATGCATTGGAGGTGTTTGGGTCCGGTCCTTGGAGGTTTGGTGGTTCTGTCGCAGGTAAAGCTGCAGGTGTGGCAGGTGAAAGGTCCATGAGTCTGTTTTCGGTGTGGTTTGGAAGCAGGAGTGGTTTCGGCCGGTGTTGAGTGTGTGGAGAGTGTCGTAGTGGATTCTGGTGTTGTGACTTTAGCGAGTTCCAGGGGTTCTGGCGCTGGGCGCGGTCCAGGCGCGGACCGGCTCAGACGGGCTTGCCTTGGCCGCGCCTTCAGTTACATGAGTTAAAGTTAGCACTCACCCTTCTTGCTTGAAATATTGCACATTTGGGGAGACCTAGAAGATTTTCCAAACAGCTACCTTCTGTCTCATCCCAGTCCACTTTTCTCAATAGAATTAATGGGCCTTATTATGAGTCTGGCAGTCCACGGACGACCAGACTTGCAGGGGTATGGCAATGGCGGTCTTCCGACTGCCCTATTACGACCAGGGCAGTCTGGCCGCTCTGGGACCACTGCAACTAATAGGGAGCAGATTTGAGGTCGCAATATACTTGGCAGGGCCGCCGAGGCCCGCCAAGCATATTACGAGTTTCCTTACCACCAAGCATATTACGAGTTTTGGTGCGACCACCATGAAAAGTGTGGCAGTGAGGAAACAGAGGCCCTTCTTCCTATGCACCATGGGGTGCATTTAGGGCGGCACATGCTGTGCCCCCTGTGTGCATGCACACCAGTACCCCACGGCATGGACTGCAGCAGTCCATGCTTGCAGGTACTGATTTTGATATTCCCATTGCGAAGCCTATTTCATAGGCACTGCTGTGGGAATGCCAAAGAACAACCCGCCAAATAGGAAATCAATCCTAATCTGGTGGGTGGTTCAAACAGGAGATTGGCAATGCAGGAGTGGGCCGGTCCCTCTCCCACAACGCCAAACTCATAATAAGGCCCAATACCTCTTCCCCTTACAGCTTTTGAGGTGGAACCATTACTTTGTATGCTGTCAGAGCTGTATATCGGGAAGGGCCGCAAAATTCCTTTCAAATTTCTTAAGCCCCCCTACAGTGGATGTCGGCCAAATTTTTCAACTTTCAAGGAGTAAATTTCAGTTTAATTTATTATTAAAAATTATTCCAACTCATCTATAAGACTTCCTCTATCACATGCTCACCAATTGATCATGTGACAGGTTTACATTTTATCCAACAAAATGCAGGATGAACATTTGTCAACTATCACTTTTTTCTTTTGAATGACATTTGCAATAAAAATAATCTCTCACTAATGCCCCCTTCGTACAGCTCTCTTTTGAATTTGTACATTTTTATTTTCTTTCCATAACTGTAGCAAATAATGTAAATACTGTGACAAATTTCTCAAAAGGCATTTCAAACTGACTAGGGATGATTACTAAGGTAATAAATACTGTGTATAGTCAACTCCTTTACAATGGAATTCCCCCACTGCTCTTCTGAGAACAGCCACTGGGCTCAAATAAGCGCAGCATTACATGCGATGCAGGTAGCATGCAACAGTAATTCCGAACCTGAAATTATCAATTAACAGGATCTGGTAAGTCTGCTATGTAACAGACTGTTAAAAGATTGACCCTGAGGAATGGTTCATTAACTGCCGAGACGCCCTTGGGCATTTGTTTGCGCTTAATAAATTTCATAAATAAGTCAAATAAATAAAAAACGTACTCATAATCTTCATGACCCCGATTCGTCGCCCTCCTCATCCCAGTCCTTACAGATTGAGGTGTCTCTGCCTCCCACAGAGTGCTCAACCATGCCCAGGGGCCTAAAGTCCCTGTTTACAAATACATATTTTACGTCTACTGCTCCTTATAAATGCTCCTCCTCAATGAACCAATTCCTGTGTATTACAAATCCAGAAAATATAGAGGCACAAGAGGGAGGGAGGGTTGTTGTGACTAGGACAAGACTACGAATCAGGGATAATGAAAATTATGGGTATGCAATTGAATCATTACCCCCTCATCTCTGTCCTCCTCGTATTAGTCCTTACAGATTGATGATTTACCAAGCAAAGTTTTTTTTACCAAAAATAGATGCTCCTGAAGGTATCTAATGATATTAACAGTTACCTCATTGCTGGTTTTAAGACAATAAAACCAAAATGGGCATTATCTGATTCCACCAACTTAAGTATGTAGTGCTTAATAAAAAGTTTCTAGACAACCAAGTTGCTGCCCTGCATATTCCATGCATGCAAGCACCAACAGCTTCTGCCCAGGATGCTGAGATCGCTCTAGTTGAACGGCCTTGGATTTGATAAGGTACTGTATCACCCACCCATTTATAGGCCTGAATTGTTGCCTGATGTACCATCTGTTAATAGTCTGTGCTTGTTAGACCTGGCATCCTTGGCCTGGTTTCCCCTGTCTTTTTGCCTCTGCCTCCTGTATTGTCGCTGTGTGCTCGATTTCGTTTTTGCTGGTCTAGATGCTCTGGGCACTTTGCCACTGCTGATCAGTGCCAAAGTGCAAGTGCACCCCGTATAAATTGTGTCTATGAATTGGTGTTTCCATGATTGGCTTATTTGAATTACTCCTAAGTCCCTCGCACGGTGCACTGTGTGTGTCCAGGACCTGTAAATCAAATGCTCCCAGTGGGCTTGCAGCACTGGTTGTGTCGTCAAAGGTGTCTCAGACCTGCCACTGCAGTCTTTGCACACAGTTTTACTGCCATGTTCACCAGGCCAGTGCACCTACTTGCCAGGCCCAAACCTTCCCTATTCTTACATGTAAGGCACCCCTCAGGTAGTTCCAAGGTCCCCCTCTAAGCAAGATGCAGTATATGAGAAAGGTAGGACATGACGCAGTGTGTGTGACATGTCCTGATAGTGAAATACTATATATTTTGTTATTTCACTATTGCAAGGCTATCTGTCCCACAGGCTAACATGGAAGTTGATTTGTAATGGGCGGTGCTGAGTGCACCGCCCGCCACAATGTTAGGAATACAGCATGCGCCCACCACTGTGGCGGTCGCATCCTAATGGCAGCCACGGGACCCTCGCCCTTATTGCAGCCCGTCCCCTTGTATGATGGGATGGCGGGCCCGCCATCCTAATGGGGCCCTGAGGGTAGAATACGTAACAGATAGCACCTAAGCATACCAAATAAAAGAAATTATAGCCCTAGCCTATGTGACTGTGACAGCCATAGTAGAACACTATAACCTACTAATTGAGAGTCCATACTACAAGAGAAAAGAGGAGAAGTTAAGCCCACTACTTGACTACTTCGAGGACACATGGGTAGGGAAACTACACCGATCAGGTCACAGAAGATTACCAAAGTACCACATACCATGGTGGAACGCCTACCTTAGTACCCCAAACAAGGAAGCCAAAAGTAACAATGCCGTTGAAGGATGGCATAGCACCTTCCAGGCAACAACAGGGAGAGGTACACCCACACTTCAAAAATTACTAGAAAGTATTCAAAAGGAACAAAGTTACCAAGAACTAAGGATGCAACAATCCATTACACTAATTGGATCAAAACTAACCAAACAAAGAAATAAAATATATGAGCTTTTACAAAGCCAAGTCACCCTCTATCCTACAACTAGAGGCTTAGAATACCTATCCCTAATCGCAAAAAACATCCTTTAAATGTAATCTAAACATAAATTAAAACATTTACATCTAAAACACAACATGATAAGAAACCAAATTATTCATGTTTTATAAAACATTATTAACTTGTCAAATATATACAATTGATAAAATACTAAAAATATATTGACAAAATAATAATATTTTACAAAATAGAACACATATCAAAATAGAAATAACTGACATTTCCCTCCCAAAAACAAATAAAAAAATTACTTACAGTTGTCGTAGCTCCAAAGCTAATTGAATACAGCTTCTAAGTCCATCCAGGTGTCGATTCCTCCCAAAGAACGTTAAATAAATCCCCCCAAAAAATGCAAAAATGCAAAGATGTCCAAAAACAATTCCACTCTGGATTAATCCAATAGTCAAATACCATAAAAAACCCGAAAATGTAGAAAAGGTAAAAAACGGTCCAAGAAAACACAAACATTTAAGAGTGTGTTAAATAAACATTAGCTTACAAAACTGAGGGGCCCATTAGTATCCCGGGCGGATTGCCATCACCTGCATGGGGATGGTGACCCGCCCATGATCCGACCCCACCCACAACCCATTTCCTCCCCGCCATATTACTATTACTAAAACCCAAAAATGTAGAAAAAGGAAAACGCAAAAAATGTAATAAATATTAGTTTACAAAACTAATTCACACCTCTTAAAAAAAACCTCAACGTTCTCCAAAGTCCGACGTCATGAAAAGAAAACCTGTAAAAAAATTAATACATACCCACCCAACCAAACATACATAAACATAACTTTAAAACACTTTTAATAACATTTTAAAACAATACACATAAACCTATCTACATATACTAGACTTAAGACACGAGGCCTCAAACACCGAACCTACTAAAAAATAAACATAACGTTAAATACACCCATATTACACCAAAAACACAACTACCAAACTCTAAATACACTAAAGACGACCTAACTACTTACGAAATCTATTAAAACTTAGTTTAAAATTGTATATATGTAAAAAATGTATGAAAAATATGAATGTGTTTTGTAAATTACAAGAATATGGAAATGCAATATTGTGTTTACCTATACTTGTATGTCATATTAAAAATGTGAAATATTTAAAAATGTACTGTTAGTTAATGTGCCAATATTATTTTTTATTAAACATATCTTTCTCACAAAATTGAAAACATTTAAAATTTATGTTACCAATTATCTACACATCTATATATTGTATCATTGTAATATGTATCACAAATTCAATGTAAAAAAAATAAATGTTGCAAAAATGTTGAACATATATATTCATGATTATATGATTTACCTAATAAAAAATAACTATTTCAACTAACTATATTGTAATAAAAATGAAAACTTTGTTCATCAAATTTCAATGTCTGATTATTTCAAAATATTTCTACTTTTATTAACTATTCATAAAAACACAAACATTTAGCAAAAATACAATGACACATCAATAAAAACTACCCCTCAAAACTATTACTTATCTAAAAAATATATAAATGAAAATAAATGTACTATTCCAACTCTGGTCAGCATTAAATCAGGGAAGGTGCTGTATAGTAAATAAATATAATTTACTATTCCATTCCAGCTCCAGTCAGCATTAAATCAGGGAAGGTGCTGGATAGTTATATATATAAAATTTACTATTCCAACTCCAGTCAGCATTAAAGCAGGGAAAGTGCTGGATAGCAAATAAATATAATTTACTATTCCAACTCCAGACAGCCTTAAATCAGGGAAGGTGCTGGATAGTAAATATATATAATTTACTATTCCAACTCCAGTCAGCATTTAAACAGGGAAGGTCCTGTATAGTAAATAAATATAATTCACTTTTCCAACTCCAGTCAACATTAAATCAGGGAAGGTGCTGGAAAGTAAATAAATAGAATTCACTATTCAAACTCCAGTCAGCATTAAATAAGGGAAGGTGCTGGATAGTAAATAAATATAATTTACTATTCAAACTCTAATCAACATTAAATAAGGGAAGGTGCTGGATAGTAAATATATATAATTTACTATTCCAACTCCAGTCAGCATTAAATCAGGGAAGGTGCTGGATAGTATATCAATATAATTTCCTATTCCAACTCCAGTCAACATTAAATAACGGAGGGTGCTGGATAGTAAATATATATAATTTACTATTCCAACTCCAGTCAACATTAAATCAGGGAAGAAGCCGGATAGTAAATAAATATAATTTACTATTCCAACTCCAGTCAGCAATAAATCAGGGAAAGTGCTGGATAGTTATAAAACATATTAATGTATTGTTTCAAAAAAATTAAATAAATGACATAACAATTTACAATTAATTGTAATAGAATATTTTATTCTGAAAAACTTTACATTTTTAAATATACACTTCTTAATGTAATTTAAAAAATATATATAACCTTTAATTTCAGAATTTCCATTAAAAATGATTATCTCAAAATATATATATATTTTATGTTTCAAAATTTTAATTATTTAACAAGTAAATTATTTACTTTTTTAACTTTTAATTTAATCTATCAAAATGTCATTATTAATAAAGATTTCAGCATTTTCTAAACATTTTAAACACAGCCTACCTCTATACATTTACAAGACAACATCCCACTACAAAATTGTATATAACAATATTAATTACATACATTTTGTTAAAAGTATTACTTAACAAACTAGAAATAAATATACAAAATAAATTAAATCTAACCAAATTTTAAATGAAATGTAACACTTTTAAATTTTTTTAAATGTTAACATTGTAAACCATTTTTTTATTTAAAAATGTTATATACTTTCAACAATTATTAAATATTAATAACATATTATTTATTTTGACATTTCTAAAACACTTCCCACCCATATCCCCTAATACCCCAACATCCTGCTCCTAAAATTTAAATTATAATATTTGTTTATCAATTGTAAACATTATTAATATCTCATAAAAATAAATGTACTCTCAACAAAAAATATTTTGAATGCTCATATTGTTTATTTCAACATTTTTAGAACACTCCCTATCCTTATCCCCTAATAATCCAACATCCCACAACTAAAATTTATATTACAAATAATGTTTTTAAAAATTGTAAACCTTATTAATATCTTATTAAAAAAAATGTACTCTCAACAAAAAATATTTTGTTTGAACATATTATTTATTTCAACATTTTTAAAACACTTCCCACCCTTATCCCCTAATAACCCAACATCCCACTCCTAAAATTTATATTACAAATAATTTTTTTATAAATTGTAAACATTATTAATATCTCATAAAAATGAATTTACTCTCAACAAAAAATATTTTTTATGAACATATTCTTTATTTCAATATTTTTAAAACACTCCCCACCTTTATCCCATAATAACCCAACATCCGCTCCTAAAATTTATATTACAAATAATTTTTTAATAAATTGTATACAATTGTTATTTACCCTATTTTTACCTTATTTTTATTACATTCAGTACGTTTCGATATTTAAAAAATGCGATATTTTTTACATTCTATAATTATCTTTTTTTGATATTACTTGCCTTTCCAAAATAACTATATTTTGTCATAATAATATTTTGTACTCGATATTTCAACATTCGATATTAAAAATAAAAAAAATATGAGATATTTTGACATTCTATACACGGTCAATCGATATTTTGGTACATTCGACATTAAAAATTCGAAATAATGGTATATCGATATTTTACCTTCGATATTATGTCCGTTTACTGGGGCGATCATCTGCAGTGCTCTTCACCCTGACAGTTACTTTCTGCCATTGAAGGATCTGAGACTCTCCTCTTGAAGCCAAGGACTCTTCATCTCTAGATCCCCAGGGTTCCTCTCCTCCTCCATAGACTGGTGTCTGTTGGAATGGTATAGGATACTGAAGTGGAACTCTCCTCGAAGTGTTGCACTCCACTAATCACACTCGAGGATCTAACTCCTAGAGTTACAGGAATCACGACCTTGTAACTTTGTGGGCTCAGGAGTCAATGACTGGGAACATGATTGACCATGGGCTTGAGACGATAGAGTGCCCAAGGAACCACAGCTGCTGAGGCCGCTATCTGTCCCTGCACCCTCAATCAAGTTCTGGCTGTTCCACTGGGCTGAACCAGGAGGTGAGTGAGAGTCTGCTGATTAGCTGTAGTTCTTGGAGGAGGATGGAACGAATGGCCCAGGAGTGTGTTGAACCGAGTTTCAATAAATAGTACCTCTGTGATGGTTGCAGGTTGCATTTATGGAACTTGATGATAAACCCCAGTTGGTAAAGGATTGTGGTCATCAACCCACATCTTCTTTAACCTTCAGAAAAAAGGCAGCAGATAATAACCAGTCATCAAGGTATGGGAATATAGAGACAGGGCATTTGGATGGTAAGCAATGCCAAGAGGAAGTACCTTGGTAAAGACCCTGGGGATGTTGAAAGACTGAGTGGTATGCATTGAAATTAGATATCCTTACCTCCCACCATACAATGAAGTTACTGCTGGCTGCAATGGCGAATTAGGATGTGGAAATATGGACCTGGAGGTCTAATGTGACCAGATAATCCTCCTGCGATATTAGAGTAGGGATTGATTAGAGTATTATATCTGTTTAGTTCTTTTAGGTCCACAACCAATCTTAGGGGCCGATTATGATGGCGAGCAGACAAAGTCCGCCCACCATCTCAGATGCAATTGGGACCCCCACCATAGGTGCGGTGGTCCCGCTATATGAATTGTGATGCCCCCCACACTGGTGGGTGCATCCTGTATTTTTATATTGCGGCAGGCGGCAGCACCCGCCACAATGTAAAAATACAAATTAAAACAATGTAAAAATACATGTTGTTCAAATGTATGTACAACATGACAGGCACCGTGCGGTGCCTGCTATCTTGTACATGCATATGTTGGAGGGTACCATAGGTACCCCCCACGTGCAGTACCCCACGAACCCTCCCCCAGGGGTCCCACACCGGGCCTCCAAAGGCATTCACTGCCTGTCTTTTTTGCGGCGGAATCGCCGCCCAAAAAGACAGGCATGCAAATGCACACTGCGGTGCCTGCACAGCACCGCCACCATTGCCCCATAGTACCTTGTCCTGCAAGGCGGGCCAAAAGGACCGCCTTGCGGGACCACGGCGGATGGTCTTTCTGTGAAGGCCATCCACATCATCTCGTACGCTGACGACACCCAGCTCATCCTCTCCCTCACCAAGGACCCACACACCACCAAAACCAACCTCAATGAGGGAATGAAGGTCTTCGCCGACTGGATGAGGAGCAGCCGTCTGAAGCTGAACTCGGACAAGACGGAGGTCATCATCCTCGGACCCACCTCATCAGCCTAGGACGATTCCTGGTGGCCGACCACACTGGGAATAGCACCAACACCCACCAACCATGCACGCAATCTAGGATTCATCCTCGACTCCTCCCTCTCCATGTCTAAGCAGGTCAAGGCCGTCTCCTCCTCCTGCTACAACACCCTCCGCATGCTCCGCAGGATCTACAAGTGGATCCCGACTGAAACAAGAAGAACGGTGACACAGGCCCCCGTCAGCAGCAGACTGGACTACGGCAACGCACTCTTCGCAGGAATCCCAGCCAAACACCTACGACGACTACAACGTATCCAAAACGCCTCCGTCTGACTGATCGTCAATGTACCCCGCCGCAGCCACATCAACCCCCACCGGAGAGACCTACACTGGCTCCCCATCGACAAGAGGATCACCTTCAAGCTCCTCACCCACGCACACAAAGCACTCCACAACGCCGGACCAGCCTACCTGAACAGCAGACTCCGCTTCCACACCCCCACCTGCCAGCTCCGCTTCACCAGCCTCACCCTCGCCGCTGTCCCCGCATCCAACAAATGACCTCCAGCGGCAGATCCTTCTCCTACTTGCGGTCAAGACCTGGAACACCCTCCCTACCCACATAGGCAGAACCAAGACCTACTCGCCTTCAGAAGACTCCTCAAGACCTGGCTCTTCGAGCAGTAGCAGCACCCCCCTCTCCTCTTAGCGCCTAGGGACCCTCACGGGTAAGTAGAGCGCTTTACTCTGATTGATTGATTGATACATTTGCTAAAAAGCCATCAGTTCTAAAAAGACACTAACTAACTACTCAAGTCCTTTGACTATGTGCCAAGCTAATGAAAGTCCCCACCAGTTAACCCAATTATGTTTTTAAAATGTCCTATGGGTGCCCCCTTATGTCAAAACTTACCTCCATTTCTAGGATCAGCACTTTGCCATGGTGGACCCTCTTGCCTAAACATGACATACAATACATCTGTGCCAGAATATTCCTACGATTGATTTTCTTTCACTATGGATGTCCCTAATGTCAAAGGTTATATCTGACATTTCAAGGACCACATTTTGTCCCACATGCTCCCATGACATTGCCACAGTTGTCCTCCCATATGCAATTTCCTCCATCAACAGTTATCACTGGCAATTTGCCCCAGTTGCCACCTATGCCAAGAATTTCCTCCAGTAGGCCAGAGCTGGCCATTTTTCATGGGTGCCCCATGCTAAATTATAACTACACTGTATCAGCACAAGCATTTTGCCGATGGTATCCTATATGCAAGTATTGTCTCCAGTATTTCAGTTCCAAATTTTTGCCAAGGGTACTTCTATAAGCCAGAAAGCATGCCAGGTCCACAGCGAATTTGCAAGCATAACAACACATGCTCACTTCCATTTACTTACTCACACTCATTCTCTCATTAGCACACATCGGCACTCATTAATTTTCACCTAGTACCTTCCACTCACTCTCACCCAGATTTACTCATTCGCATTCTCTCACTCACCCTGACTCTGAATGACTTATCCATACTCACTCATTTTGACACACAAACCCACAATCTCACGTACAAACATACATGCTCACACAAATACACGCTCTCTCACAGAAACTCGCTCTCACCCATATACATGCACACAACATAAATGTAAAGCTTTTTTTTCTTACCTAAGATGCCAGTGAGGGTCCAGATCTTGGTGTTCCACTTTTTACTACAGTAATAGTGAACAATAAACTTTTATTCACTATTAATGATATAAAAAGGAGCAGAAAATTTGGTTAGAACCTGACTCTGATAATGTGTGACTCCCTTGTGTTCTTAGCAATGATTTTGACACCTCTGAGGCAAGGGATCGCAATGGCAGTGCCAGGGATAGCAAGGAGCAAGCTAGGGGTTGGAACTGCGACCCCTTGTGACTCCAAAATATTGCCCATGGCTGTCATGAGACACAGTGGTATTTAATGTGCACCGGTCACTAGCATGCTCCCTGCTTGGGTTCTGGGCCGGGGAGCGGAGCAGCGCTGTTGACCGGTAATGTAAAGATACACACTTCTCCAAGTGCAAATTAAGTAGTTTAATCACGCCCAAACAGGGAGGCAAGTCGTTCAGTCTCAAGTCCAAGTTACAACTGACCCAACGTCAAAACATCACATTCCAACCATTGACATAGTTGCATTCCTGGCAAGGAATGTACATAATTAAAGGTAAAGATACAACACATCTCCCTCATTATAATAACAAATAACAATAAGATGAAATATTCAAAAGAAAGAAACAAGAAAAACAATGTAAATGGCACCGGAAAAGATAAAGAATACAAAAGAAAGAAAAATGGAGAAAGTCAAATAAACAGATTCACTTTGAACAGTAATCTTGAAGATACATAGGAGGTCTTCTTGTTCTTGTGCTAGTGCTGCAAAAAGGAACATTCTGTGGTAAGTGATTAAAACATTTTTGACTCGCAAAACCATCAGAACCAGGTTTCACAACACCATCCCCCTCTGCACACCTTGATAAACGAGACATACTCCAAATATCACCCCCAGCAAGCATAACCACATTCTTCATGACCTTCACAATGCGTCTAGGTCCAAAATACTTAGACTCACCCTTTGGTGACCAAGCTGCCTTTTTAATGAAAACAAAATCACCCACTTTCCATGAGATCCTCTTTGCCCCTTTTAAGATATCGAACCTCCGCTTGTACTTCTCCTGATAATTCTTCAACCTCCAATCATTGACCACACATTTCCCATCCTCGTCGCCAGTAATGTAAAGATACACACTTCTCCAAGTGCTAATTAAGTAGTTTAATCACGCCCAAACAGGGACGTAGTCGTTCAGTCTCAAGTCCAAGTTACAACTGACCCAACGTCAAAACATCACATTCCAACCCATGACATAGTTGCATTCCTGCAATTCAAGTCAAAGGATGCTACAAGGGATTTATTTTTAAATTATTCAGTTTGAGTTGTGAGTTGTACCACAGTAACACACTCAATGGTATCCACAGGATAACAATCTTGTTGTATACTGATAAATTAATTAGTGGAAGGTTGAAGGAAAAACAGAGCAAAGGGATTTATATTTCAAACAAAGTTTTTACTAGAAACAAGTTTCGGGAGATAGATACAGACAAATCAATTGTAGCAAAAAATCATGAACAAAGATAGACAAAGTTTTCTCTATAGTTCATGACTCAACACATCAACTCCTAATTAATGAAGAAAAACAACCCAAATTAATCAATAAAAGGTGGTGGTAAGTTCGTGTTACAAAACAACATTAAAGGAGATGATGAAATGTCGACGTTTCGGTCTTGGCTGCAGACGTCAAAAAGACCATCATCAGGACGATGTTTATTCAAATGCTGAAAAAGGACTCCCTATATAAAACAATAAATTTGTATTATAAACAAAATACATTACTAAAATTATTTCATACACATAAAAGCTCTGTGAATGTTTGAGGACACATTGAATGTTCACAAGGTCATACCCCTTCCTGGTTTTTCCCGTGAGAGACTTATTAAAAAATGTACCAATGAGTCAATATGACTCAATTCCATTTCAATGGGTATTTAACATGTTAATAACATAATACCTAAAGAAATTCTATTTAAAAGGTAAGAAAGAATACATCTTTTATGAATCATTATGAAAAACAAAATTCAATCATTTTTCAATGCATAGTAACTTATTTGAATAGGCACTTGGATCACAAAGGATAAGGGAAGTATATCCACTTTTACATCTAATTCGCTATGAGGCTGTCTGAAAAATGCATTTCATACAATCGAGAAAACATCAATGTTTAACAAAACAATCTCATATATTGATTTAGGTTCAATAACACAGGAAGAGAACCTAGATAAACAATAATTAATATGGTCGACTTGTCATCATGAATAACCATTGGAATGACCAAAAGGGTATGGGACACGCTGGTGGCTCAGTGTAATTGCCAGCGAAGAGAGACTGGTATATCTGCTTTTATCAAATAGTGAGTCTCTGGGAAATAGACCACTAAGAACAGAGTTCCTACCTTAGGGTTTGAAAGTTTAGACCTCCTCCGTGGGTCTGCGAGAATCTGGTTGACAACAATTGAATTCTGAGAAGAGAATTGAGGGAGGGGCCACGTTATTATCGATAACTTAGGGTACGATCTGGGACATTATCTCTCTGAGAGTCGTGCCTACCTTAACAAGGTACTATGCATTGAAAAATGATTGAATTTTGTTTTTCATAATGATTCATAAAATATGTATTCTTTCTTACCTTTTAAATAGAATTTCTTTAGGTATTATGTTATTAACATGTTAAATACCCATTGAAATGGAATTGAGTCATAATGACTCATTGGTACATTTTTTAATAAGTCTCTCACGGTGGGATGTGATGTTGCTGCGGCGGGGATGTCGAGGATCAGGCATGCAGAGACATTCTGGATGCGTTGGAGCCGTGTCAGGAGTTTGGCCGGGGCTCCTGCGTAAAGTGCGTTGCCGTAGTCCAGTCTACTGCTGACGAGGGCCTGTGTGACCGTCCTTCTGGTTTTTGTGGGGATCCACATGTAGATCCTGCGGAGCATGCGGATGGTGTTGAAGCAGGAGGAGGAGACGGTGTTGGCCTGCTTCGTCATGGAGAGGGTAGAGTCGAGGATGACCCTAGGTTTCGTGCGCGGTCGGTTGGTGTTGGTGCTATTCACAGTGTGGTCGGCCACCAGGAGCCGTCCCAGGCTGAGGGGGTGGGGCCGAGGATGAGGACCTCCGACTTGTCCGAGTTCAGCTTCAGTTGGCTGTTTCTCATCCAGTCAGCAATGGTCTTCATTCCCTCATGGAGGTTGGTTTTGGCGGTGTGTGGGTCCTTGTTGAGGGAGAGGATGAGCTGGGTGTCGTCAGCGTAGGAGATGATGTTGAGGTCATGATGGCGGGCCACTTGTGCGAGGGGGGGCCATTTAGACATTGAACAGCGTTGGGCTGAGGGATGAACCCTGGGGGATGCCGCAGATGATGTTGGTGGCTTCATATCGGAAGGGTGAGAGGCGGACGCTCCGGATTCTGCCGGAGAGGAAGGACGTGGTCCAGTCAAGAGCCTTCTCTTGGATTCCATCTTCTAGAAGGCGTGTCTTTAGAGTGCAATGAAAATTGTGCAGTTAAATACCCTAGTAAACCCCCTTTTTTCAGATTTTCTCAGGGTGGAGAAACTCCCATACTCTGTTCTACCCTGGAAGAATATAAATGTTAATTATGCAATTATAATGTAACCAGCAATGTTAATTATTTTGATGTTATCAGGGTTGGAGTCATGTGACATCACTTCTTGGGACATTCGGGGTCAAAGGTCATATGATGTCACTTCATGTGACATCCTTGCGGTCAAAGAGTATATGATGTCACTTCTGGCACCCCTGGCATTTTGATGAATTGACGTTTATTACAGCAGCAAACAAGTAAAGGAAAGATAACCAATATACGCTTTTTTATTATTATTATTTATTTATTTTTACAAAAACCGCTTAGCTCACCTAGTCTGTTGACAGATAAACAAGAAAATTTGGGGAAACGGGAGTAGGTACAAGGAGTAGCACTGCAGGCGTGCAACACCCATTGGACTCACCGGGCTTCAGCCCCCCCTCCCCCCCGTCGTGTGTGGCAGCCTGGGATGAGACAGATCCCGGGCACACACAGAGCCGCACCCGATCGTTTAACTGGTCTTTAAAAGACCATTTGAATGCTAATTAGGCCTTCCTGTTGTTTCACCCCTTGTTGGAGGCCCTGCAGCTCCACTCTGCCTACTGATTAAAGGTTCAGCTCCCTCCGAAATTTTTCCTTACCCCCCCATCCCCCACCCCCCTACCCCCCATACCCCCCCCACCCCACCCCGAAATTCGGCTCTAGTTGCGCCTCTGAGTAGCAGACATAAAAGAATTATATATAAAAAAGGATCCAGGGACTGGTGAAACACCGGATGCAGAGACGCCTCAGTCTGTAAGGACTGGAACAAGGAGGGCAGAGATGAGGGGAGTTTCTGAAGTTTTCCCAAGACACCTGAGTGACGAGGTGTTTGATGTTCCGAGAGGTGCAGCATTGCAGAATGTTGCAGAATCCCGAATCAGGCAGAAACTCGTGTTCCATCCCGAATGCAGAATACCGAGATACTTTGAACGAAGGCCCAAGTGCCAAACCATCAGTACGTGTTGATGCACACATTGTGTAGGATTAGCTCCTATGCATCTAGGCATCTTTCACATTTTTCAATCAAGCATAAATTACAGGACACAAGTGCAATTCCTATAATGGAATTAGATGCCTAGCGCTGTGTTCAGTGTATGTAGTACGAAACGAGCAGGCTGTTTTATGCTAATTCGATACTCAGAGACATATGTTACAGAGCGTTTATTGGTGTTGATACCAATGACAGGTGCGTTTTAAGTCACTGCGAAATACAGATTTTTATGAGAGCAATCAACATACGTTCTGCATCATTATCTCCGCCAATGCTTACGGTTTCATGCGATACTTTACTTGCAACAGCAGCGAATGCAAACTTCTGACTGTTATTCTACCGGCAGTTAAATGTCGGACATATAATGCTGGATTTCTTCGTTTCCATGAATTGTGTCCACTCAGCAGACAGACCTCCCTCCTTTCATGGGCTCTTCTTTGTGTATGAGTACTGGTCCTTCAGAGCGCATGTTTTAATGAAGCGCCTCACGTGGGATGCTCAGCTGTATCAACATAAACATACAGCAGCAGTCGTGCAAGCCACACACGCACGCACGCGCGCGCGCGCGGGCGCGTGCATAGGAGCAGCAATGCAATGGGACCCCACGCGCACAGCGCGTCTTCAGCACGGGGAGCGGATGTTCATACACACAGCGCAGCCTGCACAGGTACAACACAGGATGCAGCAGTGCAAGCATCCTTCACACCCTAGTGCAACCTTCTTTAATGCACACAACACGGACACATTGAAATTATTATCATAGGACGTTCCTGCAAAACAGGCCTGTAGCTGGGCAAGATTACCCTTTGTATGCATCGTGACAGAGTACAGCACTGACAGCATGAGTGTAAAATCCCCACACCTAGACAGGTTTAGAAACCCGTGTATAGTTTAATCATGCGGAGCACAAGTTCAATGTAGTGAAAACTTTCCATTTTACACACAAGACAAGTGCAGCAGAGGCACCAGCAGTGCATTTGTCCCCCACACAAACATAATTAGAACAACATGGTCCTCACAAGTAGCAACAATGCACCTCATTTCTTTTGCCTCGTTTCTCTTCTTTTCCGGTAAGGATTAGGAAGGACTAACACTAGGAAGAGATCTGCATGAATGTGAGGGAGTGAGTACCATTACGACTCGGGCACCCCCAGACTCAGCCTTGACAGTAGCAAGGTAAGATCCTCTTGGGTATCCGTTACCATCATGGGCAGGGCTTTCACTCTACACACGCACACGCAAAACACACACGCACCCCCCACACACACAAGCACACATGAGGAAACACATGGATCGGTAGCACTTGGTGCGAGGATGACCATATTCAGGACAATGCTCCAAAACAACAAAAAAAACTCCAAATACTTCCCTCTTTTATCCCCCCACTATACTTTTTCAATCCAAATAACAGACTACAATGTCCACCACTCAAACTAATTTGATATTTCAGTATACTAATTCACCACTGACCTTTTATGGGTTCCGGAGAAGCGTGCTACTCGACGAAAAAGAACTTCAACACCTCATCAGGGGTAGCAGGCGCTATATAAATGCAAACGTTTTTCCCTCTTCTATCCCTCCACTATCCTTCTCAATCCAAACAACTGACTAACATATCCACCACTCAAATTACTTTCATATTTCACTTTCATATTTCACTATACTAATTCGCCACTAATCCTTTATGGGTTCCTGAGTAGTGTGCTACTTGCCAAAAAAGCGCTTCTAAGCCTCATCAGGGTTAGTAGATGCTATATAAAGGCACTTACAATACAATACAATATATTTCTTTGGAGTTCATAGATATTTGTGTATCTACTTTTTAGATGTTTCGGTGCTGATGAAAGAATAGGAATTTGATTTGGGGGATGTCATTCTTACTGGGAGCACTGAGGGATGGAGCACAAATTGGGTTGGCGTGCATCGCGACAGGGGCATATTAGGATTAGGACAAAAATGAAGACAGATGGGGCCCGAAGACATTTGCACAGAGCACAGATGCAGCATTTGCTGCTTTCATTAAAGTTGTTCACCCACATACAAACTCGCATGGTAGGAATCATGGAGAGCAGCAGCGTAAGAGTCCCTCAAACACAGCAATTCTATTGCAGGTAGAAACAGTGCAAGCTGACTTCACATACATGAAGCATGTACATCATGGGCAGCAGCAGTGAAAGATTAATTTGTCATTCAGTGCCCCACACTTCTAAAGGGATAATCTCAAAGTTGGAGAATAGGACAATACCGGGAGAAGGAAGAACGATTGTGAGGAGCAGAGGCAGAAATTTAACCAACAGAAAAGGGAAATTGTGCAGTGTGCATTTCAGAGGTGAGGCCTCTCCTTGTGTAATTACTTCAATTCTTCATGCCAAGGCCTCATCCATAGTGTTGTTTGCATATCCGGATGCCCCATGTGACCTTTTATGTCCAGTTTAGAGTACTGCAACCTTGGATATATGGTGCTTAAGTATGCAGGCTATCATTGTGCATTGTACACAGTTTTAATGGCCATCTATGGCAAATAGTGTTGTGCCTCGTTGCAAATAAGTTTGGGTATGGATGGGTAAGATTGAATATTCAGGTGGTCATTGTAGGAGAGTAGGATCAGCTTACTATGGTTACCCCCACTTTTTGCTGGTGTTTCACTGTTTTTCGACTTTAGTCTGTCTGGGTCCCTGCTATCCAGGACCCCAGCCTTACTGCTTCCTCTCTAAATTGATTGCATGTACTTTAGGTACACTCCAGTTTGGTTACTGGGGTACCCTTGTGAGACCCTGGTATATGGTACCTTAGGTACCAAGGGCATAGGTACCCCAGAGGCCTACCAGGGGCTGCAGCATGTATTATGCCACCCCTGGGAAGCCTTCCAAAATGACAGCACAGGACTGCTATTGCAGCCTGGGTAAGGTGGTGCATGCACCCCTTACTGAGATATAGGTTATCTATATCTACCTTAAATCACTGCACATAGAAACCTATCAGTCACCCCTATGGCAGGCCTTATCAATCCTGATGGCAGGGTGCTTGGTTTCGTGTGCGAGGGTGCCCATGCATGAGCAGGACCCCTCTGCAGCTTACGTAATCTATTCTCTGAGGCTGTTCTGTGATGCAGCCAGACCATATACTCTTCAGTGCATTATAACCTCCCAGTAAATGCTAACTTTGGAATGGCTGCATGGAAACATGTCATGTTTGGTTTCACTTTGGAATCCTACCCCCCGCCAGTTCTGGTGGCTGGGGTAGAATTCCACCCTTCTAGAGGGAGAGACATGTACACACCGGTCTGCCCGGTAACCGTTTAAAAGAACCTTGGCATCACAAAATGGATGCTGCAGTCACAGACACAAGTCTGGCCTCCTGCAGCTGAGCGAAACTCTGGCAGGGGAGGCCTGGACAACAGGTTTCTTGTCACAGGGAGGTGTAACCACCTCCCAGACAGGCCTTAGTGGATTAGGGCTGGGTGGGTGCACTCCAGGAGTGCTTTGAAGTCTGCACTGAGGGCATATTTGGTGTCCCTGTGCATAGCCCAGTTCAATCCGGTTGCAGGGGCTACCAGTCCCTGCTCTGGTGCGAAACTGGACAAAGGAAATGGGTGTAACCACCCCTCTTTCGAAAACCCTCCCCTAGGGGGGTCCCCAGAGTTAGTCCAACCCCTTTCTTAGGTATAAGTAAGGGACCCCTGGCAACAGGACATTAGATTACACATGGATGAAACTCTGCTACAGAATCACGGAAATTTGACGCTCTACTAAAGACTAGTGGATGGAAGAATCTCCATTGTGGTCAAGGAGTGACTCCCCTGCTTGACAGGCACCAACAAAGCATTTGACGGTCTGCATCTCTGAAGCTCCCGAAGGATTCCAAAGTACCTGCAGCCCAGGAAGAGGATTTCCAGACTTCTCAGAAGCCTACCCGAGTCCCCAGCAAAGCTTAGATCCTCAGCCCTCGTGAGTGACGTGGAACCAGAACTCCTGGACACCATGCACATTTGCTAGTACACTAATTTTTCGACATCTCTTGAAGTAGTGCTTTGGGTTACTTGTAGCCCAAGCCCCAAGCACCATCTGCACCGAATATTGTGGGTCTACACTCCACAAGTGTTCCGTGAGCCTGCTTCTTGTATTTCCACTTGAGGCTCCTTTGCGATCCCTGGTCTGTCGACTGGTGGGTCCCTATGAAGGTAACTATACTTTTCCTTGGGCTTCCCTGGTTGCTCCAGACATGCCCTGGCTCCCCACCAAGTCCCTCAGACCTTGCTGATCTGCACCAAAGCATTTCTTTACTTCCTACGTGGGTTGCTGTTACCAAGGCTTCTTGGGTTCAATCCGGGCACCAACACTGCAGCTCTCAACATCCTTTGTGGGACTGCTTTATTCCAGATCCTGGTTGTTGTTGATGCCTCCTGGTCCTTGTGGCTGAAGAGTAAAGCTTCACCTGAAATCACCCGACATCGGTGGGCATCTGCCTATCGTGCTCCTGGTCACTGGCTAGTGACCCAGACTCTGTCCCCTCTTTTTTCAGGTTCTTCTCATCTTCGATCCAGGCTTGGATCCACCCGGACACTTTCCTCTTCGACGGCAGCAGCACTTTGCAGCAGATCGCCATTGGAAACTACGACGATTCCCGACACTAAAAGACACCTATGCACCCAGCTTCCCTGGGTGAGGTAACTTAAGTACCCTGGTGCTTCCATGGGTGTTGGCCCTAGAACCCCTTTAGTCTAAAGAGGTTTGCTCTAAGTCCTCTCCGAAGTGTCCCTTTTCTTTAAATTTCCAACAACGACTTTCCCCATTGAAGTCAACAGTGATCCGCGGCTGTGTTCAGACACTGCACGCGTCCCCTGTGGGTCCCCTGTGTCACTACCTTTGGTGGTTCCTTGTGGGCCCAGCACTTCTACAGTCACTAGGCCTTGTGTCTAGTCAAGTCGTGGTCTTATACCACTTTCTTAATATATGGTTTGGTACGCCCCTAGTACTCAATGTAAATTGTGCTAATTTACTGTGTGCTATTAAGTTTACTGAATGTACTTTTGCCTCCAGCCTCATAAAGAGACTAGTGGGATGTGTTTAGAATAAATACATATATTTTATATATATACCTGGTGTGGTTCTCCTTTCATTTGGTCATTCACGAGATTTTAGACTGGTAAAACAAACTGCTTTACATTCCTCCAAGACTTAGCCTGAAGGCTGCTCTCCACAGCTACCACTAGGATAGCTTTCTATGAAGGTTATCTATAACCTCCCATTAATAAGGGTAATTTGGACTGGTGCAAGGTGCCCACTAGAGTAGTGGACAGCATATGCCAGGCCAACTTCTCACAGTCATGTGGTTGTAAAAGCACATCTTTCCAATCTTCTATTTTTTGGGTGATGCATCTAGCTTTTCTGTCAGAGGGCAATGTTTTGTTCTGTACCTCCATTGCATGCCAGTGGTATATTATTTCTTGCAACTGAGACACTTTACCTGGATTGGATTTTTAGTTTAATTGGATTGATCAGTTGTGTTTAAGGTGATGTGAAGCACTTTGATGGGTGGTTGGTTGTCAATGCTTCCATTAGCATTTCTCTGCTATTATTATAACAATTTTTTATTTATTGATGATGCGTCAATGCTTTTCAGCCATAGTCGGACTCTCTTTGTCTGAGCTGTAACATTCTCCTTCTTTTGCCTCTGAAGTATACTATGATACTGAGTATTGTTCTAATGTTTCTTACCCATGGCTTTGAAGTTTATTTAAAAAAAGTATTTTTAAATTCAGGTAGAAGTTGTCACTTGCCTTAGTTATCAGGTTTATATCACTTACCTAACCTCCTAGACAAATTCTCTGACCATCTCCTCTGTCTGACATGTCCACACAACCCTATTCGGTGATTTCAACCTCCCAGAAAATCCAGGCATGAAGAAAACCAAAAGACAAATGCCTCAACTGCGTCATCACTGCATATCACACAACCATCACATTCCAGGGACACATTATCCACCATCAAATTCAAACCTGGTAAATTCATTAAGTAGACTTACCACATTACTATCCCAATCACTCTTTTCACTTTCGAATTAACTGATCAAAGGCCAAACGAATAACAACAAACCTTCAGATCTTTTAAGGATTTCTCCATTGACAAATTAAACCTTGAACACTTCTCTTGTTCTACACATCCGTTAACAAAAAAATTGTAAACAACTTCACTGCATTTATGGAAAACCAAATGCATTCCCAAACTTCCAAATAAATCAAGAAAGGGCCTGTTAAAATCTTCACCATTCTTATACTGCCAAACATTGCTGACAACTGGAAAGGAAGAAACATTCAACCCTGATTACTTAACACAACTGAAGTCCCTACGAGCATTTTGAAAACAGCACATCACATCAGCCAAAGCACAGTACTATGTGAGTGCCATCAATGAAGCCACCAACTGAAGCAGAACACTCTTTAAGACAATCAAGCATTGCATCAACCCTGTATCTGATCCTCCTATCACACACTCTACAAACAAAAGTAATGTCATCAGAATCTTCTTCAGTGAAAAATACAGAATATTTGATACCACATCAATACAACCTAACTTGCTTCACCCCTTACACCCACCCTTCTGCATAGCATTCCAAAAAAGTCATCCTTCCAACCACTGGTTCTCACACATCTCACTACCACCCTCAAGTCCCTAAAGTCACCTAATAAGAAAGCGTACAGCTCTTTTCCTGTTGAGAAACTCTTTCATTCCTACTTGCCAATGCCTAACTTTCTCAATGCATCTTCCCAGAGCTTCTCAAGACAAAGCAGATCATTTCACTCCTTAAGAAAGTAATGTAGGGGTTAATGACCCTATCAAATACTGACCCATCTTTAACCCTCTTCTAATCAAGACAATCATTGAAAAAGCAGTCAACATGGAACTCCAACATCACATCAATGTCAACCATAATCTGCATGACTACCAGTTCAGCTTTAGAGTGTGCTGCAGCGTGATGATGGCTTTTTGTTTCTTTTGAGAGTTATATATAGTTAGAACTTGACCCGAAGGTATCAAGTATCAGAGTGCTTTACTTGAGCACCAGTTAAGTTGCACAAGGACAAATTAATTTTTGTTAGGTATGGGGAGATTAAGTGAATTGGCCAGAATCACAGGATGTTGAGTGTCATTGCCAAGACTCGAACCCGGTTCCCCAGATTTGAGATCGATCGGCCTAGCCCATTAAGCCACATCCTCTGACTTCCTTTACAAATTATAGAGAACACCTTTTTATTCACTAAAAAAAATGTCTCCTGAAAGCGACTTCTTGCACTGTTGACCCTCCAACCCTTGTACGCAACCTGAAGTGTTAAGTGAGCTTCACTTGTTTTCCACCCATCTATCCAATAGACTCCAATTCCTTCATACGGGGACTTTCAGATCCAAGAAGCTACCTGTCCCCAAAGCATATCCTAGTGTTCCATGACCAACACACCCAAGATACATCTCCTATTGTAAGTTTCCTCAAATGCTGACCTATAACACTTCAAACACAGTCTGCACCTCACCCAGCCCTGGACATTCAAAGCCTATACGAAGCTTAACCACACCAAAACTCAGTTCCTGATGCTTGCTAATATTCAGCAACAGCTCGTAAAAACCTGACTCAAAGACATGAATTGGGACAGATTCAAAGCTTGACTTTCTCCCAACCCCAAGTCATTCAGATTTGCCATGAACATTGATCTCATAGAAAATCAAAATGGCCTCATACCAGTTTCATGGTCCTCAGTCCATGCACTCTTTATACAACAACACTCCTCTGCAAGGTTCTGGAGAAATATGACAATATCACCCCCATCATGTTGGAACGTCACTAGCCTGTCCTATGTTCAAAATTGCTGCATTATCTACAAAGCCATCAGAACAGCAACCCAACTTACCTGGCTGTCAAGCTCCCTATCTACATTGGCATCAGTACACCTGTAGCCAAGACAGCATGAGACAGGTGACGAAGAAAGGCAAAAAAATAAAAAAAACACCCATGATCTGGAACAACATTCCAGTATCAATCAAGACCACTTTAATCCTCCTCCAATTTTGAAAGTGCTGTAGGCACACTTTAGTCAAGAACATTTCATTAAAATGCATTGTAAGCCCACTTCCCTCCTCAGAATCCAGCTTTACATCCAATGACTCATTGAAGGTATTTTTGCCTCTGATTCTGTAGAGTACTCCATACAATTTCGGCTATGTTTATGCCATAAAAATACCACATACATAAATACAAATATGCAATCATGATAATACCATCTTCACATGTGTTTGAAGTAGTTGTAAGAGATATGAAAGAGGAACATGTTCTAATTTGCCATAAAAACGAACTGAGCACAACGCATTTCTCATAAGGAAAATACATAAAAATATAATCAATCCTAATTCTCAGTTAGGAGGAAGGCCTGTTCCATTTATTTGATATGTTGCCATTTACCATCCTTTCCTTGTGAAAAATAGAAGGTTTTACCACAAAACAATTCTGCTTTCAAAATGTGAAGTATTTACAAAAATTCAAATCTTTCTTATTTTGCCAAGTTGCTGGAAAGAATGATAACTTGGTACAAGGTGATATTTGTTTAGGAAAACCTCCTTCTAAGTTATTATCTACTATTTCCCTTATAAGAGAAAGGTTCTGCTGATTTCTTTTTTAGTGCACCATCACCAAGTAACTGGTCTCAACCTCTTTCCACCTAAATCACATTTATTCTCCTATCTGTCCCAAAGTTTCCCCCAATTCCTTTATGATCTTTAATATGTTAAAATCTCTCTCCGTCCTCTTGACTCTTGTCCCCTGAAACTGGGATTCCAGTTCCATAATCATGAGAAAATAGATTATTAGTTGAGGTGAATGGTAGTCCAATGGTAGTAAGAAGGTTGCTATTCTTGTTAGGTCCAGTAAAGGTTTCAATAATTTAAACCAAAGCTCAACCCTTGGTAGCTATGGCACAGAGCAAACAGGCTTAATGTAAGAAAATGAATACAGCATTTAGAAGTACCAAAACAGTTAAAACACAACATAGTAAATACCCCACTCCAATTTATAAAAATCGAGAATACTTAATGAAACAAATGGCACCCAAATGACAAAGATCCAATAAGGGAACCGTTGATATGAATTTTTAAAGGTATAAATGAAAATAGCGCCAAAAAGTGTTAAGCGCCAGCTGCGGCCAACTGGCTATGCTTGACCAGAACCTATTCGTGATTTAAAGGCTGATTGCACTGGAGTGTGGTTCCGATAGAGAAACCAAGTTCATCCCAGTCGTATGTTCTATCTTCTGACTTTGAGATGTCTCTGAGATGGAAATCAAATATCCTCAACTGGGCAGGGAAGCAGGCCATGGAGGACAAGGACTCAACCAGTTCTGATAGACATCAGACAAGGCCCCACTGAATATAAGACTTTTGGTGGGAAAGTTCTGAGCTGGAGAAGTTCATAATTTGCACCAAACAAAGGAATCTTGCTGCCTGGAAATTTTTGGCACCTACTCCTGGTGAAGAATTCCATGTTCTGACTTAGTCACTGTTTTTGGAGCTCAAATTCCTTCAAGGCAAGGCCTAAAACAGTGGCTGAACAGGGCTAGACTAGCCTAGGTATCATCTTCCTGAACTCCTGCCGTAAACAGATTTGCTGCTTATGAAAGCTCAGAGTAGGAGCACCCTAAATTTTTGGGCCAGTGGCAACCTAGCTTTATCAGATTGACTAGGCAGGTTTTTCCGGTTCTACAGAGGGCTTGGAGTCAAACAGTTTCTAAGTCTCCGGTTTCTCAGGATATCAGGAGGAGAGCATTTTTTCACAGCCTAGAGTACCAGGACCTCAGGCACAGCACTTGAAGTTTAGGACTCATTTCAGCTGAACCCTCCAGCAGTGTCCCGGTCAGGCTTAGTTGTACCTGTTCAGCTGGGCTCTTCAGGATAAAAAAAATCTATCAGCTTGTTGTGTCACTGTAGCTTATCAACTGACCCTTGCAGTCCATTTCTTTGTCCTGAGTATAAATGGCAGCAGTTCAAGCCTTTAAGGTCTCCTCACAGATCTCAACAGGAGGTGCAGTCCTTCCGTCTTCCACAGGTCAAGTAATGTGCTAAAGAGTGCGCCCAAGGGTGCCACATTTATGTCTGCCACTCCCATGTGGGATAAGGGTGACTCCTGGCCCCTCCCTAACCATTAAGAAAAAGGTTCTCTGTGTTAGCCCTATCCACTTTTGTAGATGTTCCTGTGTGCCTTACTGCAAACAATCTCACAGCGACCCCCTCTACCTAACATCAACATGGCAGAACCTTTCCTCCACCCTAGAGAGTTGGGCACGAAAATAAGCCCACCTCTGTGGTCTCTCAAAACTGGTCCTAGAGGGCATCCTCCCCTACTGGGATTGGTGTCTGGCTGGCTAGAGGGACAAATCAGGGGGCAGGCCCAGGTAATATGTACATCTTCCTTTGACAGGATAAGCCTTTTTGAAGTTAAGTAAGACCCTGGGCTAAGCCCAGATGGTGTTCCTGTTAGAGGAACAGAACACCTGCTCACACCAAAGTCTTATCCCTGGAAGTAAGTTCAAACCTCATTAAGGGGCTACTCAGTTCCTGGGTGACAGTACGAAGTTTATGCAAATAGGCTTCTAGAGACTTTAGGCAGATACAAGGAGGCTTTCTAGCATACCCGTTTGTAAAATCATTATTATATAAATTTCACTTTGAAAATTAATTGAGCTTGTAATAAATATTTTACCAAGTCCAAGAATCTACATTGTAGCTGTTTCCAATGCAGAAATAACATCTTTAAATGTAATATTAACTCTCAATGTTGTCCTATGGAACGGATTTTACTGCTACAGTGAACAGGAATACTGGTGCCTTGTCACTGTAAGACATGTTTGACATTCAACTTTTACATGTCCCACTTTTAGACACCATGCACCATGTCTATTGAGCATCAAGGCTTACTTAGGTTGTGACATTAATATTTAAAAGGAAGGCTTGGGCATGTCAAAAATGGTGATTTCCACAGGTTGTATTTGCAGTCAGAAACTGTACATCCATGTTACTAGTGGCAGGCCTCCAGTCATGCTATGCATTGTCACTTTAGTGGTGGCATAATATGTACTGCAGTTCACTAGTGACAATTAACTTCCAGGTCCTGGGTACACTTTGTACCACATACTAGGCACTTTAGGGCTTTGCAGATCCATACTGACAAGAGAAAACATACTATGCTGACCTGCTGCTCTCACAGAGCTACTGTCAATCTGTTGTCTTCTCTTGCTCTCAGTGTGAGTGGAAAGTGCAGCTTTAGTTAGGGAAAGGGGTAAGTATAAAGTGACTTTTCAATTTGTGCTGAAGAAAGAGGTAAATAGTCAGGAGGTTTGAGGTGGGTTGTAGGAGGCCAGGTATGTTGTCGTGTTTACTTTTGGGTGGGGGAGAAGCTATATGCTACTTATGAAACAGACCAGGATAAAGAGAGCCAGATGGAGAGGTAGATCATTCAAGCATCTGGCCCGGGCCTATGAAACTCCGTGCCTAGGGAAATGTGCATACTTACTGATGAACTGGCATTTAGGAAAAACCTCAAAACCTGGATCTTCCCCTAATCTTCTATGCAACCTCAGCCAGTTTCTCTCAGCGCTGGGAAGCCCTTGGGCAGCTATGCACTCTATTAATCCATAAACATAAACATATGCAGAAAGTGGTAGGGAGGGGTGCAGGATGCCATTATTTGTTTGTAAATTGTGGTGGAGGAGGGTAAACGTAGATTGTGGTAGGGGGCAAGGTGTCCAGTTTATTTCTATCTATGGGTGGCTCTCCCATTACTCCTCTGCACTTTGTACAAGTTGAAAGCAGGAGCAGGGGATTTATGGGTGCAATATATAGCACATAATTAAAGCTAGATAAGAAGTGTATAACAGATGTCTTTCACATCACGGCTCTGAGTCGCATCATAGATTGCTTCAGTTTTGCTTCTGTTATCTATTTGTTTACCCCTCAGTGAAAAACATTGCTATTATTTATTATTATAATTTTATATATTGAAGGTCAGGTCATGTTTATTGCTGTATTCAGGATTTAGTAGAGTCTACAAGACTGATAATATGGCTTCTGCAAAAGAATGGAAGTCTGGTTTAATATCTTCCAGCCTGTTTTGGTCACAATGTCACTAACTGGGAGTGTCCAACTGATTCTACATTGAGCTTGGCACTACAGGTAGACACATTGACAAAACCACTATGTTTGAGTGTTTGTATTACTGAAGGTGACCTTATTATTGCTTCATACTTACACAAAGAGTCTGCATTAGTGTCACGGTTCGCGGGGGTACCGGTGTACCGGGATACTCACTTCCGGGTGGAAGTTGTGTCCCGGTCTAGTCCTGGGCAGTTGACCTGGGAGCACTGTAGCACTTCCGGGGGAAACACTTAAACATCGCGTTTTCCGCCGGCTCAGTGCTTTGAATTCCTGACTGGATGCTCCTGAGACGCGGAAGCCATTGCCGGAGCTGAGACGCGTCAGTTACCTGCTGGACTACGCCACGCAGGAGCGCTATCTGGTGTTTATTTCAAGCCGCGCTGGGCGCTGTTTGTTGCCAAGTGTACGCCGCGCCGGAGCGCTTATCTTTGCATTTCTTGAACTTGCGCAGGAACGCTTATTTCAGTACTATTCAGGGCGGTATCTGTTTTTCCTCCCTTAACACTTGCCATGCCGGAGCGCTGCACGGGTGTCAAGGGTCTTTTGCACAGGAGTACTTTGCTTTGGGTTTTTTGTTTACTGTTGGTTTTCCCATCGCGCAGGAGCGCTGTTATGAGGAGATGCTTGCTAAGCAGGAGAATTGTATATAGCTTGTTTTTGTTATCAGGGATGCCATAACATTCTTGACTACATTCTAAAGACACGTTACACACGCAGAAGCGCTTTCCTTATGGTTTCAAGTACTTAAGGCGCAGGAGCACTTTCCTTTGGTTCAAGCTTGGGTGCACCGTGCAGGAGCTCCTCACCTGCACTATCCTTATCAGGAGCTGAACTGCTGTTTGGGTTCCGCGACCTCCAGAAGCACTGGTGAGTCCCCGGAAGGGCATTAGTTCTGTGTGTGTTATGTGGGGTGGTTCCTTTCTGATGTAGATCTGTTTCTGATTCGGTTCTTTTCTGGTTTCCAGCTGGCACCGGATAACCGCAAGCTCCACACCCTCGTTCAACCTCTACACCCTGGCTCCCTTCCCTGCGTCCATCTCATCCCTGCTGGGTTTTAACCTTCCACGAGGGTCCGGTGGGTTCAGGGACAGGTGCTCTTGTCGTCTCTGCGGAATTGCTTCACAAGCAAGGGTAAGTCTTGTGGGGCACCTGACAATTAGTGGCAATTTGGAATATTCGATTTTTGTTGCATTGCGTTATGCTTCAGCTGCTGGCCTTTTCTTCGGATTCCTCAAACGTATCCAAGACACAATGACCCATTTATTTACAGGTACAAGAATATTTTGCCATGTTTTTACAAAGTTTGCAGCATGTCACTGGTTTCAGAAACGAAAGTGAAATAATTATAAAGTTACCTGCGTTTATCACAATGCTTTCCACCTGAATAAAAACCTCACTTCGCGTGCAAGATATTTTCCTGCAAGGTACCAACAAAGGTGTTATACTGTTCCATTCATATTCTCTTGATTCAAGAGACTGTGGATCTGTGAAAGGAATGTAGTTGCTGCTGATTTCCTTTGAAGAATTCCGTTATTGCACCTACATTCTCACAAGAAACATACCTCCTCAGAACGCAAGCTGAGGACCTGGTTGTTCATTCAGCTGTAAAACGATTTCCAAGCCTGGGGAGTCATACATTTGTCCATGTAACCTGGAATAGTGATAGATTTATAGGCTAATCACTCACTATGTAAATGGCTTAAGCTTAGAGTAATTGTAAGTGATTTTATCTCTATATATACACATATATACACACTCGTACACACACACACACACATATATATAGATCTCTCTCTATATATATATATATATTTCCTATGGAAACTAGGTCCTAACTATAACTACCTACTGGCGACTGCCAGTAGGTAATTATATATATATATAGTTATGCTGCTGTGTTGCTGAAATAAACTATCAACTCACGGAATTACTGGGTCTGCTGTTTTCTTGTGGTAGCACGATGTCAGACTGCCTCAAGTGCTGAATGCCTTGCTGAAAACCCGTGGTGGATATAATATATATATATATATATATATATATATATATATATATATATATATATATATATATATATATATATATATAATTACCTACTGGCAGTCGCCAGTAGGTAGTTATAGTTAGGACCTAGTTTCCATAGGAAATCCGCAACATTCTATTAGGAATAACTTTGGCGCTGGTCGACGAATACACGCACAATTCTCCAAGAAAATGGCCTGTTCTGCACCGCTCCTTCCCTGAACGTTTCTATGTGATTCGTCAAGCGTGGTTGAGAAATAAGGGGGGGTCCCAAAACGTGTTTTCCCCTTGCAATTTTCCATAGGGACCTTTCAGCCCAGCTACAGCCCGAACTGTTGAACGGAATTACCACCAAATTTGGCAAAAAGGTAGAGTTCGGTTTGCAGATTACACTTTTTGTTAAATGGTGTAAATCCGTTCAGTAGTTCCTTAGAAAATCAAAAGTAAAATCATAGATATATCTAGAAATGAAGTACCGTACTCTGTACTGAACTCTGTACCTTCCAGAGCAAAAGCTTTATGCTAAGTGGCTGTTAACACTCCAAACTAGGAAGTGTTGGCAGTCATCTTGTGCCTCGGTAGAACCAAGGCACAAGAAAGCAGTGAAACAAATGTGCAAAACACGCAAAGGGGCCAGGGTAGAAACACCCTGATCCCCTAGGCCTGCTCAGGGGGTCCCACAAGGACCCCCAAAGCCCCCCAAAAAATTATTCTTTTTTTTAAAAATCGCAGGATACGTGTAGGTACGCGTACCCCGTGGAGGGAAAAAAAACCTGGTCTGATTTTTTTTTTGTAATTAGCCCCCGGGGGGACCAAATCCCAGGGGCGTAATAAAAAAAGTGTGGTGGGCCCCAATTCCCCCCACACTGCCCTGGGGCAAAGTAATTATAATAACGGGGAGCACATGGCCCCCCGCAGCCCAGGGGACCGCCACCCCCGGGCTTGCATTTGAATGATGGGGGGCCTCTAAGGCCCCCCGAGCCCCAGGGACTGCCCCACACCCCACACACCCCGGGGACCAGCACTTTCCCGGGGCACTAATATTTAAAATAGGGGGGTCCATGACGGACCCCCTAGCCCCAGGGACCACAACCCCCTGGGACTTTTAACTAGTGGGAGGGGGGCCGCGCGGCCCGCCTCCCGGAGCCCCTGATGGCCCTGGGGACTGCCACCCCCGAAGGCCAGCTCCTGCAGTGTCCCAGGGTGCCTACCCCCGGGACACTGCTGTTTGCTATGGTTTTTGAAAGAGAGAGCAGGAAACCTGCTCTCTCTTTCAAAAACCAAAGCAGATTGCTTTTCTGCATGGGGAGCAGCATGTTAGCTGCTCCCCAGGCAGAAAAGCAGTGCCGGCTCCCGCAGGATGCGGGGAGCCGGCAGGGACTGTGGGGGGCTTGGGGACCCCCCATGACCCCCAACGAGGAGGGCCAGGCCCCGGGGGATGGGGTCCCCGGGCCAGAAGTGGTCCGGGAGGGGGCCACACGGCCCCCTCCCAAAAAAATAAAGAAATAAAGAAAAAAATGACCGGCCCCGGGGATGGGGTCCCCGGGGCCAAAAGTGGGCATAGGAGGGGGGGGCAAAGCAGTCCCCCTCCTAATTAAAAATGTAACAAAAAAAAAGGCCCATGCCCCGGGGCATGGGGTCCCCGGGGCAGAGTATGCCCTTGGGAGGGGGGCCCATGGCCAAAAAAAAAGAAAAAGAAGGGGGGCTACACAGCCCACCTTCTTAAAAGCGAATAAAAAAAAAAGACGGATCGGGAGGAGGCCCCACCCCCTCCCTGCACCTCTCTGCAAACGCGCCCTCTGGTATTACGTAAATTGGTGCATTTCTACATCAACTACTGTGGTCTTCCAGGAAAGTTAAATAAGCAAGTTCAGTAAATGCAAAACACAGTTTTAGAGGGAAAGCAGAGGTGCTACACTACTGTTTAGCAGTGTGTTGTACCACAATGTGTTCTATAAAGTTATTCAATCACCCTTGTTAGCACAACACAACGTTTACACTTGCTGGTTCCATTGTGACGTGCAATGGAACTCCCTGAGTGTATAAAGGTGACTTCTTGGGATGCCTATGCTTGTGGCTCCTTTTGGTAATTATATAAATAAGCTTTAATTTTACGTAAACCTTCAGAGCATCATTTATTACCCTCTGATACTTCACAGTGGTATAGGGAACAGAGTCCTAAAGCCAGCAAAACCAGACAACAACAAAAACAAGGGACCATGTCAAAATTATGGCTTTTCGTATAACATCTTACTACTTGTAGCTCCATTGATACTCATGACATGGCTAGATACTTGGACCTCTCACCTTTCAAAAGTGCACATGGGATTGACATTACTGTGAAAATGTAGTATACATGTACTTTGTTCACTCTCTAAACCACTATAATACTGTAATTTCTGTTATTTTATCACCTCCATTTTTCAACTGGTTTGGATCTCTGTGTATTGCACACCGATTATTGTATTTCACCCATTTATTTATGTAAAGTACTACAACATCCTTGTAGATTACTTTTGTGCTATACAAAAACCTAAAAATAAATAGATAACTTCCTCAATACATATATACACTCCTTTTTTTCTATTAACATTTGAGAAGGTCCCTTCTCCTCTTTTTGGGAACAGTGGCACATAAAGTGCTACAAACATACATGCTATGAAATTAAAATAAAAGTATATTTATAATATTAAACACAAATGACAAAGAATTAGATGGTAATAGGCCCCCTCCACTGCCTCTCAACACTAAGGAATGTCCTGTTGCTGTCACAATATTAAATAATAATTTGCTACACCCAAGTGTAACAAGCAATTACACTGTGCATATTCTGACAGTATTTTATTAAAGTACTTTTTTATGGGATGCAATAGAGAAAGGTCTTAATGATTTGGATAGCAAGTTCCTTTAGGACAGTTCTAGAAATGTAATAACATATATATTCATAGGTCCCATAATTTGGGGGGCAAGAAGTGGCATCTAAAAGGAGGCGGGATTACAAAGAAATTGGCAACCTGAAAAAATGTTATAGTAAATATGTTGTGGCTTGAATAATTGCTACGAACACGCTGCATATTAACATAACATAGTGCATTAAGGCACCTGCTGCAGATATCCTTGTGTACAGAGGAAATTATGTTGTATAATCGAGGTAAGATAACTCTTTTTATCAATGCACTTGCTGGAGGGATCTGCAGTTTTGTCACAGCTGCAATGCATAGTGTGAAGCTGGAAGGTCAAAGGTTTGTATTCTATATAGATAACTCAGTGGGTAATGTTTTTGCTGCAGACATACAGATGTGACCTGTAGGCCATAAGTTAAAATCGTGTACTGTTGCTTAATGAGTTGTAAACTGGCATCAAAGGAGCATAGGTTGGTAATCTTACAATTTTTCCTCAATCTTTATTTATATCAAGGTTCCAAAGTAGGTTTCCTTAATGCAGTATGAAAAGGGCTTCTTAGCAAGTGCTCTATGAATGGTTATTAGTGTAAATACTCAGAGACAGGGGGGTCTGACATTCTTACAGTTCATTCTTATGCATACAACAATGCTTAGAAAATTCAAAAACCAACCAAAATCATAGTTTATCTTTTGAGCATTTGTTAAGTGGCAAGCTGTCTTTGTTTCATGGTATCTAGGTGTGAGATGTCGGCCCGGGAACAAAGTAACCCATACCAATAGTGCTGGAACGGATCCGGTTAAAAAATAGCTGCAGGTCCTGGATCCAGGTGGACCTCCTCACTTCCAGCACTGGTTGGAAACACATTGTAAAACTAGATCATTAGTACAAAACGTTTCAGGATCCCCACTACTACTGATGCCTATATCATATCTTTTTTATTTTGGTGAACTCTTGCCTTGGAGCAAAGAACTGAACAATCAAATTCTCAAGTCTAGCACTTACTGTGGTTCAAGATGTTCCGTCCTTTCTTGAAAATATCAAGATAGGGTTATGCTGAATCTATGTGCTACCTAGTTTATAAGATGACACTTGATCGGTGGAGCATGGACTTCCTCGTTTTTCAGCATCCTGACTACAAAACAAATGTAAGTGCATTTCACTTACTTTCTTGGTGCATCTGTTTAATCCAGTCCTCACAACTGGAAAGGAGTTTAAACAGATGTGGAAAATAGCTTTTATGCAGTCCTCCCCACATCCATAAATTTGTAATTCAGTACGTTACAACTACAAAGAACTCGACAGATTGTTTACCGCTCACTTACCAAACAACATAAGATTGAAGTCCTGCTTAACCAATATACCCTACCATTTTAGTTCTCTGGTTCTATCCTGGTAGCAAGGGGGCTTGTTACAATGTTTCATCTACCCAACCCCAAAAAGCAGCACGTAGAGTTTGGACTATGGAATGATTCATGTTTAAAACAGGTATGTTGTATGGTTCCAATGTAAAAACCTAAGGTCTAGTGAGTTCCTGTGAATTCCCGAGATGTACTAACCTGCATTACCATCAGGACTGTGTCTTTCCCTCTCTCGCTTTCTGTCTCTGATACCCCTCTTTTCCCCAGGGTAGCATTGTATCTGCATGTGAATGCCTTCACTCCTGAGAAACCGGGACCAGTCTCAAGTTCTGACACTTAGTGCTCATTAGAGTGATTTTGATATTTGTATCCATCCTGGTTCTAACAGACAAAGCTTTGAGTCAATCTTAGCCAAAATAAGGAAAAAGCCTTGCAAGGAAGCCATAAAGTGTGAAGGGAAAATTACAGATTCCTGGTTCACTGGAGGTTTTCTTAAGAGACTTAGGGGTCAGAAGGACACTTGATGGAGAGGGTCGACAGCATTCTTTAAAAGACAAGTATTGACAAAATCAATAGGCCTGACCTGCAGTTATCGTTATATGCCTGACCAATTGGCTTTCTCTATTCTTTTTGTAATTGGTGTCTGTTGTGTGATATGTTTGGAAGAACGAACAGAAAACAAGCATATGAAAAAGATAATTTAATTAAGATGAAAATTAGGTAAATATAACAGCTGTATGTGCAAAGATTTATGTGAAACTTAAAACAACAAGATGAAAATGACACCCATTTCAAATGTTGCAAGCTGCACTAGGCAGCCACAGTTATTAGTATAGGCCATAGAAATGCTTAAATTAATGTTTTCTTTAGCTAAAAGTGAACTCAACAATGTTGAAAGGTGCATAATACAATTTAGAAACATGACCGTAATGTGACATGCTAAGAATGTTCACCATAACTACAGAATGTTCTAGTTTAACAAATATATTAAATGTTGCTAAGAACCATCTGATTGTGATAGCTAAACTTCCTATTTACCCCATATTTCACATAATGCTTGAACAGAATAGTTGCACATTTTAAAACAGCATTTCTTGTACGTGTTAATGAAATGCATTACTATACAGTATTTTTGCCTGTTTCTCTTCTTTAGCATAGTTCATTGTTTATGCGATGAAACATTAACATCAGAAGGCTAAAACTGTGTTTGATGTCTATGGTAACCGAGGTCTAGTACCCAAGAAGGTATGTACGTAAGATGTCAGTAACAAACTTTGTGATAAAACTTTGCAAGCTGTATGTTATATTGTGGGAAAGAAAGAGCTGAACTCACTCTCAAATGATGTTGCCTGATTGGATCAGAGAAGGAGGGACCTGCTACACATTTTGCAACATTATTTTTGTAATATATATTAATGCATGTTTCTAGGTAAATCTGTTTAGAACGCACAATGATTTTCCATACAGCTATTCCCAAGGACCCAATCCCTTGCCCCCCTTTGACAGTTGAGGCTACAGCGGCTGCTGTTCTTACTTTGCCTTATTATTGATGCTCGACTTTGTCGGATTGCTACTGCAACTGTATGCTTTTGTTCTAATTTTTGAGACTCGGCTTAGTTCCATCAACTACTCTTTATGGGAAGTTCTTCTGCTTTAATCTGATTTTGAGCTTTATGCTCTCTCATATCTCACTCTTTTCCTTTGAACTCAAGCTTTTCATGAGTTCTACTGACCTTAAATTGATCCTGTTCTTTAGAATAGGGATTTCAGTCCTTTATGGAACACGCTTAATGCATTATTTGTTTAATTGTTCTGACCATATCTTTTTGATGAGATTTCTGTAAACCTACTTGATTTATTGAATAATTTGAATAAAAAGATACTTACTAATCTATTAATGAGAAATAAAACTTTTAAAAATCTTTCAAACTCTCATCATTGACTGAACTTGGAATTGTCATCGTGATTTAACTTATGATGATAAAATAGCTACTGGTTCAAAGCACGGTGACAAAGATCTGTCACTTGATGCGATTGGTACTTAGAAGCCATCACGGACTGGAGCTCAACCTTGAACTTGATAGTAAGAAAAGGTTGAACCATATCTTTTACATTTTGCATCATCTCCTTGCTTCACATTCAGGCGCAGCCAGCACAGTTAACAGCAGTGGTAGGGTGGGATGGGGGTGGGGCGGAGCGGTGGGGGGTAAGTGGACAGATAATGGGGTAGGGAAAATACAATTTAAAAAAATGTAAACCACTTACTGTGCGCTCACTGCATCACTGAGACGGCGATGTGAGTGGTTTTATGTATTTTTTATATTACTTTCCTTATCTCATCGCCTGTCCAAGTACCCCCACCCACCCAGCCCTGGCCTACCCACACCACCATGTTATCTGTGCCGGCCACATGTGATCACATGCAAGATCTTTACGTACATACATGCCATACCTAGATACACAGACGGATATCAGTTGGATACATGGATAGATTAATGGCTATGTTCAATGATGAATGGATGGTTGGATGGCAGTGGATAGTTAAATGGATAGATGTTTTTGCATAACTGCATGGTCCAAGTATGGTGGCGGGCGAATGCTTTGGGTTGCTAGATGGATTTGTATGAGTGAGAATGGAAAGATCTAGCCAGCTACCACAAAAGAGGCATAGCAAACATCCATAGTGCAAGATCTTCTTACCTACAGTGTAGGTCCAGAACACGTTCAAGCAGAGCAGGCATATGTCACACAAAACATTCATAGTACACGTAACGACAGTGTAACTTTCCTTATACGGAATTCAGATGTAGACGAACACAACCAAGCCTTGCTTTGAACTTTTGCACAATGTAACTGAAACGGATCCCAGTTTACTGCTCACTTAACCCTCTTACCCTTGGGTCTATTATGATGTCCTTGTCTTTTGTGAAGGCACCCATCATAAGTGCAGGATTTATAATCTAATGCTAATCCCAAAGGCACAACTAAATGCCGTCTCTAGGTGGTTTCAGTAGCTTAATACTTGTACCCTGAAGGATTAGTACTCTCGGAGGCAGGAGAAGCAACCTTTTCTCAGTCTGTGCTCACATATGACAGGCTCTTCAGTCCATCCCCAAGTCCAGGTCACTGCAGAACAGGTGCAAGGACGCTACACAGGGATGTTCCATTTGCGGCAAATTAAAACAGTCTCTTCCTTTATGAAAGTAAGCACAGCTCTGTCTGTACACTATGGTGTGCCACAGGAGCCTAGTAGAGTCTCCTGCAGCCTCCTAGCGCAGATGGGAGAAGCCCAGTCAGCCAAATAGGACTCAGTTTAAGGGATGAGAATGAAAGGGTAAAATACAAATATGAAATTACTATGTGGATAAATTCTCACCTACTCCACTTCTGAGACATTTTCTGATTTTTTTTCAATCAGCCTAAAAACTGTGGATCTCCTCAAAGGGAGAACTAGCACTTTGGGGTTGTTTTTCCATGGACTGGGTACTGATTGTGTGTGCAGTCACTGGTTATTGGAGTTATGGGTCACAGCAGAGAAGTGCGAGGCGGCCGGCACCACGGGGTAAGTGAGTTTTTTTATTATTACTCCACCTACTGTGTGCTCCCCCACCGCCCCCCCACCCCCCCCCCCCAGTGCTTCCCATCGGCTTCCTGTCCCCCCAACTGCTCACCACCCTCCTCACCAGTATTTATCTGTGTCGGCCTCCACTGGGGCTGCTTCCTTTTTCTTCAAGCACAACATCATGGAGTTGCTGGCGGCAGATCCAGTGCATCCAGTGTATTGTGCAGTGTTCACAAATGACCTTCTTTATGTCAAATCCCAGATGTCTGCATAAATATATGCATTAAATAGATGTAAATGTAAATGTAGGTGTACTTATATAGCGCAAACTGTCACCCAAAGGGCATCCTGGCGCTTGCTTAGGGAACCCGTCCTGGTATTCCCCTGTGAGAGGCCCCGGCAGGGTCCACAAGGTGAAAGCCAGGCATCCCGCCGCGAGGGGCCGTTGTGGAGATTAAGCAAGCTATTGCCCAGAGTTGCAGAGTGAGACCCCGTGAGTCGAGTAGGCACCGGAGCGAGAATTATCGAGGCCGTGGAATTTTGAGCCCGAGACCCGCTGAGGCGGGGAATCGAACCCTGGTCCACGGTCGATCCCAGCATCCGGGTCTGCCGCCTCTAACCACTGAGCCACACTTCTCCACAATATAGATATAGAGGAAAGACTATATTTTCATTGTGCTGAAGATGAAATAACCTGAACATTCAAGTAATAGGAAAATACAGTTTAGGGACCTGAAATGCAATTTTAGATTTAGAGCCTTTCTAAGGCCAGCATAAAGAACTGTGAAAATAGAATTAAAACTGGATAATGGTGAGGTGTATACTTTTCTTGAGATGTCTACTGATAAGTGATTAAAGTATATGTCAAGACCTATTTTAAGATGAGACTGATTGGAGTAAGGTCCTCTTATTTTTTTATGCTTAGTCCCTGTTGAGTGAAAACAAGTTAGGCCAGATACATCACAAATTACATTACCACAATCATTGTCATGTATTACAAGTCACAGAATACATTGTTGTATTATCTTACAACAAGCCCTACACCATCAGCACAAATTCTATAATTGCATAAATGTATTTAAATATTAGAGCAAAGGTGTATTTTGGTACACACAAAATACTTTTGGTCAGATGTACTATTGTATTGCACGCAAAAAGCAGTTGCAAATTGCGACCAGTAACCTATTTTGCAAGTAGGCCTATGTCAATTCCACAACAAGGAATTGAGGGTTTTTGCAGAACAACATGCCAAATTAATATTCAACAGCAAATTAAGACTGCCTCCATTTGGCTATTATCACAGGGATAGAGGTTTGCAAAGGACAGTAGACCGCCATCCCTATGAAAATATTTCAAAAATATTTTCTTAAAGCAGCCAGAGTTTTTTAAAGGAAACAGGGCTGATTTAAAGTATAAAAGGTTGCTCTCTTAAAAAACTGAATTGACAGCAGGTCTGCCAACTCAACCTGAATCTGCCACCATGATTCCCAATGGGGGAGCGGTCCAAAGGGGACCCCTTCCTTTTTTTTTCACTTATCATCCCAGCTCGGGAGACGGTAACTGATCAATGGTTTGTGATGATTAAGGTTGCAAACCATTGATTCATAGTTTACGGATTCACAATTTGGAAGGGCATGCCTCAGACATGCCCCTTTCAAACTGAGAATTGGGTAATCATTCCTAAACCCATTTAATGATTTAGAAAAAAAGTTTAAGAATCGCTAAATGGATTTAGTAATTAAGAACAAAGGTTTTAGCAGTTGTAAAAACCCTCTGATTTAGGGAATCTGAGGGTTTGAGTCCAGCAAGAACCTTTCTAAATCTGGCCTTTTGTGTTTCAATTAATAGCGCTTTGTGAATGACTTGCACCGATTACAGAGTTCTCGGTACCTTGTACATATACATTTTCGACCTGACGTGACAGTGAATCCTCAGAAAACATTGTGCAGCCCTAGTAGCAGCGAATAAAACGTACCCCATGCACAGAGCTAGTGGCAGAACAATGCAGTATCAGCTCACAGATAAAAGAGCCACTGGGCGAACATCAATGCAAGCTCCTTGACATGCAGAAGTGGTGGCGTCTGGACAGCAGTAGTGCAAGTTGCTCCTGCCACATACAAACATGCAGACCAGGTGCAGCACAATTACAAGCATTGCAAACACCTTTCCACAACGAACAAGCACAACATTGGCAGCCATGATGACGGCTTGCTCCATATACAAAACTGATACACCATAGGGAGTAGAAGTGAACGATTCACTCCTGCATACAGACTGCCAGGGCAGCAGCACTGAAAGTTTACCCAGGACACAGGTGAAGCACAGGAAGCTGCTCCCCGGGCTCTACGTGGGATGAAAAAATCGGGGCGGGGGGTGTCTGTCAAAGGGGCGTGGCCGATGTAATTAAGGGCACAGATTAAAAACACATAAGCTAAATATCTGTGCCACCCGACTGGCATTTTGCTGTTTCTGTCATTGCATCCAGATATATTGAACAACAAGTACCATTATACCTACAGCAACCCAGGACTATTGGCTTTGTCAATGGTTGTTAGTAGCACAAGATACATAAGTAACAACTATGGCTTTGTTGAACATAATATTGTAAATGCTTCAGTTATGAAATGATGAGACTAGGAAAGAACTAAAAGGAGCTCTTTGAAGTTACATCAAAGTCTTTGAGGGGCTCTCCTGCTGCAGACTTGAGTTTTCTTTTTTACCTTGAGGGTGAGGGCAAAAATGGAGAGCCCAATGGGGACCAGTCTCAGGACCTCCATCTAAGAACTGCCGGTGCTGAGCACTGGCAAGACTCAGCCCACTTAAAGCCCTGGCTTCTCCCATACCCAGAAGCGGTGCAACACAGCAAGTGACCGCACACAATTCTTCCTCATGGAGAAGCAAGGCAGCATTATTATATATATAGACACGCACGTACGCGCGCGCACACACACACACACAGACACACACACACACACACCCACCCACACACACACACACACACACACACACTATGTTATGTGAAGCAGGTCACTTAAAAAAGCAGAGCCATTCATAAAATTCTGTGTGATCCATACTGAAGAATCCAGATACAAAAACAGATGTCGCGCCTCCAATGTTTTAATGCAGAAATCATTCCGTAATGGCCCATAACTAATTTAGCCACAGAGGGTGTACTTGTTCATTAACTGCTGCTCTTCTTAAAGACGAACCGCTCTGCAGACATCCAGCATAGTGTTCCCTAAAGCAGCCCTGTAAGCGTGACTGCATATCCAATTACAGAACCCGGAGAAGCAGTAAGCCCTCACCGAACCCGTGCGATAAACACAGGCCTCTTCATGGAGGCGCAGACCCGCACTCACGTGGACGCTATGACAGCTGAGGAGACTCTGGTGGGCTCGCCCATCTCTAATCCTCGCACGTAAGGACATTATCCTGTACATTTCGCTATGTAGAATCTGTTCCACTTTAAAGATGCCCCGTGGTGCGTTACCCTCACATAATGGAAAACATAAAACATAGCAGTTTTATAAAAGGAAAAATATTGTTAAAGGGAGCCAAGTGTTATGTGCTTGAATAACACAAAATCCTATATACTGTAAAATCCCTGGGGCTCAAGTGAGTCGCTAATCCTGTTTTCGGCAAAAATTGATTTATTTGGTCAGAATTAGAGGCATCCCAGAAATTCCATTTACATTTCATCTTCATAAACCGAATGTGTATATGCCCAAAAAACCAGGTCGGAATTCGCGGGAAATGGCGCACTCCCAGAGTTATTACCCATTCCAGATGATACACTGTATAATGGCCCAGTAAAGGTCCAGTACATTCTGTGACACCTTCTGGCATTATTACGCCGTACCATGCCGGGCATTCGTAATTGTCTCTTTGATTGGGGGTGTGGTAAAGCCTAGCACATTTCCCACAATGTCAAAAAGAGGGCCTCGTCTCTCCTAGAACAAGGCTGCGATTATTTATGTCACTCGCACCCTCTCTTCCCAGAAGATTCCAGGCTTTCTTTTAAAGAAATGTATAGCTTTCCCTGTGGTAAATTTGAGGGTGGTATGGCAAAGAGCATATGACATTTTCCCCTATATGTCAAATAACAACTTATACTATTTCTTCACAGGGTATGAATAACTGATGTCCGAATATTCCAGGAGATGATACTAAAATATAAAATTATAAATATTTGACTGTGAATTATAGGGATATTTTTCACAAAGACCAAAGCATTACAATATTTCAACTGGAGCAGGTATATTTCGGTAGACTCTGGATCCTGACAGAAAATGAATCTCACTAGTTGCTCCCACGGGTTATGTTTTGCACAAGTTGCCCAATAACGGGAAAGAAACCTTAAACATGATGCTCTGCTAATGAAGGCAACAAAACGTAAGTAGTGTATAACACCTATGGCCAATGCCTTTGGCAATGAGGTCCACGGTATGTGGCAGTTTCAACTAACTTGCAAGAAAACGTACATAAAGCGGCACATGATTTGATTAAATTGACATCATGCAGTATCTTTACTGCCAGCCATTTTGATAGTTTAACACACACTGATAAAAACAACACAACAGGTGTTTAAAAATACATCGATGTACAGAGTAAGTTTTAAACATTCATCTAATCTAGCTTAAAATGTTACTTGTCAACAATCATGATTTTGTCTGTCAAGGACCACCATTCTCCTAACACTGCCATTTGAACCTTAAGACAAAAATAGGCTGGGACCATAATAAGATAATGTACAATTTTGAAAGCAACATAAAACAGGTACTATGAGGAAAGCCTCTATTATTTTATCCGTGGAATAGATTTACTAACACAATACAGTAGGTTTGTATTATTTTTTTTAATGTAAATCCTGTGCAAACTGTTGAGATGGAATGTATATTTCAAACAAATCGAGATTTGCATTGGAGAGTTGCCTCTAGTTGGCTTCAATAACTCCAATCAGTACTGCATGCTACCTGTACTAACACTTGTAGACAGGAATTTTACTTCAAAACATTACACCTCCTCTAGACAGGCGTAACAGAGGAAAAATGTTTTAGTTTCTCCATTCTTTTCAAACTCTGGATGTGTGCTGTATTGTACAGCATGCATACACAGTGTGAAAAGTTCTAAAGCTTAGTTTTTATACTGCAAGGCTCCCCTTCCAGTACAAAATGTATGCTTGAGTGAATGCGCACAACCAAGCATTGTGGAGCAAGAGTGTGCGCGCTAGCGCATTTGCAGCTTAAAGTGCGGAGGTGCTGGGGAGAAAAAAAACATTAATCTAACAATCAATCAAGATTTGCAAAGCGCGGCTAATCACCCGATAGGGTATCCAGGCATTTGCAGGCGCCGGAGGCTTATTCAAACAGTCAGGTCTTCAGGGCCATTTGGAATTCCAAAAGTGAGGTGATGGTCCAGAGGTGCATGGGTAAACTGTTCCAGGTCTTTGCTACAATGTGGAAGAAGGAACGTCATGCTTTGGTAGATGCGGGGAGTATGAGCAAGTGAAAGGGAGGTGGAGCATAATCTTCTCAATGGTTGTTGAAAGTTCAGGTGCTGGTCAATGTAGGTGGGTCCTTAGTTTTGTAGAGCATTGTGTGTCTGGGTCAGTAGCTTGAATTGGCATCTCTTCTATTCGGGGAGCTGGTTGAGTTTCCTGAGGTGGGGTGTGATGTGGGTTTGTCAGGGAAGGCAGAGGATAAGTCTGGCTGTATTGTCTGAAATCTCTGTAAAATATGTGCGGCAATTCCTATGTAGTGAGCATTGCCATAGTTCAGCCGGCTGATGATGAGGGCTTGTGTCACAGTGCTTCTCATGTGTAGGGGTAGACACTTGAATATCGTATGTACAGCAGTAGCCTGCGCAGGTATGAGCATTGGGGCTGGGTTGGGGGGATGCTACAGACGACCAGGAGGGAAAATTAAATAAATAACTAATCCCCCTACACCAGCCCCAACGCTCTTACCTGCACGGGCTGCTGTGTATGTAGCATGTGAAAAGTGAGGAAACAGTCGAAGGAGACAGTGTTGATCTGTGATTTCAAGGTAAGCTTGGTGTGGATGAAGAATCTGAGTATTCTGGCATGGTTTGAGGAAGTGGGTGCATGTCCTTGGTTTGATGACCACCGGGAGTCGTTCCATGTGTTACTGCTGTTGCCAAAGATCAGTACTTCCATCTTGTCTGTGTTCAGCTGCAGACAGTCGTTCTTCATCAAGTCAATGACGTTTGTCATGCATCTGTGAAAGTTGGGTCTGATGGTGGTGGGGTCGACGGCGAGTGAGAGGATGAGTTTGGTGTCGTTTGCATAGGAAATTATGTTGAGACAGTTGGATCTGACAATTTTGTCCAGTGGGGCAATATATGCTTTGAACAGCGTGGGGTGGAGAGATGATCCCTGGGAAACACTGCATGTGTCCTCCTTGGATTCAGAGGTGAAAGGTGGGAGGTTGGTACTCTGGGTTCTTCTGGTGAGGAAGGAGATGATCCATCTGAGTGCCTCCACTTGGATGCCCATGTGGTGGAATCTGTCGTTTAGTGTGTGAGGGGATATGGTATTGAAGGTTGCCAAGAGGTAAAGGAGGATCAAACCTGCTGTTTTTCCTTAGTTGAGGAGGGTTTGAATGTTGTTGGTGGCTGCGATCAGAGCAGGTTCAGTGCTGTGATTGCAGCGGAAGCCGAATTGGGAGGTGTTGAGTAGCTGGTTCTGCTCCAGGTGTTTTATGAGTTGATTGTTGATGATTGATAATCTTCTCTAGTACCTTTGCTGGGAATGGGAGCAGAGAGATTGACTATTAGTTTTTGAGTTTGCTGGGGTCAGCAATGGGTTTTTTAAGTCTCGCCTGAGCCAGCGCATGCGTTGCTCTGGCGAGACATTTAGTAACTGGTTTTTCAAAGTGCTACCCAAAGGCTTTTGCCAGCCTTCAGCAGTTGCATGCGCGTGGACGTCCACAGCTGCCATCTGGGTTTCTGAAATGGCTCATTAAGCCTTACAGTCTTACAGCACATGAATCCCCTCCCCTACCCCCTCCCTTCTCCCACTCACTCCTCGTCAGCTTAATTTTCATTTTCATTCACCTCTACCCCCTTGCTGTTTGATCTCGATCAGTTTCACTTTCACGGGCAGCTGTGCGGCCGCGTCACTTTTGCTTGTGTTTATGATCCTCTGGTACACGTTTGTATTCTCACACCATGGTTGCCCTGTGACGTAAAACACAAACAGTACCTCACACATGGCTTGTTTGTTAGCACCTCATACTAATTTCCCATGTTAAACGGGCTTCTCCCCCTCCCTGTCTGTGTTTCTATTTCTTCTCCACACGAGGCTTCCCCTGTTTCTGAACAGCACACACCAAACCAACCATTACATACAAATTGGTACATGTGTTTATAAGTCTCACACATACTTTGTTGTGCTTGCAAGTATCTCATACACTGCTCTTTTGTGACCACATGCAGCGTACTCATTTGCAAGATTGTCTCACTCAGTTTGCAAATATCTCCCTCAGTCTCTAGTGTTGTGTTTATCACAAACACCACACTTCAGAGTACCACCCACACACATCCATCTTGTACTGTACATCTAACCGCTCATCATCCATATGCATTTCTAACTCCACATCGGGCTTCTCGTGCGTGTACCTGTATCACGCACACGGACGCGGATCTTAGCAAACTTCACGCTGCAAGCTTTTCACATTTGTAAGGTTCTCCCACACGCACCGCGCGTCTCGCTTTGCACCTCACATACCAGGTTTCTTTTACATGTGCCTCATACCTTAATTTCTCATGCTTGTGTGCATATTCATTTACTCTGTTTGCAAGCATGTGATAAAATCGCCTCATGGCGTGTGTCGCTGCAATGTTGAGGTAAAACCAAAACAACATTTTGTGGACAACAAACAATTCAAAATGTCCTTGTGCATGACCAGTCAAGTTTGTTTGCCACAGTAAAGGAAGCGGCGCAAGAAACACTTTTCTCGCTTCCATTTGAACACTCGATAAGATTTGTTAAAGCACTCTAGCGCCTTGTCGGGGAACGTAAGAGCTATATAAAGGTACTTTAAAACGATGAGTACTTTTGTCTTACTAAATGACTTCTAATCCACTCGAGGGCATTATGGGGTCATAATGGCCTGCTACCTATTATGTATTATCTATTTTATGGACGATTACCCTTACACACGATTCCTTGCGCCTTTCATTTTCTAGTAGTTTTCAAAAGTGTGAGAGAATCTGGTCTGTGCTTCTTGCTCTCATTAGAAAGAGAACTGGGGGACAATGCGCTGCATTTTAACAAGCTCTCAACTCCGAGGCCCCCTTACAGATGTGTACTGCTTCGGTGCACCTGGCATCTCAGCATAATCTGTAGATCAAAGGCCAGACATTCCACAAAACGAGCAGGGTCAGAGTTAGACAATAAACATTAAACCCTAGAGAAATTTGGACTGCGGTCAAATAACCATATTTAATACCCTAATTTCAAGGTCTTGCATTAGCTGATCCAATACTCCTGTTAAGGACAGTACAGATATTGGCAGCTCATATTTCTACCCGCACCTTATCGAGAATTAGATGCCTAAAGTTTCATTGAACAAGAATGCTGTTAAACCGATATTTACAAAGAAGCAATGGAAGAAGGATTTATTTACAAGTGTAGCTGTCCGGTTACTCCAAACGAGATAGAAGAAAATGTCAATAAAACTGTGTACAGCGAGGTTGACCTTGGAATATGTGTCACTGACTCGTACATGGCATTAGTGGTAAACACGGACAGTGCAGGCATCCATCTAGGAGGTCATTTATTTAAGTCTCTTGTAGTCTGAAGTTGCTGTGGGACTGCCCATGCCGAGGGGATGAGTGGGAGACTAGATTGTGTTCTTGCTAAGCTCCCGATTTTGCCTCTGAATTGATGTACAGCAATTCAAAAACGTCTTTTTGTGTGAAGTACATGTATAATAAAGTCACTCTGGCACCAGCAGATTGATAGCCGTTTCCGAGCATCGACGCGCAGCGACAACACGCCGCGCAGTGCTCCCTCTGTCCGGTCTGACTGGGGCCGCCACAAATTACAGACACGGGTTAACCACAAAAGAGGTTTTCCCTGTGTCTATGTAAAGTATACAGGATATATTGTTAACGTCTCTTATTTTGCATACATGTTTACTTAACCATGTGCTTGTTAAATTTAGAAGATGGCTCATTGGGAAACATTCCTTAGTTCCTGGGGGCTCAGAGCACTGGAGAGCAAGGTCTGTAGAAGTGAAAGCTTCCCCCACACTGCCCATCACCCCTCCGCCAGAAGACCGGAGGAGCATGTGCTGTGGTGTCTTGTTTAACCTTTGACCTCTCAAGTTATATTTTTGACACAGTTGGTGAAACAAACCACCCTGAACAATGCATGCTCTGACAGTCAGTGAGGAGATCTGTTCTAGTGGTTGTGTTCTTGGCCTGGGAATCACAAAACCACGATTCCATCAACAAATGGTGTGATTCTAGGCACCTCACTGTAGGTCTCTGGTCCGAAAATGTGTGCATTGTAAAAAGCATTTATTTGCAAATGTGTGTAATGTCAATTTGTTTAGGACAACTAGATTGTATTTCGGCGAGTTAAATGCCCCGTCCTTCATACCCTGATTTCAGTAATCCGTTTATCTGAATCCATACACACCAGCAGACATATATTGTTTCAGCCCCCTGTTTGCGATGCCCCTGCTACAGCAACAAGCATTGGCACAGCCAATAGGTCTCGCCTTTGGGACCTTATAAGTGTTTAGCCATGCAACGGTTGATGTTGTTGCACAAAGGATATTGTGCTGCATAACTAAATGCTTATAAGGTCCCAAAAGCGAGACCTATTAGCTATGCGGATGCTAGTTTGAGTAGTGGTTAGTGGTCTGACTTCGGCGTGTTTCTAGTCATCTGGAAATTAATATTGCAGTGTTTAAAGAGGTGTTGAGTAGGGTGGTGAGTTCTTGTCTGATCCTTTGGGTTCTGAGGTTGAAGATGTGGTGGGGTCATGGGTCTGTCGGAGCTTCCCAGTAGATACATTTCATGGCGGAGGTGGTGTCCTGGATGAAGAGAATCTTCCAGGTGGTCAACATGTGGTTCGTGTCAGTTACAGGGGGTGGCATATTTATTTATTTATTTATAAAGTTTCATATAGGGCACACTTGACCCAAGGGGGTATCAGAGTGCTTTACATTTAGGATTGTTACAATAAAAGTTACATCAGTTACAAGAGCATATAAAGGTACAGTGCACTAAAATAATTTTACAAGAATTCGAAGGAGGAAGGGAAGGTAGGAGTCATTAGCAGGCAGAAGAGGAGGAACTGTGCCCAATGTCAAAGAAATCTATAGGTGTGGGTTGGGGTTCAAGGTTTCTGTATGTGGTTGCGATCTTTTCGTGGAAAAAGTGGGCAAGGTTGTAGAACAACTCCTGTGAGTGTGTGACATTGTTTTCGCCGGCAGCTTGGTTGGGGAATTGCTAAACGATGTTGAAAATCTCCTTGGTGCTGTTGGCATTGGTTTTGATGTGTGGAGTAATGGCTGTCTTCTTTGCTGCCCTCAGCAGGCAGTGGTAGAGGTTGAGGGAAGTCTTTCCTTAGGAACTGTTACCATTTAATGTGTTGATACTTAACCCTGGGAGCATTGGTGCTGGACTTATATTTTTTCTATATACTGCTCCCCGTCCCTCCCCTCTTTTTGATATTTTGAAGGTCTTGAAGGCTGCTATGTCGGAGGAGTCCTTGCTGGTGCGCCATTTCCTCTCCAGCTGTTTGCTGTCTCATTTAACTGTTCTGAGTTCTTGGGTGTACCTACTGGCCTTTTTACAGCATTTTCTCTGGATATTGCTCTTGATGGGGATGATGCTGTCTGCGCAATTGGTGTTTCAGGCATTGAGGTTTTTCACTCTCCGTTCGAAGTGGTGGTAGTAGCAGGGTGTTTGCCCAGATGGTCTCATACATTTTGTTTCACATCCAGAAGGGGGCATTGGTCATCTTGGGGTGGGGCTGCAGGGGCTGGAGATACATGTGAGTTCTGTGACATGGCTGTATTTGACGGAGTTGCTGAAGGTGAACATTTGGTCCAGCATGTGTCCTGCGATCTGGGTCAATCAGAGGCTGCTCATACTGTCGGGGAGGTGTGCGGTGTTTTTGTCATTGGGGTCGTCAATGTTGAAATTTAGGTTGCAGAGGAAGATGTAGTACTTGGAGTCTAAGGCGTGGGATGCAATAAAGTTTGTGATGGTGTTGCAGAAGTTGGAGCGCGGGCCTGGAAGTTGAAATGAGAGGGTGCCTCTGATGGTTGACTTTTTGTACTTATGGAGCTTGAAGTTGAGGTGTTCCAAGGGGGTGGTGGTGTTGTCGGTGGTGGTGGTACACTGAATGGTCTCTTGGTGGATGATGGCTGTTCCTCCTCCAAGCTTGTTCGTGCTGTCCTGGTGAGTGATTCTATATCCATTGAGGATCGCTGTGGCAATTTCTGAGGCAGATGTGGGGTTGAGTCCGGTCTCAGTAAGGAAGACTATATCAGGTGTGAGGGTAACGATTAGATCCCATAATTCAATGGAATGCTTGCATAGGAAGCATGTGTTGAGAAGGGTGCTTGCAAGTTGGTGTTTTTGTTCAGGTGGTGTCTGTTGTTTGCGCGGGGTGGGGCTGGTAGGTAGGCTGGTGTGTGTGCAGTGGCAGGTAAAGTGGCAGTGAATGCAGGTGAAAGGTTCCACTGCGGAGCATGGGCCAGCACAGTGTAGGTACTTGTTGCGGTGTCCATGGTCAATGGTGTAGAGTTTGGTGATGGGGTATCTACGGGGGCAAGAGAGCTGAGGTTGCATTGTTGGGCATGGTCCAGACGCAGATGGGCTTGTCTTTGGCACACCTTTGGTGTGCCAGTGGTGCACCTGCTTCATTCGCCTGCTGCACCATCATGCTGTGGCCTGCTTAAAGTAGGTCCTGGGGTGGACAGGGCTTCTTTTGGGGGGGAAGGAAGGTGAGTGGAAAACCCAGTAGGGAAGAGTACAGCGGAAAAACCAGGGCAGCTGCAGTGCCACTGGAACAAGCAGGAACTGGAGGCCACTGGCAACTTGCAAGCTAGGTGTACGGGTGCCTACTGATGTGGTCGTGCTGCAGCCTATATTTAGGAGGTCCTGGGGTGGTCAGGATTTCTGTTGCCGGTGAGAACAGTGAGTGGAAAAACCCAGTAGGCAAAACCCCGTGGGAAAACTCGGGCAGCTGTGGTGTCACTGGATAAGTCTGGAATAAGCAGGAACTGGAAGCCACAGGCAAGTGGCAAGCTATGTGTCCAGGTGCCAACAATGCCTTTGTATAAATCGTGTTGTTTTTCACTCTGCCTTTGATGCAACACAACACAGCAACTTTGGTTGCTGTCGTTCATTGCAATACATTTTTGTAAATGTCCCATATGTTTTAAATTGGGCATATATAATTTTGTGTTAACTCTAAAGTCTAGAATCTCCCTCCATTGAAGTAAGATTCAAGACATGAGACCTTAAAAAGAAATGCAAAATATTTTAGATTTTGGGAACACTGATATAAACATGGCTTTGCATTAACATTGGCACAACATTTTTTTGTTATGAATAGGAAGAAAACATTCGTACTACCCTTTTTGAATCCCACCTAAGTTACTGTGTTTTTGTTTTCTGTTGCAGCCATGAGCAACCTCCACTATCAGTTGGAAAAGTTACTGTTGGAAATGGCCCTTTTTTCTGGGATAACCCAAGCATTTTGCCTTCCTCCTCTTTTTCTGACCTTGTTTTTGTTGGCTTAAGGATTCCAGGCACTTTACCAATGCTAACCAGTGCTAAAGTGCATATGCTCTGTACTCTAAACATGGTAACGTTAACTTATCCTCAATTGGCATATGTCATTTACTTATAAGTCCCTAGTAGTGTGCACTATATGTGCCCAAGGACTGTAAATGAACTTATATTAATGAGCCTGCATCACTGATTGTGCCACTTACTAAGTAGCCCTTCAAACATGGCTTTGGCATGCCATTGTAGATCCAGTATGTGCAGTTTTAACCTGTCCTTTCAACCATAGGCAAGTTAACCTACTTGCCAGGTCCAAACTATTCTTTTTATTTCATGTAAGTCACTCCCAAAGGTTAACATTGGGATGGCCTTAAACATCCTTTAAGGTAATTTCCAATTGGGCGCAGATAGAAACTTTGAATTTGGTGTCTGGACTCGCAATTTAAAAACACAACTTATGGTGAAGTCAGATTTTAAATTGTATGTCTGCAAATGCCACTGTTAGAAAGTCAGCAGTTTCTTACTTCAACCATTTTGTGCATCTGCCTGTTTCTGAAAACACGTCTGGGTTGGGCAACAGCTGGGCTTTGCGCATCCCCTCTAGACAGTCACACATAAAAGGGAGCTGTGGTGTGCCAAACATATCCTGATGGCCATCACCAGACTGAAGGCTCTCCCCAAGCTAGAGTGAGAGAGAGGAGGAGCTGACTCCCGCACTTGACTACGCAGGGCCTGTCCCCACACAAAGAGCTGCATATTCCCCTGTAGTACGTCTGCAGCCAACGAAGTAAGGGCAGTGACCTTGTGAGGTACAAAGGTCTCTTTGAAGTTTGTCTACTTCAAAGACTAAAATGAGTATAAGTACTGGGCCTCTGACCCCATGTACCCAGTTCACTTTTGGGTCCTCAGGAGACTCAGCCAAGAAGAGGCGCTGCACTTAAGGAGGGACTCCCACTTTGATAACTGCTTTGCTGTGTTGGCATGCTGTCTACTGATTGCTGTGCTGCCAAGACGGACTCCCACATTTGAACTTGCTCTACTGTGCTGTGCAACAGGGGGGCACCATAGGTGCCCCATCGGCCCCAAACCGGAGGCCGCAGGGTGAAGGGGGTCCTGATCATGCCCCCAATGTTGCTTTCACACAGGCTTTCCATGTTGGAAAGCCCGACATGGCAGGCCTGTTGGAAACTAACATCGTAATCCCTACGGCAGAAATGACGTCCACAAGGATTACCTACCGGTCTCCGACTGGCAGACGGGCTCTTTGAGCCCATCTGAATCCAGCCGCAATGACCGACTGGTTTCACTTTTGACCGCCTTCATCGTAGTGCAGCAGTCAAAAGTGAAACCATGATGAGGCTCGGAAAGCCTTCCATCTACTGTGGGAGGCTTTCCAACTCTCATCGTAATGAGGGCCTTAGTAACTAGAAATTTACCTTATTCGTATTCTATTTCAGTACTTGAATTTTTGTCATTTTATTTATTTCGTTTTAGAGTTTTCCATAGCATCATTAATTCTGCTATTCAGCTACTCTAAAATGTTTAGCTATATATGAGGATTGGGAACTAGTTGGTGAGAGGGGTTCTGTGGAAAGATATTCAAGAAAATGTGACATTAAGAAGCCATGTTTTCAAATCCTCGTTGTAGGAGATAGACAGGTAAGCACAGAAGGAAATAGCAGATGAGGCGAGTGATCGAGCAACAGGTCAACTGTAATCTGTTTGTTTCAGGGTCTGATTTTTTTGGTTGTTGAAAGATTACTCTGTCACAACGTTGATGAAAAACGCTTTCCGCTAACCTGAAGGTCTGACCACATCATTAGAGTCAAGCGGACCTTTATTGTGCAGACGCTGGAGACTTCTCAGTCTCAGATGCCTACACACACCTTCGATGGCCTGATGGAGTAAGGGCCATTGTAAATTTGGCCATGTGTTCAACCGACCTATTTACAGTGGGCAGACACATGGCCAGTTTTTACTGCCCATCACCGTCATGACTAATATGGTGGTAAGGGGCAGTAAAAACTTTTTTATGACCCTCCCCCCCAACCCCCACCCCCTCCCCCCCCCCCCCCACCCCACGCCATGAAAGAATGCTCCCATGGTGATGGGAGAATTGTTATTTTTATTTTCAAAAAGAAAATCCTGCTTTGGGATTTTATTTCTGAGAAAAAAAGAAATGCAAATTTGACGTATGACTCTGTCAAACTTACAATCCATTTCCAGGACCCGCCACAATGGAAGTTCCTGGAAATTAAAGAAATACCACCTGAGCCAGCGGAATCTCTAAATACGGTGAGCGGAGTTCACTTGCCATGGCAAAGTAAATTATTCCACCATGGCAACATTAATGACTCCATCAGCCCTGAAATAAGGCAGCCCCTAAGTCAAAACTCACCAGCTTTACACACTAACAATGATCAAATAATTAATTTTAACATTATTAGTTAATGTAACGCAACTGGTGCTCATGTAAAGCTCTCCGATACCTTCGGATCGAGTTTGTGCAATATAAAACTCCCGCCCCCCCCAAAAAAAAATGTTCACGAAAAAATCTCTTTGAAGAGTTTAGTTTTATGTAAATGTTTAAATGTGACGAGGATTAGTGAGTCCTCAGTTGCAGATTGAGGGTGTTCCATAATTGAGGTCTCGGTTTCTGTGTTTTAGTTGGCTAAAACTAGGTTGCTGATAGGCCCAGAATGTGGATGAGCAGTTGGTCTGATGGCAGGCCAATTTCGGAAGGTATTGTAGGCTTTAGTTAGAAGGTCTTGGTGTCAAGTACTGGATTCTATGGTTTGCAAAGCTTCTTTCTTGATTGCCTGAGGAAAGGGCAACTCCTCCTATTAGTCACGGTGCCACTGTGCACTTAGAAATACACATGAAATGTGTCAAGTGTTTCCTTATGAGAATCCTTCTTAGGAGAAAAGAACTTCCTTAGCAATCTTATATTTCTCGATTGAAGATGATCCTCTGCTCAGACCACCATATTGGAAATGGCGATTCATAAGGCTTGACCATGCCCGTTCCACTAATTCCTTACGTCTGCATTACTTGCAAAGAAGCCCAAGTTTGACAACATTTGCCAAATGCAGAACTGTGATGTGCAACCGCTGCCCTTCTATTCTAATCTCCCTCTCAGTTGTGGTGCACCACTCTGGTTGATCTCATCTGTGGAAGCATAGCTGCACTCCAGGCCACGCGGACATCCAATGAGACACTCAGTATGGCATCCAGACTTTTGCCATCTGACTGCTTTGTAAGCACATTGTCTTCCTCTAGTTACCTGTTCGCATGAATGTCACAGCTGTGTCTGGTTCACAGGCCCTTGAACATAATAGTGAATGCTACATGGGGCCAATGGGCAGAGTGTAATGCAGGCTTAGCATGCATTGAGGTGTTTGTTTTTTTAGCTACCTAGTTTTACACTTTACTTTTATCTCCTGTGTGTAACAGGTTATACTGATCCAATCAAGTCTGATGAAAATGGTCTCCTTTGATCATTGTTGTGATTTGTTGGGAGGGAAAAAGAAAGCCATAGTTTTGGACATTCTTTGTGGGTACTGATACTACAGGCTGGTAAATTGAGCCAATGAGAACTTGGACGTTTTAAATAGTGGTAGAAATAGCAATGACCTCAGGAATACTCTTTCCTGTACCCTCTAATTCATAGCTTGCAAGATCCTCTGTCAAAAAGATCTTGTTGGTGAGATTTTCTCATAGAAATTTAGGTGATTTTTGGTAGCCCCTATTCATGCAATCTCAATATGTAATATCTGCTTCGAGGTTGCAGCACTTCCACTGACTTTCCAAGTTCTGACCTGCACTTATCAAAGTAACTGTATCCGCATGGTAGATCTTGTTAGAATAGTTGTTCCATATTTTTACAACTCAAGCAGAATCAAAATAATTGATTAAAGGAAAATATACTCCAAAAAGATGGAACATTGTCCCAACCGCTATGATTGGTCTGTATTACCCCCAATGCCAGACTCACAGAAGCAGTCTCTGTCCATCTGTAAGCCTTCTGGCAACAAGAGATTGGAATTTTCATGAACTACTATGTTAGGGCTATTGCTTTCAGGTGTGTAGCCACCTCCAAACAACAGTCTGGTCTGTGGTAGACCTCTGCTTTCAAGAAGGAAATATTAGCATTGAACCTGCATCTAGCATTACAAATTCAAGCAATGCATAAGCTTATCTTTGAGGTTGGAGTAAGTGGGATTCCATCGCATGACAATTTGTGGAAATAAAAGCAATTCCACCCTCTCCCACCTGCTTCCCAGCTTTTGAAAGTCATTTTGTATAAAGGGAATTATCTCCACAAATGCCGAGTAGAATTTGTTTCTGATCCAGGGTTCTGTCACTCTCCGATGTAGGCACTTGGTCTCAACCATTCTCATAGATGCTGAGGAAGTGTTTGTTGAGTGCAAGGATACTGTTTTGAGGATTGATTATATTTCAGTGTGCCTCCAGGTACATTATCCTAGTGTATGATCTTCCTGGGTACCTGAGAGTGAGTCATTGGGCATGGCACTCCACCAGCCAGACAAGCTGCAATTAGTTGTGCAGTGTGTTTCTTCCCTAAGTGGGCCCGAAAGTATCTTTGGAGCTTTGGATCCTAGCTCCTTGGAGTTCCTTTAATCAGTTTGTGGAACTGGTATCTTTGATTTTATCCCCTTAAGTTTTACTTGTGTAAGGCGGTACCACTAACCCTGCAGGTGATACTTTGCCCTGCTATCTGAGAGTATGTTGTTTCTATATGATAAGCTCTGTTTCGAGTTCTGCAAAATGTTCCGGAGTGTTGATCCATCACCAGTGCTTTGTGAAGCATGAGTTTCCCTGTAAGCCTGGCCATTCGCAAGTTCCTAGCATGCCAAGACACTTATCAGATTATGGGCATTTGACTTAGGAGTTTTGGAAATTGACTTGAACTGTGGCATTCATTTGGTTCAGCGAAGGGGGTAGTTGGCCTCTTAGTCTGCACCAAACACAAATGTTAGGGAATGACTGGGAGGTTTTGTGTTACCCTTCCTGTGCTATATATATATATAGTGGTGAGTTTTGTGAGTGTTGATTGTTCTCTGAAAGCAGGTGCCACATTTATTTGTTCTGTCCTTCTTATCTAGGTAGGACTTTTTATGATACGTAATTGGTTTCCTCAAATTTCCAGATAAAGCTTGTAGACGGGTTCATTGTGCTTGTGGTCCTTTTAGTTTGATGAACTTCTCTTCAACATTCTTTGGATGTCAGTCTTGCACCTTTTTTCTTTAATGTGCTGCTTGCAAAGGAATTAACTGTGTATATTTTAATGCTGGGTGTATACCAGTTATAGCATTGATTCTCCAGAATCCTTTCTATCTCCTGCAGTTATATCTCTGATTCTCTGGAATCCTTAAAATCTCCTGCATGGAGACATCTTCTTCAAAGTGTTCCACATAACTCTCTGTTAGACCTGGCACCATTGGCGTGGGTCTCCCTCCATGTTTCGCTAAAGTCTCCTCTGTTTTTGCTGGTATTAGAGGCTCTGGGCACTGTGCCACGGCCATTCAGTGCCACAGCGCGAATGCTCCCTGTATAAATGTAACTGTGATTCCTGATTGGCCTTTTTGGCTTACCTGTTAGTCCCTAGTAGTGTGGCCTGAGTGTGTTCAGGGCTGGTAATCCAGGTGCTACTGGTGGGCCTGCAGCGCTGGTTTTGCGCAACCCAGAGAAGCAGCTTGTGTAAAGTGTACCTCAGAGTCTCCAGTATCTGTGTGCAGTCCAGAACTGCCATCTTGGCTGTGAAGTGCCCACCCTTCCCAGACCCTGAACCTTCCCTTGGCATTATATCAGTCACCCCTATGGTAGGGTGCATTGTATGTGTAAGGTAGTACATGGCTTGATATGTGTAGCAAGTCCTGGTAGTGAATTACACCTCATTTTGTTTTTCACTGCTGCAAGTCTACCTGTTCTCCATAGGTTAGAATGGGCAGTCTGACTATTACATCTTATAGCCCTAACTGACTCAGGGAACATGGTAGAAATTCTAGTTTAGTATGCCTGAGCTCAGAATGATAAAAAACATCTTTTAGCGAAGTTGGTTTTAATATTCTGTGTTTGAAAATTAAACCACTTTTAGAAAGTAGGTATTTTCTTGCCTAAGCCTTCCAGTGTGCTGTGCTGTTATGTGTATTGGCTGTCTGAGTTTAGAGGGGAATGGCAGGCTGAGTCAGACCTGGGTTGAATAGAGAGATCTGCATTGAGTACTGGGGAGGGGTAGCTCCTTGACCTGAATAGGGCTGTGCCTGGCAAGGTGAATGATGGCTCCACCTCCTACTGTGCTTCTGATGGCAGATGCCCTCTTCCTGAAAGGAAGGATGCAGCCTGGTAAACAAAGTGCTCCAGGCCTGAGCAGAACTGGGACTGACTGGGTTCAGTGACTACAGACTTTTGAGTACAAAAACGTTTGGGGTATAAATATCTGTGCCCAAACCCTTGATTTTTGTATTGCTCCTGGATGTCAAGAAGAACCTCTGTCCGTTTCACTGGAGGAATCTGCAGGAGAGTACTGCCCTTGTGCTTGTGTGCTATTTCTTGGATTTGCCTGCAGTAGTTCCCCCCCTGGACTTAGAAGAAGAGGGAAAAAGACTTTGAGAGAACATTTATTATGCTAAGCAATCACCCAAGGCTAGAAGAGAGCTTGTCTCCTGCTGGAGTCACTGGCACATCTAACTCCCCCACCAACCTCCTGATTCCTCCCAGCGAGGTTTTCTATCTGAAGTTGAGGATCCTGTGAGTTCCAGGGCCTCTAGGTCTACTACAGAGAAGAGAGTGCTGAAATCGTCGCTAATACCCGTTTGCGAGCTGCCGCAGCTGAAGAGCGTAAGATAAATCGACGCGCTGCTGCCGTCGAGCGCTCGCAACCCAAGTATCATCGCATTGCACGCTTGCGGGCCTCAAAGTCCTCGCTAACACCCAAAGATCATCGCATCGCACGTTTGCGGGCCGCCAAGTGCTCTCTAACCCCAGATCATCGAATCGATCCTCGCATCACGACATCGCAGTGCAAGCGCCGTGCGTCCTCCATTTTCATCGCACCCGGATCGTCGCTCCCTCGCGGGGCGCCATTTTTTCACATCGTAACAGGGTCGCGCACGCTACAGGTCCAGCGCATCATCCCCCTTGCGGCAAGGATTCAACGCTTCGCTAGCCTAGCGTGAAGAAGTTTGTTGCTTGTCCCGCACGCATTCCCAGACCGCGGCGTCATCCTCCCTTGCGGCAAGGATTCAGCGCATCGCCGGCCTCGAGTGAGGAGAGTCATCACTACAGCTCGTATATGACATTTTGTTGGTTTTGCAGCGAAATCAAGGTACTTTGTAAGTAAAAGGGTAGCAGAGACCACTGCATTGAACTGAACTTCTATTTGCACACCCTGAACTATTTTTACAGCATTTCAAGAATAACCCTATTTTACAGTAGTGTGGCTTTTTAACGTTATTGGTCTTGTGTTAAGTCTATATATAAAGATACTAATTTTTTATAACTATTTGTGTGGCATCCCTTTGTAGTGTTCCTCACTGTGTTGCTGTGTATGATCATAAATGCTTTACACACTGCCTCTGAGATAAGCCTAGCTGCTCGTGCTACGTTACCACACGGTTGAGCAGGGGATATCAAAGGGTGTAGCCCCCTTACTCTGACTTAGGAAGAAGGGTCCCTACTTGGACAGTGACCACCCATTGCCAACTAGAGACCCCCATTTCTACACCCTCAGAATCAGTAGTGCAATAGAGCAGACCCATCACTGTTATGTCTCTTTTCTAGCGGGGGTATAATAAGGGAAGGACAGTTAGTCGATGACATTTAAATGAGAACGTTTTGAACCTTTAAATTTTTTTCTAAAATGCCTCAATTTGTTACGAGTCAATAAGGTAATATATGCAGAGTTAGGTTTGATTGTAACTGTTTTCTTGTGTCAGAGATGTGATTTCCCACTTTACAGATGGGGTGTGACTAAAGTCAATTTCGTTTTGTGAAGTTGCCAAACTTAGCACTTCACCACTATTGTAAAGCATGTCAGGTTCATAAAACTTAATTTGCATGAAAAAATATAGCAAAATGCTTTGTTTCGTTCGATTTGTTTATCCTCGTGGGATTTGTTTATCCTATTTTTTGCATATGCCACGTTTGTGAAGGTGGTAAGACCTTTAAAAAACGTCATTCAAGTTTCTTGAAGCACATATACTAAAAGTGATGGAAAATGCTTGCAGTTTTGTGTATTGCTACGTTTTAATACAGACTGAACCCAGGCCAGCATATGTCCATGTTGGATTTTATTTAATAGTGGCCAGTATGTAAGGTGACAATAACTTTGAGCTTGCCACCAACTTGCTCATTGAAGTTCACCTTGGCATTGATGTACATGCACAGATATAATTGTGATTTTTAGTTTTTTATTGCCACATGTTACTGGGTCTCAATTCTCCTTTGAGAAACACAAACACCAATGACAGAGCAGACATGTGAAGCTAGCTTCTATCTCTGTTGGTATGCACCGCTGAGTCCTTTAGACCTTTAAAACAGTGAGCAACAGCCTGCTCCCATCCTCCCAGTCAAACGTCAAAGGCCTGACGAGGCCATTCGTGGCCGGCACGACTCGTGGGTGTGGGGTTTCACAGGGAGGGGGGTCGTGTGAGAAGAGGGGGTTGATTTAATTAAAAAAAAGATAATTAAACATACCAGTCCGAGTTCCAGGCGCTGCGTCTTCTCTGCTCTCCTGCCCTCCAGGAATAGGAAGTAGAAGCAGGCATCCAGGCTCCCTCTGCTCAAGTAGTGTTGTGATTGGTCGAGACGCCGACCAGCCAGGGGCTAATGGGGAGGCCATTTTCTCCATGTAGGCTTCATGCAGACTACATGGAGAAAAGTGTGCGCATGATTGGTTTGGGCGGCCCCAGGACATAAGTAGATGGAGGGTCTGTGCCCCACTTCCGCTGATGCCCCCACATACAAAGAACTGCCTTCCAATAGGCTTTTCACCTGGCCAAAATGTCTTAATGGAGCACAGGTACGCTGGTGGATGTTCCCTCTCTCAGGGTGCTTCCTGTAGGCCTTGTGTGGGTGTCCTTCTTTTGTTACAGTTCTATCAATTACCTCTGTCTTGAGTCCACAAACACAAGTCATTTCAAAACCTTGATTCTCATACATAAGACCAGGTGCATCAAGAGTGCGAAGCCTGAGTGGATAGGCATAGGGCGTTATTTAGTATGTGGAGTGCCATCTCCCCCAAACTGATGGGCTTCCCTCTCTATTTCGAGTTTAAAAGAATCATCATGTCACCGCCGGCGGATCCCAGACCGGCTCTGTCATATGACACTTTAGACTGACAACCTCATGGACATTGGGCCCTCAGTCTAAGCACCTCAGACCATCTGACATTAAAGGCAGGGATTCTAATATACTTTTTCCCTGATTGAGGAAGAAAAGCCTCTTGGTCCCGAACAAAAAATAAATAAAAATGCCACACAACTTGGGAGAAGACTCCTGGGGTATCAGGGCCATTAGTGTTTTTTTTCTTTCCAAATACCAACTCCCACTTTTGAATGTTTGCTGAGTGGCCACATACACCATGGTAGCCACTCAGCAAACTTCCAGTGCCTTCAGAAGAAATGGCACAGCTGCAGCTCCTGGAAAGGCATAGCGAGCTCCACCAGGTAGGCATAGAGCTCTAAATATGGCAGGCTATGGTTGCCAGGGCAGCAGGGTACAGGTCTCTGCTGGGTCAGCCGAACAGAGTACAGCCTGCCAAACCCTAAGACCCCCTACTTGATGCCCTGACTTGGCTTTATGACAAACAACCTCCTTTCATCTTATCCAGTGGTTATAATGTGCTGAAAATGTTGATACCTTTTTGATTGCTATAGGGAAAGTTGTTAATTGAGTGATCAGAAGATACCTTTCCAGAAAGTTCTGTTCATTGTCAACGCCCTCAGCAATATGCTAGAAGCACTGTAAACAGTGTCAGCTATTTGGTGCATGCATACCTGCCAACTTACACTGTGCCACCGTGTGACACACGATATCGGCTCCCATTACTCGGTCACCCAGTGACGAGCCTATATCACACGGTGGCAGAGAAAACGAGCTGAAAAACACTGTAAATTGTGGTTTTCCAGCTCGTTTTCCTTAAGGTGCGAAAACGCTCCAGGACATCAGCACCAGACACAGCAATTTTTATCTTTGGGGGGAGGAGTGGGTTTGGGGGGCAGGGTGGGGTTCAAAAGTGCCTCTTAGGTACTTGTACGTTATAGAGAACAGTGGTCCTTAGCTTATTTAAGAATCAACACAATACAGTATAGGAACACAATGGAAAACTATACGAGTTAAGATTTCCAAACCCAGCCGGGAAAGGAGTTTATTTTCTGGAGACAATGTCCAATCTTACAATATACACGAAATAGCTTGACACAAGCCTGTGCCGTACACAAAAGGGAAAAGAAGGATAGAATTAGGGTGAAAGGGGTGTCTTTCAGGCAAAGGAAGAGAGCGAGGACAGGGTACTGTGAACAGATCAAAAATTAATAACAGTATCGCCTGGAGTGGAGTATACACAATCTCATTTACCAATATTATAAGTGTAAACCCACTCATAGGTGTCGACGTTTCGATCCCTATTGCTCAACTAGATACATGGGATCATCATCAGGACTTTTTTAATAAAACATGCCTGAATGAAAAAAGGCCTGTTTAGGAGAAAAGAGAAGAAACAAAGATTTTTCAATGACTTAAGAGAATTTTGCACATATATACCAACTTTGTAACGATTTCTCAGTGTGTGACCAAGTGCACAGTGTTTGTGCCCTAATGGAGAACATAATAACAACAATATTTACACAATCCTCGGAATCGCGGTGCCATGCGTGAGAAATTGCGTCAGAGAACTGTGCCGTGAGGGTGCTTAGTTTAATGGAGAAAGGATTTCCATTGTGGGGTGATGGTGCCAGTCTTAGTGACTACGGGTGGTGTAACTAGAGGGCGCCCTTAGGGTTCTACATTGGAATTGGTATATTCATACCTCAGTAAATCGGGGTGACAGACCTCAAAAAGGGGGGGATGGCCCTTCTCTTCAGAATGCAGCGATGGTGCTAAAATAGGGGCAGAATATATAGAGTTTTAGGTTAGTAAACCCGAAGAGTCATGAAAGCGGTGGGAAATAGGATGAAAGTAAACCTACCACGTAGATATACGTCAAGGAGGTCTTTATGGGGGTCCAGAAGGAGATTGTTTAATTAAAAGATAAATGGATGAAATTCGAGTTTCCAACTGCATAGAATGGCAGCTCTGGAATCACAAAGTGAAAATAAGGTCAGTCGGATGGCAAAGGCAGAGGGCTCCCAACTACGGTGGTAGGAAAATACAGAACATACCTTACTCCACTTTAAATGGGATCGGGGAGTAGCTTTATCAGTGCAGGCAACGATGGCCGTGCATGAGGATTGCCAACAGTGTGGCGTTACAGACGCTATGAAGAGAAAGGGAAAGCATGTCAGCGCATGGCTTAATAACGGGCCATGAACCGAGCAGGGAGAAGTATCGAGGATAAAAACTTACCGGAATTTCATCCATTTATCTTTTAATTAAACAATGTCCTTCTGGACCCCCATAAAGACCTCCTTGACGTATATCTACGTGGTAGGTTTACTTTCATTCTATTTCCCACCGCTTTCATGACCCTTCGGGTTTACTAACCTAAAACTCTATATATTCTGCCCCTATTTTAGCACCATCTCTGCATTCTGAAGAGAAGGGCCATCCCCCCCTTTTTGAGGTCTGTCACCCCGATTTACTGAGGTATGAATATACCAATTCCATTGTAGAACCCTAAGGGCGCCCTCTAGTTACACCACCCGTAGTCACTAAGACTGGCACCATCACCCCACAATGGAAATCCTTTCTCCATTAAACTAAGCACCCTCACGGCACAGTTCTCTGACGCAATTTCTCACGCATGGCACCGCGATTCCGAGGATTGTGTAAATATTGTTGTTATTATGTTCTCCATTAGGGCACAAACACTGTGCACTTGGTCACACACTGAGAAATCGTTACAAAGTTGGTATATATGTGCAAAATTCTCTTAAGTCATTGAAAAATCTTTGTTTCTTCTCTTTTCTCCTAAACAGGCCTTTTTTCATTCAGGCATGTTTTATTAAAAAAGTCCTGATGATGATCCCATGTATCTAGTTGAGCAATAGGGATCGAAACGTCGACACCTATGAGTGGGTTTACACTTATAATATTGGTAAATGAGATTGTGTATACTCCACTCCAGGCGATACTGTTATTAATTTTTGATCTGTTCACAGTACCCTGTCCTCGCTCTCTTCCTTTGCCTGAAAGACACCCCTTTCACCCTAATTCTATCCTTCTTTTCCCTTTTGTGTACGGCACAGGCTTGTGTCAAGCTATTTCGTGTATATTGTAAGATTGGACATTGTCTCCAGAAAATAAACTCCTTTCCCGGCTGGGTTTGGAAATCTTAACTCGTATAGTTTTCCATTGTGTTCCTATACTGTATTGTGTTGATTCTTAAATAAGCTAAGGACCACTGTTCTCTATAACGTAGTTATACCCATGGTACTTAGCTATCTGTTGGGTCCCCCTTGTATTATAAAAATCTTAGGTACTTGTAGGCACGAGGCCCAGCCCCCTCCTCACACGGTGAGATTTGTGTTCAAGCTGGCAGGAATGTGCATGGTGCTTGCCCCTCTGTGCCATTGATTGTCCAGAGAGATATGCATGTATAGCACTGCTGGAAAAAACTTCACCAAATAAGACTTTAAGCCAAGGTCATGTCTGCCTGCCAGTGCCAACAGAAACACCCCGGGGATTGCTGCCTTGTCACTCAGAACATGGAGATTAACTCGTGCGCACCCACAGCAGGGCCCCAGGTTGCGGAAACTCAATACATCAAGTGCCAGCTGAGCTGCAGATGTCCACGTGGGCACTAAGTATTCTCAGCCTCCATAAATTGAAAATGTCACTTATAAATTGTTGCTTTTTAAATCCCATCAGATTCCTCCGTGCAATTACACTGCTTCCTCCTGAGTACCGGGGTTGGCGAGAGGCTCGCGAATGACACTGCGGGGAAGATGTCTGATGTGCCCATGCTGGCAGGCGATGTAACAGGTGCCCATCACATCCATTACACGAAGAAGCAAACGAAGCGTGCGTGGTGTCTATTGTGACACCCTCTCATAGCCCCGCTCAGAAGAGCAGATCAGACACGTCCATGCTAAGCCGCTGAAAGCACAGCAAAGCCAATCCCTCGCTAGCGCATTCCTCTATGATGGCGTGTGAAACACAGCCTCGGGAATTAACCGCCCGATTCATCAAAGAAAATAGCGCTCGCAAAGGGCCAGATTCTGAGAATCTGGCCCTTTGCGAGAGCGATTTTTGCATTTGGGATTCAGCATCCCAAATGTAAAAATCACTAATTGCGATCTCGCAATTTTGCGAGGAATTACATTTAAGGAATCTCTATTTGAGATTCCTTAAATGCAATTCAACATCCAATTTCATTTTGCGAATTCGCAATTTCTTGCCGCAATTTACCATGAGGTCAGACCTCGTGGTAAATTGCGAAAACTCAGAAAAATGCATTTAAATGCATTTTTTTGAGTTGCATGTTACACACACACATGTCCTTTGGACATGTGTGTGTGCAACACCTGTGTAAAGTTTCATTTGAGGGGTGCTACAGGGTGTCCTTTGGACACCCCTGGCACCCTTCAAATCGCTATCTTATTTGCGATTAGCAAATTGCTAATCGCAAATAAGGAATACTCCCCATTCATTCCTATGGGCCTTTTGGCCCATAGGAATGAATGGCGAGTTATTCCTTATTTGCAATTAGCAATTTGCTAATCGCAAATAAGGAATATGTAGGAATCGCATTTCTTCATGCAATTTCTACATGAATCCCGTTTTGCGAGTCCTTAATAGCGATTCGCTATGAATCGCTATTAGGGCCTCGCAAAACCGGAGTATGATGAATCAGGCTGTAAGTCTTCCAAGCATCCTTGGCATAAATTAAAGCTCTGCAAATGTAAAGAAGTGATCAAACTTATCATGGTCCAATAAAAGAAACATTACTGTTTGTTAAGTTTTAGGAAATTCCTATACTACAGGTATTATATGCAGTTGGGTAAAACTGACTGCCCTCTCTTGCTTTGCCCACACCTGTACTGGAAAAAAGGCCCAGTCTTTGAAAATCATCCTCAACAAGATTCTACGGCCAGATGAACACAATACCCGCATCAGCAAAGCTGAGGATGGTAAGAAAATAAAACCCTTACATCTGCTAGCTGGAGCTTGACATGAACTACAAGCCTTGGCCCATAAGACAATTGGTTACAGCAATACATCCCCTGATTAGCACTCTACATTAAGGCCAGCATCCCTCAGAACAACATTCCATGTGGCTCTACATTTTGCGGCTGGGTCACTGCAGGGGTGCCTTCACCCCGGTAGTTTATGAGCTGAGGCAGCTCCATCTTAAAGCAAGCTGGTCTTTCAAATTCTCTTCGATCAGATACAGGGAGGCAGCTTGCGTACTCATGCCCAATGCCTTTTGCAAAACACCAATCTACCTGAATGTGCCTGGGCTTCAAGAAGCAGAAGTGGTTTATTACTAGAAGTTGCTAAATCACCGAAACTCAAGGCATCATTTTTTTTCAGATTTATATTACGTGATCTCGACCCGAAGGTATTGGAGCGCTTTACATGAGCACCGGTTACCTTATACGAGCACCGGTTACCTTACACAAGAACACATTCATTATTTTATTTTTTGGTAGGCACAGGAGATTAAGTGATTTGCCCAGAATCACAGGATGTGGACGCGACCCCGAGGCTCGAACCTTGGTTTCCCAGCTCCAAAGTCTGCAATCTAGCCATCAGACCACATCCTCCCCCGTTGAAGGAAGCCTTCTGCATAGTGTCCATGAAAGTATGAAACACCCTTCCTCTCCCTCAGTAAAGCACCTATGCTGAACATATTGAAATATAAGCTCAATAATCTGACAAGGAAGTGGTGTTATGTAGGTCAAATCCTCCATATCTGAGTCAAGGTGCCTACTGTTGCATGCAGAGAGTGCCAATGGTGTGTCACATAAATGCTGCATATTAATTACATGCATTGATTGCCTGACTCATAATATACATGGATCCCTTGTTATCAGCTGCCATTGTTTGACACACTTTGCACACCTGCCATGTTTGAAGGCGATTGTTTTGGCTCCTTCCTGAAAGTTGATAATATGATTAAGCTCTCATAAGTTGGCTCCAGGATATTTCTGGGATCTTCGTCCAGTGCCCCGATTATGAGTTGCTCAGAATTTCCAATGGGACTGGTCACAGTATTAACTGGCTCCAACTACAGATCGGTAGCACTTTGCTTGGAGATTTTTGCGAATGTGGAATTAATAGGGGAATCATGGCTAGAAGTACTGATTCTCCATTGATTACTTGTTTCTAAAGGGACCCTCACAATCTGACTTGCAATCCTGCACAAGTTACCAATACTCTAATACCCACAAGTTACCAATGTCCCAAGAACAAGACCAATCTGCAGTGGTTGCGGAGATACCTCAAAGCGGGGATTGGTGCTGGATGGATGGGGCCCGGCCAGGATTGATCATTGAGATGGCCCTTGACGAAATGAGTTTGGGCTCCTTCCTAGACTGCAGTAGAGATGACTAGTGGTTTATGTGAAGTTGGTTGTTTTTCCTTAGGCTTGGCTTTCAGAATGAGACCGTTTGCTTCCATGTGTTTCCCTTATTGTTGTGGTCATGAAGCACAAGCCCAACAATGCTTTGCTGAAAGGAACAAGGATGATAGGTTTAAAGGTCGAATCCGGTATACATGCTCGAGCAGAGAATGCTGAAGTAAAGCTGCCTCAGTGTTCTTTCGATGTAATTCTTGTTGGACAAACGTCTGTTAAAAACCATGGGCCTCATTTACACGTTTTTGCATAAGGCAGTGCCGCAGGACTTCTTGCTATGCTGCCCTGTGGCAAAAGAAAAAGGCAGGAATGCATTATATCTATCACGTATGGTGCATTCCTGTCTTTTTCCCATGTGCTGGTGCACAAGGGGTGACATGCGCCAACACAGGCACCTTTGCGCCATGGTGCCAGGGTGCCTGCATTGCAAGGATGATTTTTTTTGTGCAGGAAGGGAAGGAAACCTTTCTGCACCAAAACACTCACACACATTTTTTCCTTTTTCTATGTGTGTTGCAGAACGTAGAACACATAGAAAAAGGAAAAACGAGGAGAAATAAAGGTATTTCTCCACGGTGTGCTTCCCTTAGGGCTCTCCTGGGATGTGTATGTTTTTGGTGCTGCCGCAGAGTTACGACTCATCATAAATCTTGGGCAGGCCATAGCAACACCCATTGCACGCCCCTTTAAGGCAAAAAAACTGCATTAAAGGGAAAAATATATATAAGGCAGAATTAAGCCATGCAAAGTGGCTTAGTGCTGCCTGGTAAATAAACCTTTTCACCTTTACCACCGATTCCTGGCCCTCATTGTGTGGCCAAATGGGTTGCACTGTTAGTTGAAATCGGATTGAATGCAAAAGCCTAACTCCTATCACCTCTCAGTCAGGTTTAAAAGGTCAACCGGAGGGCCAATGGTAAGCAATTGGGCCCTGAAAAAACTGCTTCAAATCCAACAAATATTTGAAAATGCATCTATTCACGAAATGCAGCACATAACATCTCACTCTGTCATTTAATTTGCAAACTACCTAGATGAGTTTTAATTCATTCACAAGTTATATCATTTAATTAGCAGAAATGTGTAACTAATAAATAAACTTTCTGTAGACTATGACTTTAAAAATCCAATAAATCACACAAGTATGCGGTTCGGCCAAGCATTTTCAAATCTTTCTAGCCTTAATATATTTTCCAGTCTAGTGGCTTAGTGAACCAATGCTTCAACTGCAGGCATCTCTATTTGATCACACAGTCAAAAGTAACAATTGTAAAGGTCCACTCAGCCTTCCATCTGAGGTCGAAAACTTGAGTATCATTGAATTGGGGGACAACAAATGTCCCTTATCTGTCAAAAGAGTCAAGATACCTCCTCAGGGGTGAACAGACACACACATACCGACTTTGCTGTTATGTTGCATTGGTCATTCAGTAACCAACATTAAACCAGCCTTAGGGTAAGTGGGGTAGTCATTGACAACATATTAATCCAAAGCATTACAATCAGTTAACCCGTTAGCATTAGAGTAAGAATAAAACAAAACAGCCAGAGATGAAATATCATTTAAAATGAATAACAATTTTCGTGAGGGATAAAAGATCACCCTATCAAGAATCACAGGAAGGATACTAAACCTGCAAACACTAAGAAGAAGCTAATTACATAGAGGTCAGTGCACTCTGTTCAAGACTTTGGGTCAGATGTATCAAAGGGTTTCGCCCATTCTGTGTCTATGGGGAAATATGTTGATACATATGGCCCTTTGTACTGTGTGCACAATGTGAAAATTCCTTGTTATATTCAAACTGTGCATGCACTGCCAAGACAGTGTAACGTTGTTTATTCGGCCCCACTTAAACTTTATGCAACTGAGGTTGAGCTCATATCCTATTTTTATAATGTCCCCATCCCTAGGGGTCGCTGATGAGGTTTATTGTGCTTTGCATTAGACTAGCCTAGAAAGTAATTGATTCATATATGCATAGTAAAAACACTCTCCCCTTTTGAAAGAGACAGCTGACAAGGTAAAGGATGGATTAGCGCCCTCGCGCCAGGATACTCTAGTAGTAATTGAGCGCGCTATAAAATCCCATATAACATATAACATGACATTAGCAGTAACTGCAATTTTTTCGCACTTATGAGAGCTGGCACCACTAAAATCTAGCTGTGGGGCTATACAATAGCTATTCATCACTCTGTGAAAAGGGAACAGACTATCAATGGAGCAAACGAAATCCCAAATCCAAACCCAATCCCATTGCAATAAATTAAATACATGGGGCACCTCTGGATCTTCCTTGGCAGATGTGCAGCCTCAAATGTGCTAATCAATTCTGAATTGGCGCAGTGCCTATGAAATATTTTCACAAGTGCATACATAGTAAACTGCAATGTAGCACAGAGATGCGGCCATTTAACTGGTCAATGATGCACTGCATATGTCAGACAGTGATAGCACTTGGATTCTCGTCACCCCTTGAACACCCAGTTGCCTTGGATGTTGCTGAAAATGAAGGCCTGATCAATGCACGCTCCAGAAGACTGGCATTTGATTGGATTGCCCTACAGAGATTTACATCCTACCTGAAGAGAAGAGTCCAGCTTGTATAGATGAATTCCTCCAGATCCATGTTTTTTTCCGCATCCAGCAGTACTCTCACAGGTCTGAGATGTGACAATGATACTGTAAATTCACACCCGGTGGCAGCGTGCCCCACGGTATTGCCATTTAATGGGTGCGGTAATACCACACATACTTACAGGTAACTCAAACAGAGGCCCTAAGTTGTAAACTAGGTGCATACTCCGCTAGCCGCATATAGGGTGTTTTTTTTACTATATGTGGTAGCTCTGAATCACTAATCTGAAAGGTGGCTTCATGAATGCCATTAGCGATTACATCAATAAACCCAATAAAATAGGTAAGAAAACGTGCAACCAAAAAGGCACAATCCACTAAAATGCACAATCATCTGTGCTTCTGTACACAACCTAAGAGTGTGAGCATGCAGGTGCCAGAATAAACACCCTCAGAGGTGTGTTGTGTCAAATCCAGGTGAGATGCAGAGATAATAGAACAGAGGAGGCTTACACAGAACCTGGGGCCAGATTTAATAAGGGTGTGCGTGGCCCTTGTGTCATGCAAGGTGACGAAAGACAACACAAGCCATTAATTGGGATTTAGTAAGCCACACAGAGCCACAATGCATGGGTCTGCATGGATTAATAAATCCAAGGTAACACAAGACAGGGCATTTCGCTGCCTTTTGTTACCTTGGGGCAGCAAGGCATTCCATGGGTGAAGTGTGGGCATTTCCGCACATCCACACATGGGTTTTTAGTATATTCCCAGATTTACATAGAGTAGTAAACCTGGGAATACATCTAATGGTACACCCCCCAAACCCAGGGATAAGGAGGAGAAATATCCTAATTTCTCCTCGTTTCTTCCCTTTTCTGTGTGTGATGTAGTCCTGCATCACACATAGAAAAAGGAGATTGCCTTTAGTGGCTGTTTTTGTGCAGGAAGGTATCCCTTCCCTCCCAAAAGCAATCCTGGTCCTAACACAGGCACCACTGCACCATGGTGTGAAGGTGCCTGCGAGGTGCTAGGCAGCACACAGTGTACCAGCGCAAGGAGGCAGCAGAAATTAGCCATATCTTTGTAAATATGGCATATTTGTGATATCTCCTTTTCATGCAACGCAGTGCAGCAAATTCCTTTCTGAGTTGCGTTGCATGAAATGTTAGGAAATCTGTGTGATACAAAATAAAACGTCACAGTTGAAAGGTTGAAGGTTTGTTCACTTTTCCAGTTTGCTCTGTATGAGGATGCTGTCGATGCACAAAAAGCATACAAAGGGTGCATACATCCTAGACAATTAATATTTATGTCATCAGGACAAGGAACAGACAAATGCTTCCTTTGCAGTGCTATTTTTACTAATTCTGTCCATATGGATAAATAATTGCCCCATTTGTGTGACAGTGCTGAGAAGTCATTGTAAGACCTGTCAACCATGAGATAATTTTCACCGCATCAGAGATGGCGGAGTGGCCTTGGCACGGGGGCACATGCTTGGCGAATGGCGCTTTGGATGTGCCTAACTTCCCCCACCTTCTCTTCCTCCACCAGGAAAGAAATTCTCATCTCGAGCCACCACCCATGTCCTGGGTAGCTTTAAAATGGAGCCTCTCTGTGCAAAGCCTCCTCACGAGCTGGAAACCTATTCTATGAAAGGGTTTCTAGTGCACTGGGGGATGAGACATGAAAGGATGTGCCACAGGGCGCCATCATGTGAGTTGGCAGGCCTGCATTGTGAACGCCACTAGAGTCCTTCCAAGTATTGTGAAGAGCACATACAAACTGCAGCACTGACCTTCACAGACACAAGGCTGCCATTTTGCTCGCCGCGCCTTCTCAGAACAATGCTTTTCCCGAGAAGGATTGTCCCATTAACAAGAACAATTACCCTTTTTATACAATTAGCATATAAACGACCCTTCTGTGAAAGATTTGTTTCACAATACATTGCCTCGTGCAATGTTTTAGCTATGTTTACCTCATGTCACTCCGGTTAAAGTTACAATACCACCTCTATGGAGTGGCAGCTGGCATCTACGGGGAAGAGGGTCGGGGGTGCGCGCGCAAAATAAAATGCAGATAAATAAATAAAACTTACCAAACACACCGTCCTCTACTTCGTCCTCTTCTTTTCACAGAATCTAGATGCAGCAACTCCCTTGACCAATCCTGGCACTTTTCTCATGCAGCATGAAAGCAGCTCCCTGATTGGAGGGAGTGGCCTCACTCGGCGCTCCACAGCACTCTGTAACCCTGCACTTGCTCTAATCCAGCTGTCTTAAGACAGCTGGGTTAAAGATGTTTAAAGTATGCATGTATGGCTGGCCCATCGCAAGACGGCCAGCCAAAAACACATGCACACTTTAAATGGTAGATTAACAGCCCACCCTCCTCCCTGCTGCTGTCACTCAGCAACGGCCCCCCGCCCCCATCCTGGCTATGTTCAGGACGGGTGTTGAAAAATAAAATGGTAAAAAGTTACCATTTTATTTTTCATCTCTGAGGTTTGGGGATAGGGGGTTTTGAGTTGGCAACACTCCTCCGCTCCATCGGAGGAAACACCCCTTCCTCTATCTGGTAAAAACATCATTAATAGGCAGTTGTGGAATAACAGATGTGTGCTAATTAGGTGGTCAGTGGGGTAAAAAGACATGGAGTAAAATTGTCACATTGTGTTGTATCCTAAAGTAGCATTTATATATCACTTCATACTTATTGTGAGGCACCTAAGAGCATTATCGGATGGATAGTGTGTCACTGGCATAGTTAAAAGGGTGTTATACAGCCGCGGCCTGTGGAGGGAGTTCTGTGTGGCAGAGGGGCGGGGGGTACTAAACACTGGAACATGGATAATTGGAGGTAAGTAAACAATTTAATAAATAAAACGAATTTCGTAGCGTGCCCTGCATTGCAAAATGTGATGCAGTGCGCACTACAAAATTTGTTTTATTTATTAAATTGTTTACTTACCTCCAATTATCCATATTCTGGTATTTAGTACCCCCCACCCTGCCCCTCCCCCGCCCCGCCCCTGTGCCCCACGGAACTCCCTCCACGGGCCGCGGCTGGTGTTATATTTATTGTGAGCCGATGTGGGAGGTAGTTTGGTGTTGCACTAGTAGCCAGAGGTGTTCTTGTTTTGGGGTACCGTGCCTAGGAGACTAATGGTGGAGTGAAGTGTGGAAAGTTGACATTCTAAGATGTAATTGTAATTTGCTTGTGGGTATGGTTTACTGTGCAGATGTTTATGATATTGTACCTTCCAGTTTATTTTCCACACTTACTGCAGCATTTAGGTTAAAGATTCTGTGTAGTTTGCAGATGTTAGAGGGGAGGAAACAGGAAACACCCATTTTGTGACAATGATATGTCTCTAGATGACAGAGGACAATATGGACTCCATTATACAGTCAACAATTATGTTCCTATTGAGTCTGGATTGACTGCGGTCAGTATCTGCGAGAATGGATTAAATCTCTTAGTGGTTAGTTGTATCCTGTAGCGAATATAGTCCACTATATACCCACAATAGTGATGATTCCTTTGCGGTTTGTGAGCTTCACGTTTCCAGCTTGTACTGAGTCAGAGAATCCCAATGCAGGTTACCAGCTTGTTACTCTCATTACTCGTGGATAAAAGTTTCATTGTGAGCAGTCCCGACATCTGATCCTCAAGCTGAGAGATCCTCGACTTTGCTTCCTGTACTCTGCCCGGAAGACTGCTTCCTCTATTTTATTTAATCTGGAATGAAAAGAGGCGATTTCATTCTCTTGGGATCTCTTCATATCTCTGATCTCTTCGAGGATAAGATTGAGCAATGTTTTGATTTCCAAATGTTTAGTAGCCCCAGTAGTCCCAGTAGCTGCTGGATCCTCAGTGAGAGCATTCAGAAATTCCAAATCGTGCTCTGAGATAAGCGCTTGCTGACTTTGTATAGGCTGTGATTGTGAGAAAGGCATCAGGCCCCTTCCATTTGAGATCTGCGCTTGATTTACCTGGTTTGCCTGAGTTGACGGAGCTAAAGGCTGAACAGATGCTTGCAACACAGAATTACTGCAAGATGGAGAGGCCGGCTTTGGCAGGTTCGATTCTAATTCTTGCAGCAGAGAGGTTAGGGTTGGGCTTGAGGGTGAAGCTAGCGGGTTTTGATTGGAAGTACCTGCAACCACCACAGAATTTTCTGGAGATTTTTCTGGAGATGTAGATGTTGACAAGCTTAAGTCCAGGGGGAGAGACAAGATATAGAGCAGAATTCTGAGATAGAGATAAATTGGGCTGCAGGGGGGTTGGCTGTACTGATTTTTTCACGAGCAGGGGAAACTCATTCCTTCCCTCTTCCTCCTTTTTCGCAGTTTTGCCTTTTGCAGATATTTCTGTCTGACTTGTAATATCACCTAGCCTACTTGCAGATGTTGCGGGGAGGGGGGTTCTGGCCCCCATGAGTGTCCCAGGAGACTCTACTGCTACTTCCAACGCTAGCTCCTCCTCTTCCGAGCTCTCGAAGCTGGAATTTTGCTGGTGAGGCCCCCCCATTATTCCTGGTTTGCCACCCCCGTGGCCAGATTTTTATTCTGCGCCATCGCCAACCGGGTTTTTGCTTTTAGGACGATGGCAGTATCCCCTCTGGATACCAGCCGACCCAATTTATCGCGTCTCCCCATATTGCCTGATTGAAGAGGTGAGACTTGTAGTAGTAAAGGGGAGCAAGCGGGCACGCAGCAGCAGCACCACTCCACTCCAATGCCCAACAACCTTATACTGCCAGCCAAAACTTTCCTTCTTCAAAATGCACCAAATTGAAGATACTGTCGACTTCTCCTTCTCCCACCTCACCTCTCCACTCCCAAGCCCCAAGTTCAAGTCCTCCAACCATCCACCACTGCTGCACAGTTCGTCTGTTATGTTACTGCACTTTATGCTTTTTTTCCAATATTTTTTATATATTTTTCCTTTTTCTTGTTCTTACGAACATTGCCTCTCCTCCTCTCTTCTCCTTCCCCTCCTCACCTGTTCGCCTTTCACCGTTTCCCCAAATGCTTGTTTCAGAGCTCCGGTCCCCCAAACCTCATCCTCAGAATCTGAAATCACCCGACAATCTCTTGCTGCCTCTCACCAGGCATCTTAAGCCTGCTCCGCCTCTGCCTCAACCTCAGCTTTTCTCCCACAATTCGTAATGCTGCCTCCTTAGCGTTGTTTTCCCCCGACCTCTCCGCCGCCTCCGCGCTTATACCTGTGACCCCCACACATCATGCCGGGGTCACCACAGAAGCGCTTTGCCGTCACGATGGAAGTTGCTCCGTCTCTCCACCTCAGCCACAGCGTCTCAAGCTGCAGTACTCACAGAACTCGCAGCATTCCCAGTAAACACGATGGCAAGACGAACACAATGAAACACAATTGACCATGGGGAGCGTGGTCACCTACAACTAATCGGAGGTGTGGTTCTCCGCCATGTCTCGATTCTGTTCCTTAAAAGTGTCATAGTGATTGAAAGTGTTAAATTGTGTTGGTTACCATAAAAGAAATTGACGTGGTGGTCCCCCCATACTATGGAGGAGTTTCCATTTACCGAAAATAATCCTTGGAAGGGGAATCTTTGATAGAGCATATATCCTGTTTGACGAATTGGCTGAAATTTGTGGTCCCCAGGTTTTATGTGATGAATGTTATTTGCTTTAGAGCAGGACGATTGAACCAGCTATCTGTGTCTCTGATTAACGGTGGTCTCCCACACAATGTCAATTAATGCATCGTTGAAGTTCGCCTTGTTTGAAGGTCTCCTTCATGAAGGAAGAATGAGTGGGAACTTCTTACAAGCAGGGAATCTAAGTTGGGCAGGAGAAAGCCCCAATATACTGTCTTGATTGTACTTTTTAAAAAGGAGAGTGAGTTGACCGCCTAGTTTTCTGAGAGGACTAAAGATACCATATTTAGGGGGGTGGCCTTATAACATTGATGAGGCTCATCTCTCAGACAGTATTCCATTATGAAGATGCACCCTGGTGATGCATTCGAGATCAGATCGAAGATGCTTAGATGATTCTCATCCATGGACTGCGTATTCATGATGAGGCCCGTATGATTTTGAGTGCATGATTCTTTGGTTACTCAGGATACTGGAGGCAGACAGTGTGAGTATCTCTGGTTGAGGGAGTGTGCGGGTGTTTGGGAAATAAGTCTGGGTGATGGATGGTAGATACAAGTGGGGTAGGTTTTGGCAGTTTTGAGGACACCATGGAGTGTGTTGTGTGGGGATTGTTTATTGTGTGCCTGCGGTGATTTGAGAAATGGATTTGTATAGTAGAGGGAAGCTCTTTAAATTGCCTTAGTAAAGAGAGTTGAGTGTTCCGCTTTTGAGGCAGGGTGTGAGGTGAGAAGATGATGGCGGAATGAATGGAGATTTGGAGCCTGGTGAAGGTGCATGTAGTAGTTTAGCAGATAACAAAGCTGTGTTAAGTAGCAGAAGTGTTAGAAACGGAAGCGGGGTGGTAGTAGTGAGGTCTGTACTAGTTAGAGTGGAATGGGGAAGGGTCAAAATGAAAGATCTTTTAGAGAATCATGCCATCATCTGCTGTGAACTGACTTGTAACCTCCATCTAGGGAGACAAATTGTGGTGCATGTCTTTAGTAAGAAATAGGGGTTCTTTGGATAAGGGCTTGGCTTTAAGGCTGTTAGTTCTGTGTGTAACATTCTTCAGTGGTGTGGCGGTTGCGTGTCTACCAAGCTGTCTTTTTTCTTTTGTTGCTTCTCTGCTTTTCAAGTTAGCGAGTTTGTGGGATTTTGGATGCACATTGGTTTGTGTTATTATCTGAGGGCGACACAGAGCATGGTTACTACCGAAGAGCACCCATTTCACTCAAACTAGAATCCCCTGAAGGCAGAAACCATGGATAACACTTGTGCCTGGGTGATTGTACCGCGGGGGGAGGGGAAGAGGGAGGTCACCAGCTACTACTGCAACCAAGAAAACTTCAGCAGTGGACAGCAAAATAGCAGCTATTGCTACCCCACCTGAATAAGATGGTAACAACATGGTTTGTTGTGGTTTTACACTGATAACTTCACTGACTGCATGCTAATATTCCATCAGTAGAGCAGCTCTTATGTTCCTTCTCGAGGCCTGGACAGCCAGGCATTCTTGTCACAAACGTTCTGTCAGCAGAAACCTTATTACCAAGCTCAGGGCTTATAACACTCCCATCATCTATTTTAAAAGGCTCGCTTCAGGTAAGGACGGAAATCTCCTTAGCTTGAATGCTGTAGTTAGTTGTTATTTTCATTAAAGGCACCAAGTAGTAAGCTCTGGAAACCAACCCGCCCCACAGCAGAAGACGCTTCCTCATGCGGTCGATGGGGCTCTCGAATATTGTTTGGGGGAATGCCCAAATAACTCTCTGGTAGGCTGCATCACTTCGAGTTCTACTCTTCCTCATCACAATCCTATCCAAGTGAGAGTTATCCTCGCCCAGGGGTCAAAAGAACTAGATATTGACGATCCGCGCTCTAGGTGTTCTTAAACAATGTAAATTTGGAACATTAGTGCAATTGTTTACAAAGCTTTTATGAAGGTCACATATCCCAAAATCCCCTAAAGCCAACTCACTATTAAATGAAAATTCTGAATTTGGATGTTGTGCCCTTGGTGATAAGAATCAATGGAACATCATTGATTCCACAACACTCACCCAAGAGCAGAGTTCCTAAAATCCTGTTTTCTGTTAGCAAAAACAGTAGGAAGAACAGTAAGCTCCTCAGACTAAATATAAAGTTTCTAACACTTTACAAAGTGAACGTTTCAAGGACGAGGGCAGCAGTACTGGGCCAAGATGTGCTTCCCTTTCCCCCGATGTCCTCCCTTCAAATGGCATACACTACCATTCATATTATCATTAAAAATAAATGTACTTTCTACGGGCCAGCAGATCACAGTGCTGTGCCTGTGGAAAGATTTCAGCAGGATCACATCTGTTTCACTTAGTTGCTAGGATTGGAAAGATAATAAAAACGGAATAAAACAGAGTGCTATTCAAGCTAGTGGCTGGGGAATAAGGTATGTGCTATTTATTAGACTGCCTGTCACAAAAATAATCAAGCAGTGTAATAAGTTAGCCTGCTCGCGCTGGAAGATGCCTCCAGAGCATCGTTTTAATGACAACACACCAGTGATTTCTAGCCTTGCTTTCCAGCAATCCAATAGAAACTCTAATTCAGCAATTATTAAATGTCAAATTGCCACTTTCCAGGGAGGCTAATTAATACTTAAGTGGGGGATCTGGACAGATGAATTTCCCCATATACTGCAACTTTTCATTTACTTATGAAACTTTAAAAAAGGGTTTATATTCCCACAAGGTCAAGTGAGCCTGTGGTCAAAAGAGACATATTAAAGAACATTTTATGAATTAAATTAATTTTCTTCAATAAGAACAATTGTCATTTTCCTACCTGCACATTCGCTGAACGTTCATAAAAACTATACATGTACTGCCTTTAGGAAAAGTGCATCGACTGAACAGGGTTCATCTTCCCACGAGCAGTAGAGGCCCATATTTGGGGGACCAGGGCCTGGAACCTGCCCCTGCCCTCTGCTTTCACTGCCATTGTATTGTTGTTTCGCTGCCTTTAAGAAACTGACCAGTGTGGCTGAGCAACAGCTTTGAGCTCAGGGGTGGACTGTGTTGCTGTTTAGTGAGTTGTGGTTTAGGACATGACTGAGGCTTTTAGGACAGAGGAGAAGCTGCACAATGCAGTGGGAACACTTTTTAACGGAACCAGTTCTTTATATAGGGGCAAAGAGGATACCCCAGACAGCCAGAGAATGGGTCTAATTAAAACGTAAAAACTAGAATAGCATGCAATTACTTAAACAGATGCCTAACCACACACAGCTGGTTGTTTTCAGTGGTAAGATGACTAGAGCAATTGATGTTCATTATTTATTAATATATTCATTTAATTCATTATTGCACTCAACATTCACAAATCAAATATTTCACTTTTAATAGAAATACAAGCATTGTAATTGGAACATTCCCCTTAACCTAGAATTGAAATTAACCATTGAATGTAATCCCTTAAACCTCACTCAATTTTCCAATGCGGCCATTTATCAAGAAGTTTTGCCACACTTCGGGGACTCAAAATATCCTGCTTCACACGAATTGCAGCATCCAGTGAAACCCACTTTTTAGGATGCATGATTCTGGGGGAAACCTTGAGAGAGTTCTGCAGGGGACAAGCCTCTTCAGTCATGACCAGGATGGCCAATAGGGCAATCTGGCAGTGCCAGAAGGGCTAGTCTGACAGGACAGTGTGTGTGTCGGTTTCATGGCTGTCTGCGGGTCTGTTTTAGGGTGTAGAAGGCTGGTTTTCACTGTTGATTCCTTGAGAGTGCCACAAACATTGCCTTCAGTAAACAGAAATGCATACAGTCCCACATACTTCACAAAACACCTACACAGCGTGACTTTACAAGTAAAAAATGGGCCCTATCTGTAAATGTGGGGCATTTTTAGCCATCTGATTCACTAATGGGGCCCACTCTTATTGTGAGGCTCGTGCCTATTTTCTGTCCCATTCCAACCCTGTTTGCAGTGTGTCTGTGAACACAGGGATTGTGCAATTCTACTGAAACTCATATAAGGTTATAGTTGGGCAGGTTGTGTAATGCGTTGGCAGGACTGGAGTCTGGTGAAATAACACTGATTCACAAAAATGAGAGGCGAAACTTAAATGACACCACACATTATTTGACACCTGATGGCATCACAGTGCTGACCCCATTTTCCAACAGCTTGAAGAATGAGGAGAACCAAGAGACAATGCTGGCATTGTAGCTGCTGCCCCTCTATTCCTCTAATATCTATGATCACATGACCACAGAGGAGTTGTTGTGTGGCGTTTTAGGCTCCGATTGAATTTTCCCGATTAATGCCCTTATGTAGGTACAATTAACATTGCCCTTATATAGGCATAGAAATACATGCCTTATTTAGGCATAGCCCATGCTATCCAAATACAGGCATGGCTACTTCCATCCGTGCATCAAACGTCATAACGATTTCTTGGAAAACCAGCTTAAGCCGTTAAGGAACTTCCCCTTGCTTGAATATTGATTTCTCCAAGAACTCAGTTACTTTACAATGAACAACTATTCCCCAGTGGATTATTTATGACGTTCATATGCCCAACTTTACGTCAAACTAAGGCATTCCTAAACACCTTCAATGTATAACTCTACCTTCACTTGCTATAGCAAGATACGGTGGTTCGGAGCAGTTCTAAGACCTACTTGCCTGACGCAGTTCGCTACAGCAAGTGCCGAAGGAAGCCGACTCTCCAGCTGACGAACTGATCAGGAAGCTGCCTTTCTCCTGCCGAGAATCCAGCTCCAGTGTTTCCGGCTCCCCTTGTGGGGTGTTGGGAAATCGAGTCCTGAGATACCAGACCTCCTTCATTCTAACAAGGTATCGAGCTGATTAGAACCTAGAGAAACCTTTGGTAGATTCTTGGCAAAACTAAACCTATGCAAAAGATCATACTTCTTCCCTCGTACTAGACCTAGGTTAGGTACATTGGGGTAGGAGTATTTTAGAAGCACCAGATGAGTATTGTAGTCTGTTATTTATGTATGTATTTTTATATAACTTAGAAACCATACAATGCTCTTATAGTATTATTACATATTACTGTTTATGCTGTACGCATTATACTTTGCAGTCTGCCTAACGATTGTAGCAGTTCACTTCTCCTGCATGAGAAAGAAGACTCTTCAATAAACCCTTTTTAATGAAAACGCCCATCTCACTATTTCTCTGCAACTCTGTAAAAAAGGAGCATGCACGATTGACTGAGTGAACTAGTTATCTATTGTTTCCACGACTCTGAGAAATGTTTTCTTATTCTTGGGAAACAAAGTTGTCATGTTTATGCGGTTGTCAGAAACTAATCCCTTCTTGTGTATTCAAGAAAGTTTCTAGGTACCTCTGAGTTAGCTGGCACACACACAATTAAGTTTACTATATTCGATAGAGACCTATTGACCTAGGTCCTACGTCAAATCTATAGAATATATTGTTCCAATGGCCAGAGCCTATTGGGAATATAAGAACTACACTACAGAGTTGGAAGGGCAAGCAGAATGGCATAACATAAAGTGGAGATGTGGCATAAGAAACCAATCATTGGTTAAGGAAGTCTGATACTGTTCAATGGTGTTGTGATAGAGCAGAGATTTTCCTCTCACTAATTTACAACAATTTGAAAGAAAAACGATTTGTGATACTACACTAAATGGAAATGAAAACGTGTGTTAAGCACCACATTTCTAGAAATGACAAAACGTACTTTGATTTAGATACTACATCGTAAAAGCATGCAGAATGGAAAGGGGCGACCACTAGGTCCCCCCGAACGTATGGTGGAGTACCCCGATGCCCCCGGGAAGCCATTTTGGGCGGGAGGCGAGTCTCGGCTGGTATGCCCGAAGCGGCGTAGCCGGGGCGAGCCTTTTTCCTGCCCAAGAGGGGGCTGTCCTAGACACGCACACCGATGGCCACGCCCTGGAGGCGGATTGGAGGAGGGTCTACGCCCGCCCGAAGAAGGATAAAAGGAGCAACAAGCCAAGGAAGCATCCTCTTGTTCCTGTGCTCTGAAGCTGCACCTCCCCATTGCACGTGAGCTTGAGACGGAACGAAGAGCCAATTTTGAGAATTTTGTAATTTTCTGTTTTTTCTTTCAGCGCTTCAAGTTTTGGTTCCAGGACCTTTTTGGTCGATTATCGTGAGAGAATGCCGGGCAAAAGGGTCGGAAAGAAGGTTAGCACCGACCAAATGCTTCGCATGCTGGTAAAGGACATGGCGAACATGAAGAAGCAGATGGCGGCCATGAACGGCACGGGCCGGCCTAAGAGAATCGTCGGACCAGCATTGCCGGGGTTTGTCCCTGCCGGGAGAGGTAAAAGGGCCAGGAACAGGGCGGCTGGGGATGAGGTACCGGTTCTCGAGCTTCCTCCGGCGAGCCCGGTCAGGCCGGTAGAGGCCCCAGTTCCGATTCCGGATGCAGGACAGCCGATCCCGGTAGTAGTTACACCCGTGAACGAGGGGGATATGCCACCTGAGTTGGCCGCCCAGTTGGCGGCGTGGTTGGGCAAGAATGGTGAGGGTGCGAATGCTCCCGGTGATACGGCCGAAGAGGCCAAATTAATAATGAAGCAGTTGCGGCAATCACGAGATGCTGCGAAGGCACCTTCTCCTTCTGTTCCCCCTCAGGTTCCCGCGGAACAACCATCTTCGAGCGTTGGAACAGCAGCAGCAGCGAGTTCAGCTACTGATTCGGGTAAGAAGCCATTACCAATGGCGGGGGAAGGTTCGGTACCCTCGAGGAGGGAAAAGGTGGTTCAACATATTCCGTTGGCCACAAAGGAAATGATATGGGCTGATAAATATGTGAACATATTTTCGCTACTGACTGATCATTATGAAATAGAACATGTTAAAAATCAGAAGGAATTGTTGCATCCAAATGTATGGCGAGCAAAGATGGCGGGTTTCAGGGTGGATGAGACAATTGCTAATTGGGCCAGGGCTTTTGGGATGTTCACCGCAATCATGGGGGAACGTAGGCCCGAGGTGCTGACTGAACTGGCTTGTTATCAGACACGAATAATGGAATTTTATGAATCGTACGAAGGTGATCAATGGCTGGGTTATGACAACAAATTTCGTAAGGCCAAGGAGCACGACTCATCCCTGACGTGGGATTGTTTCGACTCCATTCCATGGCAGAAGCAGGTTAGGGCTAACCAGGAGAGGCCGTCTGTGTTTGGCGGGAACGGGGCGGAGCCTTCCCGCCATTCCCCGTTGGCGCCCTTTCGAGCGGGCACCGGGAGTGATCAGCACACAAAGGGTAATGGGAACTCTGGCAAGAAAGGGGTCTGTTGGAGCTTCAACAGGGGTAGGTGCACTAGACCGCAAGGGACGTGCAAGTTCAGGCATGAGTGTGCAGGATGCGGACAGGCGTCACACCCTGAGAGTTCATGCCGAGCCAAGAATGGTGATACAGGGGGCAGAGGCGGCGCCAAACAGGTCTTATGACGGCCGAGGGGCGCTGCTACCTACTCCCATCGACATCATGGCAATGATCCCCTGGCTGAACGAATACCCTGATCATGTCTCCGCCGGGGTGTTGAGAGACGGTTTCTCATGTGGTTTCCGCATCCCGGCGGGGGATTTTCGGGGGGTAGCACTGTGTAAAAATCAATTGTCGGTTCAACAGAATACGGTTGTAGTACAGACAAAGATTGCAAAGGAGGTGGCCCGAGGTCGGGTTGCGGGTCCTTATGCGAACCCGCCTGTTCATGATTTTGTTTGTTCACCGTTGGGTGTAGTCCCCAAGAAGGACCCAGGTGAGTTTCGGTTGATACATAATTTGTCCGCTCCTAAGGGTCTTTCCGTGAATGATGCGATTGACCCGGGAGTTTGTTCGGTGCGGTATGCTTCCTTTGATGGGGCTGTCGCTATGTTGAATCGCCTGGGGCCCGGAGCGCTGATGGCGAAATCTGATATCGAGTCAGCGTTCCGGTTGCTCCCGGTACACCCACAGGATCAGCGTCTGTTAGGTTTTATGTTTCAAGGACGCTACTACATGGATAAATGTATGCCAATGGGTTGTTCCATCTCCTGTGCCTATTTTGAAAAATTCAGTAGTTTTTTACAATGGGCGTTCACCAGAGCCACAGGTTTTACGCAGGTTATGCATTACCTCGATGATTTCCTGTTCCTGGGGGCGGCCGGGGACACGGAATGTGCACAGGCTCTGAGTACATTTTGTGATCTCATGAGAATGTTTGGCGTGCCACTGGCACCGGGCAAAACAGTGGGGCCGTCTACTTCACTCGCGTTTCTGGGAATTGAGCTCGATTCTGAAGAGGTGTGCTTCCGTTTGCCTAAGGAGAAGGTATTGAAATTTAAGGCCTCGCTCGAGACATGTATTGGCGAAACGAAAGTAACATTGCATCAATTGCAGCAGGCTGTGGGTCAGCTTAATTTTGCCCTTAGAGTGATCCCAATGGCTCGCCCCTTTTCACGCTCTATTGCTCAAGCCATGGTTGGCCTTAAAGAAGGGCATCACCGCACAAGACTCTCGGCGGAGGTGCGCCAGGACATGCGCATATGGTTGGCATTCCTGGCGGATTTCAACGGTCGTGTACTGTGGAACAAACCAGCAGCTTCCTCAGAGGAGCTGGGTTTGTGGACCGACTCGGCAGGGAGTGTTGGTTTTGGCGCCATTTTTGGTACTCATTGGTCAGCACAAAAATGGCCGGCATGGTGGCACGAGAGTGGGCTCACAAGTAACATTGGGTTTCTTGAACTGTTCCCTATTCTAGTGGCCTTGAAGACATGGCCAGAAGGGTTTCGTGATCGCACTGTGGTGTTCTGGTCGGATAACCGTGGTAGACTGTGTCAATAATCAGGCAGCACGCTGTAAATGGATCTTGAGGTTGATGAAGGAAATTGTCCTGTTATGTATGAAATTGAATGTTCACTTTAGAGCAAAACATGTGCCTGGGGTACAGAACCAGGCGGCTGATGCACTCTCTCGTTCCCACATGCAGGCCTTCCGGGGCCATCTGCCCTCTGCGGACTTGGTGGCGGCACCATTTCCCGAAGTTCTCTGGTCTCTCGGTGCCCCGGATTACAAAACCTCGTGGGAGAGAGTCTAGCTCCCAGAACAAGGAAGGCATATGAAGGGGCGTTCCGTTCTTATTGGACATTTTTGGGTCCGGCTAGGGGGGAGCATTGGGGGCAGGAAGAGTACGTCCTGAAATTTCTAGTATCATTACATCAGGCAGGCCGATCAGTGGCAACAGCCAATAGACACCGAGCCGCCATTGCGTTCATGGCACAGGCTCATGGTATTCAGGACCCCACAGCATCCTTCCTGGTAAAGAAGGCGCTGCGCGGGTGGCAACGCCTGGAGGGTCGTAGAGAAGACGAGAGGCGCCCGATAGGGTTAGCAAGGTTGTACCAGTTAATGTCCGTGCTCCCTGCGACTTGTTCATCTCAGTCAGAGACAGTGCTGTTCCGGGCCGCTTTTGCATTAGCATTCCATGGGGCTATGCGGATAAGCGAACTGGTAGCAAGGAACAAGCAGGATACGGAGGGAGGTCTGTGTCGAGAACACATCCAGATTAAAGGTGACACGATGGTAGTCACGATAGCCAAGTCCAAAAAACCGATCAGGGCGCGATCGGAGATGGTGTGGTTGTTCAGCGCATGCTAGAGTCCCACATGTGCCCAGTGAAATGCGTAGAGGAATACTTAGCGCAAAGGGCGGCATCATGGGGGGGGACCTTGCTGAGACATACCGATGCCACCCCACTGACCAGGTTTCAGTTTCAGCGGGTGTTAACAATGGCAATCGCGGCAGCGGGCTTGAACCGGGCGATTTTGGGACCCACTCATTTCGGATAGGTGCCGCTACAGAGGCTACAGCCAGGGGTTTGAGTGTGGATAAGGTGAAACAGTTGGGGCGTTGGTCCTCGAATTGTTATAAGAGGTATGTGCGGTTGCACATGTTGTGAAGCTAATGTCATGCACTCACGCTTCTTGTTTTCTGTTTGGTTTTCAGTTTCGCGAGCAGGCTTTGCGGGGCGGACTGTGCAGTTGACCCGACACCTGGGGACCAGCGGTCAAAGATCACCGGCTGAGGAAAAAGTGGTGTGGGTCGTTGGCCACTCATACGTGAGGCGCGCCGCAGACGTATTCAAAGCAGGTGACATGATTCACATGGCTGGGGAATACGGGTACAGGTTGACCTTCTACGGAAGGGGCGGGCTCTGTATTGACCAGTTTGAAAATTTTATGGAGGGCTTGTTAGGGCGGACAAGGTCACCGCCATCTGTAATCATAGTGCACCTGGGGGGCAATGATTTGGTGTCCACGGGGCGGCGAGTACTTCTCGAACTAATACTATCCACAGTGAGCTGGTTGGCGAGAAGGGTTCCGGGGTGCACGATTGCATGGTCCCACATGATTCCGCGGCAGGTGTGGCGGGGGCTATTTCTGTGTCAGCTTTAAATCACTCAGTGAAGAAAATGAATAACAAACTTGGTAGGTTGTTCCGTACAGGTACATTGCATTCTATTCCTCATGGGTGTATCAGGGGGGAGCATATGTATCTGGAGGATGGGGTTCATTTGTCCCGGGTGGGGAATGCTTTACTCATAGGAGACTTCGTAGCTTGGTTAAAGAGTTTGTGCAGCCATGACCTTTAAGTAGGAGTTTGTGGGGGGTCCGGATAGCCGGTCAACTATCCGGCCTGTGGCGGTAAGGTCATGATCGGTGAGCAGTAATTGGAAGATCCCTAGAGGTGGAGCGTCACCCATTATGGATGGGAGCGCCCGGGGGGAGGCGGCCATTGGCCCCTCAAACGGGGAGGCGGTCCCCTTCTAAGGATGGGGACGCCGAAAGGGAAGGCGGTCAAGGCCCCTCCCTGGGGAGGAGGGGCTACGGGCCCCTCCTGGGAATTTCCCGGGGCCAGGACATCTGAACGGCAGATGTGGTAAGCAGTGTGGGGTGGGAGGAGGGTCTACGCTACCTTCTAGACACCTCACACGAGTCCTCGGACGACCACTAGGATGGCGTCGAGTAAACACGGGCCCCCGTTAAGACAAGGGAAATTAGAAGTTAGCACAGAGGTACAGTCCTCTGTGCGCCCGCCCCTCACAAGTGAGGGGGGAGTTCTGGTATTAGGGATCTGACACCAGTTACGACCTTGCCGTTGGCCCGTAATGTTAGGATGTACAATTTCAATTTTGAGAAAAGCATTTACAGGATGTTTTAGTATCGGCTAGGAGAACCTTTGTATTAGAGATATGTTAAGGTTAGCCAAGAACATCGTAATGTGTAAATGAAATTGTACATGATATGAAACTGTTATTTTAATGTTTTCAATTTTGTTTCATATTTTAATAAATACGGCCGGGAGGGTAACTCCCTCCCGCCTTCCAAAAGTTCAGAACCGTTTCCGTCTTCCCATTCTTGGGGATTGTGTTGAGAGGGGGTGTCGGGTATCCCAACCATATGGAAAGGGGCGACCACTCGGTCCCCCCGAACGTATGGTGGAGTACCCCGATCCCCCCGGGAAGCCATTTTGGGCGGGAGGCGAGTCTCGGCTGGTATGCCCGAAGCGGCGTAGCCGGGGCGAGCCTTTTTCCCGCCCAAGAGGGGGCTGTCCTAGACACGCACACCGATGGCCACGCCCTGGAGGCGGATTGGAGGAGGGTCTACGCCCGCCCGAAGAAGGATAAAAGGAGCAACAAGCCAAGGAAGCATCCTCTTGTTCCTGTGCTCTGAAGCTGCACCTCCCCGTTGCACGTGAGCTCGAGACGGAATGAAGAGCCAATTTTGACCCACCCACCAGCCCCTGATGACAGCGTTTGTTCTGAATAAAGTCGAGTGACATGATACTGTTTCTCTTACAGGTTGTTGTGAATAAAAGTTGATGATTTTGAGATGTAATAAAGTGATCGATCTTTCAGCAGGTGTTTCGGCAAAGGAATTGCAACAGTGCTAAATGTAGTGCGTAGTAGAAGTTGTACGTTGAATTACTCAGAATAATTGTCTGTTTTATCTCTTTCTTAGTTTAAAAAATGTCGTATTTATTTTTTGGTCGGGCGGTAAGGTCATGATCGGTGAGCAGTAATTGGAAGATCCCTAGAGGTGGGGCGTCACCCATTATGGATGGGAGCGCCCGGGGGGAGGCGGCCATTGGCCCCTCAAACGGGGAGGCGGTCCCCTTCTAAGGATGGGGACGCCGAAAGGGAAGGCGGTCAAGGCCCCTCCCTGGGGAGGAGGGGCTACGGGCCCCTCCTGGGAATTTCCCGGGGCCAGGACATCTGCGACGGCAGATGTGGTAAGCAGTGTGGGGTGGGAGGGGGGTCTACGCTACCTTCTAGACACCTCACACGAGTCCTCGGACGACCACTAAGATGGCGTCGAGTAAACACGGGCCCCCGTTAAGACAAGGGAAATTAGAAGTTGGCACAGAGGTACAGTCCTCTGTGCGCCCGCCCCTCACAAGTGAGGGGGGAGTTCTGGTATTAGGGATCTGACACCAGTTACGACCTTGCCGTTGGCCCGTAATGTTAGGATGTACAATTTCAATTTTGAGAAAAGCATTTACAGGATGTTTTAGTATCGGCTAGGAGAACCTTTGTATTAGAGATATGTTAAGGTTAGCCAAGAACATCGTAATGTGTAAATGAAATTGTACATGATATGAAACTGTTATTTTAATGTTTTCAATTTTGTTTCATATTTTAATAAATACGGCCGGGAGGGTAACTCCCTCCCGCCTTCCAAAAGTTCAGAACCGTTTCCGTCTTCCCATTCTTGGGGATTGTGTTGAGAGGGGGTGTCGGGTATCCCAACCATATGTTAAATCAAGTGAATGTTGCATTTCATATTTACTGAATAGAAGTGAATTTCAACACTTTAATGACGTGATATTGTGATTAGATAATGAGATAACTGTAACCAAAAAAAAGTAATGTGTTAGAGATGGATATTTCATTAAAATGTGTAACATGTGCACTGAAAATGACAAAAGAAAAGTTTTGCTAAAATGGCATTTTTTTGGGCCTTTAAACATGTGTGCTTTAATAATATATTTGCATAGAAAAACTCATAATATATATGTGTGCAACAGTGTCATTTAAAAAATGTATGAGTACCCTATACGTACCTTAATTTATTATGATATGATTGAGGGGACATTAATGCATTAAATTGAAAGATTAATATGTCATGCTATGCACTGCAAGATTCATATTTTAGAATACTTTCATAGTGCACAAGTAGTATTTTATGAAGGCCTCAAATTAGATTTTTCTTCTAATATGAATTTATGAACTGAGTAGTCTCAAGTCTATGTGAACTTTTCGTAAAGTTGCCACTTGTGTTCTATCAATTGTTCCTTCAACATGTTTGGAACTGGAAACAAAAACAAATACATGCTAGAACAGATGTTTGAAACCCAGTAGACAAAATATGAGAGCATAAACTCGCCCATTTACTGAGTGACTCATTGTTCATATGACTAAACCTTCAAATATTCTAAGGAAATTACGGGTTATGAATTACTTAATTTTTCAGGATTTGCATACTTTTTCCCTGCTACATCATCTTATCCTATTGAAGACCACCAATGGGAGAGAGTGGTCTGACAAATTTGGTGATGACAACAGGTGTCACCCTGGAAATAATTAAGTATTATTGCTCCGATTTTGGAACTGATTGGGAGAGATTTATTCACCCATTTGGAGACACCGAGGCTGTCAAAATGGGCTTCCGAGAACAACGCTAACTGTGACGTAATACTGTGATCTGCTGCTGGCTGGTATGCTAGCATAGTGGAACATTTTCGGCTGAAAGGGTTTGCGTCATACTACTGTGACATTAACGTTGCAGGAATGGTAAGAAGCGGATTTCCTGTCTTTAATGATTTTGAACTGGTAATTTATACCTCTCAGAACTATCCTAAGGTAGTTGTATGAAGCACAACTGATTTTCCTGTTGATCAAATTTTGTTTAAATATTTAATCTCCCTCAGATGAGGAAGATCAACCTCTACATCCTTGAAATCTTGCAAAGTTAATAATGCTTTATTAAACTCGAATTAGCTTCATTTAGGATTGTATGTCATTCATTAGAATTTTCTTATGAAATACTAAAACTATGAGATTTAAACTAAATTCTTCTGATTCTGATTAATCATTTACTTATGTGGAAATTCATTTGACTAGTATTCATTTCTTGTTGATATATGTTGGTTTCCTGAGTTATATGAGTATAAAATTATATGTAGCAATTATCTTATTCCTCGTCCTTATTCGATAATTACCTATCCTGTGAGTATTCCAGTCCCTTTCAGCACGGAACAAGATCCATCGAAGGACCAAGGAGGTTTTACAGGTAGCAAAGGGTAAAATGAGATAAAGAATAATATAGTCAAATCTCTGGAACAATTTACCAGTCGGTGTGGAGGAGATACATTTAATTTGACAGTAATCAAGACAATTAAATGCTCCTTTTCTAAAACTTACTATATCATAGATGCTCTTTTATTAACCCTTACAATCATATAGCTGGTATTTGTTAGAAAGTGAGCGGAAGCCTGACAGAGCGGAAAGAGACCAAAATATACACAGTTCAACCTGTGACTTACAAGGATGGGCTCAAGCTATGCCCCGACCTTTCTTCTCCTAGGCAATAGACCTTTGCCGCCATTTAGAATGGATGCTAAATCAAATCAAGTCAATCATCATCATTATTTAAGTTCAGACAATGATGAGAGTTTTAGAAAAGTTTTAAAAAGGTGTATTCTTTAAAAAGATTAGAAAGTTTCTTTCTTTCTTTATCTTTCTATTCAATTTGTAAATCAGATAATCCGTTTACAGAAATTATCAAGATAAATATGGTTAGAGTCTTCAAGTAAACAATTCCATGAAGGAAAATTATCACTAACTCAGCAGATTCTACAGTTATGGAACATCTATTCAGGTCATATTGAGGTCAAACTTATCAAATACAATTTGTGCATGGTTAAGCATTTCTAAAAGTCATACATTCTAACATGGAGAGGGAAGGAGAGGGGATAAGGCAAGAGGGGACTAGTCTCTGGCAGTAGGAATGAAAACTTAGTGTATTTTGCATTATTTCTCCACAACTCTTTTTAAAATACTTTTATTGTGTTGTAAACTAAGAAATGTATCATTCTTGTTGAACGATGATTTTTCGGCAATATTCTAACTTTTACAAGCCCTATTTAGGTGTTGGTGCTCTCTATTAACAACTTGTGCATGTTACTCTGTGGGTGCATTAAATCAACTTCTTCTTGCATGAGGGCCTGATTTATATCTTGACGGGACTGGTACCACTGTCGCTTTTTTGACGTGCTTCCTGCCCGTTGCCTTGGAAGTCAGCCAGCTCGATTTAGATGTTAGCTGGGCACTGGAGGTAAGACTGCTGCAACCCCACCACCTCCGCCAGGATCCTAGATGAATATTTAGATCAGCTTCATTCTGCAAAATCAAGCTGTTTGGAAAATAGTGTGGACACCTCATTCCATATTATTAATATCCTGGGCTTTTATCTAGTGGCCTAAAGTCCTTTAGATATTGCAATCTTAGCTTGCTTCTGCAGACCTAATTAGGATGACACACTAATGATGTGTGAGTTGAAGTCTAGGACTGAAAACAGTGTCCCGATTCACATGAAGTGTAGTCGTCACACTAATGCAAAACTTATGAACTGTGTTGTTAGGCATGCATTTCAACTGCGTCTGCCTTTCGGTTTTGCTTTCTTTTTTTTTTTTGTCCTCATTTGCCTTGCCCCTTGCTTAGGAGATGCCAACCACCTTACGTGTCCCCGACCAAGAGAGGGAACTAAGATGTCATTGCCCATCTCTGGCACCGGAACCTGAAATATTTTACTGGTGGCAGAGAAGTCCCAAGAGGAAGAGGGGTTTTAACATCTTGTGCTGACTCCATCTAGGTATGTTTCAACCTGTAGGACCAAAAAACGTAACGAGGCCAGACCTGGTCCAAGGAGTATTGATGGCATAATCATAGGACCCGGGGGAAAAAAAAACCCCGGAACATTATCTCCATTGTATCAACAGATCCCAAAAGGCCAAGTTACGATTATTGCAAACTCTAGCCATGTCCACCTTTGATGTTTCACATATAGACGTGAGCCAGTCCGAGTATGTTGGAGCCGTTTTCTCCACCCACTGTATACAAATCTGCCTTCTAGCCAGCAAAATGGCATAGAACAAAAAAGATCTAGCCTTGCTAGAAATGCTGTCCTCTAAGCCGAAGATGATAAGTGGCAATGAAATTACTAATGATGTATTCAAGATGGAGTTCAGGGTAGACAACACTTCCTCCCAGAACCGGCCGATGTTAGGGCATTCCATGAACATATGAATGTCTGAAGCTTCTGATAGATTGCATTTATTACATTTCTTATCTGGGAGAAATTTGGAAAGTCTCAGCGGTGTTATATATGCCCGATGGGCTGTGAACAAATGGTTGCGTCTCAACCATGATGGCTTCACCACTTTATAGAGGAGCGCAAAAGATCTTAACCATATCTCCTCACACTGAAAGCCAGTTGCCTCTCCCCACAGTTCATCTGGAAGGGTAAAATACCCATCAGTTTCCTCCTGCAACTGCCAATACCAGAAGGCCACCTCCTTACCACCCCTAGGTGTTTCCAATAACAACTGCTCCAGGAAGCTTGATTTCCCGAAGAGTATATCTTTACATCTCTGGGCCTTCCCCCAGCTTTCCAGCTGGATGAATTTAAATCTAGAAAATGCTGGACCTATACGCTCATGTAATTCATCCCAAGGTAGTATCGATCCATCCACCATTAGCTCTCCCCATCTAGTAATCCCAGCCTCCTCTAATGGAGAGGATAAGCTGTCCCTTAGGCACTCTGGTAAACCCGGGAGTCCCATATGGGAGCGAAATTGGAGTAGTAGGACAGCCCCAAACTTCTTCTAATGGCTAGCCAAACCTTAGCCCATGACTGTATAATTTTTAGCCTTATTTTCTTAAAAGATTTCTGACTCCCAAACTTATATAGAAATCCATCAACTGGTAGATTTGCTCCGGTTAACATGGCTTTATACATTGTCCCCTCTGAGAGATTAGATGGTGTTTTTAATAACATCCTGGAATAGGATAACTGAAAGGCCCATGCGTAATAAACTAAATCCGGTAGGGCGAGACCCCCCTTCTCCCTTCTCCTCCTCAACTTCTTCCATGCAATTCTAGTGGATTTATAATTCCAGATAAAGGAATTAATCTCTCGCTGACACTTGTCAATCATCTTCACATCAAACCACAAATGAATGTCACCAAAAATGAATATAAACTTAGGAAGAATAGACATTTTTATTAAGTTCACCTTACCCATCTTAGAAAATGGGAGGTGAGTCCAAGATTTCAATAGACCCTTACATTCCCTGGAGACTCGATCTAGGTTAGTTTGGGCAATGGTACTGATGTCTTGGGTAATTCGGATCCCGAGGTAGCGCATAGAGGTGGTGATGTTTATGCCTAACCGTGGATCTGGAATATTCCACACCATGACCTCCGTCTTGCTTGAGTTGATACTATAGCCTGAAATCTTACCGAACTCTACTGCCCTTTGGATCACAGCAGGGAAGGACAATACAGGATCTGAGGTAAAGATTAAAATATCATCAGCATATATTACTGTCCGCCTCTCCCACTCCTTAAATTTAAGTGATGGTATATTTTCGTCTGCTCGCAAAACCTGGGCAAACGGCTCAATATATAGATTGAAAAGGAGGGGAGAGAGCGTACAGCCATGCCTTGTACCTCTAGTAATCTTAAAGGGATCTGTCAACATCCCGTTGATCAGCAGCCTAGCCGAAGGGGCCCCATAAAGCAAGGCAATGGTTCTGCAGAAACCCTTCCCGAATTTAAACCTTTTTAATACCTCGGTTGATGAGGGTGTTATGATCGACATTGTGTCAGCACTAGGTATCAAAAATAAGGCCAAACCCCTTCTCACCTCCTTCCTCTCTAGCCTGTCCCAGTCAGTAGCCCTGGGCGAATTCAAATCCCCACCCTTCACCCTCCCCTGCGGCGTCCCTCAGGGATCCTCGCTAAGTCCGACCTTATTCAACATATATGTGTCTGACTTGGCGAGGGTCATTACGTCTCACGGCATGCCACTCACCACATACACTGACGACACCCAGCTAGTGATAGAAACCCACAACGATGGGCATAAAGTTGCAGCAAACTTCCAAACTGTAATGCGCACAATAAGCACATGGATGGCAAAAAAATGTCTCAAACTGAACTCCGAGAAAATTGAGGTAATGATCTTTGGCAACCTCTCTCCTAGCTGGTCCCCTCTATTGTGGCATGCAGACTTGGGACCACCCCCTTCCCCCGTCAAAAAAGTCAGAAACCTAGGCATCATTTTCGATGACAAACTATCATTTCAACAACATTCCAACAATGTGGTCTCCTCCACCTTCCACAATATCAAAAAAATAAAGAAACTTCTACCCTATCTCCCATCTAGTGCCAGAAAAACAGTCATGATCGCACTAGTTATGTCCAAGGTGGACTGTTGCAACGGCCTATTCCTCAACACCCAGGAAAAAATACTAAATAAATTACAAATGGTTCAAAACGTGACAGCAAGGATCCTGACCAAAACCCCCAAGTTTAAACCCACATCCAATCTAATACGTAAACTGGCTGCCAATCAGAAGCTGTACCAAGTTCAAGGCTCTATGTATCGTCTATAAAGCAATACATAACACAGGACCAGAATTTCTAAAAAAACACTCAGCCTTTACACACCTACCAGGCCCCTTCTTCAGCAGCCAACCTAATAAACGTCCCCAGAACAAAATAATCATCCTGGGGCGACAGAAGATTCACAGTCGCCACAGCCCAACTCTGGAATACACTCCCCTTCCACATTAAGACGGCCCCTACTCTCCTTGCATTCCGCAAACAACTCAAAACATGGCTGTTTAACCTATAACACTCTAGCCCACCCTTGCCTCTCCATTAACCGTCCGTAGCTCCGAGACACCTACGGGTATGTGCGCGCTTAACAAATTGCACACATAAATAAATAAATAAAAGACTTTAGTGCCAGGCTTTAAACTGAGTGCTGACCCTCCTCATGCCAGCAAGATCCCATGAAACCCACTTACTGATGGCTTTCTCTTTCCAGCACATCTTCCATCTTGTATCAGTGAGGAATGGCACCCCCATCTACAAACACAAATCCAACAATGGGCAGACGATGATGGTTAGCCACAATTAAAACATGGCCTAATGACATTTATGCTATTTTAGACCTGGTAAATGAAGTATGCAGAAATGAATGCAATATTACAGATGGCTAATCTGACAGAAAGAGTTTAAACTAACAGTGAAAGTGAGCATGGCCGCCTATTCGTGTTACACACTTCTAACAAATGAACTGATAATTTTTCATACGTGTGTTGTTTTCGTGGCAGCCCATTCATCATTCAATAAAAAAAAGTATAGCAGAAATTTCGAAAGTTAATAGATGTGACCTTCAGAAAGCAATCACCGTGCACAACAATGGTTACGATTGCCTCTAATTAAGCAGTTACTATTCTAGCCAGCTACATGCAATGCCTGTCCTGAAAGCAGCGAACCATCACGGACTTCTAAAAACTGCGGGACACATTCCAAGCATTATTACTGTTGAAATGTCTCAAGGGAACCGTTAGATGTATATATACAAAGATTCTTCTTCAACAAGAAAAGTATAATTTAAATGCCAAAGTATGAATTGCCACAGTCAGACTTCAGCCAAATGAAGACATTTCAAAGATTATTCATGGTGTGCAAATAATCCTGGACCTTCTGACAGCCAAATTTTGCAAACCGCATTTAATCTGGAACTAGGGCTCAGTGACTGAATGAAAAAACAGTCAATTGTTTCTCAAAGAAATTCTTAAACATGCATTTCTAGGGCTCGGTGGTTGAATAAAAAAGGCAACTGATTCTAAAAGAAATTCTTAAAATATATATTCGGAGGTGTACAATTGAGTTTGTTTGTAGATTGTCAAATGTATGCAATTGTTAAACTTTTGCAGAGGAAGTTCTTGGACAACATTGGTGAAAACACCTTTACTCTAATATAAATGCATTACTGCATGATTAATGATTAATTTACAATTAAACATGCAACAATATCTTGCATTATTCTGTTTACACTTGTAACTTGTTTTTCTCCACAGTTACAATCTGTTTCCTTGTGGCAAATTCTTGCCATCAACACCACTGCCATTTACGTGTGCGTACTCTTACCATTCCCATGCTATGGACAGTTTTACTCCTGCCCTTGATTGGAGGAAATATATGATCATTATCAGGGTGGGACTGTGTTGAGAAAACATTTGTGAGTATCCATGCAGTAGAACATCAATTCCCTGTTTTTCGCCGGCCAACACCCACGGACCCTTCCGCTGTCACCGCTGCCGAAAAAACCTGCAGCACCGACAGGAACACAGACCCAGCACAACCCGACTGCAAGAACACACCCGAACAGAAGACCGTGTAATGCATCCTTCTCAACGTCCGATCCCTCCACAAGACATGCCACCAAAAGCGGGGACCTCCTTGACAGCACCACCCCGGACATAGCGTTCTTCACCGAAACCTGGACCAACACCACCTCCGGACCAGACATCGCCATCGCCATTCCCCAAGGATACAAAATCACCAGAAAGGACCGCCACTCCTGCCCGGGAGGAGGAATCCCCATCATCCTCAAATCCAACATCCGCCTTAGCACACTCCCAGACGAGCCCACAGACGTCTACGCTTCAAGATACAGACCAACCCTACCACCACCCTCCAAACAACCCTCATCTACTGATCCCTGGACCCTGCGGACAGTTCACCAACTCCATCACAGACAACATCTCCCCACATGCCATCACATCCACCAACTACACCCTGCTGGGAGATCTCAACTTCCACATCGATAACTGACGACCTCAACACCACACTCCTCCAGGACAACCTCCACAACATTGGACTCTGCTAAATCATGACCGAACCAACGCACTCAGCAGGACACACCCTCGAACCCCTCTTCACAACAGGAAACTCCATCACCTTCAGCCTCACCACCAAACTCCCATGGACTGACCACCGATGCATCCACTTCACCTTCAGAACACCCACTATCCACAGACACTAGAACCTGCTCCCCCAAAGAAACTTGACCAGAATCACCAACGACCAGCTCACCTCCTCACTCAGCCACTCCACTCAAACCATCGCGGAAAACAACGACCCCAATACAGCAGCCCGAACCCTGCACAGATGGATCTCTTACAGCGCCAACACTATTGCCCCATCAAGAAAAACAACAACACCCACGCCAAGAAAGCCAGATGGTTCACGAGCGAACTTCGCGAATCCAGACGCACCTGCTGCCACTTCAAAAAGGCCTGGAGGAACACCAAATCCACATAATCTCACAACAACTTCAGAGCTGCTAAAAACGCCAACCACAAACTCATCAGAAAAACGAGGAAAAAAGCTATTGAAGACAGAATTGCCACCCACGCACACAACAACAAAGAACTCTTCAACATCATCAAGGAGTTCCCCCAACTCACCAGCGAGTTGACTGACATCCCTCCCTCACACGACCGCTGCGACAAACTCACACCTTCTTTCACCACAAAATCAAGAACATCTACGACAACTTTGACGAAGACAGCACAAACACGGAACCCCCACCAACCACACCCACCCTGAAGCCAACGATTGACAGATGGACAGCCCTCACCACCGACGACACACTGAAGACAATTAAGTCAATCCACTCTGGGGCCCCCACGGAGCCCTGACCCCACCACATCTTCAACAGAGCAGCCGACATCAATGCACCCATGCTCAGCCACACCATCAACCTCTCCCTGGCGGCTGCCTCATTCCCTGATGACTGGAAACATACTGAGGTCGACCCCCCTCCTCAAGAAAGCCATCAACAGCCAACTCGCCACATTCATCGAAGAGCAAAACATCCTCCACTCCTCCCAATCCGGCTTCAGGAAAAACCACAGTACGGGAAACCACCCTTCTCGCCGCAACAGACAACATCTGCACCCTACTGGACAAAGGTGAACAGTAGCCCTCATCCTCCCGGACCTCTCAGCGGCATTCGACACAGTCTCCCACCGCACCCTAATACGCAGACTTCAAGGACAAGGCCCTTGACTGGATCAGCTCCTTCCTCTCCAGCAGAATGCAGTGGGTCAGACTCCCCCTTTCCTCTCGGACCCTACTCCAACCACCTGCGGAGTCCCTCAGGGGTCCTCCCTCAGCCCTATGCTCTTTAACGTCTACATGGCTCCGCTCGCCCCCATTGTCAGAACCCACGGACTCAACATTATGTCATACGCATACGACACCCAACTCATCCTCTCCCTGTCCAACAAACCCAACACCGCCAGACACAACTTTCGAGATGGCATAAAAGCAGTCACCAAACGGATGAAGAACAGCTACATACAACTAAACACCAACAAGACAGAAGTACTCATCATGGGCCCAAACCCATATGCCTGGAACAACACCTGGTGGCCCTCCGCCCACAGAAACCCCCCCACCCCCACGGACCACGTGCGCAGCCTGGGAATCATCCTGGACTCCGAGCTCAAAATAGACCACCAGATCAACTCAGTCTCGGCCTCCTGCTTCCACACCTTCCTCCTCCTACATAAGACCTTCAAATGGAACCCCCTCGAACACAGAATGACCGTCACTCATGCCCTGGTCACCAGCAGACTTGACTACTGCAACACACTCTACGCCGAATAAACAAATACTTCTCCCGCAAACTACAGAACATCCAGAACGCCACAGCAAGACTAGTCCTCAACCTGCCAAACACTGCCACATCTCCCCGCACCTGTGCACACTCCACTGGCTCCCCATTGAGGCAAGAGTCACCTTCAAGATGCTCACCCACGCACACAAGGCCCTCCACGACACTGGACCAGCATACCTAAACAGCCGACTCATAATCCACTCACCCCAAAGGACGCTACAATCAGCCCAGCTCTCCAACGCCATGGTCCCATGCACCAGAAAAACCAGATCGGGAGGCCGCTCATTCTCCTTCCTCGCAGCCAAAGCCTGGAACACCTCCTCTCCACCTCAGTTAGACAACATCGCTTCCCATCTTCTTAACAAACCTCAAAACCTGGCTCTTCGACGGACCCCCTCCTTGATGAACTGGAACCTGCACTCCCCCACCCCAGCGCCTTGAGACCCTTACGAGTGAGTAGTCACCCTTGACAAACTTCTGATTGATAGATTGATTGATTATATAGAACATTTCGTCCACATATTATTGCACCATATGGAGTTAAAATTTCATGTGAATAAACAGACCTAATAATATAAATTGAAAACGTGATTTGGCACCTGTAAATTATGCCATTCACACATGCAAATAGAACTTACATGTGCAAATGTCTCTGTGGTTCTGGTAATTTGTGATTACTGACAAATAAATATCTTTCAGCGCCATAAATAGTAAATATGTAAAAACAAGCAATGAAAAGTGCTCTATATCCCGTGGATATGTGTGTGTTTAGATAGATGGATGGATGATGGATAGCCCAGTAGTAGAATATTTTATTTACTTCAAAAGGTTCTGTTGTCATCAAAACCCACGAGGCCAAAGACGGAGTGGTTTATACATGTCAATAACAGTCTGATAAGGCAATATAACACAGCATTACCTGTGAAGTTTGTTTTTAAATTATATATATATTGTGATGCAAATATCATGAGACATCATGTTTTTGTTTCCAAACAGAGAGGTTTGCTGAAAACAGTTAGTGACTATTCATTTATTTATAAAGTTCAACAATCATCCCCATGGGGGAGGGAATTAAATAGAAATCAGCCAGGTTTTCAACTGCTTTCTAAATTGAAAATAATCACTGGACTCCAGCCAGATGTTAAAAAAACTGTCTGCCAGTCCTGGATTTCCTTATAGTTTTATCTAAAGTTAAATTTCAGGTTCTAAAGTCAAGGAACGGTTTATAAAATTCAACTTTGGCCAGTGAAATTTTTGAGCCTTGGGAGCATGCCATAAAAGTTTGAAGCCTGTTTTTTTTGCATTTGTGGCCTGTGCAAAGATGTTAAGCACGCTGAGGCAGAGCTAAACCTGTCCGTATTACAAATTAATTTAGCAGCAGCATTTTAGATTACCTTCATTTCTAAAAATGTAGTCTACCACGCCCACAAAGAGGGCATTGCCCTAGTCCAAATGACTGATGATCAGAGCCTGGACTAGGGTATTTTTGCCAGGCGATTTGAATCCATTTAAACAGCCTTCTCAAATGTTTTAGGATATCAAAACATTTGCCACAAGTAGCAATAATATGTTTTTGCATCGAAAGAGTCACTGATTTCTTAGCGGGAAGCATGTCACCCAGAGAACCTGGCCACCAAGAGGCATCCCACATCTGATGGGCCCACTGAATAGCAGGATCTCAGTTTTGTCTGCAATTAACTGTAGACAATGGTTGATCATCCAGTCTGCCACTTCGGTGAGGCACGTATGTAGTTTACGTGGGTTCTCTCCTGGTGAAATTATCAACTGGGTATCGTCCGGATATGAACATACTTTGAAACCCCATTTTTTTACAATTGTTGCCAAAAATGTCACACAGACATTAAAAAGGGCAGGACTTAATGAGGAGTCCTGTGAGTCTCCGCATTCTGGTTTATGGATCTGAAAGAGCCCAGCTGAACTATATATGAGCTGTTTTTTTTTTAATGAGCCTAGCCATTGGAGAGTTTTGGAATGTATGCCAATGGCAAAATGCTTGTTAATCATAACACTATGAGACATAGTGTCAAAATCTGCAGAAAGATCTAGCAGGATCAGGGGAGCAGACTTGCCATGATCAACTACTAGCCTAATGTCATCCAACACAGCTAACATCGTAGACTCAGTGCAATTATTGGCCCGAAAACTCATCTGCGAAGGATCCAGTAGATTAGTGTTTATTTAAAAAATGGTTAGTTGCTGTTAGCCCTGGCTTTTCAGTGGGTTTATCCCCAGACTTTTTTGTCCTCCTGTTTAGACCCTGTTTTTGTTGGTTGTATGAATCTGCGCACCTTACCACTGCTGATCTGAGCTAAAGTGCATATGCTCTCCCTCTAAATTGTGTGCATTGATTGGTGATTCCATGATTGACATATCCTATTTACTGATAAGTCCCTAGTACAGTGCACTGTATGTGCCCAGGGCCTGTACATCAAATGCTGCTAGTGGGCCCGCAGCACCGATTGTGCCACCCACATGAGCAGCCTGCATATGTAACTCAGACCTGCCACTGCAGTGTCTGTGTATAGTTTGGTACTGCCATGTAAGCGTGGGCGGAAAATCCGTTCCGCTCGCGGATTTTGCGGATTTTCGGGAAATCCGCAATCCGCGAGATTTGCGGATTTCCCGCAAAATCCGCAAATTCGCACGCAGCGGATTTTTTTGGCGGCGCGCGGCGTTGGTGATACAATTTTTGCGGCGCGCGGCGTTTATCATCGTTTGCCGAGTTGTTTTTTTCGATAGTTTGCGAGTGCTGCGCCATTTTGGATCTTGCTGTGTGATCCCGCGGGAATTGGCGAGCGCGATTACGTCATCGCGGCTTGCCAGCGATAGTTTGTCAACGCGAGTACGGCGAGATCACGTCTCGCGGTACTTCGCAATTTGCGAGATTTGAGATGCGGCGAGCGAAAATATAAATTTGCAATTCTGCACAAGAAATCCACCAGCAAGCAGCATAAACCTTCTAGAAATGATGATTTTTATGTGAATAACTCCTTAGTTTGACATTTGCCTGCACTTTTTTAGCGAGGAGTCCATTTTGGGGAGGGGGCAGGGGGGTGGGAGGAAGGAAGTGCCCCATAGTCTTCAACTTCCTGTTCCTGTTCAGCAGGCTCCTCCCAGTGCTTTGTCCATCTCCTGGTCACTTTTCATTTGGCTGTGGACCTGGAAGGATTACTTTTTGTGGATGCTGCTGGATCTTTGGATTTGAGGCCTTTTTGACTTTCTTTGGATCACTGTTGGATTAGAAATTTTACAAGTAAGTTTGTTTGGGGCATTACAGTTGCTGCAACTAAAATTTTGGGATTTTCGATTTTTGGGCTGTTTTGGGGCCTTTTGCCCAGGGGTACTCAGTGGTGGGTGGACTGATTCTTTCTGTGGGTTGTCTTGAACTTAAACATCATGGAGGCCATAGATGAATTCGGATTGTGCTGATTTTTCTGTGTTTTTCGTTTTTTTTTTTTTTTTTAATTTTGTGTTTTTCGATTTTTGACCTGTTGTTGGGGCCTTGACCAGGGGTATTTGAGTCTAGCATGGGCCTAGTCTTTCTGTGGGCTGTCTTGAATTTAAACATCATGGAGGCCATGGATGGAATGGGATTGTGCTGATTTTGCAGTGTTTTTCGATTTTTGGGGGTGTTCATGGGGAGGGACATGCCATGTGGCTGGTGGCCATTTTGAGTGCAGCTACAGGCACTGGCCATGTGCTGGCAGGCAAGTGGCCATTTTGAATGCAGGCTTTGTTGTTAGGCCTCCAACCATTTTGTCTACTTTTCAACCTTTATTTATGCCCAGGGGTAGTGAGTCTTGCATGGGCCTAGTATTTCTGTGGGTTGTCTTGAATTTAAACATCATGGAGGCCATGGATTGAATGGGATTGTGCTGATTTTGCAGTGTTTTTCGATTTTTGGGCCTGTACTTGTGGCCTTTTCACCAGGGGTATTTGAGTCTAGCATGGGCCTAGTCTTTCTGTGGGCTGTCTTGAATTTAAACATCATGGAGGCCATGGATGGAATAGGATTGTGCTGATTTTGCAGTGTTTTTCGATTTTTGGGCCTGTACTTGTGGCCTTTTCACCAGGGGTATTTGAGTCTAGCATGGGCCTAGTCTTTCTGTGGGCTGTCTTGAATTTAAACATCATGGAGGCCATGGATGGAATAGGATTGTGCTGATTTTGCAGTGTTTTTCGATTTTTGGGCCTGTACTTGTGGCCTTTTCACCAGGGGTATTTGAGTCTAGCATGGGCCTAGTCTTTCTGTGGGCTGTCTTGAATTTAAACATCATGGAGGCCATGGATGGAATAGGATTGTGCTGATTTTGCAGTGTTTTTCGATTTTTGGGCCTGTACTTGTGGCCTTTTCACCAGGGGTATTTGAGTCTAGCATGGGCCTAGTCTTTCTGTGGGTTGTCTTGAATTTAAACATCATGGAGGCCATGGATTGAATGGGATTGTGCTGATTTTGCAGTGTTTTTCGATTTTTGGGGGTGTTCATGGGGAGGGACATGCCATGTGGCTGGTGGCCATTTTGAGTGCAGCTACAGGCACTGGCCATGTGCTGGCAGGCAAGTGGCCATTTTGAATGCAGGCTTTGTTGTTAGGCCTCCAACCATTTTGTCTACTTTTCAACCTTTATTTATGCCCAGGGGTAGTGAGTCTTGCATGGGCCTAGTATTTCTGTGGGTTGTCTTGAATTTAAACATCATGGAGGCCATGGATTGAATGGGATTGTGCTGATTTTGCAGTGTTTTCGATTTTTGGGCCTGTACTTGTGGCCTTTTCACCAGGGGTATTTGAGTCTAGCATGGGCCTAGTCTTTCTGTGGGCTGTCTTGAATTTAAACATCATGGAGGCCATGGATGGAATAGGATTGTGCTGATTTTGCAGTGTTTTTCGATTTTTGGGCCTGTACTTGTGGCCTTTTCACCAGGGGTATTTGAGTCTAGCATGGGCCTAGTCTTTCTGTGGGCTGTCTTGAATTTAAACATCATGGAGGCCATGGATGGAATAGGATTGTGCTGATTTTGCAGTGTTTTTCGATTTTTGGGCCTGTACTTGTGGCCTTTTCACCAGGGGTATTTGAGTCTAGCATGGGCCTAGTCTTTCTGTGGGCTGTCTTGAATTTAAACATCATGGAGGCCATGGATGGAATAGGATTGTGCTGATTTTGCAGTGTTTTTCGATTTTTGGGCCTGTACTTGTGGCCTTTTCACCAGGGGTATTTGAGTCTAGCATGGGCCTAGTCTTTCTGTGGGTTGTCTTGAATTTAAACATCATGGAGGCCATGGATTGAATGGGATTGTGCTGATTTTGCAGTGTTTTTCGATTTTTGGGGGTGTTCATGGGGAGGGACATGCCATGTGGCTGGTGGCCATTTTGAGTGCAGCTACAGGCACTGGCCATGTGCTGGCAGGCAAGTGGCCATTTTGAATGCAGGCTTTGTTGTTCGGCCTCCAACCATTTTGTCTATTTTTCAACCTTTATTTATGCCCAGGGGTAGTGAGTCTTGCATGGGCCTAGTATTTCTGTGGGTTGTCTTGAATTTAAACATCATGGAGGCCATGGATTGAATGGGATTGTGCTGATTTTGCAGTGTTTTTCGATTTTTGGGCCTGTACTTGTGGCCTTTTCACCAGGGGTATTTGAGTCTAGCATGGGCCTAGTCTTTCTGTGGGCTGTCTTGAATTTAAACATCATGGAGGCCATGGATGGAATAGGATTGTGCTGATTTTGTAGTGTTTTTCGATTTTTGGGCCTGTACTTGTGGCCTTTTCACCAGGGGTATTTGAGTCTAGCATGGGCCTAGTCTTTCTGTGGGTTGTCTTGAATTTAAACATCATGGAGGCCATGGATTGAATGGGATTGTGCTGATTTTGCAGTGTTTTTCGATTTTTGGGGGTGTTCATGGGGAGGGACATACCATGTGGCTGGTGGCCATTTTGAGTGCAGCTACAGGCACTGGCCATGTGCTGGCAGGCAAGTGGCCATTTTGAATGCACGCTTTGTTGTTAGGCCTCCAACCATTTTGTCTACTTTTCAACCTTTATTTATGCCCAGGGGTAGTGAGTCTTGCATGGGCCTAGTATTTCTGTGGGTTGTCTTGAATTTAAACATCATGGAGGCCATGGATTGAATGGGATTGTGCTGATTTTGCAGTGTTTTTCGATTTTTGGGCCTGTACTTGTGGCCTTTTCACCAGGGGTATTTGAGTCTAGCATGGGCCTAGTCTTTCTGTGGGCTGTCTTGAATTTAAACATCATGGAGGCCATGGATGGAATAGGATTGTGCTGATTTTGCAGTGTTTTTCGATTTTTGGGCCTGTACTTGTGGCCTTTTCACCAGGGGTATTTGAGTCTAGCATGGGCCTAGTCTTTCTGTGGGTTGTCTTGAATTTAAACATCATGGAGGCCATGGATTGAATGGGATTGTGCTGATTTTGCAGTGTTTTTCGATTTTTGGGGGTGTTCATGGGGAGGGACATGCCATGTGGCTGGTGGCCATTTTGAGTGCAGCTACAGGCACTGGCCATGTGCTGGCAGGCAAGTGGCCATTTTGAATGCAGGCTTTGTTGTTAGGCCTCCAACCATTTTGCCTACTTTTCAACCTTTATTTATGCCCAGGGGTAGTGAGTCTTGCATGGGCCTAGTATTTCTGTGGGTTGTCTTGAATTTAAACATCATGGAGGCCATGGATTGAATGGGATTGTGCTGATTTTGCAGTGTTTTTCGATTTTTGGGCCTGTACTTGTGGCCTTTTCACCAGGGGTATTTGAGTCTAGCATGGGCCTAGTCTTTCTGTGGGCTGTCTTGAATTTAAACATCATGGAGGCCATGGATGGAATAGGATTGTGCTGATTTTGCAGTGTTTTTCGATTTTTGGGCCTGTACTTGTGGCCTTTTCACCAGGGGTATTTGAGTCTAGCATGGGCCTAGTCTTTCTGTGGGTTGTCTTGAATTTAAACATCATGGAGGCCATGGATTGAATGGGATTGTGCTGATTTTGCAGTGTTTTTCAATTTTTGGGGGTGTTCATGGGGAGGGACATGCCATGTGGCTGGTGGCCATTTTGAGTGCAGCTACAGGCACTGGCCATGTGCTGGCAGGCAAGTGGCCATTTTGAATGCAGGCTTTGTTGTTAGGCCTCCAACCATTTTGTCTACTTTTCAACCTTTATTTATGCCCAGGGGTAGTGAGTCTTGCATGGGCCTAGTATTTCTGTGGGTTGTCTTGAATTTAAACATCATGGAGGCCATGGATTGAATGGGATTGTGCTGATTTTGCAGTGTTTTTCGATTTTTGGGCCTGTACTTGTGGCCTTTTCACCAGGGGTATTTGAGTCTAGCATGGGCCTAGTCATTCTGTGGGCTGTCTTGAATTTAAACATCATGGAGGCCATGGATGGAATAGGATTGTGCTGATTTTGCAGTGTTTTTCGATTTTTGGGCCTGTACTTGTGGCCTTTTCACCAGGGGTATTTGAGTCTAGCATGGGCCTAGTCTTTCTGTGGGTTGTCTTGAATTTAAACATCATGGAGGCCATGGATTGAATGGGATTGTGCTGATTTTGCAGTGTTTTTCGATTTTTGGGGGTGTTCATGGGGAGGGACATGCCATGTGGCTGGTGGCCATTTTGAGTGCAGCTACAGGCACTGGCCATGTGCTGGCAGGCAAGTGGCCATTTTGAATGCAGGCTTTGTTGTTAGGCCTCCAACCATTTTGCCTACTTTTCAACCTTTATTTATGCCCAGGGGTAGTGAGTCTTGCATGGGCCTAGTCTTTCTGTGGGTTGTCTTGAATTTAAACATTATGGAGGGCGTGGATGGATTGGGATTGTGCTGATTTTGCAGTGTTTTTCGATTTTTTTGTGCTCTATAACTGAACTGATGTTCCTCTGTCTTCCATTTTTTTTAGGTGCACAAGACTCAAGAGAACCACCAGTGCCAGGAAGAAGTCCTGCAGCGGTGTGTGTGTGCAGCATAACGTCACGCGACGTCACGTCTGGCCTCAGACAACTCTACAATTCGTGCAACTGCGGCCTGCTGTCTGACCTGCTCTGAAGAAGATGGCCCCAAAGAAAGTTCTCCGTAGCTCCTCTAGCAAGAAAGTTGCTAGTAAGGAGCAGAAGAAGCAAGTTACCAAGGAGGCTGGTGTGCCACCCGCCACGTTTTTTGGGAGCAAAAAAAAAAGTACGCCTGCAGCAGCAGGATCTGCTGGGGACCAAGCTGGGAGCAGCACCCCTGCTCCATTGGGTTCAGTGCCTCCACCACCACGCCAACTTAAGTCAAAGCCCTTGAGTGCTTCAGAGGCAGTCAGTGTACTTCTCCAATCACCATCGACCAGTGATGTTGGCTCATCGCAAGAAAGTAGCAGCAATGTCCCTGAATCAACACAGGTTGTTGTAACTCATCTGACAAGTGTTGAACAACCACAGCCACAACAACAACACCATGTGCAAGTACACGGCCAAGTACATGTGGAAGGAGAGGCAGCAAAAGGAGATGCGCAAGCAAAGGTGCATGGACGTTCACAAGTGCCCACAATAGTTGTTCCTCCCGAAGTAGGGGCACATTTGGAAATCGACAATGAAGCTGAGGTATCATTGGAAGCCACTCCTCCTGATGATCATTCATTGTCTTCCACATCCCTAGCAAGGAAAAGATCAAGGGGGGTGTCTACATCTTCTTCAAGCCCACCGCCTTCTGATGATCTGGATGACGAATGGGTACTACCACGGCAGCCTGAGAGTGAGGCACACCATGATCTGACACCGGTACCTCCTAAGCGTAAAAGGAAGGTCGTCCAAAAACTCAAACCTATGGAGTGTGATGAGGCTCAACAAGAAGTGACAGATACTGCTGGTGATGAAGCCTCTCACGATGACGACGAGCCAGTCATCACAAAGGTCACTGCAGCCCCACCGGGCATGCAGCAAAGAGACATTTTGACCCTATCCCGAGAAGCTGCTGAGCGTGATGATGATGTCGGCGAGGAGGCAATGGAAATGGAATCATTAGATTTGGAGTTAAGTAGTACACCAAAACCTACCGCTTCCATATTTCTTCGCAAGAAGGTACCCACCTCGTCCTCGACCTCAATTCGTGGTGGTGAAAGTGCAAAACGTACTGAAGTTCGGCAATCCACATCCTCCACTTCATCTGTCATTAGCAGCAGGACCACCACCACCAGTATCGCCGCCTCCTCCGGCCCCCGAAGACATTTCAAGTCTCCAGTTTGGGACTTCTTTAGTGTTTGCCCAAAAAAGGAAAACGTAGCCATTTGTAGCCTTTGTAAGCTTCGATTTAGTCGTGGTAAGCTTGGTTCTAACTATGGTACCGGAGGCCAGAGAGGTCATCTTGAGAGAAGGCACCCTGTCCAATGGTTTCCGCACCTAGAGGCGATCAAGAAAGCCGGAATTGCACGTAATGAAAACGTTGATTTGTCATCTGCTGATGACGAGGAGGTAGAAGAAGACGATTCAAACACTTCACTTACACCCAGTTCCCATGTCAGCAGCACACCCCATGGGAGCCACACTAAGAGTGTGGGAGAGAGTGAGACATCAATGCGGAAAAGTTCATCAGCGAGCGTAACTGGGTCGAAGAGATCATCATCATCCCGTAAATCATTGGTCCAGGGCAACATTAAAAAGATGTTGTTTACAGAAGCGCAATATGAACGCAACCACCCAATGACCCGTCTGTATAACACTAAGCTGGCTAAAATGCTAGCTCTGGACCTTCTCCCTTTTTCTTTTGTAGAAGGGGTTGGTTTTCTAGAATTAGTGACAGCGCTCTGCCCTAAATGGAAGGTTCCTAGCCGGTTCTATTTTGCCCGAGTTGCGGTTCCAGCACTACATGAAGATGTTCTGAAGGTGATTGGGGCAGCTTTGCAGAAGAGTGCTGTTCACACTATACATCTGACAACAGACATGTGGACCAGTGGCGCAGGCGCTGATTACATGTGCATCACTGCACACTGGGTCTCTTTTTCAGGGGTTAAAGCAAAGCTAAACTCAGGTGTTGACACTAACATTGTTTTTAAAGGTGCTCGGAAACATGCAACACTAGCCATGTTTGGTTTGGAGAAACGTCACACAGCAGAAAACATTTTGGATGTCTTTAACACAAAGGTCCTTAACTGTCTGTCCCCACTAAAACGCAAGGTTGGTTATGTTTCCACGGACAATGGCTCCAATATAGTTAAGGCCATGAGGGACGGTTACTATTTCAGAGTGCCGTGTTTGGCGCACTGTATAAACCTGGTTGTCCAAAAATTCTTGGGTAATAAACGCAGTGCAGCGTACAGTGTATTGGAGAACTGCCGAAAAATTTGCAAGCATTTCAGGCATTCTTTTAAGGCCCGCAAGCAGCTGAGGAGCCTGCTATATCAACGTCAAATGCCAGTGAAAGCACTCATCCAGGAGGTGGTAACACGTTGGAACTCAACCTTCTACATGCTTGAGCGTCTGTATGAGCAGTATACGGAACTCGATCAATATTTCCTTAAAGAGGGTACAGAGGAGCTGAGGATGGGTGGGCCGCAATGGAACATAGTTGAAAGCCTAACACGCATGCTTCGTCCTTTTGAGGTCTTCACACGTGCAGTCAGCAAGGAGGACTCTAATTTGGGAAAAGCTATCCCATTGTTGTACATGCTGGAGGACCAACTGAAGGAGGTGTGTTCTGTGTTTCGAAAAGATGACAAAAAGAAAGACTCTTTGCTTCTGGCTGAGCAATTATTAGACCTCCTACAAGGTGATGAACGTCTTCAAAAGATCCACTCAGAACAGCATTACATTTGTGCTACTATTCTGGATCCACGCTACAAAAAGGCGCTGGCAGGCAGAGCATTCTTTCCTTTTGCTGATGAAGATGTTACAAAGTACAAACGTTGGCTAGCCTTGTCAGCCAAGAAGTTTGAAACAGAACGGCTGGAAATTGAAGGAAATGGCAGTACATCAGCAGGCCATCCCCAGTCAAAACAATCCACTTCTGCACCTGTGGCTGTGGCACAAGTGACCTCTCAGCCGTTAAAGACACCGGCAACCGGATCATCTGCACGAAAGACAACAGAAACATTGGAGGCTGAAGAGGATTGGCTAGCTCTGCGTGGGTTTGGTTCTCAAAAGGTCAGAGGCACAGCAAGAGCTACGCAAAGTGGAGGAACCTTGGAGGAGGACCTTGAGTCGATGGTGAAGGACTATCTGAATGACTCCACAGAGGTCTATGTTAATTCTGACCCATTGGCGTATTGGCATGGGAAAAAAGAATTGTGGCCACAGCTCACCAACCTGGCTTTAAACTACTTGTCTTGCCCACTCGCAAGTGTGTCTTCTGAACGGGTTTTCAGTGCGGCTGGTGGGATTGTAACTCCCAAACGGAGCCGCCTCTCGCCCAAAAATGTGGAGAGGTTAACAATGATCAAGATGAATCAGCACCTCATACCACCAGATATAAGAGTACGAGAGAGCGTGCCGGATGAAGAGGAGGTGGCCAGCACCATAGATGAGGGAATTTCTACTCTGTCAGGTGGCACTGACCTCACCCTGGCTGAATTCGCAGAGTATGATGACGAAGCCTTATTCTTATTCCTGGACCGTGATACCGACTTCGAGCCCTGAAAATGAGACAACGAATCAATAACTTTCTTTTTCATCCTTATTCACTTTTATTCCTGTGTGTCTGTCTTTCTTTGTTGTGCACAGTTAATATAATTCAAACTTTAATCAGATAATCACAAAAACAAGCCCATCAGCAGAACTGTCTTCACTTGTTTGCTAATTTATTTGAAGGTGCCGCAGTCAGCATTCCTCAGGTTCACAAGTTCAGAAGAACATGCTCCTCTATCCTCCTCCTCCAGACTCCTATTTCCATCAAAGCAGAGGGCTGGTTTACGCCCAATGAAGAAAGACTCAGCACTTGTGGGGGTGTTGTTCTACCTCTTTGCAGGTGAGTTGACGGGTCTGGGGCCATTGCTGGGAAGCACTAAAAGTGCTTTGTGCCAAATCCGAGGCGGAAAATTTTTTGTGTTTTTGATGACTTGCTTGCCTTTGAGGTGCTCTTAGGGGGGGTTCCGTCTGTTTGTGGGTGAGTTTCGTGGTCTGAGAGCATTGCTGGGACACTCTAATCTTGATTGCATTTGCTTTTCAGGAAATCCGTCGTGCCAACCCCGACTTATGGCCTAGCTACGCAGCGCGTTTGGACCGAAGGCCCAGAAATATTGCAAGTATGAGATTTTGCTTTTGGCCTGTTTGGGGGTGTTATGCTTCTTGGCGGGTGGGTTGCCGGGTCTTGGGGCATTCCTGGGAAGGTCTAATACCGGGTAGAAGTGGTTGGGACAAAATCCAGGCCGATTTTTTTTTGGGCTATTTCTGACATTTTGCTCTATGTAGCGTTTTCGGGGGCCTGTTTGGGGGGCTTCCTGGTGTTTGTGGGTGAGTTTCGTGGTCTGGGAGCACTGCTGGGACACTCTAATCTTGATTGCATTTGCTTTTCAGGAAATCCGTCGTGCCAACCCCGACTTATGGCCTAGCTACGCAGCGCGTTTGGACCGAAGGCCCAGAAATATTGCAAGTATGAGATTTTGCTTTTGGCCTGTTTGGGGGTGTTATGCTTCTTGGCGGGTGGGTTGCCGGGTCTTGGGGCATTCCTGGGAAGGTCTAATACCGGGTAGAAGTGGTTGGGACAAAATCCAGGCCGATTTTTTTTTGGGCTATTTCTGACATTTTGCTCTATGTAGCGTTTTCGGGGGCCTGTTTGGGGGGCTTCCTGGTGTTTGTGGGTGAGTTTCGTGGTCTGGGAGCACTGCTGGGACACTCTAATCTTGATTGCATTTGCTTTTCAGGAAATCCGTCGTGCCAACCCCGACTTATGGCCTAGCTACGCAGCGCGTTTGGACCGAAGGCCCAGAAATATTGCAAGTATGAGATTTTGCTTTTGGCCTGTTTGGGGGTGTTATGCTTCTTGGCGGGTGGGTTGCCGGGTCTTGGGGCATTCCTGGGAAGGTCTAATACCGGGTAGAAGTGGTTGGGACAAAATCCAGGCCGATTTTTTTTTGGGCTATTTCTGACATTTTGCTCTATGTAGCGTTTTCGGGGGCCTGTTTGGGGGGCTTCCTGGTGTTTGTGGGTGAGTTTCGTGGTCTGGGAGCACTGCTGGGACACTCTAATCTTGATTGCATTTGCTTTTCAGGAAATCCGTCGTGCCAACCCCGACTTATGGCCTAGCTACGCAGCGCGTTTGGACCGAAGGCCCAGAAATATTGCAAGTATGAGATTTTGCTTTTGGCCTGTTTGGGGGTGTTATGCTTCTTGACGGGTGGGTTGCCGGGTCTTGGGGCATTCCTGGGAAGGTCTAATACCGGGTAGAAGTGGTTGGGACAAAATCCAGGCCGATTTTTTTTTGGGCTATTTCTGACATTTTGCTCTATGTAGCGTTTTCGGGGGCCTGTTTGGGGGGCTTCCTGGTGTTTGTGGGTGAGTTTCGTGGTCTGGGAGCACTGCTGGCTATATATACTTTACTTTGCAAGAGGTTTGAAGCAAATCCATGGTGGCTGAGGGGACTTAGGGCCTAGCTGCAGAGCGCGCGCGGAGTGATTTGGGAAATTTGTGAAAAAGTGACTAAGTCCCCATTTTTGTACTTTTGCTCTTTGGCTGTTTGGGGGTCTTCTACTCGTTTTCTCCTGGGTTGACGGCTCTGGGGCCATTGCTGGGAAGCTCTAATACCGGATAAAAGTGTTTTGGACCAAATCCCAGGCGGAATTTATTTTGTGTTTTTGATGACTTGCTTGCCTTTGAGGTGCTCTTAGGGGGGGTTCCGTCTGTTTGCGGGTGAGTTTCGTGGTCTGGGAGCACTGCTGGGACACTCTTATCTTGATTGCATTTGCTTTTCAGGAAATCCGTCGTGCCAACCCCGATTTATGGCCTAGCTACGCAGCGCGTTTGGACCGAAGGCCCAGAAATATTGCAAGTATGAGATTTTGCTTTTGGCCTGTTTGGGGGTGTTACGCTTCTTGGCGGGTGGGTTGCCGGGTCTTGGGGCATTCCTGGGAAGGTCTAATACCGGGTAGAAGTGGTTGGGACAAAATCCGCGAGGAAAAGCCTTTAGTTTTGGCACTTTTTGTAACTTAGGGTTCGTTAGGGTTAGCCCTAGCAGCAGGATTGCATGTGTTTCGGGGTGTTCTAGATTTTTCAAACTGAGTTCTGGGGTCTTAGAGCACTCGTGAGAATGTGTAATTTTGGTTGCAAGTCATTTGAAGAAAATCCATGGTGGGAAAGGGGGGATTTGGCATAGTTAAAGAAAGCCTTTGCCACTATTCTTAACTTAGGGTTCGTTAGGGTTAGCAGTATTTCTATTGCATGTGTTTGAGTGGGGGGGATTTCGAGTCTTGGAGCGATGCTGGCTATGGCTACTTTTGCTTGGTTGCTTGCAAGTGGTTTGAATGCAATCCACGGTGGGTAATGGGTAATTAGGGTACTTCGGCCTACTTTTACTTTCAAAGTAAGTTTTGTCACCAGTTTTCTGCTAGGCCTCGTTTTTTGAGATTTGATTGGGGGTCTTCTACATTTTTGCGACTGGCTTTAGTAAGGGTCTGGGTGGGAGCACTGCTAGGAAGATCTAATTTTGTTCTAAAACACAGTTTACAGTACATCTAGCTTGAGGGGCAAGATCCGCTACATTAATTTGCCCATACTTATTTGTCCTTCAAAAGGTGACTCAGAGTACGCACTTTCAAAAACATTGTACTGTCTACTAGGAAAAACAAATTGTGACTTTTTGCACTCCACAGCCTACATACCTTATATTTATTTATCAGTGGTGTTGTAATATTATATCACTTCCTGTTTTTCGTTGAATAATTACAGGCCGGGTTTCAGTCTCTGCAATGGGGAAAAAAGGATGGAGTCAGGCTTCACAGTAGCGAGCCACAATTCAGCAGCAGGCAGTGGACAGGGTGTCTTCTGGTGACCAACATCGGTGGACGAAGCGTCGGCTGCAATGGAGGAGTGCCGCTAATAGGAGGATTTTTTTTCTGCGGGCAACTTACTTACCACTTCCAACAGGACCACTACAACCACATAGATACAGTATCCCTTGCCTTTTTCTCTGACTGTGACTGCATTTCTTGGCTCTCTCTCGGCTTCTACATTGATCCCTTAACACATCACTTAGTCCACTCCACTATCTGCACCACACATAGTCATTTGTAAGTGCTCCTACGTAATTCGCAAGTCGCAGCACGCCCCAGGCCGTAGAGGACTGGGATGGCCCCAATGATGAAGCATGTCACCAAGGGGCAACCCTGGTGAGTGAGGGGACACCTAGAAAAAAAGCAATTTCTCCTTTTCTATCTACTATACCTTCTGTCAGGTTACGCAGCCCCTAAGCGCCTACCGTACTATGAAACTACATTTCCCATGAGTAGGCGGGAGACTTGCAGACTATTTAGTGAGACTATATGAGAGTACCCTTGTATGTTAGGACAGCACTTCACTGATGCCTGTCTTGTCTTCTGTTACAGGTCTCCTTTCCCTGCTGACCCTACCTTTACCCATCCCACATTTTTTATTTTAGTTTGTTATTTTTCTCCCTCGCCTAATGCCTCGAACACCCTGTGTTTACACTTCTGGGTGTTGGTGACATTTGGAGGTGGAACCATATTTGCATCGACTGGATCACGGGGAGTAAACCTGACACCTTCCAGACCAACCCCATTGAGTGTTGTTGTGAATGGATTTATAGTGACCAGCAAGGCTCTCGGGTATCTGGCTACAGAGACCTTATGTTGAATATCGTTATCATAATTCCACACAGGCCCTGTACTGTCGCATTCTTTCTTTCAACAGTTGTCGATGATATATTCTTACTCTGCTTGACAAAGAACCATTGCTAATGTGAAAGAACTTCAACCGAATTAGTAGTTATACTTTACCATTTGTTAGGCTACAATGTGGCACTGCTCTACTGTACTTCTGTCACCTGCTATATTCTCAGTTGTACCGTTGAATTGCTCAGGAGGACAAACCAGATTTCATTTTCTTTTTTTTCATAGGCATGCAACTGCCACTGTGTCACAACAATAGTACCACCGCTATGAGGAAATTTTATCCGACCAAGATTGCCAACGTTATTCGGTGTTTCCCGTGGAGCCAGCCCTGGGTCTAGCCCTACTTTCAAACACAAATTACAGGTAAGATAAGCGTTTGGTGGTTTGGGGGTATAATGGAGTATTAGTACGAGAGACGAGAGACTGAAGGTAGTACTACTAAAGTCCTAGGACTCTTGGATTCACTTCACTGAGTCTGTGAGAGGCACTTAGTGTTGAAAACATTTGGGCATTTACACTTAAAGGAAGAAAATGGAACTAAACTTTCAGGAAAACAGTCAACGTTAAACCCCCACCCACCAGGCAAGCAGTAAAAAACAGGTATGCTCAGATAAAGTTTGAAAAAGTATATTTATATCCCTAACAAAATAATCTCCCGCAAGACCCTCCCTAACCCCAACGATTGTCCTTCAAAAGTCCCCAAAAACCCAACTCCCAATTCCCACCCCCCAAAAGTCTCTAAAAAAGGGGCAAGGGACACTATGGGTGGATGCTGTTAACTTTTTGGGCCAGGGCATCATGCTCCTCGCGGAGCAAGGCGAGCTCCTGCTGAAGGCGGGACACCATCAGGGTGGTGCGGCGCAGGCGTGCCTTCACTGCCTTGCAGGTGCAATGCCTGTGAGAGGCAGCTGTTGGCCTTGCTGCTCGGTGGTGGCGTTTGCCTTTGGCAGCCCGGCTCAGTCTGGGTGGACCACTGTGCTGGGTGGCAGCCCGTGGGGCCACGGAGGCCGATGCAGACGACGTTGTTGTAGTTGTCGACTGCACACTTTCCACGTCCTCCAGGGCCACCAGCCGCCGATATTCCGCAACAGTGGCCTCGATCCTCCGTTGCCGGGCCGCTCTAGCCAGCTCCTTCCTCCTTGTCCGTTTGGAAGGAGAACCTATATGAAGAAAGAAAGACATAGTCTGTAACCAATGCTCTTTTAGATTAACTCAATCATTCAGCAGAAATTTGTGTTGCAGTACAACTAGCAACTTGCAAGCGCATTACATAACTATTGAGGCCAGTATCTATCTAACCTCACACTTCTTCATCCTTGCTCTAACATTAGTGGGAGTTTAAGGAACAAATTCTACGAGCACTGTGGACTTCCATTGGAGTCGACTATGAAAGTACACCAGTCTTATTCTTCTTCTTATCTCTTGTTTTGGAAAATTGGTACGTTATTTTCTGCAAGCCGGCATAATGCCAGCGCGGTAAACTTGCACCCGAGAAAAAGAGACGCACGCCATGAGGAGTGACCTAGACTTGCGTTGCCGTTGCGTTACTGTACCCGTCCAGTACATGCAGGTGGTGAATCTCTTACTTTTCTAGTACGGGTGGCACTGAGAATACTCTGTTACAACTCAAGGGCTACTGCTTAATTAATTTAACTTTCACCCTACAGTGGAAATGAGTACTAGAAATGGAAAATTGAAGAAGATAAATAATCTGATTATCTATCACTTCACATGGGATGTTTTTGCTTATATATGGGATGACTTTAGGTGCTTTGCTTTTTATTGAGTGACCAGTGATACATCCACACATGAATGACTGAGTACTACTAAACTTATTAAGAGAGGTAGGGAGTGGCCACCATAATAACCGGATCTATGCAGTGCTTGCAATACAAACTACTGCTACTATTTATGGTAGTATTTGGACAAAATTAAAAGTTCTTTTCCTTGCCTTTCCTACACTGGAACGGACGTGCGGGTGCAGTGTTAGTGTTACATGCTCTTCAAAGTTACACTTAGTTCATCCACTGACCGTCTACTCTCTCTAGATCATGGGTACTCACAAACTTTCTCTCAGGGGCTACATTTACAGTGTAGTTTGGGGCCGAGGGCCGCACTGGTGGGGGCGGAGTCAGAGGGGGCGGGGCTAAAGCAAAACGATAACTTGTGACCATGAGGTTGCACACAGGTCCCTGCAGCAGATGCCCTCATCCACTGAGCCACCAGACCCAGCATTTACATACATCTCTCTCCCTCCTGCTCTCCCTCCTGCCCTCCCTCCATCTCTCTCTCCCTCCTGCCCTCCCTCTCCCTCCCCCTCTGTCATCTCACTGTGTGTGTGTCTATCTGTGTCAGCCTTCAGCCCGGGTTGAGACCGCTTCCTCAACGCGCACACACAGACAACAACACCAAAGTACTTAACAGGTCTTTAAAAGACCATTAACATATTATTGAGGCTTTGTTTGTTTTAGCGCCCCTGCTTCTCCACCCTGACAATCACTGCTTGCCCGGCCCCACAGAGCAGAGGCTTAGTTCTATTTCACCTCTTTGTGGCCTTGCATCTCCACTCTGCTCTGTGGGGGCCGGGGGAGCAGTGATTGTCAGAGTGGAGATGCAGGGGCGCTAACAGGTGAAATACAAAAAAGCCTCTGCTCTGTGGGGGCCGGGGGAGCAGTGATTGTCTGCAAGGTCAGCGCACCGCCAACGAAGGCTTGCCGGGCCACCACCGGCCCGCGGGCCGTACTAGGAGTACCCCTGCTCTAGATACACATATGCTATCTAAGAGTCAGATAGTAGCATGATCCAGGTATATGGACACATACAGTTTCTGTGTCACCCACCCAGGCTGTTGTCCTTCCACCCATCATTGCTTCATCATTCACCCAGCCATGCATCTCATATTCTTGCCTTCCCAGCTAGTCTTCAATCTCAATAAGTAAGGAATATATAAGAGCTTACCTCTGGCCGCCGCCACCACCACCGTCTCAACTCTCACAGCTGCCGCCGCCGCCTCCTCCCCTGAAGCATCGCCCGATTCGCCCTCCGCCTCGGTGTCGAGCACCACCACCTCCACACTGGCCCCGCCACCAGATGTTCCACCTACAAAGTACATTTAAGAATGTTAGAATAAAGCAGTCACTAGTATTTGGTCTAGGAATGAAGACATGTGAAAACAATGTAATTTGTGACTGTCGTTAAAGTTAAAAAAAATGTCCCTTTTTCCAGGGAAGGTTGTCTTGCTGCACTTTTTGGCACAACTGATGAAGGCTGTTTTTTTAACACGCACCATTTTTCTCCACACAGACAGAAGATGGACTTCTAACAACAAGATCAAGTTGAAACCAGGTGAGAGCTCGGCTCGACCACAAGAAATGTCTTCAATTAATCGTCAGCACTAACCACTTTTCCATTATCAGTTAAACGTTTAGTTTTATTATGACTTCATTTTAATAAATGTGTTTACTTTTAATAAAGCTTTTAAACTTAAATACAATCTGTGTTTTTTGGTCCAGACTAGAGTGACTGAGCGAAAGGTTTTGCAATTTTTGCAAGCATGAGTCCAGATAGAACACTTCAAAAGACATTATGGACAATCCCAGAGGACTGCACTAAGTTGATAGAGCTATTGCTGACTAGAATCATGGGAGTTTCGCCAACCGTGCAATCTTAGTTAGCTACACAGACAGACTAATAAGAATAATCTAGTAATACCACAGGGAGTCATAGTATAGGCAGGATAAGAATTTAGATACAGTCTACAAGAAGAGCAAAGACAATTTTGAAAAAAGTCAAATGAGGAACGCTAGGAAAAATAGGTACTAGTCTAAAATGAAAACTTACTGGGGCCAGCAGAGGAGCCCTCGCCTGCCCGATCCTGGCCCTGTTGATGAACAGCATCCGCCGCCTGCTGCTCCTGTGTCCTCCTCTCGCCCCTGGGGGGAGCTGACGTACAACATGAAAGAAAGAACAGAAAACATGGATGATTGTTGCTTGTCAATGTCAACCAAATCAAACATTTCAAAAGAACAATAACAAAATATTTCTGCGAAATTATATTGATTATGGTTACTTTTCATTTATATGCGGACCTGTGACTTCGAAAGTCACGTAACTCACTAAACAAAGTACTGAACCGTTCACCTAGGACTGGCAGGCAGCAGTCCGCAGGCAAGACGCAAAGTGACAGACAAACTCCATTGTGATTTCAGTCAGATCAGTGACAACACTAACAGTTGCCTGCTACATTACCAGTCATTTAAATAGTCAAACTATCAATCCACCGCCACTATTTTTCTTATTGTCAGGGTTACAAAGGAAGGGGCAGATTTAAGCCCTTGCGGCTCTTTTGCGCCGTTCTTGCGTGACTTTTGTGACGCAGCAGCTAAACAAAAAAGGGCGCCATGGTGCGGCGTATAATATTATAACAACGTGACGCATTTGGGAGATGCATCCCGTTATAAAGCCCTGCGCCATCAGGGGGCGTTCCGGCGCAAGGGAGGGCATTCCTGCGCTGGAACACATCCTAATAGTGGCTGAGGGAAATCTACAAAATATCAATCAGTCACCTTTAGGACAATGATGCGTCACACAAACCCTGCACCTGCTTGAAGCAGACGTACGGCTTGACCCAGCATTGGGGAGATAGGGTACCCCAGAGCATTGATGGAGCTGCGCCATCGTTGCGACGCAACTCCAGCAGTAAAGCTTCGGTGACGTTTTGGGCCCATGGTGCGCCGCATTGCAAATACGGCGCACCATGTTTGGTGGTGGTAGCGGGCCGCACAATTAATGGCGCATCCCTGCTACTTTGCAGGGATGCGACGGTAATTGCAATTCTGCCCCTTAGGGGCATACTTACTTACGCGTTCTGGCGCATCTCCAGAGATGCGCCAGATCAAATGCGTCACGCAAAACTACCCTTGCGACACGGCAGATGTGCCTCATTTACAATGCGGCGCGCCCTGGCGCAAGGGTAGGCACTTGCGTGAGGCATCTCGTCACGTAAGAGCGGCGCATCGCTGGAGTCACGTCGCCAACGCAATGCAACTCCAGTAATGCTCAGGGCCACCCAATACTTAACATGCTGTGTCAGTCCTTTCGCCTGCTTCGAGCAGACATAAGGAATTGAATTGACGTAGCAGCGTCGCAGAAGTGCCTGCGTTAAATCTTGTACATTTCACGCAGGCAATTTTGCGAGGCGCACAGCCGCTGGACCGCGGCGCCCACCCTGCGTACTAGGAACGCACCCATTGTGGTGCAGGCCCATGGCTTTATAACATGACGCATCTCCTAGATGCGTCATGCTGTAAATGACTCGCAGGGATGCGGCACGTTTACGCCGCTGTTGCGTCACGCAAGGCAACGTAAACGTGGCGCAAGGGGCTTGTAAATGTAATCTGCCCCCTAGTGTCTAGCATTACGCAGTTCTGTAAAGTACACTCATACATAATAGTTACTCAGGCCAATGAGACCACGAAATAGAAAACAAATAAGCATAGTAGCAACGCCACTGAGAAGGAGAGCAGTGCACCTGAAATGCACAGAAGATTTTGAAATATAATTTAACTACAATGTAATCGTCATCAGCGGCATTATTGGCTTGCTCCATGTAAAAAACAAATATTTGCAATACAACAACACAGAGCAGGAGAAAACATCATAGTAGTGAGTGATTAAATGGCTACTACTACTCACCAAGCCCGGGGATCTCCAAGCCGAGCTGGTCCAGCAGGTCGCGCTCGCGGTCCAGGAGGTCCGTCCAGCGATGGGTGACCTGGCTGTAGGTGCGCTGGACCCCGTAGAGGTGGGATATGGCCCAGCACACCTTCTCCCACCGCTTCCGGCGCTCCCGCATGTTGTACCCGCCGGCCGCGATCCTGCCGCCTCCCGCGATGGTCCTGGGCAGGCGGCGCTGGACGAAGTAGACCAGCGCGCCCACTTCCTCCGGGCTGAAGATCTCCCGTCGCGTCACCTGCTCCCCCCTCAATCTCCCGCATGCTGTCCTGCCACTGGGTCCAGCACTACTCCCCGCCGCCGCTGCGGCCCTCAAGTGCCTGGGCAGCTTCACGGCGCCTGGCTTGACCATGGTCTGGGCAGGTAAGGTAGGAAGAAGTAGAAAATTAAGAAAGAATAGGATAGGGAAGAAGAAAAGAAAAGAGTTTAAAAATGTAGTTTAAAAGTAAAGAAAAATAGCAGAAAAGACAAAAATATACAGCTAGGAAAAGAGAGGGATAGATAAGAAGCAAAATCGTAAAAAAAAAACTGAAAACAAGCAAAGGATGGCAAAGATACCAAGAGGATTAAACACCATGCCCAGACACAGGAAATGAATGAAAAACAAGATGGCCGGCGCCCGTTCACGAGCGCAAAAGTAAGTTCGCGCGAGATTTTCCTCGCGATCTCGTGCGAACCTCTAGATTTCCCGCGCGATCTCGTGTGACCCTCTACTCGCAATGCGCTTACTGCGCGAGATTATACATAGCGGGCGGAAACGGAAATACGTCACGCAAACAAAATGGCCGCGCCCGTACTCGACCTTGGGGTAAATTCGCGTGTTGCGCTGCAAGCGGCTCGCGAATACTGCAAAAAAACTCGCGAAACAACAAGCCGCAAAAAAATAAAATGCTCATTCGCACGAATTGGCGGCTTCCGCGGTCGGTTTCGCACGACGCCGCGCCCCGCGAATAGCGCGAAAAAAAACGAAAAACGATTTCAGCAAAAGCAAAAGCAATGAGCAGGTGCAAAAGGTCAACCTCATGATTTGTAACGATTCTTTGTAGTGCTTCCTGAGGGGGCCCTCCAGAATTCGGTTGCCTGCTTGCAACTATTGTGTGACCCTGCTCTGACCTTAACTGTATGCCACAAAGGTCCTGATTTACAGCTAAAGGAGCAGACAAGCAGGTGCCAGGCTGGAACTTTAAATTCTTTCAGTGACACATTAATTAGCCCCTAATTCATTATTGTCAGTTGGGGCAGGACAGGTGTTGTAACTAATTTTGCAACAATGAAAGCACTTAGCAAGTGCAAAAGATCACTAATCAGGGCGCACTAAGGAAGCAGGTGCCAGCTAAAAAAATATTCTGTGACACATTAATCAGCCCCAAATTAATTCAAGTCACTTGAGGCAGGGAAGGTGTGCTTTGCTTTGCCGAAAATAATGTACACTGGACAACCAGAGGGTGTGGTGATGAAACAGAGGGTGGCATGGGTGGGCCAGAGGGTGGCATGAGTAGTCAGAGAGTGGCAGTGGTGACAGAGAGTGGCAGTGATGAAGAAGAGTGTCCCAAACAGGCTGGACATGTAGAAACAACAAGTTCGCAAAACTTGCGACCCGACAGGTAAGTTCGCAAATTGCGAAATTGTAAAAACCCTCGCGAACTGGCAGAAACACGGGCGAACACAAAAAAAAAAAATCCGCAAATTCGCGGGAATTCGCGGATTTTGCGGATTGCGAATCCGCAAATCCGCAAAATTCGCGAACGCGAGATCCGCAAAATTCGCCCATGCTTACTGCCATGTCAACCTGGCAAGTGTACCCACTTTCCCCGGCCCTATCCTTAACTTTTCTTACATATAAGTCATCCCTAAGGTAGGTTCAAGGCACCCCTGTGGGCAGGGTGCAGTGTATGCGAAAGGTAGGACATGCCCTGATGTGTGTGGCATGTCCTGATAGTGAAATACTGCCAATTTCGTTTTCACTATTGAAAGGCTGTCTGTCCCATAGGATAGAATGGGAGTTTATTTATAACATGTTATAAATATAACTTCGCATTGGAAAAAAGATAGAAAAATGGGAGTTTAGTATGCCTGAACTCAGAATATAAAAATGCATCTTTTAGTAAAGATGATTTTTATATTGTGTTTTAGAAAATACCACTTTTAGAAAGTGGGTATTTTCTTGCTTAGCCATCCTGTGTGCCTCTGCTGGGTTGTGTATGACTGTCTGGCTTTGGAGTGACAGGGGCTGGGGATGTGAATTCTCTGAGACAGACACTTGGGGGTGGGTTGATGTGCATCCTGCCTTTCCTGAATGACCCAGAGCTGGGCTGAATAGACCTGGGCTGCATTCAGAGTAGGGGGCGGAGTTCTCACTAGAACCTGATTAGGCCTGGTCAGTATTTAGAGTGGTGGGACGAGATTTCCCTAGCACCTGAATACACCCTGTCTGCCTTGGACAATGCTGTCTCCACCACCTGCTGGGCGGCTGCACCAGAGAGGACAAAACTGGTTTTGGCTGAGCACAGAGTCTCTCTGCACCAAGAGAACAAAGACATTTGCTGTATAAATATTAGGGCCCTGAACTTTAAATTACGGATGAACTAAGGAACCTGCCAGGAAGAAGAACTGGGAAAGTTGGAGGAGGAGTACTGCCTCTGTGTTTTGTGCTGTTGGGGTTGGCCTACAGTGGTGCTTCTGTCTTGGACAGGGAAAGGACTGGACTGTGCTTTCATCCTCCTGCTGTTAGAGTTTTCCCCAATGGCTTGAAGTAGAGCTTACCTCCTGTTGGAAGTATCAGCGATAGAAACAACCTCAAAGTTTACTTCTGGGAATCAAGAGGAACCTTTGCCAAGGAGAAGAGCTGGAGAAACATACTAGGAATACTGCTCCCTGTGCTGTTTGCTGTCTGGGGTTGGCCTGCCGTGGCTACTTTCTGCCAAGGAAAGGAGAAGGACATTGCTGTATGTTGTGTCTCCTGCTTGAGGAAGATCTCCAAGGGCTTGAAATAGAGCTTGCCTCCTGTTCTGAAGTCTCAGGGACACAAAGACTTCACCCTCAGACCCCCTTAACTCCTTTGCTGGGAGTTCTGACCTGCTGAGAGGTGCCTGCCAAAGTTCAGGACTTCAGGATATTGTTTAGGGACTAGAAACTATAAGAACTGTGAAAATCGACGCATCGCAACAGTACGAGAAGAATTTTCCATTTGCCACTGCTGAAAAATCGACTCAGCGTCTGCTATGGCTGTAGTGTCTGCCATGCGAGAGTCCTATGCACCGATCTGTAACGTCTGACATCACCTCACCAATTCTGATGCAGGCCCTCTTGTGGAAGATCCGACGCATCGAGGTGACGCATATGAAATCATCACAGTACATCCCGGATCCTCACATATTGCATTGCACCGGATTGTCAAGCAACGCATTGAAGCATCAAGTCTGTCGCATCATTGGGGGACAGAGTAAGAAACTGACACATCACCTGCCCACGTAGTAGGAAAATGATGCATCACCTCCTCTCTGGTAAGGAACCAACCATCACCTCCCCTGCGCAGCAGTAAGGAACCAACGCCTCACCTCCCCCGGAGAAAGGAACCGACACATCACCTTTCCTGAGAATAAAGAACTGACACATCACCTTCCCTGCGACCCTTTTTGCTTGCATTTTTTGATGCATCCAAGGTACTTCGTGTAAAAGTATTGCATCCAACATTTTCTTGGAACAGAACTGTTTCTACCTTTTAAGAATCATATTTTTAGTACTGTATTGTGGATTTTTGTTTTGGTCTTGTTTTGGATGATATAAAGTTTATTTGTTTTTCTAAACTGGTATGATGTCCATTTGTAGTGTTTCCACTGCATTATTGTATGTGCGCACAAATGCTTTATGGATCACTAAAACAATATCGAGGTCAAGAATATCGAGTTACAAAAATATCGAGGTAAAAATGTAGAATACCAAAATATCGACCTCCTATCTCCAAACAGGTAGGTACAAAAATATCGAATCAAAAAAATATCGATGTAAAAAATATAGTTAGTCAAAATATCGAATTTTTAAAAATGCTTTAAATTAATTAAAAATTATTGAAATAATAAATATAATTACCTTAAACATACTTAAAATACTTTAATAACCTTAAAATTAATAAGTAATTAATGTAAGTAAAAAAAATACAAATTTGTTTGTTAATACATATATATATATATATATATATAAACGTAATATTATTAAAAATTTACAATATTTTTACCGTAGGATAGCGGAAAGAGTAACATTTACTATAACCACTCCAGTGAGTGCAACAGTAAGGAAAGCATTGGATAGCGTAGGAGTAAAAATTTCTATTCCAATTCCAGGGAGTGCAACAGTAGGGAAAGCGATGGATAGCGTAGGGGTAAAAATTACTATTAACACTCCAAAGAGTGCAACAGTAGGGAAATCATTAGATAGCATAGGGGTAAAAATTACTATTCCAACTCCAGTGAGTGCAACAGTAGAGAAAGGGTTGGGTAGCGTAGGGGTAAAAATTACTATTCCCACTCCAGAGAGTGCAACAGTAGGGAAAGCGTTGGATAGCGTAGGGGTAAAAATTACCATTCCCACTCCAGAAAGTGCAACAGTAGGGAAAGCGTTGGAAGCGGGAGGGTTAAAATTACTTTTCCCACTCCAGAGAGTGCAATAGTAGGGAAAGTGTTGGATAGCGTAGGGGTAAAAATTACTATTCCCACTCCAAAGAGTGCAACAGTAGGGAAAGTGTTGGATAGCGTAGGAGTAAAAATTACTATTCCCACTCCAGTGAGTGCAATAGTAAAGAAAGCATAGGATAGCGGGACGGTAAAAATTACTATTCCCACTCCAGAGAGTGCAACTGTAGGGAAAACGTTGGATAGCGGGAGAGTAAAAATTACTATTACCACTCCAGTAGTGAAAGTGATGGATAGCGTAGGGGTAAAAATTACTATTCCCACTCCAAAGAGTGCAACAGTATGGAAAGCGTTGGATAGCGGGAGAGTTAAAATTACTATTCCCACTCCAAAGAGTGCAACAGTAGGGAAAGTGTTGGATAGCGTAGGGGTAAAAATTACGATTCCCACTCCAAAGAGTGCAACAGTAGGGAAATCATTAGATAGCATAGGGGTAAACATTACTATTCCAACTCCAGTGAGAGCAACAGTAGGGAAAGCGTTTGATAGCGTAGGGGTTAAAAATGACTATTCCCACTCCAGTGAGTGCAACAGTAGGGAAAGCGTTGGATAGCGTAGGGGTAAATATTACTATTCCCACTCCAAAGAGTGCAACAGTAGGGAAAGAGTTGGATAGCTTAGGGGTAAAAATTACTATTCCCACTCCAGAGAGTGCAACAGTAGAGAAAGCGTTGGATAGCGTAGGGGTAAAAATTACTATTGCCACTCCAGAGAGTGCAACAGTAGAGAAAGCGTTGGGTAGCGTAGGGGTAAAAATTACTATTCCCACTCCAGAGAGTGCAACAGTAGGGAAAGCGTCGGATAGCGTAGGGGTAAAAATTACTATACACACTCCACAGAGTGCAACAGTAGGGAAAGCGTTGGATAGCGTAGGGCAAAAAATTACTATTCTCACTCCAAAGAGTGCAACAGTAGGGAACGCATTTGATAGCGTAGGGGTAAAAATTACTATTCCCACTCCAGAAAGTGCAACAGTAGGTAAAGCGTTGGATAGTGGGAGGGTTAAAATTACTATTCCCACTCCAGAGAGTGCAACAGTAGGGAAAGTGTTGGATAGCATAGGGGTAAAAATTACTATTCCCACTCCAGTGAGTGCAACAGTAGGGAAAGCGTTGGATAGTATAAGGGTAAAAATTACTATTCCCACTCCAAAGAGTGCAACAGTAGGGAAAGTGTTGGATAGCGTAGGGGTAAAAATTACTATTCCCACTCCAGAAAGTGCAACAGTAGGTAAAGCGTTGGATAGCGGGAGGGTTAAAATTACTATTCCCACTCCAGAGAGTGCAACAGTAGGGAAAGTGTTGGATAGCATAGGAGTAAAAATTACTATTCCCACTCCAGTGAGTGCAACAGTAGAGAAAGCGTAGGATAGCGGGAGGGTAAAAGGTAAAAATTACTATTCCCACTCCATAGAGTGCAACAGTAGGGAAAGCGTTGAATAGCGGGAGCGTTAAAATTACCATTCCCACTCCAGAGAGTGCAACAGTAGTAAAAGTGTTGGATAGCGTAGGGGTAAAATTTACTATTCTCACTCCAGTGAGTGCAACAGTAGGGAAAGTGTTGGATAGCTTAGGGGTAAAAATTACTATTCCCACTCCAAAGAGTGCAACAGTATGGAAAGCATTGGATAGCGGGAGAGTTAAAATTACTATTCCCACTCCAGTGAGTGCAACAGTAGAGAAAACATTGGATAGCGCTAGGGGTTAAAATTGCAATTCCCACTCCAGAAAGTGCAACAGTAGAGAAAGCGTTGGATAGAGGGAGAGTTAACATTACTATTCCCACTCCAAAGAGTGCAACAGTAGGGAAAGCATTGGATAGCTTAAGGGTAAAAATTACTATTCCCACTCCAGTGAGTGCAACAGTAGGGAAAGCGTTGAATAGCGTAGGGGTAAAAATGACTATTCCCACTCCAAGGAGTGCAACAGTAGGGAAAGTGTTGGATAGCGTAGGGGTAAAAATTACTATTCCCACTCCAAAGAGTGCAACAGTAGGGAAAGCATTAGATAGCGTAGGGGTAAAAATTACTATTCCAACTCCAGTGAGTGCAACAGTAGGGAAAGCGTTGGATAGAGTAGGGGTAAAAATTACTATTCCCACTCCAAAGAGTGCAACAGTATGGAAAGCATTGGATAGCGGGAGAGTTAAAATTACTATTCCCACTCCAGTGAGTGCAACAGTAGAGAAAACATTGGATAGCGCTAGGGGTTAAAATTGCAATTCCCACTCCAGAAAGTGCAACAGTAGAGAAAGCGTTGGATAGAGGGAGAGTTAACATTACTATTCCCACTCCAAAGAGTGCAACAGTAGGGAAAGCATTGGATAGCTTAAGGGTAAAAATTACTATTCCCACTCCAAGGAGTGCAACAGTAGGGAAAGTGTTGTATAGCGTAGGGGTAAAAATTACTATTCCCACTCCAAAGAGTGCAACAGTAGGGAAAGCATTAGATAGCGTAGGGGTAAAAATTACTATTCCAACTCCAGTGAGTGCAACAGTAGGGAAAGCGTTGGATAGAGTAGGGGTAAAAATTACTATTCCCACTCCAAAGAGTGCAACAGTATGGAAAGCATTGGATAGCGGGAGAGTTAAAATTACTATTCCCACTCCAGTGAGTGCAACAGTAGAGAAAACATTGGATAGCGCTAGGGGTTAAAATTGCAATTCCCACTCCAGAAAGTGCAACAGTAGAGAAAGCGTTGGATAGAGGGAGAGTTAACATTACTATTCCCACTCCAAAGAGTGCAACAGTAGGGAAAGCATTGGATAGCTTAGGGGTAAAAATTACTATTCCCACTCCAGTGAGTGCAACAGTAGGGAAAGCGTTGAATAGCGTAGGGGTAAAAATGACTATTCCCACTCCAAGGAGTGCAACAGTAGGGAAAGTGTTGGATAGCATAGGGGTAAAAATTACTATTCCCACTCCAAAGAGTGCAACAGTAGGGAAAGCATTAGATAGCGTAGGGATAAAAATTACTATTCCAACTCCAGTGAGTGCAACAGTAGGGAAAGCGTCGGATAGAGTAGGGGTAAAAATTACTATTCACACTCAAGAGAGTGCAACAGTAGGAAAAGTAAATACTTCATATATGAATAAAAATAATTTAAATATTAATATCAAATACAAATTAATTAAAAGTAATTAACAATTTTATATAATATAATATTAATCAATTAAAAATAAAAAAATATTTATTACAAATAATTACCTATTGATACACATTATTTACCAATTAACAATTAATTAATTAACAATTAAAAAATTATTAAAAATCACAACAAAACAAAACCAATAAATAACAATATTTAATTATTTACAATTAAATTACATCCCACCCTATTACCCTATAAACCCACAACCCGCTACAGAAAATAAGTTAATAAAATTAACGTAATTAACAATCAAACTATTAATTAAAGTTAATTACCAATTGTATTTTAATTAATTACCAATTAAAAATGTATATATCAATTAATTCCAAATAAATACCAATAAATAAATTTAAAAATGTAATTAATTATAATCAAATTACTTCCCACCCTATTCCCCTATAAACCCACAACCCGCTACAGAAAAGACATAAATACAATTTACATAATTATCAATTAATCAATTAATTAAAATTATTACCAATTATATTTTAATTAATTACCAATTAAAAATGTAAATATCAAGTAATTCAAAATAAATAGCAATAAATACATTTAAAAATTTAAATAATTATATTTAAATTACTTCCCACCCTATTCCCCTATAAACCCACAACCCGCTACAGAAAATACATTAATAAAATTAACATAATTATCAATTAATCAATTAATTAAAATGATTAACAATTATATTTTAATTAATTACCAATTAATTATTAATTACCAATTATTTCAAACTAAATACCAATAAATAAATTAACATATTTAATTAATTATAATTAAATCACTTCCCACCCTATTCCCCTATAAACCCACAACCCGCTACAGAATTATATTATGCAAAAATTAAATACCATAAAATTAATTAAAATAAATTATAAAATAAATATACACTTTTCACACATATACTAACATAAAAAATACTTTAAAAAATTAATAGTAACTTACTTACCTCAAATTCGATATTTTTGTTGTCTATATTCTGTCCATTCTATATTTTTGTTGTCTATATTCTGTCATTCTATATTTTTGTTGTCTATATTCTGTCCATTCGATATTTTCTACATTCTATATTTTTGATTCAATATTAATGCTATTCTATTCGATATTTTTGTAGTCTATATTCTTTCCATTCGATATTGTGTCCATTCTATATTTTTAACTTGATATTAATGTAACTCGATATTAAAAACTCGATATTTAGAGTGTATACCATGCTTTACACACTGCCTCTGAGATAAGCTTGTCTGCTTGTGCCAAGCTACCAAGGTGGTGAACAGGGGTTATTTTAGAAGTGTAACCCCCTTACCCTGACTAGGAAGAAGAGTCCCTACTTGGACAAATGTGAAAAACATTGTCTGCTAGAGAACCCCATTTCTAACAGTTGCCTGTTCACTAGTTTTTCTAGAATTTTTGACATGGAGGTGTCAATTCTAGGTTTTGTAGCAAGAGGTATAGAGATATATGGGTAGGAAGCTTCTGCAAAAGACTGATACAAAATTTGAGTAAAATAGGGGCGTAGTGTGGTAGCTAGCCAAGAATAGATAACATTTGGGCAAGGGTCAAAAGGAGAACCAGATTTAACCTCCAACATCAAATTGAGGACCTCTTCTGCCATAGAATATTCAAAAGCTCCCACATGAGAGACAGCGTCAGGATGGGGGCTCATGGTGATCCAAGAGAATTCCTATAAACATGGTTGGGTCTCAAACGGCGAAAATATTTTTTCACTTTTAGTTGTGAAATAATTTCCAATTTCCTAACAAAGCATCCTAGTGGGGGGAATTGATTGAGATAGGCATGTTGGCTGCACCAGCTTTTTCACAATTTTAAACACTTCTTTTGAGGAGATGCTATTTTTCTCAATTCTTCTGATAAAATAGTCTTTCTTTACTCTCCTTAAGGCTTTATGATATTGTTTCAGTTCTTCTTTATAATTTAAGTGATCTGTTCTATTTCTAGAAAGCCTCCACTTTTGTTCAGGCCCTTGCATTTTCTTTTCGCTATTCTCAATTTAGCGGTTTACCATTTTTCAGAAAATGGGCTTTTAGAGAATGTATTAGCTTTTAAAGGTGCACATTTATCTAATGAGCTTACTATCACTGCATTTAGATTTTCAATCTGTTCAGCTAAAGGTATTCTCATCTCAGTTGAGGGGAGGGAGAAATGCTTGGAAAATATATCCTCATTCACACGCCTCCAAGGTCTCTCTAGAGTAATGTAGGGGCCAGGTGGCTGGGATGTATCACTAAGGATCGTAACTGAAAACAGAATTAGAAAAATTACCATGTCCTGGATTTTAATATCTTGATGTTGGAAAATGTAAAGTATGGCCTGCTTTGTGAGTTGGGCCACTAATCCATTGCTTCATTTGGAGAGTACTCATCTCGTTCTCCAATTGCCTGCATGTCTAATCTTCCACTTGTGTTTTTTAAAATGGAGATTAAAATCTCCAAATGATTAGATAACTTTCATACTTTATGTTTAGCTGAGCTATTTGAGCAAAAATGTTTTTGGTCAGGTGAGGATCGTAACTGGGAGGTCTATAAAGAACTGTACCTCGTAACAGTAGTCGTTTTTGTGGGCCAGCTGGAAGGCTAGAATCTCCCAGCCATTGGATATGGGCTTGAGTTCCACATTGCAAGTGAGGGATTTAAAAAAAAAATAACAGCAATACCCCCTCCAGGGTGGTCATTCCTATCACAATTCAGTAGCTTTTAACCTATAAGGCATAGCTGCTGCGATATCTGGTAATTTGGAAGCTTTAAGCCACGTTTCAGTAATAAGTGCAAGATCCGGATTAGAGTCCGAGATCAAGTCCCAAATCTCAATGCAATGTCTCAGCAATAACCCAGCATTCAAGTACAAACATCTGAGAGTGGTCTCACCAACAAGCTTAGGAGTGTTTTTAAATGACTCCTCAACCGGCCCACCGGTCCATTTGTAATGACGACACAAAAAAGATCCCTCTATCATCCCCGGGAAACCTTTTCAACATAGAGATTTGTTGTAAGTGTAGGGTATATTATTGTCCAGGAGTTCCAGAAGTGAATAGGTAATTGCCTGTCTGTCCATACTACAACTGGCAGTGTCTCTGGCCCCTGAACCAGTTTGGGAGCGGATGGGCGCAGATAGGCTTGCCTTTGGCGTGGCTTCAGCACACCATTAGCTTTCCCGCTGCACGCATCTGCTGCGCATCCTCGTCACCATGCCTTAAGTAGGTGCAGGACTGAAGGAGGTTCGATTACCTGGAAGGCTAGACAGCTAACTAAATGGCAGTGCGGTATGGAGCTTATAGGAAGTGCAGGAAAACAGACTCCTGGAACTGCCAGCTACATCTCCATGTCAAACAGCACAAGGAGCTGTGGAGGGCCAGAGGAAAGTGGTGCATTTCAAATGTAAAACTAGAGAACTCACCACTTAACATAGACCCCCGAGTAGAATTAAGAACAGATGATTAAAATTGTTGTAATTTTTAATCATTAATAAAAATTACTTCAAGTGGTGTACCACATATGTGTGCGGGGAGCCGAGAGCTGGGATCACTAGTGGGTCCATGTCATCACAGCTCATAGTAGGTGTAGGACTGATGGTGGTTCAATTGCCTGAAAGGCTAGACCGCTAACCGTCAAAAATGGTGGTGCGGTATGGAGCCTACAGAAGTGCGGGACTACTGCCTCCTGGACCTGCCAGCTACCTCTACACATCAAACAGCACAAGGAGGTGCAGCGGACCAGAGGGAGGTGGCAAATTTAAAATGTAGAAATTAGAGTCCCCCCGCCCAACATAAATTTTAGAATAAAACTAAGAAAAGGCGATTCAAATTGCTTCAGGTGATAAAAAATTACTTCAGGTGGTGTAGCAGAGCTGCGTGTTGGGAGCCAGGCTGTACTCAACTATACTGTTTGATTCCAGTAGAAAGAAGAGCAAAGTATAAAATTATGTTTTTTAAAATAGAGGCTTGTAAATGTAACAGGCTTTGCCCTCCTAAAAAGATTCTTTCTAGCTGCAGACATCAGAGACTGTTGATGTGTCTGCTACAAAGGTACAGACAGTAGCGTTCGGTGGTGGGAGTAGCTGCCGGGCGGTGCCTTGGGGAGGTGGAGGGGCAGGGTAGGGGGTAGTAATGTATGGATTACGGAGGATTACAGGTAAGTAAACATATAAATAAATAAAACGAATTTCGTTGCACGCACTGCATACCCAAATGTGATGCAGTGCACGCAACAAAATTTGTTGATCCATAGATTACTACACCCCACCCTGCCCCTCCCCCTCCCCACGTCACTACCCGGCAGCTACTCCCACCACCTACCGCTACTGGGTACAGATAATAATGGTCTCACAAAAATGGGAAAGGTGCCCTGTTAGTAAGAAAGGGATAGGGTCTCAAAGTGAATTCACTAACAAGAAATCTCCCTTTCCTTGACACACATTCACTGACTCATACTTTTCATTCAATATGACTCCTATTAGAAAAGTTAAACCTTTCTCACCAATTACATATATATATATTCACTAAACACTGAATCCTGTATTATGCAAAACAGTCAAATTTATTACACATTTGTTCCTTTTTAAAATTAAAGCACAGTATATACTGTACTGAATTACACTGGATTAAAAAAAATAAGAATATTTGATTATTTCACATATTAAAATCCCTAATGAATGTCTAGATATTAAAATGCAAAAATTTCATTTCAATTTGAGTCACTTTTTCTAATAATTCTGAATGACAGTCCAAGAAATTCACAAATAATTAAGATCCAATAATAAAAAGACTCAATTATTCAATGTCAGGTCTCATCCAAACTATACCTCAACTTAGTTATAGTTTGGATGAGATCTGACATTGAATATTTGAGTCATTATATTATTCTTTTTTTTATTGCAGTATAATTCAGTACTGTATATACTATGCTATAAGTTTACACACAAACAAATGTGTAACAAATTTGACTTTTTTGCATAATACAGTTGTCGGTGTTTAGTGAAAATATATATATATGTTAATTGGCGAGTGTTAGACCTGACATTTCTTGGCGTGATTACCCCTGACTTTTTGCCTCTACCTCCTCTATTTTTGATGCTGTGATGGATTGTGTTTGACTGGCGTAGATGCTTTGGGCAGTTTGCCACTGCTGATCAGTGTCAAAGTGCAAGTCCATGATTGCTATGGTTGCCTTACTAGTAAAGTCCTTAGTGAAGTGCACTATGTGTGCCAGGGCTGGTAATGCAAATGCTACTAGTGGGCCAGCAGCACTAATTGTGCCACCCACAAGGGAAGCCCTAAAGAGAGAACTCAGGGCTGCCACTGCAGTGCCTGCGCGCAGTTTGTTAAACTGCCTTGTTGTCCTGACAAGGGCACCCACTTGCCAGACTGTACCCTTTCCTTTCTAAGGTGTGTACCATGTCCTGACAGGGAAAAACTGCCAAATTCGTTTTTCACTGTTGAAAGGCTATATTGCCCATAGCACAGAATGGGGGAGGCTGTGTAATATGTTTCGAGCCTATCTTCCCATAGGCTTAAAATGGAGAGGTGAAGTTTAGTGTGCCTGAACTCACAATTTAATAACTCATCTTTTTGTGAAGGTGGTTTTTAAATTGTGTGTTTAGAAACAATGCTTTTAGTAGTGGCTGGTTTCTTTGTTCTAGCAATTCTGTGTGTCTCTGCCTGGTTGTGGATTGACTGTCTGGATTTCAATGTCTTGACCCAGGGGAGGAGGTGAGACAGCAACAGCCTGGCCTGCATCTGGAGTGTAGGAGGGAGGAATAGCCCCTGGAGGTAAAGAGGCCTGGGCTGCTGCAATAAACCAATGGCTCCATCTCCTGCTGAGTGATTGAGGATCCAGACCCCCACTAATCAAAGGAAGAAGGTGTCACTGGCAGGGAGACACCAAGGACTGGTTTGGACAGGGGTCAGTGCCCCCTGAACACAAAGACTTCAAAGACATTTAGGGGTGTAACTATGAGAGCTGAAATCCCTGAACGTTAGACTGATCAAGTCTGAAAAGGATTGAAAACCTCTTTGTGGTCAAGAGGAACCTCTGCCAAGGAAAAACAGCTGAACAGAAGGACTGGCCATTGCTGTGTATTCTGGGGCTGGCCTGCAGTTTGCTGACTTAACCAAGGAGAGGCTAAGGGACTTTGCTGTGTGCTGTGTTCCCCTGCTTGAAAGGACTATGCTGTGTGCTGTGTCCTGAAGTAACTTGTCCCCATAGGCCAGAGGAGAGCTGGCTCCCTGTTGTGGAAACTCAGGAACATAAAAGTTTCCAGGTGTGTCTCAGCGACATTGTGTGCGTGTGCTTTTTGCAGTCTCAGACCTTCGTAAGAACTGCCCTGTGATAGTGTACACCCAGAGTCCAAGTGAGTCTCTGTGACGCTGTGGGCATGTGCCCTGTTGCGGCCTGAGACCTTCGTGAGTATTGTTCTGTGATCGTGTGCAACCGGAGTCCAAGTGAGTCTCAGCGAGGCTGTGTGCGTGTGCTTCCTGCAGCCTGAGACCTTCGTGAGGATTTTACTGTGATCGTCTGCACCTGGAGCTCAAGTGAGTCTCAGCGACGCTGTGTGCGTATGCTCTGTTGCAGCCTGAGACCTTTGGGATAATTTGCCCCGTGACTGCGTGTCCCAAAGCAGTCTTGTTCTCTGCTTGATCGACAGCGTGACCAGAAGTGCTGCGATCGTCATTGCCATCGGCCCGGACCAGCATCCCCTGAGGAGCTGTGGAAGTTAACCGCCGCCAGCCTGAGCCTGCCTTTGCCAAAGAGAGACCTCAACCATCACCATCGGGGATCCGAGTTCCACTGCCCAAAATCAACAAAGTTGCGTCGGAGACCCAAGCCGCGAGGAGAGTGAGAACAGGTAACGCTCAGCGAGTGTGCAAGTATCGCTGCCTGGAGGGGGGGGTGCAGGCTACAAGAGAAACGTTCCAATCTTTGCTGCGTGAGCCTCCACTCAAGCCTAAATCGCGCCCCGTACTTGCCCAGGAGTGGCAGTACCGGGGCCGGAGTGTGGAGCTGCACTTTGTTTTCCATCATCACAGTGTTGGGGGCATATTTTGGCAGTAGGTGGCCGTGAGTCAGTAAGAGTGGCATAAAGACCGTCCAGAGCACCACGATCGGTGCCGGAGTACATTATTTTTTAATACCGAACTGCCCGATAGTTGCATTACGAATTGCATTATTTTTGCATTACAAAGTGCCTGATTGTTGCATTACGAATTGCATTATTTTTGCATTACAAACTGCCTGATTGTTGCATTACAAATTGCATTATTTTTGCATTACGAACTGCCTAATAGTTGCATTATGAATTGCATTATTTTTGCATTACCAACTGACCGATTTTTGCATTACGAACTGCATTATTATTATATCACGAAGTGCTTGATTCATGCATTACGAACTGCATAGCATTGCATTAGGACTGCATTTGATCATTAAGAATTGCTTATTAATACTGCAAGAACCTAGAAGAGCTTGCTGGCCTAATAACCGGCAAGGTGAAATATTACAAATATGCATATGTTGGATTGTTATTGTGTGGTCTCATCGTATATCTTTTTTTATAAACATCTGATTGTTTTTATGAAACTCGTGTGGAGTCCATTTGTGGTGTCATTACTGGTTTACTGAGAGCGTGGTTGTAAATACTTTACACATTTGCCTTGGAGATAAGCCTGGCTGCTCGTGCCAAGCTACCGAGGGGGTGAGCAGGAGGAATCTGAGAAGGTGTCCTTCCTTTCCCTGACTTTGAAGCAAAGGTGCCTATTTGGACTATGGTTCTAAAAGCGAGAAAGGTTTTACTTTTCTATTAGAAGTCATATTGAATGAAAGGTATGAGTCAGTGAATGTGTGACAAGGAAATTGAGTTTTCCTATTAGTGAATTCACAGATAATAATGGGCCTGATTAGCATTAGAATGTTCTGCTTTCATGATTAGACTGATTATTAAACAATGCACAGTGTTATGCTTAGACAACTATGAAACTATTCATGTGATCTTCAGCTAGCAATGGGCCCTAATTACATTTGGAATGTTCAGGTTTTGTTAGGTTTCAAAAATAGACTTCTAATTAAAGAATGAACAACATCTAAGCTCAGAGGTATTTAAAGCTTCTTATGTGGTGCTCAGCTAACAATGAGCCCTCCTTGCAATTTGAAGGGCCCATTTTTGTTTTAGCTTTTATGAAGTGGGGACTAATTAAACAATGGGCAAGGGTGAAGATCTGGAGAGGCTGTCATGATATAATTTCTGTAAAATCTGGAAATATTTAATAGTTCGCTGTTGGACCTGGCCCTTTTTGCAGGGTTATACCAAAACATTTTGCCTTCCTCCGGTATGTTTTATGACCTGTTTTTGTTGGTGTTAGGACTCTGGGCACTTTACCACTGCTGATCACTGCTAAAGTGCATGTGCTCTCTCCTGTAAACTTGGTAAGATTGATCTACACCTGTTTGGCATATTTAATTTATGTGTAAGTCCCTTGTACAGTGGTATCATATATACACAGAGCCTGTAAATCAAATGCTACTAGTGGGCCTCTAGCGCTGCTTGCAGCATCCACAGAAGTAGCCTTTCAACCTGTCTCAGGCCTCTGCCACTACATGGCCTGCGTGTGCAGTTTACTTCCACAGTGACTTGGCATTTAAAGTGCTTGCCAAGTCTGAAACTCCCCTTTTACTATATATAGGCCCTAGGTAGTCCTATGGGCAGGGTGTTGCTTAGGTAAAAGGTAGGTTAATTTGCCTTTGTTGTGTGGCATGTCCTAGTAGTGACAAACAGCTTATTTGGTTTCTAACTGCTGTGAGGCTGCTTCTCCGATAGGTGTTCATTGAGAATTCCCTGATATGTGTTTCGGTGGAAATTTCTAATCTGGAAGGAGTAGCGTTGCCATGTTTGGTATGTTTGGAATAGTGGTGATAAATCCTGCTTATTGGTGAAAGCAGATTTTTTATTACTACTTTAGAAATGCCACTTTTAGGAGTGGGCATATCTTTGTGCTTATGACTCTTTGTGCTTTGCAGCCTAACTCCAATCAACGCCTGGTTTGAACTGACAGGGGCCTGTTTTGTGCATTCACTCTAGACAGTCACAAAGGGAGCAGAGGTGTGCCCCCCATATCCTGATGGGTCTTCCTGGGCTAGAGTAGAGTTGTCACCTGCATCTGAATATGGCTGTGCCTGTCTTTCACAATGCTGTCTCCACCCCTCTTTGGTGTGTCTGGAGCCAGGGCTGAGTTTGAATGGAGATGTGCACTTCTAAATTTTGTATTGAAGTTACCTCCAGATCAAAGACTTTTTGAGTATAAGTGCAGGAGCTGTGACCCCATGATTTTAGACACTGTGTAGACTTGTAACCAGATGCTGCTGACTCTACAAATTGCACATTCCCAGGAAGAACTGTTCTGGTGCCAGCAGCAACCTCAAGGGGACTTTGCTTTGTTGTGCTGATCTACACAGGACCCTGTGTGCTGGACTACTGCCTGCACTCCTGCTTTGGTGCCCCCAGTGCTCTCCAAGGAGTGTTGTTTATGCTCCTTGTCTCTGCAATTCTAGCACCTGGTGAGCATTTGGCAGCCAGAGAAGCGTGTGTGGAGCGCTTTGTGCTTCCTGTATCTGAAGTGCGGTCGCTGGTTTCCCATACCTATCAGTCAGTGCCTTGGGGGCAGTGTGTATTGGGCACAAATTGAATTACCGTGTCTGTCCCTGAGAGCACGTGTATCCGCACACCAGCCTGCTGCCTGTGCCAAGGCTGAGGTGGAGAGAAGCGAGTTCCATCTCCCCGCAACTGGGGCATTGTCTTGAACACGGTTCCCCTTCTGAAAAGTGAGGCGGCTTTGTATACTGCCTAAAGGAGAAAGGCGGTCCCATGGTGGGGAAAAAACCTTTACTATGCAGTCATTACATCGCACTACCTTTACATAGCAGTCATTACATCACAACATCCTTTACATCGCACATCATTACAACGCAGCGTTACATTGCATGTTACTACAACGCATGTCATTACAATGCATGTCACTACAATGCATGCATTACAATGCATACCATTACAATGCATAGTACCATTACACTATCCAACACTTACCCCACTGTTGCACTCACTGGAGTTAGAATAGTAAGACTATCCAACACTTACCCTACTGTTGCACTCACTGGAGTTAGAATAGTAATTATTACCCTATACTATCCAACACTTACCTTAAATGCAATGTACTGGTATGCATTGTAATGGTATGCATTGTAAAGGTATAATGCGATATAATGGAATACGCTGTAAAGGCAGTTTCTGAAAATGCGATGTAATGGCATGCTATGTAAAAGAATGCGTTTTGAAGGATGTTGCGATGTAAAAACTGCTTTGTAAAGGTATACATTGTAAAAGGTATGCAGTGTAACGTCATACATTCCCCATGGTGCCATCTCCCTGTCTTGGGACCCTGCTAGTGGCTGTTGGGAACCCCCTTGTGGGGCTCCCTAGTTCCGGAGAGCAGAAGACCGTAACTCCCTCAAAGGGAGTGCTGCATGTTTTCTTGGGACCACAGCAGTGGTGTGTTAAGCATGGGGACCCAGCGAGGTATCACATGCGATCCTGAGGTGTCTGCCTTTCTCTGCAGCAGCGGTTCGTGAGGCCCCATATAGGTCCCGAATGTACTGCCATCTCAGTGGGGAAATCGTGAGGGGCTATGTTGAGGAGCCGGCTGCCGCGTTTCATTGCATGCCACCTCAACTCGTCCATGCCCCATGAGGAGAACCTCTACTGCCTGACTTCCTTTGCTGGGGTCCTGGATAGGCTGCAATGCCGAACTGAATACCGGAGCAAGCTTAATTGGTTTTGGCAGCTGCTCCTCACAGACGCAAACAGCTGCCATTTGCTTTCTTTCCATGCAGGGGAGAGCGAGCAGGGTCTCTCCGCGGATTGCCAGGATTGTGTGCCCCACACCCCCGTCTTGGTGCATCCCTGCTGAGGGCGCCTGGCTGCTGTGTTGGTAGCGGCATGGGATCAACTTCAACAGAGGCCCTCGCTCCCTTTATGAAAGATCACTAGAATTACCGCATTCACTCTTGTATGTGGGCAGAGGGTTCTGTCACCTACGTGTTGGGGAAGATTACTGTATTATGTGTATTAGAAGCAATGTGCTCTATGGGGCTTATTTACAAGTCGCTTGTGCCCACAGGTGTCACCTTTAATAAGGGAAAAACTTACCCTGACTAGAGTAGTGGGTTCTGCCTGGCTTAGGCGCATACCCTAGTTTCTGGGATAAGCTTGACTGCTCATGCCAAGCTAACAAGGGGATGAGCAGGGGTTACCTTGGGTGTGTAACTACCTTACCCTGACTAGAGTAGTGGGTTCTGCCTGGCTTAGGTGCATACCCTAGCAAACCAGAAACCCCATTTCTAACAGTCGCTTTGAAATATGAGTTTTACACACCCATACACACGCACACACCCACACAATCACCAAATTTACACTACTGAGCAATACATGTTTAGTGGTTAAGGGAACATCATTATTTCTCAGGCGGCTCATGCCAGAATTACTTCAAAACAAACCTTCGATTGTCTTAAAAATTGCAGGCTGTAGATAACAGATCCAGCCATCAATATGTTTTTAACTGAAAAACATTTTTTTATACATTCAAACTTGTTACACTTTGCAATCTATTCTTTTTTATATCGTAGAATGCTCTGGCTTTATTTTACTTCTGACATTTTTACGTCAAATAATGTTTCGCCTTTAGTATTATCAATATCCACTATGCATTAAAACATAAACTTTTTCCACTCAGTTGTCAGTTCTATCCAATTTTTCCCCCGAAACAAAACTGTATATGACTGTTGTGCAGTTACACGGGCTACAGAGGTTCGAGCCTCTTGATTAAATTCTAGGAGTTGGCAGAGTTATGGAGCCCAAAGGGATTTTTCAGCCAGACGAACGTATCCTGCATTGTTAGTCATGTGATAAAAAGTCAGTCAGATCCCTGAGCTAGCCTTAAACCCCTGACTGATTTATGAGGGCAGACTATTCACAAATCATCGATTTTATTTGCTTGAACTATAACAAGAGAGGCGGTGGGTTTAATTATAGCAAGTCGTCGTGTAAATCATCAAGTGTGCTGTTGAGAGATAATTTCTGTACACTTCTGGCCTGCCTCTGCAACTGTATGTTACAATTAAAGAAACTGTGTGTTTTTTATACAACTTTACGCCTCGACCTTGAATTCTTTATTGACTAATCCACTGGACATCATCTGAGAGCTTACAAAAAGACCACGGATTGTGAGCTACCAAGATAACAAGCATTGGTTCTTAATAAATACAAAGGCATGTAGCTTCATGTTGACTGCCAAAACAAACTGCCTCAACTGGCAGTTGGTACCAGGCAGGCTGAGTGACAGGGAGGTAATTCCTGGTGGGGTTATGTATTTCCATCTTAAGAACTTGACCTGCAACTCAACTTGAATAAAGTAACCTGATTATACTCCTGGCTCAAGGACATCTATTTACAACAAAAATCCATTAAAAAGTGCTAGTCTTCATCTACATGTTGACCAACGTTTCTCAACGTCGTTTGAGAATTCCTATTGCGCTACAGCATCACCATTTATTTCCTTTCACAACAGCAACTGCATGCTAATTGCTAAATTGAAGTGAGGTTGTAAACTAAAAACATGTGTAGCACATTGAAATAAACACTGGCTCGGAGTTCCCCATTAAAGTTAATTATTTTATTTATTTTCAAGCCTGCTTGCTATCAATGCAAGAGCCTCAAAGTGAGGGTGACGAAGACACAGGGCCATTTTTTAGGAAAGGCCCCAAAAAAATAAGAAATCTGATCTCGTCCTACATCCCAAAGAGACAGTTCCGCTCTAGCGCTGAAGAGAGGCTAGTTCAAACCAGGGTCTGTAGGGAAAAATGGGGAGGAAGATGCCTTTCCCATTTGGCCCCTAAACTATGTAACTCCCTCCCACTGGAACTGAGGTTAATAGAGGGGGAGCTACAATTCCGCAAAAAAGGCAAAACATGTCTGTTCATGCAATATCTATAGGGTCAACCTGTCTAATTTCAGTATCTGGTTGCGCAGCGCTGGGAAGTCTAAGGGCAGCCATGCGCTTCACAAATCCTTCATTCATTCATTCATTGACAAATAGAAATAGCCACGCACACATGCAATGTGACAGAGCAAGGGCATGTTCCCTGTCTGTGTGGCAGTGAACAGAGAAGTATCAGATTATGTAAAGTATTTTGGATACCTTGGCACTCTACCTGCAGAAATAACTCAAATGTTCTAATTTCTTATGTTTAACGCCAAGGGCAGTGTCATGATGGGCTTTGCTGCTACAGCACAGAGCCAGCGACTGTTTTATGCACCTGCAGTGTGTAAAGTGAATTCATTTAATCCAATATTTCTCCAGGTTAGTGCATGATTCTCAGATACCACCGCTCAGAAACAGAAGGAGGAACACACTCTTTTCGAGCAGTAGTATCTGAAAATAAAGCACAACCTCAGAGAAGTGTCGGGCTAATCGAATAAGCTTTGCGCACTACAGATACAGTAAACAGGCACTCGGCTCTGCGCTGTGCCTGCAGAGCACACCAAGATTTGGCACCAGGGACATTGGTATTGGACTCATGCACACTCTGAACAAGAGGAGATCAGTCTCACCAGCCATGGCCCGTGCTAGTACGTGGGGTCGGGGCAGGGGGGGGCGATTTCGACAGCCGATGAAGAGGGAAAATTAAATAAATAACCATTGTTTTCTCGAAACCCCCGCTCCCACCCCACGGGCTCACCACTCGTACCTGCACAGGCTGTGGCTGGGTCTCACAAAACGTTTTTTTTAGTGAATCTGGGACTCGTCTGCTGATATTTCAACTAGAGCCCACCACCCCATCCTGAACAATGGGCTGCTCTGTTTATCCATTGAAGGATGACAACCTCTGATAGTGGAGCAGCAGATTGCTGTGTACATTAACATCTCTTCATGTCCTGCTTAAGGTTTTGGAGTAAGAGTGGAGTGACGTTTGAATAAACAACACACTCTTTCCATATCACTCTGAACCTGCTTCAAAACCACAATATAGCTCAGACTCAAAAGAAACTCCCAGGAGCTGAGGCACTCAAACACTAGTCTATTCATGCCAAAATGCATATCAAAGAATTCTGCTGGAAGGCGTTCTTTCAGCTTAATGCCCCAAAGAAGCCTCCTTTCTACCCTCAAAGAATAACACATGGTGGTGGAACCTTCATATTGCTCCAATTCACAATATGCACGATTATTAGCGTGCCAAATGACATCAAACCTTCTGTTTGAAAAAGAAAGAACACTATTCAGGAAGACCTACTGCCCATCTGTGAAAAAGAAGACTCCTTTGAGTCTCACCATCTGCTACCATGCTACCAATGCACGTTAGAATACAGTTTATGATCTAGAAATTAGGCCGAAATATACAAAGATTTGGCACTTGGTTTGTGTTAAAAAAAATTACATAGATCCAAAGCTTAATCCAGATTGGTATTTGCAGAACAAAGTCAATGGGGATTTAAGTTTGCTTGTAACCAAAAGCAAATGCAACACGGTGCAATGCAATGCCTTGCATTACTTTCAGTCAATGGGGCATTCCATGGTTGTGGTGCATGGGTGATCATGCTAGGAATTGTAGACGTGGATTTGCACCAAAATCCTGTGCCTCAGTGAGGATGATTTAACAAGGAGAATTATTTTCATTTCTCCTTGTTTTTTACCCCTTACATGTGTGCTGCTTTCTGCGGGACACATACAAAGAGGAAATTGTCTTTAAGCATAGTTTTTGTGCAGAAAGGCAGGCTTCCTGCACACAGTCTGTGCTGACACAACACATATGCCACAGGGGTGCCTGCTTTGGTGCATGGCTACTAAAAGTAGCTAGCAATGGGAGAGAGCAGAGATGAGCCACTTTTTTGTAGATGTTCTTTCCACTTCAAGCAACACAGTGGAGCAACTTTGCTTTCTTCCCTGCGCTGCATCAACTCTTTGTAAATATGGGTCTTCATTTTTTAATTGTATATGTTTTTGCAGCCAAGTATCTGAAATGAAAAATCAAGGGATATATTCCTATAAATATGCTGATATCCAGGTAGGAATACCTTTTGGCCATATCCCACTCATGCTTTGTGAACAGGTGGTTTCCATGTTTAATGCCCAACTGTGAAACATACTGCCCCTTCTTTGTAAGAGAGGTCCACACTGAAGCACTCATGCTGCTAAGATTTCCAAAGACCCTGCGTTTTCAAACCTTTGGAATTATGCTGTACATCATAATATGTAAGTCTTTCCATTCAGTTATATGTTTCATCTGATAAACTTTGCGTTTTTTATGGTGCTTTGTTCTAACTTTAGTTAGGTCCTGTTTAAGGTGTTTCCATGTACCTGTAATATTGTGAATTATTTAACATCTATACCTTTTTCATTCTGTGCCCAAATACAAAACAGTTGCATGGTGCCACAGAAATAGATCAAATATCAAATGAGACTCTCTTATGATCATCAGGGATTACCCAGATCAAGGAGAAAAAGCACATCATTTTTTAAGACAAGATTTCATGTACTTCCTTTGGGGTTGTAGTCAGAGGATAATGTAGCAGAGGGGAGATGCTACGAGACCCACTATGTTCCTGGTCGGCAGATTGGCTCAGAAATGATGATCAAGGCTGTCAATTAAGCACAGTTTAAGTAAGGTTAGTGTGATGGTTACAAGGTAATGTAGTAGGGTACTACCACTACCTCAATCTGAGCTTGGTGGGTCCCTAGAATTAATGTTAATGGTACATGGTGGACCAGGGCTCCCCATATCCGCACACTTTTACTCTTGGCAGAAACACACCCACTGTTTGGCATGTGTCCTTCTGTGCAATGTCACAGGGATGCAGCAGGCAGAGTTAGTTCTACAGCACAAGATAGTGGATTTTTTTTCTAGCATGTCAGGGCTCTCACCTCATTGTTCAACACTCAGTTTTGATCGATACACACTTTCAGAAAAAAACACAAGAACGTCCTCCCTCTGACAAGCCCAGACCTATTCCAATATGACGGATTACCAGCACTAAAAGTGAAGGGCACAGTTTTTGGACTTTTCAATAATCAATTGTTCACAAGGATGTAAAACAACGAGGGAAAAAAGAGGAAGCGGTTGTGAGAAATATGGTTGTTGGTTGAGTGAGGTGAGAACGCTTCTCAAGTAACAGTGGCAATGCCCATCAGGGTGAACCACTAATGTCACTAAATTAACCAATGTTTTGGTGGCTTGGTATAAAAGCAAGCAGGCTTCACATAGAGGCAATGTGTAAAGTATTTATGCATTCTTCGAACAGTATTAAAGTCAAAACACAACACAAGAAAAATTCCAAACCAATTTAGAAAAAAAGTGTAACCAGGACAAAGTTAGGCCCACTGAGCAAAGTACCTTGAATCCTGGTTACTGAGCGTTGTGATGTCCCGCGGTGAGGATGCCTGGTGAAGTGGCAGTTCATGGAAGTCGTGGGGTGGTGATGAGAAGTCCTGCATTAAGGATGCATTTTACAGTGGTAGTTCTGAGGGGCTGCGGGGCTACAAGTGAGGTTCTATGTCAGGGATGCATTGAGAAGTGGCAGTTCCAATGCAGAGCTGTGAGGCAATATGTTGTGCTATGTTGGTTCTGGTAGGGCCACAGCTGGACTGGCAGAGCACCTTCAAACCTGTTCCCAAGGGTAGAGGCCTGGGGTGGCAAAACTAGAGGGTCTAGGACTCACAGCAGGCATAGTATAGTTGGAGGATTCAAGACTGTGAGAGCCTTTTCTGTTCCTGAGGCTCTGATCAACAGGCTAGCTAACTAGATCTTGGAATCACTGTCGTGGTCCTGGGCTCCAGGTGCAGGTTCAGTCGTTCTCACGCACGCAGCTGGGCAGCAGTGTAGCAGGGTATCATGCGACCCACTATACTGTACTTATATTTTTACCCCCTCTTTTGACTAGATATCCTTCAATTGCGCTTTAACCCCTCCCACGCTTGTGACGGAACCGTTCCGTCACGCCCGTCAGGTGGGCTGTGCTGGTGACATAACGGTTCCGTCATGGCCCGCTCGCCGCGCCTGCACAGAGCTGATTTTGCGCCTGCGTGTTCTATTGAGGGGCGGGTCGTAACTGAACCGTTCCGTCACAAGCACAGCTCACCCGAGGGGCGCGACGGAGCGGTTCCGTCACCAGCACGGGAGCGCTGCGCGCCCCCCCCCCGCCCCTTAGCAGTAAAAGGGTTAACTGGGCGTTACCACGAAGATGAGTAATGTCCCCTTGTCTTTACACCACTTGTTGTGACGATGATGAGCTCTTGAGTTTGTGCTCTCTATTTTCCCTCTGCACTGGCCTCGGCATGCTGTGCGACTTCACGTATTTGCATGACACACTCAGTGGGTGCACGCCTACCCATGCATGATCCTGGAGCTTGGCAACTTTACGGCAGGTTCACATAGGACATTCTCCATGCTGCTGACCGCGCTCACCAGTCTTCAAATTTCTCGCATGCGCCCTATTCACCCATTTGTCATTATGCTTAGTCAGACCATTGCATGATCCTGGGGCCTGGCACCTTTACGGGCTATGGGCAGGCTCAACGAGGACATTTTCTGCCTGCTGACCGTGCTCATTATTCTTTGTTTTTTACTGCATTCATCCCTTTAGCATTATGCAAACTCAGTTCATTGCAGCCCATCGTGGGCACAGATGCCCTTGGGGGCCAATTACGATGTTGTGTGGAAACTTTCCGCCGGACTCTTTCTCGGAATCGGTTTTGACCGACTTGCGATCGTCAGTTCTGCCCAACCGATTACGATGTTTCCGAACACCAATTGGTCAGACTGCCATTAACTTCTATGGGAAACCTGTTGCGACCAACAACATTGGCTCCTATGGGGAAAGGGGTGTTTGCGGTAAACTTTGCACCCTTTAGCAGGCACTCCATGGTGCCTGCCACGCAGCGCATGGTTTTACATGGGTGTCCCTTGGGTACCCCCTGGCCCCAAACCGGAGGCTATAGGATGAGGGGGGCCTGCTAGGGGCCCCAAAGTCAGTTTCCGATAGCCTTTTCATGTCGGACAGACCAAGTCAGAGGGATGTTGAAAACCGACATCGTAATCGCTCAGTCGGAAACGCTGTCCGTAGAGCTGTACAATTTGGCTCCGACCGACACAGATTCTCCCAGAACTGGTCGGAACCGATTCAGACAACAAACATCGTAATCATTAGGGTGGATTGCATTCCAACCGAGTCGGGTGGATGGGTTCCGACACGGTCTAGGGAAATCCAACTGTCGATCGGAGGCTTTCCGCATGATATCGTAATCGGCTCCTTAGTATTTTGCATATTACATTCTTTTCATGCTGTAGGATAACTCAGACCCACACTGTGTTTTTCTCGGATCACTGAAATAATATCGAATGACAAAATATCGACCTTCAAAAATATCGTTGACAAAATATAGACAGTCAAAATATCGACTTTCTATGTACAAACAGGTAAGGACAAAAATATCGAGTTTAAAATATCATTTACAAATATATAGTTGTAAAAAATATCGACTTTACTAAAAACAATGTTAAATTAAATTAATATTAAAAATTAATAACTAAAATATACTTATAAATATTTAAATTAACTTATAATAATAAAATAATTATTGAAAGTAAAAAAAATATATAATCATATTTCTTAAAACATATATATATATAGTAACAAAATATAATTAAATAATAGCCAATATTATTAACGTACAATAATAATAGTGTAAAAATTACTATTCCCACTCCAAAGAGTGCAAGCATAGGGTAAGCGTTGGATAGCGTAGGTGTTAAAATTACTATTCCCACTCCAGTGGGTGCTACAGTAGGGAAAGCGCTGGATAGCGTAGGGGTTAAAATTACTATTACCACTCCAGTGGGTGCAACAGTAGGGAAAGCATTGGATAGCGTAGGGGTTAAAATTACTATTCCCACTCCAGTGGGTGCAACAGTAGGGAAAGCGTTGGACAGCGTAGGGGTTAAAATTACTATTCCCAGTCCAGTGGGTGCAACAGTAGGGAAAGCGTTGGATAGCGTAGGGGTTAAAATTACTATTCCCACTCCAAAGAGTGCAACAGTAGGGAAAGCGTTGGATAGCGTACGGGTTAAAATTACTATTCCTACTCTAGTGGGTGCAACAGTAGGGAAAGCGTTGGATAGCGTAGGGGTTAAAATTACTATTCCCACTCCAGAGAGTGCAACAGTAGGGAAAGCGTTGGATAGCGTAGGGGTTACAATTACTATTCCCACTCCAAAGAGTGCAACAGTAGGGAAAGTGTTGGATAGCGTAGGGGTTAAAATTACTATTCCCACTCCAGTGGGTGCAACAGTAGGGAAAGCGTTGGATAGCGTAGGGGTTAAAATTACTATTCCCACTCCAGTGGGTGCAACAGTAGGGAAAGCATTGGATAGCGTAGGGGTTAAAATTACTATTCCCACTCCAGTGGGTGGAACACTAGGGAAAGTGTTGGAAAGCGTAGGGGTAAAAATTACTATTCCCACTCCAGAGAATACAACATTAGGGAAAGTAAATCTTTCATATATAAATCAAAAATCTAACAAGAAACATCTATTAATAATTAATAAAAAGTAAATAAAAATGTTATGTAATAGAATAAATAATATTTGACATTTACTAATTAACAATAATTATTTTAATTATTCACCCATTAATACAAATTAATTAAACATAAACAATTAATTATTTAATAATTTAAAATTATTTCACTATTATTTCCAAATAAATAACGTGTATTTTATTTTATTATTTAATTAATTATTAATATATTACTTTCCACCCTATGCCCTTATAAACCCACAACCCGCTACAGAAATTAAATTAGTAAAGTTCACATAATAACCAATTAATCAATTAATATAAATGAATTAACAATTATAATTAAATTAATTAACACATATGAATTAATTAACAATTAATTACTAATTACTATCAATAAATATATTTACATATTTAATTATTTTTTATGAAATTACTTCCCACCCTATTCCCCTATAATCCCACAACCCGCTACTGCATTAAATTAGTAAAATTTACATAATTACCAATTAATCAGTTAATAATAATTATTTTTCAATTACTATTAAATTAATTGACACATATACATTAATTAACAATTAATTACAAATTAATATCAATTAATAAATTTACATATTTAATGAATTATAACTAAATTACTTCCCACCCTATTCCCCTATAAACCCACAACCCGCTACAGAATTACATCACGCAATAATTATAAAAACAAAAATCATTTAATAAAATTATTTATAACATAAATACACACTTTTCACAAATATTATTACATAAAAATACACTATAAATTATTATATATTATTAAAAAATCGATATTTTAACTATCTATATTTTATACAGTCGATATTACTTCACTTACCTTAAAAACGATATTTTTGTTGTCTATATTCTGTCCTGTCGATATTTTGTCCAGTCTATATTAAATACTCGATATTATGTCCAAACGATATTTTGGACTCGATATTATGTCTGTGCACCGTTTTTCTCTAGTCAAGTTCACCCTGCAGGCCTCACTCTTAGATGGCATGCAGAGTTTTCTATTTTTTCATCAAATGGATGCATGCACACCAATGTTTGTGTTTTTGTGCATGCAGATTTTTGTTCAAAATAACAGTCTTATACCTTACAGCTGAGTATTATTAAACTGATTGACTCAGAACAACCTAATCCCATACATATCTTTTACACTAAGAGGTAAGAGGCCTAACCCTTCTCTCCTACTGGAGATTACATATTGATTAAAATCAAACTTCTACCATTACTAAGAGTTTATTTATCCTTTATTGTTTGTGCCTACTTGCATTGTCCTGATGATGACTTCATTTATAACTTGAATTATTGGGGTCTGTTGACTTTATTTGAAATGCCCCATCTGTTGGGCCATGGGCACAGGGATTCACTGAGCTTGAAAATGTGCTTCCAAAAGTAAACATTTTATGTTTATCTTTCACAGCACCCTTCTTGCTCACTTAATCTGCAGCATCCGCGCACAGTGCACATCCCACCAAGAACCCCACTTCTTGTACTTTGTGAATAACTGAGGGAGCCTAATTTTTTGTTTACAACACTCTAGAAGTGGCATTTTCTGAATGTTTACTTAACATCCGACTTCATCATTAAAAATGGTTTTAATTTACAATTCTTTAGATACCAAACATGATATTTCTACTTGCTCCCATTTGAAAGATATCACTTATTAAATGTAATAAGGTAATTCAATGCTATACTATAGGAGAGGTAGGTCCACAGTAGTGAAAAACAAACATAAGAGTTTTTCACTTTTAGGACTTGCAATAATTAATCAATCAGTGCTTATTAAGCGTGACTACTCCCCCGTGAGGGTCTCAAGTCCATGGGTTGGCTGGAGGTCCTGATGTGTGCTGAGGTTCAGCCGAAGAGCCCGATCTTGAGGTACTTCTTGAATTGAGCCAGCGACTGGATAGCCTGAGGTGGAGAGGCAGGGTGTTCCAGGCTTTGGCAGTGAGGTAAGAAAAGAATCGCACTCTGGTCCTGGTCTTGCAGACTCTTGGAATGGTGGCAAGGCAAGGTTCAGCAGAGTGGAGGTGTTTGGTGTGTACATGGTATGAGAGGCAGTGGCTGAGGTAAGCTGGTCCAGCATCATGGCGTTCATGAGGAGCATGAACGTGACTCTTTTGTTTGACTAGGAGCCAGTGGAGTTCTTGCAGGTGCTTGGAGATGCCGCTGGGGAAGGGGATGTTGAGGACCAGTCTGGCTAATGCATTCCTGAGGAGTTTCTAGGTGACGCCTGCATAGAGTGTGTTGCCATAGTCAAGTCTGCTGCTGATGAGTGCATTGGTGACCATCTTTCTGGCCTCGGTGGGGATCCACCTGAAGGTGTTTCAAAGCAGGCGAAGAGTGTGGAAGCATGATGCGGAGACAGCGTTGATTTGGCGGTTAAATATGAGCAACAAGTCTAGAATGATGCAGAGGTTTTGTGTATGGTCCATGGGTATTGGGGGTACGTAATGAGGTGGGCCAAAAGTAGTCTTCCCAAGCGGAGGTGTTGGACCCCAGGATGAGGTTGTTGGTCTTGTCCGAGTTGAGCTTGAGGCAGCTGTTTTGTCATCCAGGCGGCAACGGCCTTCATCCTGTCATGAAGTTGTTTCTGGCGATTTTGGGCTTGTTGGTGAGGGAGAGGATCAGGTGGGTGCCATCAGCTTAGGAGGTGTTGAAGAGGGTGGGGCTCAGGGAAAAGCCCAGTCGGACTCCGCAGCCGAACTCTGTGGGTTCAGAGATGGGCGATGGGTGTCTGACTTGCTGTGTTCTGCTGGTGAGAAAGGAATAGATCCAGTCCAGTGCTTTGTTGCAGATGCCGGCGCTGTGTATTCTCGTGCTTAGGGTGCTGTGGGAGACAGTATCGAAGGCAGCAGAGAGGTCCTGAGGATGAGGGCTGTGGTTTTTCCCTGGCCGAGGAGGGAGCGGATGTCATCGGCAGCGGCGAGGAAGGCGGTCTCAGTGCTGTGGTTGCTGCACAAGCTGGATTGAGAGGAGTCCAGGATGTGTTTGGCTTAGATGAACTCGGGGAGTTGGGCATGGAAGGCCTTCTCGATGACCTTGGCTGGGAAGGGGAGCTGGGAGATGGTTCTGAAGCTCTTGAGGTCTGTCGGGTCGGCGGATGGTTTCTTCAGGAGGGGGTTGATCTCAGCATGTGTCAGTCATAGGGGAAGGGGCGGTCTCGATGGAGCAGTTGATCGTGCAACAGAGCTTGGTGCGTTGAAAGTGGTTGCTCTGTGGAAGATGTGGTGTGGGCAGGGGTCCGAAGGTACTCCAGAGTGGATGCTCTTTAAGGTCTTGAGAGTGTTGTTCACGGTGAGCTGGGTCCAGTTGATCAGGATGTTCTGGGGGCATTGTTATCGTGTGTAGTGGTGGCAGAATTGGTGGGCAGTCTTGGGTGTCAAAGCTGTCATAGATCGGCTTGATCTTGTGGTGGAAGTAGGTGACTAGTTTGTTGCAGAGATCTTTGGAGGCTGGGATTCTGTGATTTCGCTGTTGAGTTTGGTGAATTCCTTGAAAATGGCGGAAGGTTCTTTGCTGTTGTGTGTGCTGCCAGTGATTCTATCTTGGAGGGACATGTTCTTTGTGGTTTTGAGGAGGCGTTGATGCGCTATGATAGTGGCTTTGAAATTTGCGTGGGCCTCTGGGTTTTTGCTGCTCCTCCATCTCTTCTCGAGCCATATACAAGTGCATCTGGACTTGTGGACTGTGGCAGTGAACTAGCTGGCTATCTTGGAGTGGTGCTTAACGAGTGCTTTCTTGAGGGGCGCCAGTGCATCAGAGCAGTTGGAGATCCATTGGCGGAAGTTGCGTACTGTGATATTTGGTGTCTGCAGATTCCGGCGGTGTGGTTGTGCTGAGTGTGGCCTTGAGCTGTTCTTCGGGTGACCTTGTTCCAGTTAGGACAGGGACGGTGGATGCGGTGGTGTACAATGGGTTTGGTGAAGGCAAAATTAGCGCAGGGGTGGTAGGTCTAGAGGAGTTCAAATATGTGGCTGTACGTGATGTTGTCACTGGTGGAGAAGACCGGGTCGGGCGTATGTCCCACTACGCGAGTCGGGGAGGTGACTAGCTGCTTGAGTCCAATTTTGGCAAGGTTCTACAGAAGGGATGCCGTGTTCTGGTCATTGGGGTTGCCCATGTGGAAGTTGGAGTCGCAGAGTGGCTATAGTCAGTAGATGCGAGAGCCTAGGGTGTGATGAAAGTGTTGTTGGTGAAAGGTGAGCAGGCCAGGTTGTCTGTAGATGAGGATACAGTGGAGTGTGGTTTGGGGTTGGTCTGCAGCTGGAAGTGGAGGTGTTCATTGGTCGTCACTGGGTTGTCTGAGTGGGTGGCCGGGCGAAGGGAGTTATTGTGTGTGGATGATGGCGATGCCTCCTCCTGGTTGGTCGGTGCTGTCCATGTGGGTGATCTTGTAACTGTCGGGGATGGCAGTGGCGATGTCCGGGCCAGAGCTTGGGCTCTTCCGGGTTTCTGTGAGGAAGGTGATGTTTGGGGACACGGAGTTGAGGAGATCCCCGATTTCCGTGGCATGTTTGTGGAGAAAGCGCATGTTGAGAAGGATGTAGCAGAGCTGGTCAGTGTGCTGTCATTTGGAAAGGCAGTGGGAGGAGCTGGAGGGTGGAAGTGGGTGAGGGTGCAGCTGCAGTTTCAACAGAAGAAAGGTCCCTGGGTGTCCTTCGATAACGCAATGTGGCAGGTGGCATTGTGGCTGGTATTGAGGGCGAGGTGGGTGATGGTTTTGTATCAGAAGAAGGTCCAAAAACCAGGATCTGTGGTCCCGGGCACGGTCCAGGCGCAGACGGGTGCAGACAGACTTGCCTTTGGCATGCCTTTTGCGTGCCAGCAACCACTTCGTAGTGGATGAGAGACGGAAGGGGGAGGTGGGACGGACAGTGCTGGAAAGGGTCTGGGGTCAAGCTGCAGCAGGGGCACAGTACAAAGGAAGAGGAAAGAGAGTGGAGAGGAGAATCCAAAAAGGGCGAAACACAAGAAAAATAAGAAAAAAGTGCTGAGGCAGTGGAGAAAAAGAGGCAAAATGAGGCAGAGGCCGAAATCAAAGGACAGAAGGCAGACTAGCAGCAGAGAAAATATGCTCTCAACTAGCCCACCAGGGTTGAGGCGCAGGCAGGAGCCTGCGGGTGTAGGAGGCCTCGAACACCAACCAGCAGGGGTCGTGGACCTGCAGAGGCAGCAGCTAGCAGGCGGAGCTACACAGGAAGGAAAGCAGATCACTGACTAGGTCAGTAAAATTGCTCCATACCTGGTGCAGGAGGCTTCTTCAACTAGTAGCTGGGAGGTGGGAAATGGGAGCCAGGAAACATGGCACTGGAAAGGGCGTGGCCACTGGGTCAAGCAGCGACAGGGGCACAGCGCAAAGGAGGGTGTGAGAGAGTGGAGAGAAGAATCCAAAAAGGGGGGAAACGAGAAAAATAAGAAAAAAGAGTACTGAGGCAGAGGAGAAAAAGAGGCAGAGGCTGAAAGCAAAGGACAGAAGGCAGACTAGCAGCAGAGCAAAGTTGCTCTCCACTAGCCCATGAAGGAAGAGGCTCAGTCAGGAGCCTGCAGGTGGAGGAAGACCTTGAAAACCAAACAGCTAGGGTCGGTGGACCAGCAGGGGCAACAGTTACCAGGCTTAGAAGGGCAGGGAGGGAAGCATATCACTGACTACCTCAGTAAATCTTAACAGTACATGTCCAACTTTTTAATTACAGTGCACCTTACTCTATGGGCTGCCTAAGATCAATCTTAGGGGTGACTTATATGTAATAAAAAGGCAGTTTTAGGTTTGGCAAAGGGATTATGTTGCAAGCTGGATTGGCAATTGAAAACTGCATATTTGCTGCAATCTTAGACTTGGGACATATTTTAAAGGGCTATTTAAATGGGTGGCCCAATAAGTGCTATAGGCCTACTAGTAGCATTTAGTTTACAGCCTTAGGTATATGGTATACCGCTTTACTAAGGAATTATTAGCAATTTAAATATGCCAATCAGGTGTAAGCCAATTTTTCCATATTTTAAGGATCGAGCACAAGCACTGTAGCACTGGTTAGCAGAGTCCTAAGGCCAGCAAATGCAAATTCAGAAAAAATAGGAGTATGAAGGAGGAAAAATGTTCTAAGGAAGACCACCCTAAGCCTGAGAGTTCTAACAGAGGTTGTTGGAAATTGGGTTGTTGGTTCACTGGGTGTAAGCCCCAGTCAAGTAACAGCCACAATCCCTTGCAGGGTGAACCCAATAAAGTCATTAAATTAACCTGTGCTGAACACTAGATGGCTTGGCACAAAAAGCAGTCTGGCTTAACTTAGAGGCAATGTGTAAAGTATTTATGCAGCACACAAACAGTAATAGAATGAAAACATAAAACAAGCAAGATCCCAAACCAATCACGAAAAATATGGATATATTACGAAAATCCAATCAGTAGAACCAAAGTTATGATTTTTTAAAGTTTCTAGTGAAAACTAGCTCCTAAAACAAAAAATTTGAAGCACCAACCGTGGATATCTTATTCGTGGGAGACCGGGTCAAAGTCAAAAAATGTGGCCAATCTCGATGGAGCATGGTTTGGATACTAGCAGTGGATTTGGGCCTGGTTAGCTTTTACCTTCAGACTTTGAAGATATTTTTAGAAAAATGTCTGAGAAGGCAAAGTTCAGCAGGGCAAGGCTGCAGGAGATATCATAGGAAGGAGCGTTGTCATTGGATAGCCTTGTGTCAAAGCCACAGTGAACTTTTCAACGTCCAGATTTAGTCTCAGAAAAGTTGAAAATCTCCTTAGGTTTGTTTTTTGTCCATCTGGGTACCTTTAGCACCTCAACCAAGTGTCCAATACTGGCAGGACACTTTTGGCAGTTCAGGGCTGGGGCCAGGTGCAGATTCAAGATGGTGAGAGCCTTTTATGTTCCTGTGGCTCTGAACAGAAGGCCAGCAAACTAGCCCTTGGAGTCACTTCTGGTAGTCCTGTGTGCAGGTGAAGACGCGGGGCTCAACAGCCAGACTAGCCTCTGAGGGTTCAAGGCAGACACCAGTCTGCAAAGCTGTCCTTCTAGGTACAGCAGCAGTATTTCAGAGTGCACAGCAAGTCACAGCAACAGACAGTCCTTTTAGAGTCCTTACACAGGTCTAGTAGGGAACTGAACATTAGATGTAAAGGTCCTATTTTGATACCCTGGTGCCCCTCTTTTGGAAGATGGGAGAAGCTTCTGGAATGGTTCTTTGAAGTGTATGGAATAAACTGATTCCCCTGCTCTGGCTCCAAGTTGGCTGAAAAGACAATGCAGGGACATTAGACTCGTTGTGGGAAGGCAGAGCACAGGCTAATAGGGTGTTAGAGGGGCTGTGCACATCTCCGCTACCCCATCCTGACAGCAGATTACCCATTGAGACACACCTAATCCTTCAATTGTGTGACTGTCTGGGAGAAATTCACAAAGTCTAACTGTCAGGTACATCTAGTCATGTGGCCAAAGACAGGCTGCAGGCACCAATGTTTAGGGGCAAGAAATTTACAACTTTCTAAAATTGCAAAAAGAACAGAAGATGAAAGTAATGCTTAGAAAATCAAAACATTCACCAGCAGTCACAGATCTGGGTAAAATCCATCATTTGTTTGCTCACAATACCATTCCAGTTTGGAACCAGACATATGTAAATCAGTCTTGACCCTGCTCTCCATGGGAACAGTCCAACTGAAAATGCCAGGCCAGTTCCTCCCTGGACCAGAAACAAGCCCAAAAAAGGGATTAAACCCACATCTGTGAGTGGGGGTGAGTGTTTGATTTGTTCAGCATGTTGTCTGTCAATTGTCTTTTTTGTGTCTGTCACCCTAAGTGGGAAGGGTATGACCAGATGTGGTCCAATGCTCACTGTGCTTCTGTATTCAAGCTAGCTTAACTGATCAGGGGTGATAAACCTAAACCGGTCCCAGGCGTTTGTTTTTAGTCCAGGGAGGACATGTTGAGCAAACAAAATGATGAATTAAACCAAAATCTGTAACTAGTGGCAAATGTTTGATTTGTTCAGCATTCTGTCCATCATTTGTTCTTTTAACTTTTTAAAAGTGGCAATTTCTAAATTGTAATGAAAAATCAGATTTTTCTATCAAAGTAGGTTCATCATTACAACTTCAAGGGTGCCAAACAGGTCATATCTACCGACTAGCAATTAGGAATTACTGCAGTCAACCGACAACCCAATCAAGAATTACAGTTTGTTAATGTAAAAGTAATAAGGAATGGCCTAAAGATAGGAGGGGTAGGCCTCACAGTAGAGAAAAATGAATTTAGGAGTTGTTCACTACCAGGACATGTAAAACCTATTAATTACACAGCACCCTGCACTACTGGCTACCTAGGGCGTAACGTAGGGGTGAGTTATACAATAAAAGGGGACTTTAAGGCTTAGTAAGGGGGTTTAAATGTCAAGTCAAAATGGCAGTTTAATACTGCATTCAAGCTGCAGTGGCAGACCTGAGTCATGTTTTATGGTGCTACTTAAGTAGGTGGCACAATAAGTCTGCAGATCCACTGGTAGCATTTAATTTACAAGCCCTGGGTATGTGATATACAACTCTACAAGGGACCTATAGGTAAATAAATATTCCAAAGAGGTGTGTTCAAAGGAGAGAGCACAAGCACTTTAGCACTGGTTAGTAGTGGAAAACTGAATAGAGTCCTAAGCAGCAGCGGCCGGCTCAGGTATGCGCGGTGGGTGGGGAAGGGCACGGATAGGGGAAGTCGACAGACGACGGAAAAGGTATTCTTTATTCAATTAATTATACCTATTCCGTCATTTATCGACTTCAACTCCCCTCTCACCCCGCCCACTTTGTTCACCTGTGCTGGCCACCGCAGGTCCGAAGGCCAACAAAAGGATTTAAGCAAAAAGTGTAGGGTGCAAGGCAAATGGTGTGGGAGCTTCCCTGCAGAGAGAGCCAAGTCTAACAGAGATCATGAACAAACACACTTGGGTATGAAAATGGAATAAGGGGGTTGGGGTGTTCTTGGATCCAGAAAGGGGTGCTTTCACCATCAAGACCTACTTTGAATTTGGCAAATGTTCATAAGGTGTCTTGCTTTTCCTGAAAAATGGTTTGGGTAGTTTTATTATTGATTAGAATGGCTAGTACATCTACCCTAGAGGCAGTTGAAGCTTGAATGTGGGTGACTGCCTTGTATAAATATTATGTCTTGGTTAAAGCAATTGAGATGCTGCTAAAATTATTTATACTTGGGCAATTCAGAAAAGACATTTCCTACTGTGTTATACAACTCCCTTTACTTTCCTCTTCATTCTGCCTCTAATAGGTAATAATTCTCTCTATAGATTATATTTTTAATAGATTAGCTTCAAAGTGTAAACATGTATGCACACCTTCTGCTACCTGTCCTCCGCAGTTTGAGCTGTCCTTCCTGTTGGTATGTGCAACACTATTTTGCCCTCAGGGTGTAGATTTGTATTTTATAAATACCCCCCAATAAATTGAATAATATAACATAATACAAAAAAACACTTCCTTAGACCACCCCAGGCACCAGCAACGTAGTTAGGTTACTGTGGTCCCAAGTGCAAGCAAAGTAACTGGACCCATTTAGTAGGGTGACATCACAGTCTGTCTTCTGTCCTGATGCTACTCAACTTTATGCGCCATACTGCCATATTAAAACTCACTACCATTCTCATACACACCCAACTTTAGTCCATTCCCTTCACTGCATTTCTCAAGTCAATGCCATGACCACAAAAAGCAGTACCATAGCCAATAGGTTTGGCCCTTATAAAATGTATGCACACAAAAACAGAACAGGTGTAGGAACCCTACTTACACAATTGCCCTCAAATAGGCACACCCTTCAAACCACTTTTACAGGCATATCCCTCACACTACACTCATAAAGGAACAAATTGCAAACTATAAACCATTGACCATGTACTCACAAAAGATAATGTTAATCTTGCATTTACACAACACACCCCTCACAATGCACTAAAAAACAGTGGCTAACCTGCACTCACACAAGCGCACTATTCAAACACAGGTACATTGTTCACTAGGAATGGGCGGAGGTAGGAAGGATGGTGGCCTAGCAGACACTCGTTGAGCATTTGGTGCATCGGTCCACTCACGAGCGTCCGCAAGCGTGGCAAGGGGAGGGCGACTAGTCCCTTCCCCCACACTCCGAGATTGGAGATTTTTCACTTGTCCTTTAAAAAAATATAAAGTTTGCGCTTCCAATGTAATACCAGCACCACAATTTTAAAATGTTTTAAATTATGCCCCCCCGATAAAATTTGGTGGATGCCCATGGTTCCATTATGCATTTCAAAACTGTTGAGGAAAGCTACAATGAACCCTGAATGTCACTGAGGTTATCTAATCTCCCATCCGCCACACTTTGATCACACTTTGATCTGCACTGCATATAATGTGAGTCCGATCTTTTTTGACTTTTGTGGGGAAGAGTCTTAGCATCAAACAAAAAAAGTCCCATTTGCTTCCTGAAAACAAGGTGTAGCACAAGCAAATGCTAAAATTATTAAAGAAATAAACAATGGTGGCTAACCCAGCAACAGTATTTGTGATCGTATTCTGTACATACAAAAAATAAAATTGAAAAAGGAAAGGAAAAAAAATATACCAGCACAATATGGAGGGCCTGTGATTCAATGCATAAATTAGAAATTAAAGCTTTGCACTGGTCTGTCGTGTAGTAACAGTAAAAACTGATAAGGTATGAAGAATACTGTTTCAAGACTGGCATGCTTTTGAAACTTGCAGCAGTGATGCATGGCACTGTGAATAAGAAAGTTGTGGTCAGGTAGAAATGTCAGTGGAGCTACTCGTACTGTCATTACTCAATTAGCACTAAATATTTCCTGAGATCAGACTCCCCTTTAAGCAAAGTAACACAGAGTAAGCTGGCAAAAAACTGTTACTCAGATTGCTTGACATCCTAAAGACCAGCGGTTGTATGCTACTCAAACATTGGCAACAAAGCCAATGGCTGAAGAAGGCTGATCTACTGCCCAGTTGTATGTATGCTGTTTTGAAGGGCTAGACAAATATTTGATCGACACTTTGTCTGATAAAAAGCTGTAGACTTTGTCAAAGTCCATTTTCTCCAAGCAAGATTATGCATTCATTTTTTAGAAAGCATGAGTCTAGTGAGTTATCTAAAACAGTCTTTTGGTCAGCCCTAAAACACATAGAAATAGATAGATTCCAGGGGGCAGGGGTGCAGTGGGTCCTTGACCCACATTCATAAGACATAGAGCACTGATTAACATTATCAAAATAAGCCCTGAGAGATATAGAACAAGTGTTGGAATGTAGGACCAGAACAAGTTTCCTTCAAAGACATGGAACAAGTGTGCTACTACAGAGCAAGTCAGTGCAAACTTCCTTCAAAGAAATGGAGCAAAAGTAGTAATTTTGGGTTCTGCCAACTTCCATCAAAGACATGAAAGCAGTGTTACATTGGGCAGCACCATTTCACACTGCCCTTAAATACAATGAATAGGCAGCATTTAGGGTTTGGAACAGCACTGCGGTCTGTTACTGCAAGTTTGACTTGCATGCGTAGAATGATTTCCACACAAAAACAAGGTACAGCATCAGGCAGGAGTACACGCTGTACTCACATTCTTAGGTCTCATACCAATCGTGCCAGAAACAATGCAAGTTTCCCTCGCATGCATAGAGCATGGACAGCATCTGTAGCAGAAATCCAAGCCTGTGTATAAACACACACACAATGTGCAGCATTTGGCAGCAGTGTAAGTTCCCCTCATTCACAACACATGTACAAGATGATCAGCAACAGTACAAGCTAAGATATCCTCACATACAAAACAGGTATCCCACTAACAGCATCATCTAAGTTTATTTCATGTATAGACTGCACATAGTTAAGGATTTAGATGGGTGTGCTATTGAAGACCCGAGCCAGATGCCAGGCTTTGGTTCAGTATAAGGTCCTATTGAGCCCAAAATGATCTGAACTTCATGTAGCTTCTGCCTGCTACCCACACTCAGTGGTACAAAAGGGGGTGGTGATGGACGGAGCATCTGAATCAATCAAACACTCACACCCAGTCAAAAGATCTGGGTTTAATCCATCACCGTTCTTTAGCCCACTCTGCCACCCCAGTTCAGACATGGCTATATGCAAATCAGTCTGACCCTGTGCCTCATGGGTACAGTCCAGCCCGAACTGCCAAGCCATGTCTTCCCTGGACCGGAAACAAGCTTCCGAGGACCGGTTTCTGGCATTCCAGCTGTCTTCAGCCCGGCTTGCTTGAATCCAGTGGCAAAGTGAGCAAGGGACTCACGTCTGAGCATACCCTGCCACACTTATGGCAGCCACAAGTGGTACAAAAGGGGGTGGTGATGGACGGAGCATCTGAATCAATCAAACACTCACACCCAGTCAAAAGATCTGGGTTTAATCCATCACCGTTCTTTAGCCCACTCTGCCACCCCAGTTCAGACATGGCTATATGCAAATCAGTATGACCCTGTGCCTCATGGGAACAGTCCAGCCCGAACTGCCAAGCCATGTCTTCCCTGGACCGGAAACAAGCTTCCGAGGACCGGTTTCTGGCATTTCAGCCGTCTTCAGCCCGGCTTGCTTGAATCCAGTGGCAAAGTGAGCAAGGGACTCACGTCTAAGCATACCCTGCCACACTTATGGCGGTCCTCGGAAGCTTGTTTCCGGTCCAGGGAAGACATGGCTTGGCAGTTCGGGCTGCACTGTTCCCATGAGGCACAGGGTCAGACTGATTTGTATATAGCCATGTCTGAACTGGGGTGGCAGAGTGTGCTAAAGAACGGTGATGGAGTAAACCCAGATCTCTTGACTGGGTGTGGGTGTCTGATTGATTCAGAAGCTCCGTCCATCACCAACCCCTTTTGTACCGCTTTTGGCCGCCATAAGTGTGGCAGGGTAGACTCAGACGTGAGTCCCTTGCTCACTTTGTCACTGGATTCAAGCAAGCCGGGCTGAAGAAGGCTGGAATGCCAGAAACCGGTCCTCGGAAGCTTGTTTCCGGTCCAGGGAAGACATGGCTTGGCAGTTTGGGCTGCACTCTTCCCATGAGGCACAGGGTCAGACTGATTTGCATATAGCCATGTCTGAACTGGGGTGGCAGAGTGGGCTAAAGAACGGTGATGGATTAAACCCAGATCTCTTGACTGGGTGTGGGGTCTGATTGATTCAGAAGCTCCGTCCATCACCAACCCCTTTTGTACCTACCCACACTCATGCACCAATAATGAAAGAAAAAGCATTAGACTTTGAGGTAAAAAAGGAGGCAGAAAGAGATGCCAACTCAGTGACTGAATTACACAATGTGAAACCAGAAAACCTGGGATCAATCCCGGCATGGTCACTAGACAAATTGTGTGATCCTAGGCAATTATTTTATTTTATCATGCCTTCTATCTTTTTCATTATTGTATATGAGAAAAACTTGAAATATGTGACAATGTTTGTATTTCAACAATCTTTCTTGTATTTGACTCAATGGACTATAATGTTGCTCCGTGTTAAATAAGAATACCGCACACATGTAGGATGCACATGACAATTGACTTGCATCTCACTTTATTATTGGTATGTCATCAAGTTGTGGCACGGGGCATGAATGTTCCTAACTTCATGTTTTGATACTATCCCTTGGAAATCAAGGCATCCTGATAAAGTGATATAATCGGATGTACTAAGATGAAGCACTTGTTAAGAAAATGAACTTTTGGGAATTTTGAAGATACTTCATTAAATTTGTACTTAATGTTTTGAACCATTTCCATGCCAAATGTTCCCATGCCTGAACGTGTGCCTGGACGTTTAGCACCTAAACAAGCTCATAGATCAAAGACAGACACTTGGCTTTCCCTCCCTATCAATTTGTTGACTCGCCCACCTCCACTACTGTACTGTGTTGAACAGCTGCCTGAGCCACACCTCCATGTCAGCACCCCCCCCCCTTCTAGTCCCAGTATCGCGCTGTGAGAAGCAACATCTTGTTTTCTGAGATTCTGAGAAAGATAACTATTACTACTTCTCACTTTAATAAGGAAGAATTGTGCATTAATGACCCAAGAAGTTGTTTTAAAGTTTCTTGTGCATTTATTACTAGAAAATGTAACAAAAAAAGTTCAACTAATGTATTTCCCAGTTGCAGCACTCTGTCCTAAGTAAGTCTATATTCCTTTACTAACTGTCATCGTCACAACTCTACCCATCAAGCTGATTACAGTGATTACTGTGACTATTTTGTCTTCCGAAGCTATGCAGCAGCATGGGTAAAATGTCTTCTTTGACCTTTGCTGTCAGCAGGGAGCAGGGGCTTTATGGCCAGCCGTGGTTGCTGCACGTAAGAGCAGTGGGGCTGGGTGGGGTATTTCGAGAGACGACTACGAGGGAAAATTAATTTTGCTGCTGCAGGTAAGAGCGGTGGGGCAGTGGGGCCGGCTGTGGGGGGCAGGGGGGGAGGGGGGGAGGGGGGGTTCGAGAGATGACCACGAGGGAAAATTAAATAAATAATACATTTCCCCCTGTCGTCTCTCAAAATCCTCCCCCACCCGGCCCCACTGCCATACCTGCAGTGGCCACGGGTGGGAATGGCACACTATGCATTTACAGAAAGGAGCATGCCCCTTGCACAGCCATTCAGTGTATGCACAATTAGGACTTTGCAGTAGTCCCCGAGTGTTTTAGCAGATTTTACTGCTCAGAGTTTGACTCCTGCATCTGAAGGAATCAGACGGAGCAAAAAGCAAGCTGCCAGTGCTTTAAGAGCTAATGTGGTGCTAGTGGTCAGTGGTGCAGACTGGGGGTGCTGCCATCACTAAAGGAACAAGTTTAGCAAATTCACTCCACCCATTTAGCAGGTAAGTGATAGTGGTGTAGTATGTAGTTGCTATTGCATTTAGACGCACACTGTCACAAATATATCGCTAAAGCATGGTGTGGTAGCAAAACATTTACAGAAAACTCATTTTCCATTCAAATAACCACTAGGTTTGTACAAACACACAGTTTTGCTGATAAAACTATATGGGGCACATACGATCATATATGGAATTAGATTTTCGACAAATATTTGTAATTTGATCATCACCAAGTAAAGTGTCTTGATTTGTTTTCATTCTACTAAAATCTTTGTTTCCATCACACTTCAGAATTAAAATAAAATGCTTCATTTGTGCTTTCCTAAATGTTTATACAGTTCTTTAATAGGTATTTAAATTGTGTTGTGTGTTAGAAGAAAATGATGCCCTACAGCCTTTCTTTTCACACTGACAAGACTGTCACATAGTTAGCTTTACAAAATCCTCTCACTTTGCAGAAAGAGAAAGAAACATAAGCCCCAGTCTCCATGATTAAAAAATTAAGCAGCAATTTGTCAATCGCCTGACATTTGACCCTTGTCTTTGAAGGTGCAGCAAATGTGACAGGATAACAACGAAATTTAAAGCCACATTATTTCTCATTCACCTTCCTAATTCAATCATGGTTATTTGGGGGTGCTGCAGCAGTTCCTCGCACCACTACTTTCAGTAGGAACCCTCTCAGAGCTGAAGGGGCTGCTACAGTTGGACCTCTGTACCAAGCTGCATTGCACCGGCTGCAACTCTGGTAGCTATGCCCTTGCCAGCCATGTTACAAGGGTAACATGGAGTTGCAAATTTCTCCAATTCCTCAAGCGGAATTTAAAATTCCGCCCGGGCTTACTATTAATATGGAATAGTAGAGGAGCAAAGCAAATAATATATTTATGCCTACACAACATGAACATTTTCATTACCCTCAGCTCACATGTCCAAAGTCACTGTTGTAGATATAATAAAAAGGTCTCCATGGTTATGAGCTTTTTTTTCTAAGCAGCACCTGACATGTAATGAAAGAGCACTCTGTAAATTTCTGAACAGCATTACTCTGCAGCATCATATACCACTCTGCCAGGGGTGCCAGAATGGATTTATGAATGTACATCTTCAAGCCACACCTAGAGGTCATATTTGTCGCACCTTGATGCCGATGACAAGACCTCAAAGCATGCTCTTTCAATGTCATCGTAAGGATTTTCGGGGCCCTGCAATATTTATATTTTTGGGTTTCCAGTTGGGACTACATTTACTAAAAGTGACAAAGGTATGATAGAGTGGGAGAAAGATCACTTTCAAAGGCCACTGAGAAAGTGGGAACCCGGAGCAATTGCCCCCTTTGCCCATGCCATAAAACACCTTTGTGCTCTTTAGTCACAAAGTTCCATGGATCACAGTTTCTAGTTCTTTGAACCACAGGAAAACCAAAAGCCCAAGTGCATAAAATGTCACATCTTGATAAAACTGAGAATATGCATGCTTACAGGTTATGAGCCAAGGGCGATTGGTTAATAGCATGCTGCATGAGAACTTCAGATGCGTAGTTATATCTACTTATGCACTTGTGTGTGTATGCATGTGCATGTCTGTGTGTGTTTGCAGTTGTGTGGGTTTATGTATTACAGAGGTTATATTATGGGTATACAAGTCTTTGTGTGCATGTGTGTGTGTTTATGTGTCAGCGTGTTTCCATGATTCTGTATTTTTATTTATAAAGGTATTGTATGTTACAGATATGCAAACGTGTGTGTGTGTGTGTGTGTGAGACATAAAGTGTATGCGTTGAGAAAGTCCATGTTGTCTTATATATATTTGATTGTGTGATTGTGGGGTTTTATCACGTTTTATGGTGTGCAGGTGGAATAATGTGCTTGTGTTTATAAATGCGTAGATGTGTACAATTGTGTGTGTGTGTTGAAGGTACTGACGAGATTTTACATGTGGCAGGAAATGTTTGAATACAAGGGTGTGTATGTGAGAGAGAGATTACACATGGGTGTATTTATGTGTAAGTGTGCAAGCTCATATGAATGGACGTGTGCTTATACAGTTATTAACATTTCATATTTTATAAAGGCATGTACTTTGTAATGGTCCATGGCATTATGAGTCCAATATCTGCCTTTACTAAGGGTCTGATTTAGATCTAAGTGGTATTACCGTTGTCATGCCGTGGCAGCAGTCTCAAGTACTCCGTCAAGCTGACGGTGGTCAGCCCGCCGTATTTAGATGTTACAAAAGAGGGTGGTGATGGACGGAGCATCTGAACCAATCAAACACTCACACCCAGTCAACAGATCTGGGTTTAATCATCACCGTTCTTTAGCTCACTCAGCCACCCCAGTTCAGACATGGCTATATGCAAATCAGTCTGACCCTGTGCCTCATGGGAACAGTGTAGTAGAGTTGAGGCAATTTTTTGAAATTAAAGATGCGGAGATTGCAATAAGCCATCAGACGACCAGTTAGTTCACAGCAAAATGTCCAAGCCTCCTCTGCTATTGGGACCCCAAGGGCCATATTCCATTTATTATAGGAGGGACTATCAGCAGGTTCCAACTCCCTCACGGATGCATTATATAATCGTGTTATCAGCCCTGTGTTTGTTACCACTGTCTGTAATGCAGGTAGTGGTCTCAGCTTGGTGGGGTATTCGGGATAGTGCGCACACGTGAGAACATATACAGCATACTCCGTGCGACAATTGAAATTGCCCCTGATGGTTAATTCATTTTCCCTGAACGGGGTACTGTATTTCGAAGTGTTGACTCCAAAGTTACAAGCCCGGCAGGTTGCACATTTAAAAAACCCTTGTTTCGCCGGTAACCATGTTTTAATTGAGGTCCCTTCCATCATGGATTTTGATAAAAATCCTTCCATGGTTTTACTTTTTCGAAATGTCAGTGTTGGTCTTTCAGGTAATTTTTATTTTAGGACACCACCTGTTAGTAATATGGGCCAATTTTTGGTTAAAATAGCCTTGATTTTACGCTCCTGCATGCTGTAGGTGGTTATGAGTCTGGGTGCATCAATGTCACTATCATCCTCAGTTGTGACTAGCAGATGAGTAGGGAGTAGGGATTCTCTAGATCTCTCATTAGCTTTCTGCACTGCTTTGTTCAGTATATTCTCATTATAGCCCCTTCTTCTGAAACGATCTAATGTTTCATCTTTGCTTTTGTTATATTCTTCCTGCGTGCTGCATATACGTTTTAACCGCTGCAATTCCCCAAAGGGAATGCTGGCGATCAGATGTTTGGGGTGGGAACTAGTGGCATGCAATAATGCATTCCCTGCAGTTGGCTTTCTAAATGCACTAGTCACTAGTTTCCCATCAGTTAAATGAATCCGCACATCCAGGAAGTCTATGGTGGTCTGGTTACAATGTGATGTGAAATGTAAGTTACATTAGTTAACATTGATTTGGTCAATGAAATTAAGGGCACTAGTACTGTATATATATATATATATATATATATATATATATATATATATATATATATATATATATATATGTGTGTTTATAATTTTTAATGTTTCTAACATTTTATAATTTATTATAATATTTTTTTATTAAAATCATTAAGTAAATATATGTTATATTTTATATATGTATGTTTACATTTTTTTAGTCAATATATTCATCATTTCTAATTGTAACCATTTCATAATAAATATAACTATCTTTTTTTAAATTATATGAATGATTTAGTTTTTTTTTTTTTTTACACATTTAAATAAACGATTTGTTTAACAATATTTTTCCAACTATATTTTTTCCCGATATTTTTGTACTTCCCATAATGTAGATAGGATGTCGATATTCTAGACTTCGATTTTTAGGTGTCGATGTTTCGGGACCTCGATATTGTGTTTGTCGATATTCTGTCAGTGATTCACATTATCCATCATGCTGCCCTCCTCTATTTGTTTTCTAATAAGAAAATTAACTGACTAAATATATGTAAATGCAATATGGTGATCTGACCTATCTTCACAATGTTGACTGTGTTTGCTGAATAGACAGGCTGCACATTTACGTCACTGGCGGTGGTTATCAGTGCTTTATTTTATTTAAAAATAACTAGTCTCAGACTATACAATTCTTGTCTATTATTTCTGTTGATATTTGTAGACCTGATGAAGTTGTGAGTGCGACGAAATACATATTGGCTATGTTTCCTTTGAAGGCTGTTGTGAAGAGCCATCAGAATTACAATAACCAACTTGTTGACAACAAGACTGAAGAAACCACAATTTAAGATTACATTATTATAACTTTAGTGTGCCAGATGAATGTATTTAGATTCATATTGGTTTACATTGGTATATGAGTGATTGTATTTAGTATTGGTAGTGTGGTTATAACATCAAAGACTGTCTTTTGACCCACTGTCCTAACACTTAGAGCCATTCAAACACAGTGTTCATGAGCAAATTAAAATTGCATGATTCTTGCTCTTCTAGCTCTTCTGCTGTTGTTCTGCTTGCTCTTTGACAATAAGCTATCTAACTTGAAGAAATTGCAAGCTGCCATGTGTTTTTACCGGAGAGGTACATCCTAAGCCAGCTAAAAATTTTAATTATGAAAAATTGATAACATATTTGTGGGGTAGCGTTAAATATCCTCATAAAGGATATTTATCATGTATGCGCCAGTCTATTATTATTTAAAGCACATCCATGTATTTTGCTATTATTTGCCTTAGAACACCTTGATTTCAGTACTATCGGCCTCTCCCAGGTATGTGGTGTATGTCATGAATGCACTGATAAGCTTTTTTAACCCATTGCTTTGAAAACATAACCAAATGTCATAATTATCAATATTGCAAAGAAAAGGTCCTTTTGTTCAATAAGGACAATGTTTGAGAGCTGAAGCTAAACAATTCTAGTCCAAAGTATTTTATAGGTTTTACAAGTTGCACACATGTTCCCATTGCTATTAACATACCGTTTGACCAATTGACAAATGAACAACAGGAATATATTGATTCTTCTCTATTTTGACCCAGATGTTTGCACAAAGATATACATGCAATTGGGGACATATGCTTGAGATTAAACTTCATGTTGTTGCTTGATGAGTGGATGTAATTTATCTGGCATATGTTTCAGTTTCTATTGTCTTCTAGTTTATCCACACTTTCATGCGGTTTCAAGGTTCACATATTCTTAAAGTCCATGTTATATCTCTAACAGTTCATAAGTAATGCTGCAGGGCGGATTGGAATCTTCTGGAATTTTGCTCTGCGTACAATACGGCATACATTACAAAGGTGATCCACCTGTCACGTTCAAATATCTATCTAAAAATAATTCAGATCTCCAGAATAAAGAGAGCCCTGGGAAGTCAAACTCGATTAAACTGGCCACATTCATATTTAGAAACACCTGCACAAAATCTTTTTCTACAAACGAGCCAAACATGTTTTACATAATAAGTCAGACAGGCTTCCTTATTCTCAACTTTGACACGAGAGACCTCAAACAGCATATTCTTACAGACTTCACATGATTTACATACAATGCATGGAATCCAGACCATGCCATGTGATTCTCTTAACTCCGAATGTCTCTCTTATTTGTATAACTTTACTGCCAGCCCTACTGAACAATCCTGCTTGCCTAATTTTACTTGTATTTTGTATCAGTTTTACCTTGCTGTAAACATTCTGCTGCCCATTGTGTAATTGGTCTTTATTGTGCTACACCCAGAACTAAAATAAATTAATATCCCTGTATCAAGTATGAGTCTAAAGATAATACCTCTGAGTTTCCATTTGTACTTTATCACAACTGGTCCTGAAATATGCTTCTCATTTTTTCACTTTTGAGTGCTTTTAACTATTTTGATCCCTGGTTTTCAAAGGCCCTGTATCTGATGAACATCTGTGGTTATTATGCACACCACACACGGCTGAGTTAGCCTCCTGGACTGGAGGTACTGTGCAGGGATCCAAAAAAAGTTGATGTTGTAATTCATCTGAACATGTCATTAATGGTTTTAAATACACTGGACCCAATTCACAAAGGCAAAAAATGCATATGTATATTTATTCAAATGCAGATCTAATCCAACACGGAGGTGTACCTCTCCACTTTGTTGCTATTCACTATTTCCAAGTGGAGATTTACACGTATATTTAAACTTACGTGTCTCCATTCACCTCAAATGATGTGGAGGAGCCTCGAACAACAGACTTCACAAGTGTAAAGTTAATGCTAGTTGCTACTAGTTAGTTTTTACCTGTTGGTGGAAATCTCAAGTTCCTTTTTGGAAATTTAATAAAGTGTGTTAATCAAAAAGATATCATTTAATGTGTAATATACATGTAAAGTAATTTAAAATATTTACCAATAATCTGATATCAATTAAATAAAATGCCACAGCACAATAACAAATCAAATTAAATAAATTAATGTAAATAGGTTAAAATATTTTATGATTTTTTTTTTAATTGTTTAAAAAAAACTGCCCATCCTCACTAACATTTTTATTTTTAGTTTGTTTGGTCTGATTGGAAGTTATGTATCTAATTAATTTTAATATTATCTTTGGCAATGTTTTAAGTTGAATTTATATTTTTTAGTGAGCGCACTAATAGATTTTCTTTTAAAAGCTAGATATTGATACATATATGTGTGAGTGTGGATAGATTGCTAGACAGACAGACAGACAGACAGACAGACAGACAGACAGACTAGATAGACTAGATAGATAGATAGATAGATAGATAGATAGATAGATAGATAGATAGATAGATAGATAGATAGATAGATAGATAGAAATTTGGGAAAGTGATAAAGCATAAGCATCAGATCAGAGTTACATCAGATTTAGCAAGAAGTTAACTCTCTACTCATAAAGTGTGCTTTTTGTGATTTGGTGTAAATCCATTGAGCCTGCAGGACCGGTACCAGTCCTGCAAGACCAAGCAATCGGGCTACTAGATCACCAGAAATGTTGAGGCCACCATTTCAAGACTTGGGAAGTTGGTTCCTGTGTTCTATTTTTAAAAAAATATGCAACGGAGGGGGCAGAGTAGGTGTAACCTGACTCCCTAGCTCTTGTAAAGGGGTCCTAGTTGGACCCTCCTGGTGCCAGAATAAAATAAATGCTACAGGTCCTGCAGTACTCCAACGGGACCCAGTGTGGCTCCCGCACGGTGGCAGAGGACTTTCACATGAGCCATGGTACAGTAAGACCACACAAACATCACTAAGGGCCAAATTCCGATGCAGTAGGAAAAGGCTCCGATCGTCAGTCGGAGCTGTTCCAACCGCATTGGAATCTGCTGTTCGGATTCCTTTCCGACCAACCCACTTTGATGGGGTTGGTGGGAAAGGAATCTGAACCGGAGCTCCGAATGGCTTGTAATGGGCTCAGAGAGCCCGACTGCCATTTGGAAATCATTCATCATTCCCTAGGGCAGCTCTTACCGTTTGAGGGATTTCGAAGGAAGATTCCCACAGCCTTTCTGTGCAGGCCTTTCTGTCACAGAAAGGCTGTCATAATCCTACTTTGGGGGCACCCAGGAGGGCCCTCATTGGTGCAAGGCCTCCAAATGGCAGCCTAGGGGGTAGCTATGGTGGCCGACTGTGGCAGGAACCTTCAGGTGCCAGTCATGGGGTGAAGGGATGAACTGCACATCTGTTCTTTGCAAAGAGAGCATGCAGTCGGGTCGGAATGCATGCTCCTATTGTAAGAATAGAATCCTGCTAGCAGGGCTGGAACCAATGACAGGAGGTCGTTCGGTTCCAGTTCCCAATCGATGTCGGATGGACTCTGGTCCACCTGACATCGGAATCGACCCCTAAGTTTGTGGGCTTGCGGTACAATGATGGCGCTCGAGAAAGGGTATCACAGGAGTAACATGAAAAAAATAATTTTAAAAACACACGAAAATGTGGGGTGGGTGTTTGTGTGTGTTTGGCTTCTCACAGGGGGTTGGGGGCAGGGCCTGGCCAACCCTGCGTTCTGCATGACTGAAAATGGTTGGTCATACGTAGCATGTTGAGCGAAGGACCTGACTGCTGGTCAGGCCTTACTGCCAATAACATACAGCCAAAGGTTGTGTGAAGTGAGGGGTTGGCCACAGGTGGGGAGTTGGGTGGGGTCAGGCCCACCATCCAACCTCAACCCACACACAGTAAAGGCTGTGTATAGCAGGGAGATTGGCCACTTTTGGAAAGTTTGGTGCTGCTATTTGCATGCCAAAGGGGGATTGGCGTCCCTGGAAGATTGGGTGCATGGCATGACCAGAGGCCATGCCCTGAAACCAACACCACACCATGAACGACTCAAAGCCTTGTGTGGCAGGGGGTGACTGTCTGTGGGGCATGGGTATAAGACCTGTCCAATTCCATACTGCACACAGCCAAAGACCATGTGTGGCAGATGTTCTGGCTTCCCATGGGGATTAGGTGCAGGGCCTGGTCCCAGGACCCAGTGTTCCACAAGGCTGCCCGAGCCTAGTATCAGGGGACTCGCACAGGAGCTGGGGTACCATGAAAACACACAAACATCAATAAGTGCTCTTATGGTACAGTGGATGGCACTCTAGTACAGTGAAAAAGCAATTAATTAAAAAACACAAGGACATAGGACATAAATGTCTTTGATTGATTGATTGATTGATTGATAGGTGTTTTTCCGCATTTACTCAGGGGTTGGCCTTTTGCAGACACTTGGGAACAGCACACCCCACACCATGCATGGCCAAATAGGGGTCAACTGTGGTAGGTTGGGAAACGGCCTGGCCACAGTCCAGGTCCTGCAGCCAATCCCACACAGCACACTGTCAAAGGCGTAGTGCAGTGAGGTGGGGGATTGGCAGACTGCAGGGATGATTGTGTGCAGGGCCTGTCCACAGCCTTGGCTATGCAGTGCAAATCACACCTCATGGCCTGTAATTATTTATCATTGACCACGTGGGTGTGTAGTGACTTTGTTTCCCTTTTACTCAGGTGGCACCAACATTTATTTATTTACGATAGATCCTTAACAAAAGGTAAAGCATTTCTAGGTCTGTTCTGCTAACAATGAAAGCTCTATTTGTTAGCACCTTCAACCCACTTAAACTTTGTCCCATTCACTCATACTCCCCCAATATGTCACCAATAATGTTTCACTGCAAAAGTTATAGGAAAATTAAAACATACATTATTCTTTGCCATTGATCACTTTGATACTGCTGAGGGCCACACTTTGTCACTGTGAGCCTGATAAACTAAGGGCCCCAGCATTCGTGGTGGAGGCCCCACAGTCGTGGGGGAGTCTCTACACTCGGGGTGGAATCTCCGCAGTGAGAATTCTCTTTGTGGAGATTCCACCCCGAGTGTCAAGACTCCCCCACGACTGCGGAGACTCCCCTACAACTGGGGCGCCTCTGCCACGAGTGTGGAGGCACTTTGTTATGTTATGTTAAACTGTATTTCTTGAGCGCACGTTCACCAGACGGTTTCTTGGCGCGATGAACAGGAACGGACGCTGTGCCAAACAGAGAATGTGTATCAGTCATATGCGTGGGAGAAAAGCCAGGTTTTGAGTGATTTCCTGAATTGGGTATACGAGTCCATCATGTGTAGAGTAGGGGGAAGAGTGTTCCTAATCGGAGGGGCCAGGATCGTATATCTAAGGCCACCATGTTTCTTCCGTTTAAAGGCATGGGACACCAGAAGATTCTTATTGGAGGAGCGTAGATTGCGAGATGGGGGGTACCGCTAGATGTTAAGGGCAATGAAGGCGGGGCCGCGTCCAGACAGGGCGTTATGAATGGTGCAACCCAGCTTAAACAGGCATCGTTGGAGGATAGAAAGCCAATGCAGACTCTTCAGTAAGGGCTTCACATGACAGTCCTTAGGCTGACCAAGAATGAGCCTGGCCGCTTGATTCTGAGCACGTTGCAGGCGGAGTGCTTGATAAGCAGGGATGCCCACATAGAGGTAGTTGGCGTAATCGATACGCGAGATGACCAATGCCAGGACCACCTGGGTCAGGGCCTCTGTTGAAAGGAACCTACCAATTTTCCTAATTTTGCGCAGATGATAAAAATATGCTGAGACCACAGAGCTGACCTGAGCCTAGATAGTAAGATCACAGCCAATCATGATCCCCAGGCTTTTCACTGATAGTGCCGGGCCGGGGAACTCCCTAATGAAACGGGCCAAAAGTTCGAGGTCCACAGGTTAGCCACACTGCCCGTAAGAATCAGCTCTGTCTTATCTGGATTTAATTTGAGTTGATTAGCGTTCATCCAGTCGCTGATGAAAAGCATTACAGATTGAAAATTGCAGATCGATGATGCGGATGACTCGATCAGCTGAAGGGCATCAGCATAGTTGAACACCACAACCTTCCTCTTGCGCAGGGCAGTAATCAATGGGAGGATATACAAATTAAAAAGAAGTGGTGACAAAGTGGAGCCCTGTGGGACCCCACACATCAATTTAATTTGTTCAGCCCTGAAACCAGCAAGACGAACAGATTGGGAGCGATTACTAAGAAAGGAGGTAACCCATCCAAGAGATAGGCCATGAATCCCGGCGCTATTGACACGATCGACCAAGATCTGATGGTCGACGGTGTCAAAGGCAGCTGACAGGTCAAGGAGTACTAGGGCCTGAGTAGTGCCCTGGTCTGCTCCCCTCCGTAGCTCATCCAGTACTGATAAGACCACAGTTTCGGTGGAGTGTTCAGGTCTAATACCTGCTTCGTGAGAGTCCAAGTAGCATGTCCGTTCAACAAACGCGCCAAGGCTGCTGGCAACATGGGCTTCCATAACCTTACTCCGATAAGGCAGCAGGGAAATGGGGCGGTAGTTGCCCGGTACCTGCGGGTCTAGGCTGTTTTTTTTTTAAATAGGGACAACCTCGGCCAGTTTGAAGAGATTGGGAACAATCCCTTGAGCAAGGGAATTGTTAATGAGTGATAGGGGAGGGTCTGGGCATCGTGAAAAAGCTTCCTGGAGAATACGGGGAGGACAGCTGTCCATAGGGGAACCAGAACCAATCTTCTTAAGAAGACCGTAGAAGATTTCCTTAGTAACAGAAGGAAAATGGTCCAAGACCTCACTGTTAGGTTTGCACCCTAAATAGGGCAGAGGATCCAGAGGTTTGGGGATGCTTGCCTTAATGATAGTGATTTTTTCTGTAAAAAATTGATTCAGTGAATCACACAGATGTTGGGAAGGGGTAGGTTTCACCGTAACTCTTTTAAGTTTGGACAGTTCATCCACTATTGAGAACATTTCTTTGGTTTTATTAGCGGAGTTTAGAATTTTGGATGAGAAATACTCAGCCTTGGTTTGCAAGATTAGTGCTTTATAGTCCTTGAATAGAGATAAAAATGTGGCTTTAAGTCTAGGGCAGTAGTTGTGGCGCCATTTGCGTTCTGCTTGCCTAAGAGCTTGGATAAGGCTTTTTGTTTTTTTAAGGTCCAGAAAATTTGGATAGTTTCAAATAATTTCATGAGTTATCAAATGTATTTGAATGTGTGAAGTTTGATGATTATTGGCTTTGTTTTTTTATAGTTAAAAACTTAGCAGGTTTTTAACTTGGATCCATCCATAGAGCACATAAATACTTAACGAACTCAAGACACTCTATATCAAAGTGCACTAGATTTTGAATCTGCCTAGATGTCACAAAAACTGTGGGTGCATTTCAAAACACAGTCAAACTGCTATATGGACATCATGTTAGATGCAGTATGTTTGCAGACAAACATAATAGTCAAGCAAACTGGTGCTCGCAGGCCTAAAGAATGCACATTTGTGATCAATTGTTCAGGAGAAACACAGCACCACCCATGCACTACACAACTAAACGCTGTCAGCAGAATAACAGTACAACTTACACAGCTATGGTCGAAAACTTTAAAAACAAGCTATGGCAAGGGCAATAAGTCTTTGCAATCCGAGATCTATTGGTATTGTCAATGATAATGTGTTTTAGCCGTGTACTATGGAGTGGAGTGGTTGTATGTGATGTGGAGTGGAATTGTTTACTGTGGAATTGGGTGTTGTGGACTTGTGTGGTGTTAAGTGGAGTTATATGTAGTTGAATTAGGTGGCATGGTGTACTGTGAAAGTATGTGGATAGTAATTATGTGGTATAAAGTGTAGTTTAATTGTGTGGAGTTGGAGTGGGTGTTCTGAGGTGCAATTATGTGGAGTGGCATTTTGGTCATAGAGTGGCATGTAATGGAGTGGAATTATATGGCGTGGTGTTTTATTTTGTAGCATGATGTGAAATTATATGGTGTGAGTTGGATGTATGTAATGTGTTGTGGAATTATGTGTTGTGCAGTGAAATCACGTGGTGTGGTGTGGAATGGAATTGTGTCGAGTTGAATTGTGTGGCATGGATCTTTGTGGCGTTGAGTGAGCATATGTTGAGTGCAATTATGTGACATGGTGTGGAGTGTATTTATGTGGGATGTTGCTTTGCGGCATAGAATGGATTTATGTGGAGTGCATTTATCTGGTATGTAGTAGACTGTAATTATATGGAGTTTCATTTTGTGATGTTGAGTGGCATAATGTGGAATGTACTTATGTTGTGTGGTAGATGGGAAATAGAATGAACGCCTGTGAAGGAATTCACAGATGTATGGGCTGAAGGGTCCAAATACCCAATGATGCTCAGAAGAAAGCATGCTGCCACAGAGAAATAAAGCTCCTTGGTATTACCCTGAGCATAAAGTATATATATTTTATGAGTTTTATTGAAGGGGAACCTATAAAACCACATTTTGTCACCTTTACTTCATTTCCAAACTGCGCCTTTGAGTAGGACAAAGAAAAACAATGAGCTATGAGCTTTTGAAGTTGTTATTGTTAAAAGCCATCACTGCCGTACTGAAAAAAAAAACTTGCTTTTGTATGTTCACTACACATTCCATTAAATCATGGCTGCTGGGAGCGCCCGGCATATGAGAATAATTAAATTAATACATCTGTATTATTGTGGCTTGAGCATGTGTCTCACACTATATCATTATCCACTAGTCACGACTCCTGGTCTCTGCTGCCTGTGGGGGAGGCAATCCGCCTTTTTCGCTGAAGAATTTCTGGAATAAAGTGGGAGGCATATTTGTGCCCCTCCAGGCGGCCTAAACACTGTGGCTGGTCCCCTCAGCGCTGGCTCAAATATCAGCCTCCATCTGCCTGCAGTGATACGCTTCAAATGTCAATAAAACCCAAGGGTAGAATGTACCCTTACTGTGGTTGTTGAGTTCACTGCATAGTAAACTCCTTTGAGTCTACAGACATTTTACCATCGCTCAGATCAGTGATGCTCAAAGTACAGCTTGGGGGGCCCGCAGGCTCTCCTGACCTTTAATTGTGGCCCAGTGCTGCTGTTCACTTGCAATGAGAGCATGCATTCCGGTCTGAATGCATCAGAGCAGGAACATTCAGAAAGCTGTGAAGCAAACAGGAATACTTTAGCTACATGTTAACTAAACTAAATGTTACCCAAAAAAGGTTTCCTAAACAATCTATCTTTGGGAACATGTTTAGTTTTAAAGACATCTTGCCAATATGTAAAGAGGTGATACATTTTCTTCAAAACTTCAAAAAAGTGTATTTTATTAACATGAATTTAGAGGCATTTATGGGCAGGGATAGTTTTCAAACATGACATTGGAAACATTCATTCCACCACCATTCTGAAATCAGTGCCATTAGTGAACCAAGAGGCAAATCCTTTGTCAGGTGCATCTTGTGTGTAGCCTTGGTTGTTATACAATATTTTAGTTTATTAAATAAAATACAAGAGAAAGTTTTGTACAGCACAAATCCTAAACTAATATATGTTAAGGGGCTCTCATATCTGCAAATGTAGAAATAGGAGGCAGAGTGAAATGAACCAATTGCCTAGGATCACACAATGTTGTCAAGTGGGGAAGCCAGGACGGATACCAGGTTTTCTTGTTTCACATTTTGCAATCCAGCCACCGGATGAGTATCTTGCTCTCTCTCCCGTTTAACGTTAGAAGTTATTGCATCGACTTTAATTCTAGGTGCATGAGAATAGAGTGCTGTTGGCAGACAGAATGCATGTGAAGGCTAGGTTTGTTGTCCACACCATAGATGTGTGTCATGTCTCCCTATGCCCACCTTTCACATTGATGGCAGCAGTGCAGCCCTTGGCCATGCACAGGCAATCCTTTGTGGCCCTTAGGGGAAATGTTTGTGAGTACCCAGGGCTTAGATCAACTACTTCGATGTAGGACACATACATGAAACTGGACATATAGTGTACAGGCAAGAGGCTCATACTTCCAATGTGCCATCATCATGTGCAGCTAAACACAGAAGTTCTAGCCTGTTATTCAATTACCCGGTTCACTTAACTAAACACCATTCCTATTGCCTTAATAATTCCTTTGGCACCTTAAACCAGTCACCACAAGGAGTATTAACAAACTTATGAGCAAATGATCATTTGTAACTGATTGCAGTCATAGAAATGGTCTCACCAAATTTCTGTACGTCAAAATGGCGAGAGAATAACACCGTTCAAATTAAAACAAGCATATTGCAGGTTTATATCACATGCTCCAAAAACATTAGCATTGCGCTCAAGTTTCGGGATGGGGCTATTAACTTGACTAACCTCTACAAAGCGATCAGCCTTTGCTTGTCTTGCATGTCATACGTTTGCTTGTTAAAACTGCAGATAGTTCTAAAATACATATTCTTTCCCCAGTTTACAGGTTCAATTTGCCATGAAAGCAGCCCATCTCAGCGTAACATAAAAAAACCCACAATTTTAATTCAGGGGACTATCGGCCAGATTCATCAAGCTTAATTGCTCTCGCAAAGGGCCAGATTTTGAGAATCTGGCCTTTTGCAAGTGCAATTTTTGCATTTGGGATTCATCATCCCAAATGCACAATTCGTTAATAAAGAATTCGCACATTTGCGAGGAATTGCATTTAAGGAATCTCTATTTGAGATTCCTTAAATGCAATTCATGAACCATTTAAAAATTACGAAATCGCCATTTTGGCCCGATATTTACCGCGAGATCAAACCTCGTGGTAAATAGCGGAAACTTAGAAAAATGCATTTAAATGCATTTTTCTAAGTTGCATGTTACAAACACACATGTCCTTTGGACATGTGTGTGCGCAACACCAATGTAGATTACATTTCAGGGGTGCTACAGGGTGTCCTTTGGACACCCCTGGCACCCTTGAAATCGCATCCTTATTTGCGATTAGCAAATTGCTTATCGCAAAAAAGGAATACTCCCCATTCATTCCTATGGGCCTTTAGGCCGATAGGAATGAATGGGGAGTTATTCCTTATTTGCGATTAGCAATTTGCTAATCGCAAATAAGGAATGTGTAGGAATCGCAATTTATTTAGCGATTCCTACATGAATCCCGTTTTGAAAGTCCTTAATAGCGATTCCTTAATAATCGCTATTTAGGACTAGCAAAACGGGACTATGATGAATCTAGCTGTATATACCTTACTTTGTAACAGACATTCATGCAGTCTCGTGTTTTTATTAACCACGGCCTGAACATTTAAAGCTAACCACTACAAATGTTGTTATGCCAACTGTGGTTCAATTTTAAAAACTAATGCTACGTAAACCATAAGAGTGCGTGATAATAGACTGCCCTGCAAGTGGTCGGCTTTCTGTCTCGGGGTAACTTGCAGGCAAACGGTACAACATTTTAGTATTTAAACCATATGTAAAGATGAATTTGAGTCAAATATAACACATGAGCAGATACTCCATTATAAAAGCACTGCCCCTCTATCGGCGAGGCTGGTGCCAGAGACAGTGACGCTTATATTAAACAAGGTATATTTAGTATGTGCCATGTAAGGGAGTACAGAGGGAGCCAGTGGCATTCTCAAGCATAACCCATGCTCATTAAATACGTTAAAACAAAGGCAGACAGCTGCATGAAGTGCGAAATATGTTAACTGACACTTCTCAGATCTATGTGACGTGATCGGCAGTTTTACCGTTCAGTGACTGAGCCTGTATCTTATAACCACGCCGCATCTGTGTGGACTGACACCTTTCAAACAGCTTCACTGAAAGGATGCAGCAACTGTACACAGCACCTTAGCTGTGCTCACTTACACGCTAGAGCTTCTTAGATCTGTACCCCAGTTTTAGCTGTGCTGACTGACACCTGTAAGATCTGGGTACCATAAAGGATAAAACACAGACAAAGGGGAGAGCTTGTTAGATCTGTACCCCAGTCTTAGCTGTGCTGACTGACACCTGTAAGATCTGGGTACCATAAAGGATAAAACACAGACAAAGGGGAGAGCTTGTTAGATCTGTACCCCAGTCTAGCTGTGCTGACTAACACCTGTAAGATCTGGGTACCATAAAGGATAAAACACAGACAAAGGGGAGAGCTTGTTAGATCCACCATGAATGGGTCGAATATTCAGTTCCTAAGTATGCCTTGCCACCATCTTTTCATGGTGCACTTTCACGTAGGATAAAACACAGACAAAGAGGAGAGCTTGTTAGATCCGTACCCCAGTCTTAGCTGTGCTGACTGACACCTGTAAGATCTGGGTACCATAAAGGATAAAACACAGACAAAGGGGAGAGCTTGTTAGATCCGTACACCAGTCTTAGCTGTGCTGACTGACACCTGTAAGATCTGGGTACCATAAAGGATAAAAACACAGACAAAGGGAAGAGCTTGTTAGATCCGTACACCAGTCTTAGCTGTGCTGACTGACACCTGTAAGATCTGGGTACCATAAAAGATAAAAACACAGACAAAGGGGAGAGCTTGTTAGATCTGTACCCCAGTCTTAGCTGTGCTGACTGACACCTGTAAGATCTGGGTGCCATAAAGGATAAAACACAGACAAAGGGGAGAGCTTGTTAGATCTGTACCCCAGACTTAGCTGTGCTGACTGACACCTGTAAGATCTGGGTACCATAAAGGATAAAACACAGACAAAGGGGAGAGCTTGTTAGATCTGTACACCAGTCTTAGCTGTGCTGACTGACACCTGTAAGATCTGGGTACCATAAAAGATAAAAACACAGACAAAGGGGAGAGCTTGTTAGATCTGTACCCCAGTCTTAGCTGTGCTGACTGACACCTGTACGATCTGGGTACCATAAAGGATAAAACACAGACAAAGGGGAGAGCTTGTTAGATCTGTACCCCAGTCTAGCTGTGCTGACTAACACCTGTAAGATCTGGGTACCATAAAGGATAAAACACAGACAAAGGGGAGAGCTTGTTAGATCCACCATGAATGGGTCGAATATTCAGTTCCTAAGTATGCCTTGCCACCATCTTTTCATGGTGCACTTTCACGTAGGATAAAACACAGACAAAGAGGAGAGCTTGTTAGATCCGTACCCCAGTCTTAGCTGTGCTGACTGACACCTGTAAGATCTGGGTGCCATAAAGGATAAAACACAGACAAAGGGGAGAGCTTGTTAGATCTGTACCCCAGACTTAGCTGTGCTGACTGACACCTGTAAGATCTGGGTACCATAAAGGATAAAACACAGACAAAGGGGAGAGCTTGTTAGATCTGTACCCCAGTCTTAGCTGTGCTGACTGACACCTGTAAGATCTGGGTACCATAAAGGATAAAACACAGACAAAGGGGAGAGCTTGTTAGATCTGTACCCCAATCTTAGCTGTGCTGAATGACACCTGTACGATCTGGGTAGCATAAAGGATAAAAACACAGACAAAGGGCAGAGCTTCTTAGATCTGTACCCCAGTCTTAGCTGTGCTGAATGACACCTGTACGATCTGGGTAGCATAAAGGATAAAAACACAGACAAAGGGCAGAGCTTCTTAGATCTGTACCCCAGTCTTAGCTGTGCTGAATGACACCTGTACGATCTTGGTAGCATAAAGGATAAAAACACAGACAAAGGGCAGAGCTTCTTAGATCTGTACCCCAGTCTTGGCTGTGCTGACTCACACCTGTACGATCTGGGTAGCATAAAGGATAAAAACACAGACAAAGGGCAGAGCTTCTTAGATCTGTACCCCAGTCTTAGCTGTGCTGAATGACACCTGTACGATCTGGGTACCATAAAGGATAAAAATACAGACAAAGGGCAGAGCTTGTTACATCTGTACCCCAGTCTTGGCTGTGCTGACTCAAACATGTACGATCCGGGAAGCATAAAGGATAAAAAGACAGACAAAGGGCAGAGCTTCTTAGATCTGTACCCCAGTCTTAGCTGTGCTGAATGACACCTGTACGATCTGGGTAGCATAAAGGATAAAAACACAGACAAAGGGCAGAGCTTCTTAGATCTGTACCCCAGTCTTAGCTGTGCTGAATGACACCTGTACGATCTTGGTAGCATAAAGGATAAAAATACAGACAAAGGGCAGAGCTTCTTAGATCTGTACCCCAGTCTTGGCTGTGCTGACTCACACCTGTACGATCTGGGTAGCATAAAGGATAAAAACACAGACAAAGGGCAGAGCTTCTTAGATCTGCACCCCAGTCTTGGCTGAGCTGACTCAAACATGTACGATCCGGGAAGCATAAAGGATAAAAAGACAGACAAAGGGCAGAGCTTGTTAGAACTGTACCCCAGTCTTGGCTGTGCTGACTGACACCTGAACAATCTGGGTAGCATAAAGGATAAAACACAGACAAATGGCAGAGCTTATTAGATCTGTACTCCAATCTTGGCTGTGCTGACTTACACCTGTACGATCTATGTACCATAAAGGATAAAACACAGACAAAGGGCATAGTTTGTTAGATCTGTACCCCACTCTTAGCTGTACTGACTCACACCTGTACGATCTGGGTACCATACAGGATAAAAACACGGACAAAGGGCAGGCCTTGTTAGATCTGTGCCCCAGTCTTAGCTGTGCTGAATGACACCTGTACTGTGGTAAATTAAATTACCTATACTTAATTTCTATGCGGTAAAGTTCAATAAGAATAACTCAGTCAAATAAATGAGAGGCAGAGTCCGTGGCATCTGAGTTTATAAGGGTTTTATTCCTTAAAAAGGAATTGGTTCGAACCAGGTATCATGTTCCATCACCACGAGGGTTCAGGAAGGGAATGGACATGGACATGTACAATGCTTTATTAACAGAATATCATATATATAGTCAATGCATATAGTGGTGATGAATGCAGAAGGCGTAACAGCTGAGAGAAACGAGATAAGAACACATGGCGTGCACGAGGGCGTACACGGAGGTGTGTGCTAGAAACGTCATAGAGAAGTGTCACAGGTGGGTGGATCCCTAGAAGAATCCTGCAGAGTCAGCAGAAATATGTGGCAGAGATGCGCGCGCAGCAGCATGACGTGAAATTGACGTGGAACTGGAAGGTGAAGGAGACTTGACATTTGCGCTATACGGGGAGACAGAAGTCTGGCGTGTCAGAACAACCTAATCCCAAATCATATCTGATATCTTGTGTTTGAGGAACTGTATTATCTAGAAGGAAAGGTCTCTCGGGCAGAGGCTATTCTATACTGACTGCTAGTGCGTGCATATGCGACTACGTGTCTACGTGTAAAGCAAGGGGGCCATGGGCCTACCATGGTAACGGGAGCTATGAATTACTTGCATGAAGACAGAAAGGCCGGGCCCTTTGCTCTGCAGCTGGGAAGGAAGTTTACCTAAACTACTAGACAGGAATGTATTTTCGAGGAGCGGAGCAGATAACTTGAAGGCTGAATACAGTTTTGGCAGGCAAGCAGGCCGAGCCAGGCACCGCTCGCCGCACAGAGAGTAAGGCAAGGGTCATGGAAGCGGCAGGCTGCAGCTTTCAGAGACAGAAGGCAGAAAGGGCTCGATGGCATGAATCAGGGCCTAACTCGCCAGAGCCAGAAAAACGTGAAAGTGCACCATGAAAAGACGGTGGCAAGGCATACTTAGGAACTGAATATTCGACCCATTCATGGTGGATCTGAAAGAGGACATGTTAACGTTGGACGCAAATGTATTTGCGTCTTCAGAGCTGGTTGTGGAGGGAACATACATGTACTTGAAGCACGTACATGGAGCCGTTGAGGTCGACGTTAGGGGACACAATTGACCATAAAAATTCATATTACCTCAGTACGACCAGGGTAGCATAAAGGATAAAACACAGACAACGGGGAGAGCTTGTTAGATCTGTACCCCAGTCTTAGCTGTGCTGACTCACACCTGTACGATCTGGGTACCATAAAGGATAAAAACACAGACAAAGGGGAGAGCTTGTTAGATCTGTACCCCAGTCTTAGCTGTGCTGACTGACACCTGTACGATCTGGGTACCATACAGGATAAAAACACAGACAAAAGTGAGAGCTTGTTAGATCTGTACCCCAGACTTAGCTGTGCTGACTGACACCTGTAAGATCTGGGTACCATAAAGGATAAAACACAGACAAAGGGCAGAGCTTCTTAGATCTGTACCCCAGTCTTAGCTGTGCTGACTTACACCTGTAAGATCTGGGTGCCATAAAGGATAAAACACAGACAAAGGGGAGAGCTTGTTAGACCTGTACCCCAGTCTTAGCTGTGCTGACTCACACCTGTACGATCTGGGTACCATAAAGGATAAAACACAGACAAAGGGCAGAGCTTGTTAGATCTGTACCCCAGTCTTAGCTGTGCTGACTGACACCTGTACGATCTGGGTACCATAAAGGATAAAACACAGACAAAGGGGAGACCTTGTTAGATCTGTACACCAGTCTTAGCTGTGCTGACTGACACCTGTACGATCTGGGTACCATAAAGGATAAAACACAGACAAAGGGCAGAGCTTGTTATATCTGTACCCCAGTCTTAGCTGTGCTGACTCACACCTGTACGATCTGGGTAGCATAAAGGATAAAACTCAGACAAAGGGCAGAGCTTGTTAGATCTGTACCCCAGTCTTAGCTGTGCTGACTCACACCTGTAAGATCTGGGTGCCATAAAGGATAAAACACAGACAAAGGGGAGAGCTTGTTAGATCTGTACCCCAGTCTTAGCTGTGCTGACTCACACCTGTACGATCTGGGTACCATACAGGATAAAAACACAGACAAAGGACAGAGTTTGTTAGATCTGTACCCCAGTCTTATTTATTTTATTTATTTATTTTGAGAGTTTTATATAGCGCGAACAAGATCTTTGCAGATATCAGAGCGCTTTACAGCAAGGAGGGAGTAAAAACAAGAGAGCAATTAACAAATTTTTGAGCGTCAGATAGTTGAGGTAGTCAATGGGTAGTAAAAAATAAAGTAGATAAAAGAGGGAGCATACACAATCAGTTAAACAATAATACAAATAGTCAATCTGATAAACAAGTATTACAAATAGTCAGGAGTCTCAAAAAGTTCCAAAGTTAGGTACATGTTCAGGTGAATTTAGCCATGAGGATAGCTTTCACTTCTTTCTTAAAGAATGTGTTGGAGGTGGTAGCTGTGCTGACTCGCACCTGAACGATCTGGGTACCATAAAGGATAAAAACACAGACAAAGGGCAGGCCTTGTTAGATCTGTACACCAGTCTTAGCTGTGCTCACTGACACCTGCACGGCCTTGTGGGATAAAAACAGATACAAAGGTCAGATTTTATTAGATCGTTACACCAGAGTCTCAGCTGTGCTCACTGACGCCTGGAAGATCTGTATAGCTTGAAGATTAGCGCTACAGTCCAATGCCTGAGTCTGTGCAATATGCAGAATGTAAAAAGCAGCTATGCAGGTTTACACCTGTAAGATCTCTGTAGCCTGAGATGCTGCTATGGTCGCTGGCACATGTGAGATCTATTTAAAGTGAGTCACTGTTGTGTTGCCGAACACCAAAATAACTTGTGTAACAGTAACCCGAAGGAATGTCCCACTGCCAAAGGCTGTAGGATGCGTACTAGCCAAGGAGCAGCTTTGCTAACTGACATCTGTAAAGTGTGTGTAACCTGTAGGACAGCTGTACAGCCCTTTAAAATGTATGCAACCTGGCTGACACCAGTAACTCTGCATGACCTGATGCTGGCACCTGTAACATCCGTGTAACCTCTGGTTCAGCTATCCTGACACGTCTTTGATTCTTGTACCCTGCAGAATGCACTCACTGTCTAAATACCGAACGTGCAAGATCTCTGAGTTACTGGAGGGGTAGCTCTGCTATTTAATGCCAGCTGAGTCTGTTAGGTATCCGAACATAAAGGCTAACTCTGTTATGTAAGGTGTGGTCGTCTTACGTCGATATAACGCGAGAAATAGCTCTCTTTTCTGAACAGTTGAACCTATCATAGGTGTTTTGCCAGAAGAATCTCGAGTGTTTAGGTTGTCTGTGACTCGTACACATATGTGAAAGCACCAGTTCCCAAAAGGTTTCTACACAATGAATAGAGTCTATGTCAGTCGAGTGTTTTAACACCTCACCTAATTACCTCTTCAGGAATTTCATATTTAGTACCTCAAAAGACTGCTAACATGTAAAGACCATTAATACTTTAAAAATTCTGCACATTGTTTCCTAAAACACCGTGAGCCTGCGTGAGCCACACCCATATGACTTAATGAGCGAGAGTGCCTATAAAAAGATTACCAATAGTATTCAAAGATGAGGATGACACGTGGATCTCTGCAGCAGGCGCTTACCCTGCTGAGCAAAACTATGACCTGACCTAAATGGTCAGAGGAGTTTATTGTAACAAGTGGAGTCCCAAATAGGCCAAAGGGACTGGGATGGGAGGGATAAACGTGAGGACCAACATGAAAGAAAAGTCACTTTCATTAGAATCGCATCAAATTAGCCCATAACGTGGACTAATGAAACACGCTTTAGGCATAGGAATTGCTGTCAAACCAAGCCCAACCGAATCAAAAAGTAAATGTAGTAAATGTAAATGTAGTTGAGCTTATATAGCGCACAGCTACCCGCAGTGGGTGTCCCGGCACTTGCTTAGGGAACCCGCCCTGATATTCCCCTGTGTGATAGCCCCAGCAGGTATCCACAAGGTGAAAGTCAGGCATCCCGCCACGAGGGGCCATTGTGGAGATTAAGCAAGCTATTGCCCAGAGTCGCAGAGTGTGAACCCGTGAGTCGAGAAGGCACTGGAGCGAGAATTATCGAGTCCGTGGAATTTTTAGCCCAAGACCCGCCGAGGCGGGGAATTGAACCCTGGTCCAGGACCGATCTCAGCTTCCGGGTCTGCCGCCTCTAACCCCTGAGCCACACTTCTCCACAAAAAGCAGAGAGTGAACCAAAAGATGACCGTCGGAATGACGTGATGAGTGAATGGTTGAGCCAATTGGTGAGTGAGTGATGAGCTAATGAATGAAAGAGCAAGGGAATGACTGGACTAGTGCATACGCGACAGATTAAATCAATGCAGGCACTTTCAAGTGCTCTTACGTCACTGTGTGTTTATTTAGCGCAGCGCTCACGATCTTTTATTTGGCCTCCTCACATAGGTGAAGATACCAATGCAGACAAGCATGCTAACAGTTTATCACCTTTTGTATCGCTATATTGCAGCACCCCGCATTGAACCACTCCTAGGCGCTTCTTGATTGAGGATGCGTTGGATCCCTGTGCATTAGATAATTAGCACAAAACCTTTTTTTCGTAGGAGTGCAGATGACCTCAAACTGATCTATGACAGAAGTCATGGTGCTGTTGTTTCTTACTAGAGCCCCACCGTGGACCTCCCTGATGTTCCTAGCACTGGCTTGTGAACGTGAACACACATATATTGACTACAATAGAGTTATTTGTTGTGACATGTCAGTGTCAGGTCGACATTCTCGGCGCATCACTTATTTTCCCTCTGTCCACAAAAGGAATGTGATTGTGTGTTCCTGCGCCATTTATAAAACTAGGAAAAACGCATGTCCATGTGACGGCCAGGGGACACCAACAATGTACTAAACAATAAGTAGTGTTATGGCTGGCTTGTATACACTACATATTTGAGAGATGTAATTACACTGTGAGACAGGCAAGTCAGATGACACACACGCGACTTGTTTGTAGCAGCAGGAGCTTGAGGGAATCAAAACAGCCCTCCCCACAGCCACATTAACTAAATTTAAGCACCCACCTCGCAACCACTGGCGTACACCTCCGTTTTGGCCCAGGGATCCTCCAGTCAAGCAATTGCCAATTCAGGGTTGGCCAGGCATTGCCGCTGCTTCTCCCTGCTGCCGCCGCCACCTCCCCATGTCCCTGAAGCAGCAGCTGCGCAGCACAAATAAGTAACCACAGCCGAAGTGGCCTGGGATAGCAGTCTCCTTCAGCCAGGGTCACGCAGCTCTCTGGCTGCTTCCTCACTAAAAGCTTAATATGGCTGCGGTGCTCCTACCTGTGGCTTTACCCTTGCTAAAGAAACACAAAAGTGGGCGCCGTGCTACTAAAACATATAGCGTGGCGCCTGTGCCTATTAAAGATATGTGCATTGTGGCCCGTGAAGGGCGCCATGCTAATAAAAACACAATAACAGAAGAAATAAAAAACACGAATGACAAAAGCAGGCGCCGTACTACAACATATAGCGCAGTGTCTGTGCTTAATAAAGTTATGCGCATGGCGGCCCAGGAAGGGGACCATGCTGATAAACGAAACACAATAACAGAAGAATTAAAAAAGGAGGAAGCATCTAAGCAGCTTTACGTACAGGGAGAGTGTTTAAAAGAAATCCAAATGCCGAGAAGCAAAAAAAAAAGTGCTTACAGACTTATGAAGGAGACAATGTAACGCCGCATGTAAAAGATACAGTCCTGATGGGCGATCACATAAGGAGACAGGTCGGTAACAGGGAGGGACTAAGAAGCCTCATTATCAATGGGAAGCCAGCATTTACCAAAGACAATGACACCACCCAATGAAAAAGATGGGTGGGGCTTCCCCTCCACTTTTAAAACATACCCTACTACAATATGCTTCTGAGAGCGAACAGCGCATGCGCGCTGCAACACTAGACGAGACCTAAAAAAAAAAATAGTACCACTAACATTCAAGTTGAAAACGATTATTAATCACCAAGAGAAAATGCACGCTTTGGTGTGCGCTATATACAAGTTACACACATCACACATAAAGTTAACTTGCATTCTCGCTGTGTTTCGTCTCTTTAACCTGCCCAATGAGACACTCCAAATATCTTGGTGAGGGGTTGCCATGGGACAATTAGGAGCGGCACGGGTTTTAAGAAAAGTAATCAAATCAATGCTAATTAAAAAAACTGCGCTCCTAATGTGTGGCGAAAGGAATCATCCATTTAAAAAATAATAATTTACAAAAAAACATCAAGGGTTGAGGTAAAACAAATTGCACCTGCTTTCTTCTATGGCTTATAGTTCAAATTGATGGTGCTTGTGATTCCAAGGAACACAACCCCGTTTGTTCCGTCTAGGGCGAAGCCCAAAATCGTAAGATACAATAAGAAATCAGCACCCATCCAGAAAATATTATCTTTTTAGTCTCAAATGTCCATAGTACATGTACAAATGCACAGTCTTGTAAAAAAGGGATCCAAATTCTTGCAGACCTGCTTTTTCAAGTTCTTTATTGAAGTGTTTCGGCACAAGAGAAATTCAAGAACACAAAAGGATTCACTTCTTAGCCAGCCAACGCGTTTCGTCTCTTACAATGAGACTTCTTCAGGGCTTCCACGAGAAATTGTAAGCACACATCAGTACAGCATGGTAAGTTTCACAAAAACAGGATATTAAGGAAAATGTTCTCTTTGTTGTGATGATCAGTAATCAGGAGGATAGAACCCATACAACGTAAGGATTCCCTGTCTGTTGGGTAACTGAATTGCTTACACTGTTTTTACTGTGCTTACTCTTAGTAGTCTTGAAAAGGCATGGTGACCAGCGGTGTATCCACATCGGCAGTAGGGCAGCTTGAGACTAAAAAGATAATATTTTCTGGATGGGTGCTGTTTTCTTATTGTATCTTAAAAAATAATAAACTAGTCTCAAGACAATGGATACAATTTGCCGTTGCATAGGTTTAAAGTAGTAGGACCCTGCACTCGGGGAGGTCTAAAGACCAGAAGAGGCATGACGTATGCATGCCCTTCACAAATGAGGAGAACGAAAAATGGAGCGACGATGGTGCCAGTAAATTGGAAGCCTGTGGGTGGGCTGTAAGCCCAGATGTAGATACAGCATGTCTTAGTTTGAGACAGTGTGTGCGCATCGTCTAGTGCTGAGACCTAAAAGGAAGGAGAAAAGCAGAGCCTGTAAGGGTCCATGCAGAGCATAGCTCCTCTGATGCACTCATCCAGCCATCCCTGGAACCAGCAAGGCAACAGGCAGTGCCGTAGCGAAACTTGAGGGGGCTCCTCTGCAAAGTACGCAGAGGGGGCCCCTCTGTACTTACTTAGAAGCTGTCAGGCCAGGGTATTGTGTTGAGGGGGCCGGGCCCCCACACTGCGGAGCTGTAGTTGCCTTTGTTACGCCACTAGCAACAGGAAGTGATTCCTTACGGATGAAGCTATGCAATATGACCTCCACCCTGTCCACTCATTCTTAGGTGCCACTGAGTTCTGTCCATATGCAATTGCATGTAGTGCTGATCATGTGAGGGTGGCGAGAAATTTGGCCTGTGGTGGAGTCCCAGTTGTACTGAAACCTTGTTGGGCTTAGACTCTGTATAGCATTAGTGAGGGCGTCTGACGGCAAGCATTCTGCAGTAGGACAGCAGTATGGTCTATGAGGTCTCTGCATCTCGTCCATCTTTATCTGAGTAGTGTGTGCATCAATTATATAATCCCAAGAATCCTTGAGCCGCAGCATTGCATTTCCTCTGGTTCTTCAGCGAATTGTGCAGAATTAGTCCTTTGAATGAGACATGAGCATTGAATGGGACATGGCACATGAGTACAGGGGAGGGGTGCCAGCGACGGATGCACATTTTGAACCCTGCTCCAAAGCTTCCGAGGAACACTTGAAGAACTCAGGGTCCAGAGACCAAGAAGAGGAGCAAAATCTGTCAGAAGGTGAGTGAATACTAATGAAATCTCTTAATTCACTTAGTTTCAATCTGCACACTAAAGCTGGAAGGATCTCAAAAGATCACTACTCTATATAGGAACAGTTGTGTCAGTGGCGAGACGCCTGGATGCCAGGGAGGGTGAATGCACTGAGATTAAGTCTTTGTTGGGAGGCATTTCTGACCTGCTGTACCTCTGTGATTAACATGATATGAAGGTCACTAGGCAAGAGAGTGCCTGAAGATGCTTTTAAATGAGTTTAGGGAACTTATCTTTACCGTTTAGGGTACTATCTTTACCGACAGTGCCCTTTGATTCATCCCAGTGTTAGAATCGATTCAACATTTTTGACCAAATGATTCATTCCACTGCAATATACGATTCACCCTATAAAGTATACAAGACGTCCAAAACAATCTAGAAAATTAACATATTAAACACACGCTCAAAAGAGTGGTTTGATTTTGTGTCAAATATTTTCATATTTCATACCGACTTCAATGAAGACCCAGGTATCGAGTAACAAATTGCAATGGACCTGTTAATAAGATTATCTATGGGGGCGTGGCTTACGTGCCGTGGAGTGATGGCGTACCTCAGTGAGCTCTGCGGTTGTTGCAAGCCTACGGAGCAGATTTCGGACCTCATCCTGCGCTACAGAGGACTTTGTACAGCGTTCCAGTCATCAGAAGATGTCCTGAACACGATAGCGTCCTTGTCCGCTACCTGCCAGCCTGCTTTCGCCCACTTTTGACTACCGGTAACTTCTCCCATTTTCGGATGCGGGCGGCTGCCATTTTGTGCCGCCGAGCCCGGGTCCTTTCAGCAACCTAATGCGCCCTCTGTTACCGGTATGCTGACCCTCCAGCAAATATATACATCGCGTAACCACCTTCCTGCAATAGCCTATTCCCGTGTGGTGTAAAGCGCGATGTATATTTGCTATTTCTGCCGCTTTTCTCCGTCAGCTGCCTTGGCTTTGCCTACTCTGTGAAACGCCAGCCGCCATTTTAATTATCGGCGCGAATGCCCGTATTTGTTGTTCTGTTGCCCCAGACATGCTGTTTTGCATAAAATTGCTAACAATTATTCTATTAATGGAGTTCTTATTTACTCAGTTGCTCTCTTCACCCTGAAAGCTATGTTTTTTTTTATGTATGGAATTTATTTCTTCGGTCAGGCAATCAGTCTACTATTCGACAAGATTCATCATCTTCACATTCATGTTTGCCGCCTAATTCTTTTGGAATTGTCACATATTGACTTATCTTGCATACTTTTTGAGCGAGACTGTATGTGATAACATTTTCGACTTACAGGTGTATATTTGCATCTCTAGTCTTACTGCTTTTACGAGGTGTGTGCTCCGGTCAAGCCGTGTAGTTTGTTACTTTTTGGATTTCTCCTCACATTTTCAACATGGCTCATGAGTCAGGCAATTCAAAATCTTCTCTCACTGGAACTGAATCAAAGAGACCAAAAAATGACCGCCTTCTCCTATTTCGTCTCCAAATTTTGTTCTGGACTCTATTTTGGAGGAAGTCCGTAGTCTTCAGTCTTTTATGTCTGCTACCAATGTCAAACTTAACCAAATTGAAGAAAAACTGGCTGTTATGGAAGGCAAAGTTCTGGATTTGGAAAAACGTGTCAGTGATATTTAGGATGTCTCCTCTAAGATCCCTTTATTGGAACAAGAGATTCACAAGTTGAAACTTCACACTGAGGACCTTGAAAATCGTAATCATGGGAATAACCTACGCCTTTATGGTCTTCCGGAAAATATTGAGGGTCCTGACATGGTGTCCTTTCTACAGAAATTTCTAAAGGATCTCCAAGAACTTCAACTTATGGCACAACCTCTTAATATTCAGAGAGCCCACCGTTTAGGTCACCTTCACCCTAACGCCTCTAAGCCTTGTGGTATTATTATGCTTTTTCTTGAATTTACAGAGTTAATGACTGTGTTGAAGGCTGCTAAACTCAAACAACGTCCTATTTGGTCTGGTCATAATATTTTTATTTCTCAAGATCTTTCTAACGCAACAAATCTAAAGAATTTTTGAATCTTCGACCTCAAATGAGACAATTGAATATCCACTATGGCATTCTTCATCCATGTTTCTGTAAAATCACACACAATGGTCGTACTCGCTCAATCGATGATGCACAGAAGCTACACTCATTTTGCAGAATATCTCTCCTTCTGGCATGGACACTAATGTTTGATATCTCTATTTCCTTTTTCTTGTTTTCTCGGTCTAGATTGCTCTGAGATTTGTGATTCATATCTCTCCTCTGTACTTCCTTTTTTCATTGTCTTTTCTCTCTTCTTTAGGTTTTGTTTCTCTTTCCTCCTCTGCGTTGCTCGCTGGGAGCCCCCTCCTCTTCGGCATCTCTACGCTCCTGCTATCTTGGTTTTTCTTTTCTCCTCAGACCTGGCTCTTTTGCTTTATCTGTTCACTTTTTTCTTAATGTCCCTCTTTCTCCATTCTTTATTTCTCTCCCTCTTCACACGCTCTTTCCCTTTCTGGCTCTTTCTTATTGTTCCTATCTTCGTCTATTGTTGTCTTTCTCAACAATCTCTTTTTTTGGTTCTACGTTTTTTCTTACCTCCTATTGCTGCTTTGGAATTATTGTATTTTAATGCTGTGAATATGTTGGACGAGTTGTCCCATTGTAATGTTTTAATTTGTTGTATTTTTTTCTGTAGTTGTTCCCTTGAAGTGTTTCTGCTCCAATTGTTCCCCGTCTTCCTTACCTTCCACCATGTGTAACTTTGTCTCGTGGAATGTCCAAGGTCTTGGTCAGCCTGTTAAAAGACAAAAGGTACTATCCCATTTATCTAAGCTTGGTTCTCAAATTGTTTTTCTCCAAGAAACTCATTGTAATGATGTGGAATCGGTTAAGTTGAAAAGGCAATGGGTAGGCCAAGTTGTATCTTCTCCTGCTATCAACAAAAAAGGGGGTGTTTCTATACTGTTCCACAAAGCTCTATCAGTCCAAATATTGTCTACTCAGAATGATGATGATGGTCGTTGAGTAATGGCAAAGATTGTGATTCAAAATAAGACATTGGTCTTATTAAACATCTATGGTCCTGTTCGCCCCGATCCCAAATTTTGGAATGATATTAAAATTCTTTGGTCCTCTATAGATTGTCCCAACATAGTAGTTGCAGGTGATTTCAATCAATGGTTGGACCCTTTCTCTGATAGACTCTCCTCTTGTAAATTCCATCCAGATAAGTCCCATAAATCCTTCCAATCTGCCATTACCTCGCGTCCGTTATATGACGTCTGGAAAACCTGTTGCCCTGATTCATTCGAATATACTTTTTTCTCGAATGTACATCACACCCGTTAACGAATTGACTATGTTTTGGTTAGTAAATCCTTACTCCCCTCTATTCAAAATTCTGAAATTGGTTCTATTTTCATTTCTGACCATGCACCTGTATCCGCTGTCCTGGACCTTTCCCTTACTTCTTCTACATTTAGTCGCTGGAAATTCAATACTTTTCTTTTATCTGATGCTGTTTTTATAAAGGAAGTCACTGTTTTTATTAATGAATTTTTTACCTTTAATAATCCATCTGACACTTCTATTCCTAATAATTGGGACGCTTTTAAGGCTGCTTTTCGAGCTTTCACTATTTCTTATGTCTCAAAAAAAATAAAAATTAAATATAACTAAATATAAAGATCAGTTGCAGAAAATTAAAGAACTATAGCATGCTTACTTCACATCTAAGGCTACTACTGCCATTCAAGATCTAATTGTAGCAAAAACTGAGCTCAATAAAATTGCCACTTTCGAAGCTTGTAATACCTTGCTCAAGATTAAATCCAAATTCCATGGGGGTCAAAACAAAGCGGGTAAAATGCTAGCTAATTATTTAAAAAACAAATCTGAACGTAAGGCTGTTGGCCCTATCCTCAATGAAACTGTTAATAAACTTGTTTCATATGATGAAGAAATTGCAGCCGTTTTCTATGATTATTATCAATCTCTTTATACTGATGACAACCACTGCTCCACTCAAAACGTAACCTCTTTTTTTAATGGTCTCCCCCACCACCATCGCTTCCTGATGAATTTGCACAATTTGAAAAAGATATTGCCCTTCAGGAAGTGCTTTTGGTCATCAATTCGCTGAAAAAATCAAAAGCACCAGGCTCTGATGGGCTGCCTATTGAATTTTATTCTACTTTTCATTTAATTTTCTCCCCTAAACTTTTACAACTTTTTAACTCTTTTATTGCACCATAGTGCAAGGGTGCCTGCGTGCAGGGGAAAGATTGTGTATGTACAGGATGGTCACCCTTCCTGTACATAAAAAATCTTTAAATACCATTTTGTCACTTATATGTGTGCTGCTTAATGCAGCACATATGGAAGTATAAAAATTGCATTTATTTTAGCGATTGTTTAGGTACAGGAAGAGGAACCTTCCTGTACATAAACAATCCAAGGCATTTGGCTTTTTCCATGTGTGCTGCACAAGGCAGCACACAAGGAAAAAGCAAAAACGAGCAAAAATAATGCAATTCTCCTAATTTCGCCAATTTAAGTCCAGGTTTTTCCTGGTCTTAATTTTGGCGCCGCCTCCTATTTACGCTGCCCTTGAACATAGGGGGTAGTGTCAAAATCAATGGGTGTTGCGGCGGACGCCCACCGCAATACTCACTGCCCACCCGTTTCACGCTAAGTATAGCGTGAAAGGGGGCCTTATTTACAAGGCAGTGTTAAGGCACATTGAGTGGCTTAACACTGTCATATAAATAAGGCAATTCCCCTATCGCCACCACAACGTCGTATAAAGTAAGTGAGGTTGTGGTAGCTATAGGGGCTTGTACATATGCCCCTGTGTATGTTAGCTTTAGAGAGGTGTGTCTGGGACAGGTGTAATAAGGCCAGCACATGGGATGTGAGTAACAGAGTATAGAAGAGCTGCAGTACAGGCCGTGAAAGAAACCAGCCACCTGCCCCAGGGAACACCATGCAGATTTCAGGGACACAGGTTTAGAGACAAGGACATGGCCACTTGCCAGGTACAAGAGCATACGTCTAGAAACATAATTTGTGTCCAATATTCAGGACTATTGTTAAAAACAGAAGTGCGTGTCAAGTTCATGGTTAGGGACATGGGGCCAGATGTAGGTAAGTAACATTTACCGAATCTTAATTACCGAAAATTACCGAATTTTACCGATTCGGTAATTAAGATTCGGTAAATGTGAGGGGTTGGTATGTAGGGAATCCAGATGTTCAAAGCCCATAGGAATCAATAGGCTTTACCGATTCGGTATTTACCGAATAGGTAAATACCGAATTTCACAAGGGTGCAGGGGGTGTCACTTTGACACCCCCTGGCACCCCCTAAACAGGCGTGGGTGCCATGTGGCAGGCATACATGCCCTAAGGGCAGGTCTGCCTGTCACATGGCATAGGTGTGCATGCACACATGTGCATGCACACCGAAATCGGTATTTTACCATGAGGTTTTATTTCATGGTAAAATACCGATTCTGTAAGGCCTCTGGGACTCAGAAGAGTCCCACCTACATATGTAAAATACCGAATTGGTATGAATACCGATTCGGTATTTTACAGATTCGGTAACTTTACCGATTCGGTAAATATACCGAATCGGTAAACAAGGTCCCCCTACATCTCATTGACCCATTTACCGGTCGGTAACGGCCGAAATCGGCCGTTACCGACCGGTAAAGGCCACCTACATCGGGCCCTTGGTTCCTATGGTATGGACTTGTGCGTAGATGTTGCATGTTTAAGAGATATGGAGAGTTGTCAGAGACCTATAGCATTTTTAAAATGTATGGGAAATGTGCCAGGGACATGGGACATACAATGAATTAGCTTGTGTGACATTCTGACAAAGGAGTTTATCAGAGGCATGCAGCTTGTGCAGGGACACTAGAATATATATGAAACATGTGACCCACTGCTTCATAACCTTCTGGACACAAAATTAAAATGAATGAATATATCACAGGACAATTTCTAGTAATTATGATTTATCGTCATATGTGTATATTTATACATAGCTATATTCACTGAAAACAACAAAGCTTAAAGTAACGTTATAGTTGGATGTTGAAATGAGATGAGTTAACATTAAAAAACTCAAAAAACACTGAAATACACCAATTATAGTTTAGTCATTTAACTATAACTTGTACCCCCACAGTATTCATTAGTAATTTCAACATGTTGTTCTTTAAATCAAATAAGTGATATCATACATGTTGTCATTTAACATTTGTGAGTGACGTAGTATGTGGAATTATAGAAAATGTGGTCTCATGTTATTTTTGGGAGCACCTTCCATCACATGTATGATAAAGTCATGAGAGAATGACGTCTTCTCTCAAACCTTCTCTCAAACATGGTTCTTAAATCCTAGAAGAGGATTATCATTTTTCACTCTGTAACATCATCCTAGAACACACCATAATTTCTCAAATTAGTATGGTACCATCAACACATGATTTACATTGTGACTAAAATCTGTTATCACCTTTCATATGTGTTCCTTTGTGTGACCCTCAAAAACAGACTTTCACTGTATTGCATTTCAATGGGGATCATGTCTCCGAGTCCTGTAATGGATGTCACAGCATGTTGTTCATATTGTCACCAGCCAATCAAGGGCGGGGTCCCTTTGGGTCACACCCACATCTCTTGGGTGTGTCTGTCACAGTTTTAAGAAATGTATGTTTTTTGGGGAATATGTGTTTTATGCACCAACATGTGTTATTATTAATCAAATCTAAAACACAATTTGCACTATAAGGAAAGAAAAATCATTCAATCTAAAATTAGTTTTTTAAGTGTATTGACACTATAGAGTAGGTTTAACTTGACATATATAAAGAAAGAAAATAAAGTGCAATATTGTTGTATATTTATACTTACTTCAATATGACTACTTGGTGTCTGTAGTCCTTTCTTAGTGTTCCTACCTTCTCTATCTCCCATAGTATCTAAGTGTGTTCTATCTGGTGTGCGGAGATTCCAGCCTTGGCAGTTGATGGTCTGGTCAGCTGTGAGGTTTACTGCTCTGCTGTCTTATCTTTTCTAACATAATAAATATATCTTAATAACCTGAAGATGTGTCTTGCTGCCTACATAACTTTTTTTACAACAAATATGTTCTGTGCTACACTGTTTATTTTCACCAACTGGGGGAGGATTCATTGCTAGATGTTTGCATCAAAGCTGGGCCTGCAAGCAGAGCTTGCAGTTGTGCTGATTAATGTTTTACCAAAAGCACTGTCATTGTGACAACACTATCTTCACCGGGCACTGAAAGCAGGAGGAGATGCTGTGTTTAAGTTGTTTATTTAGGGAAGCTAAATATCCCAATTAATTCGACACTGTGAATTTCAGGAAATAATTTACAGTTTCACCTCTTTTCTGTGATATTCTAGCTTTGAAACCAATGACAAACATTCAATGAGAGGACATAACCATGTGATATAAATGTATAATACATTATTAAAGATAAATACAATTGCATGTGGAAAGTTTGTCAGTGGTTTCAAAGTTCATATTTCACATAAACTCACTGTGAACTACAGGAAATAATTCACAGTTAGGACGCTTTTCTGTGAAATACAAGTGCATTTTTTTTTTTTTAGGTAACAAAGCTACGTGTGTCACTCTGTCTAGAGGTTCTGTCCAGTCACCACCCCTCATTCTAGCCACCACACCAGTAAGAAAAAAACTCTGCTTCATTTACGGGGATCCTGAGCACCTCCGACAAGTTGTTTTTCTGCAACAGGATTTTGGTACAGAGACTGGGTGCCCACTGTCTCAGATTGTGTGCATTACCCTGCATGCTCTCTTACTGAAGCATTCCAGCTGCTGTGGATTGAACTGGATTGTGGTAGGAGTTTGTCACAGCAGCTACCTCCAGGCACTGGGTGTCAGTTTAAAGTAGTAACCAGCCTGCTGCCACGACTAGCCACTCCCTATTGTCTTTACTGGTCTAAAATGGCCGCCATGTTAACAAATAGCAGGTGAGCGATGTTGAGAAAAACATCTGAAAAATCAACGCTTGCTATGTCTGGTCATCGTATCTCCCTTGTTGGCACTGTAATGTTGCGATACGTGACGACAGAGTTGCGTTGTGACGTATGCACCACATGACCTCAAAGCAAATAAAAGGTCAGGGGTGTGCTCACATCGACCTGTTGGCAATGGAGTCAACCACCTGCAGTTGGCAATCACTCAGGCTCCTGGGGTTCTTTAAGTGCTAGGCCCCCAGCCCCTTACGTTCACGTCCCCTCCATTACAAGGGTGTCGGTGCTAACCCCCGACACAGCACTGGTGACGAGGGTGGGCGTGCCCTCGTGTGGTGGCGGCCGCGAGTGTGTGTTAGAGCTTGCGGCGCTCATGCCATCTGGTTGGTGCCTGGGGCGGCCCCGGTGTGTCGCCCTCTGCTCCTGTGGGCCACGGAGTCCTGTGCCCCCTGTGCGACTGCCCGGTGCGGCCCGAAGGTGAGGCTGCTACGTGTGGGGTGCTGCTGGTCATCGGCGCGGCCCCGTGCCTCCTCCCGCGCCTCTCCGGTACCCCAGTGTGGTGCCTTGCTGGTCCGCACGCCCCGCCTCCTCTCCTTCGGCCGAGCATCAGCCTGGAGCGGGGAGACGCACGCATGAGTGAAGCTGCCTCCTGCGCTACATGCACCGTGACCTCGGCGAGGGACGTGCGAGTAGGCCGCGAGTCGGCCCAGCACCCTGCATTTCCTCACGCATCTGGAGAGGAGCTCACTGGCCACGTGGTGGGGGAGAGGATCACAGAGCTGTGCCTGGCAGGAGAGTATGCCACCCTGGCTATAGTATCTAGAACTACATTCTGAAGCAGGGCTGGATCAAAATAAAATAAATACACAACCCATCACCAGAGCATAGCGCCGCAAAAGGCATTACACGTGCTCCAGGACCACTACAGGGACACCTTGTCGCAACCGACAATCGCAGCGCCATTGCCGGCAGGGGCTGCATCTACTGTGGGACTCCGCACCAGTCCAGAGAGGGATCAGGTCCAATGCAAGACACTAGTTATCCATCCCACCTAGAGGAACAGGGCAGTAAGGCAGTTCCACTGAAAGCGCATGTGCTCACACGGCATGTCGCAAATACCTCCAACAGAGCCCTTCATAGTAGAAGGTTCGCCGGCATCTCTTGCGCCCAAATGGAAAGATTGGGTCGACCGACTACTGATCTTCTTTGAAGCCACTGAGATGCACAAAGAGCAGAAAAGAGCGATGCTGCTCCATCTGGGAGGAAAACATATCCATAACATTGCCAAAACAATTGTTGAAGCGACACCTAAAAACCATCACACCCTAATAAATGCTCTAAACGCTCACTTTGAGCCCATGGCCAATCAGGACTACGAGAGATTTATCTTTCGTCAGGCCCGGCAACTTCTGGATGAGTCCCAGGACACTTACCATGCGCGGCTAAAAAACCTGGCCGCAACGTGCGTGTTCCATGATGTAACGGAAGAGATCAGAGGACAGATCATACAAGGCTGCACTTCTACCAAACTTAGGGAACGGATCCTTGAGGAATCTGGAAAACCTCTGGCAGAGATCTTGACTCTTGGACGCACCAGAGAGCTATCCAAGGCTCGGGTGGCCCATATGGAGGTGGCCCTTCAAGCACCAGTAAAGACAGAACTCGTTAATGCGGTCACCACCAAGCCGGGACCGAAAGGGAACAGGAAAAGCCCGCGCAGTGCCGCGACGGTGCCTGCCACTACCTGTGGATACTGTGGGGGAACACCACATCCATCTACTGACTGCCCCGCGAAAGGGAAAAGATGCTCAGGTTGTGGGCACTTTAAACACTTTGAAAAGGTGTGCAGAGCCAAGAAATACCACAAACCACGACCAAAGGTCAATGCGGTGGCAGAGGGTGACAAATCGTCAAGTGATATGGACGATGATGAAGAGGAAGAGAAGGTAGTGCACAAAGTCCACATGATCGGGACCGCAACCCGCAGAGCGCGGCGTCTGCCCCAATGTCACCTTCAAGTGGGGGATCAAGAAATCACAGCAGTGATTGACACTGGGGCTACCATCAACATCATGGTGGCTGCCCTCTACCGGATGCTGCCACCCGCACCCCCGCTTCATTCCTCCACAATAGTGGTGTTTGCATATAGGCAGGACACTCCGCTGAAAATCCTGGGGCGGTTTAAAACAACAGTAACCCTTGGGAAACAGAGAGTGCAGACCAACGTATACGTCACCGAGGATGGTCAGTGTATGCTCCTGGGGCGCTGGGCTGCTGAGGACCTGGGAATAGTATCTTTCTCCTTCAGTGTGCATCAAGAATCCATACAACATCTCCTCGGGGAGTTTGCCGAAGTGTTCGAAGGGATCGGAAGATTCAAAGGGAAAGAAATACACCTGCATGTGGACCCCACTGTCCAACCTGTTGCCCTGCGGCATCAGAGGATTGCTTTTCATTTGAGGCCTCAAGTGGAACAAGAACTGAAGAAACTGGAGGCTGCCGGGATCATTGAACAAGTGATGGGTCCCACGCCAAGGGTGTCACCCATTGTAGTCACCCTCAAACCCAAGCAGCCTGGAGCGGTACACATCTGTGTTGATATGCGCCTCCCGAATGCCGCCATAAAGCGTGAACGGCACATCACCCCCACTATTGACAATCTCATTGGAGAAATGGCAGGTGCGTGTTGGTTCTCCAAACTTGACCTACGATCCGGTTACCATCAATTAGTTCTTGACAAAGCGTCACGCAACAAAACCACCTTCTCCACCCATGTGGGACTGAGACGCTACACCCGGTTACGTTTTGGCATATCCAGTGCTGTGGAGGTGTTTCAACATGTCATCCAAAAGTTGATTGCTGACATTCCAGGAGTCATTAACGTCAGTGATGACATCATGATTCATGCCAAGTCTCTACCTGAACACAACGCCCGTCTCACCCAAATCCTACCGATGCTGCGAGAAGCGGGTCTAACGTTTCATCGTGAGAGATGCGAAATGCGAATTTCTGAAAACCAAGTTACAATTCTTTGGTTATACTTTCTCAACGGAGGGTGTCAACCCAGATCTCAACAAAGTGCGAGACATCAAAAGTGCCTTCGCCCCTGCTAGTGTGACCGAAGTCTGCAGTTTTTTAGGAATGGTCAACTACTGTGGCAGGTTCATCAAGGACTTGACCTCCCTCACAATGCCACTCAGAGAATTGACCAAAGACTCGGTCCCCTGGGAATGGGGCCCTACTCAAGAAAAGGCCTTCAAGAACATCAAGGATGCCCTGTCCGAAGCGACCACACTAGTGTTCTTCGATCCAGAGAAGATGACCCAAATTGCAGTGGATGCTGGCCCGGTGGGCCTAGGCGCCGTCCTGTTACAGAGGTTACAACCGGAGGACGATTGGGCACCAGTCATGTTCGCAAGCCGATCTCTGACGGCGACAGAGCAATGGTATTCCCAAATAGAGAAAGAAGCTATCTCCATTCACTGGGGGTGTCGCCACTTTCATCTTTACGTTTATGGAAAACCATTCGTGGTCACAACTGATCATAAGCCACTAGTGGCCCTCTTTGCTGGGACATCTACCAAACCTCCGCTGAGGATTGAGAAATGGATGCTCCAGCTGCAGGACTACAATTGTCGTGTGGAATATCAGCCGGGGTCTCGCAACCCGGCAGATTACTTGTCCTGTGCTTGCTGCGGGGACATCGTCTAATGATACCCACTGCGCTCACCGACAGATGCGTGCAATTGGCCCATGTCGGACATCAGAGCATGGTCAAGACAAAATCACGCCTTCGCACCAAGGTGTGGTTCCCATTCATGGATGAACTAGTTGAGAGCCTGGTTTGTTCCTGTCCAGCCTGCCAAGTCACTGGTGATTTACCTCACTCTGCCCCGGTCATAATCAAACTCGTCCGTGCTACCCCTGGTCCTGTGTGAGCATGGATTTTGGCAGTCTCCCAGACGGCCGGCACACCTTGGAAGCAATCAATGATTACTCGAAATATCTGGAGGTGGTGATTTTTGGGACTCCAAGTGCTGCTGAAGTGATACCCAAACTCGAGAAGATAATGGCCACGCATGGTCTGATGGAAGAGTTGCGTACCGATAATGGACCACCCTTCCACGGACAAGAACTGTCTGACTACCTCACAGGCCTGGGAGTGCAACACCGTTGGATCACGCCACGTTGGCCTCAAGCTAATGGTGAGGCTGAAAGGTTCACGAGGACCCTTTACAAAGTCATACGAATCGCTCATGACGAAGGTCAGTCCATTGAACTAGCCATTTTCACATTCCTGCGTAGCTATCGGCAGACCCCTCACACCACAACTGGGGTAGCCCGTGCACACCTGCATATGGGTCGCGTCATCACCTATACCATACCTCATCATCCTCAGTGGCAGCCCATGAATCCCAATGATCACTGGATTGACACGAGAAGGAAAAAGGCCCATGCTCGGGTGAACCATCGCCGCCATGCTCAAGACCGTCTGATCAAAGAAGGTGACTTGGTCCTGCTACGAAATCGGGGTACAGCGGGCAACTTCCAACTCCCTTATGAAAATTTGCCCTGGACAGTGGTGAGCATCAAGGGAACCCGAGTCATCGCTACCCGGAGACGGGAGACAGTGGCTCGCAATGTGTCCCACTTCAAACTTTTCCACGCCGAGACTGCGGTCCCGGCTGCAACCCCGGCTGCTATGGCTGGAATGGGACTGGGTGCCAGTGGGGCTCCCGCTCCCTATGACACGGATGAATCAGGAGAAAATGTTGATCTAAGTGATGTCGGGGCTGGTGAAGCTGAGGCCGAGGGAGGTGACAATGTTTCCACCGCGCCTGAATCTCCACGACAGGAGGAGGCTCTGGAGGCAACTAGCCCTGTGCTGTCTGGCCGAGGTCTGTCGCAATATAACCTGCGAAGAAATCCTGAACCCTCATCGCGACTGAGAGACTATATAATGTAAGACTGTCCCTTATCATTATTGTGGTCATTGTTTATCTTTGCGCTAGTAGTGGGAAAAGTCTTAGCTGGACTAACCCAAATGTGGTGATTGATGAAGAGACTGCCTATGTAATGTTGTTTAAAACCTTGTTGTGGAGGAATGTAATGTCGCGATACGTGACGACAGAGTTGCGTCGTGACGTATGCACCACATGACCTTAAAGCAAATAAAAGGTTAGGGGCGTGCTCACGCCGACCTGTTGGCAACGGAGACGACCACCTGCAGTTGGCAATCACTCAGGCTCCTGTGGTTCTTTAAGTGCTAGACCCCCAGCCCCTTACCTTCACGTCCCCTCCGTTACAAGGGTGTCGGTGCTAACCCCCGACACAACAGGCACTGGCTCGCTACCTCAAGTCCAGCATTTGCAACAGGACATTCCTGCTGTCTTCTGTGGTGGTGCTTACTCCTGGGACTCATGTCCAGTGTCATCCCAGTGGAGTTGATGTTTTTCACGCTGTGGAGTTTGAGGAGCTCTGAACTAGGATTGGGATGGCCATACTCCCAGCGCTGTTGTGCCCCAGCACTTGGCTCATTAGAGCCTGCAGTGTTTTCGACTTCACGGTCCACAAATTGAGGCAGTGCGAGGGAGGGGAAGGCTGCTGTACAAATTCAGCACTGGCAGTAAATCTGGCACAGACTGGGAATAATATGCGTATCTAACTCCTTCCATGCAGGCCAGCACTTTTGGCAGTCTAGGATGGCGGTCAACTCATGCTTGTTACTTCTAAATCGCCAGTCCAAGATGGGGTCTTTCAGTTCCTCAGACATCTCGTCCCGAGGATCATATATAAGGAAGTCAGTACAGGAGATAGATGCATCACAGAGCATTGTAAGTCTATTTTCTGGGCTTCCACCACCCACTTGCTGTTCCTTTTGTCTCTAATTATTAGCAGTAAGACTCTTGCTTTATGTCGGAATTCCTGAAATTCTTTTGGTGTTTTTTCTCCACACTGACTCAGGGTGGATCTGAAACCTTGATATTTATTACTGCAGCACTTTTCTTCACTCAAGAACTACAAGACAAGTCTTTGAGGCTTTTTGCCCTAGTGGCTTTTTTTCTCCATTTGGGGTTAATTTTAGAAATCGCAGTCACGTTTGATGTTCTAACTGTGAAGTGTGGCTGCCTGGTTGCTAGAAAAGAGTCCCTCCTTGCTCTGGCAATTAAGATCAAGCAGAAAACGAAAGACCATTTGAAAATACTTGAGAATGCTGGAAAAAGAATAAAGCAATCCGTTTATTCTGCAGCATCCATTTGTCAAGAGCCTTTGCCATTGCATGCTTCCCCTTACTACTGGGCTGCTCGGTGACTGGTTTCAGATATGAAATTGTCTCTGATCCATTTCAGTGGTGGTGAAAGAAACCCTCTAAATAGTATTAGTGAAAACAATGAGACTTAAATATTGTTGTGGGCTGATCCAAGATGTGATTGACAATATCTAAAGCCAATAGCTGAAGGCGCACCAGACTGCATCGAACATAGGCCTTGCTCTGAGGCAAAACAAGATACAATATGTATGCGCCAGCAACTCCTTTAACAAAGAAAACAGACACAAAGCAATGCCAGTAGAATGTGTAAAGGGTACCCAGATGCTGCGCCGTAAAGGCCATTGTGTGGTTGAAGGTCACGAAGAGTTGCACATTTGTTAGGCTGTGTGCGACATTTGGCAAGAGAGGTTGAGCCGGCAGCCCCGCTGTATTCCGAACAATGGTGCCCGGGGAACCCCATTTTTGCGACTTTTCTGAACACAAAAAGAACCGGCCAATATGTTCCTGTCTATTGTAGTGTCATGCGCTGATGCGGTGGATAAATACGCGCAGAGTACTGAGACAGCTCTATCCATCAGAGCGGGGCTTCGCTCTCTGCTCCTCTGCAGATGGATGGATGAGAAGAGAAAGCAGCTGTTTCCAGCCTGATGAAAGAAGACAAGAATAGTTCACTAAATCTTCCAGCTGACTGGCCCTTCACATGGTAACCTTGGAAGATGTGCTAACTGTGTCTGCTGCGGATGGGAAAACGGAGAACAATGGAGACGAACCAGCCAGGATAACTAGATCATGCTTTGCAATACGTCAATAAACATACAAAAGTCGTTTTCGTTTTTTCAACTGTACAGCTACAGGAATTTCGCACCAACTGTTTAAATGTTTATAGAGTGCACAGGCGCCATCTTATCTTCCACCAACTGGAGCAGAAACAGAACAGAACGAGGCCTCATGCCCCGGTTACTTACCTGTAATCTGCATTACTCCGACTATAGTCTTCCTCGCCACATGACTAACAAAGTGAGCTTCAGCTCCACACCAGAACCCTCCAAAGCTAACAAGTCAGCCTCCCATGCCTCCCATCCCTTCCCAATATGGTCGACCCATTACACCCTGACCTCTACAAGAGGCGGGCCAGCCCAACCCTTCAGCCTGAAATACCAAGCAGAAAAACATGAAGCTGATAGCCAGACAGGGAGGGAGGGATGGGAACTCATGTGGCGAGGAAGACTATACTCAGAGTAATTAAATTTACCGGTAAGTAACCGGGGCAATACCTCCTCGTTAGTCTTCTTCCCCACATGACTAACTAAGTGAGCATATACCCAATCCGAGCTGCATGGAAACTCACAAGACACCAATGGACCAGAATGGGAACCCCAAGGAAGAGGGCAAACCTAACAGGTCAGACCAGTGGAAATACCACCCAAGGAAGACAACCACGAGCAGGAAGAACCAGCCCGGGACAGAAGACACCAGGAGGGCCGAAAAAACACAGACCCCGGTCCACGAAGTGCCACCAAAAAAAACGAGCTCCAACCAAAGAACGAAGGATGGTAGAAACGGCACGGCACCAGACCGCACGAAGCCAAAAGCAACCGCTAAACATGCCCCCTAACAGAAAGCAGCAAGCCGGTCCAAATGCACCAAGACCGCCCAAAGGACAGCCAAAAACAAGAGGGGCGCGAAAGCCCATGCAGAGGAACCGAGGGCATCCCCACCACAGTGACCCAACAAAAAGCCACAGCAGAATAGAGACGTAGTCTGACAGAAACACAGGAACAACGCACGGTGGACCACCAACCACGAAAGAGCCGAAACCACTAGAGGAATGGTGGGGGGGGGGCAGTACCAGACGCAATCAAACAGACTGGCAGGAGCCGCAAGAACGGATAGGGGTGCAAAAGAAACCAGCACGCTAACCGAACAACTCATGAGAAACTAGGGCACCATAACCCCACCCGCAAGGAAATAAACAGGCGGGTCATGGATCCCAGTCGCACAAAGGACCCCCCGGAAGGAAGCGTGACACCAAGCATAGGAATCAGGTGGACACAAAGCAAAATAGATCCAGGAAGTTGGCAGAAACAGCACTGAAGAGACCCGGACACCAAGGGAACCCAACTGGCCAACAGCGAAAAGCGGACAACTCACAAGACCGCCCATGGAGCCCGAAGAGCGGAAGGGACAAGGCCCAAGGCCAAGCCACCCGTAAGGAAACGAATATCCACCAGAGGCCACCATGCAGAAGAAGAACATAGAGCCCAGCACGTAGAGGAACGCAGCACGGAGGAGCGAGATCGCCCCGCGGAGGGAATCCCAGAAGACCCACAGCAGCCACAGGGTCCAAGACACCTACGCAAGTGCCTCACAACAGGAAACGGCAGGACCCGCTGCAAGCCGAGTCGGTCCTGCAGGAGTCACCGAGGAGAGAACCCGGGACCCCAGAAATGCAAAGCATGAGTCCATAGCACTGCAAAAATGCCTGCCCCACAACTGCCAAGAAACGAACACCAGAACAGAAAAGCAACGACAGGTAGAGAAAGAGGCCGCAGCCATAACCAGCAGCCAACAAACCCACATTTGCCCCTAGCTCCCAGGGAAGCAGTAAGTCAAGGAAAGACCGCAGCCACCAGGGCTGGGCCCGCAGACAGCAGGGCCCAAACCCCAGAGCCCGCTAATGCAGGGCATAAAGACAAAAGGGAGGGGGCTCAGGGTAGAACAAACCCCCAAGAGCCCGTCACCACCAGAGCCCGCTAGAGCAGAGCTGCAAAAACCAACAAGGGGCAGAGCGAGGGCCAGAAAAGGGTGGGGGACCCAGTGTGTGAGCCTGCTGGAGCAGGGCCTCCTCCCCAGGGCACCGGGACCTGCTGGAGCAGGACCTTGCCCGACTTACCTGATGCTCTGGAGAATCTGCACGACGAACTAAAAAAACAGGCTGAAGGGTTGGGCTGGCCCGCCTCTTATAGAGGCCAGAGTGTAATGGGTCGGTCATATTGGGAAGGGATGGGAGGCATGGGAGGCTGACTTGTTTTGCTTTGGAGGGTTCTGGTGTGGAGCTGAAGCTCACTTTGTTAGTCATGTGGTGAGAAAGACTAACGAGGAGGTAATTCGGTTTGTCGAGATATTACCGCCATCCGGAGTTCCACAGTCGAGCTGGTAATGCCACCTCTGGCCTTCTACAATCCCTAACGCGGGAAAACAAAATTGTATCTGTAAGTTACCTTTCGTTAGGGAAGAGGTTCGTACACACCAGGCACCATTAAAATTGTGTCAGAGCGGGCCAAAAGTTGTAATCAACCATCCACTGCTAAGGTTACAAGACACATAGGATATTCTGGCCTTTCTCGTTTACTCTGCATGTTTTGAGGTTTTCAGAAGGCCTCTCTGGGTCTTCTGAACGAGCGGGACTAATTGTGCTGATGGTAAAAGTGATATCACCAGGTGCACGATTGCAGGAAGATCTTATTCTTTCAAATTGGTCATTTTGAGGTGAACGTTCGCCCGGTTCTACAAATACGAGAGAAATTAAAACGTTTTTAAATGCAATTTGTAGATTATATAGCGCGTCTTATCACCTTGGGCTGTCCATGGGCATGTGGAGAGTTAGTGATATGTCTAGAATCTCAGGATGTGGAGCCGACACAGAGACACAAACCAAGATTCCCAGCTATCGAGACGGCAGTTCTGGCAGCTGCGCCACACCCTCTATTCTCCTTAATAGTTCTCAAGCAACAGTGTGTACAGCGTGAGATGTATGGTCACTATATGGGCACATACTTGTGCATTGAATGCTAACCAGAACAGTGGCGGCTACTCCGATAAGTCGTATGAGCCTCGCCCTACTGAAAGAAAAGAAAAAGAAAATGAATAAAAACTAGTTATTATTATTGAATTTTTCCTATGGCTGTCAATGGCTCTCGGTGGGGCGGGGCTGGTGGAGCAGGGTGAGGAGTTATTTAAACTCCTTCAGTGCGCACGACTGCTTAGCCAGCCCAAGAACAGTCATGCACACTTTGCATGTTCCCCGCCAGGCTGCCTTACACAGCCTGGTGAGGAACATGTGAAGCCTCCCTTTCCCCATCTGCAGCTGAACCATGGTGCTCAGACCCTTCACAATGCTGTATTGTAGAATAGTGATTGGTCAGGGGAGCCTGGTGCTTCCTGCTGCTGGCTGGGAGTCTGCAAGAAGATGCCAGGGAATGCAGGAGAGGCGGCGGTCAACCGCCCGGCAAGCTGGTCGTTCCAGGTAAGTGGGTTTTTTAATCTTTTATTTTTTGTTCTGTCCTTCGGACACCCCCACTGCCACCTCACCACTGAGTCTGGTAGCAGCCGCTACTGAAAGGGAATAACTTTTCATGATCTCCCTGGTGACCCAGTGGAAGCATATTGTCATGTCTGGCATGAATTGTAGTCCTGATCAAACTAGTGTAGTGTATTGCTCTCTTGGTTAGTTTATAGCATTAACTCTAAGAACTAGTGACTTAAGTGTGCACAATTGAAAGGTTTCAGCAAAATGTTTCCACTGACTTACAATGTTGTTAACCAGTTCTCCAACCATGTAGCCAAGGGAGAACTGAAACCTGTATATTATACACATTCAAATGTGGAGACGGGTTATCCTCACATCAAGCATGGAATGAGGATGCAAAATAGTCTACATTTCTCAAATATGAATTAAAATGATGACAGCGTTTGATATATTTCCCTAAAAGTTCTAGAGGTTTGATTTTCAATGTGATACGAAAACTTGGAAGTTATTGGCTTGGCAACTAAAGGCAACTCATAATGATGTTGTTCGAGTTCCCACCCAGCAATAGGCTTGAATGCAGGTGTGGTGCAACAGTGCAACTTATCTTCATGGTAGTACATTCAACAAGCATTGGCAAAGCCATTAGGTCTGGCACTGGCAGGAAGCTTTTTCACAATTCTTATTTTGTTCTCTCTGGGTTACTGCAAAACCTATTTGTAGGGAAGCTGCAGGAGCCTCATCAATCTAAAAAAAAATAATATTGGCTGAAGGCAATTATATGTTTTGTCTATAAAAAAGCACAAATTTGCATAGAAGTTCCTAGCACTGAAGAGAACTACTTTGTGTGTGGATTTCCTCCTTGTGAAAGGGCGAGCATTTTGTAACTTACAGCGACGTTGGTCAATGACTGAAGTGAAGTCATCCATTGCCCCATGATGCATTGTGGAGTGAGAGGAAGAAAAAAGTGATTGGCACAACACCAAGCTAATAGAGGAAGTCTGGCTGAAAACCCCTATAAATAAGTATGTAATACACATAATTTGTGTAAACCCAAATGTCTTGGCTAACCTCAGACCTAAAAAAACAATTGGTTTGGAAGTAGCTATGAGCCTCTTTCCTTTTCAAGTCAAGTCAGAGGAACTTATTAAGCGCACATATAACTAAAAGGTCTCATGGCGGTGGCAAAGACTCTGTGAGGACTGACAATCAGATATGAAGGCATTATAGATGGTCGAATCGCCAGCCGTTTTCAAACGTTTAAAAAAATGTTTTTGTAAATCTTTATTGTAGACAGAGAAGTCTGCAAATTCAGACAGATAGAGATGCCTGCAAGAAAGGCCAGATAGAGAGGCTAACAATGACAGACAAATAGATAAAGAGATAGATAGATTTTCAAAGACAGATGTAGTAAATTTGCAAATAGATAGGGCTGAAATATAGATTGAAGATACGACTGAATAGATAGATTAGAGATAGGTAGGGTTGCTAAGATATATATATATATTACCTACTGGCGATAGCCAGTAGGTATATATAGTTAGGATTTTTTTCCTATGGGATTTTTGAAAATTCTATGTCGAATAACTTTGGCTTATGAGGACAGAATTGGCTGAAATTTTCAGGAAAATGGAACATTTTGTTTCTGAGCAGCCCCTGAAAATTTGGGGGGTTTTCGTCAAGGGGGGGCCGAGAAAAAAGGGGGGTCCCAAAACGTGTTTTTCCCATGCAATTTTCCATAGGGCGGTTGGCCTCACTTTTAGCCTGAACGGCTGAATGGATTTACACCAAACTTGGCAAAATTGTAGGGACTGGTAGCCCGATGTGCCTTTGCTATGTCTCAAGATATAGGCTCCAGTGGTTTTTACGAAAATTAACTTTGAAAAATATAAATTGGGCTACATTGGGCTATATATATGTTGGAGCCCAAATGTAGCCCAATGTAGCCCAATGTAGCCCAATGTAGCCCAAAGATGGCCACCAGAGACAAAAAACCAAATGTAGCCCAAATATCAGCCAGATGTAGCCCAACTATAGCCCAATGACAGATTGTCCCAGAGTGTTCTAAAGAACAACTAGAGTGCTAACAGTCCTACTTATTACAAAGGTATGGCACACCTGAAGCCATCTTGATTGGAATAAAGTGGTAACTCTTAAAACATTTAATTTAAAAAGGAACAAAATGAGGGGGTTCATTTTGCCATAGAAAGTATGATTAGCGAATATATGACGAAATCCCGCATACCATCAGTCCGCAAAAAAAATCCCGCATGTACTATTAGGCCGCAAATTAAAATAACGAAAACTTTTAGAACGAATATGCCTTTAGCATACACTAAACAACTAAACTACCCTAAACCCTAAAACACTACCCCCAGCATGACCCTACACTACACAAACACTACAACACTACCCTAAACCCTAAAACACTACCCCCAGCATGACCCTACACTACACAAACACTACAACACTACCCTAAACCCTAAAACACTACCCCCAGCATGACCCTACACTACACAAACACTACAACACTACCCTAAACCCTAAAACACTACCCCCAGCATGACCCTACACTACACTACACAAACACTACAACACTACCCTAAACCCTAAAACACTACCCCCAGCATGACCCTACACTACACAAACACTACAACACTACCCTAAACCCTAAAACACTACCCCCAGCATGACCCTACACTACACAAACACTACAACACTACCCTAAACCCTAAAACACTACCCCCAGCATGACCCTACACTACGCAAACACTACAACACTACCCAAAACCTTAAAACACTACACCCCAGCATGACCCTACACTACGCAAACACTACAACACTACCCTAAACCCTAAAACACTACCCCCAGCATGACCCTACACTACACAAACACTACAACACAACCCTAAACCCTAAAACACTACCCCCAGCATGACCCTACACTACGCAAACACTACAACACAACCCTAAACCCTAAAACACTACCCCCAGCATGACCCTACACTACGCAAACACTACAACACTAACCTAAATCCTAAAACACTACCCCCAGCATGACCCTACACTACGCAAACACTACAACACTACCCAAAACCCTACAACACTACACCCCAGCATGACCCTACACTACGCAAACACTACAACACTACCCTAAACCCTAAAACACTACCCCCAGCATGACCCTACACTACGCAAACACTACAACACTACCCAAAACCCTAAAACACTACACCCCAGCATGACCCTACACTACGCAAACACTACAACACTACCCTAAACCCTAAAACACTACCCCCAGCATGATCCTACACTACGCAAACACTACAACACTACCCTAAACCCTAAAACACTACCCCCAGCATGACCCTACACTACGCAAACACTACAACACTACCCTAAACCCTAAAACACTACCCCCAGCATGACCCTACACTATGCAAACACTACAACACTACCCTAAACCCTAAAACACTACCCCCAGCATGACCCTACACTACGCAAACACTACAACACTACCCTAAACCCTAAAACACTACCCTCAGCATGACCCTACACTACGCAAACACTACAACACTACCCAAAACCCTAAAACACTACCCCCCAGCATGACCCTACACTACGCAAACACTACAACACTACCCTAAATCCTAAAACACTACCCCCAGCATGACCCTACACTACGCAAACACTACAACACTACCCTAAACCCTAAAACACTACCCCCAGCATGACCCTACACTACGCAAACACTACAACACTACCCAAAACCCTAAAACACTACACCCCAGCATGACCCTACACTACGCAAACACTACAACACTACCCTAAACCCTAAAACACTACCCCCAGCATGACCCTACACTACGCAAACACTACAACACTACCCTAAACCCTAAAACACTACCCCCAGCATGACCCTACACTACGCAAACACTACAACACTACCCTAAACCCTAAAACACTACCCTCAGCATGACCCTACACTACGCAAACACTACAACACTACCCAAAACCCTAAAACACTACCCCCAGCATGACCCTACACTACGCAAACACTACAACACTACCCAAAACCCTAAAACACTACCCCCCAGCATGACCCTACACTACGCAAACACTACAACACTACCCAAAACCCTAAAACACTACCCCCAGCATGACCCTACACTACGCAAACACTACAACACTACCCAAAACCCTAAAACACTACCCCCAGCATGACCCTACACTACGCAAACACTACAACACTACCCAAAACCCTAAAACACTACACCCCAGCATGACCCTACACTACGCAAACACTACAACACTACCCAAAACCCTAAAACACTACACCCCAGCATGACCCTACACTACGCAAACACTACAACACTACCCAAAACCCTAAAACACTACCCCCAGCATGACCCTACACTACGCAAACACTACAACACTACCCAAAACCCTAAAACACTACACCCAGCATGACCCTACACTACGCAAACACTACAACACTACCCAAAACCCTAAAACACTACCCCCAGCATGACCCTACACTACGCAAACACTACAACACTATCCTAAACCCTAAAACACTACGCCCAGCATGACCCTACACTACGCAAACACTACAACACTACCCTAAACCCTAAAACACTAGCCCCAGCATGACCCTACACTACGCAAACACTACAACACAACCCTAAACCCTAAAACACTACCCCCAGCATGACCCTACACTACACAAACACTACAACACTACCCTGAACCCTAAAACACTACCCCCAGCATGACCCTACACTACGCAAACACTACAACACAACCCTAAACCCTAAAACACTACCCCCAGCATGACCCTACACTAAACAACCACCACAACTCTACACTACACTAACACAACACTACACTACACAACACTACACTACACTACACTACACAATCACTAACCCACGAAAAAATTAACACAAACCCACTTACCTCTCTCGTCATCGTGGTTTTCACAACGCAAATGCATTTACCATACATGCCTTTAAAACGTAATTCTTTGTAAAGGCATGCGCGATAAATGCACATGCGTTTTGAAAAAATGCGGGATAATGGTATGCGAGCTCAATGACCTTGCGGGATAATGGTATGCGGACTGAAAGTCTGCGGGATAAAAAATGCGGGAAAATGGCTGCAAACCATGATTAGCAGCAGACTTCCCTGGTGAGCACTAGCTTTACTACAGTGATCTAATGAGCAACTAGAGTGCTAACATTCAGAATTTATGGCAAATGTGTGACACATCTGAATGCCTTCTTGATAGAACCAAAGTAAACAAGCATTGAAAATGCAATAGATCTCGCCCTCGTTTAAGTTAAAGCCATTCTGTTTGTAATGAGGTGGCTTTTTAGCTTTGCTTTTATTAGTGTTTTTAAAACTTTCATGTAAATAACATGCATATGTATGCATATATGTATATGTATGCATGCATTTATATTTATATAGATATGCAGATTACATATGTTTATATATGTATATTACCTACTGGCGATAGCCAGTGGGTATATATAGTTAGGATTTTTTCTCTATGGGATTTCTGAAAATTCTATGTCTAATAACTTTGGCGTTTGTGGACGGAATTGGCTGAAATTTTCAGGAAAATGGCACATTTTTTTTCTGAGCAGCCCCTGAAAATTTGGTGGGGTTTCGTCAAGGGGGGGCCGAGAACAAAGGGGGGTCCCAAAACGCATTTTCCCCATTCATTTTTCCATAGGGCGGTTGGACTCACTTTTAGCTCGAACGGCTGAATAGATTTACATGAAATTTGGCAAAATTGTAGATATGGTTTGCCCGACGTGCCTTTGCTATGTCTCAATATATGTGCTCCAGTGGATTTTGAGAAATTAACGTTTAAAAAAATATATATATCTGTGACAGCGCTCCGGTTAGCGCCCCGGTTCGCGTACCTGACGCGTAACGGAACTTCGCGAAGCGAATCTGATTGGCTCTCCGGTGTCTGTCAACATTCTAAACAAACCGGAACGGCCGCCATCTTGTCTCTCGGTACGATCGAGAGACAAGATGTGGTGAAAAACGAAGGGGGAAATGAAGGAAAGGGGGCAAGGTAGACCACTCCTGACCCCCTAGGATTGATGAGGGGGATATTAAAGTGCCCCGCGGGGCAAAAAATTTTGCGATTTTACGCCGTAGAGGCGCGTCCCGGTACGCGAACCGGGCAGCTCACCCGGCAGCTAACCGGGCAGCTAACCGGCAGCGTAGCTGTCAACATTGTAAACAGTCCGGAGCGGCCGCCATCTTGTCTCTCAGTAGGTTCGAGAGACAAGATGTGGTGAAAAAAGAAGGGGGAAATGAAGGAAAGGGGGCAAGGTAAACCCCTCCTGACCCCCTAGGATTTATGAGGGGGATATTAAAGTCCCCCGCGATTTTTCGCGGTAGAGGCGCTTCCCGGTACGCGAACCGGGCAGCTAACCGGCAGCGTAACGGGAGTCCGCCATCTTGTGTTTTTGGAGCGTCCGGTTCGCGTACCGGGTAGCGTCCCGGTAAGCGTAACAAGGGGAAAACCAAGAGAAACAGTAAAAAAAAAATTAAGGGAATAGATTTCCAGCAAACTTGGCAAAATTGTAGGGACTGTTTGTTTGATGTGCCTTTGCAAGGCCTCAAGATATGTGCACGTGTGGATTTTGTCTAATTAAGGTTTAAAAAAATATATATATCTGTAAGCGTGCTCCGGCACGCTTACGTTACGGGTTTTGTTTGCGCTGCAGAACCGATACGTCACGGTTATGCGACGCGTCATGAGGCGTCTCACGTGGCTACGTGATACGTCACGTAATAAAGAATATATTTTACAGCTATAGATATTAGCTTTTAAAAAACCAATGAAATTCACTGAAAAAACCATAGGTTATAGACCATATATAGTTAGGAATTTGCATTTACAAAACCTTGAAAATTCACTGAAAAAAACATAGGTTAGAGACCATATATAGTTAGCTGGACATTTTATTGACAAAAAACCAATGAAATTCCATATATAGTTAGTTGCACTAACTATATATCGCGCACCCGCAATCCACTGCTGATGATGTCACATATTACATCATTCATGACATGGTCAGTGACATCACTGATGACATCACTGATGACATCTCAAATGACATCACTGATGACATCACTGATGACATCTCAAATGACATCAGTGATGACATCATGACACACCAATACCAGTTACTACATACGCACTCACTGATTCCTACGTCTACACACACATTCACTCATTCACCCATACAATCACTCATACATACAGTCACTCATTATTACACTATCATATGCACTCATACACCTATGCAGACACTCACACACTGCCACTCATCCATGGAGTTACTCACACACCTAGTCAGTCCTGTAAAGAATCAATCACACTTCCATTTCCTCATCTATACAGTTAAACACAGAACACCATACTTCAGTGACATCACTGATGACATCACTGATGACATCTCAAATGACATCACTGATGACATCTCAAATGACATCACTGATGACATCATGACACACCAATACCAGTTACTACATACGCACTCACTGATTCCTACGTCTACACACACATTCACTCATTCACCCATACAATCACTCATACATACAGTCACTCATTATTACAACACTATCATATGCACTCATACACCTAGTCAGTCCTGTGAAGAATCAATCACACTTCGATTTCCTCATCTATACAGTTAAACACAGAACACCATACTTTTCACACATATACTAACACATACTTACTCTCTTATACAATCACTGATACAAGTACACATTGATATGCACAGAGTCACACACCTCCCAGCCAGCCACACACACACTCAGTCTTCCATACATCCACTCATTCTTCAATATGTAAAACATATTTAAACTTTACAAAAACACACAGACACTAGATGATGTCATCAGTGATGTCATTTGAGATGTCATCAGTGATGTCATCAGTGATGTCATTTGAGATGTCATCAGTGATGTCATCAGTGATGTCACTGACCATGTCATGAATGATGTAATATGTGACATCATCAGCAGTGGATTGCGGGTGCGCGATATATAGTTAGTGCAACTAACTATATATGGAATTTCATTGGTTTTTTGTCAATAAAATGTCCAGCTAACTATATATGGTCTCTAACCTATGGTTTTTTCAGTGAATATATATATAGATAGGGTTGCTAAGAGACAGACATAGACATATATATATAGATAGATAAACAGGGTTACACAGAGTTGCAAAGTCAGACAGACAGACAGACAGACAGACAGACAGACAGACAGACAGATAGATAGATAGATAGATAGATAGATAGATAGATAGATAGATAGATAGATAGATAGATAGATAGATAGATAGATAGATAGATAGATAGATAGATAGATAGATAGATAGATAGATAGATAGATAGATAATTCACTAACTGGAACTTAGACAGGTTGGTAGACACAGGTAGACAGATCGACAGACAGGTAATTAGGTAGACAGACAGGTAGATAGATAGCTAGACAGACCAGTAGGTAGACATATAGACAGACAAATAAGACTGTTAGTTAGGTAGGTAGACAGATAGGGTTGTAAAGATAGATAGATAGACAGATATAATTAGATAGGGCTGCTAAGCTAGATATAGATAGGGTTGTGTAGATAAATTGATAGGCAGACAAATAGGACTGTAAAGATAGGTAGATAGGTAGACAGACAAACAGGTAGAGAGACAGGTGGGTAAATAGACAGACATACAGACAGACAGAAAGATAGATAGATGATAGATAGATATATAGATAGATAGATAGATAGATAGATAGATAGATAGATAGATAGATAGACAGACAGACAGACAGACAGACAGACAGACAGATAGATAGATAGATAGATAGATAGATAGATAGATAGATAGATAGATAGACAGACAGAAAGACAGATAGATAGATAGATAGATAGATAGATAGATAGATAGATAGATAGATAGATAGATAGATAGATAGATAGATAGATAGATAGATAGATAGATAGATAGATAGATAGATAGATAGATAGATAGATAGATAGATAGATAGATAGATAGATAGATGGATGGATGGATGGATGGATGGATGGATGGATGGATGGATGGATGGATGGATGGGTGGGTGGATGGATGGATGGATGGATGGATGGATGGATGGATGGATGGATGGATGGATGGATGGATGGATAGATAGATAGATATAGGAGTGTGGCCAGTCCTGGAGGGTGGAGAGGTCCTTTCCTCTATAGGAAAGGAGGGGGAGGGTACGTCCTCCCAATCTAACTCTTCAATTCGCACATGTATCCCACCTAGTGTCAAAAACGTGACGTGATGAGGGAGTGTTCATCTCAACTAGACTCCACATCAATAGACACAGGAAAGGAAAACATTCCTTTTATTTAAATAACTCTCTCACACACTTGTAGTATCATGCTTCTTTATCGGGTTCACCGTGACTCCTAAAGATCAGGGGGGGGCTCAACCATGTTCCAGGGCGCTCTTTTAAGAAGGAAATAGGGGGCGTAACAACAGATTTAAAATCCCTCAACCGCTCCAAGATATCCCTTAATCCACGGAGTGGTGGGGTCAGTAAAACTGAATAACAATTCTGGATATCTAGAATTCAATGGCTCTCTGACCCTTCTTTAGCCAACACGTTTTAGCCCTACTCTCGCACGCCAAAAGAGGTTCATCAGTGTGATTCGTCTCCGCAGTTAAACAGCTATTTGCACTGGTCAATTGGTGTAAGGCATGCAAACAAGCGCATGCATAGGCAGTAAAAATACTTGCCACTTGTGGCCCAACATGTAAAAACTGAAGAAGGACCATACTTAGGACACATACAAACATGAAACTGTTACGGCGGGATTTTTGATCTCTTGTCAGATCACTATAGATCTAGATCCCAACTCAGGTCGACTGAACCTTTGTTACCTGTCATAGAGTAAAAAGCAATCCACTACTAGGTTAATCAGTTTAAGACTTTGCACAACTCTGAAGAACCACTTACTACGAATAAGTTTTAAAAGTTTTATTATAAAGCCAAAGATAACTGGAGATACAAACATCTCAATATAAGGTTCAAAAGATACACTGGCATTAGTACAAATATGAATTCTCTAAATGCTCTTAGGCGACAGAAGAATATCACCAAAACTAATTCAAAGATCATCAAGGTTGCAAGAATAGACACAAGTTGTAACTTGTGCGACATTTACAAAAGGGAAGGAAAATCCAAATTAGACTGTCCCTACACTAAACTAAGTGACATCCCTACTTAGCAAGATCTTAACCTAAAAAGGTGTCAGCCGTGGTGACTTCCAAAGAAGATCACTCACTTTCCCTTAGTCTTTGTTGTAAATCTGTGCATCGCAGTTATGCGCTATCTGCCTACCCATCCGCTCTCTTAGGTTCCTCAGGCCATCTGCTCTACCTCCACCCAGGGGTGCTGCCTCTAATACAAAATCACAATTACAGTAGAAACGCCCCTCAGAGACGCCCCTCACGTACACCCCTCACGTGGTGTCGGTTCTGGGTTTTTCCATGCTGATACTCCTCTGGGCTCATTGTTAGCGTTGACCTTGCTTCTCAGGCTCTTCTCCGGCAAGACGGTACCCCCCAGGAAATTCCTGAACCCTCCTCCAGGCCTGTGCCTGTCTCCCAGAACAGAGCTCTATTCATCACTCTCTTGATTGGAACCCCCTTGCACCTGCAAACAAACACCCATGAAGTGGGCCCCAAATTCCGGCCTCCAGCTTATCTCACAAGTCGTAAACCTTCGAGCATGGACCACGATTTATGCTTAACACGACCTGATTCTAACTAGCACATGCAGATCAAAAGAAACGACCTTATCTCTTCAGGCCAACTAGAATTACATGAAACGGGCCTGTGCACACTATGAACCTTTATTTCTCAGCCTAAACAGTATTCTAACTTATTATACACAACTGGTTATAGGGAACACTTCTATAAAACGTATATTTTCAGTTCTATGATCAATAATACTTTGAATTATGACAACAGTAATCCATATCATGTGAAATTGTAAAGGCACGTATTCTTTCTCAGTGAACTGCCATGAGGCCTACACATTTCTACGTTTAGCAGCATTACATTCTCCTCTGCAACAGCCACATAACATGGAATTTAATATCATTCTAACATCTCTAAACACTCCTACATTAGCTTTTCATACTGATATATGCACTCTATATTAATTAAACACTCTTATATGTATGCACTCTATAAATTCGACACTCTTATATGTTCCTTTAACTAGACTGGTGCAACATGCTTGTAAATATGGTGCACCTCTACATTTTACTTGATTTGCGCTCTCTCAAAATCGACTTAATATTGAAGTGGATTAAAATTCAAATGTCTACATTCCTGTTTTGGAGTCGGGAAATATTAATGTCCTTAGATTTCTAGAAGGAGTGCTAAATCTGAAGGAGACACTACTCATGAAGAATATCAACATGAAATAGTTTGGTACAATCCAAATAGGCCTCTGCAGTCATCAGATACACTGTCTGTTCACTTTGAACGATGTCTGATTGAATACTGCATATGCGGAATTCTGAAATGCCCTCCCTAACTTTATGCGGGGACGGCCAGGCAATGAAAGCTTTTATATGCTTTGGTCATATTTTTACCTAAATTTGATAGATCTTCTGCTTTCATTCTATGTTCGCACATGTGTATCTGATGGCATTGTGCCAGCCTCATAATATTTCTTATGAGTGGATGTGTCTTACTCTTAACTTACCTTTGGCATGGGGTTGTTGGAGTTCCCCTGTTGCCAGCAGTTATAACTTCCTGAAGCATTATTTGCTACTCAGGAAGGGAGGGGCAGCCTGCTCCTGGAAATAGTGTCAGGAATGCATAGGTGTTGAAATATGGGTGGCTCCGGCTCCGGATAGCAGTATGGGGGTTGTTCATGCTCAAACCACTTTATTTTCTTTGGGGGTTGAGGGGTTGGGGGTGGGGGGGTGACAGGAGTCAATCCCCTGTCCTGGGCAGCTACGAGCAGCAGCTGGAATTGTTTCTTGCTACTAAATTGGGACACTATATAAGTTTCACAAGCACTGCACATAGCAAATCTTGGACATTATATGATAAAGCTATGTAATGTTAAAAACAGGCACATTTAGCATTCCATTATTCCTGACTAATATTCGCTTACGCCCAGTGCTTCATTTCAGCGAGTAGTTGCTGGTGGGGGCCAGCAGCACTCATTTTTAGTGCCCAGTATTCATTTTTCATGCATGAGACATTTACCAGGAGCAAGAAAAGGTAAACCAAAGCGGAAAGACTGAGGAAGAGAAAGACGTTAAACAGTCTTAAAGGAAGAAAGCAGGACCCTGCAAGAGAGAGACAGAGTTGCAGGGTATGTAGCAATGGATTTAAGATTAGCAGCCGTGGTATTTGTGGGACGGACTAACGGCCGGACTGCAAAGCCAAAGCACCCCTGGCAATTTTGAGAGGACCAGCATTGTGGGATGGGGTGGAGTGCAAGGCTGAAGCACTGCTGCTTTTGTTACTGTGGATATTGCAGCGCCGCTGCAAAACAGGCCCCCAGTAACAAAATAACGGCCCCCACTACTGCAAAACTGGCTCTTACCCTTCCAGCCTCCCGGGGAAACGCCCTCTGCCAGCTACGGCCAGTCCAGCCCTGCCGACATTTAACCGCATCGCTGCGGCGGCTTTTCCAGCTGTGTGCGGCAATTTTGAAATTACCGTGTTACATGATGAGCTCAGCTCGTCATCAGCACACGGCAGTTAAGCTTGATGACGTGCTGAGCTCGTCGTCAGCGTCAAAGTGGTTAATTGCACTATCTGCGGGCTTCAGAGCAGAGCTTTGGGCACCAGCACTCAGACTTTGGGAAGTTAAGCACTGCTTACTCCAGAATTTTTGGGACTGAGTCAAACCTTTTCTTTGAGGAAAGTTTTTGGCTTTGTGAAATAGACCTTGTGTCTTCAGTAGAGTAGAGCCTTAACAGAGAAACTAACAATCAACCTGGAAAGGAGTCCCATGACATAGAAAGCACCAGCATAATGTCAGACCATGTTTCCCTCATGTGTTTTCCTTTTATATATTATTTGAGAGGCTCCCCATTCTCTTTTTTTAACTGTGCTGTGCTCGATGGCAATACTATATTGACTATATTAAATAGGGTTAAGCAGTTAGTATGTCTTGCAAAAAACGCTAATTTGGATTCCTTTTTTCCTTAGTAATATATTGCACATTTTTTAAAGTTTTATTTTTTGTAGTGCAAACCTGGCCAAGGACATTAGACCAGTTTACAATTCAACCAGATTATGTTACACTTTTTTTTCCATTTTTGTAGGGACAGAGAAATTTAGGGGCATATTAACAAGGGCCTTATCTCCCTATCTACAAGGGGATGCTAACATGCATTAGCGCATGTTAGCACCCGTCTTCCCGACGCGTTGCTTTGTATCTCTAATGAGATGCAAAGTGGGAGTCACTGGGTAGTACTGCTTAAAAATTATCGCATTATCGCTGATGTGCACATCGCGATATTTACAAGGAGGCCAACGCATTTTAGCAGACGTTAGTTTTTGCCAAAAACCGCGGTTTTCGTCAAAAAATAACATCTGCTAAAATGCTGACTTAGGTATACTTACCATTGGGGGTGGATTATGCTGATACAACCACAGGGTCGTGTCAGCAAGGTTATCGCTGTTTTCCATGGAACATCGCTGACAAACCAGCGCTGTCCCATGGTAAACATCTCTATAGCTGGAATAATTATCGCCATTACGCTATGCGTTGTTAATATAGCGCTAGCATGGCGATAAGCATCAGCGATAGCCAGCGATAAACATTTTCACGCTTAGGGAGGCCAGCGATAATTATTGCAGCCGCTTGATAAATGCCCCTAAGTGAGTTCCCCAAAATCGCATGATATCGAGCTAAGGGCGGGATTTGAATCTGGTTGTTTTATGTATTTGAATGGAATTTACGTGCAAGGCGATCCTGTTCTGTGAGGTGAACGCCAGGGCCGCGCTGGCCGTAACGGGCACCGGGCAATCCCCTGGTGCACCGCAATGGGTGGGGGGCCGGTTTGGGGCCCCTGGGGGCCCTTTGTTACAGGGCCGTTTTTGCATCATAGCTGCAAAATCGGCCCTGTAACAAAATCGGCCAAAAACTGGCCCTGGCAAAGAGCTCGGCGGCACCCGCAACCGCGGGAGGGGAGGGGGGCTGCCGAGAACTTTGAAAGGGCCGGTTTTGTATCCCAGTCTGGGCCTGGTGATGGCAGCTTTCCTAGAACCTACTAAGTAATATTAAAATGCTAGAAATGGAGGCACAAACGTTTGAGACCTCAGGGGCCTTTTTTTTTTTTTTACTTCATAAGACATTATAAACATGCAAAATAAAGGCGATTGTTGGCACAAGCGTGCACTGAAAGCCTTTAACAAAAAACGATTCCTTTTTCTCATTTACTATCCTTGCAGTGGCGGTATAATGTATGGATCTTGAAAGCAGTGAATTCTATTGCCCACAGTTTTATTTTGAATGCTTCACCCTGTCAAGGTTGGCGGCAGCAATTGATTTAATGAGTCAGCAGCTACATAGGCAAATGTATTTTTTTTTAAAGAACTATTTTTTTGCGTTGCAAGGAAAAGATGAATTTAAATGTAGATTGCTTTTGAAATATTCATTTCCCAGGATACCAAAGGCACACTGTGCTTTTAATGCAGTTCAACACCTTAATTAAGACACTGAAAGCAGACAAGGGATCTGTATTCAGAGATCAAGCAGCGCCGCAGGGAAGCTGATGTGAAAGATCTGATTTCTGAAGGACAGTCTATCTAGAGCCAAGGCACAGGTTGGTGTATGACAACTTCATAATGCCTCAGTGCTGTGGAACGAAAAGCATGTTTTTCATGTTCTAGGTTGGATTTATTGAAAAAGTTACCGAGTTAATACATGCAAATGTATGTGGCTATAATGCTTTTAAAAACTAACACTGCAGGAGATGCTCATAAAAGGATGTACCTCAATGCAGTTAAAAGACATAAGACGCATTCAAAATCACAATATGTAGGATCTTTTTTTAGCATAGCATAATGTGTATTGGTAGAGCGAAACGTTCACCCGAGGTATCTTGGCACTATTGAAACAAAACTGGCGTTTATTGTTACCCCCATCAATGGTACATATTTTTTCAACCTCAGGAGGATGAAAAGCAGAGTAATACTGCCAGTTTATGAACCTGGGATCATGTGTTCAAAGATAGATTCATAGGGCGGATGTATGAGCCACCAAATTCGGGATCCTTTTTAAGAAATATGTCAAACCCATATTTTCTTTTCATAGTTCATGAAAATGATAACATTTCTATAAATTGTGGGTTTTTATCTAAAAGGAGTTCTCATGACATTAGGTTTAGATCATGTAAGCAAAAATATACTCTGGTAAGGTTCATATTTGCCCTATGTTTAATTAGAATCTTCCTGACGTACATTTGATGCAGCTTGCACCCTTTAGCTTTATATGTTTCTCTCCTTTAAACATAAGGTGTTTTTTTTCGAGATTTGACATGTAATGGACCTTAATCCATTTACAGCAAACATATTGTTTTCTACTAATACCGTATACATACAGATAAGAACGTTTAGCCAGCCTCCTTCTGCCATTGGCTTCTTTGACTTATGGCTATGTAGCCATTCGCTTGAGACATTGTCAATCACATCTTAAATCAGCCCACTGGAGTATTTTTCCCTCATGATCTTCGAACCCATCTATTGCCACTGGAATCCAAGAAGGAGTCTTTTACATCTGAAAACACCCTATTATAATTCTTTTTGTAACACTGAGGGAAAAAAAAGTGGTGGAGCATGTCGCGAGCCTTCTGGGCTTAATGACACGCTTCGCTACTCCATAACTGCAAGGCTGCACCATATTTACAAAAAGGACACCTTCCTGTACAAAAACAAACCATGGTATTTTGCCTTTTCCATGTGTGCTGCACAAGGCAGCACACATGGAAAAAGTAAAAATGAGGAGAAATAATGCCTCAGTTGGCCACCTTAAGACCAGGGTTTTCCTGGTCTTAATTTTGGCACTGCCTCCTATGTGTGTCACCCTTGAACATAGGGGGCAGCATCAAATACAATGGATGTTGCAGTGGAATGCCCACCACACACCCACTGCATGCCCCTTTCAAGCTAAACATAGCGTGAAAGGGTTCACACCAGAACATGGGCTTCCGTGGGAATTCTCAAGGGTGTATTATCAAACCCATTATCGCAGATTTAGCTGCAGTTTTCTACCTCTAAAGCGGCGATAATGTTAAGGCCGTTTCTTGATAATATGCCCCTAGAATTCTCCAGGGAGGTTATTAAGGACTGTATTAACCTAGATGGAGCACTTTCCATTCCTTGGCTTTGATTCATAAGGGACAGCTTCTGTAAGCTAGGTTTGGGTCATTACTTTGTGTGTCCGGATAGCATCCATGAAAATGCTAAAAACATCATAAAAGAGGCACACTCTACAGGAGTAAAGACATCCCACGCTAACCATGACGTAAGAGGGCGCCTTTGTTTATCCCCGAATCAACAGCAATTTTATCTAGCTTTTATGACAAATGTACAGAATAGCTTTTCTTTAACTAGATTACGTTTACTTACCTTTTCTTTTTTGGTGGCTTTCCCAAAACAATCGGGGTGGGAGGATAAACTGATACCTTGTCCATGTGATAACGTGGCAGCCCAGAGCACTGTGCAGTTTATGCTATTTTGTTCCCACTATAAGGTACCAAGAGGTTGGTTTTTAGTTCTGATTTTAAAATAAATTAGGCTGTGCTCTTATATAGAAGGGTTTTATTATCTATCCTCTTTGGCCACTTATGATATATGTATTAGGGTTTCTAACTTTATCAAAGTAGCTTTGACATTTAGGAAACGGTATTAGGCCTTTCTAATGAACCCGATTAGTGTACATTTGTAATATATAACCCAAAGTACTGATGTACCTTTATGGAGGGAGCAGTATAATGAAATTATGATGAGTGCCCTGTAACATAGGCTGTAAATTTTATTAGAGGAATATTTTAAGGTCTATATGTCTCCCACCTTTTATATAATGAATTGATGTGTATGCAATGTTTATTTGGCTGCTTTGTGTATAGTTATTTGAAATAATAATCCATTATAACGATTTTATGATGTTTTATGGTCCTTGTTCAAAATCAAATAAGTTTATCTTAATTTAATTGATGAGATTGGTATGAATTGTTTATTTTGCTGCTTTGTATATAGACTTCTGAATGAATCATTTCTTGTGAACGTTTTCATGAACTTTTATGATTTTGGTTTCAAACCGAAAAAAGTTGACTTGACTTCACTTGTTTAAGTCTGTGTTATAAATGGGGGTCTCTAATTGGCAGAGGTAGGTACCTTTGTCCAAGTAGGGAACCTTGCTTCTAGACAGGGTAAGGGGGATGCATACTTTAGATAACCCCTGCTTACCCCCTTGGTAGCTTGGCATGAGCAGACAGGCTTCTCCCAAAGGCAATGTGTAAAGTATGTGTACTCAAAACACACAGTTATACAGTGAAAACACCTCAAATGGACACCACACCAGTTTAGAAAAATAAAGTATCTTTATCTAAACCAAAATGACAAAAATCCAACATACAGGTGGTAATATATGACTTTAGGTTTAACTTTGTGTAGTGTGTTGGTCCACACATTCAGGTAATAATGTAGTTGAGGCTGATGTAGCTGAGTTAAGTAGAAGGTTTATTAAGTCCATAAGTAGATAACAGGAAGTAGAGATCTGGAACAAGCAGCCCTATCAGGAGCAGCCTCCTACCTCCTCAGCCAGTCTCCCAACTGACAACACTCACACCAGGCACCCAAGCATTCCATTCATGTTAATCACACTAACATTCTACCCGGAGCACTCACACTGGCTGAGCAGCTAGATGGAGCAGAGTAAAGGAACAAATGTACAGACCTGAGGATACTACATTATCCTCTTCCTCTCGAAATTAAAAACAAAAGAGAAAATAACAATGAAGAGAAAAACTATACACAGTTTAAATATACAATTGTAGCAATATATCTGTAAACCCAGGGATGAGGGTGACACCACATCGTGAGAGGGAAAACAGACAAACTAGAAAAGAAAGAAGGAAGAAAGAGATAGAAAACACTAACACCTTCCTCCTCCTTTAATAGTGAACAATGCAATGATAAATAGTGAAGGAAAAACTCGCAAACAACAAGTGAGCATGACCTAACATGAAGAAGCAGTCCTCACGAAAGGAGACTGTGGGGAAAAGAAGGAAAAACTCTAAACGCCACCCGTCATCTGAGGGACAATGTGAATATGGGGCAAACCCATAATAAAATTAGTGTAGGTGTAACATGGGACAAAGACCCCAAAATACACGCAGCATGAGATGGTGCAGCGCAATGTGGCGAGCACACACATAAAGTAAATGTGAAGCACAGGGTGACTTACACACACAAGACGACGTAGGAGTACAAGGTGAGGCGCGGGCGGCTTACACACACAAGACAAAGTGAGCTGTGTGACAACTACACACACAAGAGAAAGTGATGCACAGGGCGACTTACACATGACAATAAAAAGTGAGGCGCAGGGCGGCTTACGCACTGGACACGAGATAGTGAAGCGCAGGGTGACTTACACACACAATTGACGAACAACGAAGTGTCCAACAAACATAGAAAGGGATTGTCACCCTGTCAGAACCGGCTGTCTCTAGTTGGCAGAGGTATACACTTCTGACAAATAGGGACACACCTTTTCTAGTCAGGGCAAGGGGATCACACCCTTCAATAACCCCTGCTCACCCCCTTGGTAGCTTGGCAGAGCAGACAGGCTTATCTCAGAGGCTGTGTGTTAAGCAATTATGACCACATACAGTAATAAAGTGAATACACTACAAATGGACACGACACAGTAGTATTATAAAAATAAGTATTTTTATATAAGGCTTAGCACAAGACCAGATAACGACAAAAATGTACACAATCTTAATAAATACTCTGGGAAGGGAAAAAGGATAGTTCAAAGGTAGTTTCTTCTTTAGCACAAAAGTCTTTAGTATCAAAGCAAATCTTCTTCTTGGCAATACAGTTCTTAGCAACAGGGTAACCCACATGGGGGCTACACGACGTCGAGGCAAAGTTAATCCAAAGGTTCGGCGTCGACCGCGAGGAGCGCTACGTCGAGCCCGGAGTCACACGGACCCCCAACAACACAGTACCTTTGGAAAATGAAGCACACGATGATCAGCGGCGTCGAGCAATCCGGCGTCACGTCTTCGGTGTCGATCAAGCCTCAGCAGGCGTTGTTGTCGATGATGCGGTTGCACAGAGTGAGCAGCGCTCACGGCGTCGAGAGGGCACGAGGGCGATGCGATCAGCAGCGGTGCAGACACGAGGTCCCTTGGGGCTGGAGCCGTACTCCCACTCACTGGCGTTGCTGCTGGTGTCGGTCCGGCCCGGCGGCCGGTCGTCGAGGGAGCGGGACACTGGGGCCGTTACCCACTATGTCGAGCTGGATTCGGCGACGTCCGTCGGCGTCGAGGTTGCCGGCTCTTTCAGAGGTGCTGGATTCACAGGTTCCAGCAAATAGCACTTTAGCAGATGAAGTCCTTTAGCCCTGGGACTTCAGCAGGAGACTGGCACTCTTCCAGTCCTTGGAGATTTTCTCAGCAAGCGTGAGAGTACACACACAGTTCCTCTCTCCTGGTTCCTTGGCAAAAATAAAGAAGCACTGCAGGATTCCCCCCAGCAAACAGCACACTGGCAGAAGGGGTAGGTAAGTCCTCAGATCAGCAGGCCTCTTGTCCTTGGTTACAGGGTTCCTTGTCAAAAGTGATCTAAATTCTTGGTTCAGGGGTCCTTCTCTTATACCCCTTTTCGGCTTTGATCCCTTTGTCCATGCAGGGGAATTTCCCAACATCCTGGGTCTGTTGTGGGTGGAGCCAGGCAGTAGCACCTGGCCTATTCATTGAGCAGGGCTGGGTCCTCAGGCGCCCAGCAGGAGGTGGAGCCAGCATTGACACTGGCAGGAGCAGAGCTATCGGCCTCCTGGCAGGAGGTGGGGCTAGGATCGTCCATGGCAGGCACAGAGCCATCAGCCGCTTGGCAGGAGGTGGAGCCAGCATTGTATCAGGCAGGACAGGCTATCAGCAACTACTCTCCCCCTACTCTCAACGCAAATGTCCCACTCATCCCACACTGACTCATCCAGACCTGTGGAGCCACCCAGCTCCTGTCACACACATGCAAGACCAGCAAAAAACCAGAAATGGTTAGACAAGAAAATAGACACTTTCTAAAAGTGCTATTTTCAAACCCAGAGTCCAAAAACCATCCACACCAACGGATGCGTAATTAAACCCAGAGTTCAGGGATACCAAACTCGACATTGCACCATGCTCCCGAGCCAGCTAGGATCATAGCATTAATAATCCCGGCGGCCCATTCTAACTAATGGAGAGCAGGCTACCTTGCAATAGTGAAGAACGAAGATGGCTGTAATTCACTATCAGGACATGCCAACTTGGTCAGGCGTGTCCTACCTTATACTTACAATGCACCCTGCCCATGGGCCTACCATAGGGGTGACTAACATGAAGTCAAGGGAAGGTTTGAGGGGCTGGCAAGTAGGTATACTTGCGCAGCCTGCGTGACAGCACTAGGCTGCACGTGGGTCTCGCAATGACCGACCCGTAGACATTCTTTTACGAGGCCGCTCCTGTGGGTGGCACAACACGTGCTGCAAGCCCACGAGCGGCATTTGTATTTACAAGCCCCGGCACTCCTGGTGCACTAGACTAGGGACTGACAGTAAACCAAATAAGCCAAACATGGATACAATAGATACATCAATTTAACATAGGGAGCACTTGCGCTGTGGCACTGATCAGCAGTGGCACGGCGCCCAAAGCATATACCAGCAAAACATCGTAAAACAATGGAGACAAAACAGAAAAAATGGAGGAGAGACTCAAGCCAATGATGTCAGGTCTAACACGTGTCCCCTCCAGCTGAAATGTGGGGAGAACTACCCTTGACCTAGGGAGTCCTCATCACTAAGGCGGAAAAATCTGGACAGACCATCAGCATTGGCGTGATCGGTACCAGAGCGGTGTTCCACCGTAAAGTCCATCCCCTGTAGGGAAATGGACCACCTCAACAGTTTCGGATTCTCGCCCCTCATCTGCATCAACCATCTGAGGGGCCTGTGGTCTGTCTGAACCCGGAAGTGAGTCCCAAACAGGTAGGGTCTTAGCATCTTCAGCGCCCAGACCACAGCAAATGCTTCTCTCTCTATCGCACTCCACCTCGTTTCCCTGGGAAGTAACCTCCTACTGATGAAGGCTACAGGCAAGTCTCTGCCCTCTTCATTCACCTGAGCTAGAACAGCCCCCACGCCATGCTCTGAAGCGTCCGTCTGGACAAGAAATTCTTTCGAGAAGTCGGGTGCCTGGAGTATAGGTGCTGTGCACATTGCAGTTTTCAGGGTGTCGAAGGCCGTTTGACAGGCATCAGTCCAGATCACGTTTCGTGGCTGCTTCCTGGAAATCAGCGAAGTCAAGGGGTGCACAATGTTGCCGTAATAATTGACAAACCTCCTGTAATAACCCGTGAGTCCTAAGAAGGCTCTCACCTGAGTTTGGGTTTTGGGCGGCGCCCAAGCCAGGATGGTATCAATCTTGGGTTGCAGGGGGGCAACCTTGCCGCTCCCTACTTGGTGCCCCAAGTACACCACCGAACCCTGCCCAATCTGGCACTTACTGGCTTTGATTGTGAGGCCTGCTCCACGCAGGGCCAACAACACTTCCTGGAGGTGGCGCAAGTGTTCCTACCAGCTGGCGCTGAACACTGCGATGTCGTCCAGGTAGGCGGCACTGAAATCCTCCAGTCCAGCCAAGACCTGGTTGACCAACCTCTGGAAGGTGGCAGGGGCATTCTTCATCCCAAAGGGCATCACCCGGAACTGGTATAGCCCATCTGGTGTGGAGAATGCGGACCTCTCCTTTGCCCCATCAGTCAAGGCGATCTGCCAGTACCCAGACGTTAGATCAAACGTACTAAGGTACCGGGCAGCCCCCAACCGATCTATGAGCTCATCAGCTCTGGGGATGGGGTGCGCGTCAGTCTTCGTGACCGAATTGAGTCCTCGGTAATCCACGCAGAACCGGAGTTCTGGTGAAGCACCAGGTGCTGCAGCCTTCGGGACCAAGACCACTGGGCTGGCCCAAGGACTGCTAGAGGACTCAACCACCCCTAACGCAAACATTTTGGAGACCTCCTCCTTAATGTATGCTCTAACCTTGTCAGTCACCCTGTAAGCCTTGTGCTTCACAGGAGGGCTGTCTCCGGTGTCAACGTCATGGACACACCAATGAGTGACACCCGGAACCAAGGAAAACAGATCCGGGAATTGTCCCAACAGGTGGCGACAATCCTGTTTCTGCTCAAGGGTCAGTGTGTCAGAGAGGACCACACCATCCACTGACCCGTCTTGCTCTCTAGCACACAGGAGGTCAGGAAGAGGCTCACTCTCCTCCTCCATTCCCGCATCTGTAGCTAGGAGCATGCCCACTTCGGACCTCTCTAAGTGGGGCTTCAAACGGTTGACATGCAGGACCCGCAAGGGGTTCCTGGGAGATTTAAAGTCCACCAAGTAGGTGACATCGCTCTTCTTCTCCACAACCTTAAATGGTCCAGTCCACCTGTCCTTGAGTGCACAAGGTTCCACAGGGGACATGACCCACACTTCTTGACCAGGCTGAAGCTCTACCAGAGTGGCATTCCGGTCATACCAACGCTTCATCTCCTCCTGGCTGGCCTCCAGATTTGCCTGAGCAAGTTCTCTGAAGCGCCGAGTCTGGTCCGAAAGGCCAGCATGTAGCTGTATACATCCTGGGGAGGTTTCCTGGGAGATTGCTCCCAGCCTTCCTTGACCAGACTCAAAGGCCCTTTTACCGGGTGACCGTACAAAAGCTCAAAGGGGCTGAACCCTAGAGACTTCTGCGGCACCTCACGGTAAGCAAACAACAGGCATGGCAAAAGGACGTCCCATTTCCGCCTCATTGGTTCTTCAAGACCCATGATCATGCCTTTAAGGGTCCGGTTGAATCTCTCAACCAACCCATTTCCTTGAGGGTGGTACGGAGTGGTGAACTTGTAGGTTACCCCACACTCCTTCCACAGAGACTTCATATAGTTCGAAATGAAGTTGGTGCCCCGGTATGACACCACCTCTCTGGGGAACCCCATCCGGGAGAAAACACCCATCAGTGCCCGTCCCACCACGGGGGCCGTCACTGTTCGGAGAGGGATGGCTTCCGGGTACCGTGTGGCATGGTCCACCAAGACCAGGATAAACCTGTTGCCCAGGGCTGTCTTGGGGTCCAGGGGCCCAACAATGTCAATACCCACCCGGTCAAAGGGGGTACTGACCACTGGAAAAGGTTGGAGGGGAGCCTTCTGCTTCCTTCCGCTTTTTCCACTTGCCTGGCAAGTGTGACAAGTCTTGCAATGGGTGTCTACATCCCTTCGCATCTGAGGCCAATAAAAATGGGTGACAAGCCTGTCATAGGTCTTGTCCTGCCCCAGATGTCCAGCTAACGGAACGTCGTGAGCCAACCCCAGTAGGAAGGCTCTGAAGCGCTGGGGTACCACCAGCACACGGGCTGACCCAGGCTCAGCAGCCTTAGGCTCGCTATACAGGAGGTCGTTCTCCCAGTACACAAAATGTGACCCTGACTGATCACCTGAGGATTGGGCTGAGGCCTGCTGCCTCATGCCCACAAGAGAAGGGCACACCTTCTGTTCCGCACAGAATTCCTCCCTGGAGGGACCACCATCCTGCTGTCAGCTCGGGCAGGTCTCCCAGTTCGGCAATTTGTTCCCCGGTGGGTTCCAGGGCATCCCCCTCAGGGTCTACCTCCTCCTGGACCACGGGAACTACGGGGGCCGGTTTCCCGCGCCTCCTGCCTCTTCTCTTCACAGCTGGGTCCTGGGCCGTACTTTCAGGCTCCGGGACCCCATCAACACCCTTACTCGCTGTCATCGATCGAGTGGTTGCACACACCCACTCTGGCACACCCAACATTTTCAAGTGCGCCTCTCTCTCCACCTTAGCCCAAGGGGAGTCTTCTAAATCATTGCCCAGGAGACAATCGACAGGCATGGCGGGCCTCGCAGCAACCTGAAGAGTACCTGAAACTCCCCCCCATTCAAAGGAAACCTGAGCTACCTCACACTCTTTCTGGGAGTTGTCGGCAGCTATCACGGTTTAGAATGCGTGGGGAACCACCTGTTCCCTGGACACCAAGTGACACTTGACAGCTGTCACACTCGCTCCGGTGTCTCTGAGGGCTTCCACTCTATGGCCATTAATGGTCACCCACTACCTATATTTACTAGTGTTACTAGGCAGAGGGGGTGGAGGGACCATTTGCATGTCTCCTAGCGAGACCAGGGACATCTCTGCGGGACCCCTCCCACCATGGGCAACCATCTCCTCCCCTCCCAGGGCTACACTCGCCAACTGACGGGGGGTGCACGCGGTGGTGCATTCGAATCCTTTTTGGGACACTGGGGGTCGTAAAACCGGTGTCCCACCTGCCCACAACCGTATCAGGTTAGGGGGCCCCTATGAACAGGTTTACCCGTTGGGGCCCCTGGCTTCTTCTCAGGGGGAGGCTGGGAACCTTTCCCTTGGTTCCCTTGGGGATTACTTTGGGGCCCTTTCTGGGACTCCTTCTGTTTACCCTTGTCCCCCCCACTCTTCTGCTGGGGACCCTGCCCACCTTTGGCTGAGTCTCCCACTGGACCCTTGTGGACCCTGGTACTGACCCAGCGGTCCGCCTCCTCAGCAAGTTTTCTAGGGTTAGATATCTTGCTATCAATCAGGTGCTGGCGCAGCTCTGGAAAATAGTTATTAGACAAATGCTCCCAAGCAAACAAATCATAAAGAGCTTCATAACTTTCCACTTTGCTGCCCTTTACCCAACCATCCATGGCTCTGCAAAAATAAGACACATATTCAACCCACGTCGTACCAGGCAACTTCTTATATTCTCTAAAAGCTTGTCTGTACTTCTCGGGGGTTAGGCCATACCGCAACATTAAAGCATCTTTCATATGAGCATACAACATCCTATCTTCAACAGGCATGTCTAACAGGGTATCTCTTCCCTCATTTACAAAGCGGCCCCACAACCCCGCTCCCCAATTCTTCTCAGGGACCTGGTGGGCCAACAATGCTAACTCATATGCTTTAAACCACTGACCAATATCTTCGTTCCTATGATAATCTTTTATCACATCTTTGGGAAAGTAAAACTTACTTTCTGCAGGCCCAGATGGGATGCTGCCACCAGAGGGATTCAACTCTAACTTCTTAGCTTGGATGTCCAACTCCCTCAACTTGGTATCACGCTCCAAAGCTAACTTCTCTCTTTCAAAATCTAACCTTTTGGTCTCCAAATCAGCTTCTCTTCTACCTCTTGCATTTTCTAACTCCAACTGCCCATTTATCTTTAGCCTTGCCATTTCCATGTTGTATGCTCGCTCCTTCGCCCTTTCTTCTCGTTCTTCAGGGGAAAGACCTTTGGAGGAAACACTGCTTCCGGGAGAGGACTTGGGCCCATTTGCTGGCGCCTCCTCATCCCCTTCCACTGGCGGTACCACCACCGGATCAGTGGGATCTCTGGCCTCTAACCAGGCCTGCAATGCTTTGAGATAGGTTTCCTTAGCCTTGAGACCTTTGGTAGGAACTTTAAACTTCTTGCAAAAGCATTTCAACTCCTCCAATCTGTAGTCGTTTAACTTCGCTCTGTCGAATTCCTCCTCAACAACAACAGGGGTAGTGACTCCGGTGTCACTCATGGTCAAAACTGGCAGTGTTCAAAAAATCAAGCTTCAGAAAAGCGGAGAACCAAAAATAGGATCCTTCCCAATTAGATTGTGACTGCGCTACGGTCTGCTTTCACTATGTAGCACACACTAATCACTGCACATGGGTCATAAATGCAAGGTCCAAATCCTCACCGCTGCATCCAATGTTAGAACCGGCTGTCTCTAGTTGGCAGAGGTATACACTTCTGACAAATAGGGACACACCTTTTCTAGTCAGGGCAAGGGGATCACACCCTTCGATAACCCCTGCTCACCCCCTTGGTAGCTTGGCAGAGCAGACAGGCTTATCTCAGAGGCTGTGTGTTAAGCAATTATGACCACATACAGTAATAAAGTGAATACACTACAAATGGACACGACACAGTAGTATTATAAAAATAAGTATTTTTATATAAGGCTTAGCACAAGACCAGATAACGACAAAAATGTACACAATCTTAATAAATACTCTGGGAAGGGAAAAAGGATAGTTCAAAGGTAGTTTCTTCTTTAGCACAAAAGTCTTTAGTATCAAAGCAAATCTTCTTCTTGGCAATACAGTTCTTAGCAACAGGGTAACCCACGCGGGGGCTACAAGACGTCGAGGCAAAGTTAATCCAAAGGTTCGGCGTCGACCGCGAGGAGCGCTACGTCGAGCCCGGAGTCACACGGACCCCCAACAACACAGTACCTTTGGAAAATGAAGCACACGATGATCAGGAGCGTCGAGCAATCCGGCATCGCGTCTTCGGTGTCGATCAGGCCTCAGCAGGCGTCGTTGTCGATGATGCGGTTGCACAGAGTGAGCAGCGCTCACGGCATCGAGAGGGCACGAGGGCGATGCGATCAGCAGCGGTGCAGACACGAGGTCCCTTGGAGCTGGAGCCGTACTCCCACTCACTGGCGTTGCTGCTGGCGTCGGTCGGGCCTGGCGGCCGGTCGTCGAGGGAGCGGGACACTGGGGCCGTTACCCACTATGTCGAGCTGGATTCGGCGACGTCCGTCGGCGTCGAGGTTGCCGGCTCTTTCAGAGGTGCTGGATTCACAGGTTCCAGCAAATAGCACTTTAGCAGATGAAGTCCTTTAGCCCTCGGACTTCAGCAGGAGACTGGCACTCTTCCAGTCCTTGGAGATTTTCTTAGCAAGCGTGAGAGTACACACACAGTTCCTCTCTCCTGGTTCCTTGGCAAAAATAAAGAAGCACTGCAGGATTCCCCCCAGCAAACAGCACACTGGCAGAAGGGGTAGGCAAGTCCTCAGATCAGCAGGCCTCTTGTCCTTGGTTACAGGGTTCCTTGTTAGAAGTGATCTAAATTCTTGGTTCAGGGGTCCTTCTCTTATACCCCTTTTCGGCTTTGATCCCTTTGTCCATGCAGGGGAATTTCCCAACATCCTGGGTCTGTTGTGGGTGGAGCCAGGCAGTAGCACCTGGCCTATTCACTGAGCAGGGCTGGGTCCTCAGACACCCAGCAGGAGGTGGAGCCAGCATTGACACTGGCAGGAGCAGAGCTATCGGCCTCCTGGCAGGAGGTGGGGCTAGGATCGTCCATGGCAGGCACAGAGCCATCAGCCGCTTGGCAGGAGGTGGAGCCAGCATTGTATCAGGCAGGGCAGGCTATCAGCAATCTCCCCCTACTCTCAACGCAAATGTCCCACTCATCCCACACTGACTCATCCAGACCTGTGGAGCCACCCAGCTCCTGTCACACACACGCAAGACCAGCAGAATACAGAAATGGTTAGACAAGAAAATAGACACTTTCTAAAAGTGCTATTTTCAAACCCAGAGTCCAAAAACCATCCACACCAACGGATGCGTAATTAAACCCCGAGTTCAGGGATACCAAACTCGACATTGCACCATGCTCCCCGAGCCAGCTAGGATCATAGCATTAATAATCCCGGCGGCCCATTCTAACTAATGGAGAGCAGGCTACCTTGCAATAGTGAAGAACGAAGATGGCTGTAATTCACTATCAGGACATGCCAACTTGGTCAGGCGTGTCCTACCTTATACTTACAATGCACCCTGCCCGTGGACCTACCATAGGGGTGACTAACATGAAGTCAAGGGAAGGTTTGAGGGGCTGGCAAGTAGGTATACTTGCGCAGCCTGCGTGACAGCACTAGGCTGCACGTGGGTCTCGCAATGACCGACCCGTAGACATTCTTTTACGAGGCCGCTCCTGTGGGTGGCACAACACGTGCTGCAAGCCCACGAGCGGCATTTGTATTTACAAGCCCCGGCACTCCTGGTGCACTAGACTAGGGACTGACAGTAAACCAAATAAGCCAAACATGGATGCAATAGATACATCAATTTAACATAGGGAGCACTTGCGCTGTGGCACTGATCAGCAGTGGCACAGCGCCCAAAGCATATACCAGCAAAACATCGTAAAACAGTGGAGGCAAAACAGAAAAAATGGAGGAGAGACTCAAGCCAATGATGTCAGGTCTAACACACCCCATAACCCAAGAATGAGGGTAACAGCAGAAATGCATTGAAAAAAGACCTAGAAAGGAGATTGTCACCCCATAACCCAAGAATGAGGGTAAACATTATAAATGCAAAAAAGTGACCTTGAAATGGGGCTTACACTCATCCCAAACTTGACATGGGGAAACCCATTGACCCAAATATGTAAGAGTGGAGATGGGACCTAAAACCCACTCCCATCCCTAGGCAGGGATACAAAATCTTAAACGAGAGGACATGGGACTGGGAACCCACTCCCATCCCTAGGCAGGGATACAAAATCTGAAACGAGGGGACATGAGACTGAGAACCCACTCCCATCCCTTAAACAGGGATACATGAACTATAATGAAAATATGCATGAAACACATCACTGTAGTACAGTCATGAGGGTGAGCGAACCCAACACAAAAAAATATGATACCAGCGTAAATATGACATGTCCGAGACAACACATTCATATCTAAATGATTGAAACCATAACCATTAGGTAAATACATTAAGACCAAAAACATGCATGTTAATTAACCATAGCCATAGGTGTGCCTGTCACCAGGATGAATAGACAGGCCTGTGAAATTTCTTTTTTTTTTGTATTGATTTTATTTCAGCAATCAGTTGTAAATTGAACAAACGAAATACAGAGAGAGCAAAAGCTAAAAATCATATATGCCGAGCTACCAAACTAAAACATACAGTACCATAAATAATACCGGATAAAACAATCATATATGAGAGGTACAGTGAAATCAAAGCAAAATCATATCCATTTTGATGTAAAAGCCCAAACATTTTGCCCAAATATTTTCTTTTTTTGCCCTTTAGATCTATAAATCACCATTTCTAATTGGTATATGGATAACAATTTCGATTGCCAGTGATTAAACACTGGTGGCTCAGGATCTAACCAGCAAGAAGTAATACAGAAACGATAAATTGACATACAAATGAACAAAAAAACTTCTTCAGCTGCTGAACTTTTTCCAATTTGATTCGCTTGGAGACCAAAAATAATCATTTCAGCAGTCAATTGAATATCAATCCCCAAACTAGTATCTAAAAATAGTTCAACATCCATAATAAATTGAGAAAGTTTTGGACAACTAAAAACATGTGTATAGAATCAGCAGCTACATAACCACATCCATTACATTTATCACCGTTTCCAACTTTTCATTTTGCTAACTTGGCGGGTGAATAATATAGATCAAAAATAGCCATAAAATGTTGGCTTTGCAGTGAGCCATTGAATAACATTTTAATTGATAACCCGATTGCTCTGGATATATCTACATTATCTAATTCAAGTTTCCTCTTCCATTTGCTCTCAAACAAAAACAGATCATCTTCAAATTGACTTATCATTTGATATACTATACCAATTTTATTAACCCTTCTAACAGTTTCCAGGATATCAATTTTCCTCATTGATGAATGATCAGAGAGACCCTTAGATTCCAAAAAACTTTGGATTAGGAGATATTTAGAAAAATCATTTTCAGGTAAATTATATGTCTGTTGTAGAAAGGAAAATGGAGCAATTTGAATTCCTTGATACAAGTCTCCTAATAACCGAATCCCAACTGAATGCCATCTACTTATCACTTGGTCCTTGAAAATCCCAGGTAACATACGATTATTCAAAACCGGAGAATAATAATATAAATTACTACACCGAAGAATTTTTTTTTAATCTGCCTCCAAATTGCCGAAGCAGTTATCATAATTTTGAACTTCGTCTTTTTATAGTAGCTTGGCTCCAATATTCTTACCAAGCATTGACGAGCTTCCTCTCCTAATAGCATTTCGTAAATCGACGGACTGATCGGTTCTTCCAGGCTAATATCTGGTAAGATTAGTATGCCTATATGTCTAAGTAAAATGGCCCAATAATATAACTGAAAATTGGGAATCCCCCAACCACCCTTTAATCTTAGGAGAGTACACCATTTCAGAGCCCTTCTGGACCGATGGTATCCCAAGAGGAACCTGGCGGACATTCTGTCAATTTTGGAAAAATAAAAAGATGAGAATAAAAGGGGTATAGTACGGAATTAGTACACAAATTTGGGAAAAATCATCATTTTTATTATACTGGTACAGCCATATAATGAAAAGTGTAAATTGTTTAACTTTCCAGAGTTCTATTTGCCGATTTTAACACAGGCTCTATATTGAGACGCACTATGTCGTCTACTTTAGGAGATATTATAATCCCGAGATAAAGTGCCTCTGGAGCAAAAGCTATGTTATTGGGCCGGCCCTTTTCTGAATGGATCAGCTGGTTTTTGAAATATTAAACTTGTATCCTGAGAGTCCTCCAAATTCATTCGCTAAATCAATTATTTTAGGTAATGCCCTCCCAATGTTCGAGGTGATGATGGCAACGTCATCAGCATACGCAAATACTTTAAAATTATTTTGTAAGATAGTGACCGGAACAATATCAACCTCTTTTTCTAGTTTATAAAGATAGGGTTCGATATACAAGGCGAACAATAAGGAGGAACAGGGACAGCCTTGCCTTGTTCCCCATGTTTCGGATAGTGTATCTGTTATCCGAATGGCAGCCTTCGGGTGATGATATAATGCTTTTATTGCATTAATATATTCCTTAGGAAACTTCTTCCAGACCCTTACGGACCACAAGAACCCCTAGGCGACCCTGTCGAATGCATTTTCAGCATCCAACAGGGCCTCCGCAACCTGGGATTCCGTGGCCTGCGTCCAGTCCAGAAGCGTTATGATTTTTTTCACATGGTCTGTGGAATCTCTATTCGAGATAAATCCATGTTGTCTCACTGAAACAAGAATCGGCATGAAATCATTCAATTTATTAGCAAGGATTTAAGAGAAGATCTTGCTGTCAGAAGTAATGAGAGAAATCGGTATATATGACCCTAGCTCATCATCAGCCTTTCCCTTCTTTTTGAAAATAATTATAGTGGCTAGTGACCATGAATCAGGGGGGTTACCAAAAAAACCTTGTTGGAATACCTTCAGCATTTCAGGCTTAAGAAGATTCCAGAACACACAATAAAATTCTAAAGGTATAGGGGTCCATTAGGATGGCGGGCGGAAACAGTCCGCCCGCCACCCTAACGGAGATCGGGACCGCCCGCCTAAAGGGTGGGGGTCCCGACATTGGCATTAGGATGCGCCCGCCACTGTGGCGGGCGCATTCCTCAAAGTAACATTGTGGCGGGCAGTGCTCACTGCACCGCCCGCCACAATGTTAAAAACAAATGCACGCATTTGCATACTCGAAGCGGCAGGCACCGCGCGGTGCCTGCCGCTGCGATTATGCAAATGCAGGGGGGTACCACAGGTACCCCCATGTGCCACCCCCCTTTGCCCGTCACTCTGGGGGCCCACAGGGGCCCCCCAGAGTGAACACCGCATGCCTTTCCGTGGCGGCATTGCCACCACGGAAAGGCATTGAGAAATGCCTATTCTAATATGGCTGGCGGTGTCTGATAGACACCGCCACCATGTTATCCCTTTTCCGCCCCGGCCGCTCTGCGACCGGGGCGGAAAACAGGCGGGCGGTCTTTCCGACCGCTGCGGTCCCCTCCGCCATCGTAATATGGCGGGGGCGGAATGCAGGGAAGGATGTCGGGCGGATTGCCTCCGGCAGGGTGGCGGTGGCCACCGCTACCCTGGCGGAGGCAATCCGCCCGACATCCTAATGGGCCCCTTACTGTCTGGACCCATTGCATTCCCAGCGGCCAAGCCCAAAATTGCTATCTCAATTTCCTCCCATGTAATAGAGCCCAACAGTATATTTCTCTGCTCTTCTGACAATCGAACATTATCTATACTTTCGAGATATTGTGATGTCTTTATTCCGAAATCTACAGCTTCATCCGGCTCACAATATAATGACTGATAAAACTCACTAAATGCTTTTAGTCTATCCCCTTTGGAAGTCTTAGTGACCCCATTTATATCTCAAATTTTAAAAATTTCACTATATGCTGCTTTTTGCCTTAATCTTTGGGCTAACACTCTACCCGTTTGTTCGCTTAATTCATAGCTTTCAGCCTTATATTGTCTAAACTTACAAGCAACATGATACGCTATATGGGAGTATACTACACTAGGTTTAATAGATAGATCTATTTGTGCTTCTTCGATATGCCAAATAGATTTAATATTTTCTGCTAGCTTTATCTCGGCCTTCAAAACAGTATCGCAATCCCTTTTAAACTTATTTTGGTTGTTTTTTCGCGGAAAATCTGAGTATTTAAGAGTTTCTCCTCTGACAATAGATTTAAAAGTGTCCCAAACAATTGGTACGGAGGCAGTGTTATTATTGATCTGAAAAAACTCTTGGATAATTTTAGTCATATACTGCCGATAGTCATCCTCAAATAATAAATTCCTTTGAAATGACCATTTCATTTTAGTACCTTCTGTGATATAAGGAAATCGTATAGCTAGTAACAACGGATTATGATCTGACAACAATTTGGGTAGAATTTGAAAATCTCTATTTTGTCAATAAAATATTGGGAGACAAAAAAATTATGAAGATGAACAAATTTCCGATGGGGAGCAGAAAAAAAACGATATCCAGGATCAGTAGAACATAAAGTATTCCAGACATCCAAAAGCCCATTATCTATTACTAAATTACGGAGAGCTTTATAAATCAGGGGTTTAAGCCCCAGATATTCCTTGCTTTGCCTGATATCAAACCCAGCTTCAATATGGATATTAAAATCCCCGCAGAGGATAATAGGCTGACTCCACAGAGCGAGCTCTAAATTCAAAAAGTTCAACAGCTCAGAGTCGTCTAAATTGGGGCCGGATATTGTACAAATCGTGAATTGTTTTTGAAGAATCTGAAGTTCTGTAAATCCCCATCTCCCCCATTTATCTGCGGAGGTTTTAGTACATTCTCCTAAGCCTCGCCGCATAAAAATAGCAACACCCCTCTTAATCCCTGTTTGTTTGGAGCATATTAGTAAATCTAACCCCAAGTTTTTTAGCCATTCCCTTTTTTCCCAGGCGACATGTGTTTCCTGTAGACAAAGGATGTCTATTTGTAGGAGTTGTATCATTTTGACAAGAATACTTCTTCTTTTGCATCATTAAGGCCGTTAACATTCAACGTACAAACCTTCAGTTTCCTATCCATCTTGTAAATCAAAACTAAACAAAAATAACATTTCAATTTTCATTTTCATACCGTATCTGATAAAAAGTCTCAAAATCCTAGACAATTTAAGGCCGAACCCCACAAGCCTATGCTCAATAACAACTGTTGCTGATTTACAACCTCCCCACCACCACCAACTCCACCATGACCCCCCTCCACCATGCCCCTACCCCCTCTCCTTCCCCTCCCTCCTCCCCCCTCCCCAACCCACCTTATGAGGCACAGGGACTGAGAGTCCCTGGGAACACAGAGTGCCCTTCCCCCCACTCCTTTCCAAGGTCAGAAAAGAAAGATATCAATAGCAATCACCCGCCTTAACCACACCATCACTGATAAACTGAAAATACTACGAAGTATTACATATGAAGTAATATAATGCAAAAATATTCGCAAAAAAAAGAATTCACAAGAAAAAAGCAACATCTTTCATATTACTTTTTTTTTCACAGTGAGGTTAGGTATTCTTTTGCCGCGATTTCAGACAGAAAAAATGTCGTTTGACCCCTCACAACAACTTTTAATTTAGCAGGGTTTTGCAGATAAACTACTGTGCCTTTTTCTTGAAATCCAGCGATTAGCTGCCTTAAATGCCATTGTTTGGATACCGTTGCCTGGCAAAAATCAGGTCTGACAAAAAAATTACAGCCCTTGGCAGTTCTCTTCTTATCTGGTCTAGCCAGATAAAAGATGGCCTCTCTGGCCAAAAAATTGTTAAGTCTAACTAATATCGCTCTTGGATAATCACCTTCTTTTTGCCCAGCTTTATTCATTGAAAATGGAAAGCGATGCGCTCGCTCAATTACTACAGCCCAGTCCCATGATGTAAGTTTTGGGAATGCCTCGGAGAACAGTTCACAGACAAATTTTCGTACATCGGACCCCCCTAGATTTTCCGGGATCCCCAAAACCCGAAGATTGTTCCTCCGAGATTGATTTTCTAACTCGACAAGCTTGAGACTGATATCATCCCGTTGCGCTTTATCAGCCGAAAGTTCCAACTTTTGTGCAGCTACTTCGTCCTCCAGTGTAGATATTCTTGTCTCAGCCTCAGAAACTCTTATGGAAATGTCAGTGCATATTTTCGTGATACGCCTAACACCGGTTGTACACATTCTCCTGAAGGAGTAGACAGTAAGGGATCACCAATATCACTAGGTTTATTTCTGACACCCTGTGACTTTCTGACTCTATGGGGCTCATTAGGATGGCGGACGGACAACCCTAATGGAGAATGGGACTGCCCGCCATAAGTGCGGGGGTCCCGTAGGGGGAATTAGGATGTGCCCGCCACAGTGGCGGGCACATCCTGTATTTTCAGTATTGTGGCGGGCGGTGCTCTCTGCACCGCCCGCCACAATACTGAAAATCCCATGCAGCATTTACATTACCAAAGCGGCAGGCACAGCGCGGTGCCTGCCGCTTTGATTATGCAAATGTGGGAGGGTACCACAGGTACCCCCCGATGTGCATCCCCCATTCTACTTCACTCTGGGGTGCCGCAGGGGGCCCCCAGAGTGAAGACTGCCTTCCTTTCCATTGCCGCCACGGAAAGGCATGACTTAGAGCCCATTTTAATCTGGCTGGCGGTGTCTAACAGACACCGCCACCATATTATCCATTTTTCGCCCCGGCCGCAAGGCGACCGGGGCGGAAAACAGGCGGGCAGTGTTTTTCACCGCCGCGGTCCCCCCCGCCATCCTAATATGGCGGGGGGAATTGGGCAGTGGATATTGGGCGGATTGCCTCCGCCATGCCGGCGGTGGCTACCGCCAGCCTGGCGGAGACAATCCGCCCGACATCCTAATGACCCCCTATGTTTCTTGACCGTAATAACAGACCCTGGAGAAATCTCACTGAGCCTTGACCCCTCGTCCATACTACTATCCCCTGGATAGTCAGCCCAGTCTCTATCAATACTTTTCATCTGATGTAAGGTCAGACATTGAAAAAAAATTATCGGTGATTTCTTGTGAGCCAGTTAGGTATTGATTAGAAAATTCATTTGCCTCCATCGCAGATATCACTCCAGATGTAACAAGCATTTCACCCGAGCTTCCTTCAGTTGCTGTTACTCCAGAGACTACAGTTCCCATAATGCCTCTTACTGCATTTTGCTTATTTTGCTCATTTTCACATACTGTCTCAGGTGCAGCTTCAAACTCAGGTTCAGACGTTTGTACTGTTTCAGACATTTCAAACAGGTTTATCAGACCTTCTTGAAGAGATTTCTCCTGGATGATGGTAGTCACAGTGCTGTTATCGTTGCCATACATAACTAAATCCGGGTCTGCCACTGAAGCAGCAATCTCAGCGCGCTGAGACTGTCCATTTCTAATTATCTGCTTTTCGAACAGAGCAGGTACAGTTTGTTTTTGTTGGTACACTCAGCACCTCTTTTATGACTAGATGTCTGCTGCATTGAAGCTGACTCACCAGCTGATTGAGTGTCCACGGAGCACGCAACATCAGCCTCAGTACCCGCTTTAGCCATCACTGAGGTCTTCGTTTTCACGCTTCTAGTTACAGGCCGCTTCAAAGAGTTCGGAGGCTTTGGAAGCATATTGCACCAGCAGTCCGAAGTTACCTCTCGTAAAGGTCTGTGCCGGGGAGCAAAACAGCGCCAAGCCCGTGCCTGCAGCGATCCGTGCAGTATGCCTGGAAGTAACAGCAACAAACACACCATAAGGAGGGGAAGACGCCAGCACCGGGAAAGTCGTATTCACTCGGCACAGCCCAGCGATTTACTGGCTGTATTCTTTCTGCAAAAGCAGAAAGTAAGGGTCATTCGCAACCGTAAACTGTAGTACAAGGTAAGCGGTAATTCATTTCCTTCCTTTCTGACCCGGAGTGGAGGAGCCGGCAACTCACACCGCCGACACAGCGGCTACCATCTTGCCTCGCTCTTGCCCCTGCCTGTGAAATTTCTTGATGACAATCCAGAAGAAAAAACTCCACCAAGATTCAATGCTAACTGAAGAACATACGTGCTTGAAAGTAACAAAGGACTTGGCAGCATAACAAAGTACTTTGCAGCAGGCATAATGTCAATCGAAAATGGAGTTGAAAAGTGGCACGAAGGAAATAACTCACCAGAACAAATTATAGCCACAGTCACAGTCCGATGTAGAATGTACTGTAACATGAAAAGTATACTTTTCCCAAATGTTGAAAGCGTTGACACTAAGGCTGTTGTCGAGTGTCCAGTGAACTCAGCTGAATGATGACGGAAAAGGCGGAAAATCGTGGCAAAATGAAGGCTACTTCAATGTTGACAAGGAAAATTCTCTTGTTGTGACGCTGCAGAGGTGGACTCAGCCATATAGTATAAACTTTATTGACAAAGTTTGGCAAGATATCGGGAAACACTCACAACTTCCATTGTCAAGCAATGTAGAAAGCCTTCATACGCCAACTACAAGATGGTGGGACACACAGGAGACGCATGCCGGGTGGCTCACGGAGCCCTCCTGCTTCAAAACAACCATATGCAGCATCAAACAGCAGAAACGCTGAAGACGTCATAGAAGCTTGAAGAGAGGCTCCGCGAGGCATCAATCGAGGTAAGCACTAGCCAATTTAGAATTTTTAAATGCTGCAACTGTCTTGTCAAACTGACCCCGAAACCAACTTCAAAACAATAATGAATATCTTTAAATCTCACTATGGTTACAGTGCAGATGACCTTTTCATCTGGGAGAGACTGTGGGGACTGAACCGTAACAACCGTGAAAGCTCCAGTAGAAAAACCAAGTAGGCAGTGTCACAATTGATTCTCACATTGGTTTAGTGCTAGCACAAAGGAGCATATGAATTATTTTGAAATCCAACATCTTATTTAGAGCAGAGTTAATAAACATCACAGTTGTTTCAAAAACACATGCAGTCACCAATTACCTTGGTTTAAAAGGCACAGTCTCCATTTGCAGTTTCATCCTTGAAGTTGCTTCTTGCACTGTGTATCTTTTTTGATAAGTTGGTTCTTCTGACAAACGTAGACAGCTTTGATGTTGAATTTCTGGTTGTTGAAGACACTGAGATGGCATTGCAGCACGCCTAGGCTTGGGCTGTCCGGTGTAGTAGACACTAGTGGGGCTACAGCGGGTGCTTGTCGAGGTTCCTTACTCTTGATATACTTGTTGCTTGTTCCATAAAGTTACTGGATAGTCCCAACTCCAGTTGGATCTCACGTTGAAGTCAGGTAAGTCTCCTCAAGATAATCGCCCAAAATATGCAGTGTGTTGGTCCACACATTCAGGTAATAATGTGGTTGAGGCTGATGTAGATGAGTTAAATAGAAGGTTTATTAAATCCATAAGTAGATGACAGGAAGTAGAGATCTGGAACAAGAAGCCCCACCAGTAGCAGCCTCCTAGCTGCTCAGCCCATCTCACAACTGACAACACTCACACCAGGCAACCAAGCATTCCATTCATGTCATTCACACTAACATTCCACCCGGAACACTCACACTGGCTGAGCTGGTAGATGGAGAGGAGTAAAGGAACATATGTACAAACCTGAGGATACTACACTTTGTTTTATTGGTTTTCAGGCAAGTGAAAAGGCATATTACATACAGCAGATAATCACATTTTTCGCATCCTTGTTCCCCCTCCCTCTCCCCATCCTGCCCAACCACCCCCCATCTTTGAGGACCATTATGCAGTTCCATTGTGAAATCAACTGCCCGAACTGGCAGAGTAGTGTAGCGGCCCGAACAATCTATGCGTAATGCAAGGCCTTATGGAAGAAAAACTCCCAACCGCACCTTCCCCGTATCCAAACTCCCCCCTCCCCGAACCAGTGTGCTGTATCCGTACCTTGTTAGGTTGTTGCGTATAGAGTTTATTTTGTACCGTGCCTCAAGAGACTGCCACAGTTTTTTGAGTGTCAGTGAGTCGAAGAAGGGGAAGATGTTTCGGGCACGTTATTTCGTTGGATTCCAATGCTAATAGGGATAGTATAGGTCGCCATATGGTTGTGAATGTGTCAGTTGATTGTATAAGGTTGGCTTGGATTCTTTCAATTCCGAAAAAATTTACCATAGCTTGTGTAGCTATCCCTTGTGCATTGGTCTAGTCTGCGTACCCCATAGGGAGAGAATGTGCTGTACCGCTGCTCCCATCGCCAGGCACATCTGTTTCCCCCTAACTGATTCAGTGGGTATGTAAGCGAGTTAGGAAGCCCCAGCAAGGTGTAGGCAGGAAAATTTGGTATTTCCGTGTCAAATTGTTTGTCAATGTCATCTAGGAAAGCAGTCCAGTATCCAGTCACTTCCATGCAGTCCCATAGCAGGTGAGTCACCGTACCCTCCTCATCACAACCCCTCCAGCATGTTGGACTGCGGTCGGGACTTCCCTTGTTGAGTCTGGCTGGTGCCAAGTACCAGTAGGTTACTACATTGGTTGCTGCTTCTCTACTTGCTGTGTTTCTGGCCGTGTGATTCATCCTAAAGTAAATATTGCACCATTCCTTTTCCGATAGATCCCTCCCAAGTTCCTGTGCCCAACGCCTTTGTCTGGCAGAGGGCCCTGGTTAAGCCGAGGGGCACAGCAACCTATAAAGTTCAGAGATCATCTTTCGGTCCGAGGTTTTGGTTATGAGCCATTTCTCGTTAGTCGTTAGTTTCCTACCAACCATTGAGCGCACATCTGAGTGTAGGAGCCAGTGACGCATTTGGAAGTATTTGAATGTTTTCGGTTTCTCAATATCGTATGCTTGTGGCACATCTGAAAACTTGAGAAACCCTTCTAAGTCAAATAGGTGTTCTGCTGACTTGCACGCCGATGCCCGCCATTGTGGGAACTCTCGCTCTTCTAGCCCTGTGGGAATTCCGGATTATCAAACAAGGGCATGAGTGGTGAGGGGAAGGAAGTAAGTCCACATTTAACTGCCACCTTGTCCCACACCTACAGCACAATGTGTGTAAATGGGGAGACTACGAGGTTCGGTAGTCTATCAGAATGCCTGAGAAAGGGCACTTTCCATGGGGATAGCTGCGCCAATGCCCTATCTTGAAACAGCCACCTCTTTTCTGATTCCGGCCTACTCCATTCTACCAAATATCTAAGTTATGTCGCTCTAAAGTATTCTAAGAAGTTTGGAACTCTCATCCCTCCTTCATCAGAGGGACGGCAGTAAAAGACGACTTTAGAACAGTTGTTTCAAAAATGAAACTTGTAGCAAACAAATAGCTCCACTTGGGGCTATTATGACGTCGTGAAAGGCAATAATCCAAAGTACGGCACCGATCGGCAGGGGCACAGAGTCACACGGACCCCCAAAAACAGTACCTTGGAACGAAGTCTTTGGACAAAGTACGGTGTTGTGGAGATGAGGTATTGGTGCTGATGTCAAGGCCGCCTCCCAGGTTGTCACGGGGGAGGTAAGGTGTCATGTCCACGAGGAGGGGATGTGTCGAGACCAGGGCAGGTGAAGTCGGTTCAGTCAGTGGTGAGGCATCGGTTTCGGTGAGGCGATGTGATGTCAAAAGCGCGTTGAGTCACCCTCTGCAGTTATCTGCTCCATGATACGGCTCCAGGAAAACAGGAGACAGGAGCTGGCGATGACGGCATCAGTGCTAGCGCTGGCGTCGGGAAAGTCGATAACTCCAGGCATCGAAGGTTCATCGGAGCTGTGGTGCTGACTGGATGGTGCATCGTGCACTTCACAAGTGGTGCCCTTGGCCTCGGTGCAGGTCATGGCATCACGGCAGCGGCGATGGTGGCGTCAGAGATCGTTTCCCTTGCTTCTTTTAGGTTTCTTCCCACTCCCAAAAGCAGGAACAACCTCCAGCATCCCAAACTGGAATTGGCACCTCATGGCAGGTCAGAACTCCTAGCAGTGGAGTTCAGGGGAGCTGCTGGTGAAGTCTGAAACTTCAGAACAGTAGGCCAGCACACACAAGCCCTTTAGCAGGTTCAAAGAAAAGTTCCAGTCTTTGTCCTCTTCCTTTGCAGAAGCCACAGCTGCAGACTAACCCATCAAATCAAAAAGCAAAGGGGAAGGACTCCTCCTAACAGCTCTTCTCGTTGGCAAAAGGTTCCTCTTGATCCATATGTGATCTAATTCTCTTGGGTTTAAGATCCAATACTTATATCACATTTTCTCTGTGTTCACTTTGTGGCAAGGTTCTCTGAGCGCAGCCCAAACCAGTTCTGTCCTCTCTGGCCCAGCATCACTACAGGAGGTGGAGACAGTATTATGCAAAAGGAGACACTGCCTTTTGAGATGCCAGTGAAACTCCTCCCACCACTCTAAATGCAGACAAGGCCTATTCAGCCTAGCTATGAGTCACCTAGGAAAAGCAGGACACACCGCAACTACCTTTGTGGCTGTCTGCAGTGAATGCAGATCCCCAGCTCCTGACACTCCAAAACCAGACAGTCAATACACAAAACAGTAGAGGCACAGAGAACTGTTAAACAAGAAAATGTCTACTTTCTAAAAGTGGCAATTTCAAACACACAATTTAAAAACCATCTTTACTAAAAGATGAGTTATCACAGTCTGAATTCAGGGAGCCTAATCTCTATATCTCCATCTTATCCCAATGGAAAGTTATAATTGCAAGACGTTACAAAGAAACTCCCATGTTAACCTAACCAATGGAATAGATAGCCTCTCACTAGTGAAAAACAAAATCGGCAGTATTTTACTATCAGGACATGTAAAACACACCAGCATATGTCCTATCTTTTACCTATGCTGCACCCTGCCCACGGGGGTATCTTGGAGACCTACCCGAGGGGCATCTTGCATGTAAGAAAAGGGAAGTTTAGGGCCTGGCTAGTGGGTGCACTTGCCACGTCGACATGGTAGTTTGAAAACTGTGCACGCAGACACTGCAGTGCCAGGTCTGTGATACATTTACAGGGCTACTCATGTAAGTGGCACAAGCAGTGCTGTAAGCCCACTAGTTGAGCACTTCACTTTACTAGGGACTTAGCAGTAAATCAAATATGCCAATCATGGAAAGCCAATCATAATAACAATTTACACAGAGAGCATATGCACTTTAACACTGATTAGCAGTGGTAATATACACTGAGTCCTAAAGCCAAAAAAAAGGTCAGGAAAAATAGGAGGAAGAAGCGAAAAGTCTGTTGATAACCCAGGCAAAAGGGCCATATCCAACAGTCTGTATCCAGTTTGTGAAGAGAATAGGAGCACCCTCATGGGGAAAATCTGCACTGTGGAGAAATTAAAAAATGATTACATTTGCAGATGCACATTTGCATTTATTTTCGATACGTACACTTTACACATTTGTGCATGCCACATAAATGGCTGCTGATGCAGTAAACATGCCAATAGGAAACTAAAAGAACGAATCGGTGAACCATGCTCAAGTGGAAATACATTGGAGCATGCTGCACTCTGCGAATGTAAAGGCAAAATATGAAGCATACTACATCTGCATGCCCCATGGTCCCTCTTCTGTAATGCCAATGCAATACAGTTCACCTTATGAATCTATGCCCGGCTTAAAATTAAGGATTTGATTACATTCCTAGTTATGAGACGGCCAGCCATTAGTGTTAGTTAGCGTTCATTGAGAGCGCAGATTCCTTTTAGAATCAATCGAACAGGTTCTCAGAAAAGTCAGACCTCTGCACCCCTAGGCTTATTCTTAAGTTGAGGGTTAACTTCCTATCTTTTTTTCGAATTAATAGAGAATTTCAAGAGGTCTCCAGGGCAGCTGCCACGGAGTCAGGTTAGCAGGAACAGTTCTGGAACTGTTTGACAAATTCGAACGGGCCATATGTATGAAGAAGCCGATTTGCGAATCGGAATCTGGGATTTTTACCGAATCACAGATTCAGAATCGCAAATCGGAATGTATCAACACAATCGCAAATATTTAGCGATTCGCCCAAAATCGCTAAATAATAGCGATAAAATCAATAGCTATTCCTTAATGTAGAAACATCCCAAAATTGCGATTTCACATCGGAAAAAATCGCAAAATTGTGATTTTCTAGAATCATCCAATCGCAATCCTGATGCACTTTGATGACATCACCATCCAAAAAGTGACTGATTACCCATGCTGCAACAGCATTGATTGTGAGAGAGTATGAGAGTGAGGTTTGCTACTGAGGAGCCATGGCTGAGAGTGGGAACAAGGATTTGCCTGTAACCCAGCAGGACCAGCAAGAAGGAGAAACATCTAGGAAGAGAAAGATGAAGTTCTCAGAAGCAGAACTTGAGACACTCATCACTTAGATGGTTCCAAACCATGATTTGTTATTTGGGAGAAGCTCACACAAGGTGCCTGAAGCAAGGAAAAGACCCTTGGAGTAACACACAGGAGTGTTGAAGTACGGCGCAAGCGCTGGTAGGACCTGTGCCAGCGCTCCAAAGAAAAATTGGCAGCCAGACTGGAGCAGTCTCAGCTCACCGGTGGGGGGACCTCCTATGTGCAAGATTCTACACCGCTTGAGGAACTGGTAGAGGGAACACTGGCTCCAGAGTGTTGCCGGTGTGTCTGTGCTAGACAGCTCCGACCAAGGTAGACCAGACCAGGTAAGAAGCATGCCTTCACACCCTAAACCACCCCCCCAACCCCCGGCAGCAACCTAGGGATTATGGGAACCATATTTCACACTAGAGCAAGTACACAGGCAGTCACAGCAATGCATTGTGGGAGATGTAGTCACAATAGAAAATAATGTTGGAAGTAGCATCCATCTTAGGCAATTTTCACATGTGCAGGTCAAGAAAGGGGAATAACAAAAGTAAAGTAAGGGATAACTGTGAAATATTTTATTTTCACATCATACATTAGCAAATAAAATTAATGTGTGCTGTTCTATCCACAGCACCTGCAACTTATAAGCCCATAGGCAGTGGAAGAGACACAGGACCCCCAGCCTCTGGTGACGCTAGCCAGGTGCAGGACACAGATGGGGAGGACAGCCCTGTCCTTCCACCAAAGGGACACAGAAGGAAGATCGTGAGGCCATTGGCAGTCATGGAGGACGATGATGAGGACAACAATAACATAGAGCTTTCTGAAGCTCTAGGTTCCCAGCAGCAGGAGTCAAGGCCACAACACAGCCAGGGTCCACAGGTCACAGGCAGGCGTAGACCCCGCACGTGAAGCAGCTCAATCGATCAGCAGGAAGATTCAGTGTTTGCAGGGCTGGAAGTGCACATGCTCCAAGTGCAGCGCCTACAAGCCAAACACATGAAGGCGATACAGCGTGAGTTGAGGGCAGGATTCAGGGGCATGCGTGAAGAAATGAGGGGTGCTGTGCAAGAGCTCACTGCGGAGTTGCGTGCAGAACGCGCTGCTAGGCGCAAAGAGCTGGCCCGCATGGACCGCTACATGCGCGCAATCAACCGCCTGGCCTCATCAACAAATATTCTGTCCAGGCGTACCATTGAAACCCAGCGTGAGTTCTCTCACGGCATTCAGGACACTGCCACTGTCGTGGTGCAGTCCACTTCTGCCCTGGATGAACTGCGTGCCCTACGTACCACAGGACCAGGAGTGCTGACTCCAAGTGAGGAGGACTCCCAGTCAGTGCGGAGCTCCACCACCCCACCACCCACTGTTGAGAGGCGCCGCAGTGGCAGGAGCAACAGGCCTACTACATACCAATAGGATGTGCAGCCAAATAACGATGACTTACAGGAGCAAAATATGGACAACTACAGTGTTGACTTTGCAGTAATCCCAGTTAAATAGTTGCACTGTGAATTGAAAATGTGCATTACATTAGGAGTGTTTGCCTATGAGGATGTGTGGTATTGTTGCAGTAGCAATTAAAACACATTTTCAAAGATTTAAGTTGTCATTGCGTCATTATTAATCACCTAGAAGTAGTTGCGCATGATCTCATCACGCCTCTGTTGCCCAGCTGCAGCACCAGCTACGCCACCTTCCATGCGTACAGGTCCAGGTCCCTCCACGTCCCTCCACGTCGGAGGATTCAGAATCGTTCAACTCCAGTGGTGTCCCTTTCCTGGTAGCGATGTTGTGCAGCATGGCACAAGCTACAACAATTTTGCAGCGCGTTTCGGGGCTGTATTGGAGAGCTTCTCCACTTTTATGAATGCACCTGAATCTGCTCTTCAATATGCCAAAGGTTCTCTAGATGGTGCCTCTTGTTGAAATGTGTGCCCGGTTGTAGCGGCGCTCCCCAGCAGTAGCAAGATTGAGGTAGGGTGTCAGGATGAAATCCCGGACTGCATAAGCACTGTCACCTGTGGTTGGAAATGTTAACGGTTAGTCACTGTAATACGCATGCTAGTCAGTGGAAATGTGGCCTATGTATGTGAGCATTTACCTAGTAGGTACCCCTCGCCAAAATCAACTCTTGAGAGTCTACGGTATAGCCCACTGTGACGGAAGATAAAGGCGTCATGTGTGCCTCCCGGATACTTTGCCACTATGTCGGTGATGATGTTTTTGGCATCACACACTACCTGTATATTAAGTGAGTGGTAGCATTTCCTGTTCCTGTATACGTACTCTACGTTTGAAGGGAGGGATATTGCAACATGTGTCCCATCGATGCATCCTATTACGTGGGGAATTGGGCAATGTTGTAAAAGTCCTGCTTGGTTTATGCTAGTTCCTGAGGGATTCTGGGGAAGTGTATGTGGTGTTGCATCCTATGTGTCATGGCATCGAGGAACGCATGGAAGAAGCTCGACAGGGCACTTTGTGACACCCCTCCTGCTGAGGCTATGACCCCCTGAAAACTACCTGAGGCCAGCAGGTGTAGTGAACAACAGAACCTGGATGTGTGTGGGTATGGCTTGTGTCCTGCGGGTGGGGTGTTCTAGTTATGGTCTGAGTTCTTCTATTAAATCAAGTATGCTCTCTTCCTCCAGTCTGTAGTGGGTGTAGATGTCCTCCTCAGTGCGCTGGTAGATGGTGGTGCGCGTACGGAATATCCTCTCCTGCCGCCTCCTCCTCTGCTCCACAGCGCTCAGTCTTCGCCTCCTCGCTATCACGTAGAGCCCAGCCATTGTGGAAAAGAGTGTGTTGCATTGTGGGCTTCCTTAAATATTTTGCACCTGGTTACCACCTGCTCCCACTTGGTGGTAATTGTGATTCCTTAAAATGCGATTTTCATCAATTAGCAATTTGCAAATTTTTTATACATATCATTGCGAATCCTTATTAGCAATTTCCAGATTTGCGATTATCGTTAACTGCTTTCATCGCAAATTTGGAAATCGCTCTGGTATTCGCATATTTCAGGCTCTCGCAATGTTTGGAACTCGCTAATTAGCGATTCCTTGTTTTGCGAGCATTTTATCCTTCATACATTGGAAATTGCGGATTTTCTGTCGCAAACGCTATTATTACCGAATCGCAGCGTTTGCGACAGGATATTAGCTTCATACATATGGCCATGTGAAATAATATACTCGTGTGCTAAATGTAAAATGATGTATAGATATTCAGCAAATGTTCGCTTCAAAACTTTTTTCCCAGCCGGGTTGATTAAGTTTAAAGGTTGAGTTTACATACTTTTGAGAACCAGGCTCAGTGTGTCCTCTTTAAGCATTAATTCTGCAACGTTGAACAGTTTTAAAATGTCCGACTTGTAATTGTGACCGGCCGAGAGTTGTCCTTCAAATTCCAGTGCACTTGTTGAGGCCTTCTGCAAATGATCTTCTCACGGAAACGAATAAAACGCAAATCGCCGCACACCCTATAAAATGCACGTAGTCGCATGTTGCCTAAGTGCCAACGCTCTCCAAAAGTGTGATGTAGGGCTTTTCCTTCTACATTTTTGAAAACGTATGTATGTAGGCGGCCTCTTTTGCAGTTTTGTAGCCCTCTTTGGATTGCACACGGCTGTGTGAACCAATGATGCTTATCTTGTTTATGTATTCGTAGTAATTGCTGTTACCATCAGTACCTTTGCTTTGTTGCTGTTCTATTCAGGGCCGAGAGACCCTTCAGAGCTGCTGTTCTTGTTTGTACCCAAGGGCCGTGCAAAGCATCTGGCTGAGCTCCCTTTTCTCCCCTGAGGGTTGTTGTTATAATCCGTATCTGTAGCTGCTGCAAGGATGCAGCACCTATCTTTAGCCATGAGCCGTGCAGAGATGATGTTTAGGCCTGTGTACTTCGACATGGCACAACTGTTCCATTTAATTTGTTTCAGCTTTACTGCTTCCCTTTACAGAATTTGGTACTCAGAGTTAATGGCTGACTCAGCCCCTAATCTTTGACACAACACCTGCACTAATCCATTCAATCCTAGGTGCCCTTCTGTCTCTGTATGTATTTAAAGGAACACAACAGCTAAGTGCAAGGGCTGGTGCAAGTGCAGACCAGCACACAATTTACAGTGCAACTGATTGATAAAACCTATCAAAGGGGGTGTATAGAGGAAGGGCAATCAAGAATAAATAGCAGAGGCCAACTAATTTCTTCAAGCAGTGCATGTTCATCGAAATGTATCTTCGAGCTAGGAATCAAAGAGAGGGGAAGAAAAAAAAGAGAACAGCACATTACCGACAAGCATAGGCAAAGACAATAAGTCTTCCTGTTAGAGTGGTTGTATGATGTGAAAATGCATGCCTTTACCACAAATCATTCACCACGCAATACCTTTACAATTCCAAGCCTCTACCAAGCATGCCTTAACCACGAATATGCCTTCACCATCCAGGGTAAATATATTTAAGGTAAGCTAAAACCATATACATATATATATATATATATTTTTTTAAATCAGTTATAGCTAAATGCCAAATTCCATAATATAAATTTTTTACATCAAGTAAGGAAATTATAGTCTAAGATAAGGTGAAACAAAGTAAAAAGTAGGAGTGAGGAAACTCAGTTTTTCATATAGTCTGTCTAGTGGGGCGCTCCTATCTGCTCCTATCCTGAAAGTCTTGGGGTGATTCGTGAAGCGGGGGCCGAGAAAAAAGGGGGGTCCCAAAACGTGTTTTCCCCATGCAATTTTCCATAGGAACCGTTCATCGCTGCTACAACACGAACTGCTGAACGGAATTACACCAAATTTGGTAAAGAGGTAGTCTTTGGTTCAGACTCGTGCCTTTTGCTTAAATGGTGTAAATCCGTTCAGTAGTTCCTGAGAAAATCACAATTAAAAGTACATATATATCAATGGCCACCGAGGATACGCGCACCCTAAGATCCCCCCCAAAAAAGAAGCGCGCTTTAATGCTAATTAGCAACCAAGGGGGCTAAATCCTGGGGGCATTATAAAAAAAGTGTGGGGGGGCAATCCCACAAAACCCCCTGGGACCGCCACCCCGAGGCTTTATCATAATATATAGGCGGGGGCTCACGCCCCCCCCGCAGCCCCGGGGACCGTCACACCCTGGGTCACACCCTGGGTCACACCCTGGGTCTTCATTAAATTAGGTGGGGGGGTCTCAGGCCCCCCCAGCCCCAGGGACAGCCACCCCTGGGGCTTTTTAAAATTAGGATGGGGGGCTCTCAGGCCCCCCATCCCCAGGGACCGCCACCCCCAGGGCTTCTTAAAATTAGGTGGGGGGTCTCTTAGGCCCCCCTGCCCCGGGGACCGCTGCCCCCCGAGGCTTTAAAAAACTGAATGGCAGGGGGACCGCCACCCCCCAGTGCTTTATTTAAAAAAAATACCCTGTGTGGGGGGGCTCAAGACCCCACATGCCCCGGGGACCGCCAGCTCCCCGGGGCACTAAATATTCAAATTGGGGGGTCCGGACCCCCAGCCCCGGGGACCACCCCCCGGGGCTTTGTAAAATGTGGGAGGGGGGCCCTGGGGACCGCCACCTGCTAGGGCCGGCTTCTGCAGTGTCGGGACACTGTAGTTTGCAATGACTGGGCGGGAGCCTCGCAGCTCCGACCCTGTCATTGCAAACTGCTTTGCTATTTGGAAGAGAGAGTATGAAACCTGCTCTCACTTCCAAATAGCAAAGCAGATTGGTTTTCCACAGGGGGAGCAGCTCTGTGGCGCTTGCTGGAGGTACCTGGTAGGCTAGTTGGCCCCCAGGGGACTTCAGGATTCAAGGGGACTTAACCCCCCAACTTAAAACTCGCCACGGGCGCGTTTGCACTGTGGTGAAGGTTGGGGGCAGGAAATGAAGTGATATGTGTGCAAACACGCTCTGTGGAGCGTTTTAAGTTGGGGAATTAATTTCTCTTCAATCCTGAGGTCCCCTGGGGTCCAACTAGTCCACCAGATGCTTCCAGTAAGCGTCACTGCGCTGTGTTGCAGAGAGGGGGCCCAGGCCATGCTCCTTTTTACACCTCTCTGCAACGCAGCTCTGTGGTATTTACTGGTGGTACCTAGTGGGCTACTTGGACCCCAGGGACGCTCAGGATTCAAGGGGACTTAATGTCCCAAATTAAAACGGACACAGGGCGCGATTACACAGTGGTGAAGGGAGGGTATGGTGTAGGAAAGTGGCTCTATATATAGTGGCCCAAAGTAATATCATGCGAACTACGAATTCCGATGTACTCACCTGTTATCAGGAGAGACCTCAGTGCAGCATCTTTGAGCCCAGTACTTATCCTGAAAAGTAATTTTAACTGTACTTACCAGTAACTTGAATTTCCTTCCATAGGCTAACATTGATTGGTTTCACTTGGAAATTCTTGTAAGTGTGGAGTTTTGGAACTTTCAAATATTCCTCTAAAATCAGCCAAACTACGAATTCCGATTTACTCACCTGTTATCAGGAAAGACCTCAGTGCTGCATCTTTGAGCCCAGTACTGATCCTGAAAAGTCATTCTAACCGTACTTACCAGTAACTAGAATTTCCTTCCATAGGCTAACATTGACTGGTTTCACTTGGACATTCTTTGAAGTGTGGAGTTTTGGAACTTTAAAATATTCACCTAAAATCATCCGAACAACAAATTCCAATTTGCTCACCTGTTATCAGGAGAGAACCCAGTGCTGCATCTTTTATGTCAGCACTGACCCTGAAACATAATTCTAACTGTACTTACCAGTAACTTGAATTTACTTTAGTAGGAATCCATTGTCTAGTTTTCACCAGAAAAGTTTCTAAGTGTCGATTTTTACAAACTGCAAATATTCCTTAAAAATCGCCTGTATGACTTATACGCATTCTTGCAACTGTTTACAGGAGATGCACCAGTGCCGGATCCAGGATCCACCACTGAGTAAGAAAAAGTAACGATAACACTACTTACCTGCTAAGTGAATTCCTTCCCATAGGATAACATTGGTGATTCTATGTGAAAGGCTTCTAAGTGTCAACTTTTAAAATACAATAATATTCTTTAAAAATCACTACTGTAACCAAAACGCTTTTACTCAACTGTTTACAGGAGATGTCCCAGGACTGAATTTAGGATTCAGTCCTTTGGTTAGAAAAGTCATCCATAAAGTAACTAATTGCATTTAACTAGAAATCCCCATTGAGCTCAATGTTGCATTGTGTTTGAAATTGTGTTGCCCAGTGCAACAACTGTAACTACTCTACTTACTGTAGTTAAAAGTATATTGCCTATTTGCAAAGTATTTAAACTAAATTAATTCATTCTGAGAAAGTATATTTTGCAATGTAATGTATAATGTAATTATATTTATTTATTTATTTATTTATTTATTGACCTTTGTAGAGCAATGTAATTAAAATAAATATCTAAATATAAATAGTTTAAAAAAATGTAGTAAATTAGTATCAAAAAAGAAATATAACAATTAATACATTTAAAAATTGTCATTTACAAAACCTTTGAAATTCACTGAAAAAAACATAGGTTTCAGACATGTTATAGTTAGGAATTCGCATTTAAAAAACCTTAGAAATTCACTGAAAAAAACATAGGTTTTAGGGGTGTTATAGTTAGCTGGACATTTCACTCGTACAAAACCATTGAAATTCCTCCATTATAGTTAGTTCTGCTAACTATAACTCGCGCGCCAGCAATCCACTGATGATGATGTCACATATTACATCATTCATGACATGGTCAGTGACATCACTGATGATGTTACTGATGACATCTCAAATGACATCACTGATGACATTACTGATGACATCATCAACGTGACAATCAGATACACCTCATCATACATTAGTATAACCTTTCATCACTCACTGTAAAATACAGAGTACCTTATTTGAATCCATTGACACACCAATACACGTTTCTAAAAACCCACTCAGTGATTCTTATATCTACACACACATCTAATCACTTACCTATAGTTTCACTAATACATGCTGTCAATGATCAATAGAACACTATCAAATATACTTAAACACCTATATCGAAATTACACACCAGTACACATCATATTCACTTATGCACTCATGCTACTCACTTATGAAGACAATGGCTCATACTTACATTTAGTCAGCTACACGCTTATACAAACACCACCTCTTGTATTCATATAGATAGTAACTCATACTTAGTCTGTTATAAAATCACTATTACAAGTAGACAGTTATCCATACAGTCACTCATACAATCACTGAGTCTTATGTATACTTATTTATATACAACTGTCACATACACTGCCTTTTATTTTTTTAGTTTTTTGGACATGTACCATTGAGCGATATATTTGCTCATCATCACACCCATAAAGATAATCACTCATCCAAACAACTGTTATAACCTCAATTTTTTTCAATATAGTCATAATTCTACATCTTTCTTAATTCGACGCCCAACACCCTTTTTGATAAAGTCATGCATGGTAATGGCTTTGAATTTTAAAGGCAATGTGTGTTAAAGGTATTGTGGTAAAGACGTTGCGTGGTAAAGTCAGCATTGTAAATGCTGTCTCTCATAAGAGCTATTCGCTTTGGTAGTGATTAATTTGAAAAAACTCACTATTGCGAGGTTTTTTTTTGCATTTTAAAAAAACAAACACAAGGGTATTGTGGTGGGGATGAGGCAACATGTAAAGAGTGAGAGTTGGAGAGAAGGGGAGATTTGTGGGTAGAAGACACACAAGAGACAATAGGGAAGGACACTGACAACCTAGAGTGAGCGAGAGGGGCTGAGATGGCAAATGGAGAAAGAGAGGGTGGGTGGAAAGGGGCTGGGGCAGTAAATAGACAACAGAGGTTTGGAGCGGGAGGGGCTGGAGAAGCAGGCTGACAATGGAGGGCTGATGAGAGGTGGTGCAAACTGACAACTTAGGGTGGGCAAGAGGGGAAGGCGATCAAGCTGACAACAGAGGGTAGGCACAAGTGCTGTGTGCAACAAGCTGACACTGGAGGACAGGTAGTAAAAGCTAGGGCATCAAGCTAACCACAGAGTGCCAGCAGGAGAAGATAGGGGAAACTGATAATGGAGGGTGGGCGATTGGCTGGTGAAGCATGCTGACAATGGAGGGTGCAGAAAGCTGACAATAGAGGGCAGGAGGGAGGAGCTGGGAGCGAGATGATGACAAAGGCCAGGCAGGACAGGCTGGGACAGCAAGCTGAAAATGATGGGCGTATGTGAGTGGATGGGAAAGCAAGCTGACTATGGAGTGTTGGTGGGAGGGCCTGGGCATCAAGACAATGGAGAGAAGTGTGGTGTAGTTCCCATATTCCCAATAGGCTCTGAGCATTGGAATAATATATCCTATAGATATGACGTAGGACTTAGGTCAGTAGGTCTTTATCGAATAGACTAAACTTAATTGTGAGTGCCAGCTAGCTAAGAGGTCACTAGAAGCTTTCACGAATTCACAAGAAGGGATTAGTTTATGACAATCGCATAAACATGACAACTTTGTTTCCCTAGGACTGGAAAATATTTTCAGAGTCGTAGAAACAATAGATAAGTATTTCACTCAGTCAATCGTGCATGCTTCGTTTCTACAGAGTTTGCAGAGAAATAGTGAGACGGGCATTTTTAATAAAAGGTTTATTGAACAGTCTTCTTTCTCATACAAGAGAGGTGAACTGTTACAATCGTTGATGTAGAATGCAAGGTATAATGCATACAGCGAGAATAGTATTATGAAATAATACTGTAATAGCATTGTACGGTTTCTAAGCCATATAAAAATATATACATACATAACACAGACTAAAATACTCAACTGGTGCTTCTAAAATACACCTACCCCAATGTACCTAACCTAAGTCTAGTACGAGGGAAGAAGTAAGTATGGTCTTTAGCATAGGTTTAGTTTTTGCCAAGAATCTACCAAAGGTTTCTCTAGGTTCTTATCAGCTCCATACCTTAGAATGAAGGAGGTCTGGTATCTCTGTCTCAGGACTCGATTTCCCAACACCCCGCAAGGGGAGTCAGAAGCACTGGAGCTGGAACTCGGGAGGAGAGGGCAGCTTCTTGATCAATGCATCAACAGGAGAGTCCGCTTTCTTTGGCACTTGCTGTAGCGAGCTGCGTCGGGCAAGTAGGTCATCGAACTGCCCTGAACCACCGTACTTTGCTATAGCAAGTGAAGGTATATTTACACCTGGAAGGTGTTTAGGAATGCCATGTTTGGCGTTAAGTCGGGCATATGAACATCATGAATGAACCCCTAAGGAATAGATGTTCATTGGACAACTAACTGAGTTCTTGGAGAAATCAATATTCAAGAAAGGGGAAGTCCCTAACCGCTTAAGCTGATTTTCCGAGAAATCGTTGTGATGTTTGGTGAATGGATGGAAGTAGCCATGCCTGTATTTGGGTAGCATGGCCTATGCCTAAATTAGGGCTTGATTTCTATGCCTATATAAGGGCAACGTTAATTGAACCTATACAAGGGCATGAAACGGAAAAATCCATTCGGAATCTAAAACGCCATACAACAGAAGGTGGGAGGGGCTGGGAAGAAAGCTGACTATGGAAGTGGGTAGAGTGGCGAGGGCAGCAAGCTGACAATGGAGGGTGGGCAGGGGCTGGGGAAGCAAATGGATAATGGAAGGTAGGCAGGCAGGGCTAGGGAGCAACAAACAGACAAAGGGGTTTTGGGATGCAAGAACTGCAAGAGAAGATGGGCTGGGAGAAAGCAAGAATGGCAACTGAGGGAGGGTAGAAAGAGGAACACAGAGGAGAGAGACAGCTGGGAATCATGCACGCTCTTGCTGAGTGCTTAAACAAAAAGAAAAAAAATAGTGCCTAAACATGAGCAGTAGAAGGACATAAGTAATGCATCCATACTCCAGGGGAGAGACATACACAAGAAGAGGAAGAAAAAGACTGCAGAAGCTTATGGATAAGAATGAATCAAATAGTGACAATAAAGCCAACCAATGGGAAGCAATGGGCGAATTTAAACTCACTCTAAGCTGACAATATGTCTTACAACAGACAGCACACGCACTGTCTTAGGTAAATCAAAAAAGCTTGTTTTCAGAACATGCTTGACATGTTGAAAATAACCAATTCTGTTAAGTTCTAATATTTGGGAGCTCCGTAGCTAAGATGCCAAGACATGGTGGGATCTGCCACCAGAACAAATGTGTCACAAACAAGCTATCATGAGAAGCAGATACGTGCTGGACGTCAGACTTTTTGCCGGGTAGTTAGGGGTCAGGATATGTGAAATACAAATTAAACCATATATGTGCAGGCAAATGGGAAAGGCAAAGGGTCTTCAAATTATCTGTTTGACTGGCATCCAGTGTAAAGCTTGATGGACTGCAGATAAGTGGTAAATTTGTGTAGAACACATAGAAGCCCTAAGGACAGATTCTGACCCCAATGTAATTTAGATATGGTGAACACAAGAAGGCTTAGGTAACAGTAGTCAAGATGGGAAAGAACACCACATAAACAAGTTAAATGCTAATATATATTTATAGTGCGGGATGAAGGGAAGAATGTTCTTCAGAAGTCTCAGCTGGAAGAAGTCTGTAAAATGCATATTTTGTGTCTAGGGACCTAGAGATAGCTCCTGATCAATTTGGAATACCAACATTTTTGAGGGTCTGTGAAAAGAGTACATCTGTGGGAAGTGAATTTAATATTTTGTGGTACTCTTCTATTTTATTTTGTGATTTCACATAATACCACTCAGGCCAGGGTTAGGCATCGGAGTGCTTTGCATGCATAGCTAAACAGCAATATCAGGTGTAAAAATGTGCATTCATTAAGTAGATCAACAATATTGAGAGATATTCTTCAAACCAAGGGGACAGGGATCTACAAACCAAAATTCAAAAGCTTTTCCCCAGGAAGAAACTAAATAAGCAAAAAATCACTCATTCATCCCTCACAACAAAATGTCTAATCCAACACAACCAAATAAAACGGAAGTTTGAAAAAAATACAGCTTTAACAACTCTCTTTTAAAACTCATACACTTAAAATTTCATGTACACGGGAAACCCAAACGGATCCACATAAAAATGAAAACAAGAGAGAGAATTTACACTACAATCCAATTAGCCTTTTACATTAGGAGCATACCTACTTTTATGTCACTGGATATCTATGAACACATTTAATAACATATAGATATCATCCATGCACTGTATGTTATGCTCTAAGCTTCCATTGGCGCATCTCGGTGGCACCAATATGTAAATGCCATCTTCTTACTATACATTTATATCTCCTTTCCAATCTCTTTCCAAATGATATCTGATCCTCAGTTGCCTCAGAAGCCACATGTCCCACTCAACCTGATTCTGATTGTTCTGTCTTTCATTTTTTATGGTCTCAACTTCCTAAATGTGCCTGGAATGCCCCCAGACTCTGAGCTAAATCCACCAACAATACTATGTTGAATAAGAAATCAATCTCTGTATTGAAACCCTTCGGTCAAAGAGCCCTCACTATCATATATCTCTTCAATTCAACTGCTAACTCCACTTTGCCATTATAGCTCATGGCAAATTCCAAACCTTAATTTTTGTTACATGTATGTCACCCCTAAGAGAGACCTAACGAATGCGAAGGCAGGGTACTGTATATTAAAAAGAAAGACCTGTGCTTTTGCATCCTGCAAAAAAATAGTTGCATTGTAATTGTTACTGTGGAAAGATTAGTAGCCCCATTGGCGAGTATAGAGTTAGACACTGACAACTCAGCAGTGCTAACTTCTAAATGGGACTACTAAAGTTGGAACTTCAAGGTATCAAAATAGTCATTGCATTAAATCTGCTTTGTTGCTCAAGTCAAATTTGATGTCACTAGTTTACAAACTACAACTTTAGAAAGATGCCACTTTATTGCCCAAGACTCCAGTAGCCATTTATAGTAGCATACAGGTTGATGTCCTCGAGACAGCCTTCTGCCCCCCTGAGAAGAAGTGTAAATGACTCTCAGGAAGGACCAAAAAGGGCCTGCCGAGGGTAGAGGTGTGAACTCCTACTGGCAAGATGGCCAAATAGGGGGCAAACCTAACATACCACCTTTGAGGGTGAGGTTGCCTTTGAAAGGTAAATGGTAGTCAAACTCAGCAGAAGCTCCTTTTTTGTGTTAGTAGACAGGCTGGCATCTTGGGCACAGAGGGAAAAGCAATTGCTAAATACATTTTTCAAGGGGTGTGTAGCCCCCCAAGTATCCACACCTCTGGGTTGGGCTAGGGAGCTCCACACACCAAGAGAAGGGCTCTGCAATGTTGGGAGTGGGCAGAATGATCCATTCTGGGCTAGCTAGATGCCACACTTTGCACAAAGTAATCACTAGGAGGAAGAGGACCCTTTAGCTCATTAGCTAGTAGTCCCACATCCCCTAAAGGCAAGAAATGGGCATAAATGTGGCACCATTGGCACCCAGACCTCAGATCACATCTGAACTGGGTAGAGGAGCAAAGAAGGACGGTCCTGCTGTTCCTTAGACCCAGCAATGAGAGACTGAACTAAAGACTGGACTGCACCACCTGCTTCTTGGGCTAGAAAAGAAAGGACTGTGCCTGTGGTGTCCCATGCGAAGAAAAGTCAACCATAAGCCCAAGACAAAGTAGAAGACTCTGAGAGTCAGTTTGCTGACTCCCTGTTGTAGCCCTAGGCCCATAAAAGCTTAAAAGCCTGCTCTTTTCATAGCGTTGTGCAAGGTGTTTGGTCGCCCCTGGATGCCAAGGTGCAGCTTGGTAGACCAAATCCTGAACCTCAAAAGTTGCATCCAAGTCTGCTGCACCCGGGAGAGTCATTGGTGTGAAGTTTGGTTGCCCAGCACAGACTTTACTGCAAGTTAAAGGGAACCACTGGTTTTGGTATAACCGGAGAACAATAAACCAATGGCAACTGGCTTTTGGCTGGACTTCACCTGAACTGCATGGGACATTGACCTCTGGGGCCAGAGGTCATGGATCGTGGGGTGGCCACAGAAAGACCCCCAGACACCGGCTCGGCATCCTCAGCAGCCATGAGCATCTACAGCATCATGTATCCTTTGCATCAGGATTACTCCAATGAACCTTATGGTGGTTCACCCATAGAGTTTGGATCTGGATGGGAGACTGATTTCCTTGCAAGTTAATTGTTGTAGTGGAGCATTTTTGGTCCCTGTGACTGGACCCCTGCCAGAGCTTTTAACCAACAAATCTGACTGGAGAGGATATGGAATTATGGCTTTATTACATTGTGAAGTCGCACAACCACACCATATAATACACCACTATCCTTGCAAGGGCCAATGAAATAATCAGGATAGGTGGGTGTGTGATAAACATATTCTAATTAGAAGGGAAGATAGATGCAACTTGATCAATTGATTGAAAAGGCATAGGGGACAGTCATTGAAAAAAGGCCATTAAACAGAGAAGAGCAGAAAGTAAGACATAAGCAAATAAGATATGGGTCAAACGGTTGACAGCAGAAAAAGTCAAAAGAAAATAGAATCTCTTTACAGTGTAAGAAACACGAAGACTGTCGAATTGGTAAAGAGACTAATTTTCTGTAAGGCTGCCTCTCATGGTTGGCTCACGGTCTGAGCGATTCTAATGCGATAAATACATCCTCTTTCTCATGGGTAGAAAGATGCACTGTGCCCTAAATAAGGTAAGCATTTTAGGCTAACTTCCTAAATACAAGCTGAACAGGTCAAAATCCGAAGGAAAAAATGCACTCATAAGTGGACTTAAAAAGAGAGACGCAAACACTCATTGAATGCATCTGCAATCATGCCTTATTGGCTACAGAATACAATTGAAAATCCTATAACTTAAATGCATTTGCTTTTCTGGCACGGACCCTGCCTACTTTTGGAACAACGGGGCATATTATCAAGGGGGTTTATCTCCGCTTTTTTGGCTTTAAAAGCCAAGAAAGCGGAGATAAAATTATCTCCCTATTACCTAGCTGTCGCTAACACCAGTTAGCGACAGCTAGTAGGAGATAGCGACCATCTTGGGCCCCACTTTGCATGTCAGTGATATTTATCACTAATGACATGCAAAGTGGGCGTGCCAAGATGTTAGCGACTGAAAACAGTCGCTAACATCGCTATCTTCTATTACCAACTTTTGGAGATATTCGCACTAAGCGCGAATATCTCCAAAAGCTAACACCTGCCCTGAGCAGTTCTTAGCCATGTTATCCAATGGGAGGTGGATAACATGGCTAAGAGCATTAGCTCGGTAATGCATGAATATCGCTGACTTTTCAGCGATATTCATGCATTGCGGCGATTTTTATCGCATTTGCGATAAACCTTGGTAATATCAAGGTTTATTTGCGGTAAAAATCGCCGCAGCTCTGCGGTAAATTTTTGTCTCTAACCAAGCAATAGCGATAATTATCGCTATTGCTTGGTAATATGCCCCAACATTTCAAGCTAGATCCTCAAAATGTTTCTCACATCCACTACACTTCTTAAAACACTAGTACAGCAAGAACATGTATAAGCAGAGGAGACAGCCACCTCTATTGGTACGTGCCAACATGAAACAACAAATGTATTTTAATAGCAGAATATCAAAAATGGGGACTAATGTGGGGAATACAGGGGCATATTACCAACAACTAGCGATAATTTTTGTCTCTAACTTGTTTAGAGACAAAAATTATCGCCGCACATCGGCGATTTTTATCGCAGATAAACCTTGCTATTAGCAAGGTTTATCGCAAATGCGATAAAAAACGGCCGCAATGCATGAATATCGCTGAAAAGTCAGCGGTATTCATGCATTAGCGAGCTAATGCTCTTAGCCATGTTATCCACCTCGCATTGGATAACATGGCTAAGAACTGCTCAGGGCAGGTGTTAGCTTTTGGAGATATTCCCGCTTAGCGCGAATATCTCCAAAAGTTGGTAATAGGAGATAGCGATGTTAGCGACTGTTTTCAGTCTCTAACATCTTGGCACGCCCACTTTGCATCTCATTAGTGATAAATATCACTGACATGCAAAGTGGGGCCCAAGATGGTCGCTATCTCCTACTAGCTGTCGCTAACTGGTGTTAGCGGCAGCTAGGTAATAGGGAGATAATTTTATCTCCGCTTTCTTGGCTTTTAAAGCCAAAAAAGCGGAGATAAACCTCCTTGATAATATGCCCCACAGTTCTTCCATCTTGGAAGGTGCTCTTAGGTCCGAGTATCTCCAGTCAAACAATACGTTCATTGGCAGTTACAACCAAAAGGAGACCTGAAACTCGGCCACACCTTTTGAGCTGGGAGAAATTTTAATGGATGGCACACCTTCCCTTTCTGTGTACTCGCAACTGGGCCCCTGATATAGGCACACCTTCGCAGTGATAAAGAGGGAGGCACTTTTGACACAAAAACTCCCTACAATTAGCAGGTAGAAAATCAGGGGTATTATGATGTGCGCTGCTTTATAGCACACTGGGATGCACAAGTGGTTCTAGGCTTTGCAGTAATCTAGCTTGCATGTGCATCTGCTTTAGGCATGGGCTCCTCACTTGCTAACTTTTGTACTTATTGTGACTGACAGGTCACTTGAGCGGATGATGCACAAATGTATCTCTTTGTCACTTGGTGCCTGCCACAAATATTTATAGTGGTTTGGGTTCTTTTCATGACATAACTTTGGGTGTATCAGAGCAATCCGAAGGTGAACTGAACAAAGCAAATATGTAATTCTGCGCCCTACATTTTTTAGCTATTAATAATTTCACTGTCCACACTTTAAAGTTCTAAATCTAATTCTGGAACAATATATTCTTTTATGTTTTCAGCATGAATTTCAGAAGGGCTTATTTACAAAGCTAGCAGTGCTTTGAGACTGTGAGAGACTGCTTCTTTTTGCAAGTCGCTCCCGTTTTTTGTGCGTTGATGCAGCTGGGTTTTAAGCTCCGAGCTATGGCACTGACACAGATGGATTTTTCCATGCATGTCGGGTCATTGTTGGGTCTCCCTGTACAGGAACCCCACAGCTTGCAGGGTGGGCCCAGCAGAGAGTCCAGTAAAGGTTGCCCCACCCTAAATATGGCATAGACCTGGTAGGCCATGGTGGCATTGTGGCGGCAGGGCTGTGTTAGACCTGGCTTTTCCAGCGGGCTTATCTCCAGACCTTTCGCTTTTGGGCCTCCTGTTTATGTTGGTTTTCGGACTCTGGGCACTCTACCACTGCTAATCAGTGCTAAAGTGCATATGCTCTCTGTGTATATTGTTATTATGGATTGGTGTTTCCATGATTGGCCTATTTGATTTTCTACTAAGTCCCTAGTACAGTACACTGTGTGTGCCCAGGGCCTGTAAATCAAATGCTGCTAGTGGGCCTGCAGCACTGATTGTGCCACCCACACAAGCAGACTTTTAAAGAGTTCTCAGACCTACCACTGCAGTGTCTGCGTGCAGTGTTTACTGCCAGGTCGGCCTGGCAAGTGCAGCCACTTGCCAGGCCCTAACCTTCATTTTTATTACACGTGAGTCGCCCCTAAGGTAGGCCCAACGTACCCCTATGGGCAGGGAGCAGAGCATGGGAAAGGTAGAACATGTCCTGGAGTGTGTAACATGTCCTGATAGTGAACTACATCGTAATCTGTATCGGTATCTCTCTCATAGTATAGAATGGGAGTTTATTCATAACATCGTATAAGTATAACTTCCCATTGGGACTAGGTAGGAAGAAGGAGTTTAGTATGCCTGAACTTGGAACATAAAAGTGCATCTTTTAGGTAAGAGACATTTTATATTTTGTGTTTGATAATACCACCTTTTAGAAACTGGGTATTTCCTTCCTTAGTCATCCTGTGTGCCTCTGCTGGTTTGTGGATTGACTGTCTGGCTTTGAAATGACAAGGGCTGGGGACACGCATTCACTGTAGACAGCTACTGGGGGGTGGGGGGTTGAGGTGTGTCCTGCCTTTCCTGGATGAGTCAGGGTTGGGATGAATAGACCTAGGCTGCATTTAGAGTAGTTGGAGGAGATTTCCTTGCATCTGAAAAGGCCTGGTCTGCATTACACAATACTGTCTTCACCTCCTGCCAGGAAGCTGGATCAAAGAGGACAGACCTAATTTTGACTTAGCACTGAGCGTCTCTGCCACAAGAGTACAAAGAGAAATTAAGTATAAATATTGGGGCCCAGACCCCAGAAATTTAGAACACCTCTAGACCCAAGAGGGACCTCTGTCAAAAAGAAGATCTGGGAAAGCTAAAGGAGAAGTACTGCCCTTTGCTATGTGCTGTCTGGGGTTGGCCTGCAGTGGCTGTTTCTGCCAAGGAGAGGCAAATACTTTGCTGTGTTCTATGTATCCTACTTGAAGAAGACCTCCAGGGGCTTGAAGTAGAGCTTGCCTCCTGTTCTGAAGTCTCAGGAACACAAAGACTTCACCACCAGCTCCCCTTAACTTCCTTGCTGGCAATTCTGACCTGCCAAGAGGTGCCTGTTCCTGTGTTGGGCCTCTGGAGGTTCTTCCTGCTGCTAGGAACTGGGAAAAGAGAAGCAACTAAAGAAGCGTGACGCATCCACACTCTTTTCTGACACAACACTACCGTGCAGGGAGAATTCCCACGCATCACCATTGTGCCACTGAAGAGACCGACGCAGCGCATGCCCACAGCTGGAGAAATCGCCATACACCAAGACACATCCACTGATCTCTGAAGTCCGAGATCACCGCACCAACTCCGATGCAGGCCCTGCTGTGTGACTGCAAGAACCAACGCATAGTGGAACCACGGCTGGAGAGATCAATGCAGCGCCGCAGCCGCCGCTTCGAGAGCCGATGCATCCCCAAATCCCCTCATACCGCACTGGGGTGTCAAGTCTACAACAACGCCGGTGCCGCAGTAAGAAACTGATGCATCACCTCTCTGCACAGTAAGAACATGACTCATCAACTCCTCTTCAGTAAGGAACCGATGCATCACCTCCCCTGCGTGGCAGTAAGGAACAGACGCATCACCTCCCCCTGGAGCGTGGAACCAACAAATCACCTTCCCTGTGCATTAGGAACTGATGCATCACTTTCACTGCAGCTGATTTTGCTTATGGTTTTGATGATTACTTTGTGTTGAAAGTGTCACAGCTATAGTTTGCTATGGACAGAACTGTTTTTACCTACTTAAAGTCTTATCTTGATAACTGTATGTTGTTTTTTTTTCAATTTCGTCCTGTTTGGTTCAGATAACTTATTTTTCTAAACTGGTGTGGTGTCCATTTGTAGTGTTTTCACTCTATTACTGTATGTGTGTACAACTGCTTTACACACTGCCTCTGAGATAAGCCTGTCTGCTCATGTCAAACTACCAACGGTGTGAGCAGGGGTTGTCTAAGAGCGTAACTCCTTTACCCTGACTAGAAGCAAGGGTTAAAAAGGTGTAAACCATTGTCAACTAGTGACCCCCATTTCTAACAGGCCATCTGACAAATGTGCTTTCACTTGTGGCTTTAGCTGAAGCTCAGCTGGAGGAAACGCTGCTAAATCTCTAACTCTAAAGGGGGAGAGGGGCGGCAAGGGTGGCAAAAAGGGAATTCTCTAACTTCAAAATGAGCGCCTGTCTTCAAATTATTGCTATGTACTCAAACACCTTTAAAAACAAGCATTGGCATGGACAATAGGTCTCGCCCGTGGGACCTAAGAAGTGTTTAGTGAGAGCTATTGCCTTTGCCAGTGTATTTAAGCTATGGTGTAGCATAGTGTGTCTGCTGTTACAAAGAGATCTCAGCACCTGGGGCATAAACCGCTGAGCTATCTCACTCGCACTCAAGTAGACCTGCAGAGTTCAAACAGACGGAGAGCGAGAGATCAAAGACGCAGGTGAGTTAACACCGAGAACTATCTCTAGGACTGGAGCATGTGGCATGGAGCTCTTTGTAGGAGGCGCAAGAATCGACTCAGGTTACTTACAGGGACCTCAGCACGTTATTGCGCATGCGTGTTACCCAATGAGCCCCCTCTGCCGTAGGTGCATTAACCAACCGAGCCAGCTTACTGGGAAGTGTGCAAACACAGGTCTCTGCTACAGGTGCAGCAACCAAGTGAGCTGTCGTATTTCAATCTGACATGTGGCCCATAGAACACACTTCCCTGCTGGTATCACCCATCTCCCAGTCGGATGCTGTGCCCAACCAGCTCTCTTACTCCAAGGTACACTCTGATCTCTGCCACAGGCGCTTTGAGCCGCTTAGCTATCTCACTACTGGAGGAGCCTGTGACCAAGCGCCTATTACAAACTAATCTGTAACAGGTGCTACATTCACAGAGGCAGCATACTCCGGTCTCTGCCACAGGCGCTTTGAGCCACTGAGCTGTCGCACTACTGGTGAAGACTTTGACCAAGCGCCTCTTACACACAGATCTGTAGCAAGCGCTACACCCACCGAGGCAGCCTACTCCGATCTCTGCCACAGGCGCTTTAAACCGCTGAGCTGTCTCACTACTGGTGAAGTCTATGACCAAGCACCTCCTACACACAGATCTGTAGCAGGCGCTCCACCCACCGAGGCAGCCTCCCAGGGCCAGGATAGACTGAGCTGCAGGGAGGGAGTAAACCAGCTTCTCAAGGGCTGACATTTCTGGTTTTGAAACCTTGGGTGCGAATGAGTTCAGTACATAAAGAAGGGGAAAAAATGAAGATTACAGATCAGGCGCAGCGCCGGCTGAGATGTCTCGCTAGTGCTGAAGTCTGTGACCAAGCGCCTCTTACACAGAGATCAGTAGAAGGTGCTACATCCAACGAGCCAGCCTCCTCCGATCTCTCCCACAGACGCTTTGACCCGCTGAGCTGTCTCACTAGTGCTGAAGTCTGTGACCAAGCACCTCATACACACAGGTCTGTAGCAGGCGCTACATCCACCGAGGCAGCCTACTCCGATCTCCACCACAGCCGCTTTAAACCGCTGAGCTGTCTCATTACTGGTGAAGTCTGTGACCAAGCGCCTCCTACACACAGATCTGTAGCAGGCGCTCCACCCAGCGAGGCTGCCTCCCAAGGCCAGGATAGACTGAGCTGCAGGGGAGGAGTGAAACAGCTTCTCAAGGGCTGACGCTTCCGGTTTTGAAACCTTGGGTGAGAATGAGTTCAGTACAGAAGAGGAAAAAATGAAGATTACAGATCAGGCGCAGCGCCGGCGAGAGTCCACGTCACTTCTGTGCTTTAAATCTTAGTAAATTGCAAAAAACACAGTTGATGGACAGAATGTAGAACAATGTCATACATTCACCCCAGTACAAGGATCTGGGCCTAAATCCATCGTTTTTTTGCACTCCACACCACCCTGGGTTAGACACTGGCTATATGCAAATCAGCTCTGACCCTGTGCCTCATGGGAACAGTCCAGTCCGAACTACCAAGCCATGTCTTTCCCAGACCAGAATCAAGCATCCAAGGACCGGTTTCTGGCTATCAGCCTTCATCCGCCTGGATAGCTTGACTCCAGTGGTGTGGAGAGCCTGGGACTCACGTCTGAGTATACCCAGCACACTCGGGGTGAAAATTGCAAAAAACACAGTTGATGGACAGAATGTAGAACAATGTCATACATTCACCCCAGTACAAGGATCTGGGCCTAAATCCATCGTTGTTTGCACTCCACACCACCCTGGGTAGACACTGGCTATATGCAAAGCAGCTCTGACCCTGTGCCTCATGGGAACAGTCCAGTCCGAACTACCAAGCCATGTCTTTCCCAGACCGGAATCAAGTATCCAAGGACCGGTTTCTGGCTATCAGCCTTCATCCGCCTGGATAGCTTGACTCCAGTGGTGTGGAGAGCCTGGGACTCACGTCTGAGTATACCCAGCACACTCGGGGTGAAAATTGCAAAAAACACAGTTGATGGACAGAATGTAGAACAATGTCATACATTCACCCCAGTACAAGGATCTGGGCCTAAATCCATCGTTTTTTTTAACTCCACACCACCCTGGGTTAGACACTGGCTATATGCAAATCAGCTCTGACCCTGTGCCTCATGGGAACAGTCCAGTCCGAACTACCAAACCATGTCTTTCCCAGACCGGAATCAAGTATCCAAGGACCGGTTTCTGGCTATCAGCCTTCATCCGCCTGGATAGCTTGACTCCAGTGGTGTGGAGAGCCTGGGACTCACGTCTGAGTATACCCAGCACACTCGGGGTGAAAATTGCAAAAAACACAGTTGATGGACAGAATGTAGAACAATGTCATACATTCACCCCAGTACAAGGATCTGGGCCTAAATCCATCGTTTTTTTTAACTCCACACCACCCTGGGTTAGACACTGGCTATATGCAAATCAGCTCCGACCCTGTGCCTCATGGGAACAGTCCAGTCCGAACTACCAAGCCATGTCTTTCCCAGACCGGAATCAAGCATCCAAGGACCGGTTTCTGTCTATCAGCCTTCATCCGCCTGGATAGCTTGACTCCAGTGGTGTGGAGAGCCTGGGACCCACGTCTGAGTATACCCAGCACACTCAGGGTGAAAAATTGCAAAAAACACAGTTGATAGACAGAATGTAGAACAATGTCATACATTCACCCCAGTACAAGGATCTGGGCCTAAATCCATCATTTTTTTGCACTCCACACCACCCTGGGTAGACACTGGCTATATGCAAATCAGCTCTGACCCTGTGCCTCATGGGAACAGTCCAGTCCGAACTACCAAACCATGTCTTTCCCAGACCGGAATCAAGTATCCAAGGACCGGTTTCTGGCTATCAGCCTTCATCCGCCTGGATAGCTTGACTCCAGTGGTGTGGAGAGCCTGGGACTCACGTCTGAGTATACCCAGCACACTCAGGGTGAAAATTGCAAAAAACACAGTTGATGGACAGAATGTAGAACAATGTCATACATTCACCCCAGTACAAGGATCTGGGCCTAAATCCATCGTTTTTTTGCACTCCACACCACACTGGCTATATGCAAATCAGCTCTGACCCTGTACCTCACGGGAACAGTCCAGTCCGAACTACCAAGCCATGTCTTTCCCAGACCGGAATCAAGTATCCAAGGACCGGTTTCTGGCTATCAGCCTTCATCCGCCTGGATAGCTTGACTCCAGTGGTGTGGAGAGCCTGGGACTCACGTCTGAGTATACCCAGCACACTCGGGGTGAAAATTCCAAAAAACACAGTTGATGGACAGAATGTAGAACAATGTCATACATTCACCCCAGTACAAGGATCTGGGCCTAAATCCATCGTTTTTTTGCACTCCACACCACCCTGGGTTAGACACTGGCTATATGCAAATCAGCTCTGACCCTGTGCCTCATGGGAACAGTCCAGTCCGAACTACCAAGCCATGTCTTTCCCAGACCGGAATCGAGCATCCAAGGACCGGTTTCTGGCTATCAGCCTTCATCCGCCTGGATAGCTTGACTCCAGTGGTGTGGAGAGCCTGGGACTCACGTCTGAGTATACCCAGCACACTCAGGGTGAAAATTGCAAAAAACACAGTTGATGGACAGAATGTAGAACAATGTCATACATTCACCCCAGTACAAGGATCTGGGCCTAAATCCATCGTTTTTTTGCACTCCACACCACCCTGGGTAGACACTGGCTATATGCAAATCAGCTCTGACCCTGTGCCTCATGGGAACATTCCAGTCCGAACTACCAAACCATGTCTTTCCCAGACCGGAATCAAGTATCCAAGGACCGGTTTCTGGCTATCAGCCTTCATCCGCCTGGATAGCTTGACTCCAGTGGTGTGGAGAGCCTGGGACTCACGTCTGAGTATACCCAGCACACTCAGAGTGAAAATTGCAAAAAACACAGTTGATGGACAGAATGTAGAACAATGTCATACATTCACCCCAGTACAAGGATCTGGGCCTAAATCCATCGTTTTTTTGCACTCCACACCACCCTGGGTTAGACACTGGCTATATGCAAATCAGCTCTGACCCTGTGCCTCATGGGAACAGTCCAGTCCAAACTACCAAGCCATGTCTTTCCCAGACCGGAATCAAGCATCCAAGGACCGGTTTCTGGCTATCAGCCTTCATCCGCCTGGATAGCTTGACTCCAGTGGTGTGTAGAGCCTGGGACTCACGTCTGAGTATACCCAGCACACTCGGGGTGAAAATTGCAAAAAACACAGTTGATGGACAGAAAGTAGAACAATGTCATACATTCACCCCAGTACAAGGATCTGGGCCTAAATCCATCGTTTTTTTGCACTCCACACCACCCTGGGTAGACACTGGCTATATGCAAAGCAGCTCTGACCCTGTGCCTCATGGGAACAGTCCAGTCTGAACTACCAAGCCATGTCTTTCCCAGACCGGAATCAAGTATCCAAGAACCGGTTTCTGGCTATCAGCCTTCATCCGCCTGGATAGCTTGACTCCAGTGGGGTGGAGAGCCTGGGTCTCACGTCTGAGTATACCCAGCACACTCGGGGTGAAAATTGCAAAAAATACAGTTGATGGACAGAATGTAGAACAATGTCATACATTCACCCCAGTACAAGGATCTGGGCCTAAATCCATCGTTTTTTTGCACTCCACACCACCCTGGGTTAGACACTGGCTATATGCAAATCAGCTCTGACCCTGTGCCTCATGGGAACAGTCCAGTCCGAACTACCAAGCCATGTCTTTCCCAGACCGGAATCAAGCATCCAAGGACCGGTTTCTGGCTATCAGCCTTCATCCGCCTGGATAGCTTGACTCCAGTGGTGTGGAGAGCCTGGGACTCACGTCTGAGTATACCCAGCACACTCAGGGTGAAAATTGCAAAAAACACAGTTGATGGACAGAATGTAGAACAATGTCATACATGCACCCCAGTACAAGGATCTGGGCCTAAATCCATCGTTTTTTTGCACTCCACACCACCCTGGGTAGACACTGGCTATATGCAAATCAGCTCTGACCCTGTGCCTCATGGGAACAGTCCAGTCCGAACTACCAAACCATGTTTTTCCCAGACCGGAATCAAGTATCCAAGGACCGGTTTCTGGCTATCAGCCTTCATCCGCCTGGATAGCTTGACTCCAGTGGTGTGGAGAGCCTGGGACTCACGTCTGAGTATACCCAGCACACTCAGGGTGAAAATTGCAAAAAACACAGTTGATGGACAGAATGTAGAACAATGTCATACATTCACCCCAGTACAAGGATCTGGGCCTAAATCCATCGTTCTTTTGCACTCCAAACCACCCTGGGTTAGACACTGGCTATATGCAAATCAGCTCTGACCCTGTGCCTCATGGGAACAGTCCAGTCCGAACTACCAAGCCATGTCTTTCCCAGACCGGAATCAAGCAACCAAGGACCGGTTTCTGGCTATCAGCCTTCATCCGCCTGGATAGCTTGACTCCAGTGGTGTGGAGAGCCTGGGACTCACATCTGAGTATACCCAGCACACTCGGGGTGAAAATTGCAAAAAACACAGTTGATGGACAGAATGTAGAACAATGATAGCCAGAAACCGGTCCTTGGATGCTTGATTCCGGTCTGGGAAAGACATGGTTTGGTAGTTCGGACTGGACTGTTCCCATGAGGCACAGGGTCAGAGCTGATTTGCATATAGCCAGTGTCTAACCCAGGGTGGTGTGGAGTGCAAAAAAACGATGGATTTAGGCCCAGATCCTTGTACTGGGGTGAATGTATGACATTGTTCTACATTCTGCCCATCAACTGTGTTTTTTGCAATTTTCGCCCGAGTGTGCTGGGTATACTCAGACGTGAGTCCCAGGCTCTCCACACCACTGGAGTCAAGCTATCCAGGCTGATGAAGGCTGATAGCCAGAAACCGGTTCTTGGATGCTTGATTCCTGTCTGGGAAAGACATGGTTTGGTAGATCGGACTGGACTGTTCCCATGAGGCACAGGGTCAGAGACGATTTGCATATAGCCAGTGTCTAACCCAGGGTGGTGAGGAGTGCAAAAAAACGATGGATTTAGGCCCAGATCCTTGTACTGGGGTGAATGTATGACATTGTTTGTTTTTTGCAATTTTCACCTCGAGTGTGCTGGGTATACTCAGACGTGAGACCCAGGCTCTCCACACCACTGGAGTCAAGCTATCCAGGCTGATGAAGGCTGATAGCCACAAACCGGTCCTTGGATGCTTGATTCGGGTCTGGGAAAGACATGGTTTGGTAGTTCGGACTGGACTGTTCCCATGAGGCACAGGGTCAGAGCTGATTTTCATATAGCCAGTGTCTAACCCAGGGTGGTGTGGAGTGCAAAAAAAGATGGATTTAGGCCCAGATCCTTGTACTGGGTTGAATGTATGACATTGTTCTACATTCTGTCCATCAACTGTGTTTTTTGCAATTTTCACCCCGAGTATGCTGGGTATACGCAGACGTGAGTCCCAGGCTCTCTACTCCACTGGAGTCAAGCTATCCAGGCTGATGAAGGCTGATAGCCAGAAACCGGTCCTTGGATGCTTGATTCCGGTCTGGGAAAGACATGGTTTGGTAGTTCGGACTGGACTGTTCCCATGAGGCACAGGGTCAGAGCTGATTTGCATATAGCCAGTGTCTAACCCAGGGTGGCGTGGAGTGCAAAAAAACGATGGATTTAGGCCCAGATCCTTGTACTGGGGTGAATGTATGACATTGTTCTACATTCTGTCCATCAACTGTGTTTTTTGCAATTTTCACCCCGAGTGTGCTGGGTATACTCAGACATGAGTACCAGGCTCTCCACACCACTGGAGTCAAGCTATCCAGGCTGATGAAGGCTGATAGCCAGAAACCGGTCCTTGGATGCTTGATTCCGGTCTGGGAAAGACATGGTTTGGTAGTTCGGACTGGACTGTTCCCATGAGGCACAGGGTCAGAGCTGATTTGCATATAGCCAGTGTCTAACCCAGGGTGGTGTGGAGTGCAAAAAAACGATGGATTTAGGCCCAGATCCTTGTACTGGGGTGAATGTATGACATTGTTCTACATTCTGTCCATCAACTTCTTTTTAAATCTTAGTAAGGCACAGATGTCCGAGGGCTTCTCCCCGAAGACACTGAAGTCAGGCAGGGAGGGAGGCCCTAAGAGTGCCAGTATCCTGAAGTGTTATTTTAAGCTCACCGCCTGCAGCATCCTGGGTTAGGAGAGCCAGTTTGAGGAGAGGAAGGGGGGGTGGAGAGAGCAGGGCAGGCCGAGCATCTCCAGAGCCAGTGTGAGGAGAGGGAGGGGGTGGAGAGAGCACTGCAGGTCGAGCAACTCCATTGTCTGACGTGAGACGGGTGCGTGACAGTGCTAAGGCCACACTAATTAGAAACAGATGGCCCCTATAAAGATAAGAAATTGCTTCACAACAGCTGTGAAGCACACAGTCCAGTCCCGATGGGCCAGACGAAAGGTAGAAAGGGCAGTGGCCAAAAAATATCCTTTTCAATGGGAAGTCAGCGTTTAGCATAAACTTTGATGCAACCCAATGAAAATGATGGGCGGGGCTTCAAGCCCCCTTCTAAAATCTGCTCTCTCACAATATGTCTCGCCGAGTGAGCACTGCATGCGTGCTGCAATGCTAGGCGAGAACTAAAAAACAGTTAGCAAAATAAGATATTGGCAGTGTAACCTCTTAGATAAGATTTTATATAAATTCAACCAAGCTTGTATTGTGGAAAAGTGTTCAAATATTGAATGCGAATGAAGGAAAAATCGAATAAAAGAAGAAGGAGGAAACATTACTGAGTTTGGCATTAAATGCTGTCTTCACGAAAGAAACACTGGGAGCTAAATTATACAAACAGACGAAAAACTCTTTCTCTGAAGTGGCTGCACCTTTGTAAAGAAACTGAATAGCAATGCAGTGTGCCAAGATATTGCTATTAGGAATAAGAAAATACAAGTGGAAGCGTGGCCGTGGGGACGGAGATTCATTTTGGATCACTAATTCTACAATGATTAAGGATTATTGTATTTTTTTCAAAGAATTCCCTAGATATTATTCTTTATTAAAACAAAAGCCAGTTCAGATCTACTTCATAGCTGAACCACACCTTAAAACCTTGCTTTAAAAAACCTGGCTCTTCAAAAGAGAATGTGAGATGTTTGCTGACTGAGAAAGAGGTGAACAAGGAGTAATGGTATATATGTTAAATGGAAATGACCAATTGCTCAAACTGTGTTATATAAAATTGTCTATGTTCGCATGGTTACATTGTTTTAATAATTTTATAATTTCACAAATGCTCTTGTCTTTTCACTATTGCATCTTTCAATATAAAGGGAAAAGAAAGGCATAGTAACAGGAATACATTATTTAAATAAACGATAAGCAGATGGCATTTTGTAGAGATAGTTTCCTGAAACAGACATCAAGGCCAATAGAGAGACATGAAAAGTAGATCTGTGGGATAGGAAGGCGAAAGAGATCATATGAAAAATGAAAGTGCTTAACTCTCCTTTCCTGCCCATTTGGGGGTTCTTGTTGGTGCAAAACCTCTATCTGGAGGGATTGTGTTCAGTTTCTGTATTGTTTTTCTCTTCATCAATGTCTTCTCAGAAGTTCTTGTTTCTATGGTATATCTTGGATTCTGCAGATTGACTATCTTTTCTGTCTGTTACATGCTGATTGTATGTGAAAAACCATTAAAGAATTGAGATACAAAAAAAAGAGCAAATAAAGTGAGAATGACTTAAAAGAGAGATCGAGATTGAGGTAAGAGAGTGAATTAGAGTGACAGGAGAGAGAGAAACTGAAAATATAAGAAGGAGCAGATGGTGAGAGATAAGAAAAGAGATAGATGAGAGACTGAACAAAAAGTGACAGACACTGGAGAGAGTCAGTCAGTCAGTCAGAATATCTTTATTCGGCTTATTTAAAAGCCATACAAAGAGAAGAAAAAGATAAAAACATTTCATACAAGGTTTTTTCTTAAAAACGGTAAATACAGACAGACAATTTAAAAAGTATTTACAGACGATTAAAAGTATTACATTAAAAAATGAGTATTGATAATAAAACATTTGCTTTAAGGCGAATCTAGGCAGGCAGTTTTCACCCTTGAAGCGGCTACCAGAAAGTTAGCTATACAAAACGTGATGTAGGGATTGGGTAGTAATTGTAAAAAGAGCAGGGCAGGTCTCACTTGAGTGAAGCCTGCCTCTTTAAGAATAGGCAACAAGTATTTTTTCCTTGGCTCTAGGTACAACCCGCAAAACATGACAAAATGCATTGTATCTTGTACAGAGAACTGGTCGCAGCTACAAGGCAAGGCTAATTCCGGCTTCTGCCAACTTTTAAAAGAACCTAAATAAAAATGTAACAAATTAAATCTGAACTTAGTTAAGAGGAACCTATGGAAGGGAATTGTCACAAAACCAAGATAAGGTGCTAGTGAAAATGAGTTAACAAGAAGGCAATGTTCCCTCACTGACGGTTTTGCCAGTTCACATTCTTCACGGCACGCTTCCCTCCTTCCCATGAAGGACTTTTTTACAAAATCGATATCATTTACCTTGATGTTCTCGAGGGAGGAAAAAAGCTCCGGACGTCCCAGGTCTGAGAATGCCCTGGCCAGATATGCCAGCCAGGGAATCTTATTAGATTTGTCCAGGGACAGAACATCAGACATGATCTTATGGTTTAATGGGAGTTCTTCATTCATCCACGTTTTTATCCAAAAGATCAGAGGGGCCATGCTCAGCATGTCAGACAAAAAGTTTAGGCCCACTTCTTTGTGAATGGAGTAGGTTGGGGTCGACTGTGGTACAGAAAGCAGGGTTCTAATGAATCTATTCTCTGCTCTCTGGATTGGTTCCAAGTTTACATAACCCCACAAGCGTGGCCGTGGGGACGGAGATTCATTTTGGATCACTAATTCTACAATGATTAAGGATTATTGTATTTTTTTCAAAGAATTCCCTAGATATTATTCTTTAATAAAACAAAAGCCAGTTCAGATCTACTTCATAGCTGAACCACACCTTAAAACCTTGTTTTAAAAAACCTGGCTCTTCAAAAGAGAATGTGAGATGTTTGCTGACTGAGAAAGAGGTGAACAAGGAGTAATGGTATATATGTTAAATGGAAATGACCAATTGCTCAAACCGTGTTATATAAAATTGTCTATGTTCGCATGGTTACATTGTTTTAATAATTTTATAATTTCACAAATGCTCTTGGCTTTTCACTATTGCATCTTTCAATATAAAGGGAAAAGAAAGGCATAGTAACAGGAATACATTATTTAAATAAACGATAAGCAGATGGCATTTTGTAGAGATAGTTTCCTGAAACAGACATCAAGGCCAATAGAGAGACATGAAAAGTACATCTGTGGGATAGGAAGGCGAAAGAGATCATATGAAAAATGAAAGTGCTTAACTCTCCTTCCCTGCCCATTTGGGGGTTCTTGGTGGTACAAAACCTCTATCTGGAGGGATTGTGTTCAGTTTCTGTATTGTTTTTCTCTTCATCAATGTCTTCTCAGAAGTTCTTGGTTCTATGGTATATCTTGGATTCTGCAGATTGACTATCTTTTCTGTCTGTTACATGCTGATTGTATGTGAAAAACCATTAAAGAATTGAGATACAAAAAAAAAGAGCAAATAAAGTGAGAATGACTTAAAAGAGAGATCGAGATTGAGGTAAGAGAGTGAATTAGAGCGACAGGAGAGAGAGAAACTGAAAATATAAGAAGGAGCAGATGGTGAGAGATAAGAATAGAGATAGATGAGAGACTGAACAAAAAGTGACAGACACTGGAGAGAGTAAAAAAGAAGGTGATATTTAGAATCGAAGCAAAGGGAGGATGTAGGAAAATTAGAGAGCATATATTGGTAGATACTCATGGCATTGTCTTGTATAAAAGACCATCCTTGAGTGCTGATGATTACGGTATGTTATTATTGTAGTATTCTTTTTTTGCCTCATTATGGGATGTTTCCTTTGAGAGTGGTTTCCTTTGTGAATTTATGTGATCACTGTGCACATGCGCAGATCAGTATTTTTGTCAAAAAAGGCAAAGTCCTTGAATCCATAAGCATTCACATGCAAAACACACATTTTTGGCAATTTAAATATTTATTTATTTTAAACATAACTGAAAGAAGCATTATTCAACCACCTGCAAAACTTTGTTTCATACACCACTGTAAACAGCAGTTTAATTTTATAAGTGTGCTAACAGTTTGGAAACATTATTGCTCGTAGGACTATTTTGGGAGATTTCGTTGTTAACCTTACTATGAGTGCTTATCCAGGAACGCAAACGCGTTTGGCAACATTATTGTGCGGTACACATGCATCCACGTGATCAATAAATCACTTGATTGGTGACCAGCCAATAAGGATGCCACCTAGATGTGAAAAACATATACATGGTGAATTATCTTTTTACATCTGGAAAGATCCTGGGGTGTGGACTGCTACTATTTGTCGGCCACATTGCTAATCTCTACGGTGTTCAGTCAGCCTGTGAATGATTAACAAGTGTTCCTCAGTTTATACATTTGTGATCGCTCTTCACGTGCAACTTAATGCCAGGTCCCAGAGTATGAACAGTTCATGCCCATGAGCCATTATGATCAAGACTTCAAGCCAGTCACAGTTGCACACATAGAATTTGGTTTTAAATTGTCCTGTGTATTCTCACCTGGAAGTTAATGTTCACTTCCCAGAATCGAAAGGTTTTAATTCAAACACCCACAGCTTACAGATGAACCCTATGAGGGAGTGTTTAATAATACTAGGGCTCTTTCAAGGAGGGCAAGATGATTGCTGATATTTTCATCGAGGGAATACTTGGAACAGTACCCCTATATTATGTTCATCATGCTTCAAATGTAGAAACTAGACGACGATAGACCATACAGAATGCTGCAACCAGACTCATCTTGGATCTCCCTAGATGACCTCACAACACCCCCTACCTCAGGGAATGTCACTGGCTTACTGTACAGAAAAGAAGCCAGCTCAAGATCCTGACCAATGTATACAAGTTCTACACAACTGCGGACCCTCCTACTTGAACCACCGCCTGAATTTCCATCAGACATCTCCGCTCCACAGCCCTTTCTCTAACCCTCATCCCTGCATCTGACATAGGATATGCGAAGGTCACTTATTCTCTTACCTACCAGCAAAGACATGGAACGAGCTACCCTTTCGTATACAGCCCTCCCCATCTCTTCCAGAGTTCCGAAAGTCACTGAAGACCTGGTTATTCGGCAAATCAAATTGATCCTGCCAGCAACTGGATACCCTCACAGGTAACAAATACACTCTACAAATCTACTAATTGATTGATTGGTTGAGAAACTAAAGTATTGAGGCAGATAAAAAAAAAGACTGCTTTGCCCTCTATCAACACATCCTGAGGGTAATAGGAATGTATACGTTTTAAACATCTATACATGCCACTAATAAGGCTGAAACTCCAGGTTTTTTCCCAATAAAGGAAGTTAATAAGGCACATAAATAATTATCCTACACTATGTATGATCCATGGGCGCTATATTGATGTACATGCTAAGAGATTCATGGTGTAATAACTGATGGTGTTTTAGATGCTTTATTGTTTACAGATACTTCGCTTTATGTCATGGTCTATTTCTGCTCCAATCAACCACAAAAAATGATATACATTTTATATTTGCCAACCCATATTAATGGAAGAATATCATATTAGTTTCTAGGACGTTACACCAGTCTCATCATGAAACTCTTCATTTTCACAGTATCTTACCCACTGAAGGGAAACCCAGACCTAGATCAAATCAAATAATACAATTTTTCAAAACTTGTACTGAAATTCATTTTCCTACATTTTGGGTTAAACGCTGCTTACTCGTACAATGATATGTAGCAAATGAAGAGAAATATTTTTAATTTATGGCGTGAAGGATTTGCCCCTTAGCAAGCTAAAAAGAATTGCAGCAGCGGGAAAAAAGTTTGTTAAAGAAATCAGATTGGCAAAATAGGTGTAGTTGAAAAATTTAGAAAGGAATACTGTTAATTGATAATTGAAGTCAGCAAAGCATCTTTAGTAATAACATATGTATAGCAAGAAACTCGTCTTAAGAGATTTTCAGAACCTTCATAAATAACGGCGATTCAAATACATACCACCAAAGAATTACTATCAGAAAAATTGTGTGCTGCTCTGTAGGATTTCGTTAAAGATAAAATTAATGAATCTTAGAGTGCTACTCAACAAATGGTAGGCCCACCATTCTTTGACATAGGTAGAGATTTAGCATAGCAAGAAAAATATCCCCTAGTTTTATTTAGAACAGTTGCATGAATTTATCAAATTCATCTCAATTAAGACCCAACCATTTGTGAAGACTATCACCTGTCATCTATTTTTATCCCTAATTGTGACTGTACTTACTTTTCTCATTAATATTTTAAGAATAAAACTTTGAGGTTAGGCAATATCCCAACTAACTGGAGGTAATGCTGCTTATCACAACTTTTCAAAGGAATCTTTTTTGGACCCAGCTCACTATGAAAATCACAAACCCATCTTTAACACCCATTTTCCATTAGAAATAGCTAGCGATGAGAATGGTGCTGCACCAATAGCTGTCTGATTTCTTCTGTGTCTGTGATTTGTTGCAGAATTGAAGGCCAGTCCTATAAATATTTTTAGATTCCTCCACCGCCTTCGTCACCAGTGATCATGCTACAAAAATTAAGAGGGTTACAGAAGTGATCAAGAAAGGCTGAGAGTATGGGCGAAATATTTCTGCCCCTTGAAAATCAGTTGTATGCTCCTTCATGTCGACAGATTATAGTTCACAACTGGATAATTACACCTCAGTAACTTTCATTTGAGAACAAAACTTAGGGGTGTTTTTATTGTAAAGTATATTAATTTTACGTCACCCTTTTTCATACAATGGTCAGTGCAGCTTTTTTCACTGCTTATGTTTTCGTGCAGAGAATGTTAGTAGCCATAACAGTTCTAGAAGGCAGTAAAGGGATAGGAGCTCTCTAATGAGAATGAGACTGGCTCCAGACCTGGCAACAGGAGGATGCGCCTGCTTCTTTTCTAGGGGTTGGAGGAACTCGCAGAGTTTTAATCGGCTGAATTCTGCGGAGTTACATAAAAACTCTCCAATGGACAGACAAAATGCAGCTTATGCTGCAATTTAGCGGCAGTGGTGCAAGCAGCACCTAAAATTTAGCGTAAAAGGCACAATGTGTTGCACAAGAAAGTGTGGCCATTCAAATAGATTTTACTGTCGCTCGAGGAGAAAATCTACTCGAGCTGCAGTCCTCTGACTGCGTCAGCCTAGGAGATGGCAAATCTTGTTTGCTAGCTCGCATTTTACTGGAGCCTTGTGGGAGGAAAACTCAGGGTTTTGGGCAGAATTTGGCCAGAACTCTGCATTAAACAAATTACACAGAATTACCACATTTCCACCAATTTGCAGGAGTAGTGAAACCTTTTGACCATCCCTATTGCGTTCTCCCTCATTTAGAGACTATTGCTTCTGGGCTTGTTTTCAGTCCAGGGAGGACCTGACCTGGCAGTTCGGGCTGGACTGTACCCATTGGGCACATGGTCAAGACTGATTTGCATATGGCTGGGTCCAAACTGGTTGATGAGGGCTGAAAGCCCAAAACCTGCCCTAGGATGCTTGTTCCCAGTCCAGGGAGGACCTGGCCAAGCAGTTCGGGCTGGACTGTACCCATTGGGCGCAGGGTCAAGACTGATTTGCAAATGGCTGGATCCAAACTGGAATGGCATAGTGAGCAAAAAAACAATGGATTTAGGCCCAGAGCTCTATATTTGGGTGAAGGTATGACATTGTGCTGCATTCTGTCCATCAATTGTTCTTTTTGAATTTGTCACCCCGATTGGGACAGGTATGCCCAATGTGGGTCCACCGGAGTCAAGCTATCCTGGCTGATGAGGGCTGAAAGCATGAAACCGGTCCTAGGATGCTTGTTTCCAGTCCAGGGAGGACCTGGCCTGGCAGTTTGGGCTGGACTGTACCCATTGGGCACAGGGTCAAGACTGATGTGCATATGGCTGGGTCCAAACTGGAATGGCATGGCGAGCAAAAATACGATGGATTTAGGCCCAGATAGATCTCTGTACTGGGGTGAATGTATGACATTGTTCTGCATTCTGTCCATCAATTGTTCTTTTTGTATTTGTCACCCCTAGTGGGAAGGGTATGCCCAATGTGGGTCCCGTGCTCTCAATGCCACTGGAGTCAAGCTATCCTGGCTGATGAGGGATGTAAGCCCGAAACCTGCCCTAGGATGCTTGTTTCCAGTCCAGGGAGGACCTGTCCTGGCAGTTCGGGGTGGATTGTTCCCATTGGGCGCAGGGTCGAGACTGATTTGCAGATGGCTGGGTCCAAACTGGAATGGCATGGTGAGCAAAAAAACAATGGAGTTAGGCCCAGATCTCTATATTGGGGTGAATGTATGACATTGTTCTGCATTCTGTCCATCAATTTTTCTTTTTGCATTTGTCACCCCGAGTGGGACGAGTATGCCCAATGTGGGTCCCGTGCTCTTCATGTAACTGGAGTCAAGCTATCTTGGCTGATGAGGGCTGTAAGCCCGAAACCTGCCCTAGAATGCTTGTTTCCAGTCCAGGGAGGACCTGTCCTGGCAGTTCGGGCTGGACTGTTCCCATTGGGCGCAGGGTCAAGACTGATTTGCATATGACTGGGTACAAACTAGAATGGCATGGTGAGCAAGAAAATGATGGAGTTACGCCCAGATCTCTATATTGGGGTGAATGTATGACATTGCTCTTCATTCTGTCCATCAATTGTTCTTTTTGCATTAGTCACCCCGAGTGGGACAGGTATGCCCAATGTGGGTCCCGTGCTCTCCACGCCACTGGAGTCAAGCTATCCTGGCTGATGAGGGCTGAATGCCGGAAACCTGCCCTAGGATGCTTGTTTCCAGTCCAGGGAGGACTCGGCCTGGCAGTTTGGGGTGGACTGTTCCCATTGGGCGCAGGGTCAAGATTGATTTGTATATGTCTGGGTCCAAACTGGAATGGCATGGTGAGCATAAAACAATGGATTTGGGCCCAGATCTCTTCACTGGGGTGAATGTATGACATTGTTCTACATTCTGTCCATCAATTGTTCGTTTTGCATTTGTCACCCCGAGAGGGACGGGTATGCCCAGATGTTGGTCCTGTGCTCTCCATTCCACTCGAGTCAAGCTATCCTGGCTCATGAGGGCTGAAAACCCGAAACCGGTCCTAGGATGCTTGTTTCCAGTCCAAGGAGGACCTGGCCTGGCAGTTCGGGCCAGACTGTTCCCATTGGGCGCAGGGTCAAGACTGATTTGCACATGGCTGAGTCCAAACTGGAATGGCATGGTGAGCAAAAAAACTATGGATTTAGGCCCAGATCTCTGTACTGGGGTGAATGTATGGCATTGCTCTGCATTTTGTCCATCAATTGTTCTTGTTGCATAAAGATGATGTGGCTCTTAAGTGGGAGCAGTGCAGCCTTTGCAGATACTTGCGGACTGAATGATGCTTAGGAATTCCCAGCAGATGCCTGGCGGCTGCATTCTGAATTATTTGCAACTTATTGAGATGTTTATCAGGCACTCCAAGATAGATATCATTACAATAGTCTAATTTGGCGAGACTCTGTGAGGTAATCACAGTTTTCCTGTTGTCTGTGGGAATAAAAGGTAGTATTTTATTGATTATTTTAAGCAAAAAGAATCTTGATGAGGAAACAGCATTAACTTGTGCCTCGAAGTTCAGTTTATTGTCAATGATCACGGCAAAGTTCTTTTGCTTGGCGGCCAGAATTGGTGCCGTCGCTAATTCATCAGGCCACCAACTCTGTGACCAGTTTGGCAGAAAATTGCCAGAGATGACTACATCAGTTTTATCTGAGTTCAATCTAAGGTAATGAGAGCTCTTCCAGGATCTGAAAACCAGCATGCAGTCCTTACATTTTGCATCGGTGCTAATGTATTTTTTGACACAGACAAGACAATTTGTGTATCGTCTGCATAAGATGTAAGAGCCAGTCAAAAGGATCTAATAAGTGTTGCCAGCTCAGAAACATAAATATTAAAAAGAGTGGGGCTCAGTTATGCGTCCTGAGGGACTCCACATGGGAGGACAAAGGGTGGAGACTCGTAGCTGCCCAAGGATACTGACTGTATTCTACCAGACAGAAAGGAAGAAACAATTGTGAGCGTTTTGTCGTAAATGCCAATGGAATCCAGACGCTTTAGTAAGAGATTGTGATCGACCATGTTGAAATCCGCCAACAGGTTGAGCAAAATCAGAGCAACAGTTCCCCCTGCATCCAGAACAGTTCTGATTCTATTTGTGGCTTTAACTCATAATCGAACACGTGGTAACGATGCGTTCATTGTAGTGCCTGCATTCTAATGGCACTGTGTTCTTCTGACAGCAGTGTAAACACTGTTTCCCCTTGTGCTGCAGCCCTGGAAAAGGGCTGCAGCACAAGCCGCAGTGTTATAGAGCACTTTGTGCACATTCATTCACCGCATGCCAGGCATCATGTGGTGCCTGGCAACCGGTGCATTAATGTGCGTGGGGGCGCTACATGTGTCCTCAGGGCTACTGAACAGTGGGCTTATGAAGACGGGGACACTGCTTTGGGTCCCCAAAGTCCCTTTCCGTCTGCCTTTTCATGGCATTGTGACCACCATGAAAAGGTAGTTGTAAAAGGACATCCGTAACCCTATGGGGCTTCCATTGTAGAGTCAGGATTCCGACTGCCGCCTCAACAGGATCTTGGATCCTGTTAGAGGCTGCGGTCCCACCCCAACCTCTGCGATCTGAATAGCTGCACCGTAATGCAGCGGTCGGACGGATGCCCTGTATGTCTGGTGGACCATCACTGATGGCCTGATGATGGTGGTTTGCCCAACATCATTATAAGGGCTTTAATTTGTGTATGATAACTGCTGAAGTTTGGAGTAAAGAACACTTCATCCTAACCCTTAGGTGCTCATTAGGATGGCGGACGGACCGGCGTCCGTCCGCCACCCCAGAGGAGGAGGGACCATCCGCAGGGGCAGCGGCGTTCCCTCCAGGGCAATTAGGATGTGACCGCCACCCTGGCAGATACATCCTCAATATTTAACATTGCGGCGGGTGCTGCTTGAAGCAGCACCCGCTGCAAGGTTACATTTGCATGCTTCGCATTTGCATGCACAAAGCGGCAGGCACAGTGCGGTGCCTGCCGCTTCGTGCACGCAAATGCAGGGGGGTAACATAGGTACCCCCGTGTGCACCCCCACCCCCGTCACCCTGGGGGCCCGCAACGGGCCTCCAAAGAAATCACTGTATGCTTTTCCATGGTGGAGAAGCTGCAGCGGAAAGGCATCTGTTTACCCCCATCCTAATATGGCTGGCGGTGTCTGTTAGACACCGCCTCCAGATTAGAGCTTTTCCGCCGCGGTCGTAAATCGACCGCGGCGGAAAAGCTGCAGACGGTCTTCCTGATCCCCCAGCCATCCTAATCTGGCGGGGGGGCTTTGAAGCCTCCGCAGCAGTTTTCCCGCATCCTCCGGGCCGGCGGACTTTTCCGCCGGCCCGGAGGATGCGGGAAAACCGCAATCCTAATGACCCCCATAGTTAGCATGGTCCTACACATCTAATGTTTTTAAAATGTTCCAACTCATTTGCCAAAATCTTTATGCAAAGTAGAATTTAACTTATACAGTGTTTTGTCCAATGTTACTGGCTTAATGTGTATACAAATTAGCCATGTCCACTAAATATGACCATATGTGTTACAGGAGCAGCACAATCCCACTTCTAAAGTGACCTTCAAAACATACAAAGCTTGACTAAGGTCAATGCCCTCACGTGGTTAGTTATGCAATGTTTCTCTATCTTTGCAGAAAGATTCCTTTGACAAGAACTCCTGAACAATTTTTTTATTGAACGAAATATGAGAAGATATTAAAAAAACAGAGAAACAACTATGAGCTATACAATTTAATCTCGTAGTATTTAACGGAATCTTCGCCAATGCAATTAATAATGACAGCAGATCTTACATACTCCCTTCCTAACAGTTAAAATGCTACAAGAAAATAAATTACTATAGTGCTAAGCCATTAAAGACATCATGAGTATACACATTTTGCAAAACATTGATGAAGTGCAACCATGGACTAAATCGTCTCCTGTGGGCTAAACCATTAAAAAGTCGCCATTATTCCCTAGTAAAACCAACTCGAAAGCCCTTCATGTTAACCATAGAACAAGAGATAATAAAGTGCCGGGGAACCTCTTGATTGGGCGAAAAACAGATTTTCCGACTGGTTAAATAAGTACATAAGTGTCTGATTAATTTCCTTTTACTGACGATTGTAAACCAGTAGGATATCGAGGCTTTTGCCCGAGCACTCTTGTACGATTGTTGGTGTCCTATCAAATAATAACTGCTCGCATAGCACTTAATGGAGGTCTTGCCTTCACTGAAGGTTCTGTCACTCAATTATTTGCCCTCCTCATTAGTTTATTAGATTTGTCATTACTATACATTCAATTTGTGAATAGCTGTCTGCAATGCATTCTTGTTAAATTTATGTGAAACCTTATCTAAATGGCTACCCCACCAATATCTTCTTTTTAACTTGAATTACAAAGGTGAATGAAATACTGAGTTTGCCTTGCTGGGTGTATGCTCTAGCCCCGCAGGTCATGTACTGGTGTCTGCAGTTCGCATTTAACTCAGGGACTCAAATTGACAGCTGTACAAATCAAGCCTTTATTCATTCATGTATTCATTCTCCTATCTCCTGCCTTAGTTCCAGCGGCTAACACAAACTATACAGGGTGTGCGACAACAATAAAAGTGGTAGCAGGGCACTGTTTGAACACACAAGGACAAATAAGGGTGTTTTTAAAACTAATGTACCTCCCTGCGGCTCCAAAACATGGCAGAAGGAGAAAACCAATGAATTAGCTGGAGCGTGGCAGCCGACGGCTCATTGTCATGCCCGCGAGGGCCTCGTGCCTCACTGTTAAAATGTTATCTTTTCAGTAGCTGTGTGGGAGGGCACTGGAGATGTGTGCAGGCGCTGATGGAAGGCTTAGACAAGTGACAGTGTCGGATGTCTGCAGCAACAGTGACTAGAGTATAAACTTGTGCGCTCATGCGGGGTACAGCTGTACTCCTGCTTTTTAGGAGATTGCGCATACATTTAGGGGCTCATTAGGATTGCGGACGGACTTGAGTCCGTCCGCGACCATAGAGGAGGAGAGAACCTCCGCATGGCCTGCGGAGTTCCCTCCTGTCAAATTAGGATGTGACCGCCACCTTGGCGGTCATATCCTCTATTTTTACTATTGCTGCGGGTGCGGCTTCAAGCTGCACCCGCCGCAATGGTAAAAATGCATACATTGCATTTGTATGCAGAAAGCAGCAGGCCCCGTGCGGTGCCTGCCGATTACTGCATACAAATGCAGGGGGGTACCATAGGTACCCCCCATGTGCACCCCCCACCCCCCTTCACCCAGGGGGCACACAACGGGCCCCCGCAGTGAAATTACACATGCTTTTCCACGGCAGAAAAGCCGCTGTGGAGAGGCATCTGTTTTACACCATCCTAATGTGGCTGGCGGTGTCTGATAGACACCGCCAGCCACGTTACAGCTTTTCCGCCGCGGTTGTAAGTCAACCACGGCGGAAAAGCGGCGAACTGAAACCAGGACCCACCAGCCATCCTAATGTGGCGGTGGGTCTTTGTTGGGTCCGCAGAGGATTTTCCGCATCCTTCGGCCCGGCGGTGGCTTCTGCCAGCCCGGAGGATGCGGAAAATCCTCCATCATAATCAGCCCCTTAATTCGAAATTTAGTGAAATAGCATGACTACCAAAAGCTCAAAAACAGAATGAAAGGACTGCTGGTTGTCTCTGAGTTGTGCGGTCTGAAGTACGTGCATTAACTCAGAGAAATTCTGAGTTAAATGTAAGTGTTTTACACAGTGCAGTCGCATACAGATACACTCACACCTATGCCATGGGCAAGCGTACAAATTACAGGCCCAGCGTTTCCCACGCATAGCAGCACAAAGCATCATAACACATTCCACCAGCATGGTCTCTGGTGCACATTATCTGAATAAGTTTTAAACAAAACGCAATGGCGGCCGGCATGGCATGCAAATGGAAGGGGCGTCGCGAGCAGGAGGGAGGTTCAAGTAGGTGGGGATAGGAATAAAACAAAAAAACCTAACTTTGAGGCGAGGTCCTGCATCTCTGCTCCTGCTCTCCTGCCTCCGACTCTGACAGGAACAGAAAGCAGGCAGCCAGGCATCCCTCCCCTAAGCCAATCACAAGGCTGCAATGCAGTGTTGTAATTAGTTTGAGCTCATCCAGGGGCTGGAGAGGTGGGCATGTTCTCCATGCAGGCTGTAATGCAGACTGCATGGAAAACGAGAAAAGTGTACATGACTGGTTTGGGCGGCCCGGGAGGGCCGACCAAACAGTCACTGAGCACTTAGGATTGGAAAAAACACTCCTAAACTGCTCCAAGAGCAGAGCAGAGCAGCCCGCCCAACCACCAGCCTACCGCAGGACATGAGGCATAAAGTAATAATAATTCCAAGTTATTATCATTTTATGTTTCTCACTGCTTAAAAGCATTGGGGCGACACTCCTCTGCCAAAGTGGAGGAGCCACCTTGACAAAGAGTAAGGTGTGAAGGGTTAGTATTTTATTTGAGAGGATTTACTGTAAATTATTACAAGAATCCGATGGCAGTCTGTCATCACCCTATATTTATAACTAATGTCTTTTGGGGATGTGCCTGCTTTTTATTATAGAGTGGTAGGCTTGCAGAGTTCTGGTCATTGGGCTTCAGAAGTCCACAGTGTGAGCTGTTTCCCAATCGTTTATGGTCTCCCCTAGTTTTTCTTCATTAATTTGCACGATTCTCACACTTTTGCCAATATTTCCTCACTGGTGGAAGTTGATGCTGAAAGTTAGTGTTCCTTAGAGAGCTGCCCCTTGGTAAATATAGACCAAAACAGCATATTTAAAATATGAATCTTCACACAGCGAGCTCTCGCCATTCTCAACAAGAGCGCATAGTCTATCATAACCTTTGCCCTTGAATACACCTGTCAATTAAAACTCATATAAAGAGTAAAATGCAACATTAACTGCTTAGAATGGTGCATTTCCCTATCCAGTTATCATTTTATTCTGCCTTTCTATTATGTCTGGTTAGCATTTTAATGCTATTGGTTTTCAGCACCAAGCAAACGGTCAACATCATCCTGTGTTTTTTTTTTATTTATGTTTCTTTTTTTTGAGGAACATATAATGTTTGAAATGGACTGCAGAGCAACATACTGGTGTACTTCATTTCCAAAAGAACTGGACAGGACATTGTTAGACCTGTCATTTTTAGGGTGGCCTTCCACCAACTTTTTGTGTTTTGCCTCTCCCTTTTTAGGTCTAGTCTGCGTTGCAGCGCATGCGCTGTGCGCTTGTGGGATCTATTGTCGTAGGTTTTCTGTGGGTTTTCTTTGGAAGTGGGGTTGGTCCATGCCTTATCTCCCTTAGGCCCCGCCCACATGTCATCTGTTGCTTGTCATGCGTGCGTTGTGTCCTTGCCTCACGCTCAAGCCCCCCCTTCTCTGAGAGGCTTCCGTTGTGTCCCACCACCGCAAACCGGTGCTTGTTTTCTCTCCCAGTGAAAATATAATAAACGTTCTCTCTTAAAATGAAAGCATAGGTTCCGATTGTAAAATTACCAAGCTTGTTTGGAATGTGGTATGAACCAGTTCTCGTGGTCAACAGAGCCCCTTCAGGGCCGCCCGCTCGCACATGGATTATAATAGTCTTATTTTTGGTATAGAAACAAAGCTTCCTGGGCGGAACACACTTTGGACTACCCTTTCCTTGTGTGTGTGGGTGGGAGCAGGTTAAACATCAGTTCTTAAAGTTTAGAAAAATATGGAATGTTTTCCGGAAGCTGGGAGAGCGCGAACAACATGTCAACACAGAGGCACGTTATTTGGAATGTGTTTCACTCTACTGCGTATATTAGATGTAATGTATAACGATTAAGACAATTTCCAAAAGGAAACCCTTGCATCGCTGACCTGTGCTCTTTGAAATCATTATTTTCATGGTATAAATGGAAACCTCGAATGCCATTTCTGTAAGGACAGGAGCTGCCCTTTCTTTACTTGCATAAAGAACAACTGCGCCCAGCACGGCGATAGGGAGGCAGTCATTGCTAACAAGGACGCCCAGCTGCCGGATGCAGCCGGGGAACACTTTCTCTACTCGTTCACATACTATAAATATTGCATCATGCAGCACGCTGTCTGGAACCCGCCTTCAGCATGGAGACTCGTGTCAACCGGAAACTAAGACCTGAACATGGCATCTCTTGGCAAGGAAGCCAGCTATTTGGCACCTTGCCACTGCAGAGGAGGATGCCTTGTTCTTGCTCATATGCCTTGAAGGAGGAAGGCAGACCAAGAAGCGTGCTAGGAACTGACAACAATAGGCACAAATGGAGTATAGTCAACCTAACACACTTATACGAGCCCGGAGAAGGGTGCTTGTGGTGGGTGGGTTCGGCTGCTTTCAGAGGCTGGGTTATTCAAGGGGGGCATGGGCAACTTGCCAAAGGCCAGAATTCTCCTGTTGAAAGGCGTAACAAGCATTTGCAATGCAGTAGGTCTCGCTTTTGTGAGAGTTTAAGCTATTAGAATTGTAAATGACAATGCCTTTTATTTTTGTTTTAAAAACCAAAACATAAATAAAAGGCATTGTCATTTACTAGGCCAATAGCTCAAGCTTGCGTAAATGCCAGACCTATTGCATTGCAAATGCTTGTTGATGTATCTTTTTGTTGGCTTTAGAAGCACATGCTCTTTACCACTGCTATCCAGTGCTAAATTGCATGTGCTTGTCCAATAAACTTGTTAATATTAGTGTGTACACTATAGGCATATTTAGTTTACTTGTAAGTACCTTGTAAATTTCTATACCATATCCCCAGGGTCTGTAACCTAAATGCCTTCAGCACTTATTGTGCCACCCACACAAGTAGCCTTTCAGACCTATATCAGGTGTGCCACTGGAGGGTCTGTGTGTGCAGTTTACTACCACAGCGACTTGGCATTTAAAGACACTTGCAAGCCTCAAACAAATCAGTCACCCAAAAGGTAGGCATAAGGGACCCCAGGTCAACTAAACTGTGTATCCAAAATGCAGGATTTGAACCTTTACGCTTTACATGATTTGGCAGTGAAAAACAGCTAAATTTGGTTGTCACTGCTGTTAGGCATACTACTCTCATATGCTAGCATTCGGAACTCCCTTATACATCTTTAAGTGGTAATTCCTGGCTAGTTTCATTATGCATGGTATGGTTGGAATAGTAATGATAAATCCTCTTTAATGGTAACGTTGGATTTAACACTATTATTTTAGAAATGCCACTTTTAGAAAGTGGGCATTTCTCTGCTCTTCACTTTGCTCTGTGTGCCTGCAGCCTGCCTCCATTCCACATCTGGTATGGGTGACAGCCACATTTTGAGCAAACTCTTTAGACAGCCACAATAACGGAAGGTCTGGATGTGTCGGGCATATAGCTACATACTGAGATTCTTCCTGGGCAGGAAGCGGTAGGAGAGGTTGACACTTACACTTGAGTAGGTCGTGTCCTGCCCTCAAGCAAAGGTCTGATTTCTTCCTTCTTGGTAGTCTGGAGACAGGGCTGCATTGACATGGATTCTTGTACATTCCAGAAGGTTCTTTTAAAATCACCCCTACATCAAAGGCATTTTTGATTATAAGTATGAAGGCTCCGACCCCATTAAGGTAGTACACTACTGAACCTGGAAGAAACTATGTTGCAGTAAAGGCTGCTGTGCTGAAGGATTGCCATCTTGCTGTGCTTGACTGTTCTAATGGGCTGCCTCTCTGCTTGACTGAGGCGCCCTGCTGCCTGCTGACCTTTTCCCTGCTGCAAGATCTAAGAACACCAGGAGAGTGACACCAAGGGCTCACTGGCTTGCCCCTGTTCTCCTCCAAGGTCTCGGGGATATCAAAGACCTCGCTACAATAAGATCTGCATTGTGCCCTGAACTGCAAAACTGTCTGAGTGCTGTGGCCGCAGAGCGCTGTGAATTGTGTCAACACAGACCTCATGATCACAGCATTTCTCACTCCTACAGGAGCTTCCCTGTCAGAACTGGCACACTGCTCTGAGAGGACTCATAGCCTCCTGTGATAAACCAGCATGCTGCTTGGTGGTGCTCTCTCAACCCGTAACCACCTTTCATCCAGGACGGAACTGACCGGCACCCTGACTGGCATGTAGTCGCTGTTTCCCTGCTTCCAGAGTCACCACTCAGCAAGGGAAACCCTCTTCCAGCGTGTCCCCTTTCCTAAAGGGGAGACATGATGGCCAGCGCTTGAATCCTGTGGGAAAGCATCACCTGCTGGCTCATTTTCAGTGCCGTCGTTAGCAAAGTAAAACCAACCCCAGCTCAACCCCTCATAACGACAAGGCTGCTAAGGGAAATCAGCACCGAACAACCACTGCCGACCCAGAGAGCCCAAGCGGAAGGCTGTGCATAGGGTTAGCACAGGTTATCTTTGGCGTGTATCTGACTTACTATGACTAGAGCAGTAGGCTCTGCTTGGCTTAAGAGTATACCCTCTAACACACATTCTATTTTCATGTTGATTTCAACAATGCTAATGAAAGTGTGTATCGGCATAATAAGGTATAGGACTCATCCACTAATAAAACACAGTAAAATACCAACATTTTAGCAGTGCTAATAAATGTGTTCAGAAGTTTAATAAGGTGGTGTAGGACTCATACAGTGTTTTAAGAGGAAATACCAACATTTTAACTGTGCTGATAAATGCATGCAGAAGCTTAATCAATCTTAATATGGATGGTTTATACGCAGGAATGAAAAGGCACTGGTTGAAACAGTAGCCCAGTTTTACAAACACTTTGCAGCAGGTTTCTGTTACTTTATTAACACAAACCTTGTGCAAAGTTTTGTGGTGGGATTTAGAATCCAATGTAAAAATTGTGGTTTGTGTTGGATTATAACCCAAAGTAACGCAAAGATGCAAAATCTGTTCAATGTGTGCTCAAGGAGCATTCCATAGGTGCTACAAAGGAGTTCCCATGCAACCACCCATGGGTTTTGGCAATTCCATACCAAGGGAGATTTGTAAATAGGGATTTACAGTGCTCTCAAGTCTTTTATTCAATATCCACATATGCCTCCTGGTACAGCTAGTAGCGATTAGTTCAATACCACACAGGCATCTAAACATGTGCAGGTGGCATGCACATCCACTTTCATCGAGACAGCAAACTGGACAAAATCTCAACATGCCAGAGTAACATGCTATTCTGTATGTCGGAGGACACCAGCATGAATGGAGCAAAAGCCGACTGTGTGTACCATCTACTTTCCAGCCTTCTTAAATAATAAAAGTCTTGGGTGTAAAGGGTGACTTAGGGGCAGATGTATCAAGCCTTTTGCGACTCGCAAAGGCCGAAATTCGCAGAATTTCGGCCTTTGCGACTCGCAAATGACATTTTAGCATTTTTTCATATGTATGAAAAAAATCGCAAAATAAGGAATCGCAATAATTTGCGATTCCTTATTTTGCTTAAGCATTTAAGGAATCGCAAATTTTGCGATTCCTTAAATGACATGTATATAACTTTTTGAAATTGCGAACTTGCAGTTGGTGGTAATTTGCGATTTCTTTTAAAAATGCCCTATTTGGCATTTGTGAGGGTGGCATGTGACACACATACATGCCCATAGGGCATGTATGTGCGCCACATGCACACACATGTAAATTTCAGGCGTGCAGCAGGGTGTCTTTGAGACACCCCTGCACCCTTGAAATAATTCTCAAATTGCGATTAGCAAATTGCGAATTCGCAATTTGAGAATTATTGCACTATCATTCCTATGGGCCTCCTGGCCCACAGGAATGCATTGGAAATTATTCCTTATTTGCGAATTTGCAAAATGCGAATTCGCAAATAAAGAATATTAAGGAATCGCTAAAAAATAGCGATTTTGTACATACATTCCATTTTGCGAATTCTAAATAGCGATACGAAAAAAATCGCTATTTAGAATTCGCAAATCTGAATCTTGATACATCTGCCCCAATGTTCGGCAATAATGTGACAGGCAGCAAAAGCATAGTTTTTACAAAATGTCATATAAAAAAAATAAAAAGAAACTCACTGAAAACAATTAAAAAGGAGTAAAGACTGGCAAACATGTTTATAGAGGCTTCAATGCGAAAGCTAAAAAGCTCAGAAATTCCCGAGCTATGGTGTATTTTTCCCCACCATGTCAACCTTAACTCCTTACCTCTGTTAGTACTTGATAAAGCCTGCAAAAATATATGACTTAGAGACTAATTGTCTATGTTTGTAAGTGTGTGAAAAAGTTCATCCATTGCCTGAGAAATGTTTTGAAGTGATGCTGTAAACAGTGTTAAAAATGTCTGTGCATATTGGTTTAAAATGGTTGGTAAATTGGTTGACAATAGTACTCTATTTACCTATAAGCCAAACATTATGCATCTAGACTGCATCATTTCCACCCACTGGGTCTGTAGACTTAATTATATAGTGAATTACATTCTCCCTCTTCACACAAGAGATTTTTCTCCAGTTCAATGAGCCCACTGCACTTCACTCAGGTACAGTATCACTGAGAGTTTACAGACCCGCCGCAGGTGTCCGCAATGGAGGATACCGTCTGAACATCAATTTTACCAGCCACACTTGCAGAGAGTGCGTAGGGCCTTCTGATGTTTGAGAGAGTGATGACTGGGATGTGGATTGTGCATTAATGTGGGTTTATGCACAGAGGCCACTCCTCCACAAAGGTGGGGTTTTTAGTTGCTGAACCAGGCCTTGTGAATGGCTGCCCTGCCAAATAAACATGGCCCTTCTTTGGGTGAGGGGCCTGGTAGTCCGCAGAGGCCTCACCACACACATGCAAAAAAACGAAATAAACAGCCAGATTGGAAAGCACAAAATATAGACAATCCATTGGTTATTCGACATTTATGCTTCAATAGGGTGGCATGCCCATGGGAAAATAGACCATCTCTTTCTAAAGGTGATGGTGAGAATTACAAATTGCTGGCCTTGCCCCATGAATGGCACAGTGTGTCGCTTGTGGAGGTGCCAAAGTTTTATACAATTTGCCCCATGTCTCCTAATGACAAATAATCTACCCATATTTTCACAGTAACAGCGTTGTGATCATGTTGCAAGCGCACACATTAAAAACTATATATTGAAGAATGCAAAATGAGGAATAACATTCATGAAGTAGATAATATAAAGGACTCAATGTTAAGAAGGAATATTTTTTTCATTATATTGACAATTAATACAATGTACCCTATTGAAGAATACAGACATGAAAAAAAGAAAATCCTTAAAACGAGTCCTAACCATACATCTTTAACTTAAACGTAACCCTAAATATTATATTAACCCATGCCCTTTATGTCAACATAATAATCTTATCGTATCCCTGTATCCCTAATCCTCTTTGAAACTGTGACCCATTTGCAACCTGTAACCTATGTTTTAAGTTAACTATAAGAATACTTCAAACAACCTAAAACTGATCCTAGCTCCGACAATTAAAAACCTGTAAAGATGAAATCATTAATAAATGAAAACAAGTTTCCAACTTTTTGGGGATTCTATTTATTGTCAAAATGATTTGTCTTCAATCTCAATATTTGTCATTTTTACTGTTCTTGAATTGTTTATCTCCATAATGGGAGTCTTTGTAATGTTTTGTTCATGTTTACACGATGCCGAGGGCGTTATCAGTTTTGTTATGACAGGAATGCAAAATAGTTTTCATAGACAAAGATTATAATGTTGTCATACCATCCCAGCTATTTCAGAATAATTGTATCCAACCCTGATTATAATTCTTTATATTTCCTTGTTCGTGTTATAGAAGCAATTACAAACATCAAACGTAATGTTTCCATGCAATTATTTTTGCAGCCAATACTATTATCCTGAGTTAATTTTATTTCAAATTAATACACATGAATTAGGCTTAGAATATTGCAATGCACTGTAAAAAATGGCATGTAAGGATGGAATGTCAAAATAGAATTATATATTTGACCTGCTATCAAGTTTATCTCAGACAACCAAGTGGGCGTCGCAGCACTATCAATGGTCAGCAGTTTCTTCAATATAACTAGAATTACAGTTTCGAGATAGCAACTAAACATTTCTCACAAATACTGTAGCTTTCAGATAAAAAAATTTAAAAAATGGTATTTGGAGAGAAAGACTAGTACACAAATCCACATTTCAGGGATACGACCATAACACTTATCAGAAAGAATACGCCATTTAATATATCTTTTAACACTAGCAACTATTTTAAAAGTGGCTGCCAATCGGGTTAGAATGTGCATATATAGTAGCCACAAATACCATCAGATTGATAAATATCACGGTGCAGGATTCTTTTCTGATACAAAGGTTTTATTGTGGAAATCAGGAATAACTGTCCGAATTCATGTTTTAGGCCAATTCGCAATGAGGGCATAAACAATATATTCTTTGAGTTGTGCTTGTCATTGTAACTAGGAATACAGTTTGTAGAAGTATTGTCTGACATAAATGGTTGCATAACAAAATATTGGATGAGAAAAAATTGGAATCCAAAAATATCGCCAAAGAATATCAAGGACAAAAATATAGACTTTATATACTTTATTTGTAAATAATATATCGACTACAAAAATATAGAAGACCAAAATATTATTACAAAACAGCGAAGTACATTGAATTTGAAAAATTAAACAGTATTGTACATTACCTTTAAAAAAACATTAACTTAAATATAAATATAAAATTATATATTACAACTTGCAAACATAAGATAAAAATATATACTTTAATATAAATGCTAAAAAACGAGAAAGGTACTCTCTGAACAAAAAGAAGTATGAAGTAAACATGAATAATAAAAAAGCTAAAAATTATTAACGATAACCAAATCAATACAATAAAATGATATAGATATACAAGAAAATAATTTAAATGAAACATATGTAATTAAAAATAACATTACTCCCAAAAATCAAAATAACAATGTATTCAGGAGTAGGTTCCAGATTTAATCTTCACACGCCAGCTAAAGCAACAGTAGGGAACGTGTTTGACTTGGGGGGTGGGGCAGATTTACTATTCCCACTCCAACCTGAGCAACTGCCAGGAAAGTGCTGGATTGTGAGATGGCTTATTCACCATGCCCACTCCAGGCTGAGCAATAATAAGGAAAGTGTAGGGCATTTGAGGGCTCAGTTTTACTATTCCTACTAAATGGACTCCCATTATTAAGGGCGGCGGTGCCCCAACCCCCTGACTAATGCAAAGCTTGATAAGAGTCTGTTAAGCTGAACAAATGTCATTCTAATGGACACTTCCCATGTCAGGGTGAGACAGCCAGGTGCCTGGCAGCCTGTGCAAAGCTTTGCTGGGCTGAAAATTTCACAGCCTGAGGGCATGACCTCATCAGCCTGGCAAAGTTTTTTTGACAGCCTCCCGCTCATCATGAGGTGACGAGTCACTGATAGACTCAGACCTGGGTGCTTCAAACTAAGTCCTAAAGTGTCTAGGGCTGACCGTCTATCAGTGCGTCTATTCACAAAGTGTGCTCATGAGGCAGGGAAGGCCCCCCTCCTACTGACTAACCCATGACAAGGTCAGCCAATGAAAGGAACTGGCTGGTCCTACCAGCAGTTTGATCCTTCACCAAAGTCTCTAGCGACCACCAAGGCTTTCTACTTCTCCATCCCACAGCCTGATGTCGCCACTATGGCTTGTAAGTCATCACTGAAAATTGTATGCATGTGGTATGTATGAAAGCATGTGTATGTCTGCATGTGTGCTGTGAAATGGGTATATGCTTGTGAATAGATGTATGGAAGTGAGTGTGCGTGAGTATGAGTATGTTTTTTTGGAAGAGTGTAAATGTGTGTGCCTGCCCCTCAACTACTTTACATTAAGGGCCCGAACTACAGGGTCTTTTTTTTATTATGTAATGTTTAAAAAAAGCCAACATCTGCTCCCACCACTTATGATTTCCACACAGCGGCGTTGACGGCGAGGAAGGAGGCACAGACCCCTCAGAACTTTCAGGCCAGATCTTTTAGTTTATTTAAAATCCAACGCAACTCGTTTCAGGCAACAAGCCCTTGTTCACGTGTAGTCTGGATATGTGCCATTTTCGTTTATATTGTTGAAGTGAACACACCCCCTCAACCACCATCACAGGTCACCTGGCCAAAGTCAGAGTAAACAGACTACATTTTACACAGCGTTATAAATATAAATAACCATCATAAGCATTTGTTATTAACCAATGCAAACTGTCACATATTATATACACATACATAAATAATAAATATGTGCAAAAATCGATGACTTCTTTACCAATAATTCAAATTCCTGGATAAATCCACCAAATGCCGCAAATTAGTAGTCATATCAAAACAATGTATCACAGGATAAATCCCTTATTTGGCCATGTGTTAAACTGTATATGTGCAACTATAAAAACTATTTTTTTTCTAGTTACTTTGTGCAAATTGGTGTAGGATTGTGCAAAATGTACAACATTTAAAGTGCTTTAGAAAATGGAACATATACATATAAACAAATTTGATATGATTAAAAATATATATTAATAGTGCAAAACCTCTAAAAGCTATTATATTGATAACAGCAAAATGTCCCCAGCTAGACAGAATACTATTAAAAGACATATAAAAAAACCTTAGTTTGCATTAATATATATATATTTATATATATATATATATATATATATATATATATATACATACACTTCACAGTCCTGTTCCGCTGCCTCAAACAAGGACCAAGATCCAATCTGCAACAACGAAATCACCAGGTACAGACCACTCCACAGCGCTATGGTAAGATTAAAGTGATTTATTCACACGAACTCGCCAGCATGACGCGTTTCGGTCACTACACGGTGACCTTGATCACATGCTGAACGAAACCAATGAAAAAACTTATAAAGGGTACCCAATCAACACAGAAGGCGGGAAAATGATAGAAACTGAAAAAGCACTCAAATGTATAACATCCATAGTTGAAAACAGACCCATATTAACAGCGGTAAAACTGAGTATATATAGTTTAGAAATTAATCTCAATGTCCATATGTACAGTCTATAAACATTATACAAATTTACAATGCAAATAAGCCCTTTGCCTGTACAATATATACAAGTAATTCATTAATCATTACTGTTTTCATACATTTCAAACACAAATGATTCGACATTCGAACCCTGTGGTTACTGGATGATAGTGCAAAATCGTATTCATTATTTACTAAGCCCGCTCACATGACTGTGTACATTGATAAAGACCCAAAAAGTGCCAAACCCTAGTGCAGAAATTGAAATACAAAATCAACATAAAATAAAATCTGAGCCAGCTTAAGAGTCAGATACCTGACCCTCAAATGATACATATGTGGCTGGTCAATTAATACAGAAAAAGCACAAATCAAGAGATAAACAAGGGGATGCTCAGGCCCCACCATGTTACACCCTATTATGAGGTTTACATGTACGGGGGTTAAGAATAGTGGACTACCCAGATCCTAAATACTTCCTGTGACTACAGTGCTAAGCAAGTTAGTATCCCACACTTATATATTTACACATTATAATTATTGAATTTCATTGTGAGGAAACAAATTAGGACATAGTGCCATAATTATAACCCCCAGGAATACCACAAAATCATAATATGGAAATTGATGCCCCAAACGGTTAAATCATACTTAATATTAAAACAGATATTCATCAAATGATGTACAAGGAAAAAATGATGGTCTTATGACAGGGGACAAGGCTCTCAGACAGTGATAACATACACTGACGTTGATCGTACACAGGATAGATACAGTGGATAACGATATCACATCAACTCCGAAACCAACATAAGTATCTAATACTTGTAGAATTAACTAATCTAGCTGGTGACTGGAATAGGAGGGACTGAATGCTATTGGAACTGTGGCCAATAAGGTCAAAGATATTGTCCAGATATTATAAAAAACAATGAAGGTCCTCTCCCGTGTTCAATCCGTTCGGAATTCTCGTATCTAACAGTAAGATATACTTACTTTCCAACTGTCTGAGGGATTTCTCCCTATTACCCCCTCTAATGCTCTTAGGGACTCCATCAATAATGAAGTAGCTAAGATGATTTACATTCCTCTGATGGACTAGACCAAAATGACGGGCCACAGGATATTTATCGTCTGAATTGACAATGGCTCTGAGATGCTGGAGTATTCTATTGAAGGCCTGTAGCTTAGTGCTACCAACGTACTTGAGCCCACAAGTACATTGGAGCACATAGACCACAAATTCAGACCGGCAAGTATAGTGCCCCTTGATGGCAATTGGAGATGAATCGAATGCAGATTTGTAATCCTTGGTGGAAACACCAAATTTACAGGCTCTGCATGATATGCATCTATAGAAACCTGACTTATCAAACAATCCCTCTTTTTTAGGAATGACCTCTGGGCTAGATCTTACCAGGGCATCCCGCATCGAGGGAGCCCTTCTGAAGGTTATTACAGGCTCCTCAGGTAATAGAGGGGCTACAGTGATGTCAGTTTTCAGCAAGGGCCAGTGTTTTCTAAGAATGCCTCTCAATTTTCTCTCCTCACTATTGTAAGTGGTGATCATGCCTATCCTCTCTGGGACCTCAGATGCAGATTCCTGTCTTATTCTGACAGCTGTGGTCGAGTTAAGCTATTCTGCTCAGTTTAGCTCATTTGCTTTATTCAAAGCCTCCCTGAGGGCAGTAGTCTGATAGCCTCTAGCAATAAATATTTTGAATGCTTCTGTTTGGCACTTCATCAAATCATCCTCTGAACTGCAAATCCTGCGAATACGCAGGAATTCCCCGTAGGGGATGCTTTTCACAAGGTGACCTGGGTGAGCACTACCAGCGTGCAAAATGGAATTGCCTGCTGTAGGCTTTCTATGAAGTCTGGTCTGGAGTCTCCCATTCTGGACATAGATCTCAACGTCCAGGAATTGGATCTTCTCTATACTGATCTGTGATGTGAATTTGAGGTTGAGCTGATTCTCATTGATTACTTTAACAAATTCAGTAGCTGATTCCACAGACCCCCTCCACACCATACAAATATCATCTATGAAGCGCCAGAAGTGTGATATTTTGTTGGGAAACTTGGACGCCAGTGACCCCATGAGGACATGTTCCTCCCACCACCCTACATGGAGACATGCATATGTGGGGGAAAAACATGCCCCCTTAGCTGTTGGTATACCTCTTTGGTATACCTGCCTCCTCTTAGCTGTTGGTATACCTCTTTGTTATAAAGGAAGTAGTTGTTATTTAAACAAAGCTCCAACATTTTTAAAAGCATATTGCTGTGTTGACTAAAGGCAATATATATATATATTGTGTTCTACTAAAATCAGATCATGAGGGAAAAAGTAGAAAACAGTTCATCACAGTTTGCAAGATGCATCATAATTCATAGGTATACAGAAGATAACTAAAAAAGAAACCAACATCATGTTGATAAAAAGTTATGCATATCCTCTCTATTATTTAAAACGTTGGGCCATTTACTGTCAAACTCCAGGATGATTTTTGTGTCCATTTGCCTGAATTGACGTTCTCTATTGCCTCCTCTTTTAGATTTTGGAATAGCATTGATGACATAATAGGAAAGGCAATTAATGTCATTCAAATGAGCTCGCTTAAAATGTTGTGCCACAGGATACGCTGGATCACTGTGGAGAATGGCCCTTATATGCTGCAATATCCTGACCTGCACCTGCAGCTTCGTACTACCAATGTAGTTAAGACTGCAGGTGCACGTCAGGACATACACAGCATATTCGGTTTTACAATTGTAGTTACCTTGAATAGGAATGGGTGATTCACAAAAAGAAGTTGAATAGTGAGTCACATTACGGCCAAACTTACATGCTCTACAGGTTACACATTTTCTAAATCCCTTTGCAGGTTGTAACCAAGAAGCAGTTTTTCTAATTTCTGGAGAGGGTTTGTCTAAAATTGTACCCATTGTACTCCCCCTTCTAAATGTAATTACAGGGGCTTCTGACAACTTATTTAGAAGAATATTGTCAGTGAGTACTATTAGCCAATGCTTATTAACGATGGATCTTATTTTCCGTTCTTCTCTGTTATATCTTGTGATCAGTCTGGGGGTGTACATGTTTCTTACTACTGTGGGAGATGCATTTTGTTCCTCAGTATTCTGGTTATCAAAGAGGCTTGTTCTAGATCGTATATTATCCTTCTCTATAGCATCTCCAATTATTTTATAGGAGTATCCTCTGACTTTTAATCTATTCACCAAATCAGACTGACACTTATTGAAATCTTCATCATTGCTGCATATACGTTTTAGTCTTAAAATCTCACCATACGGTATGCTAGCAATTAGGTGTTTAGGGTGTGAACTTGTCGCATGTAAAGTAATGTTACCAGAAGTTGGCTTTCTGTATAACGTACTTTCAATTTTTCCATCTTTGACAGGTGCCTGGCAGCCTGAACCAAGCTTTGCTGGGCTGAAAATTTCACAGCCTGAGGGCATGACCTCATCAGCCTGGCAAAGTCTTTTTGACAGCCTCCCGCTCATGATGAGGTGACGAGTCACTGATAGACTCAGACCTGGGTGCTTCAAATTAAGTCCTAAAGTGCCTAGGGCTGACCGTCCATCAGGGCATCTAATCACAAAGTGTGCTCATGAGTCAGGGAAGCCCCCCTCCTACTGATTGACCCATGACAAGGTCAGCTAATGAAAGGAACTGGCTGATTCTACCAGCATTTTGATACTTCACCAAAGTCTCTAGCAACCATCAAGGCTATCTACTTCTCCATCCCACAGCCTGATGTCGCCACCATGGCTTGTAAGTCATCACTGAAAGTTGGATGCATTTGAATGTGTGTGCCTGCCCCTCCACTACTTTACATTGAGGGCCCGAACTCCAATGTATTTTTTTTATTATGTAATGTTTAAAAAAAGTTTATATATATATATATAAAAATGTTTGTGTGTATTTATACACATATGTTTAATTAATACATATAATATATATGGGTATAAATACTCATATATATAAACACACATATATATTTATTAATATACATAAAATGGTTTTAATTTTTGCATAAATAAAATAACACAATACCAATTAGCATTATGAAAAATATCTTTAGAAATATTTACCAATTAAAACATTAACAGATATACATTTAAAACACTTCTCTACCTACTGCCTCACAATTCTAACATCCCCAAAAAATTAATTAAAATAATACTTGAAACAAATAAATAAACATTATTTAAAAAAATATATTATTAAAAACAAGTTAATTAATAAATATAAACAACTGTAATATATTACAATTAATTAATATATAAATTACTAGCAGCCCGTCCCGACGTTGTCCGGGAGCAATTAGGCTTCAGGGCTCCCGCCCGCCCCGACTTTGACCATGGGTCCCCCGGAGCCTTCCTCCATATATTGCAGTATTATACCTCTATGTTTACTTTGTACGCTTTTGAAGCAGCCCGTCCTCAGAAGCTTGTTTCCGGTCCAGGGAAGATATGGCTTGGCAGTTCGGGCTGGACTGTTCCCATGAGGCACAGGGTCAGATTGATTTGCATATGGCCATGTCTGAACTGGGGTGGCAGAGTGGGCTAAAGAACGGTGATGGATTAAACCCAGATCTTTTGACTGGGTGTGAGTGTTTGATTGATTCAGATGCTTCGTCCATCACCACCCCCTTTTGTACCACTTTTCGCCGCCATAAGTGTGGCAGGGTATGCTCAGACGTGAGTCCCTTGCTCACTTTGCCACTGGATTCAAGCAAGCCGGGCTGAAGACGGCTGGAATGCCAGAAACCAGTCCTCGGAAGCTTGTTTCCGGTCCAGGGAAGACATGGCTTGGCAGTTCGGGCTGGACTGTTCCCATGAGGCACAGGGTCAGACTGATTTGCATATGGCCATGTCTGAACTGGGGTGGCAGAGTGGGCTAAAGAACTGTGAAGGATTAAACCCAGATCTTTTGACTGGGTGTGAGTGTTTGATTGATTCAGATGCTCCGTCCATCACCACCCCCTTTTGTACCACTTTTCGCCGCCATAAGTGTGGCAGGGTATGCTCAGACGTGAGTCCCTTGCTCACTTTGCCACTGGATTCAAGCAAGCCGGGCTGAAGACAGCTGGAATGCCAGAAACCAGTCCTCGGAAGCTTGTTTCCGGTCCAGGGAAGACATGGTTTGGCAGTTCGGGCTGGACTGTTCCCATGAGTCACAGGGTCAGACTGATTTGCATATGGCCATGTCTGAACCGGGGTGGCAGAGTGGGCTAAAGAATGGTGATGGATTAAACCCAGATCTTTTGACTGGGTGTGAGTGTTTGATTGATTCAGGTGCTCCGTCCATCACCACCCCCTTTTGTACCGCTTTTGGCCGCCATAAGTGTGGCAGGGTATGATCAGACGTGAGTCCCTTGCTCACTTTGCCACTGGATTCAAGCAAGCCGGGCTGAAGATGGCCGGAATGCCAGAAACCGGTCCTGGGAAGCTTGTTTCCGGTCTTGGGAAGACATGGCTTGGCAGTTTGGGCTGGACTGTTCCCATGAGGCACAGGGTCAGATTGATTTGCATATGGCCATGTCTGAACTGGGGTGGCAGAGTGGGCTAAAGAACGGTGATGGATTAAACCCAGATCTTTTGACTGGGTGTGAGTGTTTGATTGATTCAGATGCTCCGTCCATCACCACCCGCTTTTGTACCGCTTTTGGCCGCCATAAGTGTGGCAGGGTATGATCAGACGTGAGTCCCTTGCTCACTTTGCCACTGGATTCAAGCAAGCCGGGCTGAAGACGGCTGGAATGCCAGAAACCGGTCCTCGGAAGCTTGTTTCCGGTCTTGGGAAGACATGGCTTGGCAGTTCGGGCTGGACTGTTCCCATGAGGCACAGGGTCAGATTGATTTGCATATGGCCATGTCTGAACTGGGGTGGCAGAGTGGGCTAAAGAACGGTGATGGATTAAACCCAGATCTTTTGACTGGGTGTGAGTGTTTGATTGATTCAGATGCTCCGTCCATCACCACCCCCTTTTGTACCGCTTCTCTAAAACAGGCCCCAAATCCTGGAATGCCCTACTGGTACATCTTCGCGCAGAGCAAGATCCCAGGAGGTTTCGCAAATCACTTAAACTTGGCTTTTTCAGAAATAACGAGAATGCTTTCGCGGTTATCTGAGCACTCTGCTGGTGCTGCAGAACCTACGGGTAATACAGGCGCCTAATAAATACCAATATACAAATACATATACATAAATTTGCCCATGAAATTTACAATAGACCGTCTAAATATCCTAACGATAAAAATCCAGTAAAGCACACCCAGCTATGCTTTTCGACTTTGATTTTTTCTTCTATGTAAATGCAAAACTTTTTAAGAACATTTAAAATTATACTTTTTACACTACACTTTAATGAAAATAAGAATTAATTTAAAAAGCTTTATGAAGGATCATAAAAAATCCAAAATGGCTCTAGCCAGTGGAGGGGGACAGGGTACTAAAAGGCAAGGGGTTCCACATAGCAATGCAAATATGAAATTTTAATATTCAATTTAACACTGATGGTGATGATGCATAATCAAGTGTTGTATCAGTGTGTGTTGCGGCGCAACACAATGCTGGTAATGCCACAGTTAAAGACAGCATGATGCTCAGGGTGCCCATATGTACATATTCAGGCCCAGAGTTATCTCAATACCCATGCACAAATCCCCCCTCTGGAGACCGGAAGGCATTATGGAGCCACATGAATGGAACAAATATGATAGACTAAAACAAAGTACCCTGGCAACGTGATATTAAGATTTTTGTTTTACTTTGCTACACTTTAGTTGGGACAGAAGCCAAGAGCAATTTCATTCGTGGCGAGGTATCACAACCAGCTGCGGCCCGTGGAGGGAGTTCCGTGGGGCAGCCAGGCAGGGTGGGGGAGGGGCAGGGTGGGGGTTGGTAAACACTGGAATATGGATGATTGCAGGTAAGTAAACAATTAAATTAAATAAACACATTTCTTTGCGCGCCCTGCATCGCAAAATGCGATGCAGGGCGCGCTACGAAATTTGTTTTATTTATTTAATTGTTTACTTACCTCCAATCATCCATATTCCGGTGTTTACCACCCCCCCCCCCGTCCTGCCCCTCCCCCGCCCTGCCTGTCTGCCCCACGGAACTCCCTCCACGGGCCGCAGCTGATCACAACAATTGTTTGCGACATGTTTAATCTCACGACAATACATTCTGAATAACTGTTTGGCTTAGTATATGTCCTCAGTGAGGACTATAAACTTTGATGGCAAGATCGTAACCCACTTGCAAAATCATCATATTCTTCTTTATGTGGCCATGCAGTATGTCAAGCGGATACCTTTCCAGAATTAGACACAATGATGGATGACTCAGTTCACCTTCCAATGTCCTCCAGAATCCTTGGAGCATTGACAGCATAGCTGAAAGCGAAAGTCTGTGCCTTTTTATTGCGACATGAGTTCCTTTAGCACGGAGTGAGGGAATAAAGAGGTGGTTACCACTCTCCATAGAACAGGGAGCACACAGGAGAAAGTGGGCACCAAAAGCCCTGTTGAACACAATGTCCCAGAGTCACCGTATGACGGTGTTGGTAAATAAAGCTTTAAGCCAACAATGTTGCGTACCAGCAGAAAAAAAACACACAGAACCAAGATCAGCAGAGAAAATTCTAGATACAAAGGGAAAGGCCCTCGTTGAGCAGTACAAAAGAAAAATAAAATGATAATAACAAGAAGTTATTATCATTTTCATTTTCTTTGCGGGACTCCAGCCAGGTCAGGCGCCATCATCAAAGGGAGCAGGAGTTATTTGCACTCCCTCCTTATATGCGCATGATGGCTTGGTCGGCCCTCTGGGGCAGGGCAAACAGTCAAACGCACTTGACATGTTCTCCACAAGAACATGCCCAACCTCCCAGGTACTGCCTGAGCGGCCAAACAGGCCACTCAGACCAATGATGACGCTGCTCCTGCAGGCAGCTTCGTGATTGGCTGGGAGAGTCCGAGAGCCTGGGTGCTTCCAGTGGCAGAGAGCGAGGTCAGAGGAGAGATGTGCAGCGGCAGCGGGGAATAAGGTAAGTTTATTTTATATTTTTTTTAATGCCGACCCCTCTGACTCCCCCGCCCCACCACCCGCAGCACCAATGCTTGTATAGAAGGCACGTAAACCGCTTGCATCTCTGCAAGATACATCTCTTCATAATACGAAATCACATGTGAAATTAATCAAAGTCAGCAACATCTTACACCTGCTAGCCTCTTGTAGTTCCCAAGGGACAACTAGTCATGACCAATTGTAGGGTTACCTCAAAGTCCATCAGCTGTTAATGTAGCTGTCACACACATGCACAATTTCAAATGATTCACGCAAATCCTAATTGCATACTAAGTGAAGGTGAAGCTTTAAATAAAATCACGCTCACACCCACAATCAAAAACCCATGAACATACTGCTTCCATTATAGCAAACACACACATGCGCTCAGGTGCAAAAATATAATTAGGGATGCCAGCCCACCACGCATTGTTTTCCATGGCAGTTTAGTGCTTTGCCCTCTGGAAGGTTACACATACTAAAGGATAGGGCTTGTAATGATGTCTGGCTTGTGTGTTAAAACATGTGGATTACAACAAGACTCTGCTAAGAACCGGGTATATTTAACTAACATACTCAAATTAAGGTTCTATGAAATGCGAGGTGCAATAGCAACAAAAATTCCTTTATTACAAATTAGTTTATTTCAACACTCCCCATTTGCCATTTCTTGCAGTGATTCAAACATAGATGCACCCTAAACACACAACCACACAGAATATACAATATTTACATATTTAAACTGCTAACATCTGCACACTCTGACTATACTCGTCATACTGCCCATGCCTTCACCTTCTCATTTCAGCTCAACTGCTCTTCCAGCCCCCAACACAGTCATCATATTCTTTGTAGACTCACCACTTACCTTCACACCCATAACATCTGCAGCACACTATTGTTAAAACCCAAACAGAACCCTCCATCAACAGTTGGAACAGTTAATCTCTTCTTACACTCTTTAGCACCTCTTGTAGATGATGCACATACACCAAAGCAAATTCACCTATTCTGATATGATTTAAGAAAGTCTCTGTTAAAATTTCTTCAGTGCTTAATTTGTAAGAAAGAAAGTGCCAGGGCCGTCGTCAGGAGGCCACTGCAACTTACAACACCCATTGCCCTAGCCAAACACTGCCATTGACAGTACCATAACAACTACTAATGATCACACTTCTACAAGTGTGACAGTTCACACTATTCCAGCATCCCATAGCTATAAGCATGGCTTTGGCCACAGGTATGAGTAGTTGTAATGTATATTGCATTACTAAACAATTGTGGTCATCTCTAAAATAGACAAGCAGCACCACCATGTAGCAGACTGTGATAAGTGACGTTTTTGACAATTAAGTGCCAGTGCCGATCATCGGAAACCTCTGGCTCAGATTAAGCACTGGCTCTGCCCCGCTATAGTCTCCAATTATTACCTATACTTTTTTCATAAATCTTAGACTTGGTTCAACAGACTGCTCCTCCACCACTACACTTATATCCCTTAAAATACCTTTTTGCCAAAAGCAAACCACAGATTGATTTCAGCCACTTGTCTAACTTTCTCAAAAAAGCTCATAAGAAATATCTACCCTACATTCTAGTCCTCAATTACTTATTAGTAGGTTTCAATATGGGAACTAAACCATCCTACTCACATTCACAGCTGCTTTAGGTGTGACTCAACTACACCTTCCTACATCAACAATCGCACAATTAATTCTACCAAGAGCCCTCCAAGGTTCTATACAGGACTCTTTCCTCTTTTTACTTTTATGTAACCTTCTATTTGCCCACCCCACCCCTTCAGATTAGCTGACTTTTACTCATTTGTTGATGACTACGGCTGCACTTTCCAACCCACTGAATAATAAGAAGGCTTTTGGATGGTTAACTGACATGCAAGTAATCCTCACAAACATTGTTAATATGTAATCTTTCACATGTATATTCATTTAGGTATCGTGGAAAGCAGAATAAATGTAATGGGCCGGAGAACTCTGCCCTACTATTGACAAACAGACATTCCTCCCTTTATTCTCTGATCTTTCTGCTTTACCTTCACTCTGAAGGGAATGATGGCTGCATGAACATTTGTGATTATGTAGCACTAAGATGCTGTGTTGAGCTCTTCTGAAACTAAGGGGCATATTAGCAAGAACCTCGTTAAAATTATCACAGTTTTAGCGGCAGGAAACTGCAGCTAAAATGGCGAAAATGGGCTTGCTAATATGCGTTATAGAATTCCATTAGAAGCCCAGGTTAGATGTGCAGGATATCTAACCTGGGCTTCTATTGGAATTCTATAACGCATATTATCAAGCCCATTATTGCTGTTTTAGCTGCAGTTTCCTGCCGCTAAAACGACGATAATTTTAACGAGGTTCTTGCTAATATGCCCCATAGATTGTCTACCTTCCCTCGCTCTTGATTCCATAGCCCCTCTCCATGCCTATTTCATCCATTACCCAAAGTTCTACCTTCCTCATCACTTGCAAGACAGCTGGAGATTCACACTGATATCAATGTGTTACTTGCCATTAGCATCCGTCTTTGTACCCTTACATCTTGATGCCATCTTCTCAGATGTAGAAAATTGATATGGATATCCATGTTCAAAGAGATCCTCACGAAGCACATCAATGAATGCCTCTCTGAAGACGTCCCTCACCTAAGACTTGTCTCAGACTCTAAAGCCCTGATTTATGGGGATTTGTTAGCTTGCTGCATTGCTCTATGCCAAAGTGAAAGGCCAGGTAAGCACAGTATTTATGCAGTATGGTTCATTCCTGTCCTTTTCCTTATGCTGGTGGTATTTCAGCAGCCTAGCACCAACGCAGGCACCCTTGCACCATGGTGCAGGGGTGCCTGTGTTGTAGGCAGGATTGGTTTGGGCAGAAAAGGACACCTTCCTGCACAGAAATAATCCAAAGAGGTGTGCTGCATTCTGAAAGAGAAAGAGGAAAAGACTAGGAGAAATAAATGCATTTCTCCCTGTTACGCCTCACCTCCGGAGGTATAAGGATATTGCACTTCCCCAGGTTTACATGCTCTCGTAAATCTGGGGGAGTGCCAAAATCCATGGGTGTTGCCTCGAAAAACCCACCGCAATGCCAATGGAATGCCTCCCCAGTTTTGAGTAAGACAAAGCAGCAATTTGTGCTGCCTTGCCTTGCTCCAGATCTTTGAGGCCATTCAAAACCAAGCATACTGGATTTGTGTGGCCTTATAAATATGATTTTGTGATTTGCGCCACTAAAGCTTAACAAAAATGATGCTCTGGTGGCACAAGTGGCTCATAAATATGCCCCGAGGCTCAAAGTCCAAATCATTTCTATCCACATAATGTGAAGGTTATGATTTGTACTTAAATGCTTTTGTAAATACGGGACAATGAAGATGCCTAGTGATGCACTCCAGTTATCCTCTAGTTTTTATACTCTAGTATCAACAAGTTCTGTTGTGCTTTCTGGTTTATCAATGTTCTGCACTCCTTGTCAAGATGCCCATGCTCAGGAAACAATCACTTTCCTGTCACTCTGGTGTCAAACTGGTTTGCCCTCCTATATACCTTGCTTACACCCTAGAAACCAGATCCCATTGACGTCTTTACAACAAAGAGCACTGATATGAATATCAAGTAGTCTTGTGGCTCATCTGACATTAGTTTAAAAAAAAGGGGTTAAGACTGATCTGGTTCTGAAAAGCAGTGAAGATGTGTTGAATCATGTCCACAAATGGGAAAATACACTGATTGCCAGAGGGATCCAGGCTAAGGAGAAGTTTGCATCCCCTGGGTTATATCAATCAATCAATCAAACAATCGGCAATTTGTATAGCGAGGTACTCACCCAGGAGGGCCTCAAGGCACTGGGTGGGGGGAAGGGGGGGGGGGGGTCGTTACTGCTCGAAGAGCCAGGTCTTGAGTTGCTTCCTGAAGGAGAGATGATCCTGGGTCAGCCGTAGGTGGATGGGGAGGGAGTTCCATGTCTTGGCCGCCAGGTAGGAGAAGGACCTTCCTCCAACGGTGGCTCTGCGAATGCGTGGTACAGTGGCAAGGGTGAGGCTGGCTGATCGGAGCTGGCGGGTAGGTGTGTAGAAAGTGAGGCGGTTGTTGAGGTACTTCAGGCCCATGTCGTGGAGAGCCTTGTGTGCGTGGGTGAGGAGCCTGAACATGATCCTCTTGTTGACGGGGAGCCAGTGCAGGTCTCTCAGGTGGGTCGAGATGTGGCTGCGGCGTAGGATGTCCAGGATGAGTCGTGCGGAGGCGTTCTGTAGGCGCTGGAGTCTTTTCTGTAGTTTGGCAGTGGTTCCCGCGTAGAGGGTGTTCCCGTGGTCCAGTCGGCTGGTGACGAGTGCCTGGGTGACTGTCTTCCTGGTTTCGATGGGGATCCATCGGAAGATCTTCCGGAGTATGCGCAGAGTGTTGAAGCACGATGACGAAACAGCGTTGACTTGTCTGGTCATCGAGAGGGAGGAGTCCAGGATGAAGCCCAGGTTGCGTGCGTGGTCCGTTGGCTTGGGGGTGGTGCCCAGGGAGGGGGCCACCAGGAGTCGTCCCAGGCGGAGGGCAATGATCCCAGGATGAGGACTTCCGTCTTGTCTGAGTTCAGTTTCAGGCGGCTGTGCTTCATCCACTCGGCGACGTCTTTCATCCCTTCATGTAGGCTAGCTCTGGCGGTGGCGGGGTCGTTGGTGAGGGAGAGGATCAGCTGGGTGTCGTCGGCGTAGGAGATGATGTTAAGGTTGTGTTGGCATGTGATGGCTGCGAGGGGGCTCATGTAGACGTTGAAGCGGGTGGGGCTGAGTGAGGATCCTTGTGGTACGCCTCAGATGACTTTGGTGGCCTTGGATCTGAATGGGGGAGGCGGACTCTCTGGGTTCTTCCGCTGTGGAACGAGATGATCCACTCCAGTGCCTTCTCTTGGATTCCGATGTTGCTGAGGCGTTGTACTAGGGTGCGTTGGCAGACAGTGTTGAATGCTGCGGAGAGGTCCAGGAGGATGAGGGCCGCTGTTTCCCCGTTGTGGAGCAGGGATATGATGTCGTCGGTGGCTGAGATGAGGGCGGTCTCAGTGCTGTGGTTGTCTCGGAAGCCGGACTGTGAAGGGTCGAGGGATCCGTTTGTCTCAAGGAAGGCATTAAGCTGTGCGTTGACGGTCTTCTCGATGACTTTGGCAGGAAAAGGGAGAAGCGAGATGGGGTGGAAGTTCTTGAGGTCGGTGGGGTCCGCTGTTGGTTTCTTCAGAAGGGCGCTGAGCTCGGCATGCTTCCAGCTCTCCGGGAAGGTGGCGGTGTTGAAGGAGATGTTGATGACGTCCCGGAGTTGGGGTGCGATGATGGAGTTGGCCTTGTTGAAGAGGTGGGAGGGCAGGAATCGGTTGGTGATCGGAGGGGATGGTGTTCATCGTGCGGGTGGTGTCTTCGGTATTGACCGAGGTCCAGTTGCAGAGGGTGGTGGTGGGGGGCGTTGGTTCAGTGGTTGGGCGCGTGGTCTGTGCGCCGAAGCTGTTGTGTATGTCGGTGATCTTGCGGTGGAAGAAGTTGGCGAGTGAGTCGCAGAGGTCTTGCGAGGGTGCGATGTCGTTGTTCTGGCGTTGGGGTTGGAGAACTTCTTGGCGATGCTGAAGAGTTCCTTGCTGTTGTGGGTGTTGTTGTCCAGTCGTTGTCCTTTTGGTGGTGCGGATCAGCAGGTGGTGTTTCCGGGTGGCGTTCTTGAGGGAAGTCATGTTTTCTGTGGTTTGGTCGTGGCGCCAGGCTTTTTCAAGGGTGCGGCAGTTTTAATTGGATGTTTTGAGTTCGTCGGTGAACCAGGAGGCTTTCTTGCTGCCGGGTCTGCTGGGAGGGTTCTTCAGTGGTGCGAGTTCGTCGGCGCAGTTGGTGAGCCACTGTGTGAGTGTGCGGGCTGCTTCGTTGCTTTCCGTTGCGCTGGCTGGAGGGTTCTGGCTGAGGGAGGTGGTTAGCTGGTCGGCGGTGATCTTCCTCCAGCTCCTGCGCAGAACCTGTTGCGGATGGTGGTGGTTCATGGTTTTTCTGAAGATGAAGTGGACGCAGCTGTGATCCGTCCGATGGAGTCCGGTGGCGTGGCTGAAGGAGATGTGCTTGCTGGAGGAGAAGACGGGGTCAAGCGTGTGGCCAGCGTAGTAGGTGGGGGTGTCCACCAGTTGCTTGAGTCTGAGGTTGGCGAGGTTATCAAGCAGGGCGGTGGTGTTGCAGTCCTTATTGTTCTCCAGGTGGAAGTTGAGGTCCCCTAGGAGGATGTAGTCAGCGGAGGGGAGGGCGTGCGGGCTGATGAAGTCTGCGATGTCTTCGCTGAATTGTGTGCGTGGTCCTGGGGGGTCTGTAGATGAGGGTGCCTCTGAGGGTGGTCTTGGGGTCGGTGTGTATCCGGAAGTGGAGGTGCTCGGCGGCGGTGAAGGTGTCATCGGAGTTGGCCGTGATGCCTGTGGACAATGGCGATGCCTCCTCCGGTCTGGTTGACGCGGTCCCTCCGAGTGATCTTGTATCTGTCCGGGATGGCTATGGCGATGTCGGGTGCTGAGGAGGCATTCATCCAGGTTTTCGTGAGGAAGGCTACGTCTGGTACTGTTGTGTCGAGCAGGTTCCAGAGTTTGACGGCGTGTCTGGCGACGGAGCGGGTGTTGAGCAGGATACACCTGAGGTGGTTGTTGCTGGTGCCCGGTCTTTTGGGTGCGGTGCAGTTTCGGAGGCAGGTGAACTTGCAGGCTTGGCAGCTGAAGGGTCCGTGGGTGCGACTCGGGGTGGCCCGGCAGCAGGCGGGTGTCCGTTGAGGGTGGCGGCGTCGTAGGTCCGTCATGTGGTCTGGCCTCGATGGGGGCCAGGGGTCCTGGCGCTGGGCCTGGTCCAGGCGCGGATGGGCGCAGACGGGCTTGCCTTTGGCGCACCTTCAGCGCACAATCCGCGGACCCGCTGCGCGTACGTGCGGACTCTGCCAAAAATGGAAAGTGGAGGGGAGGATGGAGGGAGGAGCAGCTGGGAGGTGGGAGTGGGGTGGTGAATGGAAGAGGGGAGGGAGAACAGAAGGAAAGGGGGCGGGGCCGCAGGGGAGCAGCAGCAGGCAGCGGGGTGGAACAGCGGGAAAAGGCGGCAGAAGAGCAAAATACAGAAATACAAAATCAGGGGCACAGCAGAAATACAGAAATACAAAATCAGGGGCACAGCAGAAATACAGAAATACCAAAATCAGGAGCACATCGGGAAAAGGCGGCAGAAGCGAGAGATAGAGAAATACAAAAAATCAGGGGCACAGCCGAAATACAGAAGTACAAAAATCAGAGGCACAGCAGACAAAACTGGTACTAACAGGGGAGAGACCAGGGGGAAGAGGAGAACCTCGACTGCAGGGGCAGCGGCGAGCGGACGGCGGCAACAGGGGGACCGGGTGACCTCAGGAGGAGCCACGCGGCGGGTTGAGCGACCGGCACTGACGAGGTCAGGTTAGGTCACAGCTCTCCGTTGCACGGCCACTACCATAAGTGCCCAGTGGGAGGGAGGAGCAGCTGGGAGGTGGGAGTGGGGTGGTGAATGGGAGAGGGGAGAGGGAACAGAAGAAAAGGGGGCGGGCCGCGGGGAAGCAGCGGCACGGAGTGGGGTGGAACAGCGGGAAAAGGCGGCAGAAGCGCGAAATACAGAAATACAAAATAAGGGGCACAGCAGAAATACAGAAATACAAAATCAGGGGCACAGCAGAAATACAGAAATACCAAAATCAGGGGCACAGCGGGAAAAGGCGGCAGAAGCGAGTGATAGAGAAATACAAAAAATCAGGGGCACAGCAGACAAAACTGGTACTAACAGGGGAGAGACCAGGGGAAAGAGGAGAACATCGACTGCAGGGGCAGCAACGAGCGGGCGGCGGCAACAGGGCGACCGGGTGACCTCAGGAGGAGCCACGCGGCGGGTTGAGCGACCGGCACTGACGAGGTCAGGTTAGGTCAGAGTCTGTTTCTCCATGGGAGCAGAGGAGCGTCACCCACCCCCCACACTGTTGGGCAGAAAGCGCCATAAATGAAATGGTAGTAAAATGATTTTATTACTATTCAATTTTTTAAACTTCATGCCAGCAAACAGAGTGTGAGGGCAGGATGGGGCCAGTGCGTCTCTGCTGCCAATGGTTGGCACCAGTAAAGATTGACCACTTAAGTTTGCAGTGTGCATATTGCTTTTGCCGGCTACCTTACTGCGGCCACACCGACATGCACAATCCAAACCTCTCTAACCCGGCTGTCTTGGGCAGCTGGGTTGGAGAGTAGGCACAGGCCTACAGTGCCTTTTGGAGCGTGAAGCCAGCCCACTGCAGCCAATCAAGATGTTTTAGAACAGCATCTTGATTGGATGAGAGAGTTGGCTGTGGGTTTCTCGCTCGGAGGACGTGCTGAAGAACATCGAGCGGCAGTGTGAGGTAAGTGCTTTTTTGTATATTTATGGTATTGTGTACATTATTGTTTGTTACGTGTATTATGTGTATGTTATGTGTATATGTTTATATGTGTATGTGTATATATGTGATGTGTATTATGCACCTTTGTTATGTGTGTATTTTGTGCGGCCCCTCACTCACCAATGTGATTTGCCACCAACCGCCACTAGGTTCTATAGGATCTGGTTTCAAAACATTACACAGAGAAGTATCCAGTTTAATCATGTGAGAGTGCTTATCCAATTTTAGACAATAACTAAAAAAATGAAAATATGTTAAGTATCTGTGAGTCTGAAGAACACCTGGCGATTCCCCACATTAGCGACAACTATACACATGTACATAAGCAACTAATGAAATAATCCATAACTTAATTACAAGAAAAAGATTTGCTTAATGAAAAGGGGGTTGCGTTGGGCTCTTCTTCCTGATATTACTGTACCATTATGCACATGAATATGGGGTATCTTTATGTGCACGTTTATTGATCATATATTTTTATCCTTCTTTAAGGTTTCACCTCAAAGTTCTTTACTGAATAAATGAAATGATTACATAGAAATGCAGAAAAGAAAGTTAAGTCAAAATATGCATCAGGAGAAAACCCATGGTGCTAAGGAGAGAAGAAAAAATCATTGTAAGCAATAAATCTGTGCCAATTTTCCTCTTTACAATGATTTATGTCAAAATCATAATTCTTTCATTCCCTCCTCGAAAGAAAGACAGGATAACGTAAAGTGTGGCCGATGCAAGACACAGTGTCACTGTTCTAAGCCCAGAGGACATGCCGCTAGTAAACATCAATGGGGAAATCAATGGATACTTTCTGGTAGGAACATAAAGCACACAAGACAAGCAAGGAGGGAGGTGAATGATCTATTGCCTGCACATATGCTCACACCAACTACATTAAAGGAGCAGTAGAATAAGGGTTTCAAGAACTGGCGAGCAATGCGGCAAAGACTCAACGGCCAGCTGAGACCAATAATTGGCCCTATTTGCAACAAGCGGTCCTAAGCAACTGCAACCAAGTGACAAAAATCAAAGAAGCCGGCACCAATGATTCCACACTCGACATTAAGACCAAACCATAAACACATCGAAACTCCTGTAGCAGGGGAAAAATTAGGTCATGATCAGATCAGGATGTCTTCAGTTCCTTCTACGCCACCCCATGCTGTGATCCATGCATCTGCTTCTTACTGCTTGAACCAGCTCAACCACCCAGCAACAACCAGCAATGGACACAGAGCACAATGGAGCCAGATCTTGCCAGGAATGCACAACCAGAAATGCTCCCCTATTTGACGTGTGTACATAACAGTAATGGTGATGGTCCCTGTGTACAACTCAGTGAAGATGTCAGGGCCTGAACAACATACCACAAACACATGCTACTCAACACAGACAATTAAGCTGCAAACAGTGAATGAATCAGTGGGGTTGATGCAAGCAGAAAGACAAACCAAAAGAGTCTTAGGGCTAAATTTAGTGAGTCGCAAATCGCGTCAAATTGTGATTCGCAATTTGCAACTCGCTAAATGCAATGCACAACATTGTCTCAGACACTGTTCGCGATTCCCAGAGGAGTCGCAAATTGCATGCCTCCTCAATATTCATGAGGCAAACGCAATTTGCGACCCCATTGGGAATGGCCAGCACTCACATGGAAGTGGCCTGCTGGCATCAGCAGTCCACCATGTCCGTGACAGCTTTTTCAATAAAGCGTTTTTTTAAAGGTAAAAAATGGGCTGCATTTAAAAAAGAAAAATGAAACTTTTCAGTTTAATTTTTTGAGGGCAGGTAGTGATCCCTGAGACCACTGCCTGGTCTTAAAAAATATTTGCGCACCCATTCACAAAGGGGAAGGGGTCCTCTGGGGACCCCATCCCATTTGCAAATGGTTTACCACCCTTTTGGAAAGGGTGATAAACTGCGAGTGTTTTGCTACCGCAAATGTTGTTGCAAACCAATGGTACATGCCATTTGCACTCGATATTAGGAAGGGTCGGCCTTGCACGCCCCTTCGTAATAGCGAGACGTAAACCATATTTTGCTAGTGGCTAATAGTTTAGTTACTCGCAAAATATTGTTTGTACATGGGGCTGACCATTTCTGCTGTCGCAAACGGGCCTAATTCCCTTTTGCGACTGCAAAAAACAGATGTACATCTGCCCCACATTCAGTCCTGTAAACGACTTTTCATGAAAAAAGAGCACTGGTGCAGAACAGAGCTGTGCACTTGTAGTTATTAAAATAAAGGTTGTGTATGTGTGCATTCCCTAATTCTGTATCTGTATGAGCTGCAGTCAGAATAGCTCAGAGATACGAAGCTGTGGCCACCTCCTCGTGTTTCTGAGCAGTGCTGTCTGCAGCTCCTGCACTAATTCGAATGATTTCAGTGAGATTCTCCATTGATGCATGTGTTGTAGATAACACAATTATGTACAGAAACATGTGCACATCTCCATTTTGCATCTGCCAACAATGCATTATATGGTCTTGGAGCCATATCATGAACACATTTTGCTCCTAAACATGGGTCATATTGTGAACACGTTCTGTGCATGCACAGTGCCACAGCATGGATTTATGCACCCTGTTTTTACAAGTCTTCACTCTTGATAAGGCTTGTACTAACTCAGTAACACTATGAGTTAGTAAGTGAGCTACTCGAAAACACAAATCAATAGTTTCAATTCTGGGTTCATGAGTATTTCTTGACTCTGCTGTTTACAGCTTTTGTTTAACTGGCAGTGTTACTGAGTTGTGCATGCTCTGTTAACACCGTGGTTTTGTGAAAAGTGCTTGCACACCTCCATTCTTCATTCCACCGCCTCCAGGGCACTCTCGTGGTCTGTCTCACAGTACACTATTAGCATGTGCTCCCCCCACAGAGCAGGACAGTGCTGCCATGAATGAGTGACTGGTGGTTTCAAACCGCCTGCAAGTTGGCCATTGCAGGTGTCAGATAAGCAGAGTTGCACAAGGTGGTAAGAGACTTCTGAAGGCTGCTGCAGTGTTTGATTTGACCGACCGGCTGGGTGTTTTTCTAAACTCTACTTCTTATGCAGTGGTGGTTGCTGCAAATCTCAAGTGTGTGTGTGTGTGGGGAGGGGGGGGGGGGGGGTCAATAGACGATTGAGGAAATATAATTTTTTTTAAAGCATATATTTTCCAACGTTGCCGGCCGCCTTCGTGCTCCTCTTCTCTCCTAATGGTAGCCCAGCAGTCCCTGGCATACCAGCACAGGCTCCCCACCCAATCCCGGAGCTTCTCTCAATAGCTTGAAAGCAGTACCAGGATTGGTTTGAGTGGCTTGGTTTGCCACTCAGATAGTGTCTAGAAGTCTGTGCTGTTTCTGCAACCTGGCTGTGCAACACAGCTGGGTTGGAGAAACTTAAGTGTGCATGACTACTTGGCTGGCCTAAAACAGCCGGACAAACCATCATGCGCACTTACAGTGTGACCTACTCCTCCCCTGCTGGCTGTGATGACAGCCAATCCCGCCCTGCCCAGACTTGGCTGGCTCTAGAGGGGAAACAGGAAAAATAAAATGATGATAAAACCAATGTATTTTTCCCGCTTCCCTCAGCTGGCTCTGGGCAGGGGGGGGCGATGCTGCTCCTCCATAGTGGAGGAGCCAACACTTTTCCTATGTGGTGTACAGTCAGCATACCTCCTGAGTTTGCCACTCTGCCGGCTTCAGCATCAGCCATGATGAAAATCACTGAACATTCCCTTGAGATTGTGCTTGTATTGCAAAACGAGTTGCAAAATCATCTACGGTCTATTCTGTAATACCAAAGTGTTGCATGGGTACAAAAGTAGGGTGCAAATACTTTGCAACGCTGGGCCACTTCTATAATAAAAGAGAAGGTCTGAAGAGGTGGCACCAACAAAATTGGGTTTCTTTGTGTTTTTAAATTTGGAATGATTACATTTCAAAACAGCACACAGTTGGTGAAAAATTGCTATACTATTTATCTTATTCTGTGACTGTGAACACAGATTTCCGAAAATAGGGCCTAATAGCAGTCCACACGCCAGGTAATTGACGTTATCATTGATAAACGTGATGCTTTGCGTTCTGCTAGAGCGTGAACACTTTTGATGCCGGCTTTGTGTGCCTGCAAGAGGCAATTTAGATAATGTAGTTTAGCATTGACAAATCACGATGGCTGTTCTGATGCAGCGGGTGCTCGCTCACAGCTTCAATTGAATTTAGTGCTGAAGAGCAAAGGAGGCTTTCAAAACTTTAAATCTCATCAGTGGCTTGGTTCTCAAAATTGCATTGCACCAATCTGTTTCTTTTTTTAAGTTTGTGGCCACAGTGTAGTCATCCCTTAAGGGGTGAGCATAATGAGTCACTTGATGAGAAACACTTAGCTTGTTATTGACTTGTTCTTAAAAAAAGCTAAAGCAAGTCCTTCTTCCTCAGTCACTAGAACAACTGTTCCCAATAGTAAGATTTTTTTCCCCTTTTTTCCCTTAAGAAGTTGCTTCTGTGGCTTATTCTCATCCGGCGATTCCAGCGTTCATTATAATTGCCTGGTATAATTTCATATGAATTGAAATTCATAATTACAATCACCTATTCACATAAAAAAAATGATTAACTTTTCCTATGACACGTCATTAAGGCATTGTTTCTATTTTCCCATCAGCCACTGTTCTGCATTTCAGAAGAGGATCCGAAGGCTTCAGCATTCCAAAAGCATTGCAGAGCATGCTTTGGCATTGCTTCACGTGTAATCAGGGCTCTCGTGTTTTATGGTCATTATTTTTGGGACATTTCCATTTGTATTTATCCATATTTCTTTTTGGGTGATTTTATCAGTATTTATCCATATTTTTTTTGTGCTTAGTGTACCAAATGAATCTTGCAATGGGTATATTTCCCAGTTTTAAGTAGTAACTATGATCTGGTGCTCATGTAAAGCGCTCTGATACCTTCGGGTCTAGCCAGCGCTATATAAAAACTTTAAAATAAAATAATAATAAATAAATAAATAAGTTATGCAAGCTTCATTAGCAAATCTTTTTATTTGTTTTAGCTTCCCTACCTGTCAATCTACACAGACATTGACCTAGCACTCATGATTGACAGTAATGATTATTGTCCAAAACAAACCCAATTTTCTGTATTTAACTGAATTGTATAATAAATATAGACAGGAAAATAGATGGTTTACTGTCTGTAATTATCTGCAAAAAAGTGAGAGCCTTACATGTAAAATATTTTGTAGCCTAACATGAGGAGGCAAGGGTGCTATTCCCTGATGTCAAGGGCTGTGCTTTTCTCAGAGTTGAGTATGGCAATTCACAACTCAGCTCTTACTCCCTCGGATTTCTGTGTTTGTTTGACATTTCTCTTGAATTAGCAAGCACTTCATCTATGTAATCCATGGGAAATATTAGCAACCACCAGACCTAGAGTGTGGTAACTCTGTGAAAGTGGAAGGTGGAAAGGGTGGCATACTTTCACAAAACATCAATATAGTGTCTTCATCATGCTTTGAGACACTGCCCAGCATATAAGGAGAAATATAATGTGGCACTAAAAATGTACCCCCAAATTATGGGCATGTGCCAGTGTCCAAACACATGGGCAGCAATTACAGCTTCAGCAATTGCCATTGGACTCAGGCAAGTGAGAAAGACACTTCTACAGAGAATCCTCCATAACCCTAGTGGAGAATTCAAAATACAGCACATTTTCGTCCATCATCTTTATTTAGGAGCTACATCCATCGTAAAGGTGTGTGTACCTTTATACAGACAAACTGTAAATCAGCCACTTAGTCTTTCAAAACAAATTACTGATGGTCTCATTTAGAAATTGGTGGGTGGAGGGCATTGGCCAAAAATAGCAGATGTCCCATCCAACAAAATTTCAGCTCCCAGCCTCATTTAGAAGTGGCGGATCACAGGCTCTCCAACAGTGAAACATGGCCAACTCTATTGTCAAAAAACATTGATCTGGTGTTCTGTCCACCAATGGAAATCAAGGTCATACTGATTGTCACGTCACCCTCTGTGAGGCAGAGCAAACATCACTGGATTTCTATGCCAGGGACCACCATGGGAGGATGGGGGTTTCATGTTAGTGAAACCAATTATTGACATTTGTTCTGTTGCTTTTTCTGGTTTGCTTCTGAAAACAAAAAACAATGGTGAATGTGACGTAATAAAACATGATGGCCTGTTAAGCAGTAGCAGTGACAAAGTGCATTCACTACATTGGTGGGTGAACTTTTGTCACAGAGATTTCAACTAGGTAAGTGGAGATCTGTGACTACGAGGGACAAACCTCCACCATGGCAGTAAGGGCAGGGCCTTTAATGTCTTTTGTGCCTGTATTTTTTAACAGTGTTACTGTCCCTAATTCTACCTCTGTGCACATGTACATATGCGCGAGGCGAAAACAGGTCCAGTGTGCTCCATAACAATCAATGTGATGTTCCCAGGTCAACCTTAATATCGTACTGCCATCAAAGTAGTCTATTAAAAAAAGATGGAGCGGATGCTTGAAGAAGATGCCCAGTCTTTGACTATGCAGGCTGCATCCACCTGCACTTCAAAGAGGGGAACAGGGATCATCCTACTGGTGGATTACGTCTTCCACACCGTGTTCTGTTCCATCATGTTGCACAGACTTGAAAGTATAGCATTGATGCGCATGCCCTGTAATTTGAATTAAGACTGGTTACACATGTTTCAGGTTATCTTCGTATTTGTTTTTAAATTTTGTTGCTCCCATTTGAGTAACATCAGGCAACGATTATATTTTACAGGTCGCTCTCACACATTAGCCTAGCCATACGTTTTGTAAGAAGCTCCACCTTCTTTTAGAATCACAGATTACCTCCCGTTGTTGCTCTCATAATTCGCTTCTCGTAGTTGTCAGTCTGTTGTATAATGATAACGTCAAAGATTGGGGCATTATCAGTGGCCTTTGGTTTTCTCTTACTCCTCTATGATTTATTAGTATCATGCAGACGTCGGTATATCTTCCCAAATCATGTTTTTTTAACTTTAATATATTTTAGCAATTGCTTTGAATTATACGCCCAATTTTACAGATTGGATTGATTACCCCATAGTTTTAGACTCTTGAATATTTGATAAAGGTGCCTATTGTGTAAGTATTGTGCACACTTGCCATGTAAATATCTTGTGACAGTTCACCATATCTTTCTCCTTTTGTTGTATTTAATAACATTAATTGTAATATGGACAATTATAAATATTGCCTTCACAGATGTATCTTGGGATCAAGATTTATACTGTTCATTTCCTCTCTGACAAGCGATGTTCAAATAATTGGCATGAAGCGATATAAAATATGCTTCTGTCCATTTATAAAGTTACTATATTTTCTTTAACTGGGTGTTCTAGACTTAGATTATAGCCTTATAGCCGGCTGTAGCGGGCTATACTGGCTATAAAAGGCCCGCTCCTGTGTTAAAGGCCCGAGCCGAAGGCGATGGACTTTCACACGGGATCGGGACTTTAATAGCTGGTATAGCCCTGCTACGAAAGGCTATAAGGCTATTAGATTGTTCAGCCACTAGAGGGCAGAATGTTCTAACAAATTAAACAAAGGCCTTACGGAGCGCAAGGGGATTGAAATCCCCTCAGGCTCCCTGAAGCCTTTGTTCACAGCCTCAGCGTTGAACAAAGAAGCAAAGGCATTTTGGAGCACCGGGCTAATAACAGCCATTTTAAGACCAGAGCTACTCCATTGTTTTCAATGGAGCTTCCAACATTTCAATGTTCCAATATATATTCGAACACAACTCCATGTGATGTTCCTGCTACACTTTCTGGTCTTTATTTGCACAATCTCACAGTACGCTCTGCACAAAAGTAGCAATAATAATGAAAATGATAGAGGTAAAGTCATTAATATTATATTGTCATCATTCGAGCACCTTCAGCCACGCCAACTTTCAGTCAGCACTGGTTCTCTTTTCATTTTCCTTCGTTCACCGCAACAACAAACCACCACAGTGTTTTAGTTTTAGCTCCTGTTAAGTTGGTGTCTGTTTTCAAGTAGTACGTTTGGATGCTTCTTTCATGAGGATTTGCTCATCTAAATATTTGCTGATCAGTGTCTCCTTGTCTCCTCTTCTAAGTAGCATGTCCAATACAGTTTGTAGGAGGATATGTATATTTAAACAACTGATGATCATTTCATTCAACTAATCAGTTTCTTTTTCTTACATTTTATCTTTTTCTTTCTGCTTATTTTCTTTTGTTCTGTACTATTATATCTAATGATCTTACCACGCCATTTAACACCATATCAGTAGTGATGCATTCTTTTGGTCCTGATGAAGCGACACGTTGTTGTGAATCATGTGTTGGGCTATGATATTTACTTTGATGTCTATTTGATTCTTGAACAAAGATTGAAAAGCCTTAGTTATTAATTCTACATTATCCGACTATAGAGTATAATTATTTGAATAGAAAGACCTCAAAACAAAGTCCTTTTTACAGAGACAAAGTGTTTCCCTCATTTGCATCGGCCGCACTCCCAAGCAAATAAAGGAGTGCCCAGAAATGCTGCAGGAGCAAAGCCCAGGACAAAGTGAGTGACCGACAATAAGGAGGAAATGGCAGCAAGCTTTCCCTAGGTAACTGATGGCCATCACTGTAACACACTTACACACACCCTAAACACAAACGTAACTTAACACCTTGGCTGCTAGAGCAATTCCCGCTGGGTGCTGAAATATTCTTCATGACGAGCTCAGCTCATCATCAGCACACGACCAGTGTACTGCATGACGAGCTGAGCTCGTCATGAGCATCGAAAGGGTTAATTCAAATTTACATCAATTGTAGACATTGGTAAAAAATTATATTGGTTCAGTGATATCTGCCAGCACCTTAATGTTCTGGAAAGTACCAAGGCCTCTATATATAGCCTGGAAAAAACCTGTAACTATATACGAAGTGTGAATTGCCTTCACTCACATTCCAAATATTCCTCAAAACTCAGATCATAAAACCCATACAGGCCTCCATCCAAGATCTTTAAAAAAGCAGTAACTAACCCACCACATTTATATTTCATGTGAAGCCATCAACTATCAGGAGAGCCTTTCAGCTCTGTTTTTTTTTCAAACGAAAAAAAACAATTGATGGACAAATTGCAAAACAATGTTTTTCTTCAGGCATAGTATATGAATTGTGGTCATATCCAAGACATGCAGGGAAAGAGATAATCAGAGAAGCTTTTGTCCCCCGACTGACCATCAGTCACCTCCAGTGGCAAGTGTTTGCCAAATATATGACATAAATATCTGCAGAGCCCAAATTAATTCAAAATATTTGCAGTCTATTACTGTTCATTTCCCCTTTCTTCTAACTGTTCCCCAATGTCATTCAGTTTCAGAATAGGAGCTCCAGGGAGATTACATTCTGACCATGGAAATCATTTAGTCAGTTGTAAGAGTCAGTTCTTTAATCATATACCAACTTGTTGAGCCCTGTCATTCTGAAGGTAGCTCTGATATTGGCCTGGCCCTTAGGACCACATGTCTGCCAAGTTGGGGTACAGTGTCTGTGAGCAAAATACGGCTACTAATGAATTACCAATAATTCCTGGGTATACAACAATGTCCAATGAATTGGCAATAACTCCTGGATATACTCTAAGTGTGTGTCCTCCTTTCTGCACAGGTTTGGAAGATGAGCCTGCAAATGTTCTAAGCCCTTAAATGAACAGTTTCGGTATGATGCATGATGGGATCTCACAGCAGATTTTAAGAATCACTAAATTGTCTTTAGAGGGATGTGGGAATCGTGGATCCTCTCTGACATATTAACCTTGATGCTGACTTAGCATTTAGTCTTAATTTGTCTTTACAGGCATCATTGTGTGCCTGACAAAACCACCCACAGATGCTAGTGACATTGATCACAAAGATTACTGTAGAATACAATTGCAACCATCTAAACCACACCTATCCATGCCAGACAACACATTCAGAGCTCCATTACCATGTTATAGGCAGTAGCTGTAGTTAAAAAAGCATGAGGAGGGATAGAGAGAGAATAAAAATAGGGTCCGATATGCATTCCTACTATCTCCCAAAAGTAAACCCAACATCTCTGCCAACTCCACATACTGAGCCACACAGTAGTGATTTTGCAAAATGATTATCACAGGGGCAGGAGGAGAAAATGTTCCCCTCTGGGTCTAGAAAGTGTTTGAAGAATAGAGACCAATAAACTAACCCTGCTCTGAAGCAGAAGAGAAGTGACTGCTCCCATCCTGACAGGTCTAGAGACAGATACAAAGGGGGTTCATCTGTGTATAAGAGACTAAACTAATGCAACACTGAGAGTTTGGATAACTAGTGTTTCAGCCAAATGTTTGCACGATAGTCCTTAAATAGTGTTTTCACTCCATCTTGGCAGTTTGGGGGATATGACTGGGTTCAGTAAACCACCAGAATATACAGAGGAAACCAAAAGTATCCTTTATTTATCTCAGCCGGGTTATGGAGAGTGCCTTATCCAGCATCAGGCAATCAAATATAATGTTCTCACAGAGCTTAGCGGCTGGGTTCAACCAAATACTAACCCATAATAAAAGTGGCGCCCGTTAAATCTTACCCTCAATGAAACCCTGGTTTAAATCAAAATGAGTAATGAGACTGGAAAAGGACGGCAGTGAACTCAGCAACCGTCGCAAAAAGCTGTTTTCCTTGGCCTCATTAGAACAGACTCCAACTTCGCAGGTGGCTACACTGATGCATTGCGAATTATAAACTTTCAGTGGTGGAAACATAGTCCCCCTAATATGTGGTATAATGAGGTTGTAGACTATATCCATGGTTTTGTTTAACTTAACACTGGCCTGAGCAAGTTGGGGGTTCTATTACCCTGAGGATCTAAAATGTAGCCCTAAATAACAAAAGTTGTCAACGGTCGTCAAAACATGCCCATTAATACTAATTTTATTTAGCCTTAGATTGCTCAGGCCACAGGACAGGATGTGTGACTTAGAATAGTTAGTGTTTAGGTTCAGATTGTGCATTGAAAAATACAGTCTACCTGATGTCTCAGTGCTTTTGGGGGTGAGGGCTAGCAATACTGCATCATCAGCTTACAGTAAAGCAGGGATTGGGGAGCCTACGATTCTGTATATGTCTCACACCACTCTTCAGAGGGAATTCAGAAGAAAGCTCCATATTGGAATTTAAATGAACATGAGCTGAAAAGTCTGAGTGCAGGCAGTACAAGAAATTCATCAGAACAACACAGTACACCAAAGACCGGGAGGCTGGGGCAGAGGTGAAGTACAACTCAGGCTTGTAGTGTTATGGGGGTGGGTGGTTGGACCATGTGGCGCATTGTGTATGGTTTTGTTCAATTATTGAAGGAGAGGCACACGTTACTTTTTGGTTCAACAGAATCTGTTGATCTTGTTTCTTTGACCATGGGCGAATGGGTTTATTTTCGAATTATTTTACGTTGGTATTGGATAATATGAATGCACATTTTTAGGTATAAATAACAAATGTTTGAGCACTGGATGTACCGTATTAATATGTTTGTGGCAAAGCTTGAAATACTTTGACATGGTTTCTGATGGGCTGTTTTTACATTTGAATCTGCGCCACCAGTACCTCACTTTTTGTGAGGCTCTGGTGGCGCAGGAGCCGGCTCCATATTTGCAAGGCAATACTAAGCCACTTTTTTTGGCTTAATTGTGCCTTGACAATATCGCTCCCTTTAACGCAGTTTTCTACATTAAAGGGGCGTGCAATGGGTGTTGCTGGGGGCATTCCCAGCAACATCCATGACTTTTTGACACTGCCCCAGATTTACAAGAAATCGCAACTCTGGGGCAGCACCAAAAACGTACACCTCCCCACGGGAGTCATAAGGGAGGCACAACATGGAGAAATGTCTTGCTTTTTTCTCGTTTTTCATTTTACTATGTGTGCTGCTTTCTGCAGCACAAATAGAAAGATGAAAAGCCTCTTATGATTGTTTTTGTGGCAGAAGGTTTCCCTTCCAGCACAACAAAATCATCCCCGCAATGCAGGCACCCTTGGACAATGGTGCACAGGTGCCTGAGTTGGCGAATGGCAGCCCATTGTGTGCCTGCACAGGGGGAATAGATACAAATGTGCCATTTCTGATAGATTCAGCACATTCCTGCCTTTTTCTTTTACTGTAGGGAACTCTGCAGGAAGGCCTGCGGCGCTGCCCACTGCAAAAACTCATAAATGAGGCCCTTAGTTACTTTGGGTTTGAATGGGATTCTCGGAGTGTTTCAAGTGGCCTCACATTGTTAGAGGAGTTTTATACTACCTGACGCAGTGCTAACCTGCACTCGCGTCAACTTTCTGCAAAAATCTATTGCGATTGAAAGTGGATCCATACTATTGTCCGCACTGCAGAGTGACCCTTTGTATTGCGAGAGCCCTCACACAAACAGATTTAAAGCTGGGCCTTAGTTTTAGAAAATGAAAGTCATGCCATGCAGTATAAAAATAATAGATTGGGATTTTCACGTCAATTTTATTTATTTTTTCAATTTATAGGGCGCAACAGCTACCCAAAAAGGGTTTCCCGGCGCCTAGACACAGCTAGTTTGAGGGCAGAAAAAGTGGGGAAATGTCTGATGAGTATTATTGTTCAAACAGCCAGGTCTTAACAAGATTTCTGAACCTGAAATAATTTTCTTCCTTCCGGATGCAGGGGGGGAGCGTGTTCCAAAGGGAGGGACCCAGATGGGCAAAGGATCTGCCCCCTATTCTCGCCCGTTTGAATCTAGGCACGCAGAACCAGGCTGCCGTCTGCGACCAAAGGTTTCTCTTGGGAGCATAGGGGTAGGAGAGGGATTGAAGATATTTTGGAGCTGTACCCGCATTAATTCTGAACATATAGTTCAGGGCTTTAAAGCGGATTCTGTTTTCGATCCTGAGCCAATGAAGATTTCGACGATGGTTCGAGACTCCGGAGTTCTTAGGAATATTGCAGAGTAGTCGCACCGCTGCGTTTTGCACCACCTGTAATCGCCGATTACAGATTTGTTTGCGCCCAAGTATAGAATGTTGCCGTAGTCAAGCCTTGAAGTGATGAGGGCATTGACTACGGTCTTTTGTGTTGACACAGGCAGCATCCAGAGTATCTTCCTCAACCATTTAATGATGGTAAGGCATAGGCCGGTTACCTTACTGGCCTGTTTGTTCATGGACAAGGAGTTATCCAGAATAAAGCCCAAGTTTCGAGCGTGGGTCACCGGGGTAGGGAAGGCGCCCATCTGGTCAGGCCAGTGTACTGGATTCCAGAGATCTTGATCTTTTCCCAGAACCAGTATTTCCGTCTTGTCGCCGTTTAGTTTTAGCTGTTTTTTTGTCATCCAATTCAGGATTTTTAAAAGTCCTTCTTTGAGTAATGAAGGGGAGTGAGGACAAGATTCGGATAGGGAAAAGATAATTTGGGAATCATCGGCGTAGTTCATAGGAGTAAGACCTGATTGTTCAACAAGGTCGGCCAGGGGTTTGAGATATATATTGAAGAACAGCGGGCTTAGAATAGACCCCTGGGGAACTCCGTGTGATGCAGGCAGGGTGTCTGAAACGGCTAATGAGGATGTGATCTGGAAAGTTCGGTTTGTCAAGAAAGACCGGATCCAATCCAGTGCCTTCCCCCGTACACCATTTTTATGCAACTCTTTAGTGAGTGTTTCGTGGGAGATGGTGTCGAACGCCGCGCTCAAGTCCAATAGTACGAGCGCGACCGTCTGGCCTTGGTCAAGTAGCTTTCTGATATGTTCAGTGACTCCAAGCAGGGCGGTTTCTGTGGAGAAGCCCGCTCTGAAACCTGATTGTGATGGGTGTAGTAGGGAGTTTTCTTCTGCGAACGTAGCTAAAGTAGAATGTACGTGTCTCTCGAGGCATTTGGAAAATGCCGGGAGCAGGGATATAGGTCTGTAATTGGCCAGTATTTCCGGGTTGGCAGTAGGTTTTTTCAGAAGCCCTTTTCTGTCGATAAATACAAATTGTATTTATTCTTAGTTTGCTCGGGCCACAGGACATGATGTGTGACTTAGTATAGTTAGTGTTTAGGTTCAGATTGTGAATAAAAAAAACAGTCTACCTGATGCCTCAGTGCTTTTGGGGGTGAGGACTAGCAATACCGAATCATCAGCTTACAGTAAAGCGGGGTTTGGGGAGCCTACGAATCTGTGTATGTCTAAGTGGGAAGTAGATAAGTAGGCTGTTAAACCTTTGATATATCAAATAAATATTAAAGGTCTCAATACCCATCACTGCCTCACACCACTCTTCAGAGGGAATTCAGAAGAAAGCTCCATATTGGAATTTAAATGAACATGAGCTGAAAGGTCTGAGTGCAGGGAGTACAAGAAATTCACCAGAACAACACAGTACACCAAAGACCGGGAGGCTGGGGCAGAGGTGAAGTACAACTCAGGCTTGCAGTGTTTTGGAGGTGGGTGGTTGGTCCATGTGGCGCATTGTGTATGGTTTTGTTCAATTATTTAAGGAGAGGCACACGTTACTTTTTGGTTCAACAGAATCTGTTGATCTTGTTTCTTTGACCATGGGCGAATAGGTTTATTTTCGAATTATTTTACTTTGGTATTGGATAATATGAATGCACATTTTAAGGTATAACAAATATTTAAGCACTAGATGTACCGTATTAATATGTTTGTGGCAAAGCTTAAAATATTTTGACATGGTTTCTGATGGGCTGTTTTTAAATTTGAATCTGCGCCACCAGTACCTCACTTTTTGTGACACACTGGTGGCGCAGGAGCCAGCTCCATATTGGCAAGGCAACACTAAGCCACTTTTTTTGGCTTAATGCTGCCTTGAAAATATCGCTCCCTTTAACGCATTTTTCTACGTTAAAAGGGCGTGCAATGGGTGTTGGTGGAAAGCATATGCCAGAAACATCCATGGATTTTTGACACTTCCCCAGATTTACAAGAAATCGCAACTCTGGGGCAGCACTAAAAACGTACGCCTCCCCATAGGAGTCATAAGGGAGGCACAACATGGAGAAATATCTTGATTTTTTTTTTGTTTTTCATTTTCTTGTGTGTGCTGCCTTCTGCAGCACAAATAGAAAGAGAAAAAGCCTCTTACGATTGTTTTTGTGGCGGAAGGTTCCCTTCCAGCACAACAAAATCATCCCCGCAATGCAGGCCCCCTTGGACCATGGTGCACAGGTGCATGTATTGGCGCATGGCAACCCATTGTGTGCCTGCACGGGGGAATAGACATGAATGTGCCATATCTGATAGATTCAGCGCATTCCTGCATTTTTCTTTTACTGTAGGGAACATCGCAGGAAGGCCTGCAGCGCTGCCCACTGCAAAAACTTATAAATGAGGCCCTTAGTTACTTTGGGTTTGAATGGGATTCTCTGAGTGTTTCAAGTGGCCTCACTTTGTTAGAGGAGTTTCATACTACCTGACGCAGTGCTAACCTGCACTTGCGTCAACTTTCTGCAAAAATCTATTGCGATCGAAAGTGGATCCATGCTATTGTCTGCACTGCAGAGTGACCCTTTGTATTGCGAGAGCCCTCACACAAACATTTATAAATCTGGGCCCTAGTTTTAGAAAATGAAAGTTATGCCGTATATAAAGAATAGATAGGGATTTTCACGTCAATGTCCATTTCTGTTGATAAAAATGTTAATATGTAGTAATGGAGAATGTGAAGAAGGAGTCCATTGGTCAATGGTGTACTGAGTAAAATCATTAATAAAAAACAAAAGGATGCTAGAAGAGAAAGAAAAGTGAGAGTCCACGAGAGCAGCTCAGAAACATATTGCCAGATGTACAACCCTTGTAAAGTGCGCCTCACAATTTGCGCTTGATTGCAAGGAGCAATTTACAATGTACTACAGAGTCAGAGATACTGATTTCCATTCCCAATGGGTCGCAAAATGCGAGGTTCATGAATATTAATTAGCCACTCGCAATTTGCGACCCCATTGGGAATAGCTGGCCCTCCCAGGCATGGTGGCCTGCTGGACTCAGCAGGCCACCATGTCTGGGACTGCTTTACAATAAAGAAGGTTTTTTTTTTTTTAAATGCAGCCCGTTTTCCTTAACCCCTCCCATGCTCATGACGAGGTGAACTCGTCATGAGCCACGGCGCTCCGGTGCTCATGAGGAGTTCAGCTCGTCATGGCCCGTGGAACGCTCAGGTGCGAGGAGAATTCCCCTCCTGTGCTGAACGTTCCACGGGAGCCAATGCACCTGTGACGAGCTCAGCTCGTCATGAGCACAGGAGCGCCGCATGAGCAAGCGGGCGCTGTGCATCCCCCCCTACACCCAGCACAGCTGGGGGAATAATCCCCCCAGCGCAGGGGTTAAGGGAAAATGGGATGCATTTACAAAAAAAATGAAACATTTTTGTTTCATTTTTTAAGGGCAGGCAGCGGTCCGTGGGACCACTGCCTGCCCCTAAAAAATATTTTTCCCTGCATTAGCAGAAGGGAAAGGGTTCCCTGGTGACCCCTTCCATTTTGTGCGCGCATTACCACCCTCTTGAAGAGATTACAGTTGCAAAACATTCATACATGGCTTTTGGGTCGCTGGTAGGAAGGGAAACCCTCTTCCTAATAGTGACTCGCAATTCCTAAATAGCGAGTCGCAAATAAATTGCGACACACTATTTAGGAATTGTACATGGCCCTGTGACATTTTGCATGTGCAAACGTGTCGCAAACCCGTTTGCGCATGCAAAATAGGGTGGTACATCTGGCCCGTAATCACAAAGATGCTTTGGAAAGTCTGAACGCAGGGTTGAAGCCAGGTCCATAGCTTACTTAAAGTACATATCGCTACAAAGATTGCTTTGCACATTGTTTTAGTCCTTAAAACAGCTCACAGCGTCATAAACAGAAATGCGACTATTATGAAGACTCACTCGGGGAGAGCTTGAATGCAAACTTGTGTGTTCATTCAGGTTATCGTGATCATGGAAGCATTTTCGACCAGCAAAGCCAAGGCCTGATAACATAATAGTAGACTTCTTCGGTCTGACCCCTTAATCTAGACCCTTTCTTTCTTATAGCCTTTAACACAATCTAAACTGGAAGGGCTCTTCTAGGTGAGGAAACAGCGCACTTTCAGAAAACCTGCGGGTAAATTGCAGACTTATCTTTTTAGTTAATGCCTGGAAAAAAGCTATTGACAACAATTGCTAAAACGCAGCCCAATACTTTGCTACCTCACAACGTGCCACTATTGACACAAACTCTCAGTATCCTTGGCGGTGTCTGGAGCCTGCCAAAATACCCAACTTGGTCTACAGGATAAAACAGCCTGTCTTAGGCATAGAGCCCCAGTTCCCCCTACTTTAATTAATTTTTCCCAGATTCTGCATTAGACTCTACAGACATGATGAATGCCTCCCTCCACTCTGCAGTAGTGCCCAGCCCTCTCAAACATTCCAACATCAGCCAGATAATACCACTGACACCCTACCTCTGTACTTGAGACCGTCTCCGGCATTACGGGTGGAAGTGCAGGATGCGCCAAAGTAGAGGGTCTTTTAGGCTGCAAAATTGCAATATGTTTCCAATTTATGCAACCAAATTGTGTTCGACTTTACTGCTATGTTACACCAACATTGTTTTTTTGGGCATGCACTGTATATATCAACTCATGAATATTTTGAGCTTCCAACGACCTACCCACAGCCAATTGACTTGTTGGTAATATATTTGCCGCCTATAGTAGGGAAATAAAACGAATAAACAATTCAGCTATAGGTCCACAATTTACCCTGTCTTCACAATAAATAATGCGCTGTTATATTTGCATTTTCTGAGTTGTTTAAGTTCTATCTGGATACAAAAATGAAATACTTGAAGGTCTGTAAATGGTTCATGTTACTGCGCTCTTTATCCACCTTTACAGTACCAGAAGTATTAGTCAGTTATTAAAGTATTTGGCAGCTCTCACTGACACAGGCAGTGCATCCAGCTGGCAACGCGCCAATATTACACAAAACTTGCAGACTTCCCTTTCACACACGCCACCTCCTGTTAAATGTTTACAAACAACAGATGCCTTCACATCATTTACCGAAATAGGCCCTCTGTTAAAGCCTGGCATGTAAACATCCGAGCAGAATCGTTGCAGGGATGCATGGGACTTGGTGCAGGCCAGAAAAAAGCCCCCCATGCCAGCTGTTGGTGTAGCAAAATACAGCGATAGCCAGGGTTCAATTGGCTTCTGGCCCCGGTGCTATTGCACCTGCTGCACCAATGATTGCTACGCTCATGCATCCTAGAGCTAATCCCATTCCCGACAGCTACAAGATGTGTTTTAGGGCGGAGTTACAGATTGAGGCAAAACACAGAGAACAAAGTGTGCAAAAAGTATTTTCTCCCACTGTGCGCGTGTTATTTAAAACACTTAGAGCCATATGTATGAACACATTTTCCCATAGACACAGAATGGGTAAAACCCTTTGATACATCTGGCCCTTAAATATAAGCTGATTGTTACAGGGCTGTGTACACTCATTGGCGTTCGTTCACCTGCAGTGTGGCCTCTTCGCACTGAGGGCAAATGTAGGCGCAATACTGAAGGGTGAGCAACATGGGCTCGGCTCTGATTCGGCTGTACTCGAAAAACACCTATTTCTCTACTTCAAGGGACTTAAATACCTTAAATGCTACATTTTACCACAAATAGGGTCAGTTATGTTTTCTTTGAAATAATGATATATCATCTTAATGTGGCAGTAGGTCCGGAGGCATGTCAGAGCGCCTTGCACTGCAGCAGGAAACTCACCTCTTACAGCTACGGCCAACCTAACTCCCACATCTGATGCTAGAAAGGAAGAATTGTATAATAGAAACTGTTCCATTCATTTACAGACAATCATCAGCCCACTCACTCATGCTCTTCCTCTTCACAGACAGAGCCCTTCAAATGTACACCAAACAAGCTCTGCTGAATAAAATAAATAAATAAAAAAAATGTTTTACACCAAACAACTCAACTCCTCTACCTCATCAAGTGGACTTAAAAACCTTGTCTATCACTGGGAATTACTGTTTGGGAAAACGACCAGTGCTGGAACTGCCACAAGGAAAAAGTGGATCTGGCACACTTATCTACCACTGTCCCAAGGTTAAACATTTTTGGGACAGAATATTCACCTTCATAAATAAAACGTTAGGATGTGCAATAAAAGAGGACTGTTCTACACTTAACACGGCATTCATAACAACAGAGCTAGACTCTCAACAGGACAGAGACCTACTAGATCTCCTGCTAACAGCAGCAGTCAAAATAGTACTCACCAAATGGAAAGACACTTCCAAGGCAGCCTTCAAGTGTTGGCTCAACTGGGTGACGTACCTCAGAGGAGCTGACAACACTGCTTTACGAAACACACCATGGAGACAATCCCACAGGGGCATGTGGGCATCCTTGGACAAGCTACTAGACCCATACGAACCGCCATGAACAGTGCTAACAAAACGCTGACAAGTGGTTCAAAACCACACCCCCCACTACATCAAAACTCCATTGAGAAGTTAGTAATCTTCTGGTATGCAACTCCCTTTTTCTTTCCATCTTAATTTCCCATTCTTTCCCCCTTTCACACCCCACTTTTCCTCTCACTGGGACAGTGGATAGGGGGCAGCCAAGCATAGATTTTGTGAAACTGTACTACCAGTAATTTAGCCAGTCTGGGCTGCTACCCTGTATCAATATGTTATAGGTTGTAAGAAAAAAACCCAATAAAAAATATATTTTTTTAAAACAAAAAAAATCCCTGCCGAACCACAATGGTTGAAGATGGATCACACATGAGGAAGAGCGGGGTCTTAAGGCTGTATCGGAAAAGAGTGAGATTACTGGTAAGTAATCAGAGCCTTACCTCCTCTTCATCCATCTTCAGAGTTCTTCTAAGGCTATAATACATAGTTTGAAAACTTCCCCAGCACCCTATTGCAGACAACCACCTTACATGCACTACACTCAGCTCTCATAGTAAGCCTATACTTAGAAGTTCATGAGGCTGTCCTCCCAGAGGAGGGCAGTTTTACCAAAATAATACACTGGGAACCGAATGTATGAACAAGTAACAGAAAGAGCACAAGAGTACACCAAGAGAACTTTCTCGATGAGAAACAGTGTGAAAACTATGCCTAGGGATCTTGTGGGGGAGATAGGAGACCTGCTAATAAAGACACATATAGCTGGCAAGGTGTGGTCAAGATTCTAACCACGGGAGAATGTCATATTGCCTGAGATTAAGTCCCACCGAAAAATACAATAATTTGAAAGAAACAGAGAACTGGCGAGACACTAGAACAGTATGATAAATATTTGCTATAGAATATAGATAGTTCATAAAAACTCTGTTAGCATAGTGTCATTTGGTACTCCTGACCTAAGGATAATGACATAAGTCAAGCCCGCAATCCATTCAAGACCAGATTCCTCTTTGTAGTGACCTAAAGGCAGTGGGTCCAATGCCACTGTCTCGACATGCAATGAGGAACCTTACCCTTAACCCCATTCCAGAAATAATATGGGATACTCTGTCTTCTTCTCATGGACACACACAGCAAAGAATGAGGCCCATTGAATAGCTAAAACAATCATGTGATGAGACTGAACGCTCTTGTCATGTCACATCAACCACACAAAATCAATAGCAATTGACTCAATGCTGGGATCCGTTGAAGGCAACAAACCCAATGAGAATAAATTTGGACCTTAAGCCACATCAAGCTTTCTCTACAGAAAGTACCTTGTTTTCCAAAGCATACTCACCAAAAGTAAAGGCCCTGACCAGTGGATCTACAGGTTCTGAAAGGGCAGTAGAGGGATAGTCCCAATTTTATCCTTCCATTTTTTCAGAATGTCTCATACTGAGTCTACTTTATCCGTCGAAACATTTAAAATATTGTGTCTAAAAAGAGCATTTTAGCACAATTTTCCTTAAAGATGACTATGTTGCTATAAACATTACAGACAGTTAAAAAATCATGTCACATAATATGGCAAGACATTTCGGGGCATATTATCAAGGGGGTTTATCTCCGCTTTTTTGGCTTTAAAAGCCAAGAAAGCGGAGATAAAATTATCTCCCTATTACCTAGCAGTCACTAACACCAGTTAGCGACAGCTAGTAGGAGATAGCGACCATCTTGGGCCCCACTTTGCATGTCAGTGATATTTATCACTAATGACATGCAAAGTGGGCGTGCCAAGATGTTAGCAACTGAAAACAGTTGGTAACATCGCTATCTCCTATTACCAACTTTTGGAGATATTCGCGCTAAGCGCGAATATCTCCAAAAGCTAACACTTGCCCTAAGCAGTTCTTAGCCATGTTATCCAATGGGAGGTGGATAACATGGCTAAGAGCATTAGCTCGGTAATGCATGAATATCGCGGACTTTTCAGCGATATTCATGCATTGCGGCGATTTTTATCGCATTTGCGATAAACCTTGGTAATACCAAGGTTTATTTGCGGTAATAATCGCCGCAGCCCATCAGTAAATTTTTCACGCTAACCAAGCAATAGCGATAATTATCGCTATTGCTTGGTAATATGCCCCTTCATTTTTCAAAATATACTTCACTTCTGTATTCAATTTTCTTTCCTTTTCCACTCAGCACCTTACCTTCCAGCTATATTCTTAGCCATATCTATATGAGTAAAAATATTCCCCGAAGGGTCGCGGTGAGAACATCTAATTGTAGTCAAATCTCTCAATAACTGTCCATTCAAGGAGCAGCTGAATATATCTTTCAGGCTCATGCAGTAGTTCTGTTTCTAAATGTACCAGATCAGAAACCAGAGAGGAACACCAGAGCTACATGCTCAGGCTTCAGAAAACAGTAGTTGTAATACCACGAAAACTTTTATCAATAAAGATGATAAAGGGCATAAACACAAGTTAAAATACATCAGCCATTGCTATAAATGCTTTCTGGTACCAAAGAGTCAAGATCAACAATAAGCTTCCCGCATTTACCATAAATTCTAACTGTCATATAAGCCCTAAATATATTTTAGAAATGCAAGACTGTTGTCCCCAAATGTCATCGTGCTAGTTTCTGAAACTGACTAAAGTTATTTGAGGAATGACCCCAAGGCTGTCAAAGAGGTACGTATGCCAGGGTCACAGTTATGCCAGATATAGCCCCTTATCACAAAGTTTCTCCCGGTATTGCCCCAGGCTACAGTACCACCAGGGATTTACAAAAACATATTTCAACCATGCCACATTTGCAACAAAAGTCCAACAATAAGTGAAAAATGGTAAACATTGTCCGGCACTACTAATACACCTAAGCCACACACAAACAGGTCATTTGTAGTCACAATATGCTAATAGAAAGTGATTGTACTACTGAATATCGACACTCAGAATATATTGGTGCACCAACATCAAGGACAGAATATCGAGGAACAAGCTATCAAAAGAAAAGCTAAACTTATTACACGTCAATTTTGTCCCCAATATTTTGTTTGTGATATTGTGCCCCATCAATATTTTAGGATCAATATTCATGGTGCACACTCAGAAAGCAAAATTATTCCAGGATGACCATTACACCATGGGTAGCAAACATTATGTATAGAATGATGCAGTATGTCACATACATTAACCACGGCTACTAGCTGGGAGTAACTACCGACTGAACGCTAAGCAAGGTTGTTGAGTTCTCTTCTTGTTTGCCTGAGACAAGTTTGGCTTCTCCCTGTAGCCATGGTGCCATCCTGCACAGAATAGTATTTGTGAAAGATGTCAAGTCCCAGTTTAACAAAAAACAGAAAGAGGTAAAGCCTCCTTGGCAATCTTGTAGCTCCTAATTAAAGATGGAGATAAATACTGAAGAAATCAGAAAGGCATCAAACTCCCATCTAGAAAGAGAAAGGAGCCAAAGATGAATCTCAAACGTAGAATTTCAGTAAAAGATTCAACTGGAAGAAGTGAATATTTCTGAAAAAAATATTAGGATGGGGTGAGGAATGCAACAAAAAATAAAGGAATATTTAGTTGTGATGCATCTTCTTCTTGTGATTGCCTCCCTCATATATCATTTGATCAGAAACTGACGTCACATGAGAAGGCTCTATCTCATCTTGGATTAGGAACCTCGAATAACCTCCTTTGGACAGACCACTTGCATGTAAGGTCTGGTTATGAAGCTTATCCACACCCTTTCCAGAATGACATGGCATTCGTTTGGCAAAGGCCAAATTTAAAATTTTTAGGGCCAGATTTATGACAATTTAATTTTGCGAGTCTCTAATTCAGATTTTTTGTGACTCGCATTAGGGACTCGCAAAATAAAATGTACTAATGTGTCCCAGACACATTTAGCCTTTCCCAATGGGGGTGCACTTGACCAGCCTCATCAATATTTATGAGGCAGGTCACAATTAGCGACCCATTGGGAATGGCCTGTAATCACACTGATGGTGGCCTGCTGGGGTCAACAGACTACCATGTCTCTGACAGCTTCTTAAATAAAGCAATTTTCTTTAATGCAGCCTGTTTCCTTAAAGGAAAAGGGATTTTTTTAAAGAAAGTGAAAAGCTACCTTTTCATTCTTCAAGAGTAGGCAGTGGTCCATGGGACCACTGCCTACTCTTACAAAATGTTGGTGTGCACATACACAACATGGAAGAGGCCTCTTGGGAAACCCTTCCTGTTTGTGAATGACTTACCAACAAATTGAATATGGTGGTAAACTTTAATTGTTTTACGACCGCAGTCCGGTCTCAAAACAATAGTACATGCCCCTGCAACTCGCTATTTGGAATGGACGCCCTTGGCAGGCCCCTTCCTAATACCGACTAGCAAACCCTAATTTGCGAAATGATATGAGGTTATTGACTCGCAAAATAGGGTTAGTGCATGAAAAATGGCATTTTAGCAGGAGCTAATGGCCCAATTTTTCAAAAGAGGCTGCTAAAAACAGTCGTACATCTGCCCCTACATCCCATCACTATGCCAGGCCGCCATTATGCCAGGCATAGCAAGAATTATGTTCAGAACACCCCAATAAATCAATTATTGTCACCATTAAATCAGAAACCCATTATGCTCACAGCCATGATTGGCTCCAGAATTCCACTAATATGTTACAGATTAAACTATAATACCATAATAGCTACAAATAATTTAAATGTGCCCAACTATATCAAGGACATGATTATGCCAGGACCGTCATTATTCAAGGAATTGCCAGAATGTTGTACCCATTAAATATCGGTAACCTGTAATTGACCATATACATGACTTTTTCACAAGCAGCAACTCAAAACATCTCACATCCAGCAACTCTAAATATCTTGATTAGTCACTAATTTAGATTCGGTTCCATAGTATTCCACCAGAGTCACAGGATGCCGACACTGGCCATTATGCCAGGGTTATCATTATCCCAGGAATGGCTAGAATGTTGTCCAGATTCATCATAATATGTCAAGGATGGGCCACCATAATACAACAGATAGCTAGAATGCTGTCAATAATGCGTTAGGAAAGTCGATGATGAACCACATTAAAATACAAAGCAGTTCACAGGACTGTAAGCAACCATTTCTATTTCTGGAAAAGGTTCATAGTCAAAATGTAAATCTGCAGGGCTGCTACTGGAACTCTCCTACCCAATCCTAAATCAAGTATTACATCTGAGGAACTATTGGTGCTTAGATACACCTTTGTGCTCTAGTCCATAGTTGTTGATAGGAGGGTAGCTGTATTATCTAGAAGTCCACTGAAATAACATTACTACAGGTATCCGACTACTCCTCAGACAGTGTCTACATTAATCATTGCCCACACGTTTTGACTAGCATAGTTGCACACTGTCTTGGACCCATGCCCCAAGGAGGCTGTCTGGGTGCACTTGGCAGATCCATGTTGGTATTCCAATGTAAAGCTCTACACACGTTGGTACATCATTGCCTCATGACGCCAGTGAGTTATCCCTTAATCCTCACTAAAGTATCAACATAGCCAGCGCCACTGGCTTTATGTGATGTTGCAATTGCTGCATTTTTCACACAGTTGTGTTTGTTACACATTTACTACTTAATCCAACACGTACAGAGTAATTTTCAGATGTAATAAAATAAATATTTTTTTTGAGTTCAAATGGATCAAAAGTTAATAAAAAAGTTGCAAAGGTTAAACTGATGACCTTTTGACGTTTCAACTGATTGATTTAATTGGGTGCCATAATTGGTTCTCATGAGGTGCATCTTTGCCTGGTCAGCATTAATAGGCACTGAAAACAAAAAATAATAAATGAATACTGTCATAGATTTTGTCATATTATGTCGCATAAATTACCTTTTCTTGCTGCAACATTTTGTCATCACTACTGCATAATTTGCCCCATCATAGCTACATACATGCAGTGACCCTTACCACATCTGCCATACCACTAGTCCTGTCTCCTCAGTGAACTAAATGTAAAGGTGTGATAAACACTCATTCCTAATGGGTCCCTCAATCTGCCTCTTCCCAAAAGATGCAAACCTACAGACATGGGAATGATTAGAAGGGGATGGCCCATATTATATGGTGAATATTTATTTCTCATGGTAGAAGGTCACTCTGCCAAGGATAATAGAAATATGGCAGCAGTTTTACAGTCAACACCACCACAAAATAAGTTTCCATGTTCCTAATGTTGTTAGTCTGGCTGTTTTGTTTAATCCGTACACACTTTGTCTCATTAAACAAGGTAAATGTGCACTGCTGCATTAGGGAGGTGATCAAAATATTGAATGCTTTTTGTACCTCCATGGGTTTTACATCTGTGGTCTCTCACTCTTAGTAGAACAAGTGAGATTTCACATGAGGTATAGCAAGTGGTTATGTTACCAGGCAAATGAAATAAAATAAGATTTCCAGGCCATTTTAGCAACATCTAGATTGATTAATTGATAGTATTTATAATGTGTGTCACCCCCCTACTTGGGGCACCAAAGTGCCTTCCCAGTAATGAAGGATGCTTCTTGTGTGGGAGTGCGTGGTTGTTGTCAGCATGTGTGAGAAGCATTTTGGTGTTGTGCGTGAGTGGTCTGAGATGTGATCTTGCGTCCCCTGGGAAGCAGTGCTTAGCAATGTGATGAACTGAATGTCAGGTGTGGTCTTTTGAAAGGCAGTCTTGTGCAGCCTTTGACAAATGCACCCTGTAAAAGTGACTGCATGGCCATTCCCATTTGTTGGCAATCACGTTAAGATAATGCTGGAAAATTAATTGTGTTTGGTGTTGACCAGTGTTCAGTTACCAATAGATAATTTGCAATTCACAGCACCTACTTTTCCAAAAAAACATAATTGTGGAAAGAAGTAGTGAGATTTGGAAGCTATTAAACTGTAAGTCAGATTGCACATTGCCAAAGATTGAGATCCAACAAGATTGAAGACAAGTCTTGCCTGCCATAATAAGAAGGGACCAATATCTGAGCACACAGCTTATACTTCTGGCATTGTAGTAAGTGTTTCCACTGGAGAGTTTGCAGAGCAGTTCAAGAATGGAGAGAATAGTATATGAAGAGCCACTGTTGAGTATGAGAGGAGCATAAACTTGAGGAGGTTTGTATTACGCAGCTAGTGGCCAAACGCGTTGATGAAGTCGCTTCTCAGAAAGTGATGGCATGGAATATTGTGAGAAAGGGGATTATTAGTTGGGGTGGATGGCAGCCAACCACAAGTAATAATGTAACAATTGTTGTATGGTCCAGTAAAGGATTCAGTCATTTAAATCTGTGATCAACCCATTGTTTCTAGGGCACGGAGCAGACAGGCTAACTTAACAAAATGTGCAAAGCATTTAGAAGTACCAAAACAGTTACAAAGTCAAAAACATAATACAATACAAATCCCACTCCAATTTATAAAAATAGAAAATAATTTACTGGACAAAATTACTTCAAAAGGACAAAAATAGAATAAGAGGAATCAGATATGAATATTTAAAGTTTTGAATTGAAATAGCTCCAAAGGATTTTACGAATTAACCACATCTGTATGGGCATGGCTAATACCTAAGTGCAATTTAAGGCTGACCACAATGGAGCATGGGTTGGACACAGAAAACAGGGTCACCCTTGTTGGACGTTTACCTTCTGTCTTAGTTTCTGAAAGGGAAGTCAAAAATTCTCAACGGGAAAGGCATCAGACTGTGGCCAAAAAGGGCTCCTTGAGGTCGTGATGAAGTTGATGACTTCTGGCAGGTACGCTCAGAGCAGGGGAAATTCAATATTCAAGACAAAGGAAGGGTCCTCTCCGACCAGAGACGTTTGGCACCTTCGCCTGGTGAAGATTTCCACATTCAGACGTAGTCACTTTTTTGAAGCTCGATTTCCTTCAGTGGGGCACGTCTGCAAGCTAGAGCCAAACAGAGCCCCTCAAAGCTGGAAGCACTATCCACGCATCCCGCTGAAATGTATTTGCTACTGTGGAAAAGCTTTGAGCAACCTGAATCTTTGGCCAAGCAGCAATGCTAACTTAGCAGGTATGTCCTGGTCCTCCGGAGGCCTTTCAAGCCAAACATTTTCCAAGTCCTATGTTTTTCAGGGTGGTAGGAGGCACAGCCAAGAGTCCTAGGACCTCAGGAACAGCACTTGGAGGTCAAGACTCACTCCAGCAAAAGCCACCAGCAGGGTTCAGGAAAGGTCCAATTGGAAATGGTCAGCTGGTGTGTCCCTGTAGCTTAACACTACTCTTTGTGTCCACGTCTTTGTCCTGAGTAAAGGTGGGAACAGGTCCGGCCTTTCAAGTTTCCTCAGAGGTCTCAGCAGCAGGTGCAGTCCTTCTTTTCTCATCTACAGGTCTGCTAGTGTCTAAAGAGCGTGCTCAGGGCTGCCAATTTAATTGCTAGCCCGAGCCTGTGAGGAGGGGGGTAACTTCTAGCCCCTCCCTACCAACAGGGAAAAAATCCCAGGCATAACCCCACCCACGTTTGCAGTGGTTCCTGTGTGCCCCACTGCAAACAATACCACATTGCCCCTCTATTCCTTAAAACCAAGATGACACAATCTGTCTTCCCTTGAGAGCTCATGTGCCCAACCCAGAGTTTGTGTCCAGATAAATGAGCAACACCTCCCCTGTGGTCACTTTGAAATCAATTGTGGGGGCAGGTCCTCTCCCATTGAGATGGGTGTCTGTTTGATTAGGTGGACAAAATGGGGCCCTGCCCAGGTGCAGCTAGGAGTTGATTGTAACAGGATAGGCCTCTTTAAAGTTAATCAAGTACCAGGGCACAGCCAAGGTTGTCCTCTGCCAGAGGAACTGAACACCTGAACACAAATCCTTTGTCTCAGCTCTTAGAGTAAGTTTAGACCTCATCAAGGAGCTATTCAGCTTGTGGGTGACAGTTGGAAGCTCATGCACATGGGCTTCAAGAGGATTTATGCAGGGAAAAGGGAACATTCTAAAAGTCCCTTTTCTAAAATTAATTATTACAAATCTGACTTTGAAAGTGAATTGGGCTTGTAATAAATATTTTAGAAAGTCCAAAAATTAACTTTGTAATCGTTTCCTAGGCGGTCTTAACATTATTAATTATTAAATTGTATCCCAAGGCTTCCCGATAGAACAGCTAACCGTGCTACGGTGAATACAATTTGTGAGGCCTTGTTACTGTAAGTGTATGTTTTACGTTCACCTTTTACATGTCCTATTTTTTTAAAACACTATGCACCCTGCCTTCTGGGCATTAAAACCTACCTAGGATTAACTTATTAATATTTAATATTAATATTTAAAAGTAGTGTTTAGAACTGTCAGAAGGGGTTATTTTGATAGACCGAATTTGCATTTTTAAAACTGTACAGCAGGCTCTGGTGGTAGGCCTGCAATAATGTTTGCACTGTCACAGTAGTTGGTAGCCCAGTGGATGCTGTAGTCCAATGGTGATATTAAACTTGCAGGCCTGGGTACACTTTCTACCATATACTAGGGACTGATATGTAAGTAATAAACGTCAATAAAGAGTATAGCTCATTTTGTCATGTTTTAGGAGTCAGAGCACCTGCACTGACCCTGTGCACAGAGCAATAAAAAAGAGCAGCATCAAGCACAATAAATGGTGGTGATCATGCAAAAAGAGGCATTTTCTGACAAGTATTTGGCTTATTTGTTGAGAATTCCTATTTCCTTCGAGTACATCCTGTTCGTAATTGGAGAGGATTTGTTTAAAGAGAAAGAACTTGTTCGTTTAAAAAGTGTTTGTTTAATGAGAACGAACTCGCGTAAAGCCAAGGGACAAAAATGCTTTGATGGCTACAGTATTACTAATATTCAGTCAGTCAAAAATATTACCAGAAACGACACTCATGGTAAAAACTGCAGGCGGTTGGTAATGTTTTAGATAACGAAACACTTTGAATTGATATGTGCAGATGTCTAATGAAGAAGTAGAAACCAAGAAGAAAATCTTCATCATTTTCTGAGTTTGAAGAAATATTTTGAGGAAACCAAAGGATTGAGCAGTTAAGAACAAGTTCCAATATTAATCTTCATTTTCTCCTTAGGACTGGCTAATACTAAAGTCCACAGTTAAGCAACAAGTTAATTTTGATAGTAAGAGCATTGCTGGGTGTTCCAAGTCTCCTTCCCAGCTGTACCCTTCCTAATTTCCCTCTCCGTGTTTAGCCACTCAGCACGTCTGTTGCAGAGTCGATTTTGCCAGGAGGTGGGCATTTTCAGGGTACTACTTTTGAGGAATTATAATCCAGACAGTTTTGTTGAAAAAGCTATACACATGGGTATAAAGTTTCGTTGACTGCTGGCACTAATTAGCTCTGTGAAGCCCTGTAAATTGGGAATTTTCAACAGGTCTCTTTTTTGTTGTTATAGCAATTATTTATTTCGGTATCCTTAGTGCAACACGATCAGACAGTATTCAAAAAAACATGTAAATACAATGTAAACACAAAAAAATGACCGGGTTGCACACAGTAACAGCAATCACGGCAAAGGGTGGTAACGCTGACACTGAGACCACAATGCATAAGAGTAGTTAATAAAATGAGCAAAACGGCAAAGACGCTAACAGTGAACTGTATACAAGCTAGTGCCCTCGAACAGTGGCAGTGAGATATACATATAAATCAGTGCCCTCGAATGATCCTGGGTAGGCAAAGATAAGCACGTGGGGACAAGGAGTAGTGAAACTCATGAGTCATTTCATCTTTGAGAGAACAAACAGGTCCTCGTTGGCTGTATTGCCCAGAGGTTAATGTAGAAAACATGTTAAATTTCAGCAGTGGAGGCACCACAATATCCATAGTCACACAATTACACTGCAGAATGATCATTTATAGGAGTAGCGGGGTGGGTGTGGCCATTTGGAGCAAATTATTATAAGACGTGCAGAGTAAACGTAACGCAATGTATTGCCTGCATGGTAAATGATGTTTTGCTTCAGAGAGAACCTTCAGGCGCATGCCCGTGGTTCTTCAATTAGCCATTGCCCTTATATGCATGCAGCAATCTGAAAATATCTTGTTTTGTCACCCCTCTAGAGTCTATCTGAAGTCTTCCACCAGTTTCGCAGGATGCAGATCCTGGCTGTTTCCAGTGTCGCCGCCAGCCACCTACATCCATCGACAGAGAGACTGGTCACATCTTCCATTTCATTTAATGTGGCAAGCTGAGCCGAGGAAAAAATGGGAGAGCCATGAGTACTAGACAGCTGTGCCCACTCTTGGGCAAGTACAGTTGGAGCTTGAGACAATGCCAGAATATATTAATTAGATCACGGTAAAGTGTGTACATCCACAGCAGTGAAAATGGAGAAGTAAAATTGCTCTCTCTAGTCTCGGGGTTGCTGCCTGTGGTGTAACATTTTAAAGTATGAGAACTTTAACCTGGTCTTGCTAAGAAGCTGAGTTTGAGTCATTGAGCACGACAGACCATTTATCAGCTGGTCGAGGTAATGTTCTGTCAGTTTGGAGAATACGGGTTCAATCAAAAAGCCACAGAGACCTGAGATCACCCCCTGAAAGGTCTCCACTTCCTGAGATGATCTAATTGGTAAAAAGGTCAGCACACTGCTTCATAAAGCAGAGTGCTGGTGATACTGCCAAGCATATCCCACGCCTAACCCAAATTTCTCTACAAGGGAGTGAAATGCTTTTAACCTGTCTTCTGAGAAAAATTGGTCCAGATGTGAAATAGCCCCGCTGGCTCCATTTCCTCCATTGGACCAGGGAACCTCCTATGCATATCAGTATTATACAATAGCATAGCACAAGAATGCAGTCTCCGACTGGCCTTCCACAATTTGTTTGCCTAACTGCCACAAGCATGTATTTGGCAACTGGATCGGGCAGATGTTCTGGGTCCATCTTATGTGCATGTAAAATATCCACGGTTTGAATTCCCTGCATTGTGTCTCATTGCATAGTCATACACACAGGCAGTTGTACACCGCTGGGGAGAAAAACTCTCATCTGAGGGAGTTTGAGGAGCAAGCAGTAACTGTGCACATAGGAGAGTCACAATCCCCCAAACATTTTTGGGCATTTAGCCTGGGGGATCTAATCTCAGGCAGCATAGTCACCAGCCAGATAACTAAATGCCAAAATCTACTTGTGTTAAAAGGAATTTTTGATTCAGAAGAAGTAATATTTCAAATATATTATTGTGATGCAGTGCCACCTTCATTTTAGTGGCCAGAACCCTACTTCAGAGGATTCAACTGGGCCCGAGGGTGGAGTCATTCTGCGTATGGAATAACAATGGACCAAAGCTATCTTCTACCATATCCTCAAGCCTCTATTTCATAGGATGACTAAATATTTCAAGCACTACAGTATCCAAGGTATAGGGAAACTCCAAAGGCTGGCTAAAGTGATAGTGCAGGTCTTGGGTAACACCTAACATTTCTACCTATTGATATTATACCCAGAGAATTGGGAGAAAAAAATCATCAGATTCGTCGCAGAAGCAGTGAGGTGATTGTGTCAGTGATGATCAAAAATATGTCATACGTATACAGGAAGCCTTTTTCATTCATTGATTTTTTCAGATTTCACTTTAAAATCCACAAAAGAACGGGGCGTGGCTTGCGCGCCGCTTCTACATGGCGTGTCGCGCTTGAGCTCCGAGGCGAGTTCGGCCCGTCGAGCGATTTTCTCCGTTTCCACCTGCCCCTAGAGGCGGAAAAGGCAGACTTCAGCAGCGGACCATGCAGGGAGCTGCTTGATGTTTTTTTTGTGATGTTTTGAACACCGGCGGCATGACTTCTATTTCACGCTCCTGAGACGCTCGTTTTTCCTCACGGACAGCCGCCATTTTACCGCTCGTGACACTGCTGCAGTTTTCTCCTCAGAAGCGCCGCTTTTGCTACAATTTTACAGATGAAAGGTGCTGTCCAGGGCGTTTCGTCTTTGATGCCTGCAACTGATAACATTTATTATTTTTTTCTGTTATTTTCTTGCTGCTTGGCTGGGAATTAAGCTGTCCACGCGCTGTTTCTTTTAGTGCAGTTCTCTCATGTAGGTGTAGTTTTTTTTTCTACGAACTCATTACTGTGCTCCCCTGCTTTATTGTAGCTATTTACTATTTTGCTACTTACTTGCCCTGCATATAAGTCCGCCGCTATTACTAAGTAGCGTCCATTGAGCTCAGTGTGCTATATCTTTGCTGATACAGGCTGCGCAGCTCTTCCTCTTTTCAAGTGACTGTATACTTTCTTTTGGAGGCTGTTTCTTCATGGCTGCAAATATGGGTCGTTCCTCGACCAACAAAGACTCCAAAGATACTGGTGCGTCGTTAAAAAGACTTAAGTCAGTGTCTCCTACACCTGAGTCTTCTCAGTCGGACACCACTTCCACGTTGGACACAATACTTGCGCGCCTCAATGAAGTACATGATATTGCGCAGTCAACAAAAACAAACACGGATTTATTACAAGTAGAGGTGTCTGCCATTAGGAATGATTTTAAAGCCCTCTCTCTTCGTGTTTCTGCTACTGAATCACGAATCAGTTGTGCTGAAGATGGTATTCAAAAACAATCCAGATCCCTCAACCACTTAGAGCGCTCAATGGCGGCATTGCGCAGGGATCTCACTGAGCAGGAGGACCGTAATCGTAGATCTAACCTACGCATTTTTGGTTTGCCGGAAGATTCAGAGAAATCATCTTCCTCTATGATTGAGTTCTTATCCCATTGGATTCCAGACACCTTACAAATCTCATTCAACAGAGACTTTGAGATAGAAAGAGCACACCGTGTTCCAACGTTTCGATCTAAGACGGCTACCCAGCCAAGAGCAATCATTTTTAAGCCATTGCGGCATCAACATACTGAACTGATTCTCTCTCATATGCGGAAAGCTAAACAAGTCATCTGGGACGGACACCGGATCTCAATTTCTCAGGACTTTGCCAGAGATACCGTTATAAGGAGGAAAGGCTTCCTAAATCTTCGGAAACGTCTTTCTGAGATGGGTATTCCCTTTTCGTTTTCTGGTCCATCAAAGTTCCGCATCACCTATAAAGGACGTTCCAGAATTTTCGATGAGCCGGCTGACCTAGCTACTTTCCTGGACAACCAGCTGGAGATAGAGATGGAGATTCAGAAAGCGACCTCGCAGACTCCTGGTGCCTCGGGCACTTGAACTATTTCCTTCTTTTTTATTGATATATTTTTCTGTATGCCTGGTTCTCTGCTCTCTCTGGTTGTGCTTATATGTCGGTCTTAACTTCCAAGACTGTTAATGGTATTTTCTGTTCTTCATGTGTCCACACTCATTTCTGTTCTAGCTTTCTTCCTTGCATTTATACTTGGTCGTTTCTTTCTATAGTTCTCCTCCTACAAGTACTTCTTCTTATTTCTCTATTGTTCTATTGCTCTTCTTTTTTTATTCCGCTTCCTGTTTTTTCTCCTTTCTTTATTTTTCTTCTTTTGCATCATGCCTTTTACTTTGATTCTATAACTGACTCTAGCTCTTTTTGTCTTTGTTTTCGGTCTTTTTTTTCCTTCGTATCACTTTTCTTTTCTCTTGCCCTTTATCTCTTACATGGTTATATTGCTTTTTCTGCTATGCGTCTTTTTCTATCTTTCTTCCTATTTCGGATGTTTTTTTTTACTTTTCTTTTCTCACATTTCCGTATATTCCTGCTTTTTCCACGTCAAATTCATAGTGTTATTATATACAGTTATAAATTGTTATTAAACATACAGTTATTTTTTTTTAGGTTATACATTCTGTTTCTCATACTGTAATCTAGTGTTCATGATTTACCTCATGTTTATTGTTTCTTACAAATTGTTCTAATTCTATTTGGTACTATAGCTATGTCTCTCATCATCAGACTGTTAGCTAAATGTGATTATATATTTTCTTAGCTATAGTTTAACTATTTACATTATTAAGCTGTTTTGCGATGCTACTTTTGCTTGTTACCAGTTCCCCTGTTCCTGCTATCTGGTTACCATATTTCTTTGGGGCTATTGCTATCAATTATTTATTCGCCTAGTACGGGTCCCTTACTCGCCTTTCCACGTTCTCCCTAGTATGATGTTGGTCTTTTTTAGGCCTTCCCTCCTGCTTCTTCTCTCCCTCCTTTCTTTTCTCTTTTCTTCTCTTCTTCCTTTCTCTTTTTCTTGGATTCCCCAAATGGACGCTCCCACAATGTTCCTTTTGTTTGATGTTTGGCTCCTTGTAGTTGTGTCGTTGGTCCCTTTTCTGTCATCCATGTTGTCGTTTTTCGATTTTTATATTTCTCCATGCCGGGTTTAAATGTATTATCCCTTAATGTTAAGGGTTTAAATCATCCGGTGAAGAGGTCGAAAATTTTAGATTATTGTAAATCCCTGTCTTCTGATTTGGTTCTTTTTCAAGAGACCAAGGTCACTAACAAAGAAGCGTTGTTTTTGAGGAAGGAATGGGTTTCGGATGTTTGCTGCTCTGATGCCCTGGGTAAACGAAATGGAGTTATTACACTAGTTTCAAAGAATTCTGGTTTATCGCTACTTTCTTCTGAGCATGACTCTGAGGGTCGTTGGTTGTTATCTAAATTGTCGGATGGCCAACATGATTTGTTTGTGATGAATATTTATGCACCTAATGTTGATGATCCGTCCTTTTGGAAATCGGTTACTAAAAAATTGAATGACACCCCACACTCTGGTAATCTTATTGTTGGTGGTGATTTTAATTTACCAATGGACCCTCTTTTGGACAGGAATTCTGCATTTCAGTTTCGTCCTCCTAAATCCCACAAACAAATGCTTAACATGTGCTCCATTTCTCATCTTCAGGATATTTGGCGCCTTCATAATCCCACTGGTAGTGATTTCTCTTTCTTCTCTTCGCCTCACTCTTCCTTCTCTCGTATTGACTATCTCTTAGTTCATTCTTCTCTTGTTTCATCTTCTTCTTCTCCGCTTATACATCCTATTTTAATCTCGGATCATGCTGCGGTCACTTTTACGCTATCATCTTTTGCCCCTAAATCACGCGCTCGTTCGTGGAGATTGAATACCGAAGTTTTACATGACTCTTCTCAGGTTGATGAATTCGCTAAAGCTATAGATACCTTTTTTCATGAGAACGAAGGTTCTGTCTCTTCCCCAATTGTTCTATGGGACTCCTTTAAATGTACTTTCCGTGGGCAAGTCATTAAATGTATGTCCAAACGTAATTCGGATATTAAAAAGGAACTTATGGTCTTGTCTTCTGAAATAAAGACTCTGGAAGCTTCCTTTAGGCAATCTAAGGATCCAACTTGTTTACAGCAAATAAAGTTACTTAAATACAAATATAATACCATTGTTACTAAAAGAGCCCATATTGGGGTACAAGCTCAAAAATCAAAGAAGTTGTTGTTAAAAAATCGAGCTGGGAAAATCTTGGCGGCTACATTAAAATTTCAGGATTTCTCTTTTAAATCCTCGCAGATCTCTTCTATTACTGACCACGCCGGCTCTAAGAAATTCCAAACACAAGAAATACTTGAAGTTTTTTGCGACTTTTATAATAAGTTGTATACTCCTTCTAATCAATCCTCTTTTGACCAGTGTCAAGCTTTTTTAAAATCGGTTCCGATTCAGTCGGTCTCTGATGCTGATCGCTCTTTTTTAAATAAACCTATTTCCCCCAACGAAATCGAGTCTGCGATTAAAGCTACTCGTTCTGGCAAAGCTCCAGGTCCTGATGGTTATCCAATCTTATTTTATAAAACTTTTCTCCCTACGCTTGTCCCCAAATTAAAATCTGTCTTTGATTCTTTTATTAAAGATGGGTCTGTCTCTGGTACGGCCGCTGAAGCTACTATAGTAGTGATCCCGAAAGAGGGGAAAGACCATTCGGATCCCAAAAACTTCCGACCTATTTCTCTCCTTAACATGGAAGCAAAGATTTTTGCTAAAATCCTGGCCAAAAGACTAGAATCCTTTGTCCCTCTTCTTGTTCATCCTTCCCAAACTGGTTTTGTGAAGGGCCGTCTTGCGCGAGACAATATACGCACTTTCTGTCATATTCTCGGTGCTGCTAAACGGTCTCAACTTACTGCCGCGGCCTTGGCCCTTGATGCGGAAAAGGCCTTTGACAAGGTCTCTTGGCCGTTTCTTCGTGCTGTTTTATGCGCACACAATCTTGGCGACTCTTTCATTAATGTGATAATGTCCTTATATTCTCAACCCAAAGCTAACATTAGAGTTAATGGCGCTACGTCCTCTTTTTTCAATCTTAGTCAGGGTACTCGACAGGGATGTCCCTTATCCCCGCTCTTATTTTTATTATCTATTGATCCTCTTCTTCGTTTGATTGACCTACACCCTGATATCAAGGGTTTTTCTTTTGGCCCTCACTGTATTAAAACTGCTGCATACGCAGATGATGTTCTTATTTTTTCAGATGATATCGCTTTGGCAATCCCTGCTATTTCTAACATCATTTCCCTATTCTCTTCGGTTTCAGGGTATACCCTAAATAAAGACAAGACGGAAATGTTCCCTTTGAATGCCTATTGTTTCCCCTCTCATATGGGATCAGCGGGTTTTAAGTGGCAGTCTACACACTTGAAATACTTAGGAATTTATTTTTGTTCTACTCTGTCTACCACTGCTGCCTACAATGAATTCCAGACTATACTTAAAGTGCGTCGTCTTTTGGATACATGGTCTCCGAAAAATATTTCTTGGTGGGGTCGCCTCCAAACTCTCAAAATGATGATCACGCCGATTATTAATTTTGTTTCATCCATGCTGCCGATTAAATTGTCAGACTCATTTTTTCGCGAAATCGATAGTCTGACTTCTAAATTTTTGTGGAATGGCAAACGTGCTAGACTTGCATACAAATTTTTGCGTCGTCCTTGTGATATGGGAGGTTGTAATTTTCCTGATTGGGAGAAATATCAGACTGCTTTTTTGGCGTCTCAAGGTGCTTTATGGTTTTCTCCGCCTTCTCTTCATGTTCCTTCTTGGCTGCTCATAGAACAGCATTTAGCATCTCCTTTGCCTACTGCCTCTTTTTGCACTGCATCTACTTTGCATATCCTTTTTTCCCGTTCTATTATTCTTGATACAATTGCTGCGGTCAGGAAAATAGACAAGAAAGTGGCAATTCCGTTACATAAAACTAGGTGGACATCTATTTGGCGGAATTCCAAAATTAAGCTTATCCTTTCTCCCACACTCATGTCCTATTGGGCAGACAAAGGAATCTCTCTTGTTAAACATCTCTATGGTGTTTCTGACGAACCATTACCCTTCTCTACCTTGGCTCAGAAGCATTCCTTATCAAATCTTGATTTTTATACTTTTCTTAAAATTAAGGTGGCCATTGCCAAAGTTCGTCTTCATCCTACTTCTTCTACCATCTCACTTTTTCATATTTGGATCAAATCTGGCCATGTCGCCTCCAAAATTTATAAATTTTTGTCCTCTGCTTCACTCCCCGAACAGACGGTTGCTCAACAAAAATGGTTACATCATTTTGATCAAGCCATTACAGAGCATATTTCCTCTGAAACTTGGCAATCAATTGGTAAATTCTCTCTTCGTAATAAAATCGCACCTTCTTTAATGCAGTCTAAGTTTTTTTCTATTAATCTCCTTCACTGGACGCCTGTGCGTCTTCATTCGCTTAACCTTAAAGAGGACAACTTATGCTGGAGCTGTGGTTTGTTGGCAGGCGACTTTCCTCATATGTTTTTTCATTGTTCCTTGCTTCAACCTTTTTGGAACCTCATTCAGAAACATCTCTCTCTTATCTTTGGTATTGAGCTCCAACTTTCCTTCCCCGTAATTTTATTAGGCCCACTGGCAGCCCCTACTCCTCTCCCTTTAGATCCATTGGAGTTACAGTTGTTGGATCTTCTCCTGACTGTAGCGGTGAAAATTATTCTTATGGAGTGGAAATCCTTTTCATCGGTTTCCTATCATACGTGGTGGGCTTGGGTCTCCTTTTTACGCAGTGCCCACACTTCGGTTGATCAAGCTCACCTCTCTCCATCTATTTCTAGTGGGGTTTGGAAAGCTTTGGATGATTACATGGAGTTGTCTTCCAAAGGGTTGGTTCCTCAGTTTCCTTTTCATGTGTCTGTCTAATTGTTGTCTGCTATTTGGTCTCTAGGTTGGGTTAGTCCTGTGGGAATCCTTCTTTTCTCTTCTTTTCTCTTTTTTCTCTTCTCTCTTTCCTGTCTTCTCTTCCTACTCATCCTCTCTTTACTCCTTCTCTTTTTTCCTCTTTTCTTCTTTTCTGTTTCCTCCCCTATCCCCTTCTCCACATTTTGATAGTGATACGTTTGTTTTATTGCCTTGATAGAGGCTTTTAATTGAATGAAATCTATATCTCTCATAGGCTACTGTTCCTTATATATATATAATCTCTTGTTTTACCTATCAATTTTAGCCCTTTTTGCATATGTCTATTGCATCGATTGTATCACTTGTATTGTATTTTATATTCACTATTCTTACCATTATTCTCATCAATAAAATTTTCTTGAAATCAAAAAAAATCCACAAAAGAACACAACCATACAACAATACAAACTTCATAAAATCACAGAATAAATGACCGTATAAGTTTCATGGCAGAGGTTAGAAAACATGCAACAGAGTAACAAGTTAAATCATTATTCAACAATTGTAAAAACATCATAGCTGGGCTCACTTTAAAAATATATATATATAATACTATATGCATGATGTAATGCTGATATACTGGCTCTTGAAGTAGAATTTATGGGGGACACCCTGAAGAGGATATAATAAGCCTGAAGCAAGGCTGTTGATTGTGAGTGTGGTATGATTAAATCTGTGGGGGGCGAAGGGGAGTCATGATACGCAGTGAAGGCACTTGTGCATCGCAGAGGACATGGTCCTTAAGCCTCGTGAAGGGTGGTGGCGAGGGTGGGTGGGTTTGGTTGGGGGGGGAGGGGGAGGGGGTAAGGGGGGGAGTGGGGAAGTGGGGTGGAAAAAGAAAACAACACATGAGCTAGGGTTGGGAAGAAACTTGTATATTGTTGCTGTCGGGGAGCAATTTGCGAAATTTAGCTGGATCAAAGATGCAAAATTTGAAGTGGCTAAATGGCAGGCAGGGGTCTAAGGGTGGGCATGCTGAATGTTAGGGGGCTGAACTCAGTGGAGAAAAGACGAAGAGTCACACAGGAGATACGGGCTTTGCAATGCGATATCATATGCTTACAAGAGACCCATGTGGTTTGGTCTAAGAGACATCTGTTAACAGGACTGGGCTTCAATTTAACAGTATGCACTAAATATTCAGGGGCGGCCAGAGGAGTGGCAATTCTTGGTAAGAGTCATATAGCTACTACAGGGAGGATACAATCTGATAGGCTAGGACGCTGGGCGATAGCAGAATGTGTTGTGGGCAACACTAAAGTTACTGTGTGTGTGGTATATGGGGCAAATCTAGATGAAGCAGGAACTCTCAATTTTCTAAATGTAGAATTAGCAGCTTGGCCCACACCATTGATCATGTGCGGTGATTTTAATATAAACCTAGCACCCAACGTGTTAAATAATGACAAGGTGAGATATACTGGCAGGAAGCCGAGAGTATTCAAAGCTCTACAGGAACTCTTGGGAGCTCATGGAGTGGTGGATGCATGGTCGGTTTTAAGGGGTGGGTCACCTGGGTACACTTTTGTTTCTTTTCCACATCGCACATTGGTTCGATTAGACTATTTTTTTGTTTCTATATTGATGTTAAATCAGGCTGCAATCCAAGTATATCCCAGAGTGACATCAGACCACGGGCCAGTTGTACTGACTCTATCTAGCATCATTTCTAGTGAACGTCCACAACAGTTCTCTTTTGATCGCAAATTATTGACTGAACAATTTTTTATTGAACATATGAATGAGTGGATTGTATCTTTTTTTAACATTAATCGGGGGAGCAGTAACGAGGGTTGTGTGTAGGACTGCTTCAAGGCTGCCTTTCGTGGGGAGGCATTGAGTTTGGGTCTGTATAACCAAAAAAAACAAGCAGCGGAAACAAAAGCACTCTACCAGGAGTTGATCACGGCCAAAGAGGCGCTCATAGTGGCGATACAGACAGGGATTAATATAGATGATGAGATTATTGAAGTAGCGCGTCTGAAGGCAAGGGTAAATCTGAGGTGGTCCCAGGAAGCAGCCAAAAAAATTTTTGCTAAAAAACAAACCCATTATGAATACGGCGAGGCAAGTGGCAGATGTCTCGCCCAAAGAGTAAGAGCAAAAACGGCAGCCCAGCGTATCGATGAGGTACTAGACCAGAAGGGTGATTCTGTTAAGGACGAGCAGGGAATCCTGGAGGTATTCAGGCAGTTTTATGAGACGCTATATCAGAGTGATGAGTATAATGGTGGTAATGCTGCATTATTGATTAGTCAATACTGTCTGAAGGATCTTTCGGAAGATGATAGGGCAATGCTAGACGTGCCCATTACTTTGGAAGAACTAGAATTAGCGGTAAATGGGCTGGCTCTGGGAAAGGCTGCCGGGCCAGATAAATTACCTTTGGAAATATACAAAACATTTTTTATGCTTTTAAAAAAGGATCTCTTGGCAACAATGCTAGTAGCACAGAAAGGCTCAGCTCCCAAAACATGGCAAGAAGCAATTATAGTGGTATTTCACAAAAAGGGCAAGCCACTGAATTTACCGGGATCATATCGCCCAATATCGCTCCTAAATGTAGATGGTAAATTATACTCGAAGATATTAGCGAATAGACTTTCCATGGTTATCTCGGGTCTTGTATCAAAAACACAGCATGGGTTTATCCCTCAACGTAGCACTACTAATCGTGTTGGACGAGTGATAACTTTACTTGACTATGCTAAGGCAACTAGGGAACCCTTTTGTTTAATTTTTTGGGACGCCGAGAAGGCCTTCGACTGCGTGGCATGGCCTTTTTTGTGGGATAATTTGAAGGGTCGAGGATTTGGTCCAGAGTTTATCAAATCGGTACAGGTCCTGTATCAACATCCGGTAGCCCGGATTAGTACCATGGGCTTGGAATCGGCTGCAGTACAAATTCGTAGGGGGGATAAGGCAGGGGTGTCCCTGCTCCCCCTTATTATTTGCTTTATACATTGAGCCTTTTTTAAAAATGCTGGACTCTAATATCCATATTATCCCATTAAAGGTTCATATGTACCAGGTTAAGGTGTTGGCATATGCCGACGACGTGGCAGTGGTCACGTCTAAACCCACCATGGCAATGCAGGCTATTGAGCAATTGGCGGTAGAATTTGGCAAATCGTGAGGATACAAGCTGAATTCGGCTAAAACCCAGCTACTCAGTATAAATATACCAAGCTACACTGATTCAAGATTATGTCAAGAGGTGGTATATTTGGGAGTTACGTTATGAGCTTGTACAACTTCTTTAGTTAAAGTTAATTGGGACCAGCTCCTAGTTGATGTTCGGAAAAAATTTGATCAGGCAGAATGCTTATATCTCTCATTAGTGGGACGATGTAACCTATTGAAAATGCTGATTCTCCCTCAAATTTTATATTTTTTTCGATGTATACCCCTAGAAGTTCCCAAGTCAAGTTTAGAACAACTGCAGGCAATATGTATGCGCTTTTTGTGGTCCGGGGGGAAAGCACGAAGGGCTAGGCGTTTTATGATTCTGCCAAGAAATTTGGGGTGCTGGTCGGTACCAGACTTTACATTATATTACTACGCTTGTATGTTGCAAGGTTTGGGAATTTTATTAACAGGCAAAGGTCCAGCAAGGCCTGCAGATTGTCCTTCGATTTATCAAATGCTGTTGGAGGTAAAAGTTAAAAATTGTCTATTTAAGTACCTAGAACAAAGTTATTACAAACGCACCCGTTTTAAGATAATGGTGGCTGCATATAAGGTTTGGCGTATAGTTGGGGGTCTACTGGGCCTCGGAAAAATAACGTGGTACACTCCATTGTCATTGTCGTTTTTCTTACCTGTAGATGTGTGGGATAGAGTAGTATATAATTGGAGGGAGAAAGGTATTAGAGTAGTGGGTGACCTGTATGATGCTAGTCATCTCAAATCTTTTGAACAACTACGAGAACAATATTTTCTCCCTAGAGAGCATTTCGTGAAATATCTACAGATTCGTAATTATCTAATATGTATTGGGAGTAACTTTAAACCGAATTCTTTGATCGAGGACATTATGAAAGGGGCAAGGATTGGAGTGCTATATAATCATATGTTAGACACTAAAGAAAGCGATATAGAGCAACAGAATAGTAAATGGTGCGTTAAACTAGGCAGACAGGACATTCAAATAGAAATTTCATTAGGTATGGCTAAAGACTTATTCCTGTCTGCAAAGTTGGTGGCGCAACATTTTAAATAAATTTATAATTTATATTATACCCCAGACAAGGTGTCTAAATGGTCGGGCGATGGAATAGGGAAATGCTTTCGTTGTGGGCTTGTCTCTGCGGATGATGTCACTGTATTAGCTCCCTTGGTGTCTCAGATAGAAAAATGCATGTCAGCAGTTGTGGGTAGCCAGATACATTTATCAGCAACACAGATATTATTGGGTGTTGAAATGGGCACATTGAGCACCAACATTCCGAAGAAGCATGTTAAATTAATTTTTTTAGTGACTGCAGTGTATAGGCTGTGTATTGCATCTGCATGGTTGCAACAGGAACCGCCTGCTTTTGAAGCTTGGCGGTCTCGGTTTTTCTCGGTACACAATATGGAGCACAGCCTGTATGCTCTAAAGGGCTCCCGCAGAAGGAAGATTAGGGAACAGATATGGGGATTAGTTACAAATTATTTGGAGATGTAAGGCGGGATTTGAGGGAATTGTTTATAATTTTTGCTGGATCTAACTGAGGCTGCCCTTATGAAATGTATACCTAACAGCTGTTTTTTTTTTCTTGTGTTTCTTCATTTCTCTTGTATATTATTCTTGTAATTGTATGTGTCAAAATGACATGTTTTGAATTTGTATCTGCTCGACAAAATGTCTCCCTTTTTTTTTTCTTTGTTGTTATACCAACCGACTCATGTGTTTTTGCATGAATAAATAAAAATAAAAAATAAAAATAAAAATATATATATATTTTAAAGAGGAATTATAAAAATTACAGAATGACAAAAAAGGGTAATGTTTTGTAGAGGCTCATCACATGGTTGCAACCACAAGGTTCGATGGGGCAGATTTTCAAGAAGGTGCCACAGCGTGGCACCACAAGCCCTTTGGCTGCGCCACGCTGTGGCACTTTCAGAGCACAGGAATGCAACATATTTACAATGATATGTCGCATTCCTGTGCTCGCCCCTGCGCTGGCACACAAACAGCTGCCATGGGCCAGCGCAGGCATCCTTGCAACAATGTGCAAGGATGCCTGCGTCATGGGGAGGTTGTTTTTGCGCAGGAAGGGGCACCTTCCTGTGCAAAAACAATCACTACATGCATTTTACTCTTTCAATGCATGCTGTAGAAGGCAGCACGCATTGAAAGAGTAAAAAAAAGGAGGAGAAATTAAAACATTTCTCCTTGTTGCGCCTCTCTACACCACCCTTAGGGTGGGGTAGCATATGGACGCATTTCCAGGTTTACAAATCCTCGTAAATCTGGAAATGTGTCGGTTCCATTGGTGTTGCGTGGGAACACCCACACTAACACCTATGGAATGCCCCTTTCACGCAGTGCTGCCTGTAAAGGGGCCGTATTTACAAGGACAGGAAAAGCCACGGAGGGTGGCTTTTCCTGTCCTTGTAAATATAGGGCAGTGAAATGCACTGCCAGTGCATCACAGAAAGCTTACTGGCAGCGCAAGGGGCTTGTAAATCTGCCCCTACGATTTTTAACTCAACCTAACCTTTTGGGACGGACAGGAACAACTTTGCTTACTTCAGCCTAAGCCAGTTAACAAGAAATGGTGATTGATGGTGGTTACCAATATGAAATAAGGCTCAGCATGAAACACTGTTTTCAAAGATAAGTTCCAACACAGGGCTTGGAACATTGTTTACCTTCTCTTTCGACCTGGCAGTAGACAGAAAGGTTTTCTTGTCCAGGCCAAATCAAATTTAGTAATTTTATGATGTTTAGCAAGTAAATGACAGCCAGGGAATAACACCGACCTTGTCAAGGGAGAGACAATCGTGCAGTATGTCTTAATTCAATTTCGTCTCAAACCTCCCCTATCTACAGATCTTAAAAGGGAATGCAAAGCCAATACATCAGGACGATAACTACGACCCAGCTCTTTGTGAACAATAAACGCAGGAGTAGATTGGGCCACATTCAGGAAATGTTTTGCAAATTCATTTTTCACGGTCTGTAACACTGTGCTGTCGAGGTAACCCCAGATGTCACTACCAAATACAACTGCAGACACAACTTTTGCCTGATAAATCACTAACAGCTTTCAGAGGTTTTTTCCACAGCCTAGAGGAAAAGTCTGAAACAGAACCAATTGTCTGCATAAATAGATTTTTCTTAGAGTTTAGAAGAGGGATTCAAGTGCCTTCCAGATCAAACAAGACTCTCAAATAGGTAAAAGTGTTTACTCTGGACAATTCCTGGCCTTGGACAGAGAACATTCTTGACCTGGTTGTCCTAGGCCCTACTATAGTTTGTTGTCAGGTCAAGATTGTCGATAAAAGCTACCAATAAATCCAAATGCTTTTGCAGCCCTTGTGCCGTTCTAGCTAATAAAACAGGGCTGCCTGCGTAAAGTAACACACGAAGGGTACGATTTTCGACTTTGAGGAATTCTGTACCATTGGAAAGCAAGAAATGTCACAAAAAATTTTTGTATAGGGTATACAAGAAAGAGGCCAAAATAAACCCTTAGTGGACTACCCTCCCATCCAGGAAAGCGTCTGAACTATGCCCTTCAAAATTTGTTGTGAACCACTGCAGACATGTTTAGGTGAAAGTCACGTAACTAGTACAAAATGTCCATATGAGGCTCAAGAGGATGTTCCACAGTGTGTCCTGTTCTCCCTATAAAAAGTTGAGGTCATATCCATAAAGCCTGTGGACCACCTGCCATATTACAATGCGTCATTGAGATGAGACGACCTCATCGGACCAACCACCTCACCGGAGCTGGCGGAAAGGCAGGGTTATAAGTTCGATTCCCACCTCCACACAGCTTCCTACTTCCTGTGCCAACATGGAGCCTATTCTGCAAGTTCTGCTGCTGCTGTATCTGCTCTGCTCGCCATAAATATCATGCTAGACCTAATGCAAGTAACAACCATTGGCAAATTCAACAGCACTATTGTCGTGTTTATATCTAGGACCCTAATTCTATATTCCCGATTTATGCCCTTGTGAGGTTATAATCAATAATATCCTGATAAAGGCATAGGAATCAGATCCATATTCAGTAATAGCCCATGCAGTCCAAAGCACAGCACAGCTACTCCCATCAACTCCTAAAAAGCACAACGCGTTCTTTAAACAAACCAAGCCTCCAGCAGCCCGGGAAATCATCCCTACTTTTGTTTTGATTTGAACAAGAACTCCTGAAGTCCAGAAAGAACTGTTAGTTCTTAGTGACGTCTTATGTCCAACCTTACGTCAAACCCGGCACCTTCCAGGTATAAAAAACCAACAGTTGCCTTAAGCAAACACACAGTGGTTTGGAGCAGAGCGGCCATCTACTTGCCCGAGAGCCCAGCTGATGCAAGAAACCCACGGAAGCCGCCCCTCCTAATTGACGCACTGAGAGAGACGCTGTCTTTTTCTCCAGCCGAGAAAATCCAGCTCCGGTGTTTCCAGCCTACCCTTGCTGGTTGCTGGAATATCGAGTCCTGAGGAAAGGAGATACCAGACATCCCACATTCTATTACCAAGGTACGGAGCTGACTAAACCCTTAAGAGAATTCTTGATGCAGATTCTTGGCAAAATAATCTTGACCAACTTAACTTAAAACTGCTACATACTCATCCCTTCCCACGTATTAGGCTTAGGTCAGGTACACCGGGGTAGGCTTAGTTAGAAGCACCAGTTGATTATGTTAGTCCATGTATTTATGTATGTGTATATTTTATCCATTTTAAAGTATCATATGGCTAAGAAACCATATAAATGCTTTTACAGTATTATTTCATAATACCACTTTTACTGTACGCACTTTACTTTACTTTACCTTAAGTATTGCAATTGTGGCAATTCATTTCTCTTGCATGAGAAAGAAGACTGCTCAATAAATAACACCTTTTTATTGAAAACGCCTGTCTCTCTATTTCTCTGCACTCTGGTGAAACTAAGTATGCACTGCTGACTGAGTGAAATAGCTGTCTATTGTTTTCACACGACTCTAGAGATACACTCTTATTCCGAGGGAGCAAAGTTGTCATGTTTATGCGGTTGTCGGAAACTGAATCCCTTCTTGTCTGAGCCAAGGGAGCTTGTCACTCCCTATTCATTCAAGAAAGTTTCCAGTGATCTCTGAGCTAGCTGGCGCAAACCTAAATTAAGTTTAACATAGTCAGTAGAGACCTAGATGACCTAAGTCCTACGTCTACACTGCTGTTTATGTTATTCCAATGCGCAGAGCCTATTGGGAAAATAGGAACTACACTACACTATATCCATGTAGATGTAATGCAACTTGTGTCAATACATACCGTGATGTTGTGCTATGTCATAAAAATATTGTCTGGGTGCGGCAATGTGGCTATCACATATGTACAGCTTACATGCGTGTAAGCCATCCACTCATGCATTTCACCCATACACCTGTGAGAGACCCCACTGCACACTTATCCCAATCAATGCCCTGTTGAGGAGAACACTAAAAGACATTTAAAACACATTGCACAAAACTGGACAAGTCTAGCATAATAGAAGAGACAGAGATGGTGTGCATGTGTTAGTGTGTGTAGGTCAAACATCCCTGGTGAAAATAGACATACATTCCACATCATCTGTCTGAAAAAACTCCAGTCGGCTATGACATACATTATACATCACTTATAGGTTTTACACACTATATACCCAATCCAGTGAGACACAACACCATGGATAAGGCTAAGGGTGTTGTACCCCTGGTCCAAACATATCTAGTGGGTCCCTGTATGCAACATCATTGAATGCATGTTCCCCCACATCTGAATAGTTATCCCTATGTCCAGATCAGTGACAATGTACATGCACACACTGACAAAATGTACATGTGTACACAGCTCAGAAACTGGTGTAAAGAAGAGTACAAAAAACAGTGTCACAAAACATCACCTCCTCACAAATTGCATAGTTATCATATTCTGTGACACCCTCACATTGTACACAAGCTAGCTTCTAATGAGACACTGACAATAAAACTGTATGGATGTCTTTGGCAAAATATAAACTACTACACTGCAAAAGCACTGTATTGCCCCTTCACACATCACAACACGAAAAGGCAGGTAAATGAGATTCACAAAAGCTACAGTCTTAGATATGTAAAGGCAGCACTGCAAAGGCACCCAGCAGATGTGGCTATCCAAACCAGGGGGACTCCTGGAATACAGCAGGCCAAGGACATAGTCCAGATTGCACCTGCATCAATGTCACCATGTGGATAGGACCTGAGGCATGGTGTGGAATTGGGACAACCAAAATTGTCATTTAGTAGCATGCTAATGTGGCTGATGTGTAGTCAGACTTCTATGAGAGGTATATTGAGAGAACACACATTAAAAGGCTGACATGTGCCTCCAAAGTTACAAATACCTATCACAATACTGCACCACCCATGTGTGGTATAACAAATACCTACTTAGCACAAATGTAACATATATCCACCATACATCACAACTAGTACAGTAAGCCTGCAGACGTGGACATTTGGCAAGGCAAGATAGGTGCTGAATCTCAGTCACTATGCGCACCTAGACAGATGGTATTTGAGTGCTGAAAATAGTGGCCTATTAGAAGATTATTGTTGAAGAGTTATATGTCATACTTTGAAGATTTCTTGGTTAATAAATCCCAACCTATGTTGGCAATAATCACTATGAAGCCATAGTGAAATGTTATTGTGGTTGCTTGATAACTGTGGGAGGTTAATTTGCATCCCGCCCAGACGGGATGTCTAGGGCAGTTCTCAGCATCAGCATCTCGTCAGTGGATTGCCAGTTGCTGTTGAACTTAGTAGGTTCTTCTAGGCAGTTTACTCAACCCAATAGTCTCTGAATTCATTTAGGAAATAGCCAGGTTTTCACCTCTCTACTGTATTTCAGATCCTGCTGTTCACTTCGTATTTTGCTGACAATATCTTTCAGAATTTTGCTGCTTGGACTCCGATCCTCCAATAGATGTTTTTTGTAAGGGGAAAGAACATTTTACTGTGGTAATCTGGAGTGCAATGTCCAGTTTTTTGTGTTTTGTTTAAACTTCCTTTGTTGATCCTTTTCTTGGTATACCTCTGTGAACAATGCAGAGTGCCTTGAACATTGATTGTCTAGCTACAAGACGCCAGTGAAAGGCTTGTGGGACAGTTGCCATGTGTTCCCTAAAGTGCAAATGAAGGAAGAGTCTTGCTGTAGTGTTCTGAATTTGATGTAGTTTGCTTACAAGGAAGCAGGTCCACCAAACTATACCTTGGTGATGACTAGGGCAAGGATAGCTTGTACTCTTTGTTGGTATACAAGATACAGGAAGATGCTTCTCTGTGTTTTCATGCTGTAGAAGTGAGACGTGTGACTTCATTGACATGTGGGAACAGGCACCGGACAGGCTATGATCACCCTGATCCACAGTGAGTTTTAATGTGTCCCGTATGGATACGCAGGCTGTCTCTATATCTCTGCCTAATCTAATTCCCGATTGTTCATCCAACACCAGGTTGTTTTCTTTGGGTAAAGTTTTAGAATTGAGTAATCACTGCGCTTTTAAACAATTTACCCAAAAATGGTCCAATAGATACTTGTCTATAGTTTGTTGGGTTGGATAGGTCAAGGTTTTTTTTCTGAGAGGTAGTCTCATGTGGAAGATCTTCAAAGTGAATTGTAGGGATTCTAGTTCCAAGTCCTTATTTAGTATGCTTCTAGCTACTGCCCCATCACAGGTTATTAGAAAGATAACTGTGAGGATACTTCAGAGCTGGGTCAGCTGGAACACGTTATGACCTGTTTGCCTTCTTCAGAGAGTGTGCTGAATGTAGTAAGAAATTGTTTATTGATAGGGTCTGTCTGTGACAGTCCTGCTGATTGGAAGATAAGTGTTAATTGATTTGCCGCCCTAGAGGTAGACCTCTAGTTTTTTTAGTTTGTGAGATGAGCTCTTTGGAGAGTTTGTTGCAGAAGGCTTGCGATTGTGGAATCTTCACATTGTAGCACTCTGGGTTGCAGAACTCTCCTAGAATCTTGGGTAGATATCCTTCTATGGCAAACTGCATCCACTATGTATGTGTGAACCAGTGGTGTCTTTTTATGGCCACTTTACAAGCTGTATTATAATGGGATGACATATTTTTGTCTTTCTCTTCCCTTGATTTTCTTCCTTTGCATTGGAGGATACAGAGTTCTGTTTTCGTTTTCTAGATTTGGTCTTTGTTCCATATAATCTATTCTTGACGTTAGACTTATTTGACCATGGTGATGGTGTCTGGTTGCACAGGTTCACAGTTAGTCAGTTGTGGAAGATGAATATCTCCCAACCATGATTGACAATCAGAGTGTTGGGGATATGGTAAATCAATGCTAGGAGTTTTGGTTTTTCTCATTTTCTGTACCTTCTAATAGGGATCAAGGATTAAATCTGTCAATCAATCAATTCTATCTTTATTCGTCCTTCCGAAGACAGGTCATAAAAGATATACCATATTAAAAACATCTTATAAAATCATACATGTCTCAACAATACAAAACTCATTTTCCATTTAAAAAGAGTATAACAGCAAGCAAGTACTGTAATCATTTATCTGAACTAAAGTAATAATGCCAAGCAATTGGATTAAGTCTGTCAAATACACCTGAAAGCCTGAAAACAGCTTAATGGAGATAATTGGGGCCACCTTTGACATTGCTGACCCTCTGACAAGTAGGTGCCGCACTAGATTCAAACCTTTCACGCCCTCATTTACTGACGATCTACAAAGGTTACAACAACAACTAGAGCGAACATGGCAACTGAATCTCAACACTGCTGATAAAATAAGCTACAGAGTTATTATTCATCAAAATAAATGTGCTATCGACGTCGCATTACAGCGTAGCGCTCATTTGTGAAATCGCGCATTTGTGCCTGCCTGCTGCTCGTCATACTTAGTTGTGATTGCACAGTTCATTACTTATAACGCGCTCCCTTTTGCATTGAGTTGATATACATGCTATGCGCTGAATTTACTGTCCTTTGAGTACTGCTTGTAGCGTTTAAAATATCAGGATCTGGTGTTGCTTTCATTGTGACTCGCGTGCACGTTCGCTTCTGCCCCATTCCAATAGTGATTCTGGCCTGAAGCCAGCCATTTTGTTGTTGTTTTCCCTCCCTGCCCGGACCACCCCCCACGCTACCGCCTCCCTGCTGCTCCTCCCTCGCCCCTCTTCTCCACTATCCGCATATGACAGATGCATACTCGCGCAGGGTTCACGTGCAGCGGTCGCGCCCCATGCGCGCCAAAGGTGCGCCAAAGGTAAGCCCATCTACGCCCGTCCGCGCCTGGACCGCGCCCAGCGCCAGACCCCCTGGTCCCCGCCGTACCCAGCCCACTAGAGTCACATATGATGCCGCAACTCTCCTCGCCCTCAACCCCGGACGGACACCACAATGCTGCGAAGCCACCCCAGGACGCACCCACGGACCATTCGCCTGCCTCTCCTGCAAGTTCAACTGCTTCAGAACCCTCACCAAATCCACTTCTTCCAAACATAGCTCCGACTCAAACCGCCTGAAGTGCATCCTGCTGAACACCCGCTCGGTCCACAGACACGCAACGGAACTCTGGGACCTACTCGACTCTACGTCACCGGACATCACCTTCCTTACAGAAAGATGGATGAACACATCATCAGCACCCGACATCGCCATAGCAATACCCGACGCTTACAAAATCACCCGTAAAGACCGCTCCAATCATACAGGAGGAGGCATCGCCATCATCCATAAGATCACCATCAAAATCACGACCATCTCCGATGATAATCTTGCTACCGCCGAACATCTCCACTTTCAGATCCATACCGACCCTAGGACCACACTTAGAGGCACCCTCATCTACAGGCCCCCAGGTACCCGCAGTCAATTCAGCGATGACATCACCGACTTCGTCAGCCCACATGCCCTCGCCTCCGAGAACTACATTCTCTTAGGAGACTTCAACTACCACCTTGAAAACAAACACGACAGCAACACCTCCACCCTTCTGGACAACCTGGCCAACCTCGGACTCAAACAACTTGTGGACACCCCCACCCATGTAGCCGGACACACGCTCGACCCTATCTTCACTTCCAGCAAGCACATCTCCTTTGATTGCACCACAGCTCTCCACTGGACGGACCACAGCTGTGTTCACTTCAGCTACAAAACCACCCTGACCCACAACCGCCCACAACCTATTCCTCAGAGAAACTGGAACAAAATAACCCCCGACCAACTCCTCACATCACTCAACCAAAACCCTCCCACCCAATCATTGGACCCAAACCAAGCAGCCACCAATCTCAAGCAATGGATCACCCACAGTGCTGACGAATTAGCACCCCTGGAAAAACACCAGATCAAATCAGCCAGCAAAAAGGCTCCCTGGGGAAATGATGACCTTAAAACATCCAAGAAGCTCTGCCGCACCCTGGAGAAAACATGGAGAAAAAACCCAACCACCGACAACATGTCCACCTTCAAGGCAGCCACCCGCAATCACCACCAACTGATTCGATCCGCCAAGAAAGCTGCATTTAAGGATCGTCTCGACAACAACACTCACAACAGCAAGGAACTTTTCAACATCATCAAAGAATTCACCAACCCCACCGCTGCATCCAACGACACCACTCCCTCCCAAGACCTCTGCGACGCGTTATCCTCATTCTTCTACAGTAAAATTGCCGACATCCACAACAGCTTCGAGAATACTCCCAGTGTTCAACCCTGCCCACCCCTCTCAGATCCTACTCCGCCAACTAACAACCTTACCGCCTAAAACCCAATCACCACTGAAGACACTATCCGCCTAATGAACTCCATCCACTCTGGCTCGCCAACTGACCCCTGCCCCCACCACATCTTCAACAAAGCAGACTCCATCATCGCACCCCATCTTCGTGATGTCATCAACTGCTCGTTCAACTCTGCCACCTTTCCAGAGAGCTGGAAACACGCCGAACTCAGCGCCCTTCTGAAGAAACCCACAGCAGACCGCTCTGAACTTAAAAACTACCGACCCATTTCCCTTCTCCCATTCCCGGCCAAAGTCATCGAGAAAGCCGTCAACAAACAACTCGCCGCCTTCCTTGAATCCAACAAATCCCTCGACCCATCTCAGTCCGGGTTTCGAGACAAACACAGCACCGAAACCGCCCTCATTGCAGCGACTGACGACATCCGAGCGCGACTGGATAACGGAGAAACAGTGGCCCTCATTCTACTCGACCTCTCCGCTGCTTTCGACACAGTCTGCCACAGCACCCTCATACTACACCTCAGCAACATCGGAATACAAGGAAAAGCCTTGGACTGGATCACCTCATTCCTCACTGGGAGAACCCAAAGAGTCCGACTCCCCCCGTTCAACTCTGAAGCCACTGAAGTCATCTGTGGAGTACCACAAGGATCTTCACTCAGTCCCACCCTCTTCAACGTTTACATGAGCCCACTCGCATCCATTGCGCGTGAACGCAACCTCAACATCATCTCGTACGCCGACGACACCCAGCTAATACTTTCCCTCACCAAAGACCCCAACACCGCCAAAACCAATCTTCACGAAGGCATGAAAGAAGTAGCCGAATGGATGAAACATAGCCGCCTAAAACTCAACTCAGACAAAACGGAGGTGCTCATCCTAGGATCTTCCCCCTCTGCCTGGGATGACTCTTGGTGGCCCTCCGCTCTGGGCACAGCACCCACGCCCACAGACCACGTACGTAGCCTTGGCTTCATCCTAGACTCCTCTCTCTCGATGTCCAGACAAGTCAACGCAGTCTCATCCTCCTGCTTTAACGTACTTTGCATTCTCAAAAAGATCTTCCGTTGGATCCCCCTCGAGACAAGAAAGAATGTCACCCATGCACTGGTCACGAGTCGACTGGATTATGGTAACACACTATACGCAGGAAACTCAGCAAAATTACAGCAAAAACTCCAACGCATCCAAAACGCATCAGCGAGACTCATATTAGACATTCCTCGCCAAGATCACATCACCGGACACCTAAAAGACCTCCACTGGCTTCCCGTCAACAAAAGAATTATATTCCCCCTTCTCACCCACGCACACAAGGCCCTCTACAATCTAGGACCCGAATGCCTCAACTCTCGACTGTCCTTCTACAAGCCCACCTGCCAACTAAGATCGTCCAATCAAGCCCTCGCCACTGTCCCGCGCATCCGAAAATCCACCATGGGTGGCAGATCCTTCTCCTTCCTTGCTCCCAAGACCTGGAACTCACTCCCCACCCATCTCCGCCTTACTCAAAACCACATCTCCTTCAGAAAAGAACTTAAAACCTGGCTATTCGACAAATAATGAACCCCTCACCCAAGCGCCTTGAGACCCTCTGGGTGAGCAGTGCGCTATACAAATACCCGAACTTGAACTTGAACATCGACCATGCTAAATCCACCTACTACACGGACAAGATTAGAAGGGCAGGTAACTCCTCTAAAGAATTATTTAGAGTTGTTAAAGAATTCTCTCAGCCGTCTACTCCTGTCCGTACTGAGCCCTTGCAAGATTTTTGCAATGAATAGCCACCCACTTAAGAGACAAAAATGTTAAGATCTCCTCTGAATTTCCCCAATCTGTGGAACCCAGTTTATTGATGCAAGCATTAGCCATCCCGACCGAGCCCTTTGTCTTTTCTTCTATTTCTGAGTGGAAACCCAAGGAGCAGCTTCTCATTTGAGCCTTAAATCAAGGTCTCTAGTGGACTCCTTTCCACCAAAAAATCTGCAGCTGGCACCTGATTGAGTTGCCAAAACCTTACAGCATGTACTCAATCATGCCCTTAATTCTGGGATTTTCCCTCAACCCTGGAAGGAGGCTACTGTGTTTGCTCTTCAAAAAAAGCCTAGAGTTGATCCCTTCTATCTCACTTCTACCTACACCGGCCAAAATCCTGGAGAAATACTTTAATAAGAAATTAGTGAAGCTCATTGAGATAGGCAACATTCTGGACCCTTCACAAAATGGCTTTTGAAGAGGTCATAGTACAAAAACAGCACTGGTGGCCGCCACTGATAGTATCAGGCAGGTGGATCAGGGTGGGGCGGCTGTCTTGGTGCTGCTGAATCTGCCAGCAGCCTTTGAGACGTCTGACCTGTGTGCCTGGCAAACGCCTTCAGAGGGCAGGTGTCAGAGGGAAAGCCCTTAATCTCTGCCATTCCTTCCTCACAAACAAGGTGCATGTTGTCATCTGTTTGGGCTTTAATGCTACCGCATTTAGTCTTCCCTGCAAGGTCCCTCAAGGGTCCTTGTTGAGTCTCACTCTTTTTAATCTGTATGTCACCTCTCTTGCTAAACTGATACTCTCTTGCGGTTGTCAGCCACTCTCATACGCTGATGACACACAGATTATTGTATTCATCTCTGATAACTTGTCCTTAGCAGCTAACAAGTTAAATCTGTGCATGACCCAGATTAACATCTGGATGAAGAATCTTTCGTAAATTGAACACAGAAAAAACTGAGGTTCTGGTGTTTGGTGCATTAAAATCCATTTGGTCTTGCAGTTGGTGGCCTGAAGAATGTGGCCCATTGACCACTCCTGTTAAAGTGGCCAAAAACCTTGGGATAACCTTCAACACTACCCTGAACTTTGACTTACAGGTCAACTGCATCATGAGTATCTACTTTCACTAAGGGGCCGACGGATCGGCACCGCCATGCAGGCGGTGGCAATTCGCCACCTATTTCCCCCTGCCATATTACAATGGCAGGGGGGGCCATGGCAGACGGGAAGACTGCCCGCCGCTTTTTCGCGGCTCGGCGGAAAAGGTCTAATATGGTGGCGGTGTCTATCAGACACCGCCAGCCATATTAGGATGGGCTCAGGGAAATGCCTTTCCCGTGGCGGCAATGCCGCCACGAAAAGGCATACGGTCCTTGCTTTGGGGGCCCGTTGCGGGGCCCCAGGGTGAAGGGGGGATTGGGGTGCACATGGGGGGTACCTATGGTACCCCCTTGCGTTTCACAGTACAACATGGCAGGCACCGCGCATTGCCTGTCATGTTGTGCTGTGAAACGCACAACATGCACTTTTGACATTGCGGTGGACGGTGCAGCACCGTCGGTCGCAATGTTAAAAATGCGGGATGCACTCGCCACTGTGGCGGGTGCATCCTAATTCGGGGCACGGTACCTCCGCCCATGTGGCGGACGGTCCCTGCCCCAGACAGGATGGGGGACGGACTATGTCCGTCCGCCATCCTAATCGACCCCATAATTAGGACTCTTAGGACGTCTTTCCTTTTATGGCAGTTGAATTGTGTCACTCTGTGGCCATTGCATTTGTCAAGACCAACCATGATCAGTTCAATGCCCTCTATTTGAACATTAATGCCTCCTCACTGAACAAGCTGCAAGTGGTACAAAAGCGTGGCTGCACATCCTATTCTTATCATTCCCAAGTGAATGTCAGTCAGAAATGGTGTTAGAGTGCTGCATTGGCCCCCTATAAGGCAGTGCATTATTTTCAGTGCTATTTGCCTAGTCTTCCTAGCTCTCCACCACAAAAGGTCCAAACTTCTCTCCACCCTCTTCAACTGGGACATCCCAGGCAGGTCACTCGGATCTTTCTCAGCCAGGAAAGTTTCAATTCCTAGGTTCTGTGAAGTCAGATGGGTGGCTAGCTCATTTCTGGGGCTGTTGCCAAGGTATGGAATTCCCTGCCTGCCACAATTTTTTTGAAACATGGATTTTCTCATCGTAGGCTACCTTGCTTTTTGTGCTGATGATCTCTTTTTTTCAGGCACAGCATATCCAAGTTTTTACTTTCCATGGGGAGTTAGAAATGCATAAGTCGCCCAATGGAGGGTTCCCCTGGTCAAACCCAAGCAGACGCTCGAGTTAAAATGCGAAAGATGAAATGAGCACAAAATACGGATGTTTTTCCTCTATTATAGACGGAACTATCTACTTGAAGTCTGACAGCCGGATTACCCTCGGTGAGCCTTCCCATTGGTCCTCGTACTTTGATAATAAATCCTGGAGCACCGTGAAGATAGATTTCTGAAATGCACAGAGAGTCTGGCAGAAGCTTCTTTCCTCTCAACCCACCGACAGATCGAGGATGGTGCCCCTGGCAAGGAAGGCACGGTTTCCAATTCCATTAATAATTTACTCTATCACTAGCAGGCAGTTCCCAGGCACTGGCAAGACAGTCTGTAAGTGTCATGCTTTATCAGCTCTGCTTGATGAATGTCCCCTGAATCCACGAAAGACTGATGTGCGCAGTCTATTTTCCTAAACTTCTCTGGCCTTCAAAAAAGAACCCATCCTGTGCAGCACAAGCGCATAAACACATCCATGCACAGACCTGCACACATATGTGCATAAGCGTGCCCCCACATTCACACACTTGCACACACATGCACACACTGAAGCACAAAAACGTTCACATGCTTGCACTTGCACACACAAGTAACCATGTATGGAAACTACCTTTGCCATTACTCGGGGGTTCCGGAGTCACGCAAGCCGAATAACGACTTGCCCAAACAACGCATGTGCGTTGTTAAGGCTGGTTTGTTCTAGTGTTCGGGCAGGGTAGAGTTGGGAGGAGCGTCGCAGAGGAATAGGTAACAGGGGTTAATTTTCAGAGAGTGGGAGGGTTTGGGTTAGTTTTTAGGGTTGGGGTTCGTTTTTAGGGGGTATGGGGGATCGTGTTTGTTTAGAGGGTGTGGGGAATCAGTTTTAAGGGAGTTGAGTTTGTAAGTAGGGGTGGGGGTTTGGGATTAGTTTATAGGGGTATGGGTGATCGTGTATGTTTACAGGGAGTGGGGGGAATTAGTTATAATGGTGTTGAGTTAGTTTTTAGGTGATGGGGTGATCGTGTTTATTTTTAGGGTGGGTGGAATTAGTTTTAAGGGAGTTGAATTCGTTTTTAGGGAGTAGGGGTTTGGGATTATTTTTTAGGGGATTGGGCGATCTAGTTTGTTTATAGGGTAATTCATTTTTATGGGGCATGAGGGTTTGAGGGGAATCCGGGTAGTAGTTGAAAACCATTTTTTTAGCACCCATTCCTTTAACACAAAACATTGTGGTAAAGGAATGCGTGGTAAAAACAATCGTGGTTTGGACGAGTATCGTGGTAGCGCCCTCATTGTTAGTGAAGTCATGGTTGTGGAACTCGTTGTTCCAACATACAACCAACCAATTATTGTATTGAATTGCAACATTTTTATAGCACTTAGTTATTTACCCCTATGTGGGGCGCTGAAGCACTTGCCTACATCGGTAGCATTCTACACTGTGTATGGTGTTTGGATGGAAGGATATTGTTTTTGTTTTCAACTTATGTGGAAATGATTCCATGTTGTGCATGATGACCCCTGAGGTGTGTTTATCCTGTTATGGGACGCGCCTCGTAGCAGTTGGTGAATGATGAAGTCTGAGGGGCAGACACAATGTTTTATGGTTTTCAGTACGCAGGCAGCTTGAAACAGCTCTACAGGTCCCTTTGTGGTATTTCGTATGATTATAGTCTGATTAGCTAGTTACAACATTAGGCTGTACAATCTGAGATTTTTTTACTGTTGTGGTCCTGAGCTGGTATGGTTGGACGGAGAGAGAAGGGGATGGATCTGTTGGGATGGGCATTGTTATCATCTTCCGATATCTGAGTGTCATTGTGAGATGTAAAGAAGCGATTAGAGTGCATAGATATTTGGGAACTGCTGAGTTGGACTATACTTGGGAAATAACCAGTAGTCTGTGACAGATCTTTGCAGTTTTTCCATGCCTGTTCATTTGGTGAGGTCTGGTTTTTGGGCTCTAAAGTGCTGGTGATGGTCAATCCGCTTAGCAAATATGGATTATGTGAATGGAATAGATGTAAGTTACAATTTGTTGCTGACCAGTGTGTATTATGGTCTTGGTTTTATTGAGGTCCATGACTGTTATATATGCAAATACATAATGTATGTGCCTCAGAGCACCTAGACCCTTCTTCAACATGTCCATAGACACTAGCTTGAGTGCAACAGGGCCCCCGTCGGTCCCTTCACCTACATGTAAGATACTAGCTATTACAGGTGCAGCTGGTACAGAGTCTTTTAAATGTCATTCTCCTTTATAATGTCCCATCTGATGGCACTTACAGCAGGCTATCACCTTGGATATGTAAGTGCACATTTGTCCTTCCTTCTCATGGTGCTCCTTCCTGGACACGCCGTTCCCATTCTTATTCTTCCTGGCCCCTCTCTTGGTCCCTGGGGAATTACCCTGGCCCTTACCCTCCGGTTTAGAACCAGTCTATGGAGAGTTCCTCTCCCCTTTTGTCTTAGAACCATGCTGCCGTAGGCTTTTGTGAGCCCTGTTAGCCAACGACTTACCATCTAACGCTATAGGTTTCTCCGGATCTCTTTATGACAAGTCACACAAGTATAGTCTAAATAGGATAGAGCACTCCTCCTTGAGTCGCTGTGTCACCATCAACAGCTGAAAGGAATGAAAATGCTTGGCCTCCATTCTCTCACTCACTCATTCCAGTCTCGTAATGCACCTTCAATCCAAGTCTCAAACTAAACACCATCTACCCTCTTTTATTGCTTGAATCTCTGAAGGTATTGAGCTGGCTTCAGCCTCAGCCTCTTGATCAGAGCTTCCGTTATTCACTCACAGACCATCTAGGCCGCCACAGGCATTCTTCCAATGACGAGTGGCAAAGGCAAGTAGCTGGGTCTAGTGGCGTAGTGGACCAATGCTTCACATGTAGGCGCCTGTGTTTGACCTCATGGTAACAGGTTTAAATCCTGGCAGGTCCACCCAGCCTTTCATCCTTCTGAGGTCGATAAAATGAGTACCATTGGGTTGGATAACAATAAAGATCTGTTATTCAGTGTTAAGACACCCTTCTGGGTGAACGTGCCCTTTTCAATTATGCATGTTAGGTGGCTCTTTATAGCAACTGCCTTTGGTGCCACATTCAAATTCTTCGCTTTGCAAGTGACCACAACACTCACAAACCATTCCAAAATATAGCGTCCTTCCACATACATATGTACAAGCTCTCAAGGAGCCTTAGCCACCACTTAGCCTGACCTGGAGTTTGAGTCACGTTTACCAGATGTAGTCATTTCTGCTACCACTAAGTTTCTCTCTCTCAAGGGCAATCCTTTCCATTTCCAGCTCTCTTTCCTTTTCCTCACACCTCTCTTCAAAGGCTCGTTCCTCGTTCTTCTCCAACCTCATTTCCTCATGTTCCTGATGCGTTAGCTTCAGTTTATCCCTCCCAAAATCCCTGACCTTCTCCTCATCCAAAGCTTTTTAATTCTAGAGAGCCAACGGCAAGTTGAGGGTCTCTGCTAGACATAACCCACGTAAGGGATTTATTACTAGAATTGATGATAGTGGAACCCTAGAAACTAAAGGTGGTATGTGTATTGGGGAAATCCTGTAAAGTGGATTTGGGGACACACTCTGCATGTGTCTGGGATAGATCTGTGCTAAGGGGATCCTAGAGCCTGACTCCACAGTGCTCCCTTCCTGGGTTCGCTCCATAAGTTCCCTCCCCTGCGTCCGGTACATCCTCCTCCCTTACACCCAGTTGTTCAAAGGGGTCCCTAATGAAATCAGCAAGGCCCCCTCTGTCCGTACGTCTGGGAACCCTCACCCTCTGTCCCTACATAGAGCCTTTCTCCGATCTACAGACATTGCGCTAAGGTCTACTTCCAACTCAGTGTTATCCATTATTTACTGTGTCGACTGTTTAAATAAGCTAGACTTATGGGGCTACTGATGCGAATTTAAAGTGATATTGCCCTATCCTTACACTCAGACTCCTAACACGTTAGGCATACCACTGTTACCACCAATTGTCAGAACCCCTTTCAGAGACCCACTGGTCACCTCAAATTTGAGATGCTTAAGCTACAACAAAAATGCGCTCTGCAAAGTGCTTTTCATGGTGGTTTAGGGGAAGCATGATTTTCAATGAGATTGCCAAACAAGAGAAAAACGTGTGTTCCTCTCTCTTTAGATGTCCCTCTGAGCTTGTGTTTGTCAAGATCACGTGCTCAGGCCTGATGGTGTCTTCCCCAATAAAGCCTGAATCTCTGCATCCTCCTCAAAGGGGAGGAAGGTCAAATTTAGAGCTGAAGTTACTGTTAAGTTAGCAAAGTAGAAAGGCAATGGAAAGGTGGTAGTATAAAAGTGTCAGCTTTCTTTTCTATTTTTTTATTCTAGTGTCATTAGTAAACATTGAAAGGGGCAACCTTGTGCTCTATTCTGTGTTGATGTTTTGAGGTAGTACGTGGTTACTGGGGGAGTTAGTACGTTGCACGTTCTGTGGAACTGTAAAGCTCATTCTGAGTATTTCAAAAGTGTTATGCCTGTTAGTGTGTAACGGGGTGTGTTCATGTTAGCTTGTTTTACAACGCAACAGCTTAGAATGCGAGACGTGTGCGAATATTACGTGCATTTATATGAGCTTAATCAAAGAGTTAGATAATTTCCAGGATTCAGCAATTGCAAAAGACTATTTTAAATTTACCAGCGGAGTGTCTGCTACATTTTTCAACATTGTCAAATTAAACATTGACATAACTTGGCCGTTTTAAACAAAACTACCGCTTCAGGGGAATTGCAAGAGGTATGCAGCGCAGAAGAGGAGGCAGGGTTCACATGGTTGGATAGCTGTAGTAGGTTAGGTAATGGCTGTATGCTAAATAGATGAGGTATGGTAGGGCAGAGTAGGAATTCATGTTAGATAGGGATGCTAGGCTTGGTTAGCTAGACATGGCAGGTTAGGTAAAGCAAGCAAGCCAATAATTACAGACGCATGACCACAAAGCCCCACACAGAACATAGCCTGCTGAATGTGTAGTGTGCTGTGGTGATGTAAGATCTTGACAGAGCGGTACATCGGTACTCTCAAATAAGAGTTATTAAAATGAGTCACAGTATGAAGTTTGCTTTGTATGTGGTGAATTTAAAAGGCATGCACAGCAAAACATTGCATATTCGAATACTAAACAAAACTTATGTATGTGCATCTTTCCCATTTTTTAAGAAAAATGTGCAAACCTAACAATAGATTATCACAACAGTAAAGTAAAACAAATGAACACCCAAGTGTGTGATTAGAGAATTGCTCTCTGTCTTTAAGACAGGATAAGGCATTCAAATAGAACACACTTTGCTCGAGTGTGGTGCAGATTCACATGCACGGATGTCTACTTAGCCACACTGAATGCACACAGGTGCAAACTTGCACAAAAAACACAACCACACCCACAAGCACAGACACAAATATCCATACACACATAAGCACAACCATATGCACACTAACAAGCACACATACATGCACACACACAGATACACACATGCACACATACATAAACACACACACAAACACACACACTTGCATTCACCCATGCAATCAGGCACGTACACACACACATACACACACACTTGCACTCCCCCATGCAATCAGGCACTTACACACAAACGCACACATACACGCACTACCCCAATCCACACACAGCGTGGATGCTTAGAGTACAGCTAGGGCGACCTCCTTCTGTGTATTCCACTGTATTATTTATCCACGCTCTTTCAATATGCACGCGGGAGCAATTCTGATTCTTTCCCAAAAGACAGATTTTGCAGCAGTAAAAATGTAATAGGAAAATAAATCATAGAACAATGCTTAAACTGATAATTCACGGCCCCATCAGGAGAAAGGCAATAGCTCTCTGCCTGCTTGACAAAAGTCCCACTACCTTGGAGATTAATCATCCATTTGTGCATATGCAAATCATCTGTGCCACCAGAAATTGAATTCATTCAATTTAATATGTATAGCAACAAGGGAGAAAATTGAAAATAGATTGGGTTGAACATAACAAGTCAAAGTGTAAGACATGAACTTAATCCTGACTTTGAAACAATAGTGTTACCTGAAGTGAATCAATGCCAAATTACCTATTTTACCATCCGTGGAAAGAGGATGTTGAAATATGCCTTGAGGTACACAGCAGCAGGCATTGACATTCTGTTTAAACTAAATTCGCATCACACTGGAAATTGATCACCAACCTTAGTCTGCTGTTGCTTTCATCAGTTTTTGCAGCAGTTGTTGAACCCCAGTGCTGCAAATTTCTTACTGCTGTTCACAGTAGCAGACAATAGGTGTGCTGGTCTCGCAGGTCTCACTTCCGGGGTGGGGGGGAAAGGGGTGGGGGGGGGGGGGGAGATGTCTCTGACCCATCAAACACAATAGTGTCCTTAAAAAAAACTCATTTTCTCAGCTACCACGTGCATAAAACACCTGGCAAGTTCTCCATACCTTTTTCTCTTTTACTCACAGTCATTTGATATTGAGCAGGGTGATCCAATATTTTTTGCTGTCTTATTTTTCCAAAAGAGAGTTTTATATCCATGGGGAAACCCGTAAGACCACTGGACCCGGGTATAATGTGGTACACAAAATATGTCACAGTGGTACACAATTACACAATAATATCAAACGTGGCAGACTTAAGCTGAAAAATGTGAGCAAAGTGAACATCACCACGTAAGATCAATATGGTGTGATTTTATTTCATCACATGATTAATAACACAGGAGTCAATCCAGTTGGCAAGACAATACATGTCCAGACTTAGCATAAAATTGGTGCAAGAGAGGGTGAGTGACAAGTGTATAGGAACGAATTGTGGTGGTGATAAGGGAAGGGAAGGTAGTGTCCATTACATACATCAAAAGTACACTGGTTTTACCTATCCAGCCAAAACACCTGGCATTAGCACATATGGCAAATCATAACATATAAATACAGGTACAGATAAACATTCTCTGTCGTCTGTGTTTGACACAACAACACAACTGTCGACGTTTCGACCCCTGTGAGCATAGCGGTGATTTTGCACCCTAAGGGGGGTCATCCTGGAGCAGCTACTAGGTTACTAATCAACCGCTGTACAAAACCTGCTTTTTCACGTAGCATTTGTTGCTGCACGTCCCTTATAGAGCTCTCGGGCCCACCTATTTATTAACAACCTGATCGTCCCTGCTATTTAACATTGTGCGGGTCGGGACGTCTCTCTCGCTCAATTACCTCGTTGGCCTGTCGCATGTCAACGCATATGCATACAGCTCGATCACTGTCTCTTTTAGGCACTTTTATAATGGGAGAAGCCCATGGTGTAGGGCCAGTGAAACGTTCAATGATGTTGTGTTTATGCAACAAATTAAGTTCCTTTCCAACTGCTTCTTGCAAGTGGAATGAATGGTATCGAACACCCGTTTATCTTTAGAGTGATCTTCAGACAATGTTTGAATGTTTGTGGGGCTTTTTCATGTTGATGTTTCTTCACCTTGTATTTTTCCTCACATTAGACTAGTCCCACATGTGCATGCCTTTTTGAAGTAAACATCGACATTGCACAATTGTCATTGTCACTTTCACTGGAAACTGATACTGAGAAACTTTACTGAGGAACATTGTCTATTGATGATTTAGACGATGATCAACTTCATTTGGTGTTGATTTGCTTCAGTTGGTATGTTCGCTTAGCCTTGTAGGATTGCTTTGACTGTCGCTGAGGTAGCGTTCGGTCGGCCATTTTGTCTTCACGCTGTGACACACATACTTTTCTCTTTGCCTTGTAACTCATCACGAAATGCTTAGCTTTACCACAACTGATGCATATCTGTCCAATGGCAGGACATTTACCTTCATGTAGAAATGACAGTCCACATCTGTAACACGTTTTCTTTTTCTGTTGAGAAATCGCCCAGTGTCCCTCGGTCTCGTACCTTGGCTTACTTTTCATGATTATGTCTTATGCACTTTGGGCACTTCCAACCTCCATGTCAGTCGCCTTGACGATCAGCAGGCTCTTCAATGTGGGCAGCCTTGAGTACTTGTTCTAATCTCAGAGTTTCTTTCAGCATTCGTCATCAAAAAGAATCTGACAGACATCCATCGATTACTCTGAGTCAAGAAGCTTCCTCATCATTAAACTCATTGAATTTACAGTGCTTTACAAGAACATCCAATTTATATGATGGAGTAACCCCAGCCTTCGTGTTGTATTCAGAATGGCCCCAAATATACGTCAGTCCTTGCTTCGCAGTTATGCACCTGATAGGCGTTTTGGTGCTCCCTAGTACGAGCACAAAGAAAATGAACACTGTAATTGCGAATCAAGGGCCAACGTAAATTCGGGGCCCTCCTGCATATGACATGAAGGCAGTGGTTATTCCATCATAGCAATTTAAGGTGGAAGACAGGAATACACAAGCTGATTGTGGTGAACTGTTTTAGGAGAACCTGATGTGAAGCACTCATTTGATGAAAGGTACTTTCAATATGCGGTGTTCTGGATCGTGTTATGTTGAGCACTGGAATCAGTTGAACCCTGGAATGAGTGATTTATTGTCTTGCTGAGAGTTTGGATTACACATGCCTGAATATTTTGCCCTGAAGAAGTCCTGTGAAACAGAGACAAAACGCGTAGGCTGTGTTCTAGTTGTGTTAAGTCTTTTGTACAATGTTGTTGTGACGCATGAATAAAAAGGAACAAGAAAAAAGAACATGGAGAGCTTTTCCCCTTTTTTTTGAGAAGAGAATGTTCATGTTGTCTCACGTGCAATATTGACTTTGGATATAAATGCATAATATAGCTCTGTGTGTCTGCATCCTGTCTCCAATGCACATCTGGTCTGGGTGACAGCTACACATTTTACATTCTCTCTAGGCAGCCACAACACAGGAAGGATTGGATGTGACAGAGGATACGTCTGCATTCATCTGCATACTGATAGCTTTCCTGAACGGGAAGGGGGAGAGGTGGCCCACACTTGCGTCTGCATAGGTTGAGAGAGAAGTCTTTTGAAGTCACCCCCTATATCAGACACTTTTGGGAATAAGTAACAGGGCTCTGGCCCTATATATCAGTACACTACTGGACCTGGGAAGAACGCTGCTGGAGTAAAGGCTGCTGTGCTGGAAGGATTGCCACTTGGCTGTGACTGACTGTTTTGAGGAACTGCTTCTCTGCGTTGCTGAGCTGCCCTGCTGCCTGCTGATCTTTGCCCTACTGAAACCAAGGACTGAACCCAAAGTGACTCCAAGGGCGTATTGGATTGTCCCCTGTTTTCCTTGAAGTCCCAGGACCATTAAGGACCTTACACCTCCCATGACGTGGTTGCAAGACACCACAATCTGTTGATCTCGCTAAAAGCAGCCCCAAACGCTGTCTGAGCTGTACCAGGGGCCCGACAACGGTCCAGTGCTTAGGTGTGGGACGGGCAATATGCTACTATGGTCGAGCACTTCATTTGTGGACCTGCACAATCTACAACGATAGCCAGTGCACTACGCCGCTCAAGATCCCCCATGATCTTCAGCTTTATATGCCGCAGCACCAGGGGAATCCATATTTCAGTCCTGTGGTAAGACGTGGCAACCAGAGCCATTGTTGTGCTGATGTCTCAGCTCATCTCACAGAAGGAGATTCAAAGCTGGGAGCCAGTGTTACCATGAAGACTGCTGCAGTTGGGATCCGGTTGGATCCACTATGTAGCTTGATGCCACACTGCCTTCTTGCTGGATGTCCCAGTGGCGTTTACCCCAGTCCACGTGGCTACCTACCCCACACATACAGGTACTGTGAGCCTGAGCCACGAGGTCCTTGCAACATCAAGTTGTGCACCTGCAGGAAGTGGAGATTCTCCAGACTCCCCTGTCCAGAGGGACCCATGGCACATTTTCTTGAAGGTACTCCCTGTTTAAAAACCCTGTTTTTGGCCATTATATGGCAGGGAAACAATCACCCTTGTCTCTACTTTGTGTGTGTCTTTTCTTGCCTGTGTTAAAACATGACCTATTGATCTCAAGTGCTGCTTAGCATGGTTTTTATTTGGAATCCTGAAATACACATACTTCCTGAACTATTACAAATCGGAATATTGGGAGAACTATTCTTTTCTGCATCGTAAAAACACTCATAAATTGAAAAGCACTGCTTTTGCATTTATTACTTAAACACTAATATCTCATGAACTAGTTGTTGAATTTTGTTGTTTTGGTCTTGTTTTACTCAGACAAATAGTATTTTTGTTCTAAACCTTTGTGGGGTTGTTTTATGGTGTTTGAAGTATGTTACTGTGTGAATGTGTTGCACAAATACTTTACACATTGCTTTTGTAGATAAGCCTGACTGCTCTGTGCCAAGCTACCAGAGGGTGAGCGCAGGTTATCTTGTGTATCTAGTTTACCATGAGTAGAGTGGTGGTTCCTGCCTGGCCTGGCTGCAGATCTCATCCAACCAGGAATCCCATTTCTAACACCAACTTTTTAAATTCACGGCATCTTGCCCTATGGGCTAATTAGGGCCTACACTAGGGGTGACTTATATGTTTTAAAAGGAAGGTTTGGGACTGACAAAAGTTTGATTTTGTGAGGTCAAAATGGCAATAGCAGGCCTGAGGCATGTTTAAAATTAATACTTAATTTGGGGGCATAATGAGTGCTGCAGGCCCAATAATCACATTTAATTTACAGGCCCTGGGTACATGTTGTACCACTTTAACAGGGACTTACAAATAAGTCACCATGTTTAACGGGGAGAGCACAAGCTCTTTAGCACTGGTTAAAAATTGGTAAAATGTGCAGTGTCCTAAAAGCCCACAAAAACAGGTTCAAGAAACAGGAGGGTGAAGGCAAACGTTTGGGGATGACCCTCCAGAAAAAACAAGTGCAACAATTCCCTATTTTTAAAGGTTGGATGTAGCAAGAGAGTACATTTCTTAATAAAAGAAATTCTAGGAAACGGGTAAACGAAAAAGGTAAGTGATATTTCAGTAGTGTTTTGGACAGTATAGATACACTATTCTTAACTCTACGTTCATGAGCCTTGACGACATACGTATTGTTAAGGTGCAAATGTGGAGTTAAGTCAGGTAATGTGTTGTAATGTACTAATTACCCAATGCACTCTCCCTACAGTGGTTCTCTGCCTTGCTGCTCAGCCTATGATGCGGTCATATAGAATGTTCAGTGGGTTTGTATGGAAGGAAGAATCAGTTGGTGTGGAAGGGCTGAGCAGCGAGGAGGCTGCTCCTGGTGGGGCACTTTCATGGATCAGAACATCTTCCTGTAACCTAGAACCTGTGATGTAACTTCAAGAATAAATCTACTACCTTTACTTACAAGACATGCTTGCGCATTTTTCTTCATTTTAACACTGGCGACTAGGATGTTATGTTGAGTAGGACTTATAAACCCTTGGAAACAATCAAAGTTAGGAACTTGAAAAGAGGACTGATAGGGAGTGATGGCTACAAAATGGGATTGGTCCAGAAGAAAGAAAGCTAGTCAAGTCAGGACATTGTTATTAAAATGAGCACCCACTAGTTAAGACAGAAGAATTAAGTGTGAGACAATGCTAAAAGCAGGGAAAAAGTCAAGAACCATTATTCCTTCTCTGCCCATGCTGATGATTAGGTTATCAAGGACCACTACTTAAACTGGTTTTGCGAGAGATGTGTGGCCGGGGCTTTTTTGAGGACTTGAGCACTCAATAATCTTAAGTGGAAAAGAAAGTGAAGCGTAGGGCTAATAGTTTGTGAAAATGGTAGGGTTAGGATTTGTTTATCGCAGCAACAGTTGGACAACGACCTTTTTCCACAACAGATGAACCTGAGATGAGGTTAAAAATAGTTTACAAGTGTTCATAGCAACAGGAACAAGCCTTGGAAAGGCTAGTAGGTCTGACCTTGGCAAGCTGTGCAATCGGTATTTTTATATTTCTAATTGGAAGCATATGCCCCTAAAAGAAAAAGAAATAAAAGAAAACATACAGCCATCAATACTTAGCCGCCTTATAATTGCTTAAAATATTTCCATTGTAAAACACATTCAGTGATATGGCCATTTCAATAGTGATGTTTTTTACATAATAAACCTTACTGTTGTGCCATATATGTTACTATTATGATGATGATGATGATGATGATGATTATGAGGAGCATTATTATTATTATTAGTGAAGAATAAATCGCATCCTAAACAAGCCTTCAATATGAAGGCAGCTACAAAGTTACATAAGCACTTTATAACTTTAGAAAGGACACAGAAATTAAATCACCATTTAACTGGGTATCTGTGTAGCAAATATGTCTTTTCTGTATGGTCACCCTAGGCTTTTCGTTTTTTTCTCAACTCTATTTTTGCTGGGTTTTGAATTTTCTGCACTTTACCCCTGCTAAACAGAAGAAAAGGACCTATGGTTTCCTTTTAAACATAGGTAAACAGGCTGACCTTTAATAAAGTATTTAATTTGCCTATAAGTCCATAATATATGGTGGAGGAAATACATCCAGTGGCTGTAAATTAAATGCCACATGTAGAAAGCAAAAGGAGTTAGGACGCTGAATACAAGAAAGGTTTCAGCTATATCAACACGAAGTGCAGTCGTGACCTTATGGTTCACACAGTTGAGACAGCACAGAGGCTTTGTATGAAAGAATTAGAAGATTTGGAGGAATTAACACAAAGTATTAAGAATAATCAAACTGTTACAGAAGCAAAAACACTTCTCGAAAAAATAGATAAGGATATTCAAGTTTTCAAGGACAATACCATCAACATCAAAAGTACTACATTTGAAAAGGACTCTAAGTCATTTTCAATTGACTTAGAATTGGTGTATCCCTTCCTAAAAGAGGATTACTATACTTCTATAGAATCACGTAGAGCCCTTAACACCTATCAAGGGAGTTCTAAGACTCGTTTTTTCACATTCTCTGATACTTCATCTTCAGAGTCATCAGGATCGGACTCTAGAGAAGGCAACTCCAAAAAACAGGTGTCTTTTTTAGACAAGGGCGGGCAACAAAAAGGCAGATTCACCCCGATGGGAAATGAGAACCCGCAACCGGTTCTACAAATCATAGACACCTCTACTATAGTGAATTTGTCTCAAAAACTATTGACTAAAGAAGAAAAAATGGTTTTAAATTTTGGCCTTAAATTTGTTCCCCACAAACGAACTGATTATACTAAACTTAAGCTCGAAGCAGTTGAGTTCTGTAGGAAGATTAAACTAAAAGCCTTTTTTGCCAACACTAAATCAAGGGCAAGTAGAGAAGTGACTGGACTTAGAATTAAATTCAAGTTCACTCCAACATAAAATATCTTGAAACAGGTTCATGCGTTCAAACAAGCAGTATTATCTTCAATCAGCAAACTAGAAAAAAACAAGAGGTATGTCTATAACAACATAAGTCAGAAACAACAGGAGGCGATACAAAATTTAAAAGCAGATACACCAGTAGTCATTAAACAGCCAGATAAGGGCGGGGCAGTGGTTATCTGGCCACGAGAAATGTATCTAGAAGAAGGAAGATCCCAAGTGAACAATCAAACATGGTACAGAATGGTCAAAGATTACGCGGTTCAAGATATACAAGGTACAATCTCGAAGATTTTATAACTAGGTGTCGACGGAGGGTTCTTGGGACCAAAAGAACATGAATTCTTAAATAAAAAGTTCCCAAGAACTCCCGTCCTGTATTTCCTGCCAAATATTCATAAAAACATCGAAAGGCCCCCGGGCAGACAGATAGTTTCCGGTTGAGATTCAGCTCTTGAGCCGATCTCGAAATACGTGGATTTCTTTTTGAAACCCTTTTTGAAGGATGTAAAATCATATTTACGAGACACAACGGATTTTATTACAAAGGTGGAAGGTGTATCGTTTGATGACCAAAGACAAATGATGGTGACACTTGGTGTCACGTCGCTTTATACTCAGGACGAGGCATTAGAAGTTATGGAGCTTTACTTAGATCGCAGGGAACGACCCCATAGGGTTCCATCTTCAGTTATCTTACAACTGGCAGAGGTTCGCCCTCAAAAAACTATTTTAAATTTGAGGACCAGTTCTTCATACAAGTCAAAGGTACTGCTATGGGCTGTCCATATGCACCGGAGATGGCAATTTTGTACATGGCCCAATATGAGGAACGTTTTATTGGAACAGCCAAGTCCATGGCTGTGAGGTCAGGAAACTTGCAGGGACTCCTGGCCCTCCTACTTCTCCGCCAATTGAGACCCCCATTAGTAGCACACTCACAACTGCTATTAACGGCTTGAGGCGCCCTTATACAATGTCAATGAGGGTCAATTACTTTCCCCCACAAACCAGATCCATTTCGGTGCACATTACGACACATCTATAGAGCCGACTACCTGACTTTGCAACCAATTTATTAGTTTGCCCACGTAACTATGCAGACATAATAACCAATATGATGCAGACTTAATAACCACTGGTGAGCCAAGAATGTCACCTACGTCCAAATGTAGTGTGTAAACGATCTGACAACTATGATCAGTATCGTGTAAATCCGAGTCAATACACGTAGTCACCTCAAGATTGCCGCCCTCTAAAGCACATCAATGTGCTAGTTCTCTGAACCAATGTCTGCTTACGCAAATGTCACCACACCATCAGACGTAGCTATGCCATTTCCACTAGGGATAGAGTTTAAACCGGCCGGCAGCCTGTCAGTAACCCTCCGAAAGTCACCAAGCGGCTGGGCAGGTTCAAGACCATTGCAAAGGGGCGTTATCGTGAGTATTGCTCTGCTGACTCCCTACATGAGGAGGTATGTTAAGGCATGCAAAGACACTCATGAAGGTTTTTGACCCCACAGAGACCCCCCTTCTAGACCGCGGGGACCCGCCATTGAGGAACTCCATTCGCATGAAGGGGTACACATTTTTTATTACCTTGGGTGTGAACATACATCTTTCTCTACGAGGCATGTGACACTGTGATCACAGATAATGTTTAGCGAAACATAGCGAGCGGTAATGACTTGCCTTCATGCACAAGGGCCACCACATCCCTTTTTTACTGCTTCCTCCAAATACCGCGCTCATGTTCACTATTTTAACCTTTGGTGGCCACCATGACCGGAACAAATGTCGCATGGTCTGAACACTAGATGCACAGTCAATGTGAGGTCTACCCATGAGACCTCTATATAATCCACAGATATAGACAGATTGCACTGTCTAAATGTGTTCAGGTGGCTGTATGATAAAAAGAGAAGGCACTTGCAACCACAATTGTCGCACGAGTTGCATGGTGTTATTGATGCGCAGCTGCTGAAATTAAGTTTAATGTGGATACAACTTTATTCACTGTAAACACATGTTTGTCTCTATATGTCTGTCTCCTATTTTTGTTGTTATTTTTTTCCCTCCAGGTAATAACAGGAATACCGTTGAGATGTTCCATTGAGTACTTTCACTCATTCAGAGCCTTAATAGGGGTACCAGAGGGTGCATTTTTCCCTGCTGCTTTTTTTTAATATATATTTCTATTGCACCAATTCAGATGAAACAGTCCTGACGAAGCACACCAGGATCCATTAGGGACATTTTTCTAGCACAAAACATGTCGCCCAGGTTTCACATTCATGAATGCACACAGGTACTGAGAGTAGCAGAGTAATACCTTGACCTCTACTATATTTGTTAAATAGAGGTGCCTCATTCTCCCCAAATTATCTTTTTACTATGACCTCATGGAGCTACGAATAAAACTGACTTCAGGGTACCGGTGGGGCAATTTTAATACAGTTGCACCATCCTTATTTAGGCCCACACACCAACATGAACAACTGCGGCGTCTCCTAAAAGATCTCTGACAAAGAGCAACGACCGATGAGGAAGCATGACACTCGCAACAGTGTATGAGGGCACTAATTTCTAGAGGAGAAATTCCCCCTTCTTCATCAGACTAGGAGCACACATAGAGATCATTTTCTAACTTCTGTTCTAAGTAACCTAGTAGGTTATAGCTTTCTCTTTTTGGAACAGTTACCAACCAGTGGGTACATATCAGTTCTTGGGAGCAATGGTACTGGACCTACCTTTTCTTTAACGCTCCCTGTCCCCCCCTATCTTAGTGTTTAGTCACACCTCTAGGTAGATACACTGGCTCTGCACAAGGGAGGAAGAGCTTCTTCATCTTGAATTTTAGGAGAGAGTGTCACTGTGGGATTGTTTGCAGTAGGGCAACCAGGAAATGAAGCAAATGTGGGCAGGGTTGCCCCTAGGAACTTATACCACATTGGTTAAGAAGGTGCCAGTAGTCAACCCTACTTACTAGTTAGTGCCAACCATAAAATCGGGCACCCAACCCAGAACACTCTGTGGACCTGTGGAATAACAAAAGAGAACTGGAACTGCTTGCTGTAACCTGAGAGGAGCCCTAAATGACTGGACATGCTCCCTCTTGTACCAGGATCAAAGAAGTGGACTCCAATAGACAGTGGGATGACCTCTTGTGTGGCTACAGGGACACAGCAGGCTAAAAGACACTTTTATCTGAAGTGAGCAGTTGACTAGTACCATCTGGGCCTAGATTGGACCTTGCTTCCTACCTCCGCTTGATTGAGACCTTTCCCCTAATTGCTATCCCCGAGGTCCTGGCAGTCTGAGATGTGATCCAGAGGAACTGCTCCAAAAGCCTTATAAAGCTGGGATTTATAAATATTTGGACTTTCAAGGGCTCCAGGGACGTCAGGGGACGTCAAGGAAAAGATGTCCAATTTCGATGCACCTTTCTCAGATAAAGATTCAGGCATGTCCCGTTGGTGGATTTTGAGCTCCATAAAAGACATAACGAGAAGGTAAGATGTTTTTACTGTGACAAACCTGCTCGGGGTATCAGACCCACGCTCAATCCTTTGTGCTTTTTGGTGCTATTTTCACTAAAAACTTTTTTTTTTTAAATATTGCCAGTTCCCATTATAAGATTTTTTTCTCTATGATGTCATTTTATTTATTCATTTTTACTCAATTGTTTCTAGTTTGGTTTGCTGTGATAGAATTCACTTTTCGATGCCCTAATTACCCTATGATGATGTGTGAGTTAGCATCATATGACTAACTAATGCGGTTCGTATATGCACTTATGCTGAATTTACATTCTCACTCATTGCTTATATTCAAATGTATGTGTGACCATATTAGTTTCTTAGCTTAGCCTGTGTGCCACCATCTTGTGTAACTCTCTGTGCCTGTGGGCTCTGCTCGCTCATGCCCCTCCCGCAGGAATACAGAAATGTACTAAGACAGCAGTTTTCATTTCTTAGCTTACTATGGCCGAAACTAACGAGCCCCCTTATCAGTAATATTCTCATGCCCGGAGACGCCGAAACCCAGCTCCATGGCCTTGAGTAGAGATAATAATGTATCCCTCGCAGGTGCAGATGCCTGCTCTATGAGAGCATTGTTTCATGGTCCGGGCTCAGTAATTTTCCACAAGGGGCGTACCCCTCGTTACTGTATTGCATTATAATGTATTGCTGTGATGCAGAGAGTCAGTCCTCTCGTTCGCACTCCTAGGAGTGAGGTCGGACAGGGCCCTCTCATATGAGTGTTGTTTGGCCTAATAAAGACTTTTGTTTATTCTTCTCCACTGTCCGGCTGACTTCCTGTATAGCGAATATAGGTGAGTGCGGTAAGTCACTCGGGTGGATTTGAGCCACGCTTATCAGATGGCGCCCGAATAGGGACCCCGCGATAAGGATCTTTCTCACCCGTAAGGGGGTAGCAGAAGACCGGGGACCCGCTGGTCGGCACGGTGGGTCCGGGTACCCATCTGATGCCGAGCTTGGTTCTCGCAGCGCTGCCCCACCCTGCTGATCGGGAGAGGTCCCGGTTCGGATCTTACGCCGGGGTCCGGAAGGCGGAACTTGAAGCTGACCGTGTTGGTCCTGGCAGCCGGAGGTGGAGAACGGTAGAGGTCGGTGCCGCCTACGGAAGGTGAGTGGTCCACCTTTGATTGTTTCAGGAACGGGAGTGTTCCGGGAGACTAGGGTGTCTCCGGTGGTTTGAGGAGCCGGTGTGCTCCTGGGGCTAGTGTGCTCCGGGGAACTCAGAGTACGAGTTGGTGCTCTGACAGACTTGACGAGGGTGGGGACGTATTAGATGTCATTGGTGGTAGTGATCCGACCGGGTGGTACTGTGGTGAAGGCGTGGCTCATCGTGGGCAGACTCCGGTGCTTACCCTGAACTCCTAGTGTGGTGGTTCAGTGGAGGTGAGATCTGGGTTTCCCGCGGTAAAGTGCGCAGCGATCCATAGTGCCGCACGGGTGGCGGATCTGTTCCCCGTCCTCAGAACAGTTAGTGTACTGTTCGGTCTGCGGTAGAGTCCAGGTTCCCCAGGACTTGGTCGACGGGCCTTGTCCCATATGGTAACACGTGTTTGGAGGTATTGTATATGTGTGTGCGTGGTTTTCTAATGTATGTCTATATGTGTGTATGAACGTGCTCGAGCTAGTGACTGGTTTGTGGTGAAGTGTTTTCTTTCGCACCGAAGTAAAGATGCCGTGTTTTAGTAAGTTACGATGCTTTGGATGCTGTTGTCGACCCTCAGATACTAGACTGGCCGAGAGCCAACCTGCACCCCCTGAAGGGACTCCGAGCTTTGACATGTATGTCAAACATGGACTGGTCCCGCTTTTGTTTGGAACTTTGTGGCACCGGTACACTGCTGATAATGTAGATTTACAATGGCCTTTGACGGGTTCTTTTGATGAGGCTAAATTGGACTACTTACAGGACAAATTGTTTGCTAAGCGTAGCCGTCAGAGTATGTTCGACTCTTTGCGAGTGTGGCAGAAAGAGGCCAGGAAACGTAAGATGCGAGAGGAGAAAGAGGAGTATAGAAGGTCCAACAAGACTATGGCGCAGAAGGCGAGTGAGCAGATGGGAAATGAGAATGCGCTACGTATGGAGCGCTCAGATAGACTTTGTAGGTTGAAAGAAAATAAAAGTTATGTAGTGCGAGAGGACGACCCAGATGAGATGGAGGACATTTTAAATGCCCGACCCCCTCCTCCTTATGCCCCACAGCCCTTGTACCCCTCCTTGCCACTTTCGGCCCCTAGTAGTGCCGTCCCAGGTCCTTCAGCGAGTGCCCCCCAACTATCTCTGCCCTCGACACCCCTCGTTTCCCTACTCCAGACCACTTCACCTGCACCCTCACCATTTTCTTTAGCACTCCCTACTGTTTCAGCTAGTACCACCCCCAGTCAGGAGATGCTAACACCGAGTCGCGGCGCATGTAGCGGATTGTTTTCACAGGTACGGAAGCTGCTTACACGCTCTACAGTTGGTTTAGATGAAAAAAGTATGGTGGCTAATCAGGCATGTCAATGGGCCAGGAATAATATTTATTCGTTCGAAGATATTTGGTCCACCATGAAAGATTTTGAGCCCTTGATGCAGCAGCACGCTTTGTGGCACATGTCTAATGTATTGATACCGCTATGGGAGCAGGGATATGGAGGTGTGGCTCCGGCGGTTTTACGAGATATACAGGCTGGAGCATATAGAACAAACACAGGAGTGAAAGAAGTGATGAGTAGTCTGCGCGCGCTATTGCAATACAGGAATGAATTACCCTCTGTTGGTACACCCCACTTCCCAGGTCTCCACCCAATGCGCGAGGTGCACCCTATTTTTCATCCCGAGGTCCCCGAGTTGTTAGACCCGGTCACGAGGGCTGTCACAAGGAACAGAATTGATGCACATTTCCAGGAGCAATGGGTGTATACGCCATGGAAGAGAAGTGAGGTGTTGTCATTGAAGGCTCAGCTGCCGGATTCCAGAAAGAATCCGACCGCCTATTACAAAGAGCTTACGGAAGCGGCGTCTTCCACTGTGATGACGTTGGCCGATGTTGAATTGTTTTTCGGGCTTTTGGTCCCGGTTGATGTGTGGCGACAAGTGAAAGGTACTGACCACGTGGAGGAGTTAGGAGGTACGTGGCAGGAGCTGCAGGATTGGGACAAGGAGCGCAAGCCAGGGGAGAAGCCGAAGGCTGAGATACTAGCATTACCAGGGCGTATCATTAAGTATATGCATTCTCTCATTCCCCCGAAAAAGGTAGATTGGGATAAGTTAACGGCCTGTAAGCAGAAAAAAGATGAGGCGGTATCTGATTTCTTTACGAGGTTTGAGGAAACATTTATGGATTTCAGTGGGCAGGACGTGTCACAGGATGGAGGGTTACGGCTCTTCGTTAACAGGTTTGTCACGAACTTATTGCCTGAAATATCAGCTAGACTGCAAGCGTCGGAGAGCACGTGGACAACGTCCTCTCCTTCGGGAATACTCAGTATGGCGCAATATTACGAGCATAGGGAAAATGAGAACAAGGACAAGCAGGAAAAGAAGGCTAAGGATTTAAAGACAAGGGTTTTGTTGCAACAGGTGGCGAGAGGTAGAGGCAGGGGTGCGGCGCCGAGTCGCGGAGGCGGATTTGGGAGAGGTGAGAGCAGGGAAAGGCTGGGACCGAATCAGTGCGCAAAGTGCAAGCAGGAGGGGCATTGGTGGAGGGATTGCCCCCTGTTTCAGTCGAGTACTGGTGTAGGGCGCGGGCGAGGAAGAGGTGGTAGTGATACTGGAAGACAGGTGGCACGATCGGAAGGAGGCGGGAGACTGGGTGGAAATTATTTTGACAATAATACAAACAGGCAACAGTTGCAGAGTGGGGGTGGCCAGTACTATAACGATGATTACTCAGTTGATGACCTGACAGGGTTCTCCCACAACTAGGACAGCGTAGGACAGAGCCTGGGACCAGTACTTATGGAAGTTGATCAGAGGGGACCTTACGTCGAAGCTGACTTAATTGGGTCTCAACAAAAATTTCTAGTGGATACGGGTGCAATGAAAAGTTCAGTGGCTCGTTCTCGGGTCCCAGGGGCGGCTCTGTCTGGCAAAAATAATATATCCGTGGCTTTCGCAGGAACTCCGGTGATTAGCCCCATTTCTAAACCTCTCACGTTGACAATTGGCCCTTTTACTGTTGATTCACCGTTTTTATTGACATCAAATTGTGGAGAAAATTTGCTGGGTTTAGACTTATTGAAGAGATTGCATGCCACCATTTATTGTTCTCCGGATGGCGTGTACCTTACTCTAGGACCGAATGTTGCCCGCCCATTGCAGTGTTTTTCAAAGGATGACAAGTTACCACCTGAATTCCGAGGCATACCCGACAGCTTGTGGGCTGTCAGTGATACTGATGTTGGTGAAATGGATATTGCCCCGGTGTCAATTAGAGTGAAGGTGGGAGCCAAATTGCCCAGAGTTCCACAATACAGAATTCCTAGGGAGGGAGAAAAGGCCTTGTTACAAATAATACAAGATTTAATACGGTCTGGTGTAGTGGAAGAGACTGATTCGAACATATGCAACAGTCCTATTTTACCTATCCTCAAAAGACGTTCACCTGATGCTACTGATAATACTCCTGATGTTTATAGATTTGTGATTGATTTGCGACAGGTAAATAGAGTAGTAGAGCCACAGTACCCGGTGGTCTCGGACATTACAACAATATTGACAATGATACCCCCTTCGGCTAAATATTTCTCTGTCCTAGATTTGAAAAACGCTTTCTTCAGTATACCAGTACATGAAGAGAGCAGATATCTCTTCGGATTCTCATTGGCTGGCCGCAGCTTCCGCTTTAAAAGAATTCCTCAGGGGTACACTGAAAGTCCGAGCATATACAGTCAGGCTCTGAAGGCACAATTGGATGAACTGGAACTTCCACCTGGCAACGTCATGTTGCAATATGTGGATGATATCCTAATAGCATCAGACGACGAGCAAGGTTGTCGGGATGCTACTGTGAAATTGTTGCACCATTTGGCTACAAGGGGGCATAAAGTGTCCCTTCCGAAATTTCAATACTGTCGAACGGAGGTCACCTACCTCGGTCACCTCCTTTCGAAAGTGGGGAGGAGATTGACGCCAGAGCGCATAAAAGCGATCACTAACATGCAGGTACCTAACACGCAGCGAGAGGTGCGCGCGTTTTTGGGCATAACATCGTATTGTCGCCAGTGGATACCTAACTATGCGTTACTAACAAAACCCCTATTGTATCTGACTACCAAGGAAGTGCGCGAGCCCCTACCCTGGACCCCCGCATGTCAAGAAGCGTTTGAGTCACTAAAAACGTCTTTGTGTTCTGCGCCAGTTCTTGGAACACCTGATTACCAGAAGCCTTTTGTTCTCTACGTGCACGAGGCGGAAGGTTGCGCGTTGTCTGTCTTAACTCAGTGTTTCGGGGGGAAGCAGAGACCTTGTGCTTACTTCTCTGCCATGCTCGATAATGTGGCAAGAGCGCTGCCGAGTTGTCTGAGAGCCACGGCGGCTGCTGCGGTTTCTATAAGACAGTCGGCAGGGCTCGTACTGGGATCAGACCTCACAGTAATGGTACCGCATGCTGTGGACATTTTGCTGAACAGGACACAGACGCAGCACTTAACTAGTGCTCGTCTTACGGGTTATGAGATGACTCTTTTTGCACCCCATGTTACGATCAAAAGGTGTGCTACACTGAATCCCGCCACCTTGTTACCTATCCCCACAGATACAGATACCAAAGACGATGACATACATGATTGTTTGTTCAGGACTGAAGAGGAGACAAAGGGGAGGGTGGATCTGACAGACAGGCCCTTGGACGAACCAGATGGGGAGTTGTATGTGGATGGGTCATGTTTTAAATTACCAGATGGTACATCGACAGCAGCATATGCAATAACAACATTACAGACGGTGGTGGAGACTTCTAGAATACCTTACAATTCTGCTCAGGCTGCTGAGATTATTGCCTTACTGAGAGCATGTGAGTTGAGTGAGGGGTTGGATGTGAACATTTATACTGATAGCCAATACGCCTTTGGCGTGGCTCATAATTATGGGCGACTTTGGGCAGAACGGGGATTCCTGACCTCTCACGGACAACGCATCCAGCATGGCCCACTGATATTACGACTGTTAACGGCCCTGACACTACCCAAAAGATTGGCTGTGATAAAATGTAGCGCACACAAGACAATAGTGGATGATGTAGGGCGAGGCAACGCTTTCGCCGATGAAACAGCAAAAGAGACTGCTAGAGAGAAATTACCATGAATGTTTGTGGCAGGACCAGCTAGATGGGTCCCAGATGTTCACATGTTCGCAGACACTGTACAGAGTGTCAAGAACATACAGAGTAAAGCGACAGATGAGGAATTGAGAGCATGGAAGGATGGGCAGGGACGACTAGATGCGGATGAATGTTGGACGGATGTGACAGACAAAAGACGATGGATGCTCCCGAATGCGTATGTCCTTCCAGTAGTGACGATGGCACACGGGCCTGCCCATGTTAGTGCAAAGGGCATATGCAAACTGTTAGACCCAGTGTGGAGCAATAAGAATATCTCTAAATTGGCCACTCACCTGGTCCGTCAATGCATGGTGTGTTTGAGACACAATCCTGGAAAGGGTACCCCTGTCCCAACTGGAAATTTTGCACCCCCTTCTTTCCCTTTCGAGGTGATTCAGATGGATTACATTGAAATGGAAAGAGTCAATAACTTGAAGTACGTCCTTGTAGTCGTATGTGCCTTTAGTAGGTGGGTGGAGGCGTATCCAACGAAAGACTGCACGGCCATGCCTACTGCAAAAATGTTGATAAAGGAGTATTTCTCCCGCTTCGGATTACCTAGGGTGATCTGGAGTGATAATGGCACGTCCTTTAACGCAGAATTAGTGAAACAAATATGTAAAGGTTTGCACATATCGCAGAAGTTTCATTCAGCCTTACACCCTCAGGCAGCAGGACTCGTGGAGCGGTTTAATGGCACGCTCAAGCTCAAGATGGCCAAAATATGTGAGAGTACAGGTCTCCGTTGGCCAGACGCCCTTCCCTTAGCTTTGCTTTCAACGAGAGTGACTGTGAATGCAAAAATGGGCGTCTCCCCCCACGAAGTGGTATTCGGCCGCCCGGCCAATATCTGGGGAGTGCCCAGGCCTAAATGTTTCACCGAAGTACCTTACCCTTTATTGACAGATTATCTGTATGCTTTGACTAAAGATCTTCGTTCTATTCATCAGCAGGTAGCAGACACTCTGAAGCCGTTGCCGGAGGGGCCTGGACACGCCATCCACCCAGGGGACTGGGTCGTCGTCCGAAGATATCAGCGGAAGTCGTGCCTGGAGCCAAGGTGGTCAGAGCCACGCCAGGTGCTCCTCACCACCCGTACTGCACTTCGGATCGACGGCAGGAAAGCGTGGACTCACGCCTCCCATGTAAAGAGAGTCCCGCTCCCGTTGCCCTATGACCAATGGGTCCAGGATGGCATCGCTGATCAAGAGTGTGAGTCTATCCCGAGGTATGCTCCTTTCTCGGATGCTTCACTGATTGGAGAAGAGCGTAGCGGAATTGAGACTTCAGTGAGCTCTACTACTCCCCTTGTTACTAGTGAAGAGATATCAGAAAGCCCAGCATTTGCCACAGATACACCTGCCTTGTTCACGGATCCTGAAGTGCCAGGGAGCACTCGCTATAATTTCAGGCCCCGAAAAAAGGTTAACAAGTAATAGTGCTGAAATTGATGGACTAGACACCGGAAGAAGGGCTTAGTGGATTTCCTGAATAAAAAGATTTAGTGGCAAGGGATGGACTTATAAGAGCCCTGGTGTTTAGCCGAAGATTGTGTTCTTTGGGACTATAGAGTGGTGCGGGGCCCGAATTAAGTGCTTCCCTTGTTTCTGCATTGTTGAATAACATCGTGGGAAATAGGTATGGACGGTAAAAGCCTGCCTGTGAGGCTTTGAAGGACACAGGGAGAAGATCCCTTTTTAAGGGTTGAAGAACCCCTCTGGCCGGTTGAGGATTGTCTGGGACTATTTTTCTAGTAGTAGTGTGATTTTTTTAATTTTTGATTTTTTATATTTTTGAAAGATTGTTCTACAATGTATCCCTTTGGGCGTCCCATTCCTGATGAGGAGCAGCCTTTTGTGGCTCCTCCGAGACCTGTGCCTGATTCCCCTTGGTTGGCCCTTCCACGGAAAGGAAAGATTGTAGTCATAATAATTGTTTTGATTGCCTTTTTAGTGACTCTCGGAATATTGTTTTTTCTAGACAAGGCTTACCCCGTCCATGTTTTTGCACCCACACCCACTGCTGTTCCTGAACACAATATGATTATGGTGAGAGAATGTTGCGTAAAAATTACAAAGAAAATGTTTTTATTAAGACTTTGCATCATGCACATGCCACTACCAACTTGACTGATTGCTGGGTTTGCGGGCTCTTACCCTCTGCTGCCTATAAGAAAGACAGATTCCTTGCTCTTCCTTTGACGCCAGTGAATAGTTGTGTGGGGTGGTATACTCTTATAGGTCTTGTTAAATACTTCCAGCAGCCAGATTCTCTGACTCCTCGACTACAGAATAGAGGGTGGACAATGACAATGCGAGTACGCCCTCTGCCCCCAGCTTCCCTTGGACGAATATATACTGATGGACGTTTTGACCAGACTTTCATAGAGACATGTGAGAAAAGGTTGGGCCGATTCCTGATACCAAATGATACTGACAGACTGAGGGACAGTTTCCTAAAATTGAACGCCACTCTATCTTACAGACACCCTCCACAGAGTAACGACAGTTCCAAGTCCTTGATACCTCTGGCTGTGGTGGGTCCTCCCCCATTTTTCTGTATAGAGGGAAGGGGTCCCATAAAGGTTGGTAATAGCTCTTGTAATGTCACTGCTTCCATTCGCCTGCCCCTGAGCCCCTCTTTGATTGCCCCACCAAGTATCTATTTCATTTGCGGCGATAATGGATACCTATGGTTACCTGAGGGTTGGGGTGGGGTGTGCTATCTAGCCTACATGATTCCCCCTGTGTATGTGGCTCCCTCTGATTACCACAAAACTCATCGTCGATTTCCCAGTCCTCAGGAGCAGCCGCTAGAGCAGCGTAAAAGGAGGGAACTTCAGGTAGATGACGTCGACCAGACGGACACCTCGTATCAGCAATGGACTGATTTCTCTAAGGGTTTGCTACCTTTCTGGGGCCCGATATTTAACAGTAGAGCTATTAGACGACTGTCTAGGGTGATGGAAAAAGTGGTTCTGACTGAGGCTGACATTACGACTAACATATCTGTTGAGATTCAGGCTATGAGATTATTCACGATCCAGAACAGGATGGTCCTTGACGTCATACTAGCTGATAGGGGCGGGGCCTGTCGCGTCATCGGGACATCTTGCTGTGTGTATATCCCTGACTCCGCCCCGACTGTTAACTTGGCAGTACAAAAATTGCATAGATTAGCGACTGAACTGCACCAAGATAATGGGACATGGTCTCTACAAGGGTGGCTCTGGGGTGCCTTTTCTTCCTGGGGTTGGAAAATATTGATGGGTTTGGTTGGAGTGGTGAGTGTAATTCTATCTTGCTGCCTTTGCATATATTGCCTCCCTCCATGTTGTTCAATGTGTGCTGCAAATATACGTCCGAAAAAGAAGTTACATGGTCAATATGCCACTTCTATGATTACTGAAATTCCTGCTGATGCAAGTTGGTTAATGTTTATTGCAGAAGATGTTCTAGATTGAAGACATAAAGTCCTGCCCCTAGAATGGATGTCGACACTACCTTTTGCAAATAAATGAGGCTATAGTTAGCCAATGATGCTAAAAGGAGGGTCTGATAGAATTCACTTTTCGATGCCCTAATTACCCTATGATGATGTGTGAGTTAGCATCATATGACTAACTAATGCGGTTCGTATGTGCACTTATGCTGAATTTACATTCTCACTCATTGCTTATATTCAAATGTATGTGTGACCATATTAGTTTCTTAGCTTAGCCTGTGTGCCACCATCTTGTGTAACTCTCTGTGCCTGTGGGCTCTGCTCGCTCATGCCCCTCCCGCAGGAATACAGAAATGTACTAAGACAGCAGTTTTCATTTCTTAGCTTACTATGGCCGAAACTAACGAGCCCCCTTATCAGTAATATTCTCATGCCCGGAGACGCCGAAACCCAGCTCCATGGCCTTGAGTAGAGATAATAATGTATCCCTCGCAGGTGCAGATGCCTGCTCTATGAGAGCATTGTTTCATGGTCCGGGGCTCAGTAATTTTCCACAAGGAGCGTACCCCTCGTTACTGTATTGCATTATAATGTATTGCTGTGATGCAGAGAGTCAGTCCTCTCGTTCGCACTCCTAGGAGTGAGGTCGGACAGGGCCCTCTCATATGAGTGTTGTTTGGCCTAATAAAGACTTTTGTTTATTCTTCTCCACTGTCCGGCTGACTTCCTGTATAGCGAATATAGGTGAGTGCGGTAAGTCACTCGGGTGGATTTGAGCCACGCTTATCAGCTGCATAGATATTTTTCACATTGCCTTATGTTAAGCCTGTCTTCTTTGTGCATTACTTACCTGGTGGTTGAGCGCCAGTTAATTAAGTGACTTTGGCGTTCAACCTGACAAGCTAGTGTCATTATTCTTTATGATGGGCAAAAGGCCACCCCAAATACCGATCCACTTTCTTGCGACTGGAATTTAAACTCAATATAAAAGTGAATTAAATTAACAGTTTTCATCCGAATGTGAACAATGTGTGTAGATTTTGTACACATTCACATGGTTAAAATGGGCTGACCCATTGCCCCATGCTGTGTGCTGTGGTGGGCGGTAGCAAAATGTGAATGACAGCTGTATAGACCAATGAATGAAGCACTTTAAACAAAAGCCCCTCTATGTATGTTAGTTATGTTCGAATTATTTAGAAAACAATAGTCTGATGAGATGGCTAAAGCAGTCACAAAGCCCAACCGCAAAAAAACGGCACATGGGAACAAGTATAATGACCATACATTCATGCACCGTTCTTGTCAAACTTTCCAGTCTATAGTTCAGTTAGCGAAAACATCATTTAAACCACAAATATTGCATGTACAGGATTAAAATGCGCTTGGAACTTAAGTCGTTTTCAACTATAAGTGTGTTTTCTTGAAAAAACCCTAGTCCAGCACTCTGCACCTTGTGCCTAGTCTGGTTGGGACCCATGATAATTCATTTGGCTCCTGGGCTTTTCCTTTTGTTCTCTGGTTAGAAAATTGTAATGCAGCGGGATTTCGCAGCTGGCTGACTGTGTTGCATAATGTTTACATTAACTTCCAATTATATTCATGTTTTTGAGACCTTGCCGTGAAGTCCAGTAATGACTGACTCTGTTTCATTGACAACTACTCCAATTTGGTTTAGCATGCATTGTCTTGGAATATACTCCACATAACACTAGTTTACTGTCGAGCAATGCACCTGTCAACATGGATTTTCATGTCCGTGGGTGACTGACGGAGCTGTGATTGAGTGACTGAGGCAACACACCAAATCATTTGAAATGAATTAGTATGTAAAATGGTATTACTGTAGGATAATCCACTCAGTGGCCCAGCATTGCTCTTACCTCCCTGACACTGCCCATGGTTGTCGGTTTATGAGATATGCAAAATGCATTACACATGTAGAGTTTGAGATAAGCAAAACGAAATGTAAGTCTCAGAGTTAAAGCTATATTAGTTGAATAGGTATTCTTTCAATGCACAAATCAAAAGAGAAAACACATGCCGTAGCAGTCGTTGTAAAACAGTGGTGAAAGAGATCATCCTTCTGTTGCATGTTCAGTTTTACAAAATATTGTAAATCTGGGAATGCATCAAGATCCATGGATGTTACGTGGGAACACCCACAGCAACACCCATGAAACGCCTGCTTCATGCAGTTATCACCAAACCTAATTAGAATATCACTTTAAACATTTCCTTCGTCAGCTAATTTCTTTTTTTTCTCATCATATTCTAAATTATATGCCCAACCCCATGCTGTGTAAGTCTGCACAACGGGAAGCTGTGCACCTACACCCCGTCGTTCATTGCCATTGGCTATGCATATCAGAGGGTTGGCCTCTGGTCAGGCCCTGTGCCAAACCCCTCATGGCAAGTCAATTCCCCCCCCCCCATGGACAGTCAACCCTCTCACTGCACTCAGCCTTCAGTCATGTGCAGCAGGGGATTGGGCCCACATCCAACCCCCTGCAGGTAATAAACCGTTACTGCACATGACCTATGACCTGGACAATGGCAGTTGGCCACAGGGCCTGGTATACCAGACCCTTCTCACTTCTTAATATTTGTTAGTACCGTGATACTATGTTGGTACCATACAGGAGAGCCTTGCTAGGTATGGCAGTTCCATATGCTGGATCCATGGTTCCTGTGACTAAGAAAGATATATTTTTCTTACGTGTTATCCCAAGGGAGAGTTTCTTTGCTCCCTCCCCCAGTTTTCCCTATATCGATCTGGGGGTTAGGGTCAGGGAGTGCTCATCCTCACTGTTTTCAGGACTGTTTTAGGACTCTGGGACCAATGTTGCAACCAGCCAATCACACTGTTTCAGTGCCAAGGGTTTTCTCTGGATCTATGGAGCTGAAATAGCCACAGGAGAAAAATTCCTACAGCCAATCAGAAGCTGTTTTTTTATTAAAAATGTTGGTACTGTGGTACTCTACAGTCCAGATATTTCTAAATTTTTCAGAAGGGTAACCCAATCATGCCCAACCCAAGCCCCTTTTTAAATGCTAATTTCTCAAGAACAGCTGAAGGGATTGACACCAAATCACAAAAAGCAAGCTTTCTGAATAAAGTTCTATATTTGTAGCATTTTTTTGAAATTCCGTATGGCTGTTTTTGAGAGCAAAATTTCCTATGGGAATTAAAATGGGTAGTCACACTTTTGGGATCCTCGCCCCTTTTTGTTGGCCCCATTGGACGTGTCAGTACAAAGTTTCAATGAAGGAGCCAAAGTAGATTAATCTTTTTCGGATTGTGTCGTGCACATTCGTCAAATGGCGACAACGTTATTTAGAAAACCAAAAATGCATTGAAGTCTGTGTAAATTTCAAACAATCCTTCTAATCAGAAAGATGATGGGTACTCTAAAGTGGAGTTAATGATGCAAATGTATTCAGGAAGTTTTGATCTGATGCACTTCAGCAACAAAGAGCCTCTGTCAAGGTAAGTGAGACCCACCATACAATGAAATTAAAGATACACCAGAAGAATAGACATAGAAGAAACTTTCCTCATTTGTACATGTTTCATGTATAGTAACCATACTCTGACATGGTGGTAGCTAAATCATATTTACATTCATGTAACATAACAGAAGGCTCAATTTAATAATACATGTGAATTACAGTAATAGGTGTGCTACCTCAAACGCGAAAAATACACTATATATGAATTCAAGAAGAACCATAATATCAATTACAAAAATGGAATTCACTATTTTAATGTAACAATAATAAATCTCATGTATCACAGAAAAGTTTAAGAGCAATGATCAATAGATAAAGTGAAAGATTGAATGAAGGTTTCCACCTTCATTCAATCTTTCACAACAATAGCCATAGGAGGGACAACCACAACATAAATTGCAAGAATCAGCACAATAGGATGCCTATTACTCCAGCAATGGTAGTGTCAATTATTACTCAGAATACTTGTATCCTATAATAGTCTCACTACGAATATATCAAGGGTGAACAATTTCTCATTAAGACACAAGCAATAATCGATTCTATCCTATTGTGAATTTACATCACATAAATGAGACAGTGAATTCAATTCATTCAAGATCCAGTGGGCTGCCCCAGATAAAGACAAAACATAAATCCCTGGCATCAGAGGTCTCAGATCATAAATGAAATGCATCCATTCTGTACTGTGGTAAATTTACACTCCAGCTATGAACTATGAATTCCATTAAGTGGTAGGCTCCAATGGGCTGTCCCAGATAAAGACAAAATTTGAATATCTAACTGCGGGGAACTGAGATCATATATAACTAATGAGGTTTATTCCTAGAGCATGAAGGTAGAAACATATTCACACTAGTGGGAGATTAAGATAAACATAATTTTTAGATTAATTTTATCTCTGAGAGAAATGACATGCTGAAACTGAAAAAACAACCAACGCAGTTGTAGTAGTATTCTGTAAATGTGAATAGCTATCAATTTAAGCCAACTTAGGGCTTCACACTAACCAAACCATGTCTAAATTAAGCATTATATCTAATTAGTTAAAAAAAATATATGCCTACAGAAGTGAACCCGGCACCCTGGGCCGCTCTGCCCCTTTGTACACTAGCTTGTGCTCCTCCCAGAGCTGACAGTGATGCTGTTTGTTAATGAACAAGTATTTCCCCTCCATCAAAAGACGCAACTTTAGCTGTTTGAATCAAGCTTAAAAATGTGGCCTCGCTAGCAGAGACTCTATGCTCATCTCAGTGACTGACGCTTGCTCCTGCCTCTGCCCACCTCACATCTCCAAAAGGCTCCTCATTTAACCAGTGTCATTGCTCTACAGTATCTCTTGTCCGCGTGTATTTCTGTTCTCTGTCCGTTTTATGTGTGGCGAGGAACATGTGTGATGACATCAGAAGCCATCGCTTCTGATTGCTCTGGGGTAGCTGTAGTTTCTGAGATAAGGGCGGCTACAATAACGTTAATTTAAGGATCTTTTCTGGCCATGTGCACAGGCACCCAGTTCGTCACAGAAGCATCTGTGACCTAGGTCCAGCCTTCATCACTAACTTAGATGAAGATTTAACACATGATAGTGACCTAAAAAAGTATGATCTGGGTACAGTCTCCTCCTAGGTGTTAGGTTAGTTCTGCTAGGGTTTAAAACTCTCATGCTTATCCGCTGATTTATCTAGTCAATAATGTCCCAATAGACCAAACCTCCAGGTGATTGGACTTCCTTTTAAATTTACAATGAGAAAAATCAGTTGACTGTGAATATTCCTAAGACCAGATTTTAGCCTTTGGGAGGAAATGTCATCTAAAAATTGTGAATTGTGTTGTAATGTTTTTTTCCCTATGCGATTGGGAAGCTTTAAATAACAGAAATATCAGCAGGGTTCCTTTGGTAAATAGGACCCCCTGTAATGCTTTCATGTTGCTGAGCCGCTCGTAGCCGTGGATATTTTATTAACTTGACTGGTGTATTTTAAAGTCCTTACTTTTGCATTACTGGGACCGAAGCTGATTCACAAGCCTTCATCGTACTTTGACACCTGGAGCTGCTGTTGGTTTGCTTAATCCCTAATCTCCATCTGGGCCATCACGGGGGTGCAGGACTGCGAGGCCCAGAGGTCCTTGCGCTGTGTTAACCTCGCGTACTTGGTGCCTCTTCGCGCCCCTCCTCCCTGCTGTTCCTTGCCGAGCTTACATACGACTCGCGGCCCCTGCTGCGCGGGTGCCACTCGTAGTCGTGGAACTTTTATTAACTTGACTGGTGTATTTTAAAGTCTTTACTTTTGTATTTCTGGGACCGAAGCTGATTCACAAGCCTTCATCGTACTTTGACACTAGGAGCTGCTGTTGGTTTGCTTAATCCCTAATCTCCATTTGGGCCATCACCTGGGTGCGGGACTGCGAGGCTCAGAGATCCTTGCGCTGTGTTAACCTCGCGCACCTGGTGCCTCTTCCCACCCCTCCTCCCTGCTGTTCTTTGCCGAGCTTCAATACGACTCGCGCCCCCCGCTGCTCGGGAGCTGCTCGTAGTCGTGGAACTTTTATTAACTTGACTGGTGTATTTTAAAGTCCTTACTTTTGCATTACTGGGACCGAAGCTGATTCACAAGCCTTCATCGTACTTTGACACCTGGAGCTGCTGTTGGTTTGCTTAATCCCTATTCTCCATCTGGGCCTTCACGGGGGTGCGGGACTGCGAGGCCCAGAGGTCTTTGCGCTGTGTTAACCTCACACACCTGGTGCCTCTTCCCGCCCCCTCCTCCTTCTATCTAAGGAACGCCCCTAACGCTACCGCGGGACGCGCGCAGGACGAAACACGGGGCTAAGCCCGGGCAAAGGGCGGGCCGTCTGAGGCTGTCTGAGGTCGTCGAGGCCGGGTTGGGACTTTGCCTTTTGATCTCAGGTTTTGTCCCCATATTGTATTACTACTTATTTTATATAACTTTATAGTTTTTTCACATTACAAGTGTTATTGAAAACTGTTGATTGGTAGTCATGGCCTTACGATCAGGGAAAAGTAGATTGGTTACTGTAAATACTAATGCAGGTATGGTTACGGGCACTTTGGATCAGTTTTTAAACGGGCTACTGGAATTCTGGAGAAGGAAATAGCTTTTGCAGAAAAGCGTTTGTCGATAGATATTTTAACAGGCAAGCTGTCTTCTCTGGGTCTGATCGGGTCTGCCGTAACACCGGCCCCCTCTAGCGACCCGGTTGTTCTTGTAGACACTAGCCCAATCCCTTGTTCTTTGGAGGAGGAGCCAGCTGGTTTTGCTACCGGCTCTATGTTGAGCTCAACCTCACTCAGCCTTTCTTCCAGTGGCTTGAGCCACAGAACATCTACACCAACCCCTCCACCGCCTGTTCCTCGGATGGAACAAGATCAGGTGTTGAGGAGAGTAAATAAGAAATGTACTGCAACTTCTAAACGTGTATAAAATAAGAGAGGGGGAGGTAAGAAGATGGGCGGTGGCATAAGACTTTCAAAAACTCCAGCCTGTGATCCTTCACAGGGTGCAGTTCAATCTCCTATTTTAAATGATGAATTAATTAATACTGATCCACCTCTGACTCAACAGAACTCTAATGAGGATCTTCTTGCCAAAATGGAAACATTAGTTAGGTCTCTAATATTGCCCCTGATCAACCGAACAAAATTAATCAAAGAAAAACTAGATCAGTTAGAACTAATAGCAAAGGGGAACACTTCAGAACTTGATGCACTAAATAAAAGCACAAAAAGCAAAGATGTCAGACCCCCTTCCACTGTATCCTCAGGAAATGTTGAACCTCTTAAAGCCGCTCCCGTGGCTCAGAATATCCTTTTAGCTACAGGGGAAAAAGGTGCGGCAAGTAGGAAGGCCCAAGGCACTGAGGTAGTTACGGTGGTTGCCCCTAAACAGGCTCCAAATCTAAAACAAGTGGTCAAACAGCCTTTGAGTAATGTATCTCAGGGTAAAGAAGTGCAAAGAAAGAGGCTTCCGTGTGTAAATCTCCCCCCGGAATCCATGCCTCTGACTATTATCCTAACAGGGGTACCAGAAATTAATTTAGATTATCAAGAATCAGATAGGGAATTTAAGAATAAAGTTATTTTTTGGCTTAGTAAGAATAGGAGACTACCTCCGGGCTCAAACTCAGAGATCTTAGGAGTAAGGCGAGTGGCATGGTTGGGCCATAGCAGGGAGATTGCATAATCGTCAATTTTAGAAACACATGGGTTGTAGACCACATACGCAGGGAGCTAACGTTTGCCAGATTAGGTGATATTCAATCGGTAGGTTTAGATTATTTTTATCCACATATTATTCCTAGCTTAACTTGTCTACCACAGAACTTTGGCAGGGATAGACCCACTGGTGCCAACAGATTGGATTGGGTTGTACAGTATCTACCACTAAGAAATAGGTTTGATCCACTCATGGGTATGGAGGGGGTGGATTGACTCTGGAATGCCTGCATTTTCAATAGTGGGATCGAAGACATAGATGGGGATAGGGCTGTCAGCCCAATGAGGCAAATCCCAGATGAAGTAGCTGGAATCTGGGTAGAGACGGTTAGCAACATACATCTACCTTCTAATCCATTCACTATCTCTATAGCAGCGGCCCGGGGAGAGAGAGACGGGGCGGAACAAATAGAAATGGTACCCTTGGATCTAGATATTACCCATATAGTAGTCAATCAGGGTGGGAGAGTTAATACCAGACAGGCAGAATCGGCACCTTTATTTATTTATTTATTTATTTTGAAAGTTTTATATAGCGCGGACAAGATCCTTGCAGATATCAGAGCGCTTTACAAAGAGAAGTACATGGGCATGGTTACACAGATAAATCAATAGGTCAATTAGTACGAATACCTCAATGCTTGTCTCAAGAATCACCTAACCTTTGGATGCAGATATTGACCCAGTAGCAGCATTCCAGGGGGAAAGTGTTGCGATTCAGCCAAAAGTAACAACATCCCTGGGGGAAACAGATGGTTTGGTTGAGGGTTGTCTTTTCCGCCTGATCTCATGAAACATAGCTGGTCTTACCCGGAGGCTGGAGTACCCGGTGTGGTTAGAATTTGTCGAATCCTTTAATATAATCTGCCTCCAGGAGACCTGGAGTAGAGGGGACCATAGTTTGGATTGTTACCAAATGTTTAATGTTCATGCCAAAGCCTCACATGCTGGAAGAGCCAAGGGCGGTCTTATGACATCTATCTCCATGAAGTACAATATGATAAAAACTGTCACATTGGTGGAATCCTCTTGGTACCAAATGTTTATGATCAAGGATTTTTTTCCAGTACCTCTGCTTTTATTTAATTGGTATTACAATATACAATATTCCTTATAGGAAGGACCCAAAAGATACAACTGGGGGATGAAACATCAGAGGTGGGGATCTTGGAATGTGGGGTACCGCAGGGGTCTGCCCTGTCCCCGCTTCTATTTAACCTTTACCTGCAACCACTGATTGCCTCGCTAGCTGCGATGAACTGTAAAGTTTTTAACTACGCTGATGACACGCAGCTACTGCTAAGTATAAACGACACCACGGAGGCACAACTCCAATCCCAGAACATCCTGAGGTTCACGGTGCAATGGATGACGGATAACCTTTTAAAAGTCAATCCTGACAAAACTGAGATCTTGGTTATCCCATCCACTTCTTCACCTTGGAGTGACCTTTACTGGCCTATGGAGTTGGGCCCTGCCCCAAAACCAAGCCTGGCTGTGAAAAGTTTAGGGATTAAACTGGATGCCGACCTGTCAATGGCTGCTCAGATCGCATCGGTGGTAGGCAGCTGTATTAATATCATTCGGCAACTGCGGAAGCTATCCCCTATCCTTTCAGAGCCTATGATGCGATCAATAGTGGCTGCCACCATCATTTCCAGAATCGATTACGGAAATGCTCTCTATCTTGGCTTACCGAAAACCCTTACCAACAGGCTCCAGGTCTTGATGAATGATGCTGCCCGCTTGATCTTTAGACTTCCTAGGAGGTCTAGAGCCACTCCCCTACTACAAAGCCTACATTGGCTTCCAATTAAAGAGAGAGTGGAATTTAAGAGTTTGTGTACAGCTCATAAGGCAATTTACGGTAAGGCCCCAGCCTATATCAAGGAGCGCCTGCAGCTGTACTGTCCGACGAGATCACTTCGGTCCTCGGACTCGCAGCTGCTGACCTGCTCTCGCTATAGGCTGGCGACGAAGGGAGGGAGAGCTTTTTCAGTACTGGTTCCCCAGTTGTGGAACAGTCTGCCTGGAGGGTTGCGCGAAGAAGGAAACCTCCTAAGATTCCGAAAGAGCTTAAAAACACTATTGTTTAGGAGAAGCCTGAGCATAGCATAACCGGAATGCTGCTCTTTGCTCTGACTTCGTTATGTTGTTGTCCTGTACCATCTTTTCCTGGCGCTTAGAGGCCTGCAGGTGATTAGGCGCGGTATAAAATTAAAATAACAATAACAATAACAATAACAATAACAATATATTTGATGCCCACGAAACATCGGTTATTGGGAAATTACAGGATGAAATTGTCAAAGTAACTAATATTGTATTCCCTCTTTTATGTGGGTGGGTGATTTTAATTGTACTTTGTGTAAATTTAGTGGAACTAGAGTTTGTGGCATGGTAGATTTAAATGACCAGCCACTGGCTCATTTAAACACTCAAAATAAGGGGATGCTTTGAATAACATCATTATGATTAATGAACTTTGTGTCCTGGATATGTCTAATTCCTCAAGACCCTTGGGCATACCTACCTTCCAAGGTACAGGGGGCAGACGAGCACAATTGATTTTGCTATGGTGTCTAGTAGGTACACTCACCTTGTAAATGATTTTGTGATTGAAGTGAACCCTGCTAGTGACCATAACCCTTTAATTTTAACCCTGAGTCCTGTTCTTGAGAGAGCTCAGACCCCAGAACACCCAATAAAATTTAGCCAGAATCAGGGGGTTATAACAAAGTGGGATAAGGTAGACGCAAGGCAATTGGAGGTGGAAGTTTTTAAAGCAAACAAATTAAGCATAGATGCTTGCCTAACCGCTACTAATGAGCCGAATGTAATAATTGAGAATTTCGAGGCCCTTTTAGGTAATGTAGCATCTTATCTATTAAAAACTGTGGGTGGAAAAAAAGAAAAGGGATGTAAATGGTTTGATGCAGAATGTTCCAAAGCTCAAACCAGACTAACGAAGGCTCTACACCAAATGCCACGGGATAGAGAGTTGGTTAGAAAGTCAAGGAAACTTTATAGAGACGCCATTAATAGGCGAAAATTAGACTTAAAGAAAAAGCATTGGAAGATTTAGGAAAAGCCTCAGAACTTAAGGATAGCAGGCTTTTCTGGGAGGTAATAAACTGCCCATTCCTAAAGAGCGACGAAAAGGGCAACATGTTGGTGCATATACCAGGGGATACCTGGGAAGTACATTACAGAAGAATTTTTAACCCAAAAGGGGTGACGCTGTCAATCCCAAACGAGGGGGCTAGAGATTTCAACATGGAGTCAGCCCGAATGCTTAGCCTTTCGCTCACCATCCCAGAGGTAGAGGACGCTCTTAAGAAGGGTACCCCACTAAAGGCCCCAGGGCTGGATTTGGTTCCTCTGGAACTTTTTAAATACAACATTGAGGTGTGGGCACCACTCTTTTTAAATTTATTCAGAGCAGTTGTGGTAGGGCGTATTCCGTCCTCCTGGCAAGAGGCTGTAGTGGTACCGATATTTAAAAAGGGGGACAAAGCTGATCCGTGCTGCTACAGACCGATATCGTTAATAGATGCGTCTTGTAAGCTGATGGGAAGGGTGATATTGGCACGCCTGGAAACCTGGGTCCTTAGGTATTATTGTGGACTCCCAGTATGCGTTTAGGAGGGGCAAAGGCACCACAGAGCAGTACCTCAACTTGGACTTAATTATGGGTAAGTACATGAAGGCCAAGCGTGGTTGTATCCACTTGGCCTTCATGGACTTATCCAGTGCCTTCAACACTGTCTGTAGAGATGAACTGTGGCAGATGATGGAGACCATGGGGTTTGAAGAACCGTTGGTCACCCTCCTTCGTAGACTTCATGCCGCCACAACAGTGAGGATCCGATTTGGCCCACGTGGGGAGAAGACAAAGCCTATCCCATCGACTGAAAGTGTGCGCCATGGATGTATCCTAGCTCCCTTTTTGTTCCTGGTGTACACCAACGGTTTGGAAAGCTATTTGTTGGAAAGTTGTGTAGACTTCCCCCAGGTCAATGGTAAACGGATACCGATGTTGTCTTATGCAGACGACACGATGTTAATGACCCTAACCGCCAACAGCATGCAAATGTGTTTGAATGCTTTTGACGCCTTTATGCAAGGATTGGATTTCAGGGTCAACTTCACAAAGTCTTTTGCCATGGTCTGCAGCCCCAAAGGGGTAAAATCTCGTAGTTATATGGTGAATGACTCAATTATTGTGAAAGTAGATAATTTTAATTATCTGGGGAATCTATTTAATAAAACTCTCAGTTGGGATCCTCTAATATCAGCCCGTGTTCAAAAGGCCACGCAATCTATAGAGGCCCTTTTTCGTTTCTCAAGTAAACTGGGTCAAAAGCCGGCTGCAGAACTAAAAATCCTATATTAAGCAAAATGCATTCCTGTTGCAACCTATGGCGCGAGAGTGTGGGGGATACAAAATTGCAACAAGATTTAAGTCATGGAAAATAAATTCATAAAGTGCCTTTTATCTGTTCCATCTGGCACCTCAAATAGCTTTTGTCATACTGAGGTGGGACTGGAATTTGTGAGCGATGCTATCTATGTCTCACCTTTGCTGCTATGGAGCAAGGTTTGGAGGTCTGATGAACTGAAACTCACAAAGGAAATCTTGCAAGACTGCCTTAAGCTTGATCACTCTATGGAGATTCCATGGCTATTATATGTAAGGGAAACCTTTAACAAGATTGGATTGGGACACATATATCTAAATCCCGAAACTGTTGGTGGGGAGACCAAACTATCAATTAGGGACGCCTTCCGTACTAGGTTAGGTATGTTAAAAAATAGTGAGCATGCAGTATATGAAGGGGGTAAGCTGCAACAGCAGCCTTATCTATCATATATTATGCATGCCCAATGGCGTTTTTACTTGACAAGGTTTCGCCTTGGTACGTTGCATTTTCTTTTTGCTTTTCCAAAGCAAGCAGGGTGGTGTGAGAGACTTCCCCCTTGCCCCTGTAATAACAAAGTTTCACAAAATACTCTGCACCTCATTCTTTTTTGTAATTTGTATAAAGATCCAAGAAATCGGTTCATTAAGCCTGTTTTATTAACTCTTGGTTCCCGCTATTACAAAGAGGGTTATGAATACTTATTATTTTTAAAAACTCCAGCCATATGTAGTGCTGTGCTTAGCTTTATTAGACTAGCGCTCACTATCATAAATCGATACTGAACAGCTTTATTAGATACTAACGATTATTATCTGACATACATCTAGCAGATTATTGTATATATTGGTATTCAAATGGAATGCACATGCACTTTACAATATTCTTTGTTTATATATATGACCCTTTACAATGAACGTATTGTAAATTCAAACTGGACATATAATATGTATTTTGGATGTTAATATAACTGTATGGCTTCTTTTTTGTTTTAATTATATGTATAATGTCTTTTTAATCTGTTTATACTTTTATGATTCTATTTTTTGAATCGAAATAAAGTTCTTTGACTTGACTTGATGTTGCTGAGATGTATTGAAAATGAATTTGCTTATTAAATATCTGTATGCTTTATGGGGATTTTCGGTCTCCAATATTAAAAGCTTGTTGGGGAAGTGGTCCTCTTAATTAGCTTCTTGGCGGGAATCTAGGGAGGCATTTCTCAGACAATATCAGCAAATTTTGGGGCATATTATCAAGGTATGGCGTTGAAATTATTGCTGATTTAGCGGCAGGAAACTGCAGCTAAAGCGGCGATTATGGGCTTGATAATATGCCCTTGAGAATTCCCATAGAAGCCTATGTACTGGTGTGAACATGGGCTCCTATTGAAATTCTCAAGGGCATATTATCAAGCCCATTATCACCGTTTTAGTGGCAGTTTCCTGCCACTAAAGCGGCGATCATTTTAAAGCCGTTCCTTGATAATATGCCCCTTGGAAGGTAAATTGTGATAATAGGCTTCACCTCAACTACTTTGTGCCCAAAAGAGAGTCATACATTGGATGGCTAGCATGTCTGGTTATGGTGATTCAAAGCCAACGGTACATTTACTTTGCAACAATAAGATTAAACTTTTCCTTTGATGTGCATTAAAATTAAGAAGGGTTTTTATGCCCGTTGCTAATACGTTTGCTTGTTAGGAAGGACCTGCGCCGTCCTGTTGAAATTGATTGATACATTTTAGGCTGTGGCATGCTTTTGGTCTTCTTTTTTGTGGCATAGGCATTGACAATTTTTAAGCTGTGGCATGTTTTTGGTCTTCTTTTTTGTGGTATAGGCTAGCAAATGAAATTAAAAGCCATGTATCTACCTCACTAGCATGCCATGGATTTAACTACTGGACATGCAAACCTGGTTTAAAATGTTTCCGTAAATCCAAATAGCACGGGGTCTGAATGGCCTGTATGGCAATCTGGCAGCTGCAGAGGACTAGTTTGACAGGTTAGTGCGTGGCCCGGTTTTCTGGCTCTTTTGGGCCCGTTCATGGTTTAGTGGGTCGGTTTGATTTCCCTACTATTTCCACGACCATTGCCTGCAGCAAGCACAGATGCAGGCAGCCTCTCATTGTATTAATATTTATTTTACGTTCCAATTCGTGGTTTAGGGAATCGAGGCCGGATGAACAGTTACAACTGAGCGCGCTCCTTGCAACAACTGGGCTTCTTCAAATCACAGTTTATGTTACCAGGATGTGGGCTCGATTCGCCCTCCCGTCAGACGGTCTTCGCCTCTGGCTCTGCCCGGAAGCAGTGTTTGAAGTGATTGGTTACTGAACGTGTAGAATTCATTGGAAGCGGCCTGCCGTGACTTGTGTGCACCCGGGTGTCTTTCATTTCCGCACTTTCATTATCTGTTGAATTACCTCCATCGCCCACACTGAATGAATCTATTTTCCCACCGACAAAGTTTTTAACATCTCCTGTTTGGACTGCTACCATCTTCCAAGCAGTGTGTTTACATGCTTTGCGACTTTAACAGCAGTGCAGTGTCTGCAGTTATATATTAAGCTTCTGTTCTCTATTCCGAGGAGATATTTTCATAAGAATGGTTAGGTGCTTTAAATGTATCCTCTACCCGTCTGGCCTCACGGTTGGTCTAAATACCGTCAAATGAGGCGCAGCCGCAGTCCTGCTGGCGGTGTTACTTCCCATATGTGTCACTGACCTTCTTGCCCATGAAAAACGTGAGGAATGTTTATATAGGCACACAATGGTAACCTGTGTTCAAAAGACCACAATAGCCGAGTGCATCACCTGAGAGCATCCGCTGGTTGGGCCTGTTGTAGCTAGGCAACGTCCATGGACCAGTGCTCCCAGACCAAACTCTCCTGGTAAGTTATCATATGCTTTGCAAATCTACTCCCAATACCACTGTAGAGGCGAGGCCTCTATGGAGAACACCGGCCTCTTATTCACCATCATCATCATCATCATCTTTATTTCAGTTCGAAGAACCATAAAAGCAAATAAGAACATATACAATAATTACAGAAACGCACAGTAAAGGTGCAAGCTCAATTTTCTACAAAACAGTTAAGTGGACCGGTGTAAATTAAAAACCAGGGCCTAGATGTAGGTAATAGCAAATTACCGAATGTTAAATACCGAATTTTACCGATTCGGTATTTACTATTCGTAATTGCTATGTAGGTAAAAAATTCGGTAAAAATACCGAATCTGTAAGATTCGGTAATTACCGATTCGGTAATTACCGAATCGGTATTTGCCATTGGTTTCTATGGGCCTTGAAGCCCATAGGATTCAATAGCAAATACCGATTCGGTAATTACCGAATTGCAAAGGGGGACAGGGTGTCACTTTGACACCCTGTTGCACCCCTGTAACTGGCTTGTGCGCCATGTGGCACACAGACATGCCCTTAGGGCATGTCTGTGTGCCACATGGCACAGGTGTACATGCACAGATGTGCATGTACACAAGAATTCGTTATTTACCATGCAATTGTATTACATGGTAAATAACGAATTCTAAAGGCCCTGTAGCACTGTTAGAAGTGCTACCTACATAGGAAAATGCAGATTCGGTAATTTTACCGATCGGTAAATTTACCGAATCGGTAAAATTTACCGATTCTGTAATTTTACAGAATCTGTCATTTTACCGATTCGGTAAAATTACCGAATCTGTAAGTTTTCAGTGCCCCTACATACCAATGTCAAAATACCGGTCGGAAACGGCCGAAAATCGGTATTTTCGGCCGATTCCGACCGGTATTTTGACACCTACATCTGGCCCCAGATTACATCCTTTAGCCCAATGGTTGATGAATCTAACAAAATACCATCAATATTATATCTGCATAATAAAATGGAGTGCCAGAAAGCCAAAACCTAAAAAAAAAGCCCCAAGTAGTTCCAGATGAGTTTACAATGCCTTCCAGAACAAAAGAATAAAACCATTAGAAGGGGACTCATACACATTAGTTATCACCAAAGAATTAAAGTGCATAGTGCAGATTGTCAAGCAACACAATAGATAAAAAAGATTTAAGGGTTCACAAGAAGTTTTATGCTAAAAACAATATTTAAGATAACTAAAAACGATATAAAACAATCAGTAAAACACAATTTTATAAACGAGAGCATAATAATCTGTTTTTCAATCTCCTGGGCTGAGCAGGTCTGAGCGTACACATTAGGAGATCTCCGGCCCCCCCCTTAATGGTTCTCTTCTGGTGTACTACCAACTGGCCTATTAACCTGATGGGTCGGACCCGCTGCACAGTACTTCACACAACAAATCCCGTTTTTGACTGTAGTACGAGTGCCAATCGGTTCATTTTATTCGCTCTCAGGTTTGTGCCACTTCTCCTGTGTCACTCTGCTGTCTGGCTCACTACATCCCTCTCCGATTTAAAATGAACAAAAAACACTTTACTTGAGATAAACAGTCCCATGTGATATTGAACTCTTTGCTATGGCTTAGGTTGATTCATGAGATGGTACTTGCCATCATCTTCTGCCAGCCAGGGTGTCTCCAAGGCAGGTCAGGCCTTTTAGCTGTTTTCTCTCTTCCTGGTGGCTGGCGTCCCAATGGGGTGACTGTTTTGGGTTTCCGGTTTAGACTGGCCTACACACCACCTCAGCTCACTCTTCTCTTTCGTACAACTGACCATTTTCTTCTTCTATTGTTGTGACACTGCCATGGAAACTTTCTTGAACACGGAGATGTTCCTTATGGTTTGCTCAGGACCTCTTCTTCCTGTTACCATCGTCACTTATAAGTTAACTATTTCCCATAGAACACATTTGAGCTCTGCCTTTCTATAGCAGTTGATCCCTGCATGTCCTACTAGCATGTGTGTTAGTTCTGATCTGCTTACTCTGCGTCAGATGTAGATCTAAAGGAGTAGGGTTCCACCTGGAGCTTGATGGTCTCACATCTTCCACAGGTCTTCTGAACATCAGACTAGCAGGAGCACAATTGGTGGTGCAGTGGGGCATCATTCGGTGAGCTCGTAGTTAACTGGTGGATAAGTCCACTCAATGTTGGTTTCTTTCTCCAGCCATATCCTCAGTGTCTTGTTTGTGGTGCACATAAATCGCTTAATTTTTCTGTAGTTCACATTGGAGTGAAACTGCTGTGCATTATCCACGGTTCTGGTTGGTAATCTTTCAATTCGTACCCATGGATTCACCCATTTGTCCATTGTCTGTCTTTAAAATGCTGTACACTACACAGATTTTTGTTAGTTTGGGTTTAACATGATCATGTGCTGAAGTGTTCACCATGTCTCCCATTAGGTATTTGGTGTAGACATCAATCCCCAGTAACACATGTTTTGCATGCAGGAGCGCTCAGAAGTCTGCGTTGAGGTTTTGCCATGGACCGGTACTGGCCTCCTTCATCAAGATCGCCACAGATCGGCAGGGATGCCACGGTATGCAGTGTATGACCATGCTCTCAACTTGGCTGTGCATGCCCGGATACCAGAGTGGAATTACACTCTCAAAATGAAAGTGGATTAGGCAATCCAAGGCAATCTAACGTTATTCCAAAAACTATATTACTGTGGTGAAGTACAGCAGCCTGCCCAGCAACTGCCTCTGTGCTCTTCAGATCTCTCTCTCCCTAATGCCACAGATGAACATTCATGAGGAGAAATACAAGGTTCTACAGTGGAGCAGCAGCTGGGCTGAGTGGTTTATAGAACTAATGCTAGTTATATAACAGTCCCCATAACCAGAAACTCCCAATGTAATTTACATCACAGATTGCCTGGAGTAACATATCATCCCCTTTTTCCAAACGGAAAAAAAAATCTTGTATGAATATTCTCCACTTTCCTCCTCTATTTGCATCTTCCACACTTCCCACCACACAGTCCAGGAGGCCATACTTTACTACTCTATAATCCATTATATTTTAGTTCAGTGGTAGACTAGAGACATACAGCTAGATTCATCAAAATCCCGATTTGCGAGTCCTTAATAGCGATTACTAAGGAATCGCTATTAAGGACTTGCAAATCGGGATTCATGTAGAAATCGCAAAATAAATTGCGATTCCTACAGCCTCCTTATTTGCGATTAGCAAATTGCTATTCGCAAATAAGGAATAAAGGCCCATAGGAATGAATGGGGAGTCAATCCCTATTTGCGATTAGCAATTTGCTAATCGCAAATAAGGATGCGATTTCAAGGGTGCCAGGGGTGTCCAAAGGACACCCTGTAGCACCCCTGAAATGGGAATTTACACTGATGTTGTGCACACACATGTGCAAAGGACATGTGTGTGTGTAACATGCAACTTAGAAAAATGCATTTAAATGCATTTTTCTAAGTTTTCGCTATTTACCACGAGGTTTGACTTCGTGGTAAATAGCGCTCCTAAATTGCGAATTCGCAATTTTTAAATGTTTCATGAATAGCATTTAAGGAATCTCTAATAGAGATTCCTTAAATGCTAATCCTCGCAAATTTGCAAATTCTTTATTAGCGATTTTTGCATTTGGGATGATGAATCCCAAATGCAAAAATTGCACTCGCAAAGGGCCAGATTCTCAGAATCTGGCCCATTTGCAGGCGCATTTCGCTTGATGAATCTGGCTGTATATACCTTCCATGTACATGGATCTATATGTTTACTTTTCTCCTAAAAAAGCATATTCAATGCACTACTCCTCTATTCCTCACCCTATACCTCTATCAATATCTTTAATCTACATACACTTACTTACTTTATGCTTCTATATCTGCCCATGTACGTATGGATCTATATATTTATTGCTTTCTTCTAATTCAGCATATCCAATGCACTACCCTATTTCTCATCCTATGCCTCTCTCAATATACCTTCTAACTCAACTCTCTGACTCATCTTAAACCTCTTTCTACTACTCTTTCCAATGCCCTACCCTGTTTCTCAACCTATACCTCTATCAATATATCCTCTACATCCACTCTCTCATTCATCCAAAACGCCATACCACTACTATGATCCCCAAAATAACCCTTTCTAGACTCTCCCCTACTCTATCCCTCCTTGGATTATGGGACACCTCTTTTACTATACCAATCCCCTAAAACAAGTCTTTCTAAACTCTTCGCTCTGACTTTTCTATTCCACATCCCTTTTTACTCATACCAAGACTCCTCCTACTGCTATGACCTCCAAAAAAAAGATCTAAACTCTTCACTCCCCTATCCCTCCACTATCATTTTTAATTAAAATAACAGACTAACATGTCTACTTCTCAAATTTCATATTTCACTATACTAATTCACTACTAATCCTTTATGGGTTACAGAGTAGAGTGCTACTTGCCGAAAAAGCACTTCAAAAAGCACTTCAACACCTCATCAGGGGTAGCAAGCACTGTATAAATGCAAACCTTTCCCCCTCTTCTATTCCTCCGCTACCCTCCTCTCTCCAAATAACTGATTAACATATCCACCACTCAAATTACTTTCATATTTCACTATACTAATTCAACACTAATCCTTTATGAGTTCCGGAGTAGCGCGTTACTCACTGAAAAAAGCTCTTCAACACCCAATCAGGGGTAACAAGTGCTATTTAAATGCAAACCTTTCCCCCTCTTCTATCCCTCTGCTATCCTTTTCAATCCAAATAACTGGCTAATATGTAAATTGTAAATTGGTACTTGTATAGCGCACTACTCAACCACAAGTGTCTCAAGGCGCTTGTACGAATACCGCTGTGGAACCCATCCTGGTTTTCCCTGTGAGGCGTCCACTCCTGGGCACCCCCAAGGTGGAGGCCAGGCATCCTTAGCGTTGTGGGGGCCGTTGTGGAGATTAAGCAAGCTATTGCCCAGAGTTGCAGAGTGGGACTCCATGATTGGAATAGGCACAGAGGCGAGAATTATCAGGTCCATGGAATTTTTTAGCCCAAGACCCGCCGAGGTGGGGAATTGAACCCTGGTCCCAGGCTAGACCTTTGCATCAGGGTTTGCCGCTCCAACCATTGAGCCACACTTCTTCCACCATCCACCACTCAAATTACTTTCATATTTCACTATACTAATTCACCACTAATCCTTTATGGGTTGGGTCCGGAGTAGCGTGCTACTCACCTAAAAAGCGCTTCAACGGTCTCATCAGGGGTAGTAAGTGCTATTTAACACCTTGGCTGCTAGGTGTTTTCCCCCTCCTGTGCTGGATTTTGCCATTTTGCTGTTCCCATGACGAGCTCAGCTCGTCATCAGCACACGACACCCGTGGGTGATGACGAGCTGAGCTCGTCATCAGCATCGAAGGGGTTAAATGCAATTACAACACAATACAATATCTCTGAGATTATGGTGCAGAAAGAGTTGACTCAGATGGTGATGATCAGAGCACAGCTGTGCTGCTGTTGGTGATTATTACGGTACACAGACAAAATATCGATTTTTTAATATCGACACACAAAAATATCGAAGTTTAAATATCGATGGTACAAAATATCGAAGGTAAGTAATATCGACAGTCTTAATATCGATATTAGTATGATATCAGTAATATCGAAGTTTTAAATATCGATGTCAATAATATCGAAATAAATAACTTCGATGTTACTAATATCAATTTTTAAATAAATTTAGTGTATATTATATTGTATTTATTATGTTTTATTATTTATTTTTAATGTAATTTAATTAAATATTGTCTTTTACTACTGTAGCAGGTTGTGGGTTTATAGGGCAAAAGGGTGGGAAGTAATTTAATTATGTTAAATTAATTATTAATTAGTAGGAATTATTAATTAATTAATTGAGAAATATTTTTTTATTAATTTTAATTAATTGATTAATTGATAAATATGTTCTGTAGCGGGTTATGGGTTTATAGGGGAATAGGGTGGGAAGTAATTTAATAATAAATAATTAACTAATATATGTTTGTACACATTTTAATTAATAATTATTTGGTAATTAATTTATATTAATTAGTTAATTAATTAATATAATGTTGTACATATTTTTAATTATTAATTAGTTAGTAATTAATTAATATTAATTGGTTAATTACATTAATTATAGTAATTTTTTTAATATATAATTTTTTGTTATTCTTAATTAATTAATTGGGAAAATAATATTAATTATTAAATTAAATTAATTACAGCTAATGTGCTAATATATTTACTTTATTGTTATTGTTAATTAATAATTAATTGGTAATTAAATAATAATAATTAATTTTGGGTAAAGGAGTATTTTTAGGGTTCAGGGTCAGTTTTCAGTTTTTGGGTAAAGGGGTATTTTTAGGGTTCAGGGTCAGTTTTCAGTTCTTGGGTAAAGGGGTATTTTTAGGGTTCTGGGTCAGTTTTCAGTTTTTGGGTAAAGGGGTATTTTTAGGGTTCAGGGTCAGTTTTCAGTTTTTGGGTAAAGGGGTATGTTTAGGGTTCAGGGTCAGTTTTCAGTTCTTGGGTAAAGGGGTATTTTTAGGGTTCAGGGTCAGTTTTCAGGTTTTGGGTAAAGGGGTATTTTTAGGGTTCAGTGTCAGTTTTCAGTTTTTGGGTAAAGGGGTATTTTTAGGGTTCAGGGTCAGTTTTCAGTTCATGGGTAAAGGGGTATTTTTAGGGTTCAGGGTCAGTTTTCAGTTCATGGGTAAAGGGGTATTTTTAGGGTTCAGGGTCAGTTTTCAGTTTTTGGGTAAAGGGGTATTTTTAGGGTTCAGGGTCAGTTTTCAGTTTTTGGGTAAAGGGGTATTTTTAGGGTTCAGGGTCAGTTTTGGGTTTTTGGGGTACAGGGATATTTTTAGGGTTCAGGGTCAGTTTTGGGTTTTTGGGGTACAGGCGTACAGGGTAAAAACAAAAAAATATTACATTAAATCTATTAAATAACATTAAAAAAAAAAAAAATTACATTACATTATTAAGTGTTTTATTTATTTTAAATGTATATGTATTAGTTTTAATTTTGTTTTAATATTTTTATTTAATATTTGTAAAATTATATGTATTTTAAAATTATTTTTACATTATTATTAATACATTTAAAAAAACGATATTTTTAATTCCGATATTTTTGTACTACGATATTTTTTTTTCGATATTTTTGTACTTACCTTTATGAAGATAGGATTCCGATATTTTTGATGTCGATATTTTTGTTCCGATATTTTTGTAGTTCGATATTCTGTCTGTCGATATTATGTCAGACATTCGATTATTACATGTGCATCAGATGCATCGGCTTCACAGATGTGGTGTAGTCATAGTGTAGTCATGTGGGCAGACTAGAAGATCATTGCCAAAATAAAATGATGTTCTTCAAATGATGGTAGCTTAGTTAATCCAATTTCATTCCAGCAACCACATTACTGCAAAGCCCAGCAGCTGGCCAGCAACTGCCTCCCTGCTCTCCGGAATTGTACTCTCTCTAAACGCACAGATGGAGCTTTCAGGGGCAACCATTCCAAAGTTTTAGAGTGGCACAAGCAGCAGGGCTGAGCTTTTCATACCACTGAAATAACAATCCTTATAACAGATTCCCCCATATACTCTCCCAGAGGAGAGACTTGTACTTGATGCTAACTTGGTAGACCACTCATCTTGTAACACCCTGACTACAATGATTTTTCAGCCTTGCATCAGTAGTCCTTCGGGTTTCGCACTGATTTCATCTCATGTTCTCCTTAGTGTTGTTATTGTCTGCTTGAGACAAGAAAAACTTCCAATCATTTGATCCTCATGCATCTAGAGCAAGTTGAAGGCACCTGTTGTACCATTTGGCTCTTGCCAGTGTTTGAGTAGATAGTACTTTCAGCCATACTGTTTCTACTACCAAGACTTCAAATTAGTCCTGCAGTGGAGTTCCCAATTGCCAGGGTAGCAGGAAGGGTAGTCTGCTGAGTTGTTGCATCCTGGGTGGAAGGACACATTAAAGCTATAGTTTTGCAGTTGAAGGATCCACTTCTGTATGCCTTGACAGTGACACTTATGAGGTTCCTTCAAATTAGTGGATTAGGTACTTGCCGTCTGTGAAGATGCTGAACTCATGACCAATAGGTAGAGGATCTTTATGGATATTTCTCCATTTGTGAGTGCTGCCTACTGGTGTCAGATAGTGCTCTGCTGATGAAACCACCAGTGCCCAGCAATACACTTTTAGTTGTTACATCAGTAATTTCTCTAATCCTACAGTGCTTGCATCCAATACCAGGTCAGTCTTCACATCAACGTATTTAATGACTGTATCCTTTTTTATGTTTGCAAATGCTTCTAGGGGTGTCACTGTCCACTGCTTTGAATCTTTTGTTTTTTTTAAGGTGTCTGAGTGTTTCTGTTAGAGTAGTCAGTTTTGGAATGAACCTCCCATTGTAGGTTGCCATTCTGAAGAACCTTCTCGCTGTAGATGCATTGCTGGTCTATAGCTTCTTTGATGTCTGTCACATTTTCAAGGCTTACACTGACCTCTATTTGGGAAAATGCGTATCCACGGAAATTTACCTTGTCTGTAATGAAGCCACACTTTTATGTGGACCCGTTCAGGCTACAGTTGGATTTTAACTGCAATGTGGCGTTAAACGTTAGATGATGGTCATGGATTGTACTGACATGAATGGGGATATTGTTGCTGCTGTTAAATATGCCAACTAGTTCTAATGTGCCTCACGTATTGTGCTTTGGGAGACCATTTCTGCAAAGGGAAGGCTGAAATTCAAGCATTTATGTAGAGAATGATGCTGTGTATCATCTGGCCTCATGTAGCTGCATCTGGTGATTTCTGACATTCAAATCAAGTTTAGAAAGCCACTGTGCTCCATTTTAAACATGAAGAATATTATTGATTGTGGACATAGAGTGTCATTTTTTGCCTGATGACCTTGTTTGGCAAATTTTATTTGATGTATACTATTTTGGTTTTATTGTGGTGACCATTGGTGACACCCAAGGGGTTAATCCAGTTTCTTTTACAATAATGCCTACACACTTTAGTTTCTTCAGTTCCTGTTCAACTGCTGGGTGATGGTAAAATGGGATTCTGTGATGCCACATGGGGATGAGTTGAATCGATTTATTGATGTATAGGTGTATTGGTTCCACCTTCAGGCAACTGCATTCTTGGGTACTGTAAGCCTTTTAACAGTTTATTTATGCTAGCTGAGTGGACTTGATGAGTGAATTTGAGGAGCTTGAGAGTTGCCACCAAGCTGATTAGCATGCTAATTCCTGTCTTTGTTGTGTAGAACCTTGCATTGGTTATATCTTGTCAATGTGAATTCTCAGCTGTAAATGTGTCGGCTTCATGAATTATTTCTTTGCTCATAGCCATATGTCTATTCTCATCTTTTGCCAGCTGTGGGTTTGGATGTAGTCTCTGGAACTGACTTATGCTCATAATGTTTGTGGATGCTCCTGTACCAATGAGGGCTTTCAAGTAAAATTCTTGAATGTTCAGTTGGCGAGTTGGGCTTGCTGTGCAGTCCTCCTGTGTGTGATCTGCAAACAAGATGAGGAAATGTCTTTGTCGTCTTCTGTTTCTCCATCGGAGCTTGTTGTTGATGTTGCTTGGCTTCTTTGACGGGGTGGTTGTTCTGACTTCGAGCTGGCAAACTGGAGTGGCCTTAATCTGCCAGTTCTGCCTCTCATGTTATGCTCTAGGCCCCTCCATTGTAAATATGGGTGAAATGCCTGGAAGCAGTCACAGCTCATGCAGGTCTAGCCCTGCATGGGACATTGTGTTGATGGCTGTGGTTCAGTATTGCAGTAGTTGCACAGGCGATGATCATTGTCATTGGTCATTCATGATTGAGTAATCATTCTGCCACCTCTTTCTCACCTAACAGACAGGCTCTTCTTTTGGGAGTGTAGACTCCATTCTTTCTGCCTTTATGTTGTACAGCTCATGAGATCATCCCTGGGCAGCAACACAGACAGCATATCAATTGTTTCATCTTCCTGTTGCTTTGCTTGTCGAATTTTAAACCATTCAGGGTGGAGGTTTGGTTGCAGATTCAAGCGGGTTTCCAGTACTGCCTCTGCCATGTCATAATCACCTTCATCTCACATCTTGGTTAGATTTTCAAGTTGTTTGTATATTTCTTCTCCCGCTTAGTGTAGTACCAGGTTTTACACCGCTGTCTTTCTCTTTTGTTATCTTGTAGTTGTTCTTCAATCTAGCTAGCTATACACTCCATATGGGTGGCGCTGTTGCAGGGTCAGCACATTTGTTAAAGGGAGAAACAGGGTTAGTGGCTGCTCTGCCCACTTAATGAGTTGTGGTTCTTGATGGTGTATTAACCCATGTGGAGCAAAGGTTTGCTGCACCTTCTCTGGCCTGCGCTGTATTGAGGCTAGAGTGTGCCTTATGGATGCTATACACTTGGGGGGTCATTAGGATGGCGGGCGGACTTTGCCCGCCCGCCATCCTCGTGGTAATAGGGACCGCCAGCCATAAGGGCGGGGGTCTCGTGGGGGGTATTAGGATGTGCCCGCCACAGTGACCGGCACATCCGGCATGTTAAGCATTGTGGCGGGCGGTGCTCTCAGTTTCAGGTGGTCTAACTACTGATATTGATTGCCTGAATATTCTGGGCATTCAGCTTACAAATGATAAGAACTTTACTTTTGCTATCTTTAATATGTATGCCAGAGGGGTCAAGGGTGATTTGGCCTCCTAAACTTTGCAAGCCCTCAAGTACAATACCTCTGAGATTATGGTGCAGAAAGAGTTGACTCAGATGGTGATGATCAGAGCACAGCTGTGCTGCTGTTGGTGATTATTACGGTACACAGACAAAATATCGATTTTTTAATATCGACACACAAAAATATCGAAGTTTAAATATCGATGGTACAAAATATCGAAGGTAAGTAATATCGACAGTCTCAATATCGATATTAGTATGATATCAGTAATATCGAAGTTTTAAATATCGATGTCAATAATATCGAAATAAATAACTTCGATGTTACTAATATCAATTTTTAAATAAATTTAGTGTATATTATATTGTATTTATTATGTTTTATTATTTATTTTTAATGTAATTTAATTAAATATTGTCTTTTACTACTGTAGCGGGTTGTGGGTTTATAGGGCAAAAGGGTGTGAAGTAATTTAATTATGTTAAATTAATTATTAATTAGTAGGAATTATTAATTAATTAATTGAGAAATAATTTTTTATTAATTTTCATTAATTGATTAATTGATAAATATGTTCTGTAGCGGGTTATGGGTTTATAGGGGAATAGGGTGGGAAGTAATTTAATAATAAATAATTAACTAATATATGTTTGTACACATTTCAATTAATAATTATTTGGTAATTAATTTATTTTAATTAGTTAATTAATTAATATAATTTTGTACATATTTTTAATTATTAATTAGTTAGTAATTAATTAATAATAATTGGTTAATTACAGTAGTAGTAATTTTTTTAATATATAATTTTTTGTTATTCTTAATCAATTAATTGGGAAAATAATAGTAATTATTAAATTAAATTAATTACAGCTAATGTGCTAATATATTTACTTTATTGTTATTGTTAATTAATAATTAATTGGTAATTAAATAATAATAATTAATTTTGGGTAAAGGAGTATTTTTAGGGTTCAGGGTCAGTTTTCAGTTTTTGGGTAAAGGGGTATTTTTAGGGTTCAGGGTCAGTTTTCAGTTCTTGGGTAAAGGGGTATTTTTAGGGTTCTGGGTCAGTTTTCAGTTTTTGGGTAAAGGGATATTTTTAGGGTTCAGGGTCAGTTTTCAGTTTTTGGGTAAAGGGGTATGTTTAGGGTTCAGGGTCAGTTTTCAGTTCTTGGGTAAAGGGGTATTTTTAGGGTTCAGGGTCAGTTTTCAGGTTTTGGGTAAAGGGGTATTTTTAGGGTTCAGTGTCAGTTTTCAGTTTTTGGGTAAAGGGGTATTTTTAGGGTTCAGGGTCAGTTTTCAGTTCATGGGTAAAGGGGTATTTTTAGGGTTCAGGGTCAGTTTTCAGTTCATGGGTAAAGGGGTATTTTTAGGGTTCAGGGTCAGTTTTCAGTTTTTGGGTAAAGGGGTATTTTTAGGGTTCAGGGTCAGTTTTCAGTTTTTGGGTAAAGGGGTATTTTTAGGGTTCAGGGTCAGTTTTGGGTTTTTGGGGTACAGGGATATTTTTAGGGTTCAGGGTCAGTTTTGGGTTTTTGGGGTACAGGCGTACAGGGTAAAAACAAAAAAATATTACATTAAATCTATTAAATAACATTAAAAAAAATAAAATTACATTACATTATTAAGTGTTTTATTTATTTTAAATGTATATGTATTAGTTTTAATTTTGTTTTAATATTTTTATTTAATATTTGTAAAATTATATGTATTTTAAAATTATTTTTACATTATTATTAATACATTTAAAAAAACAATATTTTTATTTCCGATATTTTTGTACTACGATATGTTTTTTTTCGATATTTTTGTACATACCTTTATGAAGATAGGATTCCGATATTTTTGATGTCGATATTTTTGTTCCGATATTTTTGTAGTTCGATATTCTGTCTGTCGATATTATGTCAGACATTCGATTATTACATGTGCATCAGATGCATCGGCTTCACAGATGTGGTGTAGTCATAGTGTAGTCATGTGGGCAGACTAGAAGATCATTGCCAAAATAAAATGATGTTCTTCAAATGATGGTAGCTTAGTTAATCCAATTTCATTCCAGCAACCACATTACTGCAAAGCCCAGCAGCTGGCCAGCAACTGCCTCCCTGCTCTGCGGAATTGTACTCTCTCTAAACGCACAGATGGAGCTTTCAGGGGCAACCATTCCAAAGTTTTAGAGTGGCACAAGCAGCAGGGCTGAGCTTTTCATACCACTGAAATAACAATCCTTATAACAGATTCCCCCATATACTCTCCCAGAGGAGAGACTTGTACTTGATGCTAACTTGGTAGACCACTCATCTTGTAACACCCTGACTACAATGATTTTTCAGCCTTGCATAAGTAGTCCTTCGGGTTTCGCACTGATTTCATCTCATGTTCTCCTTAGTGTTGTTATTGTCTGCTTGAGACAAGAAAAACTTCCAATCATTTGATCCTCATGCATCTAGAGCAAGTTGAAGGCACCTGTTGTACCATTTGGCTCTTGCCAGTGTTTGAGTAGATAGTACTTTCAGCCATACTGTTTCTACTACCAAGACTTCAAATTAGTCCTGCAGTGGAGTTCCCAATTGCCAGGGTAGCAGGAAGGGTAGTCTGCTGAGTTGTTGCATCCTGGGTGGAAGGACACATTAAAGCTATAGTTTTGCAGTTGAAGGATCCACTTCTGTATGCCTTGACAGTGACAATTATGAGGTTCCTTCAAATTAGTGGATTAGGTACTTGCCGTCTGTGAAGATGCTGAACTCATGACCAATAGGTAGAGGATCTTTATGGATATTTCTCCATTTGTGAGTGCTGCCTACTGGTGTCAGATAGTGCTCTGCTGATGAAACCACCAGTGCCCAGCAATACACTTTTAGTTGTTACATCAGTAATTTCTCTAATCCTACAGTGCTTGCATCCAATACCAGGTCAGTCTTCACATCAACGTATTTAAAGACTGTATCCTTTTTTATTTTTGCAAATGCTTCTAGGGGTGTCACTGTCCACTGCTTTGAATCTTTTGTTTTTTTTAAGGTGTCTGAGTGTTTCTGTTAGAGTAGTCAGTTTTGGAATGAACCTCCCATTGTAGGTTGCCATTCTGAAGAACCTTCTCTCTGTAGATGCATTGCTGGTCTATAGCTTCTTTGATGTCTGTCACATTTTCAAGGCTTACACTGACCTCTATTTGGGAAAATGCGTATCCATGGAAATTTACCTTGTCTGTAATGAAGCCACACTTTTATGTGGACCCGTTCAGGCTACAGTTGGATTTTAACTGCAATGTGGCGTTAAACGTTAGATGATGGTCATGGATTGTACTGACATGAATGGGGATATTGTTGCTGCTGTTAAATATGCCAACTAGTTCTAATGTGCCTCACGTATTGTGCTTTGGGAGACCATTTCTGCAAAGGGAAGGCTGAAATTCAAGCATTTATGTAGAGAATGATGCTGTGTGTCATCTGGCCTCATGTAGCTGCATCTGGTGATTTCTGACATTCAAATCAAGTTTAGAAAGCCACTGTGCTCCATTTTAAACATGAAGAATATTATTGATTGTGGACATAGAGTGTCATTTTTTGCCTGATGACCTTGTTTGGCAAATTTTATTTGATGTATACTATTTTGGTTTTATTGTGGTGACCATTGGTGACACCCAAGGGGTTAATCCAGTTTCTTTTACAATAATGCCTACACACTTTAGTTTCTTCAGTTCCTGTTCAACTGCTGGGTGATGGTAAAATGGGATTCTGTGATGCCACATGGGGATGAGTTGAATCGATTTATTGATGTATAGGTGTATTGGTTCCACCTTCAGGCAACTGCATTCTTGGGTACTGTAAGCCTTTTAACAGTTTATTTATGCTAGCTGAGTGGACTTGATGAGTGAATTTGAGGAGCTTGAGAGTTGCCACCAAGCTGATTAGCATGCTAATTCCTGTCTTTGTTGTGTAGAACCTTGCATTGGTTATATCTTGTCAATGTGAATTCTCAGCTGTAAATGTGTCGGCTTCATGAATTATTTCTTTGCTCATAGCCATATGTCTATTCTCATCTTTTGCCAGCTGTGGGTTTGGATGTAGTCTCTGGAACTGACTTATGCTCATAATGTTTGTGGATGCTCCTGTACCAATGAGGGCTTTCAAGTAAAATTCTTGAATGTTCAGTTGGCGAGTTGGGCTTGCTGTGCAGTCCTCCTGTGTGTGATCTGCAAACAAGATGAGGAAATGTCTTTTTCGTCTTCTGTTTCTCCATCGGAGCTTGTTGTTGATGTTGCTTGGCTTCTTTGACGGGGTGGTTGTTCTGACTTCGAGCTGGCAAACTGGAGTGGCCTTAATCTGCCAGTTCTGCCTCTCATGTTATGCTCTAGGCCCCTCCATTGTAAATATGGGTGAAATGCCTGGAAGCAGTCACAGCTCATGGAGGTCTAGCCCTGCATGGGACATTGTGATGATGGCTGTGGTTCAGTATTGCAGTAGTTGCACAGGCGATGATCATTGTCATTGGTCATTCATGATTGAGTAATCATTCTGCCACCTCTTTCTCACCTAACAGACAGGCTCTTCTTTTGGGAGTGTAGACTCCATTCTTTCTGCCTTTATGTTGTACAGCTCATGAGATCATCCCTGGGCAGCAACACAGACAGCATATCAATTGTTTCATCTTCCTGTTGCTTTGCTTGTCGAATTTTAAACCATTCAGGGTGGAGGTTTGGTTGCAGATTCAAGCGGGTTTCCAGTACTGCCTCTGCCATGTCATAATCACCTTCATCTCACATCTTGGTTAGATTTTCAAGTTGTTTGTATATTTCTTCTCCCGCTTAGTGTAGTACCAGGTTTTACACCGCTGTCTTTCTCTTTTGTTATCTTGTAGTTGTTCTTCAATCTAGCTAGCTATACACTCCATATGGGTGGCGCTGTTGCAGGGTCAGCACATTTGTTAAAGGGAGAAACAGGGTTAGTGGCTGCTCTGCCCACTTGATGAGTTGTGGTTCTTGATGGTGTATTAACCCATGTGGAGCAAAGGTTTGCTGCACCTTCTCTGGCCTGCGCTGTATTGAGGCTAGAGTGTGCCTTATGGATGCTATACACTTGGGGGGTCATTAGGATGGCGGGCGGACTTTGCCCGCCCGCCATCCTCGTGGTAATAGGGACCGCCGGCCATAAGGGCGGGGGTCTCGTGGGGGGTATTAGGATGTGCCCGCCACAGTGACCGGCACATCCGGCATGTTAAGCATTTTGGCGGGCGGTGCTCTCAGTTTCAGGTGGTCTAACTACTGATATTGATTGCCTGAATATTCTGGGCATTCAGCTTACAAATGATAAGAACTTTACTTTTGCTATCTTTAATATGTATGCCAGAGGGGTCAAGGGTGATTTGGCCTCCTAAACTTTGCAAGCCCTCAAGGGCTATCTAGAAGGGCAACCTCAGCAATATTATCTCGTTTTGACAGGGGATTTCAATACCACCTTTGAGCCCCTCGATAATGATGATGTCCAGCTAACCTATGAGGAGGATGTAATATGGAGTGTCCTCCATTTGGATGTTTCTCCCATAAATAGGTGGAACCAGGGGGATATCCAGTTGAAAGCCTTTTCCATCAAATATGCACTAAGGGCCATGTTATGGTTACTGTCTCTTTAAAGGAACTCTGTGTACCTTACATCATTGTTGGAATGTTATGTTTCCTAATTGAGAGACAGTTGCTGTAGCTTGCTGTTGATGGTTGTACTAATAAACCTGCTCTTCCAACTTATCCTGCTTAAGAGCTTTTATCACTGGCGACGAGGGTCAAGGCTTGATTGGGGACAAGCATCTACAACCATCAACTCCCCTACAATTGGAATTTTAATTTGGATTTGGATTTGGACTTGGTTTGGACAAACTTACATTTTGGATACTGTACTGGTACTGATACTGGACTGATACTGGACATTGGACACTGGATACTGTACAGTACTATACAGACATCGATATTTGGATTTATTTCTACATTATTTGGATTCACCACTTCTTTTCATGAAAATTTGGAACTTCTCATCGTTTAAAATCGGCTTTCTTACTATTTAACACAGTATCTATGGATAATACTGTATTTATGGATCATATTTGGATGTACTGATTGTGCAGACTTTTGAAAAACTATCAACAAACTTCGGTAAACTTCGGTAAACAGGTTCTATTTGGCTTGGTTCACCTGTTCAACTTTGACCGTTGCGCTTTGTTTCTCCTTGAACGAAGTCGACTGATGCATTGAGTGTAACTGGGCCACGTGTGACATCGCGTGTAGCCTGCACGCTCATCTGCACGTTCTCCCTCTGACACCTTCGGCATCGGCTTCAGCATCGGCTTCCCCTGGCAACGCAACGCGATGTTACAGAACTTTGGCCCTGACGCTCACAACGTATAGCGTCATCACGCAAATAACGTCACAGCGGCCATTTTAATCACTTCTTGCAACTCTTCACGCTGATGCGCACGGCAGCGCATTTTGGTAACCATAGTAACCACGCTGATGCGCACAGCAGCGCATTTTTAACTACTATAGCAACTCTTCAAGCCGATGCACATGGCAGTGCATTTTTAAGATTACCACTTTTTACAACGTCGATGTGCACGACAGCACATTGACTTTCTATGATTTTCTTTGGAAGTAAGTTATATTTCTTTTTTGAATTACCATCTTTATATTGTCGATGTGCACGACAGCACATTGACTTTTACATTGGTTTTATTTGGAAGTGAGTTAGTAAGTTTTTGAAAAAAAAAAAGGAGACACTTATTTTTTTTCTTTCCTTGTATTGGATATCAACCCACAACATGGCTACTACTTCCAGCATGTCACAACCTCCACCATTTCTTTCTGAGGAGGGAGAACCTATTCTTCCTAGGAAAAGGTGGCGGAATCTTTTTGATTCTTATTTGGTGGCAATTGGTGGGGAAAAGTTTTCAGCTGTCAGAAAACAGGCAATTTTATTGCATAATTTAGGGGTTGAAGGTAGGCACACTTATGATAGCATGGACACTATACCAATGGGTGGTGCTGATGGTGAACCTTCTGATATTTTTGAAATGTCTATGTCCATGTTAGAAAATTATTTTGGTCCAAGAATTAATGTTGTCTTAGAACGCCATAGATTCTTCATTCGTGTACAATGTCCTGTTGAACGTGTTGGTAAATATGTAGCTGTTTTAAAAACACGTACGTGTGATTTTGGGGATTTATCTGAATCACTTGTAAGAGATCAGCTTGTGAGATGTACGAACAGCACAAGAGTACAAGAAAAATTGTTATCAAAGAACCCTTCTCTAAAAGAGGCTATGGCTATTGTAGAAGGCATGGAGAATACTTCTACTTGGGTTAAAGAGATAAGGAAAAATAAAGAGGAAGCAATTCACACTTCTATTGAGGTTAAAAAGAAAAATCAAGATGTTGTGCATAGACTAGAAGAAGATGATTTTTTAGAAGAATCCCCTGATACTATTGCTAAAGTTTCAACTAATGCAAGAAACAAATTGCCTCAAAAGAACTTATCAACTCAGAAGGGTTCTCAAGAGACTCGTCCTTTCTTTAATAGAGAGACTTCCTTACCCAAAGAACGTGATGTTCGACAACAACGCTCATATCCTAACCAAAGAATGCGTTGTTTCAGATGTGGTAGTTTTTCTTTCCAAATAATCAATCAATCAATCAATCAATCAGTGACACTTATAAAGCGCGCTACATACCCGTAGGGTCTCAAGGTGCTGGGGGGGGGGGGGGGGGGGTGCCGCTACTGCTCGAACAGCCAGGTCTTCAGCTTCTTCCTGAAGGAGAGGTGGTCTTGGGTCAGGCGCAGGTCGGTCGGGAGGGAGTTCCAGGTCTTGGCGGCCAGGTAGGAGAAGGACCTTCCTCCTGTAGTCGCTCTTCGGATGTGGGGGACGGCGGCGAGGGCGTGGTTGGCTGATCGGAGGTGGCGTTTGGGAGCGTAGAAGTTGACTCGGCTGTTGAGGTAGCTCGGGCCTTGGTCGTGTAGGGCTTTGTGTGCGTGGGTGAGGAGGCGGAAGGTGATTCTTTTGTTGACGGGGAGCCAGTGAAGGTCTCTCAGATGTCCGGAGATGTGGCTGGTTCGTGGGATGTCGAGGATGAGTCTTTTTTATAGTTTAATTTTGCAAGAGATAGTATTTGTAACAATTGTGGAGGTAAAGGTCACTATGCTTGTGTTTGTAAGTCTAACAAAAAGAAAGAATCTAATGAAAATGTATCTGACATTGTACGTACTGTTGTTGTATCAAATGTAAAAGATACCGGAGAGAATGTTGATTTTGAACATATTACTATGCCTTTCTGTGATATTGGTATTGACAAGTATGTATTTAAACTTATGGCAGACTCAGGATCTCCTTTTACCTTGATAGGAAACAAAATTTGGGATGAGGTTGTCGGTCTAGAAAATGTTCCATTGTTGCCTCCAGACATTGCTCCTTTGAGTTATGGTAGATCGAAAATAGACATTTTGGGATATAAAGTAGCGAAGATTTCTTTCAGAGGTAAAGAAATCACTGGCAAGGTTTATGTGGCTGTGAGAGGAGATAATCTTCTTGGATGGAAGCACCAACATGACTTTGGTATAATAATAAATCCTTGTGCCAAAAATCCTCATGATCAAATCATGTTTATGGAAGACTGAAGGGCATATTACCAAGCAATAGCGATAATTATCGCTATTGCTTGGTTACCGCTAAAAAATTTATCGCCGAGCTTCGACGATTTTTATCGCAGATAAACCTTGCTATTAGCCAGGTTTATCTCAGAAACTATAAAAATCGGACGAAATGCATGAATATCGCTGTAAAGTCAGCGATATTCATGCATTACTGAGCGAATGCTCTTAGCCATGTTATCCACCTCCCATGGATAACATGGCTAAGAACTGCTCAGGGCAGGTGTTAGCTTTTGGAGATATTTGCGCTTAGCGCGAATATCTCCAAAAGTTGGTAATAGGAGATAGCGATGTTAGCGACTGTTTCCAGTCGCTAACATCTTGGCACGCCCACTTTGCATGTCATTAGTGATACATTTCTCTGACATGCAAAGCGGGGCCCAAGATGGTCGCTATCTCCTACTAGCTGTCGCTAACTGGTGTTAGCAACAGCTAGGTAATAGGGAGATAATTTTATCTCCGCTTTCTTGTCTTTTAAAGCCAAAAAAGCAGAGATATATCCCTTGATAATATGCCCCTTAATTCCTTCTACTCTTCCTGATGGAGTTAGCAGTATATCCGAATCTAATAACATTTTTTCATTTTTTCCTAAGGTGTTCTCAGATACACTAGGATGTTTGAAGGGATTTGAACACCGGATTATTCTTAAGAATTCAGCAAAACTATGTGTCTATAAAGTTCGAAAAGTTCCTAATATGATAGTTGAACCCTTAAAATTGGAGATTGAGAGACTTTTGAAATTGGGAATATTAGAAGAAATAGAATCTTCAGAATGGTTAAGTCAAATAGTTTTGGCACCCAAGGATGGTGGAAAAGCAGTAAGAATGTGTGTGGATTTGCGTGGATTGAATAAATGCATTTGGGTTGATCTGCAACCTTTGCCGAATATATCTGAATCAATTAGTATCTTGAAAGGAGCAAACATGTTTAGTGTTCTGGATCTCTCTTCTGCGTACCATCAAATTGTTTTACATCAGGAGTCCAGACACTTAACATCTTATTTACACCCCTTGGTGCTTATCAGATCTTGAGAATGCCCTTTGGGTTAGCCTCGGCTGCTACTTGCTTTCAAAGGGTGATGAAGATGGTTCTTGGAGATCTACGGAATGTCATGTTCTTCCAAGACGATATTTTGATTTATGGAGTGGATGCAGGAGAGCATGATGTTGTTTTGAGATCGGTGTTAGGCAGATTATCTGACAGGGGACTCACAGTTAAAAAAGAGAAATGCAGAATTGGCTTGGACTCAGTTACTTATCTTTGGCATGTAATTTCTGGAAAAGGGATACAACCAAAATTTGAATTGGCTGAGACCATTGTCAAGGCACCAGCTCCAGAAGATAAAGACCAGGCCAAGTCTTTTTTGGGTATGGTGGAATTTTATTCCAAATTTGTTAAAGGTTTTGCAAGCATTGTTGAGCCTATAAGATCCCTTTTAAAAAAAGGTGTACGGTTCACTTGGTCTAGTGATTGTGAGGAAGCATTTCGTTTGCTAAAGTCTGAGATTGGCAAAATGCCCACTTTGGGTCATTTTGACTCTAAATTAAAAACCATTGTTACTACCGACGCCAGCCTTAAAGGTCTTGGTGCGGTACTTTCTCAGATTGTGAATGGGGAGGAAGTTGTGGTGGCTTTTGCTTCAAGAGCTTTGAAGGATGCAGAATTGAATTACTCCTGCATTGAGAGAGAAGCGTTGGCTGTATTTTGGTCAATACATCATTTTAAATTCTTTTTATGGGGAATTCCGTTTGTTGTGAGATCGGACCATCGTCCTCTTGTTCAGATATTTTCTTGTCATCAGAGTGATCACATGACACCTAGATTGAAGAGATGGAGTGAAGGTTTACAAGAATTTAATTTTATTGTACAGTATATTTCTGGTCAAAACAACAAACCTGCAGACTTTTTATCCAGATTGCCGATTGAAGGGGATGTTTTTTTTTATCTGGAAGTCTACAGTGTGTAAATTGGGTACTGGAATCTTCTTTGTCTAAGGATGAATGGTCAAGTTGTGTTGCGAATTATGTTGTTTTTCAATCTTTGAGGGATATCATCAGAACTGGTTGGCCTAGTTATGATCAATTGGATAATGAATTAAAGCCTTTTTGGACAGTTAGAAATGATTTGACGTTTTGTCAAGGGAACTTGTTAAGAGGGGACAGACTAGTACCTCCAGGTGATTTGCGTGAGAAAGTTGTCAATTTGGCTCATGAGGGCCATCTGGGGAGGAATCTCACCAAGGCTCGCATCAGAGAGAGATACTGGTGGCCTAGTATGGATCGCATGGTGGAAGTTGTAAAGGATTGTCATTTGTGTGCTGCTAATGAAAAATCACACACCACTAGTCATTCTCCTCCTTCTCCAGTAGAAGTTCCTGCTACGGTTTGGACAAAGGTGGGGCTAGACATAGCGGGTCCTTTTGAGCTCATGCCTTCACATGAGAGGTTTGTGGTATTACTGGTGGATTACACTTCAAAGTGGGGGATTTCTAAATGCATGGGCATGTTGAATTCTAGAGCCATTATTGAGTTTCTTAAGGATGTATTTGTGTCAGAGGGCGTGCCTAAGTATGTACTTACTGACAATGGAGTACAATTTACCAGCAATGAGATGGACTGTTTTCTCAAAGATCTTGGGATTGTTCACCAGAAGACAGCTCTTTATTCGCCTCAGGTGAACAGTCTTACTGAGCGAATGAATAGGGTTGTAAAGAGTTATGGGCAGAGGGCTTTGCAGTCAAAGGTTTCTTTCAGTAGTGTGTTGAGGGAGACCTGGTGGGCATATCGCACAGTTCCCAATGCTATCATGCAAAAGTCTCCTTTTGAAGCATTGAGGGGGAGATTGGCTAATTCCAAGCTCAATCCCGCTTGGCTTCTGGAGAGGGTATGTGATGATAGTGTTGAAAGTGAGTTGAGAAGGAGAGATGCGTTGGCTGAATATCAATGGAAGTATAAACAACGTTATGATGATAGGATGGCTGTGAAGTTTAGGAAATGAAATGTTGGGGATAGTGTTCTTGTGAAGAAGCCAAAATATGGACACAAGGGTACTTCCAATTTCAGTGGTCCTTTCATCATTACTGCTATTAGGAAAAATGTTGTGACTTTAGATAATGGGTGCACTTGGAACATGTCTAGATTGGCTAAGTGAACCGAGTTTAAAAGTCATTCCAATAGTAGTTCTGGACCTATTGATAATTCCAGTCATACCTGCACCTCTTCTAGTTATGGCCAAGGAAATGTTCTTGGTAGTTCAAGATCAGTTCCATCAGTTCCTAGGACAAGACAGGCTCCTATGAAGTTTAAGGATTATGTTCTGTTTTAACCTACCTTTTTATTTAGTTTCTTTTGATGCTGTTCTGTCCTATTACTCCTTTACTTTCTTTTTATTTTGATTAGGGGATGTGTTATAGTTACTGTCTCTTTAAAGGAACTCTGTGTACCTTACATCATTGTTGGAATGCTATGTTTCTTAATTGAGAGACAGTTGCTGTAGCTTGCTGTTGATGGTTGTACTAATAAACCTGCTCTTCCAACTTATCCTGCTTAAGAGCTTTTATCAGGCCATTAATGGCCATATGAGATCTGACCCAAAAGGGCTCTGCACATATAATAAACTTTACCAAATAAGCCACATCGGCTATATTCTAGTTGACTTGAGGCTATGGTCGCTAGTTGATGATTTGGTAATTAAGGAAAGGATGGAGAACAATCATAAACCGTTGCCCCTTTTTATGTCTGATCTCAAGGCTAACCACCTGTAGGAAGCTGGCTCTTGATATGGTATACCAAAAAGAGGTATACAGTGCAAAGAGTCCAGGCATTCCCTTACTAGTGGATGGGAACTTGCTCTAGCAATCCCAAGGTGCTCTTCTGGAGGGTAGTGTGGTTGAACAGCCTCAAGCTTATCAGAGAGGAGTGTTAGATATCCGCTGCACTCACACATCTAAAAAATGACACACATGACTCAATAAGGAGATCCACACCAATTTATAAAAATAACACTTATCTTTATATAACTTTAGGCACCAAGATCATCAAAATTAGGTAAGTACTTTTTTTTAAATAGCAAGTTTGAAGAAAACAAGTTTTTGATACTTTAAATTATAATTAAAGCGCTTCGCGGCACTGGAGGAAAAACATGCATTTATGCGGGCACTCAACAGCGACTTACAGGACCAATCTTCTGGAATTATGGTAAGTATGGGGCAAGGTCCAAGGCAGCACCAACAGTTCACCTTGGAAGGCATTGGGGCAACTGGGTGCCGAGGTGTGTTTTTCAGAGGCAGGTGATTTTGATACTTTAAATCATAATTGAAGTACTTCACTTTAATGTTAACCCATGGGGGAGGAAGAACTTGTATTTCAATCGGGCACTCAACAGTGACTTAAGGGACCAATCTTCTGGACTAAGGTGAGTATGGGGCAAGGTTCAAGGCAGCAACAACAGTTTACTTCAGGCAGCACTGGTGTTGCCGGCTTCAGAGGTGCCTTACAGTGCTGGGTGACCCATTCAAGTCTATGGAGACCATTCTGTCAGAAAAGAGGCCACAAGCTCGGACTGAGGGACAAGTCGGGCTTAACCAACAAGGGGGGCTCAACTTTTGTGGTGCTCGGTGATGTGGGGGATGCCGTTGATCCTCCTTGCCAGGGGTGACGGGTGTAGAGGTGCCTTCAGGCATTGGATTTTCGTCGCCGGGAGCACTTGTGCTAGAGGGGGCCTGCAAACAGGCAGTGTAGGGAAGTCCACAGTGGGCAAGTTCAAGGTGGGCTTTGTCTCAGGAGTGTGTAGGGTCCACACTGGCACCATTTACCCACTTCAGCTTGGGATAGGAAACACAGGTGCAGTGGTGTTGGGCGGTGTCGGGTTTTTGCGGTCCGGTGCACTCACAGTCTTCTTTGGGGTGCCTGCAGGATGCAGGGATGCTGCTCTAGTTTATTGAAGGCAGGTAGTCCTCCTATGCTTTGGAGTCACGAGAGCTGCAGGACAAGATGTCTTTGGCGCAGTTTTGACGTGGAAGAGCAGACAGGCCATAATGGTTGGGGCCAAGCCAGTTGCTCTTCTTCAGTCTTATGCTTTTATGGCTCTTCAGTGCCCTTCTTCTTCATAGGTCCTCATGATCTGGGATCACATTGGCACCATAGGCCCACTTCAGCTCGGGCTAGGCAGCTTGGTGCAGTGGTACTTTCCGGTGTCAATTGTTTGTAGGCTTGGCGCCTCAGAACTCAGTCTTAGGTACCAGCAAGATGCAGGGGAGCAGCTCTGGTGTTTCACAGGTCTTCCAAAAACGTTGGTGAAGTACTGGCAGTCTTTGGAGGATCAGCAGCTTGCAGGGCAAGACGACTTTGGTGCAATTGTCGAGAATAGGCAAACAGTCCATTTGCTTCTTCCGCAGTTATTGCTTTCTGGGCTCTTAAACCCTTCGTTGTCTTTTGGTCTTCAGGATTTGTTTTCCCCTGAAGTTAGGGGTATTAGGGGAGTATAGCATCGTAGCCAATGGGCTACTTACCCCTGGGGTCACTATGCCCCCTATATGACCACTTCCTGGGCTAAGTAGGCCTAACCCTGTCCCAGAGATCCTAACTTTGCCATCACCAAGATGGTCACTTCTGAAAAGTCGCATCTATTTCAGGTAACCCAGTTCATAGGTGTTAATCTCCCGAGGGTGGACAGGCCAGTCTTGCTTAGCTATTTTCCCACCTGCCCAGGGGCCACTGGCTCTGGACAAAGAGGATTGGTTTTTTCCTTGTGAAAGAAGCAAGATTCACAAATACTAATACTCAGCTGGCAGTAATGGGACTGTAATGGGGCATATCTGCTGATGCAATGATGCCCTTGCATGTAGTATAGTGCACCCTGCCTTAGGGTGGTGAAACCTGCTGTAAGAGTGACTTACTTACACTGCATGTAGTGTCGGCAGGCAGGACACACAGGTTGTGTGCCATGTCATGTTTTCACCTCTGTCAGCACCAAGATATGCTGCCTGCAGTGGCAGTTCGCATGAGCTCGGTGATGGGTCTCTTAGGGTGGCACAATTTATGCTGCAATCCTTGGGGTTACTCTTTAGAGCATCAGGGCCTAAGTACCAGGGGTGCCATTGACTAGGGACTTATAGAGGATACTAAAGGCATCACCAATTGGGGTAAACAAATGCACAGTTTTGGGAAAAAGATCTGCCACTGGGGACCTTGTTAGCAGGAACCCTGTGCATTTCCAGTTAAATCACGTCAACTACCATGCAAAAAGTCAGGGTCACCATGTCAAAAAGGGCACTTTCCTACACCACCCATTTGACAACCCTTCTCCTTCCCATACAAGGGACATTGAGCCCACAACTGACATGCGGCGCCTGAAATGGCGCCAAGTGGTAACCCATCTGGATACTCTATCCGCCATATGCCTTATCTTCAAATGGCCCTTTCCAAAGTTGAGGGTGGCCTCATTAATGAGACCGACTTTATGGCTTTCAGAGATATCTACAGAGACCTTTTTTATGTATCTTAATATACTTTACAATCCCTGTCTCTCTCTAAGGGCCAGATTTTTAAAACCGTCACGGAACGCAGCACAGCAACCAAAAATGCATTGTGTGACAGAAAGGGAAAAGGGGAGCGCCATATCTACAAAGATATGGCTCTCTCCTCCCTTCTCCCTGGCGGCGGAGCAGATTTTAGCTGCAGTGCACCAGGCACACACCTTAGCGCCATAGTGGTAGCGTGTGTGTGAGTCTTCCATAGGGAACCCTTACAGTGTAAAATACTATGCTAAGACACACTTCAATACTTTTCCTACATTGTATGTGTGCTGCACCAAAAGCTGGGGCATGCCCAATGCGTTGATCATGCTGACACATCTGGCTGGAGGCATATAAGGCCGTTTAGGTCCCTTCTAGGACTTCACCAGCCCCGGGTAGTGATTCAGAAGCCTCTATGTGCCTGAAACACCCATTAGACAGAATCATTGCATCCGCCTGCTGCTTATTTCTGTGCCATGTTTCTAAAGTGATACACCTTGTTCTCTATTCAGGTGAACTAAACAGCCTACCTTGTGTGACATAGGGCTGTGGGCATCATTACAGACAGCCTTGGTTTGTGTAATTGGATGCCTTTATTACACTACTATCTCTGTCCAAAAAAGGCGTTGCAGTGTTAAGCGTCCTGAAGCCTCCTTTGATACATTGGCTGGGTTATTAACATCCTCTCGTGTTATAAAAATGTGTGTCAGAAATGTGAAGGCCACAAAACGAGTCTGCTCTATTAGTCCCGAGATATTTACACGGAGAGGAAATTACAGCGCAATCTGTCGTCCCCCAATTTATCGGTGGAATTAAGGCTCAGTTCTCGGGAGCGGCACACCATGAACAGCATATTTGCCATGGAAAGCAGAAATGACTACGGAAATGAATAGTTTACAGCACTTCACCACATTTGTGGAGTAATATTAATGTGCTCATGTGAGCAGATGCATCAAACAAAGATGCCAGTATTTGTCCATCGTACACAACCCGATCTGAGTTCATGGTTTGGAAGAGACCTGGAGGTTCCCACTCAAGCAGCCACTTTTCTAACTAAATGTCCATGCTGATCACCAGCTGGCACCTTCTGGGATTAGAGTGCACCAAGAACTGCAATGACAAGGAAGCGAACACATCTTGTCCATAAAACTACACGCCCAACTTTACACTCCTGCATGGGTGACGTTTATGGGCTCGATTCTCAAAGAGTTAGACATATATGCCTATATAGATACTCCTTTCCACAGGAGTAAATGTATGACTTTTGGGAATTCACAAACATTCTCAATAGTATGCCTGAAAGCTGCACGAGCCAGAACATTCCAGGAATGGTACTGGGATTCATGTGACATCTGCAGTACCTGCAATGAGAGTTTTATGCTGGATGTACCTCCGCGTGGGACATATCTCCATTTTTTCAATTTTCAGGATTGGAAAAGTTATGAGGGACTCTTGTGCATACCCACAGGTTTATTTGTTTGTTGGCATTCCCACCAAGGTGGGATGTAGAGCAGATCTCTCCCAGATGTCCACACAGAGAATAAAAAGAACTGCAGTTGTAGAGGCAGTGGCGGCTGGCATCTACCGGAAGGGGAGGGTGGGCACGTGTGAGCAAGCACAAATAAAAAAATCATAATAAAAAATAAACACTTACCGAAATACACTGGACCTCTTCCTTCCTCGTCTTTCTTCCTCTGCAGCCTGGCCACCAGGAAACTCCCTTGACCAATCCTTGCGCTGCTTTAATAACATGAGAGCAGCACCCTGGTTGGCTGGAGCGGCCTCACTCGGCGCTCCACAGCGCTCTAGAGGCCTGCACTTGCTCTAACCAAGGGTTAGAGATGTTTAAGGTAACAAGGATATTGCTTTTTAGTCCTACGATTGTCTTTCTTTTCTCAGTACCAATATCTTGTTCGTGAACATGCCCTTTAAAAGTAGTGCCCTATTATATTGTATTCTGTGCCTGAAAACCTACATCAGCCGTGTTCTGCCGCAACCTTTTGGGGCCACCAGTGGCCTTGGTGGCTTGGCGCCCTTGCGCGGGGGTTGGCAGCGCCGCGGCAGCAAGAAGGCTCAGACACAGGGTCACTGTCGGAAGTGACGTGCTCGAGCGCACGCCTTCCTTTTATTCTACGCCGCAGGCCACGCCTGGCCTGCGGGTGCATGGATGCGTGTGCGTAAAATAAGCTAGAGCGTTACAGGACACTACATCCCTATCCAACTTGCAAATGTTTTTCAAAACAGATAACGATAGAACAGATTCAGTCTTATAACATGTAAGATGGAAGTGCCTGAATACTTGCGTGTCCATTGGTGTGGAGCTCAGGACATCAGTCGGCAGGCATAGTCTTTGAGCATCTGGCTCGGTGGGGGATTAGGCCTCAGATTGTATTTTCGGGCGTTGCCTCTACCACCTTCATTAGTCTGGTAAGTGTCTCTGCTTGCAGCCGCCGGTGTTTGGGGCGTTGCTGCGGAGTCACGTTCTTCCACTCGACATTCCGGGGCATTGACGTTTTTTTCGCTGGTCGTTGCCACTCCAGTGGGTCGGGCTTCCTGTCCTGCCGCTTCCGGTTGCTGACTGGATTCCTGCGGAAGCGACTTGAACCATGACGTATTCCGTGATATTTCCCCATCTCCTCTTTTGGCGGTGACAATGGTACCTTTGGTAGACGTGACGGTCCACGGACCTGGTTCGTATCGGGTTTGGAACTTTCCACCAGGACGTCTGTTGCGAATGATCACTCGGGTCCCCGGGCTGAGACTCCTCGGCTGGGCCCTCCTGTACGTGCTGGCACATCGGTTCTCTTGTCGCCTCCGTGACTGGGCCTCTTCCATGTCAGCCGGGGGTGGCGCCCATCCTGGCGCAGTCGGGAGGAGGTCCCTTCGTGGCCCTTGGAACATCAGGGTCCATGGGCTTCTTTGTGTTGCACAGTGGGGTGTGCCTCTGTATTCCCTCAGGAATTCGTGTAGTCTCTGCTCGGGATCAGCTTGTTCCACCAGAGCAATGCGGAATACCTTATTGAGAGTCCGCATAAACCTCTCCACATCTCCGTTTGCTTGTGGCCACTGAGGGGTGATGCGGCGGTGTTGAATTCCCCTGGTCGTGAGGAACGTGGCAAATTCTGCCCCTTGGAACGGTGGCCCATTGTCGCTGCGGATTTCTGATGGATAGCCGAACATGGAGAAGATCTTTTCTAGCGCCGGTCCCACGTGAGCGAATGCCGTGGAGGCAACTCTCTCCACTACTGGATACTTAGAGTAAGCGTCAATGGCGACCAGTGTGTGTCCTTCTCCCGGAAAACTTCAGAAGTCTATACTGATTTTGGTCCAAGGGGAGGTGCAGGCTTCTTCTGTGATGATGGGCACAGGTCTCTCCAGGTCACTGGTCAGCTGACAGGCCATGCACCCACGTACGTATTCCTCCACCCTGGTCTCCAAGTCGGGAAACCAGACCTTCTCTCTCATGCGCGCCTTCATTTTCGTCGAGCCTTGATGTCCTCCGTGGGCCAATTGTATTGCCCGGTGTCTCAGGCTGTGGGGTATGACTAGTCGTGAGCCCCTCAGTAGCACTCCGTCTTCCATGGCACTCAACTCATGCCGGATCCGCCAGAACCTTGTGAGTGATTCTTTGTCTTCCGCGCCCCAGGATGCGGGCGGGCGCAGGTATTCTGTCCACGAGCCATCCTGGACTGCCTGGATCGTCCTTCGGTACACGTTGTCGTCTGCCGCGGCTTCTTTTATCTCATCTATGGTCATGCTGTTCGGGCATGACGCAAGGGCCACCCACTGAACATACTCCTCACGGTCATCCTCCGTTGACTCCTGTTCCTGTGGGGATGGGTGGCATGACAGATAGTCCGTGGGATTCTTGGCTCCCAGGCGATAGGTGACTTCCATCTCGTAGGACTGTAGTTGTATCACCCACCGTTCAATGCGAGGTGGGGGGTGTGGAGCGGTTCCTTTGAAAAGGGGCACGAGTGGTTGGTGGTCTGTGACCATTACAAACGGGTGTCCTTGTAAGTAAAGGTGGAAGTGGCCGCAGGCCCACTTGATGGCAAGAGCCTCCCTCTCGATTTGGGCATACCTGGTCTCCGTCGGGGTCAGTGCTTTGCTGGCAAACGCTAGCGCTGTCCATTGGCCCGGTTCATGTTCTTGGGTCAGGACCGTGCCGAGTCCCACCGGGCTGGCGTCCACGATCACCTCTGTGCGCTTCTTGGGGTCGAAGTAGGATAGCGTGGCCTTTTCCAAGAGCGCTTCTTTGATCCCCCGGAAAGCCTCTTCTTCCCTCGGGCCCCACTGCCACGAGACATCCGTCTTCGTTAGCGCTCGCAGCGGTTCACTCCTGGTGGCTAAGCCCGGTATGAACCGGCCACAGTATGTGGCCATACCAAGGAAGCTTCTCACCTCCGTCGGAGATCTTGGCGCAAGGGCGTCTTTGATGGCCTTGGATTTCTTTGGATCAATCTGAATGCCCTCCTGATTGAACACGTAGCCGAAGAATTCTATCGAGGGCTGAAAGAATTGGCATTTCTCTTTATGAAGTGTTGCTCCATAGGCGCTGAGTCTTTTCAGGACGTCTCTCAGGTGCTTGTGGTGTTCTGAGGCGGTGGCCGATTGTATCAGGATGTCATCGCTGACGTTGATAACTCCCGGCAACCCTGAGAGGAGTTCACGAATGGTATTTTGGAATACCTCCACCGCTGACGAAATGCCGAAGTTTAGTCGTTTGTAACGCCGGAGTCCCAGGTGAGTGCTGAAGGTGGTTATGAAGCGACTCTCCTCCGCTAGGGGCAGTTGGTGGTATCCGGCGTTTAGATCTAACTTCGAGAACCACTTCGACCCATTTAAGTCAGCGACGATGCCGTCCATAGTTGGGGTCAGATGTCTCTCTCTCTTGATGGCAGCGTTTAGCAATCGCATATCGATACACAGGCGGATGGCGCCGGGTTGCTTGGGTTTTTCAACAATCACCATGGGAGACACCCATGGTGTGGGTCCCGTGACTTTCTCCAGTTCTTTTTCCACCAGTGGGCGCAGATGAAAAGGCACTCGGCGGTGACGCAAGGCGGTGGGAGTGACAGATTTATCTATGTGCAGTTTGATAGGCTCGCATTTGATACAGCCTAGGCCCTGGAACAGCTCAGGAAACCGCGCCAAAAGTTCATCCACCTGGTGTGATCTTATCCGGTTGGCGAAAGCGATGAGCTTCAAATCTTCTGCTGTGTGACTGCTGATCAAAGTATCGGCTTCACGGTTGATGATGTGGATTGTTGCCATTACTCGTGTCTCATCGGCCTGAATTGGTATTGTTATCTTTCCTTTTAGAGGCAGAGGAGTATCCGCTCCATAAGCAAAAATTCTGGTCTTGGACGGTAATATGTCGGGCCGTGGTCGTAGTTTGTTGAATTGTTGCAAACCCATTACGTTTACAGTAGCTCCAGTGTCAATTATGGCCTTAACTTCGTTTCCTGCCATGTGCACAATGCACGTGGGCTGAGGCCGTTGTCGCTGTTTTAGCTCTCGTGCGAACGACACTATGTACGCCTCTTCGTCCTCCGACTCCGAGTCATCGTACACCGTGGGAAGGTGTTTCTCTGCTCTGGCCGGTGCTGCCCCTTCCAACGACAGTTGACGGACGGCTTTTGTGGGTGCGCGTGGCCTCCGAAGTGGTTTTGTCGCGTTCCTTTTGCGGCACACCGAGGCGAAATGATTTGGTATCCCGCAGTTTGCGCAAGTTTTACCTTGAGCCGGGCAGTCTTTTGCCCCATGAGGTTCATGTCCGCAGTACCCACATCGCGTCCGCGGGGGGTCTCTCCGGTATTCCCTTTGCGGTGGTCCCCTTGGCTGGGGTCGTACTGCGTCCGCCCGTTCTACTTTGATGGCCTCTGCTTTGACCTGTGGTGGGTGGAGTGCCTGTTCCATGGCGGAGGCCCTGACGCTCGAGAGTTCATGGGATCTAGCAAGGATCAAGATGTCTTCTAGCGTTATGCCTGGCTTGCGTAGGATCGATCCTCTCAGTGTTTTGTCCCGGCATCCCTGGATGATCTGCCGTCGTATGGCCCTTGGTTGGTCTTCATCGGTGGAGCTGGCCAGCTCCCTGACACGGGTATGGAATTGGTCCATCGTTTCACCTTCTCTTTGACGCGCTTGGCCCAGTTTGAAGACCTCGAAGTCTACGTTTAGCTGGGGGTCGAAATGGGCGTTCAGCGCGGCGACCGCCGTGTCGTAATCATCTCCCGTATTGGGCAGGTGTTTGAACAATCGGAATATCTCATCGCCTGCGTAGTGTAGTAGAAGTGACCGCTTCACCGCTTTATCTGTTTCCCTTGTGACGACGAAGTAATTTTCCAATCGTTCTAGCCATATCTTCCATCTTGGGGAGGCCGTAGCCGGGTCCGCCGCCTCGCTAAATGGTGGAAGTACCCCTGTCGCAGCGTGCTGGAATGGGATGTTGATAACCGGCCCCGGTGCGTCTTCGTCCGCCATGGTGTAGGAACCCCGGAGTTGCTAGTGAGTCTCTCTTGCTATTAACCTCCCTTACGCACACCCTGTGACGTTGCGCCGCTCACCTCCGTGTTGCCGTCGAGGTGGTAGGCCTCGGGGCGCCTCGTGATGACCCAGCGTAGGGCGTGTCTCTCCCTTGATGACAAAGAGCTCGAAGAGCATACAGGGTATGGCGCAGGTACCACAGCTGCACTGCAGCTGGACACAGTATGGGTCACTCAGGGACGGGGTAGGTACGCCCTCCGCAGGAGTCCTCAATCCTCTGGCTCCACCGACCTTGGTTCCAGGCTGTTGCAGGCTTCACACGCTCACTGCCTGGGGAAATCGGGGCACCGGCCGATTCATGCGAAATGCGTGAGAAACAGCATGCTGTCGCACCAGGCGGGCTGGCTCCGCACCCAGAAGTCGCGCTTGATACCCCTCGCTGCAGGGGGTGTCCTCCGCCCCAGGTGTCCTACGCACAGAGATCAGAGGGGTGGGCAGGCCTGATTTGAACACCCAGACAGGCACACAGGTTTCCAGCGCGGCCCGCAGCAGAAGGCCGCAGGAGCGCGGTCGGCACCGCGGGAAGGAGCGAGCCGGCTCCGAGGTGTCGCGTGTGCGCGAGCGAGGGTTGGGCCCCCTCCGCTCGTCGCCAGTGTTCTGCCGCGACCTTTTGGGGCCACCAGTGGCCTTGGTGGCTTGGCGCCCTTGCGCGGGGGTTGGCAGCGCTGCGGCAGCAAGAAGGCTCGGACACAGGGTCACTGTCGGAAGTGACGTGCTCGAGCACACGCCTTCCTTTTATTCTACGCCGCAGGCCACGCCTGGCCTGCGGGTGCATGGATGCGTGTGCGTAAAATAAGCTAGAGCGTTACAGGACACTACAAGCCGCAGCTTTAGAGGTGTACTATTGGGAATGTTGGTGAGTAGCAAAAAACGTAAAAGTACATTCAGGTGTAGCTTAAAATGCCCGTCCTTTATCTTCTTTTGTTCCATAGTGTCCTCTGTCTACAACTAAACACTGTGGAAAGTTAGTGCAATGTTCCAGCATTTTGTTCCAGTATACCTTTGAAACTTGTAATTTAAAATCAAGGAATTAAACAGCCTGCTCATCAACAGGATACACTCATGTCATGGGGCGCTCCCTCTGTGGAGTGCACTTTAAAAATACACATTACATAAAATTTTTCATCGACATACTACATTACCGACTCAATTTTGTTCATTGCTTGATTTGAAGGCAAGTGTGTGTGTCGTTAAGTGGTGTTCAGGGGCATAGCTTCAGAGGTGGGTGTTTGGGGTTTTCCACCCCTCTAAAAAATTTATTCTATAGTAAATAGTTGGGTACAATAGCTTTGAGTCGGATATGGTGAAGTGTCTGTGGAATTTCACCTGGGATGTTTACATGTCTACAGTGACAAAAACACAAATCCACACTCTCTCTGGTCACGGTTTTGAAGGCCTTAAAAAATGCTAATTATTTTTAAAAAAATTGTTTTAGGAGGCCCTATTAATCTACTCTCTTCTCTCTTTCCACTGCCGCTTAAGCCCCTCCTCATGTCCTTATTCTCATATAATGTGCTTGAAGAAGATATGCAAGTCTTAAAAGATCAGTGGTATAATATTAGGTACATCGGCGCCACTTAGGAAAAATCACACATTTATCGGTTATGAACAGTAACAAAGTGCGGTGCTGTAAGGTGAGGAGAACCAACAACTTCCCCCAAAATTGTGGCCAGGGCCAGCACAACAGATAAACACAATCCTCAGCACACGTCTGCAAGGTAAAATCAAATAATGCATGCAAGTGTGCACAAATTATAAACACAGTGTTTGTAATCCTCTTTTCCTTTATATTCCTTTCCTTCCGTTATTTCATAAAGTTCTTTGTCAGCCAACACATGTTTTGTCACAAACAATGGAAAATTGTCCTGCGACTTTCTCAAGGCTGAGTAAACAAAATACAGAATGGCCATTGTGACACCATACAAAAACTGGTGTACAAAAGCATAATTCAAAATATCCCCGTGACTGAATGTGCAAGTACATAAACATGCACAGAGTGGAACCTAAAAAGGCAAGCTTGTGACTTTATCAAATATTTAATATGAATAGCATTTCTAAAACATGCTGCAAAATGTAACCTATATTCCCTGCATCCAGGTGATGGAGAAATACCTATACAAGTGAAAGATCTTGAGGTGCAAGATCCAAACACCTCTCCAAAAAGTCTAAAACCTCACCACGACAATAGAGTAGAAATAACGTGGAGACAATTATTACAGAAAAACCCCTAGCAAGTGTAGGACAAAACCACATATCGCTATAGAAGGTAAACACAGCGCTAAAAGACCAAAAAGTAAATAGAATCCCATCCATCAAAACCAAAAATCATGCATGTCTAAAAATTACTCAAGTACCTCCAATATTATCGGTAGGAATCTATGTAAAAATAAGCAATAAAGTATAGGTAGGATGAGCATGTCATGAATAGTTCCACTCTAATATTCCATAGCAAAGACAATATTTCTAATTATATCGACACCTACTTCCCATGTGGTGATAGTTCCATCCCACATATGATAATAAACGAAATCCGTAGTCAGAGTCTAGTATTCCAGCATCCAAATTGTATCAGATCTTAATTCAATCCAAACTATGCACGCTTCTTAAAATCAAAAGAAAAGCTTCGATGTGACCGGGTACTGGTCTACTTGGTCTACAGGTAGCTACAACCCATAATCTGTAACATCGTGCCTCATTAATAAACAGAGGCGATTACTCCATAAACGTAGTGCCATGCATCTGCATTCTTCCAAGTCTCACCACAATTCTAAAAGTCTTACCGCTTAGCAACGTGGTCCGTCAGCACATTACTCCGTCATGTCCTTGAGTACGAGATGGGGAAATGAGCCTTACTGCAATAATATGCTAGGAACTGTAGTCATCGACAGAGGACGAAATCTGTCCTCCTACATGGCTGACATCTTGAAGTATATAAAGATCGCTCAAACCCATATATCAAACTACCTACTACCAAATTCTCTTCTGCGGGCTAAGAAGTGCACTGAGAGGGATTGTCATTATCCGAGACAAGGTTATCGCAAACTCAAAATCAAGCATTAAAAAGGAAATACCAAAAACGTCTCCCAACGTGCGCCACCTTTTAATATGTCATAGAATTATAAAGGAAATACCCAATATGTCTCCCAACGGGCGCCATCTTTTAATGTGTCATAGAATTATAGAATCTCCTGCTACCAATTTGCTTGTTAGAAATTTGCGGCTACAATTAAAGCTTAGTGACAGGATATTTTCTGTTAATGGTGTACCCATACTGACAAGGGTATAAACCACCATATTTTGTTTTTGGCGGTATACTAAAATGACATCCGATGAAACCAATTCTCAAACCAATTGGGCTGTATTGCACCTATACTGTGTTTCTCCATCCCCTGGAAAGGTAACAGAAATCACATTGACTCCAAATATACACAACTCAAATCTGTCTGGAATTATTGGTGCAGTTTACAAAAGTTGCATATGCAGAAAATAGCATCCATGGATCATGAACTCCTAGAGCTTATAGATGAAACAAAGGCAAACAAAAATAAAATTGTTGACGTAATTATAGTGCTACTATTTATAAGTGTATACTTCAGTGATGGTAAAATGCATATCTCTCCCCGATGTCACATGTTATGATCATAGAATATGCCTATTACCGAAAGACCACATCTATCTCCCCAGAAAGTAATGGAGCTTCTGATCAATATTCAGCCCTGTCTCTGTACTGCGTAGTCTGAGAATCTATAAGGCTTCACGTCTGCGTAAAGTTAATTCCCTGTTGCCACCTCTAGGGTGCCTCAGGATATGGTCAATGAATAGAATGTGAAGACCCTATTTCTGGTCTGTGAGGGGCATTGTGCTCTGTGTGCTGCAATAGGATATCTAGTATCCCCCTGTTTGACCGCTCTCATATGTTCCCCATTTCTTTCACGAAAAAGTTCTTATGGTGCTGCCAACATACCTCTTACTGCATTTGCATTCAATCACGTATACAAAAAATATTGTGTAGCAGTTGATATTGGACATATTCTTATATGTTTTGTCAGCTGGGCCCTTGAAATGTGTTTTCTTACTGCATGCCCACTTGCATACACTGCAGTGTCCACATCCAAAAAATCCAACCGTGTGCGGAGTCAGCCAACTCTCAGTTAATCTCACCCTAGCATAATTTGGGCATATTAGATTTCTAAGGGAAACCCCCGTAGATAAGTGATGTCTGGTCTGTCTGTATTAGACCCACACAGGGATCTATCTGCTTTTAAAATATGCCAATGCCTGTTCAAACTGTGTACTAACACCTTTGACCCAGTATTGTAATTAGTCACCATACGTATTCTCTCATCTTTTTTAGCAGTCTTGATCTGCTCCCTCAATGTATCCTGTCTCTTTATCTTATGTATTCTCCGTTCAGCTCTTGAAAGTGTGTTTTTATCATAACCCCTTGTCTCGAAGTGGGCCATCATTCCTTTCTGACATTCCTCAAATTCAGGATCATGACTACAATTGCGTCTTGCCTGGATTAATTCCCCAAAGGGGATGGCCCTAATCTGGTGTGCAGGGTGTGCGCTGGAGGCATGTAGTACTGCGTTGCAAGCAGACTTTTTGCATAAAGGTCTGCTGTGTATCTTATTCTCCCTGATACATAGCTCTACATCTAGGAAACTAATCATTTTCGTACTGAATTAAAAAGTAAATCTGATGTTCTATTTATTACTGTTAAGATATTTAAAAAAAACAATAGTTTGTTCGTAGTGATTATCCAGATCATCAGGCAATCATTGATGTACCTACCCCAATAAAGGATAGAGTCATTCCATATGGTGCCCTTAGGACCCCAGATTCTCATCTCCTTGAACCAACCCACAAAAAAGGTTGACATGCGAGGGAGAAAATCTGGCAACCCGTGTTTCTGTCTATACCACTTATCTTTGAACAAAAAAACATTGTTATCCAAATTAATCTCGATCATATTGATCAGCAGCACAGTGTGGTTCCATGCGCTAGTTGATCTGGTGTTGAGAATCTTTATAATAGCACGTAGCCCAATTTCTCTCTTTATGCTGGTGTAAAGTGCTGTGACATACAAGGTGACTAAGATCATGTTTTCTTCCCAATTTAAGTCTATGAGAATCCATATAATGTGCTTCGTTTTCACGAACATAAAATGGTAAATTACTGACCATTGGTTTCAAGAATATATCCACATATTCCGAAATCCTCTAGATCGGCCCATCATTCCCTGATATAATGGGTCTCCCGGGCGGAAAAGAGAAGTCCTTATGTATCTTTGGTAATGTGTATATGCACGGGTACCAGGGACGGTCAACCCGCAAGTAAGTAAACTCATCCTCATCTAGTAGACTCAGCCAATGCCATTGTTTCAAATTTGAATGATCAGTAAGTGCCCAAATCGGGTTAGTTGAAAGACGTTCATAACGCTCCTGAGTTGGGAAAGGATGTCTTGTTCATAGTCTGTACTCTGCATTATTACTACGTTCCCACCCTTGTCTGCTTTTTGAATTGTGATGCTGATCATCCATCAGATCTCTAAGCGCCTCTCATTCATTAAATTTCAGATTCTTCCTCACACTAATTTTCTGTCTCTTCTTGTTACTATGTTTATCCAGATCGGAAAATACCAGTTTATGAAAAAATTCTAAAATATTCCCTGTGAACAAAGAAGGTGTCCACTTGGACCTCTCCTTCAGGCTGCTAGTGATTGAATAGTCACTGAAAACACTTAGATCCCTCATGACCATATCAAAAGTGACCAGCTCTTCCTCACAGTCTGTTAAAGACAGTAGTAGCTTGGTGTCTATCACATCCTGAATTGAAAGTTCCCTAGAAAAAAGTATCCTATGGCATTGTTGCATGTTTTTATTTTCAGAATTTGTCAATTGATAATGTTTTTTAATCTTCATCCATCTCACGAATTTATACAAATCTATTTTGAGATTTCATATATCACCAACAGTGCTAGGACAGAAACTCAAACCCTTAGTTAAAACAGGCACTGCATAATTAGAGAAACATTTTCCAGTCAAATTCACCACATTAACATCCCCTATTTCTTCTGATTCCACGACCTGGTTCTCACTCCTCATTGTTCCTCTGCCTGTGCCCCATCTCTTCCCCTCATTGTATTGCCCGGCACGGGGCATCTGTTTTGTTCTCTGTTGCCCTTTTTTATCCTTTCTACTTCCTGTAAAAAACGATTCTCACTGTTTTGAGCATTGCTAGGACCCTCTCCCTTGTCTGACTCACTGCCACTGGTCACCGGGGTATCCAAAGATGTAGAGCTAGAAATGATGGATTGTCCCTTTTTTAGGTCTTACCTGGCTATCCCTAGGCATTAAAAGATCATATTTATTGGCAAAGGTAAAAACTCTGCCATTCATATAGTCGTGCTCATCTCTTCTCAGTTTCCTGGTTTTTCTTTGTTTGATATCAGATAGATGTTGTTGCATTACATCATTCAAAACAGCATCGTTTTTTTCGGTCGCCTCTGTCACAGTTCTCAATGAGAATACCCATCTGTCCATTTAAGTTATCCGTTAATTCCTTTTCCCAGGCAACCAGTAAGTCTACATCAAGGTCATCGTACGTTGGTATTATCTGTGACCTTAAGCCTCTGGGAATTCTTTTTACTCTGATATATTGTCTCAAAGTGAAAGCGTCCCACCACTTGGACATTTCACTCTTCCTCATCCTCTCTAGTCAATAAATGTCTCTCTGAGACCCTCTTGTCGCAGTGGATGTCCACCCCGTGCTATTAAATTTATTGCATTAGTGCCAGATAAATTATTAAAGTCCTCTAGAAGATATCCCAGCTTGATTGTTGGGAAATCTGAAACTCACCTTCTCGCCTCCCAACCCCCCCCCCCAATCTTATTGATCAAGCTACGCCCCATGTGCTGTTTGGTGTCATCTTTGAACATTGTCCATTTGTAGGTGTATGCCAATAGTACTTCGGTACCTTTTGAAGCCCTGAAAGCACAGATGCCGCAGCTCTTAATAGTGCTGGATAAGTGGATAAAAAAACAAAACGATTTTTTAACACCAGCTCAGACAGAGCAACTGAGTGAAAGGATGCATGTTTACAAGAAATATCCTACACAAATAGTCAGTGCCTTTTCAAAGATGTTGCTCATGGGGAACACGGTTTCTGTTCTTCCGGTGCATGTTTGTTCCAGTTCTAGGCAGTGCCTTTTCAAAGATGTCGCTCAATGTGAACACGGTTTCTGTTTTTCCTGTGCGTGTTTCTTCCAGTTCTAGTCAGTGCCATTTCAAAGATGTCGCTCAGTGGGAACACGGTTTCTGTCTTCCTGTGCATGTTTGTTCCCGTTCCCATTCTTGTTCACTTTTCTGGAAAATGAAGCTAACGCAGAAGCCCCCACCGTCTCACTTTCTATTAGCGAGAGACCAAGCATCAGAAAGTTGTGAGCTGTTATTCCATTGGAGGTTGTTGTGATGTCACTTATCAAGTGTAGTAGATTCATACAGCAGACTAGTGCATTTTTTTTCTGATTACAAGCGAGCTGTGATGTCAAAACGAACCAATAATAAGAAAATGAAGAACATACGCTGATAGGGATATTATTTGACTTTCTTCGCACTTGATTTACACTGTGTAGTATCTGCACTTTATTCCTAGTGGATACCTTTAATTTGTTGATTCATATTCAACATATTGGCATACACATAGCTTGTGCTATAGCTCTGCACCTTCAGTCCAATGTCTGCTTTGATTAGGAGGCAGAGTTCACCTGTGATTGCCTTTGGAGCAGCATAGACAGGCCCCGCTATTAAACACACAATGGGCCTCCTATTGTAGTCTTGCAGCAGAAAGCTTTAGTGACGTGTCACAGACTGCAGTGCAACCAATACTTGACCTTAGAGTTAGAGTCGGCCTGAGTTCTGCCTCTTGCTCATGCCTGGATGAATTGTGTCTATTTCAAAGCACTCTACTGTTCTTGTGTTTATTTTTCCCTAGATTATTTGTGTCTTACCCTCATTTTTGTGTGTTTTAGTGTATCCGTCTCCTGCTGACATCAGAGACATACCTATTGTTTACCTTTATGACCTCCAAGATGGACAGCCACTGTGATTATTTTTCCCTAGATTATTTGTGTCTCACCCTCATTTTTGTGTGTTTTAGCGTATCCTTCTCTTGCTGACATCAGAGACATATCTATTATTTACCTTTATGACCTCCAAGATGGCCAGTCACTGTGATTGGCTTTGCCATACTTGGTACACTGCAATGACCATTAGCTATGCCTTTAGCGACAAACAACAAGCATTGGCGAAGCAAGAGTGATTATCTCTTCCAATGTTTGTTAGTTCTGTTACCATTTCCTGGTTTGTTAGTGCACCTGCAATCACACTTGAGGGTAACGACCCTAAAGTTCTCTAGACAAGAACTGTACTTCAAAGTATCAACAATGCTGTATCATTTATTGCATAAAAGACATAGGTTCCACTCAAAATTCTAGTTAGATGTTGATCACATTCTGATGTTTTTTAAGAAGGCAATTGGTCAGAACGCTTTCACAGCAGGTGCTCCTATACATAATAAAGAACAGGAGCAACATCTGGTACAAAAAAAAATAAGAGCATTTGTAAGGCCTCAGGGTAAATGCTTTTAGTCAATCAAACAAACCACAAACCAATATCACACAGAGGTCCCATAGGCCTAGGGGATAATCTGATGTGTAAAGACATCAATGGTGCACATTGCCTCTTTATATTTTGCTCCAGATAAAGTGTTTGTCTGTATTAATGGGACATAAGACGGGCAAATATTTCAATGTGAACATTATTTCAGTGATAAAAACTTAGTATAGAATGCCAAAATAAGGTGAGCATAGTGGGTGCTGAACTCTAAGCCGGTGGTGGTGCAGTAACCAGTGAAAAATAGATTCGCACAAGTCTATCATTTGAACTAACCTCTAAATACCACCCCAAGTGTCAGGGGCGAGTTCTTAAAAATCTGTAATGCATCAGTTGCCATTCACCAGCTGACAAAATGACTGGTTCACTGACGAGCTGCATAAGCAGCACAACCAGGGTAGGTGCAGAGCACATAAACAATGTCATATGACTTGTTGCCCAGCCATCCAGCAAAAGGTGAGGGACTCTATAACTATGATCAATTTAAATCCAACCATAATCACACCTTCCTTGACTATCCCAGAAATATAAAATATCACAGCACCACCACTATTGAGCTTATTCATCAATATAATAAAGACACAATTCGTCTGCATATTGTTCCAGTATCAAAGGTTAACAAATTCCCGATTAAAATACTTATAACTGTTTTACCTACAAAAGGCATTAAAAAGGTGTGCCAGAAAAGATGCTATTGATAAAGATAAAGTGGCTTGGGATAAATGTAAAACAGTGAAAGCTCCCCTGAACTCATGTGCCATGCAGGTTCCAAGGGAAATCATCAACACACCATTATAAGCTTGCTTAGAACAGTGGCTGATTTGTGAATGCAAGTAAGTAAAACACATGTAATCGCTACACGTTGGAAGAGTGAGGTTCAATCAAATGATCAGTTAACATACACTGAGAGCAAAATTGATTTGTTTCAAGTCAAGGTTAAATCTTTGCAAATCAAGCTAGAGGAGCCTCTTGTTGATTTCACACACCTGTCCAGCATTATGCTGTCAAAGAAGGAAAGTGTGTAATCGGTTGTCAATTATTGATCAAGAATCACCATCGTCAGTGACATCACAGGAACAGTGTTATGTATAAACTTCATTACCTCTACATCCCTCGTCCTCGACCCAGTCATACATCATGTGTGTTGACTGGGTCGAGGACGAGTAGAACTAAGAGTAATGGGGGATTACCCCCTGTAATCATAGCATTACCTCTACGTCCCTCGTCCTCGACCCAGTCATCACACATGATGTATGGCTGGGTCGAGGACGAGTAGGACTAAGAGTAATGGGGATTACCCCCAGTAATTATAGCATTAGTCATAGTCAACAATGCACAATGTGCATTTAGTCTTAACTGCAATCAGCAGTTACACCAATTGCAATAAAAGTAAAACATTAAACAAGGAATCTATACTTCCACTAGATGAAAATAAGTCTAATCAAGTACCACAATGGAACATGTCCATAACTTATTCAATCAGTTTGTAGTAAACATCCTGTGCTGCTATACCAATAAGGGACATTAGTGTTTTTTTAATCTAATTCTATAAGGACCTGAAAATTATCAATACATCATTTTAATATTTATTAAAAATCGAATTAAATACTGAACATGGATTTTGGCTAAATTTCCCACATAGATGGTTTTAAAAAAAATAGTTATCTCTGCCATGAAGCCTGCACAGTCGCCAGACTGTATCTGGCAGATTCCGCTCTCCATGACAGCGATTACATTTGGGCTGATAATGTGTGAAATGGTCCTCAGGGAACAAAGGATCACTGGGGCATATTAACAAGCGGCAGCAAAAATTATCGCTGACCGCTGTTAGCGTTAAAAAATATATCGCAGGCTATCCCCAGCGATAATCGCCATGGTAGCGCAATATTATCTACACTGAGCGCCATGGCAATAAAAAAAACAGGGATAGCAGGAATATCGCCGTTTTACATTGTATAAAGCTGGATTTCCAGCGATATTCAATGAAAAACTGCTATAACCTTGGTGATAGTGACTGTGGTTGCAGTCACATAATTCACCTCACGTTACAGGTATGCCTAAGTCTGAAAATTAGCAGACTTTAAAAAGCAGCATTAACCATGGTTAGTGGTGCTTTTTTTTTTATCTCTAAGAGGGTTAGCGTGAAGCTTGATAGTAGGAGAAACGTCGCTTAGCGACATTTCTCCTATTATTTTGCTCTGGAACACCCCCTTTGCATCACATTAGAGATGAAAAGGGAAACGTAGAGAAAAACGGTGCTAATATGTGATTTTGCATCTTAGCACCCTGTTGTTGATAGGGAGATAAATCCCTTGTTAATATGCCCCAAAGGGAGCAGAGAGGCTGAGTGCAGTCAGAAAGACTGAGCGAAGATCATTATGGGATATCCACCTGGAGTTATCTAGGAATGTGATGTGAGACCTAACCTTGGAAGAAGTCCTGCCTCAAAGACAATCTGGTTCCACTCACAGCAGGAAGTGACCTAGGCCCAGAACATGTTTGAGTGGAACTCTTGCTGGAAAGGAAGGTGATGTTCTAATTCTAGAGGACAGTCTCCAGGAACTGCACAGAAGAGAATTGAACTGAATTGTGGGAACCTTTTGAGGATTGGGTGATGTTATCCCTAATCACTAGTCAGTGGCTTCTTTGAAAAAAAAACTTACCTCCGGGACTTGAGAAAACAAGAGAACCTGGAGCAGAATAGAAGCAGAATTACCTGCTTTCTGCATATAGATGTGAAGAAATAAGGCCTGATCAGCTTTTCCTTTGCATTCAAGCTTTGAAAGTGATTCTTAAGGATCAGACCAGCAGGTCTCCTGTGCTCCCAGGGAAAAAAAGTCAGAAAGGAAATTATTACAGAACAACCAGCAGACCAGCGGCAACAAAGATCTTGCTGGAACCTTGGGGTGGAGAGAATGTATTAGCTTGTTTTTCAATGGCAACTGTGCCCTGCTATCTCCTTTGGTATCTGGGAAGCTGTCCCTTATAGTACTGGAGCTTTAGGGGCAACCAGAGGAAAGATCTTCAGCAACTGGTCAGTTTTGAAAGCATTTACATGCATCAGACTAGGTAACTGCCACAGCCCACTCAGCCTGTGTGGAAAAGCGCAGTTGGCAGGTAACTTTTTTTGTTTCTGGTTCAAAACTGGTCTCCAGGGGATGCTTTTGGGAATGCAAATACACCGACAAATACTTTTACACCTCTATTGTTCATATTGGCTTTTTTGAAATTTTCTTCAAAATGTCATCTCTCTTGTTTCCCTTACTCACAAACTTATATTTTTAGTCTTGATTTAATTATTATGTTTTCCTTCTTATTACTAAATTGATTTTGGAACTTTTCTGCTGTGTATCTTTACTTTAATGTTGTTTTGTTGCTGTTTAAAATGTTACTTGCATTTCTCGGAGGAAGTTTCTTCTTATTTATATCATACCTTTCAAGGGTAAGCTGTTTCTCTCATTGAAACTGTATTTACCTAACAAGATACTGGTTTACTAACTTGTTGATAATCCCCACTTTGACTTACCCAAGTGAATAATATAGGATCTTACATACACACAGTTGGCACCTCAACAAGGAGATATGGTCTCTATTGTAAGATTAGAGGGGCATATTACCAACAACTAGCGATAATTTTTGTCTCTAACTTGTTTAGAGACAAAAATTATCGCCGCACATCGGCGATTTTTATCGCAGATAAACCTTGCTATTAGCAAGGTTTATCACAAATGCGATAAAAAACGGCCGCAATGCATGAATATCGCTGAAAAGTCAGCGATATTCAGCCATTATCGAGCAAATGCTCTTAGCCATGTTATCCACCTCCCATTGGATAACATGGCTAAGAACTGCTCAGGGCAGGTGTTAGCTTTTGGAAATATTCGCGCTTAGCGCGAATATCTCCAAAAGTTGGTAATAGGAGATAGCGATGTTAGGGACTGTTTCCAGTCGCTAACATCTTGGCACGCCCACTTTGCATGTCATTAGTGATAAATATCACTGACATGCAAAGCGGGGCCCAAGATGGTCGCTATCTCCTATTAGCTGTCACTAACTGGTGTTAGCGACAGCTTGGTAATAGGGAGATAATTTTATCTCCGCTTTCTTGGCTTTTAAAGCCGAAAAAGCGGAGATAAACCCCCTTGATAATATGCCCCAGAGTTCTTTATTAGGGAAAACCATTGAATATGCAAGAAAGTGACAACTCTTCCACTTGCAGATAACTCCCATGTTATGCATGATTGTCCAAATGCATGTATAAGATTCTACATATTTTCTTATTTCTGGCCAACAGAACCAACATTTCGTTCTAATTAAGTACCAGGAGGAGGATTAAATAATATTTGAGACCACTGAACACGCTTGTACAGTGCCTGGGCCTAGCTAACATGTGGTCATCTGTTGCTCCGACTTTGATCAAGTGGCCTGGAAAAGAATTGTGCTGGTCTTTAATGTAACCACCTGCAAGCTTGTGTTCTCCAGCCGTTGTCATTTATTTTATTACTTGAACAATGACTTGCTAGGTGGAATAATTTTCCTCCCAGATTTACAGCCATGTCTGTGATTATTATAAACTACATGATAGATATACTATATCTCAATAGTACCCTCAGTGGGTTGACCCTGACCAGGGTAAGAGGCAGCGGTGGAGGCGCACAATGCCGCCTGTGGTGTATGTGCAATATGAAGGGGAATGCTCCTGGTTTTCTTTTAGGAAAATCTTCATGGATTAAGTTATCTTCTATCACACAAGTTTGTGCGGTATATGATCTATCAAAGTGGAGCATGACATTTATTCCCTCTTCCAATTGTATTCACTGGAGCAATAATATTTATACTGATGCACACACACACACATATATATATATATATATATATATATATATATATATATATATATATATATATATATATATATATATATATATAAAACACCAAAGCTGACCTCCAAAAGAAATCAGCGGGACACATGCTCCGGGCTCAAATGAAGGATTTATTTGGCTTAATGTCCATGCACTCCTGTAGTCTGTGAAACGCTGTGGCAGACGCGTTTCTGGCCGGAATGGCCGTCATCAGTGCCGGTCCCACAGGCAAGTGAAAATTCGTGGGCTCCAGAGACCACTCCCTTTAACAGTAGTCTCTCGACTCCTCCTCCCACAGGTGAGTGTCTTAATTGTGCTGAACCGCCCAGGAGCACTGCATTGTGGATGTTGCAGTTCACGAGGTCCCGTATACAGGTGTATGGGACACAGACTCAAATTAATGACCCCAATTTCTTGGCGCTTCCTGCATTCCACGTCAGGGGTCCTGGGTATTGATGGTACGTCCAAAACCTTCATTACAGCCCTTATCAGGCAGCTTGATGCCGCCTCCTCTCTCCCCTCGCGCAGATACACACCAATTGGAGAATACCTCTGCTTGGGGGGCGCCGCGATTGTACTCCTCGTACTATACCATTTGTTTGCTGATTTCGCGGAGCTCCAGACCGAGAGGGCGTGTCCCTTGCCGGTATCAGCGAAAAGCCGGCTACACACAAAACACCAAAGCTGACCTCCAAAAGAAATCAGCGGGACACATGCTCCGGGCTCAAATGAAGGATTTATTTGGCTTAATGTCCATGCACTCCTGTAGTCTGTGAAACGCTGTGGCAGACGCGTTTCTGGCCGGAATGGCCGTCATCAGTGCCGGTCCCACAGGCAAGTGAAAATTCGTGGGCTCCAGAGACCACTCCCTTTAACAGTAGTCTCTCGACTCCTCCTCCCACAGGTGAGTGTCTTAATTGTGCTGAACCGCCCAGGAGCACTGCATTGTGGATGTTGCAGTTCACGAGGTCCCGTATACAGGTGTATGGGACACAGACTCAAATTAATGACCCCAATTTCTTGGCGCTTCCTGCATTCCACGTCAGGGGTCCTGGGTATTGATGGTACGTCCAAAACCTTCATTACAGCCCTTATCAGGCAGCTTGATGCCGCCTCCTCTCTCCCCTCGCGCAGATACACACCAATTGGAGAATACCTCTGCTTGGGGGGCGCCGCGATTGTACTCCTCGTACTATACCATTTGTTTGCTGATTTCGCGGAGCTCCAGACCGAGAGGGCGTGTCCCTTGCCGGTATCAGCGAAAAGCCGGCTACACACAAAACACCAAAGCTGACCTCCAAAAGAAATCAGCGGGACACATGCTCCGGGCTCAAATGAAGGATTTATTTGGCTTAATGTCCATGCACTCCTGTAGTCTGTGAAACGCTATATATATATATATATATATATATATATATATATATATATATATATATATATATAACCATGACCATTACAAAATTGAGAAATGTAACATTTTTGGTAAGATTCAATTAAGCCACATTTAACTACAAAAGCACAACTAATGTGACGCGATGAGCTCTGCAAATTGGGGCACTATCCAATGGACCACAGATTCCAACTCTCTTCATTATAGGTTACTCTGTTCCCCACCACATGTATCTACCACCTTGCCAGCAGTAGCAGACAACTTCAGGGGTCAAACCCCCATCCAGGCAAATTATGTCTTAAGCCCTGGACAGCCACAGCAGAAAATTGACATTCATAGGGGAGATACAGTCTCCGCAACAGAAGGACAAGGGACAGATTATACCCTCCAGACATAGGAATTGAGTTTGTGAAGTTTCTATCTAAGGCCAGAATCAATCAATCAATCAATCAGTGACACTTATAAAGCGCGCTACATACCCGTAGGGTCTCAAGGCGCTGGGGAGGGGGGGTGCCGCTACTGCTCGAACAGCCAGGTCTTCAGCTTCTTCCTGAAGGAGAGGTGGTCTTGGGTCAGGCGCAGGTCGGACGGAAGGGAGTTCCAGGTCTTGGCGGCCAGGTAGGAGAAGGACCTTCCTCCTGTAGTCGCTCTTCGGATGCGGGGGACGGCGGCGAGGGCGTGGTTGGCAGATCGGAGGTGGCGTTTGGGAGCGTAGAAGTTGACTCGGCTGTTGAGGTAGCTCGGGCCTTGGTCGTGTAGGGCTTTGTGTGCGTGGGTGAGGAGGCGGAAGGTGATTCTCTTGTTGATGGGAAGCCAGTGAAGGTCTCTCAGATGTCCGGAGATGTGGCTGGATCGTGGGATGTCGAGGATGAGTCTGGCTGAGGCGTTTTGGATCCGCTGGAGTCTCTTCTGGAGCTTGGCGGTGGTCCCGGCGTAGAGGGCGTTGCCGTAGTCCAGCCGGCTGGTGACGAGGGCCTGGGTGACGGTCTTCCTGGTCTCTGAGGGGATCCACCAGAAGATCTTCCGTAGCATGCGTAGAATGTTGAAGCACGCCGAGGAGACGCTGTTGACTTGCCTGGTCATGGAGAGGGAGGAGTCCAGGATGAAGCCCAGGTTTCGTGCATGGTCTGTCGGTTTGGGTGCGGTGCCCAGGGCGGGAGGCCACCAGGAGTCGTCCCAGGCGGAGGGTGAAGAGCCCAGGATGAGGACCTCCGTCTTGTCCGAGTTCAGTTTCAGGCGGCTGGTCGTCATCCACTCGGCTACCTCTTTCATCCCTTCGTGCAGGTTGGCTCTGGCGGCGGCGGGGTTGTTGGTCAGGGAGAGGATCAGCTGGGTGTCGTCGGCGTATGAGATGATGTTGAGGTGGTGTTTGCGTACGATGGCCGCGAGGGGGCTCATGTAGACGTTGAAGAGGGTGGGGCTCAGTGATGATCCTTGGGGGACGCCGCAGATGACTTCGGAGGCCTCTGACTTGTACGGTGGTAGGCGGACTCGCTGTGTTCTTCCGTCGAGGAAGGAGATGATCCATTCCAGCGCCTTGTCCTGGATTCCGACGTTGCTGAGGCGCCGTATTAGGGTGCGGTGGCAGACCGTGTCGAATGCCGCGGAGAGGTCTAGGAGGATGAGGGCCGCTGTTTCTCCTTTGTCCATCAGGGCTCGAATGTCATCGGTGGCGGCGATGAGGGCGGTCTCGGTGCTGTGGTTGGCTCGGAAGCCGGACTGTGAGGGGTCGAGGGATCCGTTCGTCTCGAGGAAGGCGGCCATCTGCTTGTTGACGGTCTTCTCGATGACTTTGGCTGGAAACGGGAGAAGCGAGATGGGGCGGTAGTTCTTGAGGTCGGTGGGGTCCGCTGTTGGTTTCTTGAGTAGAGCGCTGAGTTCGGCGTGTTTCCAGCTTTCGGGGAAGATGGCGGTGTCGAAGGATGTGTTGATGATGTCTCGCAGGTGGGGTGCGATGACAGCGTCGGCCTTGTTGAAGACGTGGTGAGGGCAGGGGTCGGTTGGTGATCCGGAGTGGATGGAGTTCATCGTGCGGATGGTGTCTTCTGTGCTGATCGGGGTCCAGGCGTGGAGGGTGGTGGTGGGGGGGGGTGGCAGGTCGGTCGTGGTGTGCGTTGGTTGGTTGTTGAAACTGCTGTGTATGTCCGTGATCTTGTTGTGGAAGTATGAGGCGAGGGAGTTGCAGAGGTCTTGCGATGGGGTGATGTCGTTGTTTCCTGCGCTGGGGTTGGAAAGCTCTTTCACGATGTTGAAGAGTTCCTTGCTGTTGTGTGCGTTGTTGTCCAGCCGGTCCTTGAATGCTGTTCTCTTGGCGGCGCGGATCAGCTGGTGGTGTTTCCGGGTGGCCAGTTTGTAGGAGGTCCTGTTGTCCGGTGTCGGGTCCCTTTTCCAGACTTTCTCGAGGGCTCGGCAGTTCTTCTTGGAGCTCTTGAGTTCGTCGGTGAACCATGGGGCCTTCTTGCTGCCGGGTCTGCTGGGCGGGGTCCTCAGTGGGGCGAGTTCGTCCGCGCAGTTGCTGATCCACTTCGTGATGTTATCGGCGGCCTGGCTGGGGTTCGCTGAGCTGGCAGGAGGGTGTTGGCTCAGGGAGGTGGCGAGCTGGTCTGCTGTGATCTTGTTCCAACTTCTGCGGGCGGTGTGTTGCTGGTGTTGGTGGGTCGTCGTTCTCTTGAAGGTGAAGTGGGCGCAGCTGTGGTCCGTCCATTGAAGCTCTGTGGCGTGGCTGAAGTTGATGTCTGTGCTGGATGAGAAGACGGCGTCGAGTGTGTGTCCGGCGAGGTGGGTGGGGGTGGACACCAGTTGCTTGAGTCCCAGGTTGGCGAGGTTGTCGAGCAGGGTGCTGGTGTTGTGGTCGTTGTTGTTCTCCAGGTGGAAGTTCAGGTCCCCCAGGAGGATGTAGTCAGCGGAGGGGAGGGCATGCGGGCTGACGAAGTCGGCGATGTCCTCGCTGAATTGCGTGCGTGGTCCAGGGGGTCGGTAGATCAGGGTGCCTCTGAGGGTGGTGTTCGGGTTGGTGTGGATCTGGAAATGCAGGTGTTCGGCGCTGGTCAGGGTGTTGTCGGTGCTGGTCGTGAGACGGATGGTGTTCCTGTGGATGATGGCGATGCCTCCTCCCATCTGGTTGGCGTTTCGGTCCCTCCGGACGATCTTGTAGCCCTCCGGGATAGCGATGGCGGTGTCGGGAGCTGAAGAGGCGTTCATCCAGGTCTCCGTGAGGAAGGCAACGTCAGGGGCTGTGGCGTCTAGGAGGTTCCAGAGTTCGATGGCGTGTCTGTGGACGGAGCGGGTGTTGAGCAGGATGCACTTGAGGTGGGTGCTGCTGGAGTTCGACTTGGCGGGTGCTGGTGCGATGCAGGTCCGGATGCAGGAGAACTTGCAGGCGTGGCAGCTGAAAGGTCCGTGGGTGTGTCGTGGTGTGGCTTGATGGCATTCAGGGAGTCGGCCGGGGTTGAGAGCGATGAGGGTGGCGGCGGAGTACGTCAGGCGGGTCGGTCGGGGTCTTCGTGGGCCAGGGGTCCTGGCGCTGGTCGCGATCCGGTCGCGGACGGGCGCAGACGGGCTTACCTTTGGCGCGCCTTCGGCGCACAATCGGCGCGCCCGCTGCGCGTGACCGCTGCGCGTTCGCACGGTCGCCATTTAAGGCGAAGTGCGCGGGTGGGCGGAGCAGCTGGGAGGCGGGAGCGGGGAGGGTACAGAAGAAAAAGGGGCGGGGCTAATGGCGGTGGCGGGAAGCGGGAGCGGGGAGGGAGAGTGGCGAGGTAGGCGGGCAAGGAGGAAGGAGGCAGGCGCAATGGAACACGAAGAGAAAAGCGTCACAGCAAAGCAGGCAATAATACAGGAAAAAAAAACGGGGAAAAAGCAGTGGAAACACAAACTCGGGCACAGAAAGAAACAAGCACAAATTTTCGACAAAACGGCCGAAAACCAAAGGGGAGCGCTCAGGGCAGCAGCGAGGACGGCGCTGATGCAGAGGCAGGCACTGGGGGCACACGCAGCAGCTGGTGGCCGTGCGGCGCGGGGGTGTCCCACAAGTGGGTCACACTCACCTGCGTCGCACGGTCGCCATTTAAGGCCAAGTGCGCGGGTGGGCAGAGCAGCTGGGAGGCGGGAGCGGGGAGGGTACAGAAGAAAAAGGGGCGGGGCTAATGGCGGTGGCGGGAAGCGGGAGCGGGGAGGGAGAGTGGCGAGGTAGGCGGGCAAGGAGGAAGGAGGCAGGCGCAATGGAACACGAAGAGAAAAGCGTCACAGCAAAGCAGGCAATAATACAGGAAAAAAAAACGGGGAAAAAGCAGTGGAAACACAAACTCGGGCACAGAAAGAAACAAGCACAAATTTTCGACAAAACGGCCGAAAACCAAAGGGGAGCGCTCAGGGCAGCAGCGAGGACGGCGCTGATGCAGAGGCAGGCACTGGGGGCACACGCAGCAGCTGGTGGCCGTGCGGCGCGGGGGTGTCCCACAAGTGATATTGCGACAACTCAGAGTATCCATTATTCGCCTCCCCCTTGGGAGACACTGGCTGACCTCTCTAACACCGCGGAGCTTCCACAAAATGCTAGAGTTCATCAACCAGAGAGTATGTAGTTTTTTGCAGGGCATTTTGGACTCAATATTAAAACGGTTGGAGGAATCTACTTCAAATTCTGATCATTTTCTGGACTCTTTATCAGCTATTTTTTTAGTATTTACCCAGAATAAGGTTTGGGTGGGTTTTTTAAATGTTCTCACCAAGAGTTTTCATCTCTAGTATTGTGCATAAATAGCTTAAAATCAATAAGGATAAAGGAAGTAGAAACATAGACCGGATTCTCAGTGTGGGAGATTACAAGAAAGGAGGCAAAAACAACATGACGTGATTGACTTTCTTTGGAATTTATTGTAAGAGTTGGAAATGGTTCAAGGTATGCTACACTGCTCCATTGTGTAGGTGCCCATGGCAGCATTCCCCACATCTGAGCAAAAAGGGGCTAGGTCGAGCAAGTCTGTACACATGTGAGCAGTCAATTTGAGTGAAACCAAAAAACTAGAGAATGAGGTTTCTGCCTTTGCAAATAATGAAAAAGTAAAAAAAAAAGACTAATAAGAAACAGGAAATTCCCAAAAAAGGCAGGTGGAAAATAAGGTTCAGTGAACAGCTTTCAAGTACCTTTTCTGGAAAGGATTATCAAGCCACCCAAAAGCCACAAGCTCAAATCGAAGCTGCTAATTCGACATGCATAATGCAAGCGGTGAATCCAACAGCAGAAAGTGCTCTCCAGTACACTCAAAATTATAGAAGTCACCACACAAAGTTCTCAAATGGAAGGGATGGCAGGATCATTTGTGTAAATCGTAAATCAAGCAAGTGAAGTAAAGAAATACCACATCTTTTTTCAAGAGGCACTGGAGTGAAATTTCATCTCAGAAAAAACCATGACAGATGGGAAACATTTTCCTAACCCTTCTGCCACCAACTTTCATGTGATCAGTTCTTCAAAATCACATTCCTACAATAAGAGGGAGGTAAGAAATGTTAGTTTATCTGAAATACCACTGATCAATTAGAATACATTCTTAAACCCTCAGTCAGCCACTATCATAATAGATTTTACCTCCTTGTTTGTAGGTTGAGGTTAAATCTATCCCATATTGGCAAGACCTATGTAATTCCTTAGCCGAGGACAAAATAAACCAAATCTATTTGAAATGTACTATTCCTGCTGACTAGCCTGGCAAGGTACAAACCTGACATGCTCCTCCTCCAAATGTAATTGTAGCTTAGAAAAGCTTTCACCTTTTTCCATTGAGCAGATCTAAAAGAACTTAGAAAAAAGACAAGTCTGGCTTACCTCTGGATCCGTGTCCTCCTTAAATTTTAGCTCAACTCTCCCACCAGATTGCTCCTACTGTCTGGGCACTGTTTAATTTATCTGTTGACACTGGGAAGATTCTTCTTGCTTGGAAATCAGCTCAAAGACCAATGCAGACCCTAACAATCTAGCAAATTATCATCCTATTTCATTGCTCTCTCTCCTGAGCAAGTCACTTGAAGGCCTAGTAAACACCCAACTTTCAGTCTATCTTGAGGAAAGTCAGATTCTGGACCCATCCCAATCTGGGTTCAAATCCTGCTATAGTACTGAGACTGCCTTGGGTGTGGTGACTGATTCCATAAGACTCTCCCTGGATAAAGGTAGTCCGTCTGTGCTGGTGCTGCTAGATTTATATGCAGCCTTTGATGCCGTGCCCCACACTAGTTTGATTCAAAGGCTGCATTTGATTGGCATTTCTGGTATGGCTCTGACATTGCTTCAACGACAGGATCAGGTGTGTAGCTGGCTAAAGCCAACCATGTTGCTCCTGGTCTACCTTAGGAAATAGATCTAAAACTATCTCACTGGGCACCTTCAAGTCTCGCACTGTATTGATTCATAAAGGGGTACCACAGGACTCTTGTTTAAGCCCCACGCTGTTTAACATCTATATGGCACCTCTAGCTACCATTGCTAGATCCTTCGGGTTTGAAATGATATCCTGCGCTGATGATACTCAGCTTGGTAACTGGACATAATATCGACTACATAATATCGAATGGACAAAATATCGACGGAAAAATATCGACATTACCTAAATATCGACTATAGGAATATCGTTGGACAAAATATCGACTGTAAAAATGACCCAAAAATATCGAATACAAAAATATCGACTCAAAAATATCGACCAGACAAAATATCGAAATATACTGAAAGTAAAAAATATCGAGAAAATGTTAGAAAATATTGATTTTATTAAATAATATATATATAATATATAAATAAATAGTACTTAATGTTTAGGAGCGGGTTGTGGGTTTATAGGGGAATAGGGTGGGAAGTAATTTAATGATAATTAATTATTTAATATATGTTTGGTAATTGTTTTAATTAGATTTCTAATTGGTAATTAATTAATATTAATTAGTTAATTGTTTAATTGATTATTTAGCATATAATTTAATTGATTAATTGATTAATTAATTATTAATATTTATTATTTTTATGAATTGATTTGTATATGATTTTAAATCATATATTGGTTATTAATTATTAATAATTAGTGATTTATTTTATGAAGAATTAGCATATTATTTACATTTATAAATTGCTAACACATTAATTATAATTAGTTAATGATGTAATTAATATATTGCATATCATTTAAAAAAATTAATTGGTAATTAATTTATAATAATGACTTAATTAAATTAATTGGATACATTTAAATGTAATGTGTTAATTTATGTTGATGTTAATTAATTAATTAATTGGAATTAAACAATATTAATTAATCAAAATTATTATTATAGCTAATGTGAGAATATATTTTATTATTGTTTTTGAAAATAATTTTTTTATTTTATATATTAATGTTTAATGTTGTGTTCATTATTATTTATAGTGTTCTGGCTCAGTTTCATAGTTTTTGTTATAGGTTAATTTTTTAGGGTTCAGGGTCATTTTTCTGTTCGTGAGTAAAGGTGTATTTAGTGGGATTTGGGAAATTTTAACGTTTGTGGCTAAATGGGTTTTTTTGAGGTTCAGGGTCAGTTTTCAGTTCTTGTGTAAAGGGCTATTTGTAGGGTTCAGGGTCAGTTTTCAGTTTGTGGGTAAAGGGGTATTTGTAGGGTTCAGGGTCAGTTTTCAGTTTGTGGGTAAAGGAGTTTTTTTGAGGTTCTGGGTCAGTTTTCAGTTTGTGGGTGAAGGGGTATTTGTAGGGTTCAGGGTCAGTTTTCAGTTTGTGGGTAAAGGGGTATTTGTAGGGTTCAGGATCAGTTTTCAGTTTGTGGGGAAAGGAGTATTTGTAGGGTTCAGGGTCAGTTTTCAGTTTGTGGGGAAAGGAGTATTTGTAGTGTTCAGGGTCAGTTTTCAGTTTGTGGGTGAAGGGGTATTTGTAGGGTTCAGGGTCAGTTTTCAGTTTGTGGGTAAAGGGGTACTTGTAGGGTTCAGGGTCAGTTTTCAGTTTGTGGGGAAAGGAGTATTTGTAGGGTTCAGGGTCAGTTTTCAGTTTGTGGGTGAAGGGGTATTTGTAGGGTTCAGGGTCAGTTTTCAGTTTGTGGGTAAAGGGGTATTTATAGGGTTCAGGGTCAGTTTTCAGTTTGTGGGTAAAGGGGTATTTGTAGGGTTCAGGGTCAGTTTTCAGTTTGTGGGCAAATGAGTATTTGTAGGGTTCAGGGTCAGTTTTTAGTTTGTGGCTAAAGGGGTATTTGTAGGGTTCAGGGTTAGTTTTCTGTTTGTGGGTAAAGGGGTATTTGTAGGGTTCAGGGTCAGTTTTCAGTTTGTGGGTAAGGGGTATTTGTAGGGTTCTGGGTCAGTTTTCAGTTTGTTGATAAAGGGGTATTTGTAGGGTTCTGGGTCAGTTTTGGCCTTTAGGGTGAAGGGGTCTTTTTAGTGTTTTGGGACAGTTTTGGGTATTTTAGAGTGCTGATGTATAGTGTAAATTAACACTGATACATTAAATCTATTACACGAAAATAGCAATTATTATAACTTTACATTAGTACGCTTTATTTTGATCAAAACAATATATGTATTAGCATGTTTCCAGACAGTAGCTAGAGTGGAGTTGGAATTCTAATAATTAATTGGTTGGTGTCCAGCACCATCAGTAATATTACCTACACTGGAGTTGGATTAATAAAAAAACATTGGTCAGTCTCCACCACATTTTATGGTATTACCTTGAGTGTAGTAGGAATAGTAAATAATTTTTTGCTAGTGTCCTGCAGCTTCTATGATATTAGATTGACTGGAGTAGTAATAATACATATACAATTGGTCAGTGTGCAGCACATTTGTATACATTTGTTCATTACTGTATTTTAATATTAAAAATTAATGCAACATGGATGTTTTCAAATAACTTTATTAAACATTTTTTTAATTTTTTATTGTGTACTACAATACAATCACAAACAAATATAACATCACATTTTTTTGACTTTTATTATTCACAGAATAACATCTTTACATTTATATACATGTTGTCAATGTAAAAAAATGTTTGATTACTAGATTCTTTCAGTAAATTTTACATATTCCCATCAGTCACTTACAATTTAAAGTATTTATATAGAAATACATAAAACAATGATTTGTTATACATTTCTTACATTAATATTTAATAATGTTAATATTAAATATTAATATAATAAAATATATATAATACATTTTTTTTAACAAGTAACATGACTATTATTACATTTGTTAGGATAAATTGAAATACAAAAAAAATTATCTTGGTGTATATTTCACAAAATGTTGTTTTTACATAAAACATATAAATCGATTTGGTTGTAAAGTTTATAATTGTATAGGGAAACAATATGTTTAATTATAATATCTGGTATTCACCAAATATTAGTAAAGCAATTATATACTTTTGTTATACTTAGAAATAATTATAAAACTTTTTGTAATAATTAATAAAAATAATAATTATTTTATTAATTATTATTATTATTAATTAATAAACATAAACATTCATTTATTATTAACAAAAATATATACATTCACAGATAAAATAGATACTTTTTTTCAGGCCATTCTTTATATACTAAATGGTTCTAATTGTTATATTAATAACAATAAATAAGTTATATTATTTATCAATATTAATTATTACCATAAACATTTATTATGTTTTATTAAAATTATACACAAAATTATTCATATAAATATACACAATAACAAAATATTTACATCTTTTATTCAAAGTCTTACATAATTATTTAATAATATTAATATATAATAAATATTATATATTAATTTATATTAAATATATTTATTTTTGAAAATAAAGGAAAATTGTCATGAGTATAGTGTATTAATTTGTTACATTATACATGTGTATGTATTATATATTTTCCATATGACATTGTTTATTCTATTATCATTTTACACAAATGGGTTAAGGGGACTACTTTTTTACCGCGTAAAGTTATTGCGCTCCATTCAGGACTGGAGAAGCTCGCGGTTCGGAGTTGCTTCGCGTGGAGAGAGGTAAGGTTATTTTTAACTACAAATTATAAGTAAGTGGTCATGTTTGAGGGTATAATCGAACTCTGTAGTGTTTTTTGGTGTATGTATTAATAGTTTAAGTAGCGTTTGGGTGAAAAGTCTCCGTTATAGATGTGTCGTGCTTTTTTTCCTTCAAGTCTAATTTTAAGTGTTCGGAAATGTCTTCTTACATGGTTAATGTTCATTGTTAGTATATTTACAAATGTGAAGGGGGTATTTGTGGGTGGCTTTCGTTATGTATGTTATTTTACAGGTTTCGGTTCCTCGCATGAAAACTACATGGAAGGAAGCGTGTTTTTTAACAGAGAAACAAATGTTTAAGTTATTATGCTTATATTGTGACATTTATCTCCTATTTTTCGTGTTTGCCAGGAGCGCTTTTTACACTTTTTAAACCTTTTTCGGGTTTTTTTGAGGGTTTCGATTCGGATTGATACATTGATATGCGTGACCGTTTTTTTAAAATAGTGTGTATATAACTTTAAATCCTAAAGTGTCCACACTACTGTTTTCGGGATTTCCTGGAGCGTTTTTTTACGTTTTACATTTTATTTTCGGGTTTTTGAGGGTTTCCCATATTGGAATAGTAAGATATTGGATTGGATTGTATGGATTGATTTTTCCTTGATTGCGTCTCTCAAGTCCAAAAATTGTAAGTATTTATTTTACAATTTTGATTGGGTGGGAAATGTCGATTTTTAATGTTATGTGTATGTTATAAAAAATTATAAACATTGCATATTTGTTACGAATTTTTTGACATAAATTTAAAAAATTTGTCAAACAAATATGTTTTATTTATTATTCATTATATATGTTTATGACATGTAATTTTTATTATTATTGTAAGAAGACATTTGTATATTTACTTTACATTTTTATAGTAGACTTTTTGCTATTATTGCCAGGTATTCTAATCCTCTAGTTGTAGGGTATAATGTGACTTGGCTTTGAAGTAGACGGAACATTTGTTGGGTTTGTTTAGTGAGTTTTGGACCTATTTGTGACACTGATTGTTCCATTCTTAGTTCCTGATAGCTTTGTTCTTTTTTCAAAGCTTCTAGAAGGTTATGGAATGTGGGTTTGCCTCTGTTTGTAGTTGCTTGGAAAGCATTATGCCACCCTTCAACACTGTTGTTGGTTTTAGCCTCTTGGTTTAAAGTACTGAGATAGACATTCCACCAAGGGATTTGGAATTTGGGCTGGCGTCGATGTCCTGATCTGTGCAACCTTCCCACCCAAGTGTCTTCAAAATAGTCTAGCAATGGTGTTAGTTTATCCTCATTCCTTTTATAATATGCGCTGTCAATTAATAAATTGTAATGTTCAGCAACATCTGTAACAGGGACGTAGGCCAGGGCTATTAACTTTTTAACTTGATAGGCAAAGGTGCTATCTGTAGAGTATAGTATACTTAAAGTAGATTTTTGGACATGCCTCCATATACTCTGATTAAAATGATAATAGCAACCCTGGATTGCTGTGTGGGGAAATGTTCTCAAAATGCTATTAATCATAGCTAATTCGAAATCAATAATTATTTTTTCGGGAAAATAATTATTGATTTCCGTTTTGAGAACATTTAAAATTTCGGTGTAAGTTGTTTGCTGTTTGTTGGGTAGCAAACAGTAAATGAAAGGTATGTTAGAATGATGGTATAAACCGTGGATGGAATACAGTTGGTAAAAAGGTTTTGGGCAGGGTTTAAATGTTCCATCCATCATCCATTGGGGACACTGTTGGATTTTTCGTAAATTACTTGCAGTTGCAAACATAATTATTCTGTTTGTACTGCTTTCATTATCAAAAAGAATAAATTTATCTTTATTGTGTGTGATGGCCATTTCGGGTGAAATAATAATTTCCTCAAAACAAGTTGGGTTGGGTTGGGTTGTGCTAGTGAGTCATTTAGTGCGTGCAATTGTGCGTTTCAGGGAGTCAATAGAGGGTAGTTGACCTGAAGCATGGGCTGGGATTTTTACCAGTTCTTCTTTAAGGATTTGTGTGGTGGGTTTGTCACTTTGTGTGCTAGCACTTTTAATACTTTCTAAAGCATCTCTAATTTCAATTTCTGTGACATTTGGGGGATGATTATGTTCTCTAGTAAATAGCACATTACTTTCCTCAGTAGTGGCCCTCCCATAACATTTGTTGGAGTAATATTTGGTACACTTCCAAAAAACCTTTCTACCACTTTGTCTCTCCTGATTATACACATAACCCATGTAGCATAATAGTAATTTATTTTTCTGAGACATGACAAATTCTGCACCTTCAGTCATTTTGATTTATTTGTTCTAGGAAAGAGTAGAAAGAAACAAAATCAGAACACATTTTTTTACTTTTGTGGTGCTAACATCATTATTGATGCATTTATACTTACAGTTAATCAAAGTAGTAGTCACAGAAGCAGAAATGTCTTTTCAATGATGTTCTTGTATGTATGTCTTTATTTGCTGTTGGTATGAAAATATAGAAAAGCAACGTTAATGTTTACATATAACAAACGTATTTCCTACTCAAAAGCAGTTGTCATTTTTGCTTACTAGTGCATTTGATGTAAACATTACATATACTTACTTGTTTAAATAGTAGAATAGTAGTAATTGCTGGAGTAGATCAATTTAGTACAGGTATGATCTGTAGAGTAGATAGAAGAAATAAAAGCAAAATATTATATTTTTAATACTGAACCATTTGGAAATGTAACAGATTTAAACGTATACTAACTTCTAAATATGTCGTTTTCTTTGTTGTAGGTAGAATAGCTGTATGATGTATTCAGAATATCTGTAGAGGAAATATAAAATAGATAACATGTTGTTAAGAACATAGTCTGTGTTTTTTTTGGCAGTTTTAGAGAAATGTCAAGTATACTTACATTTTTTACAAGGCTATTCTTGTATATTGGTATATTTTGTGTAGGATGTTTTCATATGATATGTAGAATAGATGTATGATGTTTTCTGAATATCTGTAGAGGCAATTCAAAATATATAACATGGTGTTAAGAATATAGTTAGCGTTTTTTGTGCCCACTTTTTGGCAAATTACAATTATACTTACATTTTTCAGAAGGGTATTCTTGTGTTTTGGTATAGTTGATGTTGGATCTTTCAAATGATCTATAGGGAAGATGTAAAAAGCAAGATATGTTGTTTAAAAATGTGCATTAATGAAATTGGCAGTTTTATAACAAACACATCTATACTTACATGTGTAATTAGTGTAGTTTTATCGTTTTTGCTGTAGAAATAGCACAATTTCAGTATATCTGTAAATATAATGTTTTTAAAAATTAAATACTCTTGTAAATTAGTGTTTAAAAACAGCAGTTGGTGTGTAACAGAGAATTATTATATACTTACTATCTGATTTTGCACGTGAAGAAATATGACCATGTAATAGGAATTGTGTTGGAGTAGTTTCTATCAGAAAAGTAGGAAGAGATGAAAATTAAATAAGTGTAAGACTTAGGAGATGTAAGGAAAATAGTGCACTTCTAATTTAGTTTTCTACAAAAATGCTGTGTTACTTACTTGATTAATTAGCTAGTGAGCTGGATCTTTAAAGAAGTTTATTCTGCAACAAAATCTTCAGAGTGTTGGCATCTACTTTCCAGAGAGGTAGCAGCAACAAATGGTAGAATGCATGTATCCCTTTTATAGTATATGTGTTATGTGTGCTTTGATTTGATTGGTTGTAGGATGTAAGGAAGCATAGTATAGGCTAGTTTGAATTTTTTTTAGTTAATTGGAGTGTTTGTTGATGTGAGAATGGTGGTATGTGGTTATTCCCGCATTAAAGCAGGTTCGTGTTTAAATGAAATATATTTATATGTGAAAATAAGTAATGAAAATGTTAGTTAAATGCAAAGAATAGTAGAAAATGATAAAATGCATGTAATAGAATGTATAGCAAATGTGGATTAATAGTAATTTTATGTAAGTAACAGGTATTATATGTGAAATGTATTTTTTAGTGAGAAATGACTTTTATTGATGATAACGATGGTATTTTAGAAAGAAAAGTGTACAAACATGAACTCGATATTTTTTTTTTAACGATATTTTGGTAGTCTATATTTTTGTAGTCGATATTTTTGTAGTGTTAGGGCTAATTTCATGTCAAACGATATATTTGTAGTCGATATTTATTTAAGCGATATTTATGTATTCAATATAGTTAGTACTCGATATTTTTTACTCAATATTTTTGTAGTTTGTGTAATAAGTATAGTAAGTCGATATTTTTGTCGTCGATAATTTGTCAACGATATTTTGGTAAGTCGATAATGTGTCCGTCGATAATATTTCAGTGATCCACTCAGCTTATCATGTGCTTTGGGAAGACCTCGACACGATGAAAGACCCGTTCCCAAATGGCATGAAAGCAATTGCAAACTGGATGGCAACTAATTGTCTGCAACTAAATACAAGAAAACAGAGATCATGTTGTGTGGGAAGGCACAGCAACTTTGGGCCTCAGAATGGTGGCCTACAGAATCAGGCTCCTCTCCTATACCCAACCAGATAGTGAAGAATTTTGAACCTAAAATAGATGAGTCTTTGTCTATGAAAGAGAAGGTCATAGCCCCTAGCAGTAGTTGTTTTAACAATATGTGTCTGCTGAAGAAAGATTTTTCCTATCTTCCACTCCCTGCTAAGAAAAAATCCTTGTTCAGGCTCTGATTATTTGCAAATTTGGCTACAGCTATGTTCTACTTGCATCAGCTAATGAGATCTTACTGACCAAATTCCAAGTGGTCCACAATATTGCTGCATTACTTGTGTGTAAACTTCCTTCTGGTTCCACATCTGAACCTTTGCTGAAAGCATTGCATTGGCTCCCTATTAAGTAAAAGGAAATCTTTAAAATGTGTTGTCTCACACATAAGACATTAACGGGCCATGGACCTAGTTACCTACACCAGAAGCTAAACTACTACTGTCCAGTCAGGGAATTGCACTCCAAGGATAAAGCCTTGCTCATTGTTCCCGAGGTACGTTTGACAAGATGAGGTAGCAGGTCTTTTTTTTACTTGGCCATGTGTAATTGGAATGGTTTGCCCTATCTCATTTGCACCTGTCCTGATTATGCTAAATTCAGGAAACTGCTTAAAATAATCTTATTTTAATCTTTATGTGCTTGGTTTTGCCTTTGATTATCATTAGCACAGAGATACCTCTTTGGAGGTGATTTGTGCACTATAGTAAGTTATATTAACATAACATAACAAATAGAGAGAAGATTTTACATTTAATACATCTGTTTACTCCACTGAAATCTTTTTCCTTGGCTGAAATTAAAATGGTAACATTTCCAGACAACATAATTTGAGCTTTGCAAGAGCAGAGTTTGATCTGATCCGGCTCCATATAATATCCTATTAAATGCATTTTTATTTTTTTAGGTAAAATGGATATGATAAGGTTCCTGCATTTATCCAACAGAGCTTGGAAAGGGGGGAGGGGGGGCTGGTTATGATTTCATGTCTGCAATTCTCCTAAGGGCTTCCTCCCTCTAAACTCACAGGTCATGGGCTATCCGGGAGACCAACATTTTCTTTGTGGTCAGCGAAAGAAGAAGTGATCACAACTGGAAGAGCCAATCGCGGCTGGCATGGCTCACGGGTGGGGGGCGCGCACGGGGGTCACACGGGGAAGAGGTAGTAGGGGAGGTCATGCGGTGGGGGGTATTACTTTAATAATTTAAAAAAATATATAATTTTAACTTACCTTTCCGCCGGCCGGGTCCCATGTCTTCTGGCTCATGCTCTCCTTTCTCCCGCAGGAACAGGAAGCATGCAGCCAGGCTCCTTTCCCTAAGCAAGCAGCATTGTGATTGGTCAGGACGGCGCTCAGCCAGGCGCTTATGGGGAGGTCATGTTCTCCATGTACGCTGCATTGCAGCCTGCATGGAGAACTATAGAGTGTGCATGACTTGTTTGGGCGGCCCCAGAAGGCCGAACAAAGAGTCTTTGTGCACTCAGGGCAGGAATGGGCACAATACTCCTCCCCTGCTAGCAGAGCAGCCCTGCCCACCCACCTGCCCACAACCAAACATAAAATGGTAATACCTAAAAGTTATTACCATTTTATGTTTCTGCTTCTCCCACTGCGAGAAAACAGTGGAGTGACGCACCTCTGACCGAGTGGAGGAGCCGGCCTTGGGAAGAGCTATAGAAACACAAGAACAACAACATCTTGACAAGTTAGCGAAGAAGGATATGCCATGGCTTACAGGAGCGCTGAGCAGTAGTAATACCGCTATATGGAATATACCAGAGGCTAGTTTCCCACAGCGTTATCAGGAGTGACAGACAAGGTGCTCCTCTACTGGAAGAAATAAAACTACTGTGAACAATACCATTAAATGGACGAAAAGACCCAGATGTTCCAGCAAAGGTCATCAAACATGGGGCCCTTAGTTTGTCCTGCTTCGCGTGCCCCACTTATCAGGAAGACATGAGCACTACCATCAACTATTACAAGAAGAACACATTTATTAACCCTTATGGTTAAATACAACCACTCACTATGGACTTTGCATTATAGTCAGGGCCACTGGAATTATGCAGCAAAGGAAGTCCAAATTATTCGGCAGGACTGAGTAAATTATGCGCCATGAAATGGCAAAATATTTGGTATAATGCGCGTCATTTTGTGATATTATGGCTTCAATATTTTGTCGTTTCTACATTAGTTGGCCATTGTTTGCACCTTCTTAGTACCAGTTTCACACCAAAAATAGCAATATGCAACAGACAGGCAACCAGTCAACCTTTGCAAACGATCCTCCACTGTGCGGCACACGCGTCGCTGCATTTTTAGTAACCTTTGAACTGTTTGAGCTAGAAATAAAATGTTTTTGTTAAAATCTGCAGATTGTGCAGAAAATGCTGTAATATGCAGCAAATGCGGCACATCTACATTTATGCCAAACGTGCCACAGTAGCACAATCGCATAATTCCAGTGGCTCTGATTATAGTACAGAATGTTTAAAAAAAGTATTTATGTTGTTTAACAGTAAGCTGTATCATACTGCACTCACTGTAAATGCTGCATACACTAGTAATAATAAACACTGGCAATTGATAATGTATACAAGAGCACATTCTATGTTGGCACAAATGAAAAAAACCTACAAAAAAGTTTCCAGAGCGGGCTGTGAACTGGTTTGTGAGTTATTGATCGGCGGTGTTTATGAAATAACCCTGGTAATGCCGCGCTAATGGGATGGCATTAATCTCCATTCGCTGCCCCTTTCAGCTCCTGACACCTTGATGAAGTTGTCGGTATTTGAAATTTTTGTCCTTGAAAGTTGAGAGGAGAGATAAAATGTAATTTATTAAAAAGCCACATTGCCTGTCCCTTTTGTGAGAAGCTGGAAAACTGAAAACAAACCATCATAAACTCGGCCATGCTGGTGTGTGAGTGATAGCAGGAAAAAAGAAGGAGGATCATGGAAAAAGCCAGAGTCCACATGCAGTTCTGGATAACATTCATTTAAGTGTTTCAATATTAAGCATAACGTATGTTTTTTATTGATTATGCCTCATCTTGGAATTGTAAAAGTTCAGACCTGTATATTAAGCTTTGAGCTTCCAAGTGAAACATTGACATGCATTGTGTACTTATTCTCACTTGGGCCTCCAATGTTCCCTACTATTTACATTCTGTTGCAGTCGGTTAAAGGTACAAGATGTTATATTGGGTCATATTGTCTTAGGTTATATGCTAGGGAAGAAATGGAATTAACCTATTTTATAGTTTGCTCCTGCTTCCATGATACAGAATGGAGAAAAATGTGTTGGCTGCTATTCTCCACCAGAGAAAGGGTTTAGACCAGGTAAAAAGTGTACAAACTACTTTGATTAAGTTGTTTGAACAAGTCAAAACCATATAAAAGAATGCAATAACGAGCATATATGTATCTCAGTTGCTCTTCTTGAACTCAAACAGTAGACTCTTGTAATATTAACATTTTTGGTGTGCAGCACATCTAAATAGGCCCACGTGACTTTATAATTGTGCTACATGTGTTTATAAATGATCACTGTGAGGTTAATTCCTCAGGCATGGAATAGCCTCCTGTAAAATCTACGCAAGGAAACGAATCTCCTTCCATTCAGAAAGAAGTTGAAGACCGTGCTTTTCTTAGAGGCATGGGGGACTCTCTGAGCAGGCCACTTATTATTTCATCTGGTGTAGGGCTTCCTCTGATAGCGCTTAGAGACCTCTGGGTGATAATGCGCTCTATAAATTCACCATAACATAACATAACATAAGAGGTTACTTTGAAAGAGATGAAGGTTCTCATAAAAGTACGCTTCTCACTTCTTTCCCTGGTGATCCAGTTCGTGTCAGAGTTATAAAGGAAGGTAATGAACATATTGCTGCTTTCAATGTCTCCATCAATCGATCCTTTAAGACTTGCCATATTTCAGAAACACTGAAACAGCATGGGTTACCCCTCTCCCACAGAGACAAAGCTGTTGTCTGCCGTTGGCCAACAACCTTTTGGCTTTTTCAATTATTATTTTGTCCTCCTTTTTGCATAATGTCGCCCTCAAAAATCTAAAAGGAAAACTGGGTTTCAAAAAACCACGTTACCATAGTAGTCCATGCCACTACTATGTGTGTGTATGTCCATCTTGTGAAAGGGCAGAATGTAGTTACTCACAGGGAAGTTAGCCTGCAGCTGAAGTAGGCTGACCCACTGCCCTATGCTAAAGTGGCCGGAAGAAAAATGTGAATGACACAATAACAAACCAATGGATGAAACAAGGCTGGCTGGAAGCTTGTAAAAGTAAGCATAATTTATGTAGATATTTTTAGCAAAATCAAAAGGTGTTGATTGACTAATGCCAGACCTAAAAAGCATAACTCGAATGAACCGATCTGAAAAACTATAGTCTCTTCCTAGATGTTCATTGGTTGTTGAAACTCATGGAGATGCTGTGCTATCTTCACTAAAGGAGTTTGTGGAAACCAATAACACCTTGGTTTTGACCAATCCTGGTTCCATCCCACAGAGGTCTGAAATAACTCTATTGCATAGTCGAAATATACATTTTCTCATTAAGGAAAAGGGTGAGCTGGAGCAGCGGCTCCTCCGCTAAGGCGGAGGAGCATTGCCCTACTGCTCACTGACCAGTTCAAAAAGGTAAAATATAATTATAATAACACAACAATATTATCACTTTATTTTACCATACTGACTCAGTTGGTTGGGGAGCGGGGCGGGCTGGGCTGTTCAGTGCTGGGGGACGAGTGGTAGGCACTTTCTAAGTACACATGACAGCGTGGATGGCCCTCTTCGGCCTGCCAAACAGTCATGTGCATTTAGCATGTTCTCAACCAGGCTGTGGTTGGAGAATATACACAGCCCCCCAGCCCCTGTCTGAGTACCGAACTATGGCGCTCAGACCAATCACAACGCTGATGTCACACAGCGTCATGATTGGCTAGGAGATTCTGTGAGCCTGTGTGCTTCCTGTTGCTAGGATAAGAGAAGAGGATGGAGGAGAGGCGGTGGCCAACCATAGAGTGCTTTTTATTTTTTTTAATTCCCCTCCCTCTGCTTGCCCTGCCTCACCACCCCCATTCGGTAGCAGCCGCTACTGGTGAACTGGCGTTCATAAAGCTTTTGCATGTGTCAGTACTGTGTTATTCTCTATGTCAGCGGACTTTGCCGATCAGGGTTCAAAGGCTCTTTAGCCCAGCAAGTGGCTTTGTCTGTAAAAGAAAGGCAGGACCTATGGCTGCTTCACACACTACAAAACAATGGCAGTTGAATTTGGAGTGATATTGTAGCCAAGTCTGCACCCAAGCCTTTACAAACTCTATGTACCTTCTCTGCCCCAATAACTAATCAGATTTGAGGGGGAGTTCCAGAAGTCTGCTGACCGCATGAAAATAGTATTCCATCTTTCCCAGGATCCAATTGCAGATCTGAGAATATGTGAAGTCTTTGATGAAATCAAGAGCTGGATGGAGAGCAAATGGTTAAAACAATTCAGCTAAGTTCGCCTTTCTTAAAAAGAACAGATCTCAATACACACCTTTCAAAATGGGGAATCTTACATTGTCATCAGTTTCAGGATCAAAACACTAGGAGTTATAAGAAACTTGAAAACATTTTGAATACCTTCATGTTCTTGTCACATAAGAAGATGGTGAGAACATTTGGCAATCATTTTGTGGAGAAGGATATCGCAGCAGACGCCATTAATAGCGAGCAAGCACACTTTGGACGTTCCCTGTTGCTGGAAAATCTAAAAGCCAACATGAATGCAATTCATGTACAGCAAGCTTCTGTAGTAAAAACAGTATTTAATGTATCTTGACATGCCTATGCTTCACAGGCTTTGTAAAAATTACACTATGTGTCTGTGGATATGAAATCCTACCTCTGACACATGAAACTGTTCAAGGCATTGCTCCGAAATATATATTAAAAATACGTGTTCTATATAACAGGTAGGACCTGCTTATTAAAACCTCCTTAAATGGTCATTGAGAAAACCTTCCCAAATATAACCTGTGCAGCCTGCAGTATGCTCCTTGAAAATTTAAGAAGCATTGGTGAATTTATGCCATTTAGCTAAACACTAAACATCCTGTTGTTTTAAGTGCCTGCATTAATATAGGGCTATGTTGCTATCTTCTTAGCGCTACACAAAAACAATAATTAACTAAGAAAATGAGTTGTATCACACAATACACAATAGACCTATAGCTAACGTGTGCTGTCCCTTTATAATTCAATTAATCAGTTACCTATCCAAAGAAAAGCATCAGAGAATCACAGGCATTGTTATAGAAAGTTTTTATTACTTTCCCATCAAACTTGTGAAAGATATTCCAATTTATATCTACATACAAAAAACTCAAAATAGGAAACATTTAGTATTAGAACTGTCATGACACAAAAGCCAAATCGCACTGAAACGTGTGACCGTTGTGTATAATCTGTAGTTTGGGGAGAAAAAAACAAGGGTCACAGATGTCAAAGTTAGCAGCTTTGTACATTCTTTTTTAATCCTCATAAAAATCTCCCAATGTGACTTTGAGAGAAAACAACCAATCAACTATACTTTCATAATTTGAGTAAAATATTAGTTATACTCTAAAGAGTATTTGGAGTATAGGTATCCAGACTCAACGTTATAAATGTAGCACTTAACTAGATGTCAGACCCTGTCAGACCCTGTCGGTAAAGACAATACTCTACAGACCCTCACCGGATTTTGTGAGTTTTGGGAAAATAAATACAATATAATGCAAATCATCTTGAGCAACGTTTCTCTCTTGAAGAAAATCCATGTGACATCAACACAGCAAATAAAAAATTAAACATATATTCTTCTTCAGGTTAGCTGGCATGAATGAACGGTGACGTCTTTAACATAACACTTTTTGAAGCTGCAACAAGGTTTTCCATGTAGCACTGGGAGTTTTCTTAGAGAAGACAGTCAATGTCCAACCCCATAAATATTCATTAGAAAGATTGTCATGTTCACCGCTGGTTTCCAACCTTTTTTCTTAGAAAAAAGATGACCCGTGCAGTAATGCAACTGAATGTACTTAAAAACACAGGGCCATATTATCATGAAAGGGTGATACATTATTGCCGCTTTTATCGGCAGGAAACTACCGCTAAAGTGGCGATAAAGGGCTTAATAATATGCCCTTGTGAATTCCTATAGAAGCCCAGGTTAACATCAGAACCTGGGCTTTTATGGGAATTCACAAGGGCATATTATCAAGCCCATTATCGCCGCTTAAGCTGCAGTTTCCTGCCGATAAAAGCGGCGATAATGTATCGCCCTTTCTTGATAATATGGCCCATAGTTCCTCCTTTGTTGTGTTTTTCTTACTATGGGCAGGCGTTTCATTTGGGTTTAGCTAGGAGGTATCAAATTAAAGACCAGAGGAGGCACATTCTATAATGTTGAATCTCCCAGTAATGTTCAAAGAAACATTAGTCTGTAGCTTCACTGTCTGTTGACTTTCAGTAAAAGATTTCTGGAAGTTTTGTTTTGAAGCAGCCAACCGCTCCAGGGTTACCTTACATCTCAAAAAGCGATTTGACAATTTTGCTACTCTCAGACCCTTGTTCAGGTGGCCACTGAGCATGTAGAAGCCACTGGGCTCACTGTGGGGGTTGAGTCCCTTTGCTTCTGATGTTGCGGGGGCACGACCGAATTTTGGGTTATGAGCAAGTGTAAGCACCATTAATAGTGCGAGTTTTAGTAGGCCCACTCCAAATCTTTTTAAAGTCAAAAGTGTTTCTGTGCTGAAAAGTTATATGGCAGGCAAGTTCCACCGGGGCAGTCTGGCTCGTAAATCAATCTTACTCACACATAGAAGACTTGCTTGACAGGAGTCTCAAAATGCACCCTCTTTGTGGGTGCTGAAGCTGCAGTGGCTGTCTCTGGTGAGTTATTAACACACTGGCCCTGGGGGAACAGCTGACGGGTGCCTTCGAGTTCCTCACATGCGGTCCTGTTGAGGCAGCAGAGGCTCCTCCAATGCTGGTAAGTTTCCTGGGATCCTCCCCGCAGGGGGAGGTGAGGGGAATTTGAGGCTCCTGGTCATCTGTCTGGACTAGGACCCGCACAGGTCACCACAGCTGCCTCCTCCACTCGATGGCAGTCTTGACCAGATCATGCTGCTTTCCTTTTCCCAGTTATTCAGAAAAGGGGGTGGTGATGAACAGAGTGTCTGAATTAAGCAGACCACTCTTACCCAGTCCAAAGATCAGGGCATGATCCATCACCGTTTTTTAGCTCACTGCACCATCCCAGCTCAGGAACTTGGCTATATGCAAATTAGTCTGACCCTGGCCCAGTGCATCATGGGAACAGGGCAGACCAAACTACCAAGCCAATTCTTATACTGGGAAGGAAACAAGCTACCGGGGACCGGTTTCTGGCATTTCAGCCGTCTTCGGCCCGGCTTGCTTGAATCCTGATGGTGCAATGAGCTAGGGACTCACATCTGAGTATACCCTTCCACGCTTATGGTGGACAAAAATTATTCAGAAAAGGGGGTGGTGATGAACAGAGTGTCTGAATTAAGCAGACCACTCTTACCCAGTCCAAAGATCAGGGCATGATCCATCACCGTTTTTTAGCTCACTGCACCATCCCAGCTCAGAACTTGGCTATATGCAAATTAGTCTGACCCTGGCCGAGTGCATCATGGGAACAGGGCAGACCAAACTACCAAGCCAATTCTTATACTGGGAAGGAAACAAGCTACCGGGGGCCAGTTTCTGGCATTTCAGCCGTCTTCGGCCCGGCTTGCTTGAATCCTGATGGTGCAATGAGCTAGGGACTCACATCTGAGTGTACCCTTCCACGCTTATGGTGGACAAAAATTGTTCAGAAAAGGGGGTGGTGATGAACAGAGTGTCTGAATTAAGCAGACCACTCTTACCCAGTCCAAAGATCAGGGCATGATCCATCACCGTTTTTTAGCTCACTGCACCATCCCAGCTCAGAACTTGGCTATATGCAAATTAGTCTGACCCTGGCCCAGTGCATCATGGGAACAGGGCAGACCAAACTACCAAGCCAATTCTTATACTGGGAAGGAAACAAGCTACCGGGGACCGGTTTCTGGCATAGATAAATAACGGTGATGGATCAAGCCCTGATCTTTGGACTGGGTAAGAGTGGTCTGCTCAATTCAGACACTCTGTTCATCACCACCCCCTTTTCTGAATCGATTTTGGCCACTATAGGTGTGGCAGGGTATACTCAGACATGAGTCCCTTTCTCACTGCTCCATCAGGATTCAAGCAAGCCGGGCCGAAGACGGCTGAAATGCCAGAAACCGGCCCCCGGTAGCTTGTTTCCTTTCTGGTGAAGAATTGGCTTGGTAGTTTAGTCTGCCCTGTTCCCATGATGCACTGGGCCAGGGACAGACTGATTTGCATATAGCCAGGTTCTGAGCTGGGATGGGGCAGTGAGAAAAATAACGGTGATGGATCAAGCCCTGATCTTTGGACTGGGTAAGAGTGGTCTGCTCAATTCAGACACTCTGTTCATCACCACCCCCTTTTCTGAATCGATTTTGGCCACTATAGTTGTGGCAGGGTATACTCAGACATGAGTCCCTTTCTCACTGCTCCATCAGGATTCAAGCAAGCCGGGCCGAAGACGGCTGAAATGCCAGAAACCGGTCCCCACTAGCTTGTTTCCTTTCTGGTGAAGAATTGGCTTGGTAGTTTAGTCTGCCCTGTTCCCATGATGCACTGGGCCAGGGACAGACAGATTTGCATATAGCCAGGTTCTGAGCTGGGATGGGGCAGTGAGATAAATAACGGTGAACACTCTGTTCATCACCACCCCCTTTTCTGAATCGATTTTGGCCACTATAGGTGTGGCAGGGTATACTCAGACATGAGTCCCTTTCTCACTGCTCCATCAGGATTCAAGCAAGCTGGGCCGAAGACGGCTGAAATGCCAGAAACCAGTCCCCGGTAGCTTGTTTCCTTTCTGGTGAAGAATTGGCTTGGTAGTTTAGTCTGCCCTGTTCCCATGATGCACTGGGCCAGGGACAGACTGATTTGCATATAGCCAGGTTCTGAGCTGGGATGGGGCAGTGAGATAAATAACGGTGATGGATCAAGCCCTGATCTTTGGACTGGGTAAGAGTGGTCTGCTCAATTCAGACACTCTGTTCATCACCACCCCCTTTTCTGAATCGATTTTGGCCACTATAGGTGTGGCAGGGTATACTCAGACATGAGTCCCTTTCTCACTCCTCCATCAGGATTCAAGCAAGCCGGGCCGAAGACGGCTGAAATGCCAGAAACCGGTCCCCGGTAGCTTGTTTCCTTTCTGGTGAAGAATTGGCTTGGTAGTTTAATCTGCCCTGTTCCCATGATGCACTGGGCCAGGGACAGACTGATTTGCATATAGCCAGGTTCTGAGCTGGGATGGGGCAGTGAGATAAATAACGGTGATGGATCAAGCCCTGATCTTTGGACTGGGTAAGAGTGGTCTGCTCAATTCAGACACTCTGTTCATCACCAGCCCCTTTTCTGAATCGATTTTGGCCACTATAGGTGTGGCAGGGTATACTCAGACATGAGTCCCTTTCTCACTGCTCCATCAGGATTCAAGCAAGCCGGGCCGAAGACGGCTGAAATGCCAGAAACCGGTCCCCGGTAGCTTGTTTCCTTTCTGGTGAAGAATTGGCTTGGTAGTTTAGTCTGCCCTGTTCCCATGATGCACTGGGCCAGGGACAGACTGATTTGCATATAGCCAGGTTCTGAGCTGGGATGGGGCAGTGAGATAAATAACGGTGATGGATCAAGCCCTGATCTTTGGACTGGGTAAGAGTGGTCTGCTCAATTCAGACACTCTGTTCATCACCACCCCCTTTTCTGAATCGATTTTGGCCACTATAGGTGTGGCAGGGTATACTCAGACATGAGTCCCTTTCTCACTGCTTCATCAGGATTCAAGCAAGCCGGGCCGAAGACGGCTGAAATGCCAGAAACCGGCTTGTTTCCTTTCTGGTGAAGAATTGGCTTGGTAGTTTAGTCTGCCCTGTTCCCATGATGCACTGGGCCAGGGACAGACTGATTTGCATATAGCCAGGTTCTGAGCTGGGATGGGGCAGTGAGATAAATAACGGTGATGGATCAAGCCCTGATCTTTGGACTGGGTAAGAGTGGTCTGCTCAATTCAGACACTCTGTTCATCACCACCCCCTTTTCTGAATCGATTTTGGCCACTATAGGTGTTGCAGGGTATACTCAGACATGAGTCCCTTTCTCACTGCTCCATCAGGATTCAAGCAAGCCAGGCCGAAGACGGCTGAAATGCCAGAAACCGGTCCCCGGTAGCTTGTTTCCTTTCTGGTGAAGAATTGGCTTGGTAGTTTAGTCTGCCCTGTTCCCATGATGCACTGGGCCAGGGACAGACTGATTTGCATATAGCCAGGTTCTGAGCTGGGATGGGGCAGTGTGATAAATAACGGTGATGGATCAAGCCCTGATCTTTGGACTGGGTAAGAGTGGTCTGCTCAATTCAGACACTCTGTTCATCACCACCCCCTTTTCTGAATTCCTTTTCCCAGTAGCCCCAACAGGCCTTACTATGTACATGGGCTAAGGCACAATAGATGCAGCAAAAATCTTCACAGCCGCCTCCTCTGGCGTCGCCGACTTCAATCCATGTATGGGCTATGGCCATAATGTTCACATTGACCCCACCTGACTTACAGGGTCGTTGGCTTTACTTCACACAGGGCTACAGCCAATCAACATGACATTAATCCTCATCACAACGGCGAACACCCATTACAACGATGAGAGAACATCGCGAGTATATTACAACTAGGGCTCCCGGTTTTATGGTATTTATTTTTTCAACATTTCCGTCTGTATTTATCCATATTTATTTTTTGGCCATCTTATTGTATTTATCCATATTTATATTTAGTTTGTGTTTTGTGAATAGATGCGGCGATAACTAGTATATTTCTGCATTTATATGACGGATAAAAGTGGAATCGTACTTTGATGCAGGTCAGATTTTAGCACATTACACAGCCAAAAATAATGCAATAATAAACCTAAATTAATAAAATAGTATAATAGCTCATATACAAGTTGAGATATGCAAAAATTTGAGCACATCACAATGAGCTTTGTAGCTTCACGTGCTGCCATTGGGTACAGCTATTGGCCTGAAAGTCATTATTCTCAGCATGGTGAGTCACTCAAAGGAAGTCAAATTATCAGTAAGAAAGACTGTTTTCTGTCTGTATTTATCTGTAAAAATCAGTAAAAACGGAAAACAGAGAGCCCTGATTACAACGCACATTTTACTGGTTAGAATGGAGAAGTGTGGCTCACTGGTGAGAATGGAGAAGTGTGGCTCACTGGTTAGAGCAGGCAGAGCCTGAAGCAGAGGTCAGACCCGGGACCAGGGTTCAATTCCCGATGCGGCAGGGTCTTGAGCTCAAATGTCCATGGACTCGATAATTCTCGCTTTGGTGCCTGACCTAATCATGGGTTTACACTCTGCAACTCTGGGCAATAAGCTTGCTTAATCTCCACAACGGCCCCCCCGCGGCGGGATGCCTGGCTTTCACCTTGGGGATGCCCTGTAGGGGCTATCTCACAGGGAAAAGCCAGGACGGGTTCCCAAGGCAAGCGCGGAGATACCCCTTCGGGGGTCGATTCAGGCGCTATATAAGAAACATAATAATAATAACAACCTTTACAATGCTTGCTTTTACATTGTGCATGCTGTTTCATCGCATCGCATTGCGGTTTTCCACAACGCATTTTAACAGTGGGTGATATTTATTAATTGATTAAAAATATGTGAACAGTGTTTTCCACAACGCATTGAACATTTATTAATTGATGACGTATGGAGACGTGAGTGGCATTTGACAACGCATTTCAGTGAACATTTATTAACTGATTACAAACTTGTGAACATGTTTCAGTGAACATTTATCAAATGCCACTTACGTCACCATACGTCATCAATTAATAAATGTTCAATGCATTGTGGAAAACACTGTTCACACGCTTGTAATCAATTATTAAATGTTTGACTCTTCAGGGTTGTGTTCTAAAGTAACTGATCCAGAAAATACCGGTTGCTATGATTCAATAACTCTCTTAATTAAAAGACACACATTTGTTGAGCAGTATTCCTTTATTATTTGTTTTCAAATAACATGATTATCGAGATTTTGTAGAACATTCAGCAAGAAATCAAAGAAAAAAAAGAACATCATGCATTCACTTGATACATAACAAATCATGCTCGCAGACGTAAACCCCATTACTCCGTTCTGAACAATCTTCAGCATAAGTCATTTATACAGTTCTCTCCCGGTATCATTGCAAGATGCCCCACACTTGGTCTTGCTTTTGGGGGCAACCCAAGTCTCATGCACTCATAGACCATTTTTATCCAGTATGCAACATATGTCTGTTTTGGCACACCACCTCCCACTATGGGGAGAAGATGCGTGCTGCCACTGGCAGGCTATGTCTTTTTTACTCATCACAAAAGCTTACCTCAGTATTGTCTGCTTGGAGTGTGTGAATCCCTCATTCTTTCGAATATTGAAGAGGGCCATCCTCGGTGTGAGAGTGAATGAACGATTGAGGACTGCTCCAAGTGTTACCTTGATAAAGGTCCAATGAGGAAGAAGGACTCCACAGCCCCATACAGTGTGGAAAACATCTCCATTTCCTTCCCACATTGTAGACAAGCAGTGTCATCTCTGCTTTTCATTTGCATCAGCCGTTACTGAGTCAAATATATACAATGTAGATATTTTAAATTGTATGAGGTGGAGCCTCGCAGTTATTGCTGTCTCTCTAGGGCTTATGAGAGCAGACACCCACTCGCCCTCATCAAACTCACCCAGGTCGCTTTCCTATTTTCTCCTTAGTGTCACAAAAGAGCGTGGGGTATTATTCACTAAGGACTTGTAAGATATTTTCAAGGGGCAGAAGAGGTACTTTGTGTCGTTCTTTGGTTGTGGACGTTAATTAGCAAGAAAAGGGACCTGGTTGCCTGCGTTAAACTAACAAATAAAGGAACAGGAGCATATCAAATATTGATATATAACGAAAGATCAATAGGGGGAGGTAATATGTCACGTCTGATTTTCAACTAGTTATTGCTAATTGCTTCATGCAAGGAAATGCAAGAACAATGTTTAGATTACAAAAATGCCACTGTTGGTTAGCCATTGCTTTATTTACATTATGATTTATGATTACACTGGTTACACCTTAGAGGTAAATGCTGCAGAAATGTTGACACATATTGCAGACATTGCCTGGTTACGAAGAATGTGACGGAGATTGGGCAAACACGATTAGGGGCATGTTGGGTTTTGTGGCGTACTTGGGGGGGGGGGGTTCATTTCAACATTGACTTTTGGTTTTAAAGGAGTTTGATGCAATCATGGATTTATGTGCAATCATGGAGGGGGGGGTGTAAACATACACTGCAATTAACATTTCACAGTTTCTTCATTTTGCGGGCAATCCCGTTATTACTTTTAACCGTACTCAGGTACCGCTATTAAAATACAAACCCGCCACACACAAAGACCTGTTTTCCTCATAGCCGCATTCCAGGGACTTTACGAGCACCATAGGCGTTGTAATGGCATCCAATTTATCAGTGTGCGATCTAATGGGTTTTGCAATAGGGTAAACGGCATTGGAGTTTAAATACCATGCGTTTGGAAAACTTGCGATGTTACAGTCTTTGCGATGTGGTAACCGCTTTGTAAAAGCACGCATTGAAAACGTGTACTATCATACATCCATCACAACCTCCCCTGACATATGGGGTTGCCGACTTTAAACCTGCATACGGTCAATGACCCAATCAGTGCAGCAACATTCACAACTTGCTTCATGGCAGTTTTCATCTAGCCTACGGGATTTGTTGACTTTAATCTGTCCACGGGCAACAATTTGATCGGAAAGCACCTTTCTCCTCACACCTTGCTACAGGGATCCAATTGTCAGGATCCCCCATTGGACCTCACTCCTTTTGACACTCTCCTCTTCCACACAGGGCACCCTTGTCTTGGCAAGCAGACAGACACTGGTGCTCCAGGCTACAGGGGCAGGTAATTGTTTATCCCCCGGGTTACGTTTCCTCACCCAGCTCAGAGATTGTCAGGCCTTGACCCTCAGTCATCGTCACAGACAGAAGTCTCTCAAAGATTCTCCTTCTTGCACAGCCCAACTGGGTGCTTGACAGTAGACAATTTTTGGGGGCCTCCAGCTTCCATTCTTATAGTCCATTTCCAGTCACAAAGTGTGATTTGGGTCTGAGTCTTTGAAGTTTATGTCCGGGTTCTGCTTTCTTTTGAAGTGCTCTCTCCTCTGCCCTGCCATTCCACCAGAAAACCTTCTGTCATAGCAGTAGCGACTCAAAATATGAGACCCCCACAAAACAGGCCTTGGGAGTAAGTAGAGGTTCACATCTGAATGTCAGCCAGAGTGATAAGTGTTTCAAAAGGTTACCCCATGGCCTCAGCCCCACACTGAATTTCTTATGAGCCCCCTCTCCTTCCTGAGATGTGCTCAGGCCCTTCCTAGTGATATTTCTCAGATGCAAAGAGCACTATTTAAAGTATACTGTCACTGGCCGACTGGGGGAAGGGAAACCCTGGCTCCCCCTTCCTCCAGTGTGGTGTGTCCCACCCAGCAATACACAAATCTGTCTGAGTGGATTCCTCTTCCTCCTCATGCTCCTCCAGTTAGCCCTGTGTCTCCCAAATGGGAACCCAAAATCTTCCATGTATTGTACCATTCTCAGACACACATACACTGAACACAGTATATAACACACAAGCACTGCACAGCACTCCATCTCCCATATATTGTACCATTCACAGGCACACATACACATAGCATATGTAAATACCATACGTGCACACAGCACTTCATCATCCCTGTATTGCATAACACTACACCAAGAGTGAGTTAAACACACAGTAGCGGAACTTTACATAAGTTGATCACTACACCATGTACTGCCACCACCGTGCTCGTGCTTTTTAACTCCTGGCAAAGGTAGTACCAGTGGTGGCTCTTCTATAGGGGCGTTTGGGCACCGCCCTCTGCTTTCTCGCAGTGCGAGAAGGCAGAAATATAAATGGTAATAACTACCATTTGTTTCTGCCTTCTCGCACGGCGAGAAAGCTGAAGTTCCTGGTTGGGAGTGGGCGGTCTTTCTTGAGGGCAGGGTGGAGTGGCTTGCCCACTGTTGTTCATACTGACTGAGGCTGCCCAAACAGTCAGTATGGACAACTGTGGGCAAGCCACTCCCCCTGCCCTTGAGAAACACTGCCCACTCTCCCTGTTCTCTCTGTATGCAGTAGCATACAGAGAGAAAATGACCCGGGTGGGGCAGCGGCCTCACCAATCACAACGCTGCCATTGCAGCGTTGTGATTGGTGGAGGGGAGGGAGGCAGCCTTCCTTATGATGATCGCTGCCGAATTCAATCAAAAAGCAGGACGGCCGGAGTCGGGAATCTCAGGACTTGAGGAAAAGCGGGACGGTAAGTTTAACTTTTATTTTATATATATTTTTTCCCTTAAACCCCTTCGCCTCCCCCGATCCCCTCTGCGGAGCGACGACCCAATTTCCACCCCCCCCCACCCGCCCGTAATGCCAGTCGCGACTGGGTTTACGCTATCTCACACTCGTGAGAGCACTGCGAGCAAAAGAACTTCTGCAAAAACATGCTCTCCGCAATATAGACTGAAGGCCCACCTTGCATTAATATCATAATCTCACTATAACAATTTGTACGTTCATGCAGCCAAAGTCACTCCCCACGTGGTTTAGGGCTGCAATAGTTTGTGTTTTGACTGTAGCAACCGGGGGCACGTCATGGTTTAATTGCGGAAGTAAGTGCAGGTCGGACTTTGTCCAGAGATATAGTTATTTAAGCCCCAGTCTTTATTTTGCACCCCTCCTTCCCTCCGCCCCGGTTCTGCAAAAATGACGATGCGGGTCTAGCTGTGCCCTCGCATGTCCTACAACTTCAGCCACTGCTTCCTCTCCCATGTGTCGATGCCCCCACAAAACGTGTACTAGGTGCAGGTATGTCGATGCATGCATGCCCTATAGGTTGCATGGCCTTCGCTCTAATGAATGTTTATGTTATGGCTTCATTCTCAATCCTAGTAGGGCCTTTATGAGGCCCTGCCCCCTATACCACGCTCCCCTATGCCCAAGGATGTTCCGGGGTCTCCATGTCAAGTTGGTAATCTGCAACCCACACGAATGAAAAGGCCCGGTGCCTGGTGCTCCCCACAGGCCGGCGCCGCTACCCCCACCCGGGTAAAGCATGCCAAAGATCACCCGTGCCTCCTCCCGAGGTCCTATCTCTCTGTGTCTTTTGTCCTCGCAGGAGCTGCTGCCGCTGATGTTTTGACTTCTGCAGTTCCTGTAAATAGCATTAAACAGCCAGGAATTAGACAGCGCGCCGGGGAGGGCGAAGACCTGAGTTCCCATCGTGTGAGACGAGAAGGCACACTTAAGGGAAGAATCGGGTGATATGAAACAGTTTTATTCCGGAATGAAGGTTACTCTGAGTAAAAATGTAATTATGCATGTGAATTAGTGCTGTGTGCTTTGAATGGGTGTGTGCAAGGGTATGTGCTAGCGAATGATGAGTGTATGTGTGCGCGCTTGTAAATGGATGGGTGTGAGTGCACATGTAGATGGGTGGGAGTGAGTATGTGTGTGCGGGTGCTTGTGAGGGATGGGACGAAGGGAGTGTGCTTGTGCGTGCCTGCCCCACTACTCGTCGACATTACCAGCCGCCACAGGGTAGTACCCTTTCACCACTTTGAGGGTAGCTCTTTTGGCACCTCTCCTGGTTCAAAAAGAACGCAATCCGTGAGACAGGCGATGTCATGGCACATATGCATAACTGTGTTCACTCTTGAAAACAAAATCAACATTAGGGATCCAGACATCATAAAGTTGGGGCACTATGGTGGAGGAGCGACGCCCCACTACTTTAAGCAAAGTAAAGGAAATATAAAATGATAATAATATGAAATGATAATAACTAAAAGTTATCATCACTGTATATTTCCTTCCTTTGTGGGCGAGCGGGTGGGCGGGGCTGCTGTACTAACGCAAAGCAGCGCAGGAGAGCGCAATGACTGTTTGGTCGACCCTCTCGGGCCACCCAAACCAGTCATGCGTACTTTCCCCTTTCTCCAGGCAGGCTGCATTACATCCTGCATGGAGAACAAGCCCATGCTCATATTCCCTGGTTGAGCATCGTGATTGCTCAGGGGAGCCAGGGTGCCTACCAATCACAAAGGTGCATTGCAGCGTTTGGTTGGTCAGGGCAGCCTGGCTTCCTGTCCCACAACAGGAGCAGGAGCATGGAGGAGAGACGCAGCGGCGGGTCTGGCGGCAAATTAAGTGCTGTAATCATTATTTTTATTTTTTTATTTTTTTACTGCGCTACCTAGCGCCCGTGACCCCAAGCCCCTCGCTCCCACCCTGCCCCGCCAACGCCAACTGCAAGTTATGCCGGCCGCGACTGCCATGTTTATCACCATGCAAGAGATTCTTCTGTCCCAATGCTTTCTACGTAGCTTGCTACATAGCCATGATGCTGCATATTGAAGAATTTCAAATCAGATGCATCCTTATTACCTTTATAACCAGAAAGACAGGCAAAAGCTTCAAAAATGTAATAGTACATTTTCCCGAAACGTAAGCTAGCAGAGGAATACAAGAAGGTTTCATCATTGTAAAAATTATACCTTTAGAAAATAACTGCCATGTTGGGAGACTATTATATTGCATTGTATCGTGCTGATGAAAGGTATACTTGTTGTTAATGGCCTTCTACCTAAGCTCTAGAATCGAGCCACAAGTAAAGTACCTGTAACAAGGGTCAACACGTTTAACAATTGGTATTGCACGAGATAGAACAGCTTTTGTGCTATTAAAACAGTCCAACTACTGAGGGTTTAATGTTCTAAATAAAATGGGCAAGAACAGAAATGCTAGCTATGTAATGGTAAAGCAGAAGGTCTGCACTAGTCATTACTGCCCCTCAGCAATTCTGTCTTTTTTTCTACGAAGTTTTATATAGCGCAACCGTGACCCAGTATCGGGTATCAGAGCGCTTTACATAGCACCAGTTGCATTACATGAGGACACATTCATTTTTTTGTTATGCACAGGGAGATAAAGTGATTTGCTCAGAATCACAGGATGTTCAGCATCATTGCCGAGACTTGAACCCGGTTCCCCAGTTTCGAGGTCGACCGCCCTAGCCATTAGACCAACTCCTCGCCCCAAAAGAGTTCCCAACTTTCCAACGTTTAAACAGATGTTTTGGATGTATCTAATTGTACTACAACTTTACCAAAAAAAAACAGCAATGGGAAAAGAGAAGACACATGGCCAGATGTTCTAAAAATATAGAAAATAAGTATTTTAGCCACTGTAAATTTGTGGGACGGATCCTGCATTAGAAAAAGGGGGCAAGAGATTCTCCCAGCATAATCTGTGAAAATATTTCTGTGCAACAACAGCCAAGGCAGCTCTAGAGTGACAATTCTCTATTGCTGAATAATTCTAAAGATGTGGGTCAGGAAGTTTACTTATTGGCACACTGTCACATTAAACACCCACTTATGGCGGACTTGGCCACTTTGGTATTACAGAAGGGGTCACAGATTTTGCCCAGCCCCTTCTGTACTTCTACTCAAGCTGGTTCTATGTGTGTCCTGGTACAATCTTAAAGGGGTGTTCCATCATTCTAATAGGGTTGTGGCCCCATACAAATGAAGAAACCCTTTGCCTCTACACACCTGCCATATTACAAAGGCAGGTGCAGAAGCAATCAGCTGTCAAGGGTACACTAACTGTGCACCACAGTCAGTGTCCCCCGAGAGTGACCCTTGAGGAAGGAAACGCGTTGCCATGGACCTCTCCCAGGCATATCCTGCAGTGGGTGCAGTCAACTCACTGCATCCACTTGCAGAGGAACTTCTCACTGCCTTTGACATACAGGCTGGTGAAAAGCAGAAGAGTGGCTTCAAACACTTAGTCAGCCTTTCACTAACGTGCTCACCCTAAGGCAGGCATGAGTCTGTAGTGCGCTGGGAAAGGCATGATCGGATACAATGAATGGGTCTGTGCACAGTCCATCCAGTTACATGTATGCTGCTGTGCAGACCAGGGCAGTGCCCCCTATAAGTAATACAGGCCTTGATGTACAATACTATGTACCCCTATATTTACTCTGTTTTGTTGGGTAACAGTTATTCAGACGAACCTGTAAAACTGATAGCAATTGGGATCTTCATTTCAAAGAACACATTTTTCACCAACAGAAAAATGTCCTATGTAAAAAGTGAGAACCAATTCCAAAAAAACAAGAAAAATGAGAAACAATTTCCGGCGGAACCATTTGTGGATATTAGAAAAGATACCAACGCATCCAGGTGTTTTATCTGAGAAGAAATTCTTGAAGACTTGCTCATCTGAAAAAAAAGTGTCCAAACTTTGCTTTGGTTATCTCACAGTCCAGCCATTGAATTGCTTCTCTTGACAAAATAGATAATGTGACTAACCCCTAAAAATTACTCCTGCCCTGTGTGATAGAATTCAGCTTTATATTAAACTCTTTAACCAATCTGTTTCTTTGGGTATGCTTCAATTGCTTCGCCCGGATTGTTCCACTACTTTTCCCAGCTTCATACAACTTTGTCTTCATGGAGTTCTCCAGATTATCCCTCAGTTCGTAAATTCCTTTGGTTAAGTATGTATGTGAGAGCCTCACAATTTATATTTGGAGACAATATTTTTCTTACTGAAAAATCATTCCCTCCTGGATTTTAATTCTTGAACCGGTGATAATCTTTTTGTAACAAGAATAGCCAATCAATAGATCTCCAAATCAGATTAGCAACAATCCACACAACAAGCACTGGGAAACCCAATTGGTCTCGCTTCATCAAGAGCTATTTTCTTTGTCCATTTTCTTAGCCACGTTGTACAGACTGAAAGCAGGAAAAAGCAATATGATAAGGTCAATGCTGTAAAAATGTGGTCACAGTGCTTTTTTATGTTACTTCCAACAAAAGTTTTGTAGAATGTGACAGAAAAATAACAAATCCAGTTGGTCTTGCATAAGCTGATTATCAGACAAATTAATTAGCCTGGGGGATGCTTTGCTGATAGCTGCATATCCTGGGAATGCAAAGCTACCTAAAGGTTCTCCCAGGAGCAAGGGATGAACCTGTTGACAATATTGCTGGCCCATCTAAGAGGAGTAGTGCTTTTCTTACTATTCATTGGATGCACCTCCTGGCAATACTGATGGCCAATATCGCAATCATCCCTCTGTGGTTGGACGAATACAATCTGTCCTTGTGCTGCATGATGCATTTTGCATATCAACACCAAATATGTTCGTTGTACTTCAATATCTTGTCTGTGCCCTGTTTACGCTTATGTCTGTGTGTTAGTGCTTGAAGTCACTGCCTGATTTCTACCACTATGGAATGCTATCTCTTATGCAGTACTGCTCACTCCTGCTATTTCATGTCTGGGTTTGGGTGATGGGGAACTGCGAAGTCTGTTGAATTGCAACTTTGCAATTTTGTTACATTTTGTGACTTCTGCGAAGGGATATCTCGCAAAGTATTAAATAATTAGGGGATGTACCCATCTCCCATGATATCTATAGTCTACAACCCAGAATCCCTTCTGGAATCACAACCCAGACTTTCAAAAATGTTGATCTTGCATGGCGTTAGTTTGTGGCGCTGCCTCAGATTTAGACCTTCTCAGAAATTTGGGCCAGCTCCAAAAGCAATGGGTGCAGCGGTGGAACACCCATAGCAACACCCAACGCACGCCCCTTTCACGCTTAGTGATGCATGTAAAGGGGCCTTAAATATAAGGCAGCATTAAGCCACAAGAATTGGCTAAAAGCTGCTTTGTAAAAATGGAGAAGGGCATATCGCCATCAGAATGACGCTAAAAGTGATGTTCTGGTGGCAATATCCCATTGTAAATATGTCCCTCCCTTCATAACCTCAGGAATTCACTATTTTTTCAGCAGGTGCTACAATCTACCCAAATTGACTACTAATGCTGCATATTTTATTGATGCTGCTGGTGAGATATTTCTAAAAATTGAAAATAAGTGAGATATCTCAATTTTCACATTCTATTTTGTGTCAGAGCCATCGGTGGTACTATCTGCTAATTAGAATGCCACTTTGCAAAAAGATAACTGTAAAAAGGGGACTTCATTCTTCTTGAAAACGAACAAAGTCCATGCAAATTTAATATACTTTGTAAGGCAATAATGAAATGTTTACCCTTAGGCGTTCATCTGGACAAACTAATTGAAAAGATAAGAAACACAAGAGATATCTTGATATTGAAATAATGAACAACTTCACTCCTTACAGTTTGTGACCGCATCAGCATATTTGACATCAGACATTTTAATGTTTCTTTTTATGTACAGTTTCATAATGTGCAAGTCCAAATCTAAAATATCTGCAGCCATTATCAATATACAACTGGCATTCTAAGGATGGCATGTGCTGGCCCAGTGCAACATTTATTTTAAAAAAGAAATGCTTTTGTATCTAACCTACATGTAATAACTCCCATGCCTTCATGTAAAGTAGACCTAAGCCCTTAGCACTTTTAATTTTTATAAGCTCTCTAACATGGAAAGGGCTAGGGTGATTGGTGTATCAGGAGAAGATCCATTCTGCCCCTTGGCATTCCATCATCATATGGCCCAACTTTCACAAATCCTGCCTGCTTGAATGCTCCCATTGACCGCTTTTACCAGTAGGTGTTATGCAGTGACTGCACAATTAGGTTTGTTGTTCGTGGTGACATTTACATCCTCTCAGCCCCTGACACAATAATTCCGTCCTCCAACAATCGAAATAAAGTCAGTTTGTATGGCACACCACCGAACACCCTGCACTTGCACCTTTAGGAGCCCACATCAACTTTGAGGAGTCCAGAATAAACTGCCCTAAAAATCAATCTATTTTAAAATAAACCAATTCAACTACCACATAAATGGCCAAATTGGCATGCACAAGAAGTAATTTTAGGGAGAAGATCATTATTGTTAGGGTGGAGTGCCACCTGTCGGATTAGTTTGTCAAGGCACTCACATCTCAAAACAAAAAATGACCCCACACCATAGTACATACGTATATAATATATATCAATGTTCTAGTACAATAAATCTCAAAAACTGCACAATGCAGTAGTGGATGACTTCCCAAAGATAAGCAATTTCAGAAACTTGATTGGAGGTTTATTTAGTTCTTTATTATTCGAAATTCTTTAAAACATTACAGAATTGCTTGCCGCCAACGCGTTTCATCCCTCTTGGGACTTCTTCAGGGCTTGATTGTAATATTCTGACAAATGTTCACGTCAACCTTCAAAAAGTACCTGCTCTGATGGAATCGTATAATATTCAAAAAGTATAATGACCGTCGTTTGGATCAAATGTCCCTCCTGATCCAAATAATCTTATACTCGACCTCTGACCATGGTACTGTCCATTCGTAAGGTTCTAGGCGTATGTTGTACCCTGAAATAGCACCAGTCCTCAGGTCGCACAAACGATACTTTATCCGACGGTCATGATACTTTTGGAATAATATACGATAATAACATTTGGGTTTAACTTTACTTTGAAAGAAACACCCCCTTCCCCCCTGCAAGTAGGAAATTTGCTTCTGATAAAGCAATACAAAAGCAGCCATTGCACGCAGAAAGGTTTTCCCCTGAACCTAAGGAGAATCTATCATTTTTCCAGCAGTGAAAATAAACATCTGGAAGACCATCCTAAATAAGACAGACTTCCAGATGAATGAAAGGTGTTGACCTTGTGGCAGACGGTGCTACAAAATGAAGGCAACCCCATAACCCCTTGTGAGCTTCAGTAACACAATCAACTAAAATAAATGGCTAAGAAGGGGATCATTTACAAACATGTTTACACTTAATGCTAATATTAGGCGTCTGTATACTGAGTAACATTGAACTAAATCATGAGAATCAATTATATGTGCTCCTGTGGGTGATTGCTGCTTAAAGTGAAAGTGTGAACCCTCCAAACATGAATGCACATGTGACTCACTGCAGATGCTTGGAGTTTTGGTTCAGTTAAATGAAATACATTGTTCTTTGCACATTAATATATTTGTCATTATAACATCTATATAGATTATTGTTTTGCTTTTCATCCTTTCTCATAGAGCACGTAAATACTTTTGCATAACTCTGTCTTGCCTTAGCATCGCTTCTCATTGCTATATATATCATCTTATCTCGTATTCAATGTGTTAGATATGGTGGCAGTTCCTTGTCTTACCTGCCCCCTCCCTTTGAAACAAATCACCATTCTCAGCTCGAACCTGCCCGGATTACAGTACATTCAGGAAAGCTTTAAAAACGGCACTGTTTAAGGATTTAGGGGCAGATTTATGAGGCCCTTGCGCCACGTTTACGCCGCTGTTGCGTCACGCAAGGTGGCGTAAACGTGGCGCATCCCTATGAACGATTTACAACGTGACGCATCTAGGCAGATGCGCCACGTTGTAAAGCCCTGCGCCGCTTGTGGGCGTTCCGGCGCAGGGTGGGCGTTCCGGGGCAGGTGCGCCTCGCAAAAGTGGCTGAGTGAAATCTATGAGATTTCACTCAGTCACTTTTAAGCCAATGCTGCGTCAAAAGCCTGCGCCTGCTTGAAGCAGGCGTAGGTCTTGACGCAGCATTGTTAAAATGGGGCACCCCCGAGCCTTGCTGGAGCTGCGTCGCGCTTGCGACGCAACTCCAGCAATGCGCCACATTTCCGGCACAGATGCGTCACGCATCTGTGCCGTTTTTGCACCATGGTGCACCGCATTATAAATGCGGCGCACCATGGCTGGTGGAGCTGTGGCGCACTGTGGCGCATGTTAACTGGCGCATCCCTGGGGATGCGCCAGTTAACATAAATCTGCCCCTTAGACTTTATTTCCAGCCTTTTGTATTGACTGAGTTGCCGAGAAACCCTGGTTGGAGTGATTTAAGCGTGTCATCAAGTCATTCCTTCAAGACGGCTGTAAAAAAGGTTTTGTGGCCTCTACTTGTAGTGTGCGCACTAGTTGATGCACGTCACGTAGACGTGACGTGCGGCGGCCATGTTGGCGGCGATGCGCGCGCAGGCTGTGATTGCGCGCCGAGGACGGAGAGAGACGGCAGCGCCGGCCGGCGCTCCTCAAACTACCACATGTTATCTGTAATAAATACCACTTAAAGTACAAGCGGCAGTCAGCGTATTATTTGTTAAGATAACCTTTACAGTGGCGACGAGGTCGGGAGGTGCCAACCAGACGACACAAGGAAAAAAAAATAATCGGACCCTCCACGTGGGCAACTACAGGGAAGGCAGCCCTCCAGCTCACCCAGATCTTGGCACAGACCTGCCCCGCGCAGCCCAGCTTACCCGACGGCTCACGGGGACACGGCAGGACACACCAGAGGTACGACGAGTTTGAGGAGCGTGGCAGAGCCACAGCCACCCACAGAGGGGGCGAAGAGGTCAGAGAGGCGGAACAGACGCCCCACAGCAGCTAGGCCTAGCGCGCAAATTTCCCGCGTCAGGGAGGAACAGCGCTGGCTACCAAAGAGGAGGAGGTGGGGACTAGCACCGAAAGTCCCCAGGAGGACACCAACACAGAAGTGAAGGACAGCACCCCAGGTAGTCCCACCAGCAAAGACGTCAAAGCAACAGCGACCAGGGAGGTGAAAATGAGTACACCAGCAGGATATGCAATTGCACCAGTGCAATTCCTACCGAAACCTGGGGATCCACTGATGAAGGGAGGGCTGGAAAGAATATATAGACAACTTCATAGGGGTCCTGGAGGATGAGAATGAGGAAAAATTCACTCCACAAAGAAAAAAACGCATTCTGTTACTGAACCTGGGACCGGAGGGACTCAGGATTTACAAGAGCCTGGTGCCCAAGCAGAGAGAAAGTACCGATGATGACGTGTATGCCCATGCAGTTGAAGACCTTGATAAATGTTATCGACCCACAATCTGTGTGTCAGTCGACAGATTCAATTTCCAGCAGAGGAAACAACGTGCCGGAGAGTCCATAGAAGAATACGTAGCGGCCTTGAGGAAGCTGGCGGCCACGTGCAGGTATGCACTTTGGGAAGACGAGTTTATAAAGGATCAGATAGTAATGCACACTACCAGCACGAACGTACAGGACAAGTTATGAGCAAGTGGTGACACCACACTCAAAGACGTCTTGGTCATCGTCAAGAGAGCAGAACTTGCACGGAGGTGCGCCGACGCGACCAAGAAAGACATAGCAACCCCAACCATGGTGAACAGGATACAGGAGGAGGAACACCGCAAAGACCAGAGAGGCAAGAATCCCGTACCCAGAGGAGCCAACAGATGGCAGGGGAATTCAGGTCCACAAGGGAAGCAAGCAAGCAATGACAGCAAGAAAACGTGCTATAGGTGTGGAAGTTGGTCCCACGAAGCACACGACAGAAGATGTCCGGCGTTCCGGGCCAAGTGCCTGCACTGTGGTATCGTAGGCCACTATGAGAAAGTGTGCCGGAAGAAGCTATCCAAGGGCGTAGTGAAATGTGTCGACCAAGGCGAAGAAGATCAGGAGGTGGCTGCAGAGGAAGACGTGGCCACCGTTCTATGCTTATACGACCAGGTATTGTGCGTGGACGGGAAGAGGTCAACCAAACCAGTACTGGAAATGTCGATGGGTGGAATTACCATCAGCGTTGTGGCAGACACAGGCTCTCCCTACACCATAGTTCAGCGGGCCGTGTGGGATGAAACGTTCAGACCAAAGTTGGGCCCAGAGTTGGAGAAACTAGACATTCGACCGGTCACGTACAATGGTGATCGCATACCAATGGTGGGATTCCGACGCTTGATGTTCGAATTCAGGGGCCGGTCAGCATGGTGCAAGTTGTACATAGCAGAGAGGGGACCTTCCGTCTTGGGGTGGCTAGACCAGGGCGATCTAGGAATCAAATTGGACCCAGGAGGGAAGGAGCAGATATTACTCACGGAACCGGAGGAGTGGACCGACTTGAATAAATGGAAGGAGAACTACCCAAAAGTGTTCGGGGGCACAGTAGGAAGGATGGAGAAATTCCAACACAAGATCGTGCTCAAGGAAGGAGCCATCCCTGTAGCCCACAAGGTGAGGAACGTACCCATAGCGGTAAGAGAGGCAGTCCAGACGGACCGATCACCTGCGCCGAATGGCTGGCGCCCTTGGTGGTGGTCATGAAGCCCAATGGGAAGGTCAGGCTTTGTGTGGACTTGAGAGAACTGAACAAGAACATTGTCGTAGAATAATTTCCCCTTCCAAGGATTGAGGACATGTTGGCAAGGACTAGAGGAATTAGGTGGTACTCCACAATCGACTTGACCTCAGCCTACCACCAAATAGCACTACACCCGGACAGCAAAAGCCTCACATCCTTCATCACCCCGTTCGGGTGCTACCAGTTCTGCCGCATGCCGTTTGGGCTGGCCTTGGCGGCCGCAGTATTTCAGAAAATGATGCACCAGCTGTTCAGAGACATAAAAGGCGTCCAGTATTTCCAGGACGACATTTTGGTGATGGGACGCAACAGACTGGACCACGATCAGAAGCTCGGAAGAGTACTACAGACGTTGGAGAGTAAAGGCCTCACAGCAGAGTGGGCAAAGTGCCGATTGGGCCTGGAATCGGTGACGTATCTAGGCCATGAAATAGGAGTGCGTGGCATCACACCCAAGGTAGAAAACGTCAAAGCAATCGCAGAAGCGCCGCCCCCCAAGAACAAGGAAGAGGTCAGGTCGTTCTTGGGGATGGCGGAGTACTACAGCAAGTTTGTGGTACACTTTGCTTCGAAGACCCATCACATGAGACTGCTGACCAGGGAGAGCACAGCGTTCCAGTGGACACCGGAAACTCAATCCGAGTTCGAAACAATCAAGAAGGACGTCACGGGAGCCGCGCCGCTCAAAGGATATGACCCACAGGGCGCCACAGTGCTCACGACCGACGCCAGTGACAAGGGCCTGGGTGCCGTACTCATGCAGGATCGAGGAAGAGGAGAAATGGAGACGATCAGCTTCCCGTCCAGGGCACTGACGGATACCGAGAGCAAGTACAGCGTAATTGAAAAGGAGATGCTGGCGGTGGTATGGGCCATGACGAGATTCCGGCAATTCCTATGGGGCACCCGATTCCTACTCAAGACAGATCACAAGCCGCTGGTGAAAGTGCTAACATCAAGCGGACATGCCAGTGCCACTCCTAGGATATCCAAAATGACCCTGAAATTACTTGAGTTCAGGTATGATGTGGAGTACATTCCCGGGAACCGGAACCGAGTGGCCGACTACCTGAGTAGAGCAGCCGCCATGGAGCCAGGGGAGGAAGACCCTGCAGGCAAAGGGGAATTGGTAGCTCTCGTAGAAGACCAGGAGAAACTAATTAGCCATCAGGAATGGACAGAGGCATACGAGGAGGACACAAAGATGAAGGAAGTGAAGAAGCACATCGTACAAGGCTGGCCAGACAAAAGACATGTGAGTGCGAGTATGAAGCCATACTACGAAGTAAGGGAAGAACTGTCGCTAGGAGACAAAGGGGTGTTCACTTACAGAGGAGACAAAGTGATCCCCCCAAGGAACCTCATCACCAAGCTATTGGACCTGCTACATGAGGGCCACTTAGGCATAGGAAAATTGAAGGCAAGAGCCAAACAAAACTACTGGTGGCCAGGCATGGACATAAGGGCAGAAAGGCATGTCAGGGAGTGTCCACAGTGCCAAGGAGCGGACAAGACCCTAAAACCCCTGCGACCAGCGTTAGGAAAGTTCGACCCCCCCTCGAACCCGTGGGAAGAGCTATCTATAGACATTTTAGGACCGGTCCTAGATGACCAGGGCACACAAAAGTATGTATGTGTTCTAATGGATCGATACTCCAAGTGGCCGGAGTTAAGGGTGGATGAGACTATGGACACAGAGAACATCTTAAAGTTCCTGTCAGAGACCTTTACAAGGGAAGGAATCCCCAAGTCCATTCTGAGCGATAACGGCCCCCAGTTCACGTCGGAAAAGTGGAGCAAATTCATGCAAAGGAACGGCATCACCATCAAACACACAGCGATCTACCATCCAGCCGGAAATGGCTTAGTGGAACGGTTTAATAGGGTGGTGATGGGAGCCATACAAGCCGCAATCACTTGCAACAAAGACTGGGAGAAAGCACTAGAGAATATGGTGTGGGCTTACAGAATCACCCCCACTGGCACGGGGTACAGCCCGTTCCAGATATTGAGAGGGCGAGAACCCTTCACACACGATAACAGGATTTGGAAGGAGAAGGTTATCACCAGTGAGTGGTCCCCCGCAGTGGTACGGGCCAACTTAGAAAGGGCACAAACCATCTACACTAACCATTACAACAAACGAAGGAATGTGAAAGGAACAGGTCTGGAGAAAGGGGAGTGGGTAAGAGTAAAACTAGCCACTCTGCAGAAGAAAGGAGACAGTAAATATAGCAAACCCATGCAAGTTAAGGAGGTGTATGATCGAGCGGCCCTGCTGAGTGATGGAAATGTGTGGTCCCAGGACCGCATGGCCAGGTGCAACAAGGTTTTGAGCTGGGAGCAACCTGGAACGGAATGGGAAGACATGGACGATTCGAATATGGAGAGGAGACAAGGGGCAAGTGAGCAGCAAGGTGGAGTAAGTGCCGGGACGGTACGAGAAGACGAAGAAGCGAGCGGGAGTCAAGGAACCGAGATGGACTGGCCGGAGAGAAGCATGAATGAGGGTGGGGCTATGAGTCAAGGAGCGGAAAGCACTGAGGTGCAGAGCCAAGGGACTCCGGAGAACCCTGTCAGGGTTACAAGGAGTGGAAGGCAGGTGGTAAGGCCCTCCAGATTTCGAGACTTCGAATTGGACACTAAACTGTAAGTGACTCATTAAAGTTTGGTAAAAGGGGGAGATATGTAGTGTGCGCACTAGTTGATGCACGTCACGTAGGCGGCCATGTTGGCGGCGATGCGCGCGCAGGCTGTGATTGCGCGCCGAGGACGGAGAGAGACGGCAGCGCCGGCCGGCGCTCCTCAAACTACCACATGTTATCTGTAATAAATACCACTTAAAGTACAAGCGGCAGTCAGCGTATTATTTGTGAAGATAACCTTTACAGTACTCTCTCTCTCTCTCACACGCACACACATACACATCAGAAGCTGAGACATTCTGGAGGTGATGCAGACAGAGGTCAGAGGGGCAGATGAAAATATGAAGTGTGCAGCCTCCAATTGACTATCTTTAGACTAATGCACTGCTCCACCCGTGACCCTGGCCAGTCTTTTCGATCCAGAATGCCTTCTCACACTTCTGCCAGCGGTTAACACAATGTACAGTATTCAACAATGTGGGCATTTAAACATTGTAGCTAGATACATTGCACAGGGAGTAAGAATGGGCGAATTTTGCGAATCTCGCGTTCGCGAATTTTGCGGATTTGCGAACTCGCAATCTGCAAAATCCGCGAATTCTCGCGAATTTGCGGATTTTTTTTTTGTGTTCGCGCGGGTTTCTGCCAGTTCGCGAGGGTTTTTGTACAATTTCGCAAACGCGAACCTACCTGTTGGGTCGCACGTTTTGCGAACTTGTTGTTTCTACGTGTCCAGCCTGTTTGGGACACTCTTCTTCATCACTGCCACCCTCTGTCACCACTGCCACTCTCTGGTTCACCCATGCCACCCTCTGGCTCACCCATGCCACCCTCTGTTTCATCACAGCACCCTCTGGTTGTCCAGTGTACATTATTGTGGCAAAGCAAAGCACACCTTCCCTGCCTCAAGTGACCTGAATTAATTTGGGGCTGATTAATGTGTCACAGAATATTTTTTTAGCTGGCACCTGCTTCCTTAGTGCTTCCTGATTAGTGATCTTTTGCACTTGCTAAGTGCTTTCATTGTTGCAAAATTAGTTACAACACCTGCCCTGCCCCAACTGACAATAATGAATTAAGACACCAGGGGCACTTAAAAGAGATGTGTGAGTAAAGGGACTAGAATTCATGTGTCCTGAGGAAAAAACAGGTTCACCATTAAAATACATACATTAAGCTATTTTGCTGTAAATTGTATTTTTGCTGATTATATGTTGTAATTGAGACCAAAATCAGCATATTTGCCAAGCTTCAATCTGCAAAATGAATAGCAGGCTAATGTGTTCTTTTTCATTGCAACATGCCAGAGTCAGACTGGCCACTAGAAGAATGGGAAGAAAAGAAGGGAGGGGCGGCTGATGCATTGATAGGGTGAGTCTCATTCTACTCCTGACTTGTGACAGGCTCCTGCCCTGTCCTGTCACCCTTTTCAAGTGCCCATGAAGTTTAGCCCTCTTCTCGAGTTCCTTTCATGTCAATGTAAATGTAAATGTAAATGTATAGGCATTTATATAGCGCACTACTTACCCGTAGGGTCCCAAGGCGCTTCGACCGCTGCGAAACCCTTCCTGGCTTCCCTGAGAGATGGTCCCTTAATGGGTATCTCCAGGGTGAGACCAGGCATCCCCGGCGGTCTGGTGGGGCCGTTAGTGAGGATGAGGCAAGCTAATGCCCAGAGTTGCCGAGTGTGATCGCTGATCAGAGTGGGCACCGAGGCGAGAGAATTATCAAGTCCGCTGACCCTGGTCCAGAAACCTGCCGCGCCGGGAATCGAACCCTGGTCCCGGGCCATCCTCTGCTCTTGGGTCTGCCGCCTCTAACCAGTGAGCCACACTACCTGTACATTTTGAGTTTTGAACGAAGGGCCATTCGTTTTTTGTAGCTTTTGGCATCTTGTGTGACACTATTCCCTTCATTGGCAGACATGAAGGGGGAAGCATTCACAAAGACACTTCAGGGTCAGTTCTAAGCAGCGCAGTGTGCCCTCCCATACGAAATAAGGAGTTTTTCAAAGAGACGAGTCATTGTGCCTCTTCTCTGCTCTCTACTCGACTGACTTCCAGGGTCCCCTCCGACACTCGCATGGTCGAGTTGAAAACCAGGGGGCAGATTTATGAGGCCGTTGCGCCTCTTTGCGCCGCAATTGCGTCACTTTATTTGATGCAACTGCGGCGCAAACAATGCGCCCTATTTACAACGTGACGCATCTAGGAGATGCGTCACGTTGTAAAGCACTGCGCCATAAGGAGGCGTTCCTGCGCAGGGGGGGGCGTTCCTGCGCAGGAACGCTTCCTGAAAGTGGCTGAGTGAAATCTATGAGATTTCACTCAGTCACTTTCAGGGCAATGCTGCGTCAAAACCCTGCGCAGCATTGTGCAGATGGTGTACCCCCGAGCCTTGCTGGAGCTGCGCAACTCCAGCAATGCGTCACATTTCCAGCACAGATGCGTCACGCATCTGTGCCGTTTTTGCGCCATGGTGCGCCGCATGGGTGGCGGAGCTGTGGCGCACTGTGGCGCACGTTAACTGGCGCATCCCTGGGGATGCGCCAGTTAACATAAATCTGCCCCCAGGTTGCTGTTGTCAATTGTTAACATACAACCGTTTATGCTCTTGAATGCTCCATGAAGGCCAGCCCTTGATTTTTTTTCTTAAGTGTAATCCATCTTTTCCATGCAAAGAAAACCAGCCAATCGTGATGAGATATATCAGTGAAGTAACCGACCCAATCTAGCAACCTTTGCTGCAACTTGATGTCAGCGCCATATATCTGTTGCCTGTGCTCAACTTAATAAAAGTTGCCTCCCTAGTCTGAACAATTTACAGTCTATGTTTCAATTGTTCATTTTTAAAAAAATATTTATGGGCAAAAAGCCATTTTTGCCATTTCCCCTTGCAAAGAAATCGTTCCTGGCTGCCTCTGTCCGCATGAACACATGTCACAATACACTATATTATCTAGAAATTATTATTGCATCACATGGCATTCCCCTCTCTTTAGTTTGTAAATGCTAACCTCCAGTAAATACTTACAATCGAAGATGTGTTCAGTAAAACTTACACAGGTATAGAAAGTTCTTCCAATGTAAATATTTCTGGAGTATAAAACCTCTTGGGAAGGCATGCCTCTGTCTATGTTCGCCTTTCTCCCACGGGGGGGGGGGGGGGAGTCCTCCTTGTGAAAGGCCTGCTCTGCTGTGTGATATCGTGACAGTCCCCCAAGGATCACGTGACACGCTTTCTGTGATCAGGTATGTTTATTGCATCTTCATGGAAAATACCGCTTGCGTCCTGCCTCTGGTCCCCTTCCTCTAGAATGTCCCTCCCCTGCCCCTTGAAAGGATGTGGTGTCCGGTGTCCCCTCCCCACATCCTTATCCCCAGGGTCCTAGTGCCCCTTGCCTGGGCATGACATGCTGAATGACTCTAGTGGTAGGCTAGAAAAACAACCCAATAGCACAGTGAAGTCATGACACACAGGCTTGTTCCAGTGCTGTAACAAAACTTGAGTGGGCCCTCCTGCAAAGCCCCTGCCCCGCCCCCATACTCCGGCTCTAGGCAGGAGCTCTCAAGCCAAGGGCCAGCCGACCATGTAGAGTGCCGGAGGGTGGCCCCTGGAGCTCGGGGAGCTATTGAAATGCCACTGGCTTGTTCCTGTTACCCCTAACTATCATGGGAAATCTGAACGCAATGCCTAGCGCAAGCATGGATGCGAAAAGTTCAGTTTGGGCATGCCCCATTCCCTTATGATACTGCACTTTATATGCACATGAAACTTAACAATCCAAAACAAATCAGAGCAGCCAGAATATGGGAGGCATGAATAGGTGCGAATAAATACAACTAAATAACTGAACTAAGCACATCAGCTACAGCATTCTTTTAAGGAACATCATTTCTTATTTTTGCTGATTTAAAGTGATCCGCCTCATTTGAAGCTGGGATCCAATACCTTTCAAATGGTTGCCATGAGGATCATTTTCTGATGCTCCAGTTTCTATTTTGTATCTGGTTAATGGCTTGTGTCCACATGAAGTGTTGTATCTATTTTTAGCCCTTGGTGAAACCCATGGAATGCTCACAGTTTCTCCAGCTTTGATTCACCGTCTGCTCAGACATGGAAGTTGCTATCTTTATCTCAATATGTCAGGAATGAACAATTACCTTTTTTCATAGGGTGTTGCTGATCTCCATAGATTTGATTGGCAGTAGCATGCCCGTTTCTTTCACAGCTAGATAAATGACGCATAGACATACCACATCTGCCTTACATTTTATCCCAGTAAATTATATACCTGCTACAGAGGATGTCTGTCTTAAGCTATCATCCATGCTCCTTTCATAAAACTCTCAACATAGTAGTTCCCAAAGAAAGGTTGTCAAATCTGTCCTGCCTTATTTGGTAGAAGCTGGGGAGTATAATCCAACTTATAAATAATGATCATTGGCATTGAATACAATTATTCAGCTCTTTCTTTAGCTCCTTCTGTCTTCAGAAAAGACTTCGTCTGGCTTGATTCTCTCTTCTACTGGTCAACCTTTATGTGGAACCTTCTGGCACTCGTCATAAACACTCAAAGGTCTCCTATCAACTTTACATTGATGATGCAAGGCTACATGTGAAACTCTCCTCTCTTGATGACATCATCTTTCTGGCCCAGATTTTCAAGAACATTCAGTGATGAATTTCACAACATTCTTTTAATAAATACTGCCTTATAGCTCCTTTCTGACACAGTCTTGTATAAGTTCACTTATTTGACTGTAGTCCTTCTGTCATTGAAGGTGCTAAATCTCTAGGGTTTACACCGAACAATGGCACTTTAAAGGTCTTGATTATCTAAATAAAGTATTCTTTGATTTGATTTGATACTCTAGGCTATACATCGAACAATCATTAGAACCTCCATGTCTGTATTAAACTATTAGCAAGAGACATGCAGAGGACTTCTTGGAAGAATGAAATTGCATGTCCCTGAAGCTGAATTGAAATCAGTCATACAAAATGTATATTTAACTAGGTGAGACTAAGGGCCATATGTATCAAGCCGTTTTTGAATCGCAAAGGCCGAAATTCGCAGAATTTCGGCCTTTGCGACTCGCAAACGGCCGTTTTGCACGTTTTGGAATGTATGAAACATTTCCAAAATAAGGAATTGCAAACTTGTGCGATTCCTTATTTTTCCATAGCATTTAGGGAATCGCAAATATGCGATTCCTTAAATGCTATGTATGCAGCAATTTTAGCTTGCAAATTTTGTTTAAGAATTCGCAAATTACCACCAACTTTCTGTTGATGGTAACTTGCGAATTCTTCCAGAAATGCACAAATTGGCATTTCTAAAGATGCCATATGATGCACACACATGCCCATAGGGCATGTATGTGCGCCATATGCACACACATGTTCTTTTCAGGGGTGCAGCAGGGTGTCTTTGAGACACCCCTGCATCCTTGCAATAATTCTCAAATTGCGATTAGCAAATTGCGAATTCGCAATTTGAGAATTATTTTGCATTCCTTCCTATGGGCCTCCAAGCCCATAGGAATGCATTGGAAATTATTCCTTAATTGCGAATTCGCAAATAAGGAAGCTTAAGGAATCGCAAATAAAAAGCGATTTTGTTCATACATACCATTTTGCATTTCCTACATAGCGATTCCTTAAAATTCGCTATTTAGGAAATGCAAAATAGTTTGATGATACATATGGCCCTAAGTAAACTCTTTGGTAATAGGTGTTTTTTAAGGTTCACATGTCGGCTTATTAAGTGGCAGTTAATGTCGCCACTAAACTGGTTTAATGAACTAAGGGCTAGATGTGTGAAGTCCCCGTTTTGCGATTTCCTAATTGCGAACCCTTGCGATTTGCAGTTAGTAAATCGCAAAATGGCGTGCATGAAATTGTGTTGAACACTTTCTGTGATTCCTAGTGGTTCGCAAATGACCCACCCCATGAAAATTAATTAAGTAGGTCGCAATTTCCGACCCCCTAGGAATCGCAAAAATAACAGGGATGGTGGCCTGCTGTGGTCAGCAGACCACCATGACCGTGATTGCTTTTAAATAAAGCAGACTTTTTTTTCTGTAAAGCAGCCCATTTTCCTTAAAGGAAAACGGGATGCTTTAGAAAAAGAAAAATGAAAAGATTTCCTTTCATTTTTTAAGAGATGGCAGTGCTTCGTGGGGCCACTGCCTGCCCTTAAAAATTGTTTAGCAAACATTCACAGAGGGGAAGGGTTTTTGCGAATTGGTTACCACAAACTTGAAGTAGGTGGTAAAATGCTAAGATTTCACGACTGCATTTTGGTCGCAAAACATTCATACATAAAGATGCGATTCGGTATTAGGAAGAGACGCCCTAAACACACCACTTCCTATTACCGAATAGCAAACCCTGATTGCAATTTGATAACATGTTACCGAATCACAATTTGGGTTGATACATTTGAAAACACTTCATTCTATTCGCCAAAGGGCCAATTCTGCAAATCGGCCCGTTTGCGAACGAAAAGGGCTTGATACATCTAACCCTAAAAGATGCATTCACATTACACCTGAGCTGATCACTCTGAAATGGCTTCCCGGTCAGAAGTGTATCACTATGGCCTGATTTGTCCAAAAAACACACATCTTTGAAAATAAAACTAGTCAGATCAGTTTTAGGTTGCCTCTATCAATTCTTACTATTAAAAATACTTACAACAATTATTTTTTTTATGAAAACATGTTCACTGGCTAGGTCGAAAAAAAGTGAGATCTCATACTGCATCGTAAATGCATGCAGAGTGTTTGAAACTGTAAATACGGGGACATACACATAGCGGCAAAAATCACACCAGGGGTGAGCAACTGACCAGGGCCAGACTAGGAACCAAAACCGGCCCTGGCAAAGTGCTCGGAGCCCCCCCCCCCACCCTGATTCCTTCCCGCCCCCCGGGGAGGTTGTGGATGCCGCCGAACTCTCTGCCAGGGCCGGTTTTCGGCCGATTTTGTTACATCGCCGATTTTGCAGCTATGCAAAAACGGCGCTGTAATAAAAACGGCCCCCTAGGGGCCCCAAACCGGTCCCCCACCCGTGCGGCGCACCAGGAGGATTGCCCTGTGCCCGCTACGGCCAGTCCGGCACTTCAACTGTCCTGCAAATTTGCTAGTCAGGTGATACCCTCATCTGTAGTGAATACATGCTGGTGCAAGACACACCAGTTTTTCACATCTCTCTTGATGGTGGCAGTACCATATTGGAAGTTGCCGCTACAGACCATACACAATTTATTTTTATATTCTTCCAGGGTAAATATTTTACATTTTCATAATTGAGACCTGTGAAAAGCACTGTTAATCTTTGCCTGGCATGCAAATAAGGAAAAACATACATAACTAAACTCACCTATTGTCACGCAGGCTCAACCTTTACCTTTGTCTTTTCTTCAAAGTATCAGCATGCAATGAGTGAGAAAGGGACCTCCTCGCCAGGGATTCTGCTCTCTGCCCCAGCAGCTCTGCTGTTGTGCCACTGCCCCTACACCTCTCTGAGAAGGTAGGGGCTTGAGGCCCTCCTCCACCAGCAGGCTCCTGGCTGCACTTCATCCCTGGCAGTCCAGTGGGAGAGCCTTGCTCTTTTCCAGGTCCGCTGTTGTCTGTCTTTGCGTTTGTGCCTGTTTTCTCTCTTTCATCTGTCTTAGTTATTGTCTTGTTATTGTGCCTTTGTATTTGTAATTTTCTTTCTTTCTGTTGATTTTTGCCTGTTTGTGTCCTCTGTGCCTGTTTCCTTTCCACCGCTGCTGCCCCTGCAGCCCCTCCCCCCCTGCCAGTTCCTGCTCCCGCCTCCAAGCTGCACTTCCCTATATATAATGGCAGCCGATGTATGGCTGAGTGCAGGGCGCGCTCAGCTGGTGCACCGCAGGCGCACCGCTGGTGCGCCGCTGGTGCTCCAATGGCAAGCCCTTCTGCCCCCGTCTGTGACCCATCCAAGGCCAGTGCCAGGGACCTGGTTCACCGATCAGCCACCGACTCCGCTGACCTCCGCACACTCAACCCCGGAAGGGACTACAACTGCCAGCTGTCTCCAATGAACACCACCAGCGGCCAGTTCTCCTGTTGATACTGCTGACAATCCTTAACCATCCTCCACACTCCTACGGCCACTGCACAAATGACGGATGCCAGCACCCCCAAAGCCCTGAGATGCATCCGCCTCAACGTGTGCTCCTTTCACAGACATGCTGTAGAGATCTGGGACGGCCTCAACACCCTCTTGCCAGTCGTCGCCTTCTTCACGGAAACCTGGACCAACTCCACCTCCGCCCCTGACATTGCCATCGCCATCCCCCACGGATACAAAATCCAGAGAAGGACAGCCCCAACCGCCCAGGAGGAGGGCTCTCCATTGTACACAAAAACTCTCCATCCTCCACTGAACACCTCCATTTCCAGATCCAGACCAGCCCCAGAACGAACCTATGCGGCATCTTTGCCTACAGACCCCCACAGACCTCGAATCTCATTCACCACTACCATCGCCGACCTTATTGCACCCCACATCATCGCCTCCATGGACTACATACTCATCGGAGACCTCAACTTCCACCTCAACAACCTCAGCAACTTCATCTATGCCACCCACCTGGACAACCTCGAAAACCTCGGACTGAAACAGCTCATCACCACCCCCACCCACATGGCAGGACACACCCTCGACCTCATCTACATAGGAGGTAACAACAGCCACTTCAGCCGCACCACGCAACCCCCTTAGACAGACTACCACTGAGTGCACTTCTCTTTTGACAAAGCCACCGGACCAACACCTACACCACGCCAGCCGAGAAGGCACTGGAGCAAAGTCACTGAGGAGCGCCTCAACTCCACTCTCATCCACGATCCACCAACCGCCTCGAATGACGCCAACTCCGCAGCCAAAAAACTTCACAGATTCACAGACAAGCTCGCCCCCCTGCAACCCTGACAGAGTTTGCCCCAGTAAGGCCACCTGGTTCACCGCCAACCTCCAAGAATCCAGACGCATCTGCAGATGTCTCGAGAAGCTATGGAGAAACAGTAAAACCTCGGAAGACGTTACCACCTACAAGAACGCCATAACCGAATACCACCTAGTCATCAGATCAACCAAAAGGACCTTCAATTGAAACATAATCCATTCCGACGCCAGAAATTCCAATGAACTATTGAGCATCATTCAGTAATTCACCAAGCCCCCCAGCAAAGCCACAGATGTCACACCCAGCCAAGACCTCTGCAAAAAACGTGGTTCCTACTTCCACCTGAAGATAAGATCCCTCTACAACAACGTCATCGAACAGACTCCGGACACCGAACCCCTTTCTCCCCCCAGCAACAACAGTCAGCCTACCATCTCCTCCTGTACCACAGACACCATTGAAGACACCGCATCAATTGCCCCCACAGCAGACAATATCCGCACCCTCCTTGGCCAAGGCCACACTGCAGCCCTGTTAGTTGCCTATGCCAACGACACCCAGTTCATCCTCTCCCCCACCAAGGACCCCCATACCAACAGACTCAGCTTCCAGGAAGGAATGAAGATCGTCCCATCCTGAATGAGCAGCAGCTGCCTGAAGCTCAACTCAGAGAAGACAGAAGTCCTCTTCCTCTGACCCTCCCCCTTTGCATGGGACAACACCAGTTAGCCCACCGCCCTCTGCAGCCCCACCCCCACGGACCATGCCCATAACCTCGGCATCATACTCGACGCCTCCCTCACTATGAAACGACAAATCAATGCAGTCGCCTCCACCTGTTTCAACACCCTCCGCATCCTTCGTAAGACCTTCAAATGGATCCCCCCCTGAATCCAGAAATATCATCACCCACGCATTCATAACTAGCAGACTGGACAATGGAAACGCCCTCTATGCCGAAATCAACAAATCCCTGGTCTGCAAGCTCCAGACCAGAACACCGCAGACAGACTCGAGCTCGTCCTCCCTCAACATGAACACGTCACCCAACGCCTGCAACACCTCCACTGGCTCCCTGTCAAGAAGAGAATAACCTTCAGGATACTCACCCACACCTACAAATGCCTCCACAACACCGGTCCCCAATATCTCAAGAAAAGAATTTCCTTCCACGTACCCAAGAGAAACCACAGATCCGCCGACCTTGCCCTCGCCGCAACCCCCGAACATCCGCAGTGCAAGAACAGGTGGAAGAGCATTCTCCTACATATTGGCAAATACCTGGAACAAGCTCCCTATCAACATCAGACGTGCCCTCACACTGCACACTTTCAGGAAGAGCCTCAAGACCTGGCTCTTCGACTGACCCAGAGCTGCAACCCCCCCAGCACCTTGAGTTGAGACCCTCACAATTCCCTGATGGATTGATTGATATTATTATTGGTATACTTATCTTAACATTTTTGTTACTTCAGAAAGGACCGGAGGATGTTTGCCTCTGTACACTACCCCAACACCAAGGTTACTGATGTCACCCAATTTGCCTCGCTAAGGTAGGGTATATACTGTGAAAGAGTCACTGTCAGTAATGGTCAGAAAGTGGGCTAATAATCTGAGAAGGGGGATTCTCTTCCAAACTAATAAACAGGTCCTGGTAAAGTCTCATCACAGATCTCAGGGAAACTCAGCTCAACCACTGGTAGCTGTGGCACAATAAAACAGGCAAATCCCAAGAGAAATGTAGGTTACATTTTACCAGTGTCAAAAAATGTAAAGTTAAGCAAGCAGCGCAATAAATTTCCCAAACCAATCTAGAAAAGTGACAACAAGTGTAATAACCAAAACAACACCAAAACTATTAAAATCCAATAGGAGGAACCAGAGATGTGAATCTTTACTTTTTTGAGTCAGAAAGTGTCTAGAAACTGAAAGTGCCAATCTAGAAACTGAATTTATCAATGTAAAATCACTATTCATATTTGGCTGGGACGTAGGCGTGATATCAGGCCAACCGCAATGAAGCAGAGGTTGTATACACAAAGCAGTTCACCGCCGATCAAAGTTTTTATCTTATAACTTAGTCAATGTTTTGGAAGTCGAAGTCCACCAGTGGGGAAAGTTCCAAGACTGAAGCTGGTGATGGTTCCTCAAAGTTTGAAGTGTCAATATTGAGAGCCTTTGGAAGACACTGTTTTTGACACCAAAAGCTCTGAGCAGGACAATGCTGGATTTCGTGGTTTTGTTGCTGGGACAGATTTGCCAATTCGCTCAGGTTCTGTTTTTTTGTTATTTTTTGGGGTTCTCAGAATACTCCAGCAAGGCAGAGCTGTAAGTCGAGACTGGGTATGGCTTCTCAAGGCCAGGTACCTTTACCTCAAAGTCCAACTGAACTAGTTTTGAGTACAGCAAAATGTTCCAAGAGGGAATAAGCTAGTGTGCACTGCCTTCTCAAGCCCCAGCGCCTTGTTTCAGTCACCCAGAGGAGTTAAAAATTACTATGTCCCACTTTTCCACAACTTCTGGAAAGGTTATTTCTGGTTAATTCTGTAGGCCACAGTGCCTCAGGACAGACATCTAGTCACTGCTATTTCCCTAGTCAGGGCTGCTGTAAGGTCCAGCTGTCTGTGGTCGGCTGGGTCTTCTTATATTCAGAAGTCATTTTGCTTTTTGTGTCCCTGGAGCGGGCAAACATGAGGTCACCACCAGACCTAATATTTGAAGAGCAGTTCCTTGCCAGCGGGCAGGAGTCTGAAATCCATGAGACTTCTTTCTTTCACCAGGGCAATCTCATTCAGATGAGGCATTCCTGGATATTCTCTGAGGAGTTGGTGGTTAAATGCCAGTATTTTCCTGTACATTAGCCAGTGATTGAAAAAACTCATACACCCATTCTTGTCTACTTTCTTACCATGTATCCTGTAAAAGTCCCAAAAGCCCTAAATCCAAAATGTCTAATCACTTCCCTTATCAGAAGAGAATCAGACTCTACCTAAACGGCTAACCTATTTAGATGAGGTCTCCTCTATTTGTCACACTGAATAACTGTTTTTCCAAAGCTTAATCTGGTTTTGGAAAGTGTAGAAGGGCCCTGCGAATTATTGGGAGCAGATCATGTGATCCTAACTTGGTATCTCCGCGGGAAAAGTTGTGTTATGGCTGTTGATTTTTCTGTCCACTGTCCTTACCTCTCCTAGATAACTAATCCCATTAAAGGTGTCAGTTACTGACAAACCTTCTACTTTCAAGGACCCAGAGATTAGGTGATTGCCCTCCTGGAGAGGAGGGATGCTAAATCTAGGAAAGAATGCATATGTGGCCTCAGGAAAATACATATGTTCTAAAACAGTTTTGGCTCTGGTACTACTGTATTTCTATGGAGTTATCTTCCCATTATATTTAATAGTGATCTACGTTTACCATAAAATTAGATTTGTAAAACTTTATAGAAAATATATTTCAATCACTTTACTGGCATTTCCCCACGTAAATATTTTAGTTAAGGGTTTTAATTATGCCTAGGTCTGTTCATGAATATTTTACCTTAACCTCCACAGTGAAACCAAACCTGATTTTGGATATCCCGTCACTGGGATTGCAGACAATTTCTAATATGCTGTTTCCTCTTTTTCATATAATGATATATAAAACCAGGCATGCTCTTTTCCTTTCCATGTTTCACTGCACTGTTTTAAACTGTAGTTCTGCCAGGGCATAGAGGTGCTCCTGGCTGCCATATATTTTTGTCATGTATGTGGGTTATGTAAATACCCACTGCAGCTTACATATGATGCTTAACTTCCACACCACTGGTGCAATTTCTACGCCACATGCCATGGCATTATAGAAAAGTCAAATAAACTAACTGAGAGAAAACAATTTTGCCAGGGCCATTTTAGGAGAAGAGCACGAATATTCAGGAACTGAATAACAATGTTACAGTGCACAGAGTAATAATACGTGTTAAAAAGAGTCCAGAAAAAGGCAAGAAATCTGGGCCATATAGAACAAGCACTGGCGTTGCCAATAGGTTTCGCATTTGGAAAGTTGGAGCTATTGGTTTTGTAAATGACATTTTATATTTATATATTGTTATTGACAATGCCAATAACGATATATAAATATAAAATGTCATTTACAAAACCAATAGCTCCAACTTTCCAAATGCGAAACCTATTGGCAACGGCAGTGCTACAGAAAGTAGCAAGACAAATACAGGCAGCAGCAGGGTGCACACAGACAGCAGCAGAGGACATAAAGACAGTAACACAACAAAAGAAAGGTAGCAGCAGGACTCACAAAGACAGAAACACAACAACTACATTCAGCAGGGCACATAAAGTCAGCAACAGCGAACATACAAACAAAAAATATAGACAGCTGCAGGGCACAAACAGAGTAGCACAGCAAAAATATGTGGCAGCAAGGCAAATGCAGACAACATTAGGGCACATACAGAGAGCACCACAACAGATTCAAATAGCAGCTAGACACATACAGACAGGTGTCATGCACACACAAAGAACAACATAACAAATACAGGCAACAGCAGGGCACATACAGATAGCAACACAACAAATACAGATAGCAGCAGGTCACACACAGAGAGCAATACAACAAATACAGGCAACTCATACACAGAGAGCAACACAACAAATACATTTATCAGCACGTCGCACGCAGAGAGCAACACAGCAAATACAGACAGCAGCAAGGCACATACAGACAGCTGCAGGGCACACACAGAGAGCAACACAACAAATAGCGGCAGTAGGGCACAAACAGACAGCTGCACAGCTAAGGCCTAGGAGTCCCGGTTTCCGAATGACCAAGGTATGTACTGTTAGAAAACAAATGATATGGACTACAACACAACATGCAGCAGCACAGAGAGCAGTGCGGTGCACCCCATAGTAGGTGGCAGAATTCTTACCTTTTTACAATCACACTCAGTTACGGTGACATACACCACAGAGCTTATAACAGTGCTGCTACCTAGTTACAGCCAACACCACGACCTGATACTACGGGCTGCCCCCTAAAACTGGTGCTGTCCCCTGAGCCGCCTCTGGAAGCGGCGCTGGTGCATCCTGCAGAGGAGTGTGCGCCTCATGCAGTGATTGGTGCGAGCACCTATGCTGGTCCTGTGCCTCCCTCTGTGGTAGCGCGTGCATGCCCCCGGAAGAGTGATGCTCAAGTGCGTGTGCTTGTATGTCTGTGTCTGGTCTTCTATCACAGTGATGCGTTTTGTGAGTCTTCTGCTGAGGAGTGTGTGTGTGTGTGTGTGTGTGATTAGAGTGGGTGGTGTTATTTGTATGTGGTCTCTGCAGAGACAGCAATACAGGTGAGGGGCAGTCACACAGGAAAGACGACGTTGTGCAGCAACGAGTGCACAGAAGCACATGGTATAGGAGTGTTGGAGAGCCTGAGGGTGTGGTGGTTAAGAGAAGCATACAATGGCCTACCCCGATCATTTTGTCTGGAGGGAAAGCGGCCGCAGCCCTGCAATTTAAACGCTCGTAGAGGGAAACAGTGGCGAGCAGACTATGACGTCTCACAGACAGAGGTAGCCTGGCGCTTTTGCAACCGAAGTGCTTGTCAGCATGTGTATCCTTATGGCAAACGTGAAAGAGCCGAGTGTGTGTCAGAGGCTGGTTGTGGCAAGCGAGAATAATTAAAACAAGAAGCAGTGAGGGGACTGCTCACACCGCAAAGCGGGGACGGGTTAGGGGGACAGGCAAGCCACACCATGAAATCCTCTCACTTTCAAGTCAAAGTAATTAGAGAAGAACAAGATTCATAGGCCTCTTTAATAGCGCGCTTGGAGAGAGTGAGAAAGAAAGAGCACTCTGAGGAGGGCTGGTCAAACACTATCAGGAAGAAATAGTAACCCAAAACGAGAAACATACCAGTAATTGGGGGGTGCTCCGTGGGAGGAAACAAAACACAAGCTGCGGGCGGGGGAGGGCTCCTGGCAAATGACCTCGCAATGCTGGCAAATGGCCGGAGGGAAGCCGGATGGGGGCTGGAGAGCCTGGTGGGGGGGCAGGAATGCGAGCGAGGGGAGGAGAAGTGTGGCAGGCAGATGCGCGGAGGGAAGCCGGATGGGGGCGGGAGAGCCTGGTGGGGGGGGGCAGGAATGCTAGCGAGGGTAGGTGAAGTGTGGCAGGCGGATTAGGGAGATGCGGGTGCTTGTGTGGTCATGTGACCCGCTTTTGTGGTCACGTGACTCACATGCACTGTGGAAAAACCGCAGTGGTTTGACGAGTCGAATGGAGCACTTGAATTTTCGCCTATTACATTCGCAAGCGAATGATAATAGGCGAAACCTAAAAAGCAACTTTTCCACAGCGGTCCTTGGACTTTGCGGCACTTTAAAGACAGTTGGGCTTCACCCCAGCACAATTCCTTATGCCATTAGGTACCCAAGTACACCTTAGCACAGACTCCTGTTGCTTTCCAAAAATCAGGGTGGAATTATACTGATTGATTGAATGATTTATTCATTTATTTATTTATTTATGTAATTGTAGAGCGCCTGAATCAGCCCCGAAGGGGTATCTCCGCGCTTTTGCATCCGTTGTGGTGTTGTGTTGACAGACAAGGACGATACTGCAGTATGGTAGGGGAATTACTAAGCCTGAGTAAAAAGATATGTTTTTAATTTCTTTCGAAAAGAAAGAAGATTGGTGGTATGTCTCAACTGTGCAGGCAGGGAATTCCACAGAACTGGGCATTTGAGAGAGAGAGCCCGGCCTCCTTGTCTGGCTCTCTTCACTTTTGGAACCTGCAGCATCTGGGAATTACTGGAACGCAAGACGCGGCCGGGTGTGTACAGTACAAGTATATCTTTTAGATATTTAGGTCCTGATCCATAAATGCACTTGTGCATTATACAACAAGTTTTAAAATTGACACGTTGTCTCACTGGAAGCTAGTGGAGATGAGAAAGAAGGGGACATGATGGGGTCGCTGGTTGGGCGTTCACGATGAGTCTTGCTGCAGTATTTTGTATCACCTGCAGTTTATCCATTTGTTCCTGATTGGCCGAAATGAGAAGTCTGTTGCAATAGTCCATCCTGTTGATGACTAATGTCTGTACCAACGTCTTCCTATGGGTGTCAGGCAGGAAGGGAAAGATACGTCGAAGCAGCCCAATTACCCGGAAGCAAGTTCCAGTGACTTGGTTGACGTGATTTTTCAGTATCAATGCTTGGTCCAGACGCACTCCCAGATTTGTAATGGTCTGCTTTGGGGCGGGAACCGGTCCCAACTCCAGAGGCCACCAATCTGGGGACCATAGTAGAGTGGCCCCTCCAAACAACATGACTTCGGTTTTAGTCACGTTGCATTGGAGAAAGTTCTGGGCCATCCAATCCACTACAGCTCTCATCCCGTCTGCAAAGGATTGCATTATTGTCGGCGTAAGGGTTTGGAAGGGGAACAGCAACTGGGTGTCATCGGCGTAAGATATTGTAGTGAACCCATGAGATCTTATTATGTCCGCCTAGGGGGCCACGTACACGTTAAAGAGCGTGGTGCTCAAACACGAGCCCTGTGGCACTCCCTTAGTGAGCTCCCTACAGGTGGATTTGTGGGAGCCCAACTTGACACCCTGTTGGCGGCCCGTGAGAAAGCTTTCCAGCCATGACATGGCGGTCCCTCCTATTCCCATCTCCCTCAGACGGCCGAGAAGTATTCCATGCGACACCGTGTCGAAGGCAGCGGACAAATCTAATAGCACCAGAATCACTGAGCCCCCCCATCAAGTGACATCCTGATGTTATCAGTCACTGAAAGGAGGGCCGACTCTGTGCTATGATTTGGCCTAAAACCAGATTGAGAGTGGTCTAGGCCGCCCGCTGCCTCGATGTAATTGGACAGGTGTGTATTGACATGTTTCTCGGCTAGTTTGCTAAGGTAAGGCAAGAGGGAGATGGGCCGGAGGTTGGCAAGCTCCTTCCAGGGGAGGGCAGCGTTCTTACGGATGGGGTTCACCACCGCTCTCTTCCAATCAGTTGGCACGTGTCCCTTCATTAAAGACTGGTTTATAACATCTTGAATGTAAGGTCCCAGCAGAGTACTCAAAGGGGCTATGATTTTGGAGGGGAGGAGATCATCAGGGGACCCAGTTTTTACATGGGTAATCAATAGTTGGAGATCTTTACTATTAATTTGAGGAAAGGCAGTCAACGAGGAGTTGATGTTATTAATTGAGGAGGGAACTTTTAGGATACCTTTTTGCTTTTGGGATGTTAAGATTTTTCCATAGATGGAGTCAATGTATTCTCAAAATAGAGAGAGACCTCATCACACAGATTCTGTGAGAAGTCGTCCGGACTGATACATGCCGTGGGCTTAACAAAGGTTTCAAGAATCCTGTATAGCTCCCTAGGTGAATTTCCAGCTTCGGTGAGTTGTTGGGCCAAGCTATTCTTGCGGGCGGCTTTAATGTTTTTATAATAGTTTGCTTGCGCTATACGATGAGCCTTCCTATTTTCCTCAGAGTGGACTCTCCTCCACCTCTTCTCTATTCTCCTACATTCCTGCTTCTCGGTTCTAAGTGCCTCCGTGTACCATTTTTCCTGTTTGGCCACAGGAAACTGCCTAAATGATTTCAGGGGGGCAATTTTATCTATGGCCTCTGTGAGTGAGTCATGGAATTTGTTAAGTGTATATTCCACTTCGTCTGTATCTCTGAGGTCGGGCTTCTCCCAGACTTTTTGTAGTGCCTTAATATATCAGTTCTTTCAATTACACCTTTGAATTTTCTTCAGATAAGTGAGGCTTGATGTTTATGGCACGACTTGATGTGTTAGAAGAGGAGCCATAGGGAAGTTATGAATTTGTGATACATAAGAAACCTCAGTGGTGAGTGTTTTCAAGCAAGTGAGAAACTCCTTCAGAACAGGAAGAGCTGCTGTAACGCTGAAAGCCTAAAGGAGGTATTGTGTTGAAGATGCTGCAGCTGCCCACAAGGGTGAAGCTGCCCTCCAGCAACAGTGAGGTCTGGTTCATCCACTCACCACAACATAAACTCCAGCCAGCATTTCAGGGGTTTTGCACTTAATGCACAAGAAACACATTTACGTGTAATGGTTTCTCAATGGGAATTATTTGATTTCTATTGAGTTATTCTGAGCACTGGCAAACAAAGTCCTAAGTAGGAACTCGGCAGGCAACACTTGACAGTGCACTAAAGCCAAGAGACACACGTGCAGCTTTTTTACTGCTTCCTCTACAGTTGTGCAATGTAGGCTAAGATTATGTATTCTCACCTCTTTCATTTACACACATACAAGAGCTGTTAGTTACTGTAGCATGATTTGGCCTGGGAGAAATCTTGTTGTCCTCGTACAAGTCTCCAGCAAGGAAGCGTTCGTACGTGAGGTATCAGCTCACATGACATTGGTTCTTGAGATACCTGCAATGCAGGTTTTGTGCCATGCATGCCACTTTGCTGAAATTGTAAGGATATTTTAAAAATGTTCATAGAAAAAATACACCATTTTGTAACTTCAGAATCCCAGTATTGCACTCATCTGCTTGAAACGGTCGTGGACGCCTGCAATGCAGCAAGGGCGCATTTAAAGCTATCGAGATTTGCACACATCAAAATCTGTCGGGAAGCGGCCTCTCACTAAACTTTACAGCCTCTTTACAAACTACAGGTGACAGTTAATAGCTTTTCACGCTGACAGCTTGAATCAAGAATGTGTCGCATGTGCACCTTAGCAGGTCTAATCTTTTTCTGTAAATTGCTGGCCCTGTTTCTTGATAAACGCAGCAAATTGCTGACAATTGACAGCGTGTCTCACTGCAAGGATAACTTGACTTCTGCTATTCAACGAGGCAGTCTTTTAAAATATTCATGCATCTCACCCAACGCTGAGACTGGCAGCCACTGATTCCAGCGACCTATGGCATGTATGTCTCCTTTCACTCTGATCAAAACATGACCATCTGCTTCAAGCACTCTTCTGTGCAGTAGACGCATGTAGCACTGTAGATAAATATCAACAACGTGTGTAAAAGCTGTCATCCTCTGCTGTCTAAAAGAGATTGTTGATTTATGTAGAGTTCCAGGTTGGTCATTTTTAAAGTAGTGGGCATAAATTCCTGCTGTGATTTGCACTGACTTAGCAAACATGGAGTGATTTGTGGCAGTTCTCCTTCTGAAGTAAATTTGAAGAAAAAAGTCTCACAAAGTGTTCTTTTTACAGCACACTTATCACATATAATGGATTGAATTCTAGGAGGTTATTAAGAGAGCAAGCCTGAGCCTAAAGAAATGTGTTAGTGGTTAAAAGATAGAGTGACCATGTATATATATATATATATATATATATATATATATATATATATATATATATATATATATATATATGTATATATATATATTACCTACTGGCGGTCGCTAGTAGGTATAGTTAGGACCTAGCTACCATAGGAAATCCGCAACATTCTATTGGGAATAACTTTGGCGCCGGTTGAGGAATTTGCGTGTAATTTTCCAAAATTTAGGCCAGCTCCGCTCCGCTCCTTCCCTGGAAGTTTTGGGGGGATTCGTCATGCGGGGGCTGAGAAAAAAGGGGGGTTCCAAACGTGTTTTCCCCATGTTAATTTCCATAGGACGATTAGACACGGCTACAGCCCGAACGGCTGAACGGAATTACACCAAACTTGGCAAAATTGTAGGGACTGGTAGGCAGAAGTGCCTTTTCTATATTTGGTGAAAATTGCTCCAGTGGTTTTTACGAAAATTAACTTCAAAAACACATATATATCTATATGCGCGCTTCATGCGCTTACAGGTACTAGTACCGGGGAGCGCACCCGGCGCGACACGGAAGTGTGCGAGCGGAAAGCTGATTGGCTCTCGGGTGTCTGTCAACATTCCAAACAGTCCGGAGAGTCCGCCATCTTGTGTCTCGGTAGAATCGAGACACAAGAGGTGAAAAAAAAGGGGGAAATGATTATAAGGGGGCAGGGTAGACACCCCCTGACCCCCAAGGTTTTCTGAGGGAGGCCTAGAAGGACTCTGTGATGCAAAAAAAACTTTAAAAAAAAAAAAATTTGAGGCGTAAGCTCTGGTTGCGTTCCCATGTACGCTTCCAGGTACGCGTACCCAGAGCGTACCACAGGGAAAAACAGTGAAAGAAAATAGTGTAAATTAAGAATTTGGATTGCTTAGAGGTAGGTAGCTCAAAAAAGACCTGTTGTGTTATGTGAGTGATTTAAGTACCTACAAGTAGGTACCGATGCAGAGTCTAAAATTCAAGAGAAAGACCCTGTTCCCTTCATCTGCGAATTGTACACCGTCTCCTCTGTAGATATCTTGCATGTTGTAATGCAAGTTATTGTGGTACATGGAACTCATACCATAGTCTCTCAGGAAAGCAGAAACAGATCTTTGGGGACCCCCTGAGAAGGTCTAGGGGATGAGGGGCACTCTACCCTACCCCCTTTTCACGTTCTGAACCATTATATTTCACTCTCTTCTGTAACTACACAAAATGGCGGCGATAGGGTGCATCAGAGGCAGAGTGTGAGAGAAAGAAGGCAGGAGATGAAGAAGAGATGTCAAATACACATTGGAGAAAATATAGTGGGAGAAGGGAAGTAAATATGTTTACTCCCCTTTCCTCACTCCCCTCCCACACTCATCTTATTTCAGTCCCCTGCTTTACTTCCCTTCCCCTATCTTCCCTTCCTTCGCTCCCTCACTTATTTCCCTTTCCTTACTCACCTTACTCCACTTCACTCACTCCTTCTGTCACTCCCTCTGTCCTCTCACTTCCTCACTCCCCTTCCCTCACTCTCTATCTCTTAGCCTCATTCTCTTCGTCCTCTCATTTTCACACTCCTCTTCCGCCACGCTCACTCCCTATAACTCACCCACACTCCCTCACTTACCTTTCTTTGCTTCCTCACTCAGTCCCTTTCTGTCACTACTTCTTTCACTCCCTCTATCCCCTCACTCCCTCACTCCCCTTGTCTTACCCTCACTTACTTTTATCCACCCTCTTTCACCCCTCTTTACTCACGCTCTCTGCCCTTCTCTCACCCTCCCTCACCACAGTTCCCTTACTCCAGTTCCCTCACTACCCCTTATTCCCCATCCTTCTCTCCCCTTCCATTTACTTTCATCCCCCACTCACCGTCTCTCTGTACCTATGCTTCAGTCCTCTTCCCCTCTATTTCTTTCCTTCGCTCACTCACTCATTCCTGTTGCCTCACTCACCTTACTCCACTTTACTCACTCCTTCTCTCACTCCCTCTGTCCTCTCACTTTTTCACTCCCCTTCCCTCACTCCCTCTCTGTTACCTTCCCTCCCATTGTCCCCTCACTCTCTCACTCCCCTTCACTCACTCTCACTCACCTTCCATCCCTCATTGCCTCATTGTCGTGAATGCACCCTCACTCACTCCCCCTTCTCTCTCACTCACTCCCCTTTCCTCATTTAGTTTTACTAATTCATATTCCTTTACTATCTTACTCACCTTCAGTTCGTTTCTCTCTCCCTCTCTTCCTCTCTGTCACTGAATCTATCCACCTCATTATCCTCTTAGTAATTTGCTCACCCTCTATTTCTTTTTCACTCTCTCTGTCCTTCACCATTCCTTTGTTTCCCTTTCTGTGTCCTTCACTCCTACTTTATCTCTTACTACCCTTTTTTGACTTTTTATCTCCCGCCTTGTCTCTTGTATTTTGAAATATATATTATAAAAAGTATAAGTATTTTTTTTCATCTTCCACAGATATTAAATGTAGTAAAAATATGTAATTAAGTTTACATTACTTATAAGGTAAGTTTGACAAACAACATTTAGTTACTCATCACTCTTTTCCTTATCCTCACTGCACTTCTCTCACCCTCCCTCACCCCCGTTCCCTTAGTCCACTTCCCTCATTTATTCTCATGCCCCATGTTCACTCCTCTTCCCCTCACTCACCTCCCGTACTCACCTTCTTTCAGGCCCCCTGCTTCACTTCCCTTCCCCTCTCTTGTCTTCCTTCACTCCCTCACCTTACTCCACTTCACTCACTCCTTCTCTCACTGCCACTGTCCTGTCACATCCTCATTGTCCTTCCCTCACTCCCTCTCTCTTAGCCTCACTACTTCTGTCCCTCACTCTCTCAGTCCCCTTCCCTCATGCTTACTCCCTTTAACTCTCCAAGACTTCCTCACGTACCTTTCTATGCTTCCTCACTCAGTCCCCTTCTCTCACTCGTTTCTTCACTCCCTCTGTCTCCTCACTCCCTCACTCCCCTTGTCTCACCCTCACTTGCCTTTATCCACCCTCTATCACCACTCTTTCCTCAACCACACTGTTCTTCTCTTACCCTTCCTCACCCCGTTCCCTTACTCCGCTTTCCTCACTTATCCTCATTCCCCATGTTCACTCCCCTTCCCCTCACTCACCTCCCACACTCACCTTCTTTCAGTCCCCCTGCTTCACTTCCCTTCCCCTCTCCTCCCTTCCTTCGCTCCCTCACTCATTTTCCTTTCCTCTCTCACCGTACTCCACTTCACTCACTCCTTGAGAATATGTAAAGAATATAGCTCTTTTTGGAGAATTGGAGGTAGTTCTAAAAAGAACTGTATTTTTTTCTTCTTTTTTTTTTTTTTTTAGTTTTTCCGAACGTTTTTACATTTTTTTTGTATTTTTTTTAGAACAAAAACAAAACTAGAGAATGCCAAACTGCTCAACAGGAGCAAAAAAAAGTGGAAACATTAGTGCCGAGGGGCGCAGCGGTGTTCTTCGCTGGTTCTCACAATTATTTGAATGCTCTGCTCCCCATAACAGAGCAGTTGGTCACACTGCTTACAACGAATTGTAAAGTCACCAAAAACAGGTTGAATATTTGGAATCATCAGTTCTGGTCTTCCTCTCACTGATGATGTGGAAGCTCCGGTGGAAGTAGAGGGGCCTTCTTGTGGTAGATTGCGAGCCAGGGCTCTTGTGCTCTCCCGTGCATAATTAATCGGGTGCCTCCTCTCAACATGCCTGATTAATGTTGCATTTCCAAAACTATATTTCCGGGTGGGATCTCCACGTGAGAGTACAGTGTCACAAATTTTACACGTGACTTTTGCTGCATTGCATTTTTTTTCCCACTCTGGAAAAGAGAAAAACTTCCAAATGAAGTGGTCCTTCACTTTTCTCTGTGGGGGGACCTCAGGCAGAAATCCATTGGAAGAGTCTGAGGACTGGTCCTGGAAGGGTTCTGGGAACCAGACATGATGGTAGAAGTTTTGTTTTTGCAGGAACAGACAAGAGGTGTTGTCTCAGCAAAAGCAAAGAGGTTGTGAGGGAAATGGGTGTTGTGTTTCCCTACTTGTGAAAAAAAACTGTTATTAAACAATCAAAAGTGTTGTTTTAAGGTCACATGGCTTGACGCGCACTTATGCTACGCGCTCCGGGGCACTTACGCGGGCGCTTACGCGGCACGTACGTAGGCGCTTCCGGGAACGCTTCTGGGGGCGCTTACGCGGCGTGTCATAATGACGTTTTGCTAGATTTTATTAAATGCATTTAAAGGTGAAATACGGATATTAAAAATGAAAATTAGTACTTTTATGAGTATGCCACTGAATGTCTTGCATTATTATTTACTTTAAATACATAATTATATATTTTTTCGCTCGTGGGAATAGCGCTCTCGCCACGTTTACAGGTGCGTTTACGGGTGCGCGTACCCTGAGCGCTCCGGTGTAAAATGACTAAAAAAAAATTATTTTAGAAAAATAGACATTAGTTAAATAATTTTCTAAAAATTATAATAATTAATAGCTATATAAAATAGCTATTAAATAAACGTAATAATTCACTTTAAAAACCGTAGGTTACAAACTCGTTATAGTAAGGAATTAGCTTTTAAAAAACTTTTTAAATTCATTGAAAAAACCATAGGTTTAACACTCGTTATAGTTAGGATTAGCATTTAAAAAAACCTTTGAAATTCACTGGAAAAACCATAGGTTTCACACCAGTTATAGTTAGCTGAACATTTTACTCATACAAAACCATTGAAATTTCCACGTTATAGTTAGTTGGACTCACTATAACTCGCGCGCTCGCAATCCACTGCAGATGATGTCAGATATTACATAATTCATGACATGGTCAGTGACATCACTGATGACATCACTGATGACATCTCAAATGACATCACTGATGACATCACTGATGACATCTCAAATGACATCACTGATGACATCACTGATACATGCCCTAAATACTTGTAAGAACTCTGACCATTCTCCATCTTCCATGGTCCCACTGATCATTTCCCAGCCTTCCACCATATGCCCTTACCCTCTGCCAGAAACCATGGTGTGCTATTTGACAAACAAATACACCTAAACTCCTTCATGCCTAACAGAGCTACTGCAGCTTGTTGTCAATTACTACATATCCATAAACTCTGCCGTTACTCCAACAAGTCCCTCAAAGGCTATTTATTTAAGAAAAACTAGAATGCTGTAATAAACTAATTGTAGATCTCCCATAATAATGTCTGCCCTTCCACCTTAGACAAAGTCATTAACTTAACAAATCAAGTGCTTTTTACTTCTCCTCAAGACCAGCCCCCTTTCTTGCATCAATAAAGTACTGTTTGATTTTCTGATAAAGTCAGACTCTAAAATAAACTCTTCAATTTGGTCTACAGGTCACTTGAGACATTATTCCCAGTACCTTTATGATACTCCTTACCTTTCCTAAATACATAATGCCACTACTGTTGCTTATGCCAACTTGCACAGATTCATTGGAATGTTCTCCTGTTTTATTTCAGGTCAATACCTTCCTTAATTTCCTTTACAATTGTTCTCAAAACCCAACTTCTCCATTGTGAATGTGAATTTCATAGCCTTTTTGTCTTCAAAACGTCCCCTCCTCTCATCTACCTAGTGTACAGCCACAGACGTCCAGCTTGATTTAATTAATATGTCTAACATACATACATCAGATATCCAGGTATGTACTATCCTGTTACTATCTGCACTCATCTTCTGCAATATCAGGTACCCCATTTCTTTGTGCAATGACCTAGACAATATTGCCTTTAAGTACCACCTTAGGAATGATACCCTCAGTCGGAATGCCAATACCTCAAATAAAGACATAAATTGTATTGTTAACTTCAATGCTTAATTTGAGCCGGTGGATTCCGATGCTCGTCATCGGCAGGTAATTGTCAACACCGGCACCTATGACATGTGCCACATGGTGGCGCTGTTTGTGCAATTAAAATATGAGAAGAACAACAGTTTTTTTATCAACTCAATATATATTAAAAACAGTTAATACCAACCGTTCAAGCTATTCTTATATATTTGGGGGCTCAAACAGTCTGAAATGTCACACTTGTAGCTGTGTGACGGTTAGTAGTTTGTAGGTACTGTCATTGGCAATGCTGACAGTGGCTATAGGTGGTGGAGCCTATGGTGGCCTCCTAACGAGGGCCCTGGCACTTATTATTTTACAAATTAAGCACCGGTTAACTCAGAGCTGTATACATCTCATCCATCCATTTAGGGCCCGATTACAATGTCGGACAGAAAGCCTCCGACCAGTGGTCAGAGGCTTTCCGAACGGCATGGAAGATTTAAAGTCCTACCGGATGACGGCAGTAGTAGTTTAAACTGGTGGATGAATCCTACATGGTAAAGGCACATTAATCCCTTAAGGATTGTGTTTCCACCATTGGGAGTATGATGTTGGTTTCCGACGGCCATTCAATATTGGTCTTTCTGACATGGAATGGCTGTCAGAAACTGACTTTCGGGGACCCTAGGAGGGCACCCTTACTCCCTGGCCCTCCGCATTTAGGCCTGAGGGGCACCTATTGTGTCCCCCTCAACATCCCTGCACTGTGTGGCAGGTACCATAAGATGTTTTCAAACTTCCATTTTTCAATGAAAGCTTGTGCTGCAGGTGTTTTCTGCTGGCTGCAAAGGCTCCCATTGAAAATTGCAAGTTTCCAGCTGCACTATGTGCAGTCGCATCCTAATTGGGAATGTGGAACCGCCAACCCATTGTTGGGCAGTTCCTTTGCAGCAACGGTGTGTCTGCCCGACATGGTGATGCGGGCCTTAGTAACTCACGTCAGCTGGATCCACTCGCATTGAGCAACGCACTTTCCTAAAATGTGCAATAGTTTGTTTAATATGAACAGTGTATAAAACACTAATGGGACCTATTCACAAACTACATTTTGTAGTATGTTTTGTGGTACTACAAAACACACTACAAAATACTATTCACAAACCTAGGGGTGGAGTTTACACCTCATCTCTCCTATTTGTGTGTGGAAATCTCCTTCCCAATTGCAGAGTCTCCACGCTTATAGGTCTACGTTTTAGTACTGAATGTGGGGGAGACACAGGGGAATGGCTGGAAAATGGGGAATACTTATGAATAAAGGGGAGGGGTTAAGGGATAAGAAGGGTTTAAGGGAGGGATATCAATCCACCCAGAACAGAAAAAGCCAATACTTCTTCATATATTGGGGGCACTATTTATCAAAAAGTCATGCAGCTCAGCTGGACACCTTGCTGCGCTGTGCTGCGTGACAGGGAAAGGGCAGGAATGCACTGTATTCAACATAATGCTGAACATTCCTGCCTTTTCCCAGCACTTGGGCACAACTTGCTGCCTGGTGCCAACACAGGCCCTTTTGCCATGGTGCAAGGGTGCCTGCATTATTAGCATGATTAATTTTGCTCCGAAGGGGCACCTTTCTGCACAAAAACAATCACCTTAGGCATTTTCCTGCAGAATTCAGCACACATTGAAAGAAAAAAAACCTTGAAGAAATAAAGATATTGCTCCTCTGTTTGGAAGGCTTACCATTTTGACACATATTTCTGGGAACACACCCAAACCACCCGTGGAATCCTCCCTAGGGCAGAGTAACACAACGCATAAATGTGTGCTGTGCTGCGTTACTCTGCATTTATCAAGCCACTCAGGGCCATGCAAGGTGGTGGCCTTGCGTGGCTTGACAAATTGCACTTAGGAGTTGCATTGCACATGCACCCCGTAGCATGATGCAAAAGCAATGCAACCCTTTAATAGTTACGGCCCTGCATGTTTAAAGCGACCCAAAACAGTAGTAAAGTGCTCAAACTCCAAGCTGGAGTACGTCGAGCACCGTTCATGGCTAACTACTAATATTGCAACCCCCTCCCATATAAAATAATAGAGTTAGGAACTTTCAATAAAACCCCTTAAGAAATAATGTTACATTCAATTCAATTATTTTAAATAGTTAAAAACGTAAATAAACATAATTTAATGTCAAAAATAGTTTATATAAAATAGTTCATATTTTTAATTTAATTACAAAATATTCTAATGGCTTTTTGCATTTAAGAATTGATGTAACAATAAATTGTATTAAATATAATTAAATTACTTTTAGCAAATTCTAAGCATCATTGTTAAACATTATTGATGCATGTTTTAACAGTTTTTATTTAGGTAGGAATGTATTTTAGGTAGGAATTAATCATCAATTTAACTCAAATGTAATTTATTATTTCTGTACCATTCTTTTTAGTTTGTTCTACATTTAAAATACCTATATACCTATATTTGGCCCCATTTCCTTTTTTTCAGGAGGTGGAGAGGTGTGTAAATCTACATATGTGAGTAACTTTACACTCCGATTTTGTGAATAGCCAAAAGTAGTAAAGTTAATCAAACGTGTATGTGTAAATAAAGCACGTAGATGTACTCACATGTTTAATTCACCTTTAGAAAAGCCCCATAAGAGAATAAGCAGATATTTTTGCAGTATCATAAAATTCCCATGAATTTAGCTACACAATTAGTGATGTGATTTATGCCGCTTATCCTTAGTACTTTGACACAAGGCTGTGGAAAACACCCCTTAATCCGTTGCGATTTTGCTTTTGTACTTGCTTAAAGCCTCAGCATTCATGCACACTTACATGCATTTTAAACAGTTTTCCATTTTGTTCTCCTGTGTTGTAAACTGCACACTTTAGCTTAACTTTTTCAATAAGCGTAACTTCGTTCTGAAGTTGCATATCGCAAAGAGGAGTGGAGAGAGGGTTGCAATTGTAGAGTCAGCTGTTTGTTCGAGAAACAGATGTCAGCTTCACGAGGCCTTTCTCATTCTTTCCACGACAACTTCGAAAGACCTGAGCACCTCTCTGTAGTTGTCTGTTTGTCACATGCTCTTGCTCCCATTCACTTGCTTTGAGGATAAGTGTATAAATGTAACACCAAAATGTATGGATTTTAGCATTGCTTTTGACAATGTGGCAAATGCCTTTACATATTTTTAAGTTTGCTGGCTACTTTGTATTACATATGTATAAGACTGCTATGTACCATCCCAAGTGTCTCTTTTCTTTTACAAACTTTTCGTCACTTTGGAATTTCATGTGTTTTATGCCTTGCATGCATATACATCACAATCCCATTGCGATATTCTAGTGCGCCTCAGAGTTAGCTTGCCCTATTACAATGAACACATCTCATTTCTTTTACATTACTACACCATATCCTGAACTTGTTAACGGCTGCAAAACAAAGGAGCACATGCTCAGATCTAAACACATTTGGAAAGTTATTTTGATATAATTAAGGTGTATAAATCCTCCAAAAGTATTTTCTACTTTACTTTTAAATGTAGAAAATAAAGTGTTCTCAAACATGTTATGGTATGTTAACATATATTTATAAACATACAGCACGTTATTCTTTTATTATTGGTGATATGACACCGACGACAATGCACTTTACCTTACAATGACTCCCTAAATGCCCCAAGCACAGAGATTGGGGTTAATCCAGAAGTAATAGTATGGTAAAAAGCATAGACAAGGAAATGATGCTGAGATAAGGACCTTGGAAAAAGAGCATAAAAAAAACACAGACGCTCATTACTGGTCCCATCAGTCACATCCATAGGCTCTTATTTGTACCAATTAAAATCACAACGAGATGCACGAGCAATAACTCTGGGCCGTGGTTTACAAGAATACCTTCCTCCGAGCCATTTATACAATTTAATGCATTTATATGATCCTGCCTATTGTGTCACCCTCTTCTGAAATAACATGAAATCCTCTCTCTTTTAGTGCACCATCTGGAATAGGATTTTAATTAAGTTCTACGGCAATGCGACTGTATCAACGGCACAGACCAATCAAGGAGGCGATGGCAGCATCCGAGCGCTCCCTGCCTTACAATGACCTTCTGTTCAACTTTTAACACCCACTGTTCTGCTTTGTTTACATCCCTCCCAGAATAAGATGTCTTTTCCTAATTTTCGGAGCTGAACTGATTGCGCTGGAGTTTGCCAGGGATAACTGTACTCGCCGGAAGCGTTTTCAGAGTTTTCTTCTTTTCACCTTGGAAAAGGAATCTGTTCTCATATTGTAGCCGTATCTTTTCACTGGATTTTTTATGCGCCTCTCTATTTTCAGACTCTGCGGTTGGGCTCAACACAACATTCGTAAATTGTTTAAGTGCCTCCTCTAAAGAGAAGATGGGTAGTGGGTTCTGGCTCGGAAACACGCACCTATATTCAAATCTGATATTTGGCTCATTAAAAAGAAAGCAGAGGTGTTGAGAATGCATACTGGCCTTCAGACAATAGTAGTCACAGCTCTACTTATAGATTGATTGGTTATGTCTTCTTTTAAGCGTGTTCATAAGAAAGGTGGAAGTGACATCACACACCCTTTGACCCTTGATGGTATCACAGGAGATGACAATCCCATGAATTCTGAATCATATGGCATTAATTGGTGGGACGGTACACAGCCTTTGATTCTACAATCACAGCAAGAGGATTACAAATCCTACAATAAGTGTAGAGATCCTCCTAACGCATTGATCAATGCGGAGGTTAAGATCTATGCTAAAGTACAGGCCAATTGTCTTAAACGAGCACTCAGCCGTCTCCACCCAGATCAGTGTGGCTTCATGCTCACCAGAAGCACGAGACACTGTATACGCAGCGTACAGGCAGCCTTGGCATATACCTCGGTTTAGAAAAATCCTTGTGCCCTCCTAGTAATAGATTTTGAGAAGGCCTCCAATTTGATCGACTAGTTCTTCTTATTTGGGGTCCTAGAGCGCATGGAATTCAAACCCAGTTTGGGTGAAAGAAGTGATGTCAGATACATTCCCCATCCGAAGAGGCACCAGGCAGTGATGCCCACTGTACCCGCTTCTTTTTGCTCTCGCTATTAGGCCACTGGCGAGGTTCTTCCACTTTGATGCGTGTGTCCAGGGCTGGCTGTGGGGAGTAAATCAACAGCAATAAGACCTGATCAGAATGGGCTTCAATATTATAAAAAAAATATACATATACATATATATATATATTTATATATATATATATATATATATATATATATATATATATATATATATATATATATATATATATATATATATATATATATAGGACCGGGAGTGGGGAGTCAATTTAACCCGCCAACAACCCTTATTTTCTTTCAAGGCATTGTCCCAAATCCTTATGGCCCAGCACATTCGTAATTTAGCTAAAAAACCCTTAAGGTTGGGAGTCACTGGGTCCCCAAAAAAATAATCCCCTCCACTTAGCAGGTGTACATTCAAGAAATTTCTCAAGTAAACATGTTTTTTCATCAGAATTATCAGAAAATATTGTAAAGCAGGGAGATACCACTTCACGTGCACTACACCTAAGGGGCTTACTGGTTGGTTCTCAGCGGTCGTGCCCACGTTTCTCATCATAGGTAGCTACCTCGCCTAAAATAATTTCTTGAGTGTCCAGCACAAAAAGGTGAAAAGTAGTGTTGCGTGCGTCACAAAACCAACTTCAGACCCCATGAAATTAAAATTGATATAAGCCACACGTCCACCATGTGCCAACTTTATTCACTACTCGTGGGCTTATGCAAATTTAAAACCAACTGCATGTGTGCAGACCAATTGAAGATGGGCTGACATGTTTCATTACTTGTTATACTTAATGGCAATTTCGCCAGGGCTTGAGGTCTTAAATCACCCTTCCGGACTCTTGTTTTGTATACACAGTGAATGTCAAACACAAAAGGAAAAAAATATTATTAGCAAAAACGACCAACCAGTGGGACCAATGTCACGTATAACACATACTGAGGTTTTGTAATTCTCGAGTCTGACTCCATTTTGTTCTGTTGCCACCATTTTGTGTTGCCCTCACGTAGGCCTGTGAAGGTAGCCTGGCGAAAAAAGTGGCCTGGCCTTCTTAGTTCATGTATACATTAACTATGTTTCTTTTTGACTCTGAAATGAACTGTAAGAAACTGACCTCTTCACCTGAAACTGACCTTGCAAAGCCAATTTCCCTGATCGATCTTTGTCTGAGATTGCCAATCAATGTTCAGGACATCGTTAACTTTTAGTTTCCTTGCACATGCCTTATCTTGTTCAGCATCTGTTACTGTTTCTTTTTTATGTTTCTTCATTACATGTGTTATGCTTTCAATTATAGGTTTGTCCGGCTTGTGGACATTGAATTTGGGACATTCCTAATAATTAACTTTTGGGTTGGGATATTGTAAATTGTGTTTTTGTTATGTGATACTTTGTTTGAAAATGTACCTTATTGGCTAGAATTTTGTGCAGTGGGTGTACATTTATAATGTGAATATTGGGTATAAAAGGAGACGTCTCGCCTTAGTAAAATGAGCAGTCTCCTGAGAATTTACACCGTGATGTATTTCTAGGATCACTGTTACTAGGTGCAGCGAATAAACTTGGTCTCTGATGCCATCCAGAAGTATTCCATGTCTCTGTATACCAAGACAGGTGAACTCGAAGATCTTAGCGTGCCCCTGACGCCGCTGGGTTAAACCCCGGTTCTTCAATACACCTGTATCATTACAGGGACCATTCACCAGGTAGTAGCCACAGCCCCTCGTACCAGCTATCCACCTTGTCACTAGGTGCTCAATACTTTAATGCAAACCTTTCAAATGACACTTATGTTGTCAAAAATCTATACAAAAAGAGAAAAGACAATTAACTGTTGATCCTTGCTTCTTAAGACCCTGTACCAGCCTTTTCTATCAGTAATCTGACCATCTTTAAAATCCAATTCAAACACAAAGTTATACTGTATAATTATGTGTTCAGAATCATCCACTATCAACACCCCGGTAATGTCAGTGTTTTTTACGATGTTAGATGCATGTGTAGTGTCCTGCTCACTGCGTTAACCGCTCGCCGATGTTATTAATGTTAGCAGTCAATTTGCACATCAATATGAGCAACTCCGTGTGTATTAACCCTCTTAGTGCCACTGAATCCTCCATATCTTGTGGTCATCCGCGGGGAGAGAAAAATTCAAGACTTACCCGTTTTCAGGCCTCTTCTCCCTCAAAATTGCTTACCGCATGTACTGGTGGGTGAGATTTGTCTCATTCCCGTACAGGCAGCGGTTTGGCGTTTCATTTAATACAGAGCCCAGATGCCGATTCACTTCCTGATGCAGATCATGTGACGGCTCACAATTTGAACGCATCATATTGGAAGGGTAACTTCTGTCTATGAAAACAATAGTGCAATGGATGTAGTGCTTAAATCCAAGTGACACATCCATTGTGAATACTGAATTTTGGTAATCCTCCTAATCCAAAACAAAAGGTTCTTTTTTGAGGAAGCAATTTTTTTTATAAAAAAGGAGAAATTAAAAATAAAATGAAATAAAATAAAACTTACCCGGCGGCCACATATAAGAAATCCACACCTAGGATGCCAACACAAGATGTAGGATGGTAGTCAATTTTTCACTCTTCAAAAGCTCTCACTTCTTTTAAAATATGGACCACGTGACTCAACAGGGAAATACCCTTCACCCTTAGATATTCCATACTAGCAGTCACCACTAGACTTAAGAGAAAAAACGTAATCCTCCAGTATTCCTCCTCTTATATCATGTCTTGATGTTCAAAGATGTTTATTGTTAGATTTTCAAAGAAACATCATCAATGATCCTAAAGAGCAGTTATGAACATAATTATTGACACACTGTCCAAAACAAGGGGGTGTATGGAAAAGATCTCACTCTGAATCTAATTGCTCACCTACTAATCTTGTTCCACTCAATCAGATCATTCATACCAATCTGGTCTGACTTCTCTGTAAACATTCTGTGTGCCTCCCTCTCAGCTAGTGTTCTCTCAATATTACAGGCATCACCTACCACTCTTTATATGACCAACCAGGTCAGTGTTCTCGTATCGTGGTTCTGTTCTTTGAAATGTTGTACCAGCTTTGTAGTGAGCTTGGCTGCTCTTATAGTACTCAAATACTCCTGTATCCGAATTTTGATCTTAGCTGTGGGGAGAACAGATGAAGACAAAATTGCCCTATACCCTGATGATCATATACTCTTCCTGTCCTACCAGCAACTTTCAGCCCCTCACTCACTGGAGATACTCATCCTGCATTGCTCTGCTTTCAGTCTCTGTGTGAATTAGCACAAATCTCTCCTACTGCTGTTCAAAGGGTGTAGCAACAAGTAGGGGAAAGGATGGGATCAATTGCGATCCTGTAGGGCTGAAATTACCATTCACATGGAAAGGAATGGAAGGTCCAGCCGCAGTCGTAGCCCCAAGGGCGGAGACAACAAGGAGGTGACAGGGCTGTTCCTAGAAGAATTAGAGGGAGAAAGGAAGGGAGGTGACGGTCACTAGGGAAGGGATGGTGCTCAAGTGGACGACCACCCCTGGGTATCCAATTTGTTGGATATAATGGCCTCACACACCCTTGCGAGTGTCATGCTTCATCATCGGCAATGCTCCTCAATGGGCAGGCGGTGCAATGCCCAACGGGCTCACCTCAAAGAGGGGCTCTTTATCGGAGATCTTTTATCCAACTGCCTTATGGTGAAGTGCAGGTAAGGGGCCAGAAAAGAGTAGAAAGTGTGGGTGAGGGTAAAATGTGGCTCAAGGTACCGGAAACAATTTTATTCTGGTGGTCCCCTGCCACAAGTAAAATCAAGGATAGGCGGTACTCATGGGAACTATAGTTTCCCAGAGTGATCCAGGGCTAAAGGTGCAAAAGGTGTGGTCGACATGTTTCTCGCATCTAGTTCGTTGACTGCGAATCTTCAGGACCTATAGGAAAACTACAATCTACTTAAACATGACCTATTCATAAGTATCAGTTTAAACAAGGCACATTAGTTGTACTACCTGTCTGACACTGTTCCTACCTAGAGTAGTGGGAGACAAAAGAGAGCATTACAGCAGGTAAGTAGCAACAAGTGATACTGTAGTGACCGTGAAAACACTGTGCGTAACCGTGAACACACTGTGCTTAGGTGACATACTAGTGGAGATAGTGACTAGTATGTGATTAAAATCAAGTTAAAAAATCAATGCAGCAGTATCCATTAAAATGTATCACATTAACCTTGGAAAGGTGTGGATGTTACTCACCTAAGGGTTAGGATAAAGGGGTGTCAACAGTACCCGGCGGATCTGGCATCGGGCATGAAGCCAATGTGTTTGGGCTGGGGAAGGAAGTCAATGTGGGTCAGTGACACATAACAAGTGGTTCATTATGGTAGGTAGTTATGTATGTGCCCCGTTGTGCCAAATGGACCTGGTAAGGTCCAGTATGTGTGGATGTTGGTCTTGCTCCAATGTGGGTGATAACTAAGAATGCAGGTACAAGCTCCTATTGGATGTAGATCCTAAGTTGGTATTAGAAACACCGAGTGAGATGTGGGGTCATATCACAGGATGTATGGTATCCCCGGTTGTAGCCAGCCTATGGTGTTGTATGGTTATATGATTACAAGCAACATTCCATTGCCCATTGCACTTAACGAACAACTTCCCATTGCCCATTGCACTTTAGAAATAAACCACCGTGGTTGTAAACTCAGGTTGAGGTAAATGTAGATAGCAGGGAACCAGGGGGTGGGGGGTGGGGTGGGATGGGCCGGTCAGCGTTTGTTAGATTATAATCATTCGACGCGCGCCGCTGTGTGACCGCGGCCAGTCTTAAGCGCTACCGCAGGAGATGCCCTTGTGCTTGCTGATCAAACCCCGGCGGGGGTTTGTTTATGTTAGTTTGGCGTACGCCGCAAAGTAGCCGCGGTCAGTGTGGCGCGCTGCCGAAGGCGCCGCCTTTCTCTTGGTGAAGTTTTCTGTTAAAGCCCCTGCACAAGCTCTGGGGTCAGGGAGTTGTGTGGGTGGTGCGGGGGGAGAGAGGTGGAAGGCGGGGTTAAACAGGACCCTGAAATCAATGTAAATCGTGGTAAAACAGGACCCCGAATTTAATGTAAATCGGGTCCGGATGTACCAAACCAGCGAACCCTACCTAATTTAATCGGGCATCGGGCAATTGGGTCAACTACAACCCCATCATATCCCACAGTACTGCAGTACTCTTCCTGCAGTGACATATCGGGCAACGGTTCAATGATGTGACAGACCCCACCTAATTTAATATAATCAACTTCCCCTTGTGTTAATTTGAAACACATTGATTAATCTACCATCATTGGTTCCTCCCTGGTAAATTTTACCACTCTATCATGGCCGCCACTCTGACTACACTGATCACATGGCCCGGTATGATTACAACTTCCTGCTTTTCACGTAACCCGGTTTCCTACTTTATCCTGAAGCAGACGACCGGGTCCTCACTATCCGGACCCGGCGTGAAGGGTAGGCGTAGCAGGCTTCGGCACAGGCAATCAGAAGTAAGTGTTACGGCTGGCAGGCTTGTGGGTTGATGAGAGAATTGTGGTTAGACACTGGGCGGACCCCCGCTGGTCTGGTACATCCGGACCCGATTTACATTAAATTCGGGGTCCTGTTTTACCACGATTTACATTGATTTCAGGGTCCTGTTTAACCGCGCCTTCCACCTCTCTCCCCCCGCACCACCCACACAACTCCCTGACCCCAGAGCTTGTGCAGGGGCTTTAACGGAAAACTTCACCAAGAGAAAGGAGGCGCCTTCGGCAGCGCGCCACACTGACCGCGGCTACTTTGCGGCGTACGCCAAACTAACATAAACAAACCCCCGCCGGGGTTTGATCAGCAAGCACAAGGGCATCTCCTGCGGTAGCGCTTAAGACTGGCCGCGGTCACACAGCGGCGCGCGTCAAATGATTATAATCTAACAAACGCTGACCGGCCCATCCCACCCAACCCCCCACCCCCCGGTTCCCTGCTATCTACATTTACCTCAACCTGAGTTTACAACCACGGTGGTTTATTTCTAAAGTGCAATGGGCAATGGGAAGTTGTTCGTTAAGTGCAATGGGCAATGGAATGTTGCTTGTAATCATATAACTATACAACACCATAGGCTGGCTTCAACTGGGGATACCATACATCCTGTGATATGACCCCACATCTCACTCGGTGTTTCTAATACCAACTTAGGATCTACATCCAATAGGAGCTTGTACCTGCATTCTTAGTTATCGCCCACATTGGAGCAAGACCAACATCCACACATACTGGACCTTACCAGGTCCATTTGGCACAACGGGGCACATACATAACTACCTACCATAATGAACCACTTGTTATGTGTCACTGACCCACATTGACTTCCTTCCCCAGCCCAAACACATTGGCTTCATGCCCGATGCCAGATCCGCCGGGTACTGTTGACACCCCTTTATCCCAACCCTTAGGTGAGTAACATCCACACCTTTCCAAGGTTAATGTGATACATTTTAATGGATACTGCTGCATTGATCTTTTAACTTGATTTTAATCACATACTAGTCACTATCTCCACTAGTATGTCACCTAAGCACAGTGTGTTCACGGTCACGCACAGTGTTTTCACGGTCACTACAGTATTAATTGTTGCTACTTACCTGCTGTAATGCTCTCTTTTGTCTCCCACTACTCTAGGTAGGAACAGTGTCAGACAGGTAGTACAACTAATGTGCCTTGTTTAAACTGATACTTATGAATAGGTCATGTTTAAGTAGATTGTAGTTTTCCTATAGGTCCTGAAGAATCGCAGTCAACGAACTAGATGCGAGAAACATGTCGACCACACCTTTTGCACCTTTAGCCCTGGATCACTCTGGGAATCTATAGTTCCCATAAGTACCGGCTATCCTTGATTTTACTTGTGGCAGGGGACCACCAGAATAAAATTGTTTCCGGTACCTTGAGCCACATTTTACCCTCACCCACACTTTCTACTCTTTTTTGGCCCCTTACCCGCACTTCACCATAAGGCAGTTGGATAAAAGATCTCCGATAAAGAGCCCCTCTTTGAGGTGAGCCCGTTGGGCATTGCACCGCCTGCCCAACGAGGAGCATTGCCGATGATGAAGCATGACACTCGCAAGGGTATGTGAGGCCATTATATCCAACAAATTGGATACCCAGGGGTGGTCGTCCACTTGAGCACCATCCCCTCCCTAGTGACCGTCACCTCCCTTCCTTTCTCCCTCTAATTCTTCTAGGAACAGCCCAGTCACCTCCTTGTTGTCTCCGCTGTTCAAAGGGTACCACAGCACGGTTACCTGGCACCCTACCATCCTGGTTTGATGACTAAGCTTTCAGCACCTGGGTGTGCATGTTTTCAGTAATCTCGATTTGTCCTGGGCCCTTAAACTCTCCCCACTTATTGACAAGATGAAACAAGACTTCCAGAGGTGAGAACAACTCCTGTTTAACTGATTGGAAAAAGTGTCTCTCTTCAGGATAATGATACTGCCCAAATTCCTCTATACCCTTCAGCACGTCCCATTCGGCATCCGCAGTAGCTGGTTCCAGAAATGCAACACAGTTACACAGACCTCACTTTGGGATGGCCAACCACATGTATAGCGCTGGACAATTGTAGGCAGTCCATTACTGAAGGGCGGCTGGGGATGGCAGATATCAGGCTTTACTATTGGGGGGCCCACTTAATGATGTTCAATGAATTGCTGTCCCGAGTATGAGCTCACAGTGCCTACCAACTGGAGTTCTCTCGCCTGGGGCTAGACAGCATTTTGGGACTGCTCTATAGCGACCCGATCCCTCATCATCTACCAGGCCTGACAGAGTGGCAGGCACCTGCTTCGGCCTCCTACGTGGGCTGAAACCCATCCTAGGATTCTTTACTGCCCCCATCCGTCAGACGATCATTCAAGCTGGAGTCTTGTCTCGTCTAGACTAGTGTAACGGACTCCTATTGGGCACCACTCAAATGGTTACGAAGAGATTACAACGAGCCCAGAACGCTGCTGCCCGTACTTTGTTTGCCCTCCCTAAGTATTGTCACACCTCCCATCTCCTGCGACACTTACACTGACTCCCGATTGAACAGAGAATCCACTTCAAGACTCTCTGTATCCTTCATAAGATCTTATTCAGCCAGGGCCCCCAGATTCTACAGGGCCTTTGCTCATTGTATGTACCCACACTTGCAGACTGACCTGTGTGTAGCGGAGGTCGCCGAGGGATGCCACATCCTCACGCCAGCATTCCCGCAACTCTTGCCAGCCTTCCTGCCGCCGCAGCCACCAGACATCACGGCGCGGCCCACCAGGAACTACAACTCCCAGTGACCCTCGCCATCGGAAGTCGCGCACGCCCTGTCCCACCCCCGGAGGTGCTCAAAGTCCAGCGTGAGCCCCGGGGGAGCGGGGGACACTTGCAGACTGACCTGTGTGTAGCAGAGGTCGCTGAGGGACGCCACATCCTCACACCAGCATTCCCGCAACTCTTGCCAGCCTTCCTGCCGCCGCAGCCACCGGACATCACTGCGTGGCCCTCCAGGAACTACAACTACCAGTGACCCTCGCCACCGGAAGTCGCGCACGACCTGTCCCGCCCCCGGAGGTGCTCAAAGTCCAGCGTGAGCCCCCGCGTCGCGGGACGCGCGCGGGCTAAGCCCGGGCAAAGGGCGGGCCGTCTGTGGCCGTCCGGGGCAGGAGGAGGCAGGGCTGGGCCATCCCCCTGTAGAGTTCATCTAAAGGTACTGTACTATACATTGTCTACTTTCACACGCTGGTTCACATACCGTTAAAAATGGGAAAACGTAAATCCACTGATGGCCCAATTGAAGCTTCTGGTGTGGTGTCCAAGGGAGGGAAGCAAGCCAAGAAACGAAAGTGCAAACCACCAAAAAAACGTTTGCCACACGCTAGAGGAAACTGCGTGATGGATAGGATTTATGACCTGGTTCAAGACTGTACTGACTTGTTAAAAACTGCCCCTATTGAAGGAGAGAGGGCCTCCGAGGGAGAAAGTCTTGAGGGGGCTTTCGAAGGGAGGCCTCAGAAGAAGGGGGTAACAGTCATTCCTGGAATGTTTTTAAATAAACCCACTTCTGGGGCAAAAACGTGCGCAGTTCTAACATTGGGGGGTGAATCCAATTTAGATCAAACCCAACCCATAATAGTCCCATGTGATGCGGCGTCCTCGCATACCCGTCATGGTCCACGTCACTTCAGTCCTTCGCGTAAGACAGAGGTCCCGGCCAGAGCGTCCATAGCAACGACCCGCCCCACCAAATGTCCAACCCTCTGTCCTCTGTTCCAGGACCCAATCCGGAACGGCGGACTCCCGGAAGCACTACCTCCCGACCCCGGAAGCACCTCCCCCTCACGTGACCCGGACACTGGAAAAGCCGGAACCAGGAAACAGTCCGACGTCGGATTGAGCTTGTGGCAGGAGACCCCGACCGGAGCAGCGAAGGAGAAGGCGACCGAAGAGGAAGAAGACTGGTCCGAAGATTGGTGGAGTCCACCGGAGGTTGCTGGGGAGCGGCCGCAACTCAACTTGGAGAGTTGCGGCGGACCGGGTGAGTGAATCGGAACCCCCCTTGTGGCACATTAGGTGCAGTGTAAATAACTCCCTTTGTATAGATATTCTTCCCCCTGTTAGGCTCACAACGTCACCCGTAGCACTGTGTAAATATTGTGAAGCACTTGTCCACTTTGTAAATAAACCCCGACCCTTCACGCCCCACCACCCAACACCCCTACTACTTCTCGCTACCCACCTTGTCTTTGATACCAACCCCGACCCTACCGTCCCCACCTCACTTTCGCCTTCATACCCCTCACAGCCCCGGTGTTGGTAACAGGGATCCGACGAGAAAGGTCCGGCAGGACTAACGGCTCCTTTCTTTGTTTCTTTGTTTCCCCCTCCCGGTACCTCCGAGGATATCCCCAAGACCGGAACACCAGGAGAACCTGCTGACTACCGGACCCCGACCCTTCTTCCATCCGAGGAGCTGTGACTTTGTTTTGTGGAACATTGAAGCCTGATAAGAACCCTATTGTGACCAGAAGTATAGAAATAAATCAAACATTGCCCACTATATACGGCCTCCGCGCTTGGTATTCCGGTCCGCCACCCCCCCACGTACACAGTTGGTGTCAGAAGTGGGATCCGGAAGCATGGAGGCCGTCGTACAGAAAATGGCCGAGTCCCAGGAGATGTTAGGAAAGTTGATGGAACGTTTCTTGAAAACGCCCGAGGAGGACAGGGGACAACTGCACGACGTCCTCAAGGGTCAGGGGGATGCCCACGATCAGGCCATGGGTAAATTGACGGACGTCATCGGCCAACAACAACAACGACCCATAACCTCACTGCCATCAGTAGTTCTACAGAAGTACGTCCCAGGGGAGGATCCGGACTACTTTTTTACAAACTTCGAAAGGCTAGCCCAGGCCGCCTCATGGCCAGTGGACTGATGGGGACAATATTTGGGACCCCTACTGACCGGGGACCTCCAAGCCGCGTATCAGCAAGCCAATATACAGGGCAACACGCCCTACGCTGATATCAAGAAGTGTATATTAGAGAGACTGGGTATTGATGATGAGACCTACAGGGTGAAACTGCGCCAAGCCAAGGAAGGGCCGCAGGAAACCCCTAGGGCCCTGTCCTTCCGCATTAAGGACCTCGCTAATCGTTGGTTACGCCCGGATACCTCCACCAAAGAAGATATCCTTGCTAAAGTGTATTTGGAACAATTCCTGGCCTCCCTACATCCGGCCACTCAAAGATGGGTACGACAACATGCCCGTCTCACCCTGGACAGCGCGGTGGAGATCGCGAGTGCCTACAGTCGAGCCCAAGAACCACCCAGGGGCAGAGAAGAACATCCCCACCGATCACACATAAACACAGTCCGACCCCACTGACCCCCCCCTCCACGGAAAGCGGATCCACCTCCCCTGCTGCCAACTCCGCTATTATACAGACCACCCAACCCGGGTCCACAGTGTTACAATTGCGGCGGCTATGGACACATAGCTCGTGTATGTCCACAGAAAGACGAGCCCATGGAGGTAGGCCTGGTACAGAACTATGTATGTGCAACACCTGGTAAGACGCCCCCACCGTTCCGATGTCCCGTATATGTGGACGGACATCCCCTCCTGGCTTTGGCTGACACGGGCTGTCGCCAGAGTGTTCTACGTCCTCAGGACTTACCAACTCCACCGAGACCACCCACAGGCATGGTCGCCATACAGTGTGTACACGGGGACACCAAAAAGTACCCCACCACCCAGATACGTGTACGGCACCCGGCTGATCCCGGAACAGATCTCACTGTGGGCCTGATACCGAATCTTCCTGAGCAGGTGATCCTAGGGAGTGACTATGCTGGACTTCCTAGACTAGTACAAGACACTACAGACTCTCTGAACCAATGGTGGGAAGAAGCACCCTTTTCTAGGGAACAACCGGTTGTCGAAGATCTGGTCAGAACCCGGAAATCCCGTAACCAGAAAAGAAAAGAGAAGCGAAATCACACCACCGCCTATCCTGTGGTTCCTGAGGTGCATCCCTGGCAAACAGACAGGGAATTCCGGGCGTCACAACAGGAAGATCCTGTCCTGCAAGAGGCCTGGGGAAAGGCCGTAGATCAGGAAGACCCCCTTCACGTAGGTCCCTATTTTTTTAAAAAGAACGGACTTCTATATAGAAAAGGGAGTCCTAACCAACCACCCCAATTATTGATCCCCGGACCCTTTAGAGAGAAAGTACTCTTCCTTGCCCACAGCCATCTCCTAGGGGGCCACTTCAGTGATGAAAAAACCAGTCTGTCCATCCTGGAGAAGTTTTACTGGCCGGGGGTACATCAACAGGTCAAACAGTACTGTAGGGAGTGCCCTGTATGTCAGAGGAACAGCAGATACCGACCTCCCAGGGCTCCCTTACTCCCTTTGCCCCTCATTGACATCCCCTTCACCCGGGTGGGAATGGACATTATAGGCCCCTTACTTCCCTCTCGCAGTGGTTGCCGATACGCCCTGGTTCTGGTGGACTACGCCACTCGTTTCCCTGAGGCAGTACCCTTACGTCAACCCACGACACAAACCATAGCAAAAGCCCTCATCTCCATATTCTCGAGAGTAGGGTTTCCCAGGGAGATCCTTACGGATCAAGGCACCCCGTTCGTTTCGGCACTGATGAAACAAGTGTGCTCGAACCTGGGGATAAAGCAGATTCGCACCTCCGCCTACCACCCCCAGACGGATGGGCTGGTAGAGCGCTACAACGCTACCCTTAAGTTGACTCTTAAGAAGATGTTGGCCTTAGAGGCAAAGAGGTGGGAGGATATGTTGCCATTAGCCTTGTTTGCCATACGCTGCAAAACCCAGAGTAGCACAGGATATTCTCCATACGAGTTGCTTTATGGTCGGCCACCCCGCACCCTCCTTGACATGGCCCAAGAAGCGTGGGAGGCAGAACCTGACAGAACTCGACCCCTGCCAGAATATGTCGAAAACCTAAAGACCCATCTCTCACAACTTCGCGAGATAGTCCGCCAGAACATGGAGAATGCCCAAGCCAGCCAGAAACGGCAATATGACAAGGGTACCAAACCTCGTTCTTTTAGCAATGGAGATCTAGTTCTACTGATGAGACCATCATCTGACCATAAATTATTGGGGCAGTGGCAAGGACCCTATGTGATCCTTCGCCAAGTAACTCCTGTCACCTATCAGTTGGAACTCGACCCCACTCGGGGAACCACGCAGGTGTTTCACGTCAACCTTCTTAAAAAATGGGAGGGACCCCGACCCGTCCTATCCGCCACTGATCCGCAACCCTCTCTCTCTTTTGAACCCTGTTTTGACTCCGAGATGACAAAAGGGCAGAGACAGAGTCTACGAGAGGTGTTACAACCCATACAGAGTGTGTTTTCCTCATCACCAGGTCACACGACCATCACTGAACACAGCATACAAACAGAACCTGGAAAGATTGTACGGCTACGGCCCTACAGGGTCCCTGAAGCCCGTAGGAACGTGATCAGGCAAGAAACCGAACAAATGCTGGGTATGGGGATCATTGAACCATCCATCAGTGAATGGAATTCCCCCATTGTTTTAGTGCCTAAACCTGACGGGTCAGTCAGGTTTTGCATAGATTTCCGAGAGGTAAACAAAATATCAACCTTCGACACCTATCCCCTTCCGCGTGTCGATGAGATGGTCGAAAGTATAGGGAAAGCCCGATACATTTCCACATTAGACCTCTGCAAAGGTTACTGGCAGATTCCACTGAGAGCCCAGGACCGAAAGAAAACTGCCTTTTCCACTCCAGATGGCTTATTCCAATTTACAGTGTTACCCTTCGGGTTACACGGTGCACCAGCCACCTTCCAAAGGGCGATGAACCATGTATTAAGACCACATACAGGGTATGCCGGGGCCTACCTCGACGACATTGTTATTTATAGCAATAGCTGGGAGGAACACCTCGATCATCTAAGTAAAGTTGTAGCATCGTTGGGTGCTTTTGGGTTCACCATCAATCCCGCAAAGACCACTCTAGGAGCCCAATCGGTGAAGTACCTTGGTTACCTCTTAGGCGAGGGTATGATACGTCCCCAGGTCAAGAAAGTTGAGGCCATTCAGTCCATTCCATTCCCCCAGTCACGAAAGGACCTCCGGGCTTTTTTAGGCCTACTTGGTTATTACCGTAGGTTTATACCCAACTTTTCCCAGACTGCAGCTCCCCTCACTGACCTCTTAAAGAAGTCGGCCAAAACAGAAGCCATCCTAAAGAATCCCACTCCCGTTTTACTACTAGCCTTCTCTCGGCTCAAGACTGCCTTAACCTCCAAACCTGTGTTGGTAAGTCCGGATTATTCACGGACCTTCCTCTTACAGACAGACGCCTCAGAACAGGGCCTAGGGGCGGTTCTGTCCCAGAAAGACGACAAGGGGAACGAGAACCCTATATTGTTCTTGAGCCGTAAACTGTATCCCCGTGAAACCAGTTATGCAGTCGTAGAAAAGGAAGCATTGGCCATTAAGTGGGCGGTTGAAAGTCTAAGGTATTACCTGGAGGGGAGGGAGTTCATCATCTATACTGACCATGCCCCTCTGGAATGGATGGCCCGTAATAAAGGACATAATGACCGGGTCCTCCGTTGGTTCTTAGCCCTACAACCCTACAGATTCCGGACAGTTCACCGTAAAGGAACCGAACAGGGTAACGCCGATTTCCTCTCCCGATACCCCATGACTCTAACCCGTACTAGAAGGACAGCTAGGGGAAGGGGATGAACGATAGTTCCTTGATCAGTTGTAAAACATCTATGTAATATGGTTTAAAGTATGCAATCTAAGATTGACCATTTGACTACCGTAATTAATAACAAGAGGGTAGTCTCTGATCAAGGTTTATGTGGCCCTATAGCAGCCAAATCACCCCGGCTAAATCTTCCGGGTGCAACGAGTTGCACCCGGAATGTTTGCGCTCCACCGACCTCCCGGGGAGACTCTCTAGAACCCAGCTCCTCGTTTAGCGAGGTAGTTAGAAACGGGAGGGGAGTAACCCAAGCTAAACCTAAACCCCAAAGTCGGGGCATAGTCCCCGCAATTCCACCAAGCAACGCTCCAGAGAAACTAGGAAGTAAGGATACTTTCAGAGAAAGCCAGGGAGGAAAGAAAATTGCTGGCGGCTGCCAGGGAAAAGGATCTGTTCTAATGAGCTCTCATGTTTCAACATATAACATTCCCCTAATAAGTCCCCATCAGTGTACCTAATTAACATACCAAAGTTGCCTACTGGTAGGGACCGTGAAACACCGAAGCATTGTCCAATAAAGCTATACATTGGATCAGGTATGTTAGAGGATGTAGGTCAGTTATTACGGAGGACATTCTTCGTGCAGTAAGGCTTTCTTTTCCAGGTGATGCATATGATTGTGTTAAACTTTTATTTAAAAACCCTATGATAGCAGGAGAATTACTAAATATAGAATTTAGATCTTGTTCTCCGGATCATTCCAAGATTCAGATGAGATCAACTCCTCCCTCGAATTGGCTAAACGACAGTAGAAACCAAGACATGGGCCCCCCTATGGCAAATTCAAGTCTAGATTGCAATGATTGACTACAACCACAAGTCCCCTTAGAAGTATCCAGTGAGCAAACTAATGACGAAATCACTGGGCAGGATCCTACTAGTGTCTCGGATGATGCCCCTAAAACTTCCCCCAAGATGGCCTATACACCATCCCTGTCTATTATTCCATTTGCTATCGCAGAGGAAGTTCATACTGACAGTATTGCACCTACCAATGGCAAACCTGGATCGGTTCTGTCATGGAAGAGGTGTGGTGCCGCGGCTAGGGCGACTGACTCCGGAGTCTGAGGATCACGGTTCGATCCCCGGCAAGGGCGGCAGATTAGCTCAGCACCATGTGACTCAGGGCAATAGCTTGCTTAATCTTCCCAACAGCCCCCAGCGCCTAGAGACCCTTACGGGTTATTGCGCGCTTTACAAATGTGGATTATTATTATTATTATTATTATTGTTATTATTATTATTATTATTATAATATAGCATGCCCAAAATCCAAAGTAGAATCACCAGAGTGGGCATCCTTTATAAACCAGTATGAAATATGCTTATTTCAGGAAACCTGGTTATTAGAACCACTGCATTTCCCAGGATACTTGAATTATAGCATTATAGCAGAGAGGCGTGGGAGAGGCCGCCCATCTGGTGGTCTGACAATATGGGTCAGACAGGATCTTGCCATAAAAATTAAAGCCATAACTACAAATCATAGTGATCTGCAGGCATTAAAACTCGAGTTTCCCAATAAAGAGCCCATTTATATTTTTAATATTTATGCTCGCAGCACTGGAGGGAAGAAATCTGTAGTCATAGCACTTTTGGAAGATATGCTGGAATCCCAACCTGCACATTCTAATCTAATTGTAGGGGGAGATTTTAACGTAACTTTTGAACCCCTTTTAAATGATAATTGGAACATATCGGACGAAGAAGATAGGGAATGGGGGGTACCCAAACTTGATCTTGAACCAAACAAAAGATGGACTCAAGTATCGATTCAAATCAATTCACTCTGTCTTAATAAAGGGTTAAGATCAACCAATGGCAGAACCGCTGGTGACAAGGCCGGGAAAAATACCTTTGAGAACGGTTCCCGAACTAGTAGAATTGACTATATCCTGGTCAGTCTGGGTCTATGGAGATTCCTCCAAGATATGTTAATTACTGAAAGGATAGAGAGCGACCACAACCCCTTGTGTTTAACTCTCGCCTATTGGAATTCTCCTGACCAACCCGGAGAGGAGATGGGTGCCACCGCTCTTACTGATACTGTTGTAACAAATGACATGCGTCACGTCCGATGCTCCAAGGTTCTATTAAATCAAGAGTGCACTGACTCTATATCCAGCAAGCTAGCCCAAGCAATTTGCGATTTAGAGATTTTACTCAAAAAGGATGCATTACCTGTTGTAATTAATGAGGCAATTGGGACCCATGAGGCCTTTTTTGGAGATTTAAAAAACTATTTTTTTAGGCCTTGTAGGCCAAATGGCCCCCGCGTACCTCAACCACCAAGATGGTACTCAGGGGAATGTAGACAGGCCCGCTTGGACTTGGGTTTAGCGATTAAAACTGGGTCTAGCCAAAATATCCGATTGGCCAGGGCTGCGTATAGAAATGCCATCTCAAAAGCTAAACGCAATTGGGACGAGCAAAGGTGGAATGATCTAAAGGAGGCACGATCCCACTGAGACACCCGAAGGTTTTGGAATGTTTACAAGTGGGGTGTGGATGGCAACCCGGAGAAGCCGCAGAACTGGGTTCCGCGGGATAAATGGGTATTATACTTTGAGCCACAATACGCGAAGGGCGATGCCATACATCTCCCAATGGAGGTTCCCTTCTCGCCTTTCACGGAAGATCCATTTACATTGAAAGACGTGGAATGTGCCCTAGACCTAGTGGTCCCTGGTAGAGCGCCAGGTATCGATGGTATTCCCGTGGATCTATTCTTGCAGGATAGAGGTTCCTGGGGCCATTACATACTCCTCTTGTCAAACATGATCGCTAAGGGTGCCCCCATACCGAAATCATGGTATGGGGCAGAAATTATTCCTGTCTTCAAAAAGGGGGATAAATCTTTGCCCGGAAACTACCGTCCGATCAGCCTGATCGACACCTCCCCAAAAATGTTTGGCAGGCTGATCCTTGATAAAATATTGGCATGGGAACGGGACTATAACATCTTGTCCAATTTGCAGGCAGGTTTTAGAATATCCATTAGCACAGTCGATCAGGTACTGCACTTCACTATGCTGTACTGGAAGACTGTGATTTTGGGCTGTGGCAGCTTATATGCTGCATTCATAGACTTGAGAGCGGCATTCGACCTGGTCCCCCGCCCAACTTTGTGGAATGTTCTTAAAGATATGGGTTTACCCAGGCCCCTTCTATCATTGGTAATAAAACTCCATGACCACAACTACGCTCAGATTAGGTGGGGAAGCCCCGGCAATGTCACTGCCCAGTTCCCTGTCGAATCTGGAGTGCGGCAGGGCTGTGTCTTGGCCCCAACTTTATTTTCCCTTTATATTAATGATGTGGCTAGAATATTAATTAATTCTAACATTGATGCCCCTATCCTTGCAGGAGCTAAAGTACCGATTTTAATGTTCGCAGACGATTGCCTCATAATAGCAAAAACCCCAAGTGGGTTGCAGAAGGCGTTGGTGCTTTTTGATGAATTCTGCACCACTCGGGGTTTAGAACTTAACGTACTTAAATCCAAGTTTATGACTTTTAATGCTCCCAAAGCTTTTAGAGGTACTGTCACTATGAATGAACGCCCCCCTGGAGAGGGTCCAGGCCTTTAGTTACTTAGGTGTGTGTATCCAGAACGATTTATGCTGGAAGCAGCAGATTGAGCTGGCTACTCTGAAACACCGGCAGCTCGCAGGTGCCTTGTGTCTGGAACACTCGAGGTCCCTTACTAAACCGATAGCCCCAGTACTAACGGTTTATAAGGGCAAAGTGGTTAGTTCCGCTCTATATGGAGTAGAAATGTGGGGGCACGAGAATCTCAGGGGGATGTCAGTCTCAGAAAATTCATTTCTAAGGAATTTAATTAAACTACCTCAGAGCACCCCTCTGACTCCCCTCTTTTATGACCTAGGGCTGTCTCCAATAGCCCTCATTGTATCCCTACGTCCAGTTTTATACTGGAGGCGGATCTGGACCACGCCAGAACTGGCCACTTATACTCAGGGATTGCTGGACATAATTACCAGTGGCAATTCCCATAAAATTAAGTGCCTGGTGCATATTCGGGGTGTCTTATGTGAACTTTGCCTAAGAGAATTGTGGGAGGACCCAGTGAACGCAAGGTTTCCCCCCAAGAAGGTATTCAAGGACCTATACTGGAAGTCTGTGGCCCAGAAACTCTTTAGGAAAACAGACCCTTGTTCCTTGACCGGTATGTTTTTTGGCATTAAAGAGGGCCCAAATTTGGAAGCTTTTTGGGACACTATTTTGAATCCCCTGGACCATAAACTTTACTTTCAATTGAGAGTTGGGAGTTTGCCTGTAAGAGCTTTTACCAGCAGATGGTCTTCAGGGGATAAACCTTCCTGTCCTGATTGTCCGGCACTCTCTGAATCTATTGACCACCTATTGTTTGAATGTCCAGCGTATGCGGCCCCCCACCGGTTTTGGCTGCGCCTAATGTGCAGGTTGCTGGGTACCAACAGTGGATTGGTTGCACTTAGAATAATCTGTACCTGCAGCAATTCGACTGTGTATGTAGCCACAGCAAAATTTCTGGGGTGGGCATGGTCCATTAGAATCAAATTGTTAACAAATTAATTTAATTATTTGATATAGTACCTTTTAAGCGTATACTCATGATATTTTATTAGCGCTATTTTATCTAAATTTTAAGAATATTTATTTGTTTTAAACATTCCTATATGTACTGTATGCTTTTATGACAATTGTCGAATAAAGCTTGTTGACTAAAAAAAAAGAAAAAGTACCCACACGGGCTCTGCGTTCCGCTGACCTGCGCCTGGCTTGCACTCCTAGAGTGCGCAGATGCAGAGCAGGAGGACGCTATTTTAGGTCTCTGGCCCCTCTGCCATGGAACTCCATTCCGATTGCGGCCCGTTGTACCCAAGACCACTTGGCCTTCAGGAAACAGATTAAGACGTGGCTGTTCGCTTCCATCTAGCTGGGCAGCCTTCTAACCTGCTATGCCTGCTTCGCGGGCTCCCTGACTCCTTAGCTCCCTCTTTACCTCTGACGTGCGACCTGCTAGCGCTGGGACGCCCCGTTGTTGGGGTAGCCATGCGCTCTATAAATTGTGTTAACATAACATAACATAACATAACATATCACATAAGAGCCCTGACTGACCTATCAGAGAACCACCCTCTTGAGGCTAAACTTCTGACGGGTCATCTTGATAAAGCCGCAAATGTCCTCTGTATATCAAACACTGGTGACTAATGTGCCGGAGGTCTTTTTGTCTGTTTGGCAGAAATGGGCGGGATAGATGGGCTCCTTAGAGGATGAGGACAGTCAGGAAGCTCTGATGCCTCCCCACGAATTAGCTATTTAATCTAGTTTGCAAAGGACTCAATTATATTACCTTCATACTGCGTACTTTGCACCCAGGCTTTTGTTGAAGGCTGGGAAACTTCTCACAGCTAACCTACTTTCGATGCCCCTAAATGGATGTGGACTTTTTCCACATGGTGTGAGCCTGTCCTTGGATACTAGGCTTCTGGTGGGGCCTTGAGAGGACATTGTCCCGAGTTCATAACAGACTTGTGAGGCTTACCCCCGAACGTGGGACTACTTGATATTATGGAGGGCCTTGGCGGATCCTGCTATGAATGGACACTGGTGGGACTGACTACTTTGATGGCCAAGCAGGACATGGCTCACAAATGTAATTTTCCCCAACCTCCTACCCTAGTGGGATTGCGAGGGGGGTAGACTGGTGTCCCAAAATTACCCAACTGACATACCGGGCTAGGGGGTACTGACCAAAACACGCCAAGATGTGGTGCAGTTGGTGGGCATATTTTGGGTGTGGGAAGTATGGGGTGATGGGCTATTGTGCGGGGAGATGCAGATAGAGTGTGTAATGGTTACTGGTATGTTGCACTTGCGAAAGACTGTGCTGTTTGTTTGTTAATGAGAAAACAATAACATATGTCTATCCAAAAAAAGTAAAGCCATGCTGCATTTAAATTTACGTTTCACCTTGTATGTCAACCAAGAACAGCATTAAAAGGTTATGCATAGCTAGTAAGTGTGTAAATCCACTTGTTCAACTTGAAATTTAAAAGACAAAATATGCTCAGTTCTATGTTTGAACAAGTATATGCACAGTTTTTTTGTACTTACAGCATTTAGGTAACCATGCAAAATGTTTATTTTTGAGTTTTGTAAGTTTGACCCATTTATATCTAACTTGTGGATCAGTCGAAATAGGGAAATGTAGTCAACTGACCAACTGCAAAACCTTTTCTGAACAAAGGTCTTCTTGTCAGCCCACTGTTCCCACATCATATCTGTGCTTCTGTCACACTTTATTTCTTTCAGAAGAAGGACGAAGAAATAAGTCTATATGATTGGAAGTATCTCTGACTACAGGGTCTGGTTGCAGAGAGGTTTTAAGGCATTGGCAAAGTGGGCAATTGCCCAGGGGCCCCACCTTGCTAGTTGGCCACCTGGGAAAGTAAACTTTGTTTATCTCTAGCTCACGTCTTTCTACTTCCTTATCTCAACCTCGCTGTTACTTGACTACCTCTACCTCTGAGTCTGTGTCTCTTTGACAGGTGGCTTCTTAAGGAATTTGGGAGTCCATGGAAAGACATGTTTCAAGTGTTTTTGTTTGAACCATGTTTCTGAACAATTGTTTGGCATCATACCGGTTTCAATTAGCAGAAAATGGGCGTTAACATTATAAACTAGGGGCCACAAAATATGTATTACCTGGCGCCCCAGAAATCCTTAAGACAACACTGTCTGGGTGAAGTCATGTCCAGTAGGGGTGCATTTAGTCTTTGACTGTTAGGGACCAGAATAGGTTAACTTTGGAAGGAATAGAAAGAGACAGAGAAAGAGAGAAAAAGGGAAAGAGAAAAAGAGAGAGAATTCTAAGCAAGGCTTAAATCTCCCATATTGGAAAACTGTTACTCAATGTATTGTGGGATTGTTTGAGCAGTAAGGGACCCTGATGAGATTGACTTTGGGTCATAGTACAGCAAATGTTGGGCAAAGTATTTGCTGGAGTTGCAACTCGATTTACTTAAGGACGTTTCCTAATCACAGCTGCATTCCTAGCCAGGAGAGAGAAAGGTGAGGAGCTCAAAAGAAGGAAAGAAGATGACCTGCTGTTTTATGTAGGAATTCCCTACTGTCTATAAAAGCACTGCGTAGATGTGTCTACAGCTTTACCTAAATCTTTATTGTAGGAGCTATATCAAGGGGTGTGGAAAATAGCTTCTTGCTGACCCACAACAGCAAAGGTTCTCCAGAAACAAAATGCCTGCTGTTGGAAGTTTTCTCCTGAGGCTGGGAGAGTATTTTGGTTGATCCTTGGACAGAAACCGCTGTGTCCAACTGGATGAAAAATAGCATCCCAGTGGCAACTGGTCATTTGGCTGCAGTTCTGACTGGAAGCTATGAGACACTTTTCACTACTTGTACCTGTGACTATATGTTCAACTAGGTTCCCCTGTAGTATGGGATCTCTTGGGTCACCAGGAAAGAAGGCCCAGAACATTTTGAGTTTTGAGAAGCGGTGGAGAGTCTGTGCAACTAGATCACAGGATGGGGTCTCAAGAACTAGTTTTGAAGAACCTGCCATTTTTCACAAACTGCTTTAAACAAGAACAAGTGCGTACCTGTTTTAACAGGGTAGATAGCTTTAAATTGGTTATCTTTTAAACAGATTGCCTGGAAAAATGTGCTGTACTTCAGTGCCAAACTGTGTGAAATTCTGCCCTGTAGGGTTTTTTTGTAGAACCACAGTCAGTAACTCGTTCTGTAAAATTTTCGTTTGGAATGCTAATTTTGCTTCAAATGTGTACCATTTGGGTTTTAATAAACACAAACAGCATCTTATTCTGTTCAATTTCATTTTCACATAGGGGTTTTCATTTTTAAAAAATCAGCATTTGTTATGTTTATTAGGTGTACTCCTTGTTTGAGCCATGTAGTGTTGTTTTGTCATTTTGATCATTAAATGCAGTTTCTAAAATGTCCTTTTTATGAAAGCCTTGCTTCCTGACCCAACTTACTGCTGTGTGTTCACACATTATTTCTATGTTCCTGCCCATCATACACTTATGATCCAAAACCCCAATTGTGTATTGTTAATGTTGATTATTTTTGTTGTATTTAGAATAGCAGTATTCTGCTCATCGTTTACGCATTATGCTAGTGTGTTTTTAGTTTTACATATTCAAATCAGATGTAGTGTTCTAACTTAAATCTAGTGCGTTTCTGTATGAGATCTCCACCACCAAAGACATTGGCTGACAATAAACTTGATTCTCAAAGACAGAGCCCTCACGGGCAGACTGTCCTTAACCACTAGATATGCAATATCATAATGCACCTCCCTTGATTGCAGACTTTTCAGTACTAATTCTAACTAGCACAAACTCCGTGGGAAGGGGAATTATATAGAAAAAGGTTACCTTTGTACAAATTATGTACTGTCCGTTCGTTTTTATCGCCTCAATTATTTGCTACAATAATTTTGGATGTAGCCTGCACTCCTAGGAGTTGGCCTAAGGGCTAGGGAGGTCGACTTCGAATCTGGGGAACTGAGTTCGAGTCTTGGCAATGACACTGAACATCCTGTGATTACGGGCAAATCACTTAGGGCCATATGTAGGAAGCCTATTTGCGCTCGCAAATGGTGAAATTGACAGAATTTCAGCATTTGTGATCGCAATTAGGGCAGTGTGCTATGTAGCACACAAAAACCTACATGCAAAATAAGGGATCGCAAAATTTGTGATTCCTTATTTTGCGAATCCTTAAATGCAATGTAGGAAACACCCAAGTTGTGCGAATTTTTTCTTAAGGAATTTGAAAAATTCACTTTTTGGCATTTTTCAAAGTGCCAAGTGGGTCACATACTTGCCCTTAGGGCATGTATGTGGGCCACATATGCACACATGTTAATTTCAGGGGTGCAAAAGGGTGTCCTATTGACACCCTTACAACCCTGAAATTGCATTCTCAATTTGCGATTCTCTAATTGAGAATCGCAAATTGAGAATGTCTTCCTATTCATTCCTATGCGCCTTCTAGCCCATAGGAATGAACGAGAAGGTATTCCTTATTTGCGAATCTCAATTTGCGATTCGCAAATAAGGAATAAGTGGGATTCGCAAATAAATTTGCTAATCCTACATTTCGTTTTGCGATTCTCTAATTGCGATTCCCTAAAAATCGCAATTTGAGAATTGCAAAACAAAAATTACCTACATATGCCCCTAGATCTCCCCGGGCCTAACAAAAATGAATGTTTCCTCATGTAACGCAACTGGTGCTATGTAAAGCGCTCTGATACACGATTCGGGTCAAGTTCACACTAAATGAAACTCGGTAAAATAAAAATACTCTGGCTTTCAATAAAAACCCCTAATTCAAATACCGCGAGTCCAGTTTTCTTGTGTGTGTGCTTTCTCTGGGAAAATACCAGTAGTCGCTGACATGTAATATTTATACCTGGCTACCTTCTAGGGACACTTGAGAGGGATTCATTGTACCCTCTTGAAATGAGTAATGTGCACACCTGTACCAGTTGAGGGTCAATGGAGTTTACTGAAGATGACCAGGACTGGCCTGGCACGCAACACCACCAAGAGTACACTTAAGATCCTTCACAGAATCCAGTTTACCTTTTAGAAGATTTTTTTTTTTTTGTCTATGTGCATGCTCTGTCTCAGCTCACATCAAGAATGAAATCAGCTCTTACCACAGTTTAACAATTTGATGTCCTATAGATTCGTTGCACACTTTCCTTCTCCCTGAGGATAGACATGCTCAAGGCTTTTCTTCCTTGTAAATATTCCGAGCCTCCCCTTCACTAGAATGCTCCTTTTCTGGCCTACATACAGTTTGCGAAAGGCTGCTTAATCTATCTAGGAGTGGTTAGTGTTTGAGGGAAGAAGAAACGTTGCAAGGTGCTTCTCCTGCACAGTTTCATGATGTTTTGTTCAAGTGAGCACAGATGTAGATCAATACTTTGTATACATTTTCGAACAAAATTTATTCTGCAGCACAATAAGGTGTCTCGAAGTGAGTGCAGCACAGAAACAGGCTTGGAAGGACATCGAAAGGTCTCTGAGCTTCAATTGGGCCATTTCTGGAAAACGTGTGCACTCAGCTACATTTTACAGAATTGCCTGAGATGCAAACTTTGCAGTAGTGCATGTGTTGCTTGCAGAGCCATGACATACGAAAAAGGGCACAAAACTGCTTTGTACATCTCTGTGCACTTGCACTTAATATTATGATACAGCCAGTGGATCTGCAGGGCAGTGCCAACCTGTGCATAAACAATGCCCGTGCTCGCACAATTACACTTTTCCCTGCTTAGTTAGGAACAAATCCGGGAGTTGCAAAGGCAGCATTTCTTTGTTTCAATTACATAGGAGATTAGATTTCTCTACAGATTGAAACACTGCTTATTTTGCATTGTTTAGCGAGGAAAAATAGGAATCAACCAGAGGTTATTTTTAGAGTGACAAATTAAATATATGCAAAATAGTCACTGGAGTGCAAATTCTGACGCCGTCACATTGTTATATCGCCTGAATTGCACATCTTACTCACGCCACCTTGACTAGTGTGCAGGAAAAAGGCAATCTATTCTAATTACTTTTTTAGGTGTCATCTTTGAGACAGCTTTATTTGTCTTGCTAGACTACTATCCAAATAATGCATAATACAGATATATAGCGGGGCTTTGAGTCAGCTGGTTTAATCTATTGGTCTGCTAAATTAGCATCCACATTTTGCTCTCACCTATCAATGCATATGGCATGGAGCGATGGGCCTGCCCACTGACGCCCTTCACTTTAAGAGACTTCACAATATCTGTGCATACTATTAACATTCCCTTAAAATTCGTTACTTTGTCTCTAGTAAAAAACCTGGCTCAAATTGTGTTTTCTTTTATTTATTTATGTTTTTATATTAACTTTTTTTTTAAAACCAGCCATTTATTTTTTCTACACTGTGGGGTGCCCAGTTACGTGGTGAGTTAGGCCTTCGCCTGATGTTTGATTATATATTCCTATCTCCTTCAGAAATAATGATAATAACCTTTATGACACTCCTAAAAGGCTTGTTTTTTTTAATAATCATTAGTAAAAATAGCCTTTTTTCATTTTGCCTATGCATGTTAACAAGCGTCCTGATTTTTTTTTCTTTTACACCGTTGATGCGGATCAGATCCACTATGACTGAGTGTTTCTTTCACATACTGCAGCCTCCTCCATGCAACTTTCACCGGTGCTCTGGGGGCTCTCACTGTAAATTTCCATGGAGGGCTAAATTTACAGTGGTGATATCTTGTGAGATCTTGTGAATGAAGCTGTGCATATGTATGAGGAACCTGCATTAGGACACATTTCCATTCTTAACAGACCATCTCAGCCAAGCCAACATTTACTGTGCTTCAGTATGTGAGGATACACAGCAAAGAAAGCATCTTTAATAGCACAGACTATGTAAAATTCTGACACTGTATACAATTCAATACTGCTACAAAACAATGAGAAATATCACACTGGCCTTACAATTGTACTATAAACACTGGGCAAAGAAACACTGGGTCCTAAGTCACACACTCATCCAAAGGCAGGAAGAAGAACATTAGGGTAAGGGTGTGCAAAGTTGCATATTTTCTTCCTCATATAATACTTGTAATTCTGTCAAAAACGATTGAATTTCAGTATAGTATAAGAGTGATTCATAACAAAAAAATGTACACAGTCTGTACTCAAGTATAAAACCTGTGTGATTCATCTAAATAGGTTCAAATTGAAAGGAAAAGACATGCTACGCATCCAATCGTCATGAGACATTCCTACTCTAAAAGAAGTCTAAAGTATATGTGCACATCCTAATGCTAAGTGTGGCCTTCTGGAAGCCTAGGCACTTGCCAATATGCACACCACACGTAGAGAGTAATTTTACACGTCTTTATTTTGCTGCATGCAAGTCAGAACTCAACATTCTAAACCTGCCTTCAACTCATCCCTCTAATGCTTACATCCCAGGCCTATGGTGCATAGTAGGAATCAAAATATGTCCAGTGTTCTTTTATTACAAGACACTACATTTCCCGCTTTGTTAAATAAAAAAGTCACAACTTTCAAAAATACGTAAATAATACATAAATAAATATACAAATAAATATATAAATACACAAGTGATTAAAATTCTTCAGTTAAGCCTTGTGGCACCCGAATCACACTCTATGATCAGGTCACTGGAAACTGGGAACTGGCAGTCAAAGTGTCAGTGATCTGCGCAGGTGAGGGAGAATTTTCAGCGGATAGAGTCATCAACAGTCTGTTTAGACCCAGTCTCTACACTGACATCCATGTTTGGTGAGTGATGAGCCACATGTCTAAAATGAGAGGAACCTTTCGTAAAGGACTTCCCAGGATATTGGGCAGTCACCAAATATTCTTTGGCTTTGGTGATAGTAAAAGATTCAACCTCAAAAGGAGCATCAGATTTCCTTCTTCTGTATTGTCTAACGAAGACTCGATCTCCTTTTGTAAACGTAATGTCCTTTGCATGACATCGCCAGTCAGCATATATTTTTATCTTCTGTTTACAAGCAAAGTCTGAAGTGTGAATGTCTTTCTCATTCTTAGGTCAGAGGTTAGCCCATTGGGCCACCATGTTCATCATGGCTTTTCCAAACATGAGCATTCCCCTGTTATTGAGTGAGGGAATGACCTGTAAGCTTGAAAAGTAGTGTTTAAAACAGCGTTGAGGTCGAGCTTCTCCAATGCAGCACACTGAAGAACTTTTTTAGAATACTCATGAACCATTCTACTAGGCCATTAGCCAGGGGCCAAAGAGGAGTTTTTTTATGTTTTGTGTTGACGTGATTTAGAAAGTCTTTAAATTCTCGACTATTGAAAGGTGGGCTGTTGTCAGACTTTAATACTGCAGATACACCCCATGTTGCAAAGATGCAATCTAGTTTTTGAGTGATCTTTTTAAGTGTAGTGAATGAAAGGTCTACCACTAATGGAAAATGGGAGTATTCATCAAAAATGACTAGAAGATGATGTTCATTCTCAAGAGAAGCAAATATCAATAGCAATTAATTCCCAAGCATAATGTGGCAATTCTGACATGTTCAAAGTGTACTGAAAGATTTTCGATGAAAGACAGTTGCATATATGACAAGTCTTTGAGATACGGAAACCAGTCTCGGTCACGGAGATCTCTCTTGGTCATGGCGTCCTCATGGGTAACATCGATGACTTGTCGTCGTAGACTTTCAGGATTAACAATTTGTGTACCTCGTAAAATGAGGCCTTCTTGAATCACTGAAAGTTCATCTCTTACATTTTTGGACTTCAAATACTCATTATCATTAGTGAATGATCTGGAGTGCTGGTTACACGATTTATTGAGCGATAATGTCTTTTTATCTTAACATGTTACTAGCTTTGTTCATGGCAGGAACAATTTGTTATATAGACATGGCAGCTGGTGCGCACAATTTCACAATAAAATTGATGTAGGCCTCCGCTCTCTTAGATGGGGTACCAGGGAATTGTAATTGCACTCTTGAAAAATAATCATCCAGGTTCTGACCTTTCCCTGAATGATAAATAATTGTATAGGCATTCTTGTAGCCTCAAACTCCAACGTTCAATTCGAAGAGGCATTTTGGCTTTGGGATTGCTAAATATCAAGCGTTGATGATCACTCACTACAGTAAAAGGCTTTCTGTACAAGAAAACATGTAAATATTCATATGGCCAGATCACTGATAAATGTTGTTTTATCAGGTTGCGAGTAAGCATATTCTGTTTGTGACAGGCTCTAACTGTCATATGCCACGATAAGTCTCAGGGCATTTGGCTGTCTGATGTGCTGTGCAAGGATTGCACCCAACCCTACAGGGCTAGCCTGAACTACAACCTCTGTATGTAGTTTGGGATCAAAGTAGGCCATTTCAGTGGCAATCTCAATGGCCTACATGTGACCAATGAAAAGATACGTTATTTTTCGCTGGTTCTTGAAAGGGTGTACTAACCGTAGTAAAGTCTGTATGTATCTCGAACATTAACTGGCCAGTCCAAGAAAGGATCTGTAACATAGAAATGTCTTGTGGGGTATTTATAGCAGACAACGCTTGCACTTTTGCTTGATCAGGTTTCACCTTCATCAGAAAAGATATGGCCAAAGAATTTCAAGCAAAGGACAGACTTGCATGAAAGCTCTGTCATGTTCTTTCAGTGCTGCTCCGAAAACTAATATGTCATCACTAGAGTAACATACATTCATTACAGGCTGTATGATACGTGAAATGACGCCTTGGAAAAGTTCTGCAGCAGAGGATACCCCAAAACCCATTTGCTTATAGCGATACAGATGCATATGAGTAGAAAAGGTTGCAATGCACTTGGAATTTTCTTAAAGCTCTAATTAGAGCTATAATTTTTTTAAGTCAAGTTGAGAGAAGACCTTTGCACCATTAACTTGAGTTATCATATCAGCAATGTGCAGACTGGGATGTCTCTCTTTCTTCTCTCTCAATTGCTTCGTTGACCTGACTAATGAAAACGCGTACGCATACAGCTCCTCACTGCCTCTTTTAGGCATTACTACAATGTAAATGTAAATGTGTGTATACTTGTAAAGCGCACTGGCACCCCATCTCGGGGCATCCTGGCGCTGTATACTGCTGTGGAACCTTTCCTAGCTTTCCCTGTGAGATGCCCTCTACTGGGCACCTCCAAGGTGAAGCCAGGCATACCAGCACTGTTGGGGCCGTTGTGGAGATTAAGCAAGCTATTGCCCAGAGTTGCAGAGTGGGACCCATGATTAGAGTAGGCACTGAGGAGAAAATTATCGAGTCCGCGGACATTAAGCCCAAGACCCTGCCGTGTCGGAATTGAACTCTGGTCCCGGGCCTGACCTCTGTTTCAGGGTCTGCCGCTTCTAACCAGTGAGCCACACTTCTCCACAATGGGAGAAACCCCTTCTTGTCTGACGAGTGGAGTGTTCAATTATGTCATATTTAAGAAACAAATTAAGTTCCTTTTCAACAGCATCTTACAAGTGAAATACAATGTGTCTGTGTCTTTGAGCAGTAGAGCGAACATCCTCATTGATGTGTAACTTTACTTTCACTGTTTTGAGTTTTCGTAGCCCATGAAATAATGAAGGAAAAGGACTTACAATTTAATGATGAGCATTCACATTGTAGTTCACTGATATTAGTTCCATATCAACAGCAGTATTACAACTCAGCAAACAGGCACTTGAAGCTGTTCCTTGAAGTATATGAATAGGTGCTTGCACTACATTTTTCTTGTATCTGATCATGGCCACAAAGGATCCTTAACTCTTTAAGGGTGTTAAAGGAGCCCATATCTATACTTCTATGTTTGACTTAGAAAGTTGTGGTAATGGAGACAGTTATTTATACTTCTCTTCAGTCATGATATTTATCGATGCACCACTGTCAATTATGAATGGTATCATTTATTTTTAGAGTTATCTTTAGACAATGTTTGAATGTGTTTGGTCTTCTTCATGTCGATTTTCTTCACTTTGAGTATTTTCTCAGTACCACGTGTGTATGCATTTCTGAGGTAAACATCAACATTGTGCAATTATCATTGTCACTTTCACTGGAAGCAGAGAGTGAGGAACTTTTTATTTGGTCTCAGTTTGCCTCAGTTGGTGTGACTGCTTGGCCTTGTGGAAGCACGTCAAACGTTGAACGTCACTGAGATAGTGTTTGGTCATCCATTTTGCCTTCACGCTGTGATACTTATTTTTCTCTCTAGCCTCAAGTTGTCACGAAATGGTGCGCTTTACCAAGGCTGAGACATGTTTGTCCAATGGTGGGACATTTCCTGTCATGTGGAATTGACAATCCTCATCTGTAATACGTTCTGGAGACATTGCCTTATGTCCGTCAGCCTTGTACCGTGGCTTACTTTTCCTGCTCATGATTGGCACACTATAGGCGCTTAACAATAATCACACTGTTCTGTCACTCTTCCTCAAATCACACTACCTCCACCAACTGCCCTCTCTACAAACACAAAGATTTGGATACTAGCCCAAATATTTAGAAGTCCCCTAATAATTAAATGCCCCCCAATCTTGGACATTATTTGGTCTGATCATTTTCCAATTCCATTACAAATCCCTACCCCTCATCTACCTTAACCAACTAAAGCTGACTCAACCACACCCTATGCTCACCTATTTAAGAATGTAACTGGATTGGTCTTGCAAGAATAGCAGTTGCCTAATTATTACACAGCAATCGTTCAACAGATATCAACAATGTTCTCCATCTACAATGATATAGCTCCACTTAATTTAAAGCAACTGAGATTAAAACCCAAGCAACTATGGTTCGCGGACAAATCAATGCTAGAAGGAGAGAAAGATAAATAATGAAAATGCATGGTGAGACCTTGAAGTCTCCAATCCTCTTCACACAGCTAAAACCATTAGGAAAAAAGAACAAGACTAACATCACATTGGTGAAATCTAAGTTCCTTCATCTTCAGAGGCAAATGGAAAAGTCAGATAATCCATTGAGAGTGTACTTCATTTTTGTACATTTGTACACTTTAATATTGCATCTACATCAATATTGGTACCCGATCCATCAAATCGCAAAATGCATTGAGTTTCTCTCTGATTTCATAGCAAAATGTATTCAGAGACTTTGAAATCCTCATACAATGCCCACAGGAGCCTATCATGCTCAAAGCGATCAATTTTTGGATCTGCTTCAAACCAGTAGACTTATAGGACCTCATAGTGATCATATTGACCCTCAAACCTAGCATCTACAATTAGGATATGTTACTGACTAACAGCATCAAAGTTAAATTCTACGTCTTTGCAAAAATTGGCATGACTTAATTATCTGCTATAAGTCAGACTTTTTCGCAAATCCCTTGAAGTGTTACCAAACAATTCCAATTCTTAATGATGAGAACCTATGCTCAAATCTCCCAGCTAACTAGCGACCTGTTTCAAAGTTGCCCTACACAGGTAAAGCTATTGTATTGGAAGATATGTTTCTGTATAGCAATCAGTTAACATGAATTCAAACATTCCTCTAATTAGCTGACAGCCAGTCTTATGCAAAAGTTGCATAATTTGATCATCCGAAATTTAAAATCTTGTTCGAAATTCGCTGCATAATAGATTAAGGGGAATCATATCTTCTTGTACTGTTAGATCTCACTGCAGCCTTCAATTCATCGGTACACAGTTACTGTTTTCAGCTCTTGAACATCACACAGGATTCTAAACAGTAGTGCTAAGCTGGTTTGCGTCCTTTCTCACACGTCATTGAGAATGGTCTCCTATCTCAGTTTGCTGTACTGTAACATCCTGTTTTCTAAATGGCTCCATGCTTTCCTTTTCAATGTATATCTTCAGGCACTGAGCTCTGTCTTTCCTGGTACGGGAGTCTCAATGCATTAAAATGCCCATGATACCAGAGGATACATCTAAACATCCTCCATACAGGACTTTATTGGAGTTCAGTCAATTGTCATCAAGGTGCAAGTATGAATTTCAAATAACTTTCTAAAGAAAATGTAAATAACCCTAAATTCATTCAGTTTTGTCAGAAACTCAAAAAAAGCTTTAACAATTGTCAAAGAGCTCAATTACTGCAGATTTTTTAATCTTTCTCACCCAAGAACCGACTTCTCTTGGAAAATCACCAGTGCAAAACCAGTTACGCACAACAACAACAATTCTCGAGTGAGCACCACCTTTCAGAGTACACTGAAAAGTGAATCATGAGAGAACTACAGTCTGATGTAATTATGCAGATAATTAAATGGTCTCCTTCTAAGATGACCATGGCCAGCTTTAGCACTGGAGGCTCTTGTTGCAACAATCATTTCGGGCACTCCGCCCAATAGCCTCCTTCACGGATTCTCTCATTACCACCCTCCAGCATTGCCCTCGTATCTTTATTGCCCTACTCTCATATGCATTTCATTTGTTTTATAGTGCTATTCTGTTGCAAATCATCCTGTGCCCTGGGCACCTCCCAACTTTTTGCTCACTGGTACTGGTGGTAACTGACTCTGACTGACCCTGGGCTCTGACTAACCAGGCCCGAGCCAGTGCTATGCTGAAAGAGATACTTAGAATACAGTGAAACCCCTACATACACTAGGGTACACTATGGGTTAGGGTGCCCCTGTGATTGGCCTCACCTACCCTATAAGGCCCTAGTACATAATAGGACAGAAGGATTGAAACTACCTCTAAGTCCCTAGTATATAATAGGGCGTGGCAGTTTAGAGGCCAGCAGCCCTTTCTGCACTTGCGCGTGTGCACCTCGAAGCCTGAGGTCAATTTAAAAGTAACCCTGTGTTGCAGGACTGCTTTTAAAAAGTAAATTATGCCACAACTTTACTTCGGTTTTTGGTGCACTTAAAAATGGATATCCTACGATGTTTGGGCATATTAGGTACCCCCAGGGTCTCCCCTAGGTGTCCCAGGGGTGGGGGTCAGGTATTTATAGAGGACCCTTATAAAACGAGTTTTACATGCCCTGGGTTAAGTGAAATTACACATTTCACGCCCCACATTGTGATAAAGTGCTGCACAAAATCAACTTTGGTGCTAGGAGCACTTTGGAGGGAGGATCTGTGATATATTTACATATTCAGAGCCCCTAAAGTGTCCCCTAGGTCTTCCATGGGTCAGGGGTCCTGTACATATAGGCAGAGTACTTATAAAATATGTTTTTATAAGCCCTGGTGCTGGAGAAAAGGCCCAAGTCATTTGTTCCCATTGCAAATCCCCTGCCACATAGGTTAACATGGAAATAAGTTATTAATGAATAAATCCTGCTGGGAGAATGATAAAAATTAGCATTAAAAGACTTCCCAGAGAGGTACTTATAAATCAAACAATATGATATTGCCAAGTTTCTCCTAAAATGTACAGGCAAGAAGTTATAAGACTTTCTTGTCGGTAAACCCAGATTCAGCCTTCCAGTGATCTGTCCTGATTGGTCAGAGTTAGTGGATTAGCCAGGCTCCTTTGAAAATGTGATAAAGAACCCCTGGGGTTAACCAGCTCTGTTGGGATGGCAGTGTTCTGTTACAGAGGAATGCCAGAGCAGGGGAGGAGTCATAAACAATGGACTTCAATGGAAGGGGAAGGCACCAGTGTCATTTACAACTCTCCTCTTTTGAACCCAGCCAGATGCTGGGCTTAAGGAAGGAATGAGAAGATGCCAGGGAGAGAGACTATGTAAATTAGCCATCCTAGGGGTGTGTTTAGCGAGCTCTTCCCTCCCTGCTGGAAAATCATCCATGATGAATTTGGTGCACTCTGGGACAAAATAGTGCCACAATTTGAAGGATGTGGTCATACCTTGGGGTGGTACCCTGCCCCCCATTGGACAGAAGTACCCTCCTGGTTGACACAGAGAACTTGGAGTAAGCATCTGAGAGGGGCAGAGCCTCTCACATCTGCTGCTTGAATCCCAAGAGAGCAAGAAGGGCCATGCTGAGAAGTTTGATGTGCATTCCCTAGGGCCTGCACTCCAAAGATTGCGCCTTCTGCACCATCTAGGACTGCAGCCCTGTAGACTACCTTGCTTTAAAAGGACTAAAGAGTGGGCTCCCTACAAGCTACTGGTCAACAGAGCTCACCTGGAACATCACCACCAAGAACCCTCAACCTGTAGAACTACCAATGCATTTGTAAGGGTTTTGTCCAAGATGATTGTGGGAACTGAAGTCCTCAACTTTCAAGGATCATCTTGGAGCTTCCAGATCCTTGGAGTAATTTTGAGACACTTTGGGACGTTTTGGGGAACTTCAAGAAGATGTTCCAGAAGTTTGAAGAAGTTTGGAGCAACTTTGGAAAAAACTCCATAAATGGACTAACTCAATCTGGCCAGCCAAGCCGGTGACGCTCAACTGCGAGTCAGCAGACCGTCCAGGTTCGTCTGTAGCTCCTACTTCCAGTGTTTGACCAAGAGTAGGCGGAATCCGAGGCTGGTGAACCCTCACCAAATCTAGCCTAGTAAAGAGCATCAAGGGACCCCGCAGGAAAAAGCTCTGTAAAAGTTTCTAAGTACGAACGAAGAAATGGTGACCGGGAGCGACCGCTAGAGCAAAGCCGCCTGCCTTCAACCGTGAGCCGCCTTGGATCTCTGGTTCGTTCCGCTGGAATGCTCTGGCGGTCTGACTTCTATAAGTTTGACCAAGAGCTCATTGCAAAGCAATCCGGCGGAAACCTCACCAATCTGGAGTGGCTGAGAGCTTCGAGAGATCCTGGGAAGAAAAGCTCCAGAAAAGTTTCTAAGTCAGAAGGTAAGCATTTTAACCACAACATACCGCGAGGGGTAGCTGCGCAGGGCTCCATCGTGGTCGGCCTGAAACTTTGACTTTGAATCAATCTATTGTGACCAGATATCCCAATGAGGCGCTATAGGTTTCTAGGTGCTATATAATGCTAACTTTTTAAAAAATCATATCTCTAGTTACCTACATTGGATTTTTGTCATTTTGGTATAATTTTAATGATGCAGAGTTAAGCCTGCCTGCTCGCAGCCTAGCTACCAAGGGATGCGCATGGGAATAATTTTAAAGATACAGATATTTCACATTTTTATAAATTGGAGTTGTATTTTTATTGTGCATTTTGTCTTAATTATTTACTGAATTAGTGTTTTTAAATGCTTTACATACCTATCTTTGAAGTTAAGCCTGCCTGTTCGCAGCCTAGCTAACAAGGGTTGCGCATGGGAATAATTTTCGAAGACCTATTCTGAGCCCTAGACTTTGTTAGAGGCCTTATGGAAAGGGGCGACCACTCGGTCCCCCCGAACGTATGGCGGAGTGCCTCGATCCCCCCGGGAAGCCATTTTTGGGCGGGAGGCGCGTCTCGGCTGGTATGCCCGAAGCGGCGTAGCCGGGGCGCGCCTGTTCCCGCCCTAGAGTGGGCTGGCCTAGACACTGACGCAGCCAGCCACGCCCTCGGGACGGGCAGGGGAGGGTTTACGCCCGCCCTGAAGACGGATAAAAGGAGACGCAAGGCCAGAAGACGTCCTCTTGTTCTTGTGCTCCGAAGCTGCACCTCCTCGCTACACGTGAGCTCGGGACAGAACAAAGAGCCAATTTTGAGCGTTTTTGATCTTTTTCTTTGTCTTCCAGATACTTCGTCGAAGAAGATGCCCAGGAAAGGCGAAAAGAGAATGACGACTGACCAGATGGTTCGGGCACTCTTTAAAGATATGTCCGACATAAAGAAACGGTTGGCGGAGCGAGATGGGGAGGAGGGTTCGGGCCCTTCGCCGGCTGGAGGGAGACCTAAGAGGCCGAGAAAGGTTCCAGCCGGTGGGGACGTCCCGGTTCCCTCTGCCCCTCTCGAGGCGCCGACCCCAGTACCGATAGAGGGGAATCCAATCCCGGGGGTCGTCTCCCCGACATCCAAGGAAGACATGCCCCCCGAGCTGGCAGCACAGCTAGCAGCGTGGTTGGGGGATAGTGGTGATGGCGCCACGGCTGCCGAGGCACAGGCGCTGATAAAAGGGCTTCGTGAGAAGAAAGAGGCAGCTAGAGTGGCGGGGATAGACAAGCCGCAAGCGGCAGAAGCTGCGTCCGGTGCAGGTAAGCGGCCATTGCCGATTGCAAGGGACGAGTCAGCACCCTCTCGTAGAGAGAGATTGGGACAACATGTGCCGTTAGCTATAAAAGAAAAGATCTGGGCGGGAGAGTACGTGAATATTTTTTCCCTGCTTGTTGATCATTATGATGTGGAGCATGTGAAAAGTCAGAAGGACTTGATGCATCCGAGTGTTTGGCGCGCAAAAATGGCCGCCTTTAAGGTTAATGAGAACATTGGCAACTGGGGCAATGCATGGGGTATTTTCACATCGATTTTGGGGGAACGTAGGCCCGAGTTGCTCCCTGAGTTTCCCGTTTACCAATCACGAATTATGGGTTACTCGACAACGTATCAAGGTAACCATTGGTTTTGTTATGACAATCTGTTCAGAAAGGAAAAGGAACATAACAAGAGTTTGACTTGGGATTGTTACGATTCGTTAACTTGGGACAAAATGAAAGAATCAGGAATGTTAAGAATGCCATTGGTCGGGAGCAATGTTGTTGATTACTCCCGCCAAAATGTGGGGACGCCCTTTCGACCAAGTACGAGCACCGACGACCAGTCAAGGCCCGCAGGCAATACAGGGAAAAAGGGTTTCTGTTTTAATTTCAACAAGGGGAAATGTACCAGGCCTCCGGGATCGTGTAAGTTCAAACATGAGTGTAGTACGTGTGGGTCGTCCCATCCTGAGTCATCGTGCAGAGCCAGAACGGGTGAGAATGGGGGTAAGGGGGGCGCCAAACAGGTCTAAGCTAGGCCGAGGGGCGCCTTTACCAACCCCGATTGATACCTTGGCAATGATTCCCTGGCTCAGCGAATACCCGGATCGTACTTCTGCCGGGGTGCTACGGAACGGTTTTACACATGGTTTCCGCATCCCGGTAGGGGACTTTCAGGGTGTAGGGACGTGCAAAAATCAACTTTCCGTTTTACAACATACATCGGTAGTGCAAGAGAAAATTCAGAAAGAGGTTAGCCGGGGACGGGTCGCCGGCCCGTTTAGTGAACCCCCGGTACCAGGTTTCGTTTGTTCTCCGTTAGGGGTGGTCCCCAAGAAGGACCCGGGTGAGTTCCGTTTGATCCATAATCTGTCTGCTCCACGAGGTCTTTCGGTGAACGACGCAATTGATCCAGAAGTTTGTTCGGTGCGATACGCATCTTTTGATGAGGCAGTAGCCATCTTGAATCGCCTGGGGCACGGGACGTTGATGGCGAAATCTGATATCGAGTCAGCGTTCCGGTTGCTCCCGGTACACCCAGACGATCAGCGTCTTTTGGGATTCGGGTTCCAGGGGTCATTTTACATGGATAGGTGTATGCCAATGGGTTGCTCTATTTCATGTGCTTACTTTGAGCAATTCAGTACTTTCCTGCAGTGGGTGTTCACTGAGACAGCGGGTTTCCGAAATGTAATGCATTACCTTGACGACTTTCTGTTCCTTGGCCCCGCCGGTAGTCCCGAATGTGCCCAGGCTTTAGACGAATTCTGTGTGTTAATGGGTCATCTCGGCGTGCCGTTGGCACCGGGTAAAACTATGGGTCCCACGACTTGCCTCGAGTTTCTGGGGATCGAGTTGGACTCAAGGGAGGGGTGCTTCCGTTTACCAGCTAGCAAGGTGTCGAAATTCAGGGCAGCCCTCCAAGTATGTTTAACTGCATCCAAGGTTACACTGCATCAGTTGCAACAGTTAGTGGGAAAGTTGAACTTTGCCTTGAGAGTGATACCAATGGCTCGCCCCTTTTCCCGCTCAATTGCCCAAGCGATGGTTGGCCTGAAGGAGGGTCATCATCGCACAAGGTTATCGACTGAGGTCCGCCAGGACATGCGGATTTGGTTAGCATTCTTGGCGGACTTCAATGGCCGAGTTGTCTGGAACAAGCCAGTCATGTCCTCCGATGAGCTTGGGCTATGGACAGATTCAGCAGGAAGCGTAGGTTTTGGCGCCATCTTCGGCACAAAATGGTCGGCACAGAAGTGGCCCCTATGGTGGCACGAGAAGGGGCTGACAAGTAACATCGCTTTCCTCGAATTATTTCCCATTCTGGTGGCCCTGAGAACCTGGCCAGAAGGGTTCAGAGATCATTCTGTTGTGTTCTGGTCCGACAATATGACCGTGGTAGAATGCATCAATAGTCAGGCAGCCCGTTGTAAATTGATTTTGAGGCTGCTCAAAGAAATTGTCTTACTGTGTATGCAACTGAACGTGGTATTCAGAGCAAAACATGTCCCTGGGGTGATGAATCAGGCCGCTGATGCACTGTCTCGTTTTCACATGCAGGCTTTCTCGGGTTTCCTTCCTTCAGCGGACCCGGAGCCGGCACCCTTCCCCGAAGCTCTCTGGTCTCTCGGTGCCCCGAACTTCGTCACCTCGTGGGAGAGAGTCTAGCACCCAGGACAAGGAAGGCATATGAAGGGGCGTTCCAGGCCTATTTAGCCTTTTTGGGGGCAGAGAGAGGGGGACTTTGGGGGCAGGAGGAGTTGGTAGTACTTTTCCTGATGTCCTTACGTAGGGCTGGGAAATCGGTGGCCACGGCCCAAAGGCATCGTGCCGCCATTTCCTTTGTTGCCAGGGCCCATGGCATCCTGGACCCGACAGCGTCTTTTACGGTACAGAAAGCGCTGCGTGGGTGGCAACGTCTGGAGGGTCGCAGAGTAGACGTAAGACGACCGATAGGTCTAGACAGGTTGTCCCAGTTGCTGACCACACTCCCTAACACATGCTCGTCCCCGTTCGAGACCTGTTTGTTCCGGACTGCATTTATGCTGGCATTTCACGGGGCTATGAGAGTTAGTGAGCTAGTTGCAAGGAACAAACGGGATGTGACGGGGGGCTTGTGCAGGGAGCAGGTTCAGATCAGGGGTGATGCGATGATTGTCTCCTTTCTCAGGTCCAAGACTGACCAAGATGGGAGGGGGGACTGCACGATCATTCGCAGGATCCCCGAGTCATCCATGTGTCCGGTTCAGTGCTTAGAAGATTACCTAGCACGAAGGGTGGCATCATGGGGGGGGACATTGTTGAGGCATGTAGACGCCACCCCGCTGACGAGGTTTCAGTTCCAGCGGGTGCTTGCAATGGCCATTGCCGCAGCGGGCTTGGACCCGGGTGAATTTGGGACCCATTCCTTTCGTATAGGGGCTGCCACAGAAGCTACAGCCAGGGGTCTTAATGTAGAACAAGTGAAACGGGTGGGGCGTTGGTCCTCCAATTGTTATAAGAGGTATGTGCGATTGCACATGTTGTGAAGCTGTAATCATGTACTCACGCTTCTTGTCTTTTGTTTGTTTTCAGTTGCGCAAGCCTACGCGGCAGGGCGGACTGTGCAGTTGACCCAACACCAGGCCAGCGGTCACACATCACCGGCTGAGAGAAAGGAGGTGTGGGTTGTAGGCCACTCATACGTGAGACGGGCCGCAGACGTATTCAAAGCAGGTGATATGATTCACGTACCTGGGGAATACGGGTACAGAGTGTCCTTCTACGGAAGGGGCGGTCTCTGTATTGACCAGTTTCAGGCATTTTTTGAGGGTTTGTTAGAGCGGATGAGGTCACCGCCGTCCATAGTCATAGTACATTTGGGGGGCAATGATCTAGTCACCACCGGTAGACGACTTCTCCTGGAGGCTATGCTTTCCACGGTAAGTTGGTTAACAAGGAGAGTTCCGGGGTGTACAATTGCGTGGTCTCATATGATCCCACGAAAAGTGTGGCGGGGGGCTATCTCGATCCCTGCTTTGAATCATTCCGTTAAAAAATTGAATAACAAAGTGAGTCGGTTGTTCCGTTCCAAGACATTGCATTCGATCTCGCATAGTTGTATTAATGATGACAGTATGTATTTGGGGGATGGTGTGCATTTGTCGAGGGTGGGCAATGAGTTACTCATAGGTGACTTCCTAGCTTGGTTAAAATCGTTAAAACATGACCTTTAGGTAGGAGTTTGGTGGGGGGTCCGGATAGCCGGTCAACTATCCGGACCTGTGGCGGTAAGGTCATGATCGGTGAGCACTAATTGGTAGATCCCTATGAGTGGGCGTCACCCAACACGGATGGGAGCGCTCGGGGGAGGTGGCCATTGGCCCCTCAATGGGGAGGCGGTCCCGTCTAAGGGCGGGTCGCCGGAAGTTAAGGAAAGGCGGTCAAGGCCCCTTCCTGTGTAGGAGGGGTTACAGCCCCCTCCTGAGGAATTTCCCGGGGCCAGGGTCATCTGCGACGGCAGATGCGGTAAGTTGTGTGGGGTGGGGGGAGGTCCACGATACCTTCTAGATACCACACACAAGTATTCGAACGACCTTTAAATGGCGTCGAGTCTTAAGTGCCCCCGACAAGTCAAGGGAAATTGTTAGTAGTTGCACTTGAGGTAAGCCTCTGTGCTGTCGCCCTTCCCAAGTGGGAGGGGTAAGTCTGGTTAGGGATCTTGACACCGGTTATGACCTTGCCGTTGGCCCTTAAACGTTAGGATGTACAATTTCAGTGTTTATAGAGAATGTTTCTGTAGGATGCTAGTTCGGCTAGGAGAACCTCTGTATTAGAGAATATGTTAAGATTAGCCAAACATCGCAAATGTGATAATGAAATTGTACATAATATGAAACGTTTAATGTTTAATTTTTTGTTTTAATAAATACGGCCGCGGGAGGGTCACTCCCTCCCACATCCAAAAACTTTGAAGAACTGTTTCCGGTTTCCCTTCTTTTGGGGATCGTGTTGAGAGGGGGTGGCGGGTATCTCAGCCATATGGAAAGGGGCGACCACTCGGTCCCCCCGAACGTATGGCGGAGTGCCTCGATCCCCCCGGGAAGCCATTTTTGGGCGGGAGGCGCGTCTCGGCTGGTATGCCCGAAGCGGCGTAGCCGGGGCGCGCCTGTTCCCGCCCTAGAGTGGGCTGGCCTAGACACTGACGCAGCCAGCCACGCCCTCGGGACGGGCAGGGGCGGGTTTACGCCCGCCCTGAAGACGGATAAAAGGAGACGCAAGGCCAGAAGACGTCCTCTTGTTCTTGTGCTCCGAAGCTGCACCTCCTCGCTACACGTGAGCTCGGGACAGAACAAAGAGCCAATTTTGACCCACCCACCAGCCCCTGAGGACAGCAAGTTGTTGTGCAATAAAGTGGATTTTCTAAGTATGTTCTTCCTTTTTCGTTTACAGGTTGTGAAAGTATCAGTTTTGTTGTTTTTCATAATAAAGTATGGTGAATATCATTTAGGTTGTTACGATTAAAAGGACTTGATGTAGTGTTGCTTTTTGAGCATGCTCTTTCGGTCGTAGCGACCAATGTTTTCATAAGTTCGAATTGTCGTATTTATTTTTTGGTAGGCGGTAAGGTCATGATCGGTGAGCACTAATTGGTAGATCCCTATGAGTGGGCGTCACCCAACACGGATGGGAGCGCTCGGGGGAGGTGGCCATTGGCCCCTCAATGGGGAGGCGGTCCCGTCTAAGGGCGGGTCGCCGGAAGTTAAGGAAAGGCGGTCAAGGCCCCTTCCTGTGTAGGAGGGGTTACAGCCCCCTCCTGAGGAATTTCCCGGGGCCAGGGTCATCTGCGACGGCAGATGCGGTAAGTTGTGTGGGGTGGGGGGAGGTCCACGATACCTTCTAGATACCACACACAAGTATTCGAACGACCTTTAAATGGCGTCGAGTCTTAAGTGCCCCCGACAAGTCAAGGGAAATTGTTAGTAGTTGCACTTGAGGTAAGCCTCTGTGCTGTCGCCCTTCCCAAGTGGGAGGGGTAAGTCTGGTTAGGGATCTTGACACCGGTTATGACCTTGCCGTTGGCCCTTAAACGTTAGGATGTACAATTTCAGTGTTTATAGAGAATGTTTCTGTAGGATGCTAGTTCGGCTAGGAGAACCTCTGTATTAGAGAATATGTTAAGATTAGCCAAACATCGCAAATGTGATAATGAAATTGTACATAATATGAAACGTTTAATGTTTAATTTTTTGTTTTAATAAATACGGCCGCGGGAGGGTCACTCCCTCCCACATCCAAAAACTTTGAAGAACTGTTTCCGGTTTCCCTTCTTTTGGGGATCGTGTTGAGAGGGGGTGGCGGGTATCTCAGCCATATTGCCAGCGGCAGATATACCTTTGCCACCACTAATAATCCACTTTCCGACATCCTCATGCCAGTGTAGGGTTTCAGAGCACTCTACATCACACATATTATACAAAGACAATGAATCATAAGTGTGTCAATTAGTCTATAGGAAATGTTAAATAAGACAAATAATGATTACAAGGTGAATGAATTACACGTCATACATACAGGTAATCAGTCTATTTTAAGAATATTAGGTCTGGAGAAGCACAAACTCAGGCTTTAAATTGTAACTCAGTAGTTAGGGTTGACTTTACTAATAAGAATGTATTTCGATCGAAACTAACCATTTAGCAACATTGGGTTAATGAAAGACTGGGGAAAACATAACATTCTAATCTATTACATGCAGTTTGCATACAGCTCTGCCTCTTTGATGGCAGTTTATTGACCCCTGTGCTTTATTAAGATTGCAACATTATGAACTGGAATTAGCAAAAGAATCAATGTGACAGAAGTAGTAACCCCCAGAGCTATCCACATTAAATTCAGGTATGTGATCTGGTACACATTCTTTGGAGCAGGCATATTAACTGTCTGAGTTATTTATGATGAGTCAAAACTGCCACTAGACACAAGTCTGCTCTCTCCAACAGGAACAATAATCATCAGAGTTAGCTTGACATTTTTATTGTTGTCTGCAAACTGTTGGACACACAAGCAATCCCTTAGTTATTTCTAACCATAGCGCCCCCCACCCACGCTCTCCCATGAGGTCAGTGCCAGATGCCGCTGCACAGGGAGCACCATTCGAAAAATTGCCCTGAAAATGACATCATGCAAATGATTAATTTGTGTGCCATTTAAGACCTCTCTGTTACACCTTTTGTTTATCTAAATAGCTGAATTTACATTTTCTGTCTCTGAGCAGGGGTTCTCCTGATCTGGTCTTTCTCTGATTCTAATATTCTCCAAATTCAAAGTTATAATATTATTGTTATATGGATCTATGTTTTTGGGTATTTACAGTGCCCATATATCCTAGGGAGATGGGGCGCTATAGAAGACCTCCAAGTAATCAAATATATATGACATGCTTTGTGAAGTGGCTGAGAGACTGACCACGAATGTAAGCACGGGGGCCATTTGAGACGAGGTAGATCTAATTTTTCTGGCAATAGGAAATATTTTATAAAATAGTACATGAAGGTATTTAATATTGGCAATGCTGTACTTCAATTAAATTTAGCCTCGGAACCATGGAAAACCCGTGATTTTCAACAATTATCTTATGCAAGCTTATTTGCATATCAGAAAAGCAGATTTTTTTTGTGAAAACAGTCACACTGTTTCTCTCATCTTTAAGCAGGGCAGATGTGTTTTGACAAAAACTGTTCTGGCTTCAAGAGTTGTTCTTGCATTATAATCTTTAGTTTAGTGCTCTTACACACAACAGCGGTACAAAAGGGGGTGGTGATGGATGGAGCATCTGAATCAATCAAACACTCACATCCAGTCAAAAGATCTGGGTTTAATCCATCACCATTCTTTAGCCCACTCTGCCACCCCAGTTCAGACATGGCTATATGCAAATCAGTCTGACCCTGTGCCTCATGGAAACAGTCCAGCCCGAACTGCCAAGCCATGTCTTCCCTGGACACACAACAGCGACAGCCATCATGGAACAGAGGTAGGGGGCAGGGACAGGGGGTGAAGACGTGGGGGAAGCAGGCAGCAAAAAATCAAACAAAAAAAGTACCTTCTTGCCGCTTCCTCTCTGTGTCTCTCCTCCGCAGTCCTCCCTCGCTGACCTGAATAACAGGAAGCACACCCAGGCTCCCAGTCAGCCAATCGCAATACTGCCTTAGCAGCGTTGTGATTGGTCTGAGCGCCGTGTTTCAGTGCTCAGACTCTGACTGGGAGCCTGGGCCTGTTCTCCATGCAGGCTGTACTGCATTCTACATGAAGAACATGAAAAGTGTGCAAGACAGTTTAGGATGGCCCGAGAGGGCCGGCCAAGCAGTCACTGTGCAGTTAGGAGGGTGCTTCAACTCCTCCCCATCCCCGCCCCCTTATGCAAAGCTGCACAAATAGGAGAAAATAAAATGATAATAACACGAGTTATTATCATTTTATTTTCTCCTTATTTCACTGCTAAAAAGTAGTGGGCCAGCGTTCCTCCGCCTTAGCGTAGGAGCAGCCAATGAGAAAAATGTTTTTATAGTGGTAGCTATATAGACACACTGTGTATCTTTGGCGTTCCAACTACATTGATTTGGCAGTGTGTGTAATGCAAGTACAACGCCTCTTAAAATGTACAACTGCAGTCCTCCTGGATTTCTTATTTTACTCTATGGTGCACCTCATAAAATTCAGCGCACGCTCCTCAATGCATAAATTGTGTTTTTTCAAGGTGGTAGTTTTATGGCACAGAATTTCTGACTTTCCAAACAATTACTTTAACTAATATATGAGCCTACTAAAAAAACGATAGGTTTAACGACAACCCAACTCTAGAACTTAAGGCGTTCTAAGTAATTTACACTGTTAGTTGTAAATGTACATTCAACTTTCTCCTTTCAGACGAACCTGGAGGCCATGATCTTGAGCCAATTACTTTTATCAAAAGTCCTACACTTTCGTTTGAGCCTAAGGTATTTTTCATCTATGTGGGTGTTTGCATCATGTGCAGTGTGATTGGAAAAAATACACTTAAGGTAGTCCTACATTGTTTTTTTCAGGACGCATACAAAATAAATTACAAATTAACATATTTCTATTTACTGACCATCTAGCATTCAAGTCTTAAGAAATAAATAACTAAAGGGGCTGTATTCATGAAGTATGCAATATGTTCTGCAATAGGGCACACAAACCAAGAAGAGAGGCGACACAATTATCCGTTTGAGGAAAACAGTGAAAACTTCTTTTGTCTCTGAGTTTACAGTAACGCACACAATAAAAGTATTTAGCCCAGCTCAATTACAGAAAAAAATACTTTTCCTTACCCCAATACACGTTTATTAAAAATGACCGAACGCAATTTTCATAATCCGACAAGCAAGTTTTGTGAAGTTGCAGCAATGCTTTGAGGCTTTGGTCACATTATGCTTATTTGCAAATGCGTAACTGTGCACTTCTGTAAAATTACCGGACCCTTGGCGAAATTAGAACCGTTTCCAACAATGAAATTACAAAAAACAGTTTTGAAAATCCTATTTTTCACGGTGTGTGCCATTTCATGTTGGATATGGGAAACAAACTGAATTTAGCGTGATTTCTATACTTTATTTTCAAAAAGCTCAACGACAACTAAAGGTTTCTAAACATTGTAGTTAGTCTGGAATGCAATAATAAAATGTCTATTAAAATCTACATAATGATCGGATGGAGCCAATTTCATGTTATTGAAATAAAACAAAGAACATTTAAACAAATCGATACTGTCAGCATTGTAGTGAAAAGCAGAGAGAATTTACATTTCAGAACGACATCATAAACAAAATTGCTCTTCAATTCTTTTCAGAACCGAAGGCCCTTGGGTTCTTTGTCATCCAATGAGTAATGGGAATGCACTAGGTGTAACCATTTATTAACCCTGAAGTCAATTGTATATAAGACCGTGTTAACCCTGAATTCAACTATATGCAATATTTTGTTAACCCTGATGTCAACTATGGGCAATACATGAATCATCTATAAATCAAGGTTTGCTCCTTCACCTGTAACAGATGTACAAGAGTGGGTGAAGGAGGGGCATGGTTAACTTTAGTGGGATGGCAACTCAAGCAGGAACATGGATGTCTAAGTGTTACTAGTGTGCCCTTCTGTTGTCCTGACCTCTTTGTTTTGCAGACAAACAGAGATCTATTATCGAGAAAAGGGTTGACCATTTCATGTCAGCCAATGATATTGGCTTTCCATGAAGAAGCCTTTACATGTGGCACTCAAGCTTGCACTGATATTTAGAAAAGTCCTGAAACACCTTCAGTGATGAATGAAATGAAAAAGACACTAACTAAACTATACAACAGAAAATCAAGCCCTCAACACGAATCACATCTTCACCTCATACCCTGGTGACCTTCATCAGGGGTGTCAAAGAGTCAACACATGCGCACACAATATGGACATTTTCGGCTCACTTTCCACTACATTATTTCCAAGGAAATCCATACAATGATGTACACCATTGTGAAACCACGTGATGCTGCTATCCTCCGAAGAATCACAAACTTTAACCAAGTGAAAGCCTTTCAACTACTTGTACCTAAAACTGATCAACCAAATATACAGCAACTCAAAGCACAGGTGTAGAGTTCAGCAGGGTATTTCTCACTCAGGTACAGAGTCTGTTTCAGAATGTAATAACACACTTTGATAGCAGAGGATCACTTTTTGACCATTTATGGTGATTTTCAAGCTCCAGAAGAACAGAACATACCCACCCGGAACTCTCCTCACACTTTCATGAACAATACACCATTGATGACTTGTCTCAGTGGCAGAGATCAGCAATTAAGGCAATAGCTTACCTTAGAGAGTTCTCCTACTTCCAAATAGAAGCAGATAATGAAAACATTCCAGGCAACCCAAATAGCAGTCCACACCGTGTACTATACATGGAATACATAGAAGGAAAAGGAGATAAGCACATTTAATTGTATTATCAAATAGTGACATTGAGTAATAAAGAACATATACTGTGCATTGCATTGCAAATAAACATTGGGACACAGCAGTGGAGGGGTAACATAGATGGTGGGGTTGATTAACGTGGAATGCAAAAATAAAGGGTCATATTTACTAGCCCCTTGCATCACCGGTGCGTCACTTTTAATATGGAAAAAAGTGACGTACGGGCAGCACAAGGGGCTTGTAAACAAGCCCCACGGTGTCATGTTATTTTAATGGGGGAGACATTACAATATAAAAGTTGGAAATGTTCCCAAGGACCACAAATTAAAAGGGCCGCAGTGTTGTTTGTTGATAGGGTGAGTTTTGCAAATATCAGTGCTTGAATAGTGAGGTAGTAGGGGAGGTTCCTCGAAAAGTAGAGAAGTAAAGTGCCAAAAATTGCCTTTGCCACCAGGCCAAGGAGTTTGGTCAGGCCAAAAATTTCTGATAAACTTCTGACGCAGCCAGATGACCTTTTGGGCTAGGGAGGCGTGGATCTATGCATAATTTGTGTCGAAAGGAGGAAAAGAAATACTGCAAGCGGCAATGTTGTGAGTTGCGCCAGTATATAAGCCTACAGATGTCACCAGCATCCTGTGATTGTGGTAAGTAGGCTATGCAACGGCTTCTCTTCAAATGAATGGAGTAATCACTGATATTTGTAATACATTTTGATGCAGTTATAAAAGAAATCACCTGTCTAGAAGGAAAAACATTTATTAATAGCAATACATGTAAAAAAGAAAGACTCAATCTAATTGGATGGGCCAAAGAAGGGAGATGTAAAAGTAGAAATGCTGCAAATGGAAAACCACTTGCTGTGTCCCTTTTTTGCTTAGCTGGTTCTGAGCAGGGCTTGTTTTGTAACATTAACATAACTTTGTCGCACTTCAGATTCAAGCTGTTTATGTGGCTTGGCAAAAACAAACACCCACCCAAACTTGAGCAACAAGTTCCATCTCAACCAGACAAACTTGACCCCTTCCAAATTCACCTTCCACCAGACTTCCAAAAACAAAAGTGAGAAGGTAACCTCTCCCAACAAATTTGGTATACTAACATCTTCTATTAAGAAGTCAAGAACTGTCCAAAACATTAAGCTTGAGAGCCTAATAACAAAAATTACTGAGGAACTAACTACCATCAGGAAACTTTAACATAAGCTGTGGAAATGTGTACAGAAATATCTAATTTGTGATAAAATGGGGAAAAGCACATCACTGCCCCACACCCCCTCAAATCCCCCATCCTGCCCCATTCTCACTAAATAAAGGCATGTCACAGATAACTGCAGATACGATAAACTGTCCTCTCACTGATACTGAACCCTGTGCCAGGGACCAAGGCATACCCTTCCTTTTTTTAACCCCTGCTTGCTAATGGGGCTCAAGCCCTTTGCTCCCTCCGACATGTCTCAAGCAAGCACGTTTCCATTGCCTGCTTAGTCTATCCTGAGCTTTAGGTGGAACAAATAAGACTCAACTCTAGGAGCCAAACTCCGAATTTCAATTCACCACTGGTCTTCCATTTCTGGTACGTATCACAGAAAGATGTATACCCATACAATGAAACAGTATTTCATAGAAAACACCCTTCTGTCTGCACATCAATCGGGTTTCAGACACGTATGGCACTTCACGTCCTAGATAGGAGCGGGACATGCCTTGCACTGTCAGCAGCATTGGATAATATTGACCATGTTAGTCTTGGTTAATAGAGGAAAAAATCCCATATGTACTAGGGTAATGTGCTGCAATGGGTTGCTTAATACCAAAGAAAGAATATTCTCTACTTGTCAGAATGCAAGACACCATCTTCACCACTTCACAGTTCATGGTCGAACAAGACTGAATACTTGCTGCCATCATCTTTAACAGAAAGTCTTTAGGAGAAGTGATTTAAGGGTTGGGACGTTCTATGCACCAGTACGCTGATGTACAGAAACTGTCCATTAAAATCACATCTGAAGACTGAAACATATGTGTAGCTCGGTGTCTATCAATTAAAACAATGCACTATAAACTGACAGTAAAAAACTATGGGGCATATTATCAAGGGATTTATCTCCGCATTTTTTGGCTTTAAAAGCCAAGAAAGCGGAGATAAAATTATCTCCCTATCAGCAACAGGGTGCTAACACAGAAATTCGCATGTTAGCACCCTTTTTCTCTATGCTTCCCCTTGCATCTCTAATGAGATGCAAAGGGGGCGTTCCAGAGAAAAATAATAGGAGAAATGTTGTTAAGCGACATTTCTCCTATTATCAAGGATTTCGCTAACCCTGTTAGTGATAAAAAAGCAGCGCTAACCGCTGTTAGCACTACTTTTTTTACACCTGGTATTTTCCTGACTTAGCCATGACATCCTATGGAAGGTGGATATCATGGCTAAGTTTGTGAGCCCCTATCATCAAGCTAACACCAAACTTCGAGAGATTATCGTTGGTTTTCCAGTGATAATCTCTCAATTGGCAGTTAGCGCAAGGATTTTTATCACTACTGAGATAAACCTTGCTAATAGCAAGTTATCTCTGCGATAATTTCCAGCGATGCTTAGCGTTAAAAAATTCGTTGCTAAGCATCGTTAGCGGTAAATATCGCTGAACGTTGCTAATATGCCCCTATATTCTTTCAATTACTTTGTTCATATGCTATTATGCTGAATTCGAAGGAGGGAATGGGAAGAGACACAGGGTTTGCTCACTTTCCCGAACATCTAACAATACAAAAGCAACAAGAGGGATCCCCTACTGTCCTTACCATATCTCTCCATACTAGCCCAAGGGAATCACCCTATGGTATTAAAGGACCTCTCATGCACTGGGATTCTAAGTTTCATGTCCTGTTGCTTTTGCGTCATTCACTGTTATGTCCACATCACAAAATCCTGTCTTCCTTTCCAGGTCTCAATGTAGTGTAGATGTACATCCCATACAGTTTAACCAGTTTACTAGTCCACTTAGATACCCACAAATACCTGGCTGGTGTTCTAACTATATTAGGTGCAGCTCCTCGGTTTTTCAACTTCATCAATAAAATATCCCTCTGCCAATCATTCCAAAATCCGGATCGACGTTCCCATCAGCAAAAACATATGAACTCTAGTCCCAACTATTCAACAGATTTTTCTCGTAGTTCCACCCAATTTTTTCTCTTGTCCTTCTGAGTTTGGCAAACATGGTTAACATGCACTGCCTTCCCCTAAAACCAACTAAAAAATCATTCTACATTAATCACATTTTGATGATTGTTGCTGCCAAGTATTTCGGAGATTCCCAGATAATTTTTCTCTAAATGTATATTAATGTTCTGCAATTTCTATTACCATTACCTCACGTACAGTGCTCCATCTCCCGGTTTGGCCTAATTTACAACAAAAAATAAAATAAAATATAATATAATATAAAATAACCCAATTCGCTGCACTAACCCAATATCTATTGCACCTGTTATTCATTAAGTGGGTCATTAAGTCACAAATTAACCAATTCCTTGTTGATAAGATTCTGCTGATTTGCAAATTGTGCTGATTTGTGAAGAAATATCTGACGCACAGGGAGACGTTTTACTGTTTTTATTTCACCCTTGAGGTGGCCCACTCCTATCTGGACTGATTTTGATGTGATGACTTCCGTAGACTTCAAAATCAGAGAACTCCTTAAAGCTAAATGTCCATCCCTATGATTTGTTCCTGTTAAACTATTCAGAGAATTATCTCCTATGTGTCTTAAAAATAAACATCTCTTTCACTGGATGTGTGGATTCCATCATTTCCAACCCATGAAAAATGTGCAATTTTTGGGAAACTTCTACAAAAGACAGAATTTCTGCAGTTACCGTCTCCCATAGGTCGCTATAGTTTATCACTCAAGTCAAGGCTTCCACTCACATGTACTACTAGTTTTCCACTCTAATGCTGATGGTAGATAAAACGGTATCCAAATGCTGCTGGATCTCTCAGCAGATTTTGTTACTTTTACCTGAGGACACCCAGGTTTGTTCTTGCAGATGACACTGGATTGGAAGGGTAACTGGACATAATATCGACTACATAATATCGAATGGACAAAATATCGAGGTAAAAATATCGACATTTACAAAATATCGACTTTAGGAATATCGTTGGACAAAATATCGACTCAAAAAAAGACAAAAAAATATCGTTTACAAAAATATCGACTCAAAAATATCGACCAGACAAAATATCGAGAAATAGTCAAAGTAAAAAATATCGAGAATAAGTTGAAAACATTTTTAAAAAAGTAATATAAATTTATTATTAAAAATATAATTTGCAGTTAATGTTTAGGAGCGGGTTATGGGTTTATAGGGGAATAGGGTGGGAAGTAATTTAATAATAATTAATTAATTAATATATGTTTGTTAATTTTTTTAACTAGATTTTAATTGGTAATTAATTAATATTAATTAGTTATTTATTTTATTACATTTTTGCATGTGTTTAATTAATTAATTGGTAATTAATTATTATTAATTAGTTAATTATTTTATTACTTTTTTGCATATTTGATTAATTAATTAATTGGTAATTAATTAATATTAATTATTTAATTTTTTTTTTTTTTGCATATTTGTTTAATTAATTAATTGGTAAATAATTAATTTAATTAAGTTAATTATATTAATTGCAGTAATGTTATTATAATGTATAATTTTTTGATAATGTTAATTAATTAATTTGAAATAAACAATATTAATTAATAAATTCTATTAATTACAGCTAATGTGCTAATAAATTTTCTTTTTTGTTATTGTTAATTATTATTTAATTGTTAATTAAATAGTAATCTTTAATGTTGTGTAAAAGAGTATTTTTAGGGTTCAGGCTCAGTTTTAACATCTTTGTTAAAGGGGTATTTTTTTGGGTTCAGGGTCAGTTTTCAGTTTGTGGGTTAAGGGGTATTTTAAAGAGTTCAGGGTCAGTTTTCTGTTCTTGGTTAAAGGTGTATTTTTTGGGATCAGGGTCAGTTTTCAGTTTGTGGGTAAAGGGGTTTTTAAAGGGTTCAGGGTCAGTTTTCAGTTTGTGGGTAAAGGGGTATTTAGAGGGTTCAGGGTCAGTTTTCAGTTCTTGGGTGAAGGGGTATTTTTTGGGTTGAGGGTCAGTTTTCAGTTTGTGGGTTAATGGGTTTTTTAAGGGTTCAGGGTCAGATTTCAGTTCTTGGGTAAAGGTGTATTTTTTGGGATCAGGGTCAGTTTTCAGTTTGTGGGTAAATGGGTATTTATAGGGTTCAGGGTCAGTTCTCAGTTTGTGGGTTAAGGGTTTTTTTAAGGGTTCTGGTTCAGTTTTCAGTTCTTGGGTAAAGGTGTATTTTTTGGGATCAGGGTCAGTTTTCAGTTTGTGGGTAAAGGGGTATTTATAGGGTTCAGGGTCAGTTTTCAGTTTGTGGGTTAAGGGTTTTTTTAAGGGTTCAGGGTCAGTTTTCAGTTCTTGGGTAAAGGTGTATTTTTTGGGATCAGGGTCAGTTTTCAGTTTGTGGGTAAAGGGGTATTTATAGGGTTCAGGGTCAGTTTTCAGTTTGTGGGTAAAGGGGTATTTATAGGGTTCAGGGTCAGTTTTCAGTTTGTGGGTAAAGGGGTATTTGTAGGGTTCAGGGTCAGTTTTCAGTTTGTGGATAAAGGGGTATTTGTAGGGTTCTGGGTAAGATTTCTGTTCTTGGGTAAAGGGGTATGCTTTGTGGTTTAGGGTCAGTTTTTACTTTTTGGGTTAAGGGGTATTTTTATGGTTCTGGGTCAGTTTTCAGTTTTTGGGTAAAGGGGTATTTTTTGGGTTCAGGGTCAGTTTTGGGTTTTTGGGTGAAGGGGTATTTTTAGTGTTCAGGGACAGTTTGGGGTTTTTGGGGTACAGGTGTACAGGGTAAAAAAAATTATATACTTTAAAGCTATTACAGGCAAATACAAATAAATATAACATTACATTATTAAGTTTTAAATGTATCTAAAAAATATATGTATTAGCACCTTCCCAGAAAATAGCTAGACTGGAGTTGGAATAGTAATTATTAATTGGTTAGTGTCCAGCACCATCACTGATATTAGCTACACTGGAGTTGGATTAGTAATTAATCATTGGTCAGTGTCCACCACATTTACTGATATTAGCTTGACTGGAGTAGGAATAGTAAATAATTATTGGTCAGTGTCCTGCACCTTCAATGATATTAGCTTGACTGGAGTAGCAATAGGACATATTAAATTGGTCAATGTCCAGCACATTTGCATACATTTTTACATTACTGTCTTATAATATTACTAAATATAGCAACATGGATGTTTGAAAAAAACTTTATTAACCATTTTTGAAATCTGAATTGTGTACTACAATACAATCACAAACAAAAATACCATAACAGTATTTTGACTTTGATTATTCGCAGAATAATACATTAACTTTTATATACATGTTGTCAATTATAAACAAAAATTTGTTCACAACATTATTTCTGTTAATATACAATATTCATTTCATAAACTTTGAGTTACAAGTATTTATATTTAAATAAATAAAACAAACATTTTTTTTAAATTTCTACCATTAATATTTAATATTGTTAATATTAAATATTAATATTAGTAAATATATATATAAAAACATTTATAATTTTATCAAGTAACATGACTATTATTACATTTGTTCAAGAAATTGAAATACAAAATAATATATTTGTTGATATATATTTCAGACAATGTTGTTTTAAAATGAAACATATAAATATATTATGTTGTAAACTTTATCACAGTATAGGGGAACAATATGTTTAATAATAATATCTGGTATTGCCAAAATATTATTTTAGCAATTATATACTTTTGTTATAGTTAGAAATTATTATAAAACATTTTGGAATAATTAATAAAAATAATAACACATTTATTTATTATTATTATTATTATTAATTAATACACATAATCATTCTTTTATTATTTTCAGAAAAACATACATTCTGAGATAAAAAAAACAATATTTCTGGGCATTGTTTATATATTAAATGGTTATAATTTTGATATTAATAACAATAAATAAGTTATATTATTTATTATTATTAATCATTACCATAAACAATTATAATGTTTACTTAAAAAGAAACACAAACTTATTCATATAAATGTACACAATAACAAAATATTTACATAATTTTTAAATAATATTAATATATAATAATTATTATATATTAATTTATATTAAATATATATTTCTATTTCTTAAATAAGTTTAATTATAATGAGTATAGTGTATTAATTTTTAAAATTATAAATGTGTATGTATTATATCTTTTTTACTATAACATTGTATTGTCTATGATACTTTTACACAAATGGTTTAAGGGGACTACTTTTTTACCGCGTAAGCTTATTGCGCTTCATTCTGGACTGGAGAAGCTTGCGGTTGGGAGTTGCTTCGCGTGGAGAGAGGTAAGGTTATTTTTACATACAAATTATAAGTAAGTGGTCATGTTTGAGGGTATAATCGAACTTTCTAGTGTTTTTTGGTGTATGTATGAATTGTTTAAGTAGCGTTTTGGTGAAATGTCTTCGTTACAGATGCGTCGTGAATGTTTTAGTTCTACTGTTATTTTAAGTGTTCGGAAATGTCTTCTTACATGGTTACTGTTAATTGTGAGTGTATTTACAACATTTTTGGGCTATTTGTGGGTGGGTTTCGTTATGTCTGTTATTTTACAGGTTCCGGTTCCTCGCATGGAAACTACATGGAAGGAAGCGTGTTTTTTTCCGGTGAAACTAATGTTTGACTTATTATGGATATATTTTTACATTTATCTCCTATTTTTCGTGTTGGCCAGGATCGGTTTTTACACATTTACGACATTTTTCGGGTTTTTTGGTGGGTTTCGAATTGGATTGATACGTTGATATGCGTGACCGTTTTTTAAAAGTTGTGTGTATATCACTTTAAATACTAAAGTGTCCACACTACTGTTTTCGGGATTTCCTGGAGCGTTTTTTTAATTTTTTTACTTTATTTTCAGGTTTTTGAGGGTTTCCCATATTGGAATTGTCCTATATTGGATTGGATTGTATGGATTGCATTTTGCTTGATTGCGTCTTTCTCATCTACAAAAATTGTAAGTATTTAAATTACAATTTTTATTGGGTGGGAAATGTCGATTTTTATGTAATGTGTATGTGTGCTGTAATTATAAACAATGCATATTTGTTAAGAAATAATTTTCGTAATTTTAATAAGTTTGTTAAACAAATATGTATTATTTATAATTGATTACAAATGTTTATGAAATGTAATTTTACCATTATTGTATGAAGACATTAGTATATTTTGTGGACATTTTTATAGTAGACTTTTAGCTATTATTGACAGGTATTCTAATCCTCTAGTTGTAGGGTATAGTGTGACTTGACTTTGCAGTAGTCGGAACATTTGTTGAGTTTGTTTAGTGAGTTTTGGACCTATTTGGGATACAGATTGTTCCATTCTTAGTTCCTGATAGCTTTGTTCTTTTTTCAAAGCTTCTAGAAGGTTATGGAATGTGGGTTTGCCTCTGCTTGTGGTTGCTTGGAAAGCATTATGCCACCCTTCTACACTGTTGTTTGTTTTAGCCTCTTGGTTTAAAGTACTAAGATAGACATTCCACCAAGGGATTTGGAATTTGGGTTGGCGTCGATGTCCAGATCTGTGCAACCTTCCCACCCAAGTATCTTCGAAATAGTCCAGGAATGGGGTTAGTTTATCTTCATTCCTCTTGTAATATGTGCTGTCTATTAATAAATTGTAGTGTTCCGCTACATCTGTAACAGGGACGTAGGCCAGGGCTATCAATTTTTTAACTTGATAGGCAAAGGTGCTATCTGTTGAGTATAGTATACTTAAAGTTGATTTTTGGAGATGCCTCCATATGCTCTGATTAAAATGATAATAGCAACCCTGGATTGCTGTGTGGGGAAATGTTCTCAAAATGCTATTAATCATAGCTACTTCGAAATCAATAATTATTTTTTCAGGAAAATAATTATTGATTTCAGTTTTGAGAACATTTAATATTTCTGTATAAGTGTTTTGCTGTTTTTTGGGTAGCAAACAGTAAATGAAAGGTATGTTAGAGTTATGGTATAAACCGTGGATGGAATACAGTTGATAAAATGTTTTTGGGCATGGTTTAAATGTTCCATCCATCATCCATTGGGGACACTGTTGGATTTTTCTTAAATTACTTGCAGTTGCAAACATAATGATTCTGTTTGTACTGCTTTCATTGTCAAAAAGGATAAATTTGTCTTTATTGTGTGTGATGGCCATTTCTGGTGAAATAATAATTTCCTCAAAAGTAGTTAGGGTTGGGTTGGGTTGTGCTAGTGAGTCTTTTAGTGCGTGCTATTGTGCGTTTCAGGGAGTCAATAGAGGGTAGTTGACCTGAAGCATGGGCTGGGACTTTTACCAGTTCTTCTTTAAGGATTTGTGTTGTTGGTTTTTCACTTTGTGTGCTAGCAGTTTTAATACTTTCTAAAGCATCTCTTATTTCAATTTCTGTGACATTTGGGGGATGATTGTGTTCCCTGGTAAATAACACATTAGTTTCCTCAGTAGTAGCCCTCCCATAACATTTGTTGGAGTAATATTTGGTACACTTCCAAAAAACTTTTCTACCACTTTGTCTTTCCTGATTATACACATAACCCATGTAACATAATAGTAATTTATTTTTCTGTGACATAACAAATTCTGCACATTCAGTCATTTTGATTTACTTGTTCTAGGAAAGAGTAGAAAGAAACAAAATCAAAACACATATATTTCACTTTGTGGTGCTAACATCATTAATGATGTATTTATACTTACTGTTACTCAAAGTAGTAATCACAAATGCAGAACTGTATTTTGAAGGATTTTCTTGTATGTATTTCTTTATTTACTGTTGGTATGAAAATATAGAAATGGCAAGTTAATGTTTACACATAACAAACGTTTTTCCTACAAAAAAGCAGTTGTCAATTTTGCTTACTTGTACATTTGATATAAACATTACATATACTTACTTGTTTAAATAGTAGACTTGTAGTAATTGGTGGAGTACATCAAGGTAGTAAAGTTCAGATCTGTAGAGAAGATAGAAGAAATTAATGAAAATTATTATAATTCATATTTTGAAACCTTGGGAAATGGGAAATATTAAAAAGTATACTAACTTCTAAATAAGTTGTTTTCTTTGCTGTAGGCAGAATAGCTGTATGATGTATTCAGAATATCTGTAGAGGAAATATAAAATATATAACATGTTGTTAAGGACATAGTTTGCGTTATTTTCGGCAGTTTTGACAAATTACAAGTATACTTACATTTTTTACAAGGTTAGTCTTGTCTTTTGGTATAGTTTGTGTTGGATGTTTTTATAGGATCTGTAGAATAGATGTATGATGTATTCAGAATATCTGTAGAGGAAATTCAAAATATATAACATGGTGTTAAGAATATAGTTAGCGTTTTTTTCAGCAGTTTTAGACAAATTACAAGTATACTTACATTTTGTACAAGGGTAGTCTTGTTTTTTGGTATAGTTGATGTAGGATGTTTTATATGATCTGTAGGGAAGATGTAATATGCAAGATATGTTGCTTAGAAATTTGCAATTATAAAATTGGGTGTTTAATAACAAAAACATCTATACTTACATGTTTAATTAGTGTAGTTTTATCCTTTTTGTGTAGAAATAGGAAAATCTCAGTATATCTGTAAATATAATGTTTAAAACAAAGAAATACTGTTGTGAAATAGTGTTTAAAAACAGCAGATGTTGTATAACAGAGCATTAATATATACTTACAATCTGATTTTCCATGTGAAGAAATATGACCATGTAATAGGAATTGTTTTAGAGTAGTTTCTATCAGAAATGTAAGAAGAGATTAAAATAAAATAAGTGCAAGAGTTAGGAGAATTAAGTAAAATAGTACATTTCTAATTTAGATTTCTAAATAATGCAGTGTTACTTACTTGAATAATTAGCTAATGAGCTGGATCTTTAAAGATGTTTCTTCAGGAACAAAATCTTCAGAGTGTTGGCATCTACTTTCCATAGAGTTAGCAGCAACAAATGGTAGAATGCATGTATCCCTTTTATAGTATGTGTATTTTGTGCTTTGATTTGATTGGTTGTAGGATGTAATGAAGCATTGTATAGGCTAGTTTGAATTTTTTTTTGTTAATTGGTGTGTTTGCTGATGTGAGAATGGTGGTATGTGGTGATTGCCGCATTAAAGCAGGTTAGTTGTTAAATGAAATAGATTTTTTGAGTTAAAATAAGTAATGAAAAAGTTTGTTAAATGCAAAGAAAATTCAGAAAATGATATAATGCATGTAATAGAATGTATAGCAAATGTTGATAAATAGGAATTTTATAAAAGTAACAGGTATTATATGTAAAATGTATTTTGTATATAGCAATGACTTTTATTGATGATTAATATGGTATTTTAGACATGAAAGTGTACAAAAATGAACTCGATATTTTTTTTTTCACGATATTTTAGTAGTCTATATTATTTTAGTCGATATTTTTGTAGTGTTAGGGCTAATTTCATGTACAACGATATATTTGTAGTCGATATTTATTAAAGCGATATTTATGTACTCGATATTGTACATACTCGATATTTTTTACTCGATATTTTTGTTATTTGTGTTATAAGTATAGAAAGTCGATATTTTTGTCGTCGATAATTTGTCAACGATATTTTTGCAAGTCGATAATGTGACCGTCGATAATATTTCAGTGATCCGATTGGAAGGGAGGCTCCTTCAGCAGCGCACATAATTTCTCCAGGACTGCACTGTTGTGTAAAGTGTCACATACCTCAATTATGTCACCAAGTTTCTTTATATTGTTCGTAGAGCTGTTGGGACCTTGACTGCTGGCTGCATGGTCTCCTTTCATCAGTATGACAAAGATTTCCAGATATGACTACAAGTGCTATCAGAGTTGTATGCCCAGGGGCTCAAACGTTGCTTCAGAAATTTGAGGCCTAGATGAAAGTTGTCTGGTCAAAATGTATACAAGAAAGACCAGCCATGTGTATGAGTCTTAGTGGTCTGTCTTAAACAAGAGGGCATTCAATACACTGTTCGTATTGAGCAACATCAAACCATTTCTTCTTGATAGGTTCTGGAATGGGGTAGAATTGTTTGTATTGCCTCAATGTAGGTATGGAACTGCTTTTATGTGATCTTTCATAAACCACCTTACTGCCTTTAGAAGGTGTATCAGTTTAAAAGCTCAACCAATTGTGGGCACCAGCCGATGTAAGAGGATCACTGTAATTTTAATAACTTCAAAGAGGACACTTCCAGATTTTTGGGAAAAATTGATAACAGGCTGCTTGGTCCATAATTTCTTGGTGCTCACGCATTCATCTTGCATTGCAAGCAAAATGCATGTGGGTTGGGTCTCGCTGTAAGGAAACAGGATTTTTTGCAATTTTCCCCCACTCTTTGCCCCTATTTGGACTGTTAGCTGCTCGTATTTCGACTCTGAAAATGCACCAAGGCCTGCTAACCAGACCCCAGTGCCAGAGTTCTCGCCCATTATAAAAAGTGTTTTGAATAGGATGTTCTCAATTGACAAGTACTGCCCCAAGTATTTGATACCCAAGGTACCAAGGTCATGTAAGCAGAGTGTCCAGCCAGGACAGCAGCACTGTTTGTGCCACCCAGAGTGTGACAAATGACAAAATGGCCACACGACTGCCACTGCATACTGGAAGAGCATTGTGGGCACTGCTAGTTTGACTTTGTCATTACTATTAATGACAAAGCCACCCTTCCCTTAATAATATATGTAAGTATCCCCTAAGGAATTCCTATCGAGCCCTATGGCAGGGATCTGTATATTATCAAGCAAAATATATAGGTGTGTATGTGTCTTAGCAGCAAAACCCTGAAAGTTATCATTTTGTTGAGGAAAGTTTGATGTGCAAGTGAAGATTAATGTCCCTATTAAAGTTGGGCAACTTATAGAAAGTTGCCACTCTGTGCCTCAGCTGGTCCAGTGACTTTGCACAAGCCTAGGCCAACAGACAGCTTTCTGCCCAACTGGGAAGACGTGTGAATGACTCCCAGGATTCGGAGCAAAGGCAGTTGTTGCAGAGTAAGGTGTAACCTCCTCTACCAGGAAGGTGACTCTCTGTGTTACCCCAAAAGGCAAGCTTCAAAGGGGAAGCCTTCTTTGAAAGCCTGTCTATGACAACACACCCAAGCAGGATGCCTTTTGTTCCTGCAGACAAGTTGAAGACAGCGACAGAGAGGAAAAACCTTTCCCTCAAACCGGCTTTCCTGTGGGCGAGTAGCCCTTAGATAGCCACATCCCTGGAGTGGGCTACCAAGCTCCTCACAGGTGAGGAAAGGTTCAGACATCTTGAGAGTAGCAAGAAAATCGCACTCTGGAATAGCCAAATGCCACATATCACAGGAACTTTGTCACCAAAGAGGAGGGAACTAGAACATTGGCAAGTAACCGCATTGTCTTCCTGGGGCACTTTCCCAGGATAAAACGGACACCCCTAGAACCCTGAACATCAGCACAGACCGGATTTTTAGAGAGGACCTAAAGAGGACTGCTCTGCTGCCTTTCAAGCTGCATGAAAAGAGGTTGCATCATTGGAAGGACTGCACCTGCTGCACGTTGGGCTAGTGGGTTTGGACTGTGCCTGTAGTTCCTGACTTGTGGAAAATTTGACCCCAAGACTGAAGCAATGACTCCAAGGGTCAGTCGGCTGGCTCCCTGTAACAGCACATGGGACATCTAAGCTGAGGAAGCCCAAACTGGCAACATAGTAGCCACTTCTGAGGAATCACCACTGGCACCACCAAGAGACAAATCCGAGAGAGACAAAAGTTGCACCCATGTATGCTGGACTCAGAATTGCTATCAGAGAGTGGATTCATCTACCAACAGGGACACTAGCCACCACCAAGCATATTCCTGTGACTGCTGCATCGCGAGATCAGTAGCCCGGCTGTAGCTGATCTTCTACTATTGCAAAGTGGACATGGTGGGACCCCAATTGCCATGGTCAAAGTCTCCTTGCCCCACGGAGGAATCAACTGCACTTCACCCGTGTCGACCACATACCACGAAGATCATCTTTGATCAGCTTTTTCTCCTGCATCCCCAGCATCAGGACCACTCCATTGTCGTCCATGGCAGTTGTTTCCTGAAGGCTGGAACTAGACTGGAAAAGGCTCCGTGGCCAGGTAACTGTCCGAAGTAACCTTACTGGACTCCTAGGCCTCTGCCCTGTCAGATTTGGTTGCCCAAGCTGGTCCGGAGTCGCCAAAATGTTTCAAACTTTTTAAAAGTTTGCTAAGTTTTTGTTGACCAATGCTTGTTTGTGGTTCAATTTAAAAGTATTAATTTCTTTAAAAATCTATATCTCCCGAACCCTCGAGTGGATTTTGATAATCAAGAACTCTCAAAATGTATACAAATATGCTCAATTTTATACATTGTTGTCATCTCTTTCTTGTGTGATTTTCGTTGTTAGTTGCTGTTAAATTATTTACCCTAAAGCCCTTCATGCAGCCTTGCTGATCGAAGCCACATCTACCCAGGATTGAGCTTAAGGCCTGCAAACGAGCCTGACTGGACACAAGATGGTAATTGCAAATATACTCTACAATAAAGCCCCACAGCCATATCTTCTATTACACCCAAATCCTCACACTCACCTTCGAGAGAGTCAGGAGTGTATGTGTTTAGAGGTACCAAAAGTCCAAAAGCCAGGCCCTTCACAGAGGGCTTTGTCCTTGGCAGCATTATGGTGCTGGACTCCTTCCCTCTCATCAATATTCCTAAAGCATTCCTTCGCGTGTTTCTTAAGAGGACTTAAAAATATAATTGTTAGAGGTGACTTTCATTCCTCTTTCTTTTAGATTTACTAGTAGGCATGTTCATTTTATTTGCCGGGTTATTGGCCACATCACCACAGCACAAAAAATAATATTATTAGTACATTAAATCAATCTCTGTGACATTCCTGATAGACATATTTGGTCAGGTCGCTTCATGGTGTTGAGTGCACAGGTTGATAACTTTTCTAAAATACTTGTTTGGGACAGTCTGGAAGCCATTCTTTGAGTGGGATCAAGGGGCATTTTTTTTTACATTGGGAATCTTGCAATAAATTATCATGACAATTGTGATTGCATATGAACAAAAAGCTAGCTGAAAATGTAAAACGCTTCAGTTGCTGAAATTATGAGCCTGCACCAGTGTAAAATCTCAGAATCCTCAATTTTCATGAGATACCCATCTGTTTGACCAAATTACCACGTCTTCCTTCCTCTATAATGACTACATAAAGAGGGATGTTTTGTCGCAAAAACAGCAATCCTAACCCCTAAAATCTTTCACCCCAACTCTCTAAATTACCCTCAATAACAAACCTACAATCTAAGGTGACCAACATTTATTGTGAAGGAGGATGAAATTAGAAATGGGAATTTAAATTTTTTAGAAGACGCTAGCAAGCCCAGTCCTCATTATATGGTGCTTTAATAACTTCAAACGTACTTCCAAGCCAAAGCTGCAATTGCATTATTCCTCAGGTAGGTCACAAAAAACTCCTGTGATTGCAAATGCTGCAATTCATCACAGGATTCATGACTACAAAGGGGCGATGAGAAGTGTACAAGATCTCTCGCAAGAGCCTTTCCACCTCACAAAAGGGGATTTGTAGGTCATAATAAATTGCTATTAGGAAGGAGCATGAACCCCCCTGAATGGGAATCCTGTTGGGCAGCCTTGGGTGGACGACAGCCCGCTACCCCGATGTGTTCTCTAAAGGGAATTTAAAAACAAAGGCAGCACCTCTCTGGTGGATACAAGTTAATTAAAAAAATGTTTACCCATTTAAACCCTTTCACTGTTTTTTTGGGGGGTTTTTTATCCTCATTTTGCGTATGAAAGTATAAGAAGTGCATCGGGGAACTTTAAGACTTCCACTTTTATTCCTTCACTCTTTTTCCATACTTTTCCGGCCATATAGAGTACCCCTTTGGTGGAACTGTCCAGTTTTAGTCCTCCTATGTCCTTTACCATATTCAATAATTCATGGTGGTAAACCCTTTCACTGGTGGTCACAAAATGCAAACTGCCTAATTAATATTCGTTAGGTAAATTGTCTTGTTAACCCCTTCAAATAGGCAATTTAAGAGACAACCTATTAGTAGATAGATCACCTCATAAATTACATCTCAGATCCAAAACTGTTGGTTTGCAATTTGCACATCCACGGTTTGCAAGAAGGGGGACTGCCTCTTCACTCCCAAAAGGCCCGAAACCTCTACAGTTCAAGCACACATAATCTGATTTTTCTGCGGTGCTGCAGTAAAAGTATTACCAAATGAATGTGCTTGTCTGAGTACCAAAAATTGGCTTGTCAAAGGCATAGTGTGCCTTTAGGTACAAGAAGAAACAGGTACTTTCTCAGTATACAGTTAGTGTCTCGTGTGATGTTTATATTCTTTCGACTAGTTAATTGATATTTAATCTTACTTATTTTAATTGCTTGGAGTTCATTCTTCATTTCTTGCCTGTTTCACCTCCCTCCCTCCCCCACCGTGGTGAAAAGTATCCCTCCTCTCTGCCTAGTCCTCTGACTACAATTATCTTCTGATGCATGCAAAGAAAACCAGAAAAATGCAAATGTAATGATTTAATTGCTTCCACTTTGACTGTGTCAAGAAACCCTGAAAGCATATTATTTGTATTCACATTTGATTTAAACTTTCTTCTCCTTATTTATACACACATATGTAATTAGTATGCATGGGAAATGGTGGAAGTACACATGAATGATCGCATGACACAAATTACATTGCCTGGTCCAAAATAATAATAATGATAATAAATCTACACCTGGAAGTATATGATTTTGCACATTTGTAAAATTGCTTATATTGGAATTCTCTGTTTCCCCAGGATACTGCTAGGAACCTCGGACTAGTGCTGGTGTCCAGCAGTTTTCCAGGCATACTCGTGGAAAGCTTTGGTGAATTCCTATCTAGAACCTTGCATAGGCATGCACAAGCGTAGATGGTGCACAATTCCTGGAGGGAAAGTTCCACCATCTTTGTCAAATGACAAAATAACACATTATTAGTTTTTATTTATTTATTTATTTATTTTGCATATTTATAGAGCGCTCTAATACCCGGAGGTGTCCTGGCGCTAGAAAGATAGACTGGTGTGACGGAGCGTGCTTACTGAGTGAAGAGCCATGTTTTTAGACCTCTTCTAAAGGCCATCAGATTCTGGGTCTGTCTGAGCGCAAGTGGAAGTTTATTCCAGGCCTCAGTTTATTCAGTTTTTCTCAAAAAGGAAACATGTCTGCACTTAGACAAACTCTTTTGTAAATACCTCTAAACATGTAAACTTGCATTTACGTTTGTGTGCGTGTCTGTGTGCGCACAACCTCACAGAGCATTGCATTCCCAGAATGCCCACTCCCTGCTCATTTCCACCTGCATCGTTTCAATTAGCACTCACAAAAAATCTATAATGATGTAAAAACCTTTACATCTGCAGAACTAACATCTGAGAATTCTCAAATTGGTTTTGCAATAAAAAATAAAAGCTTATTTTCGCCAAAGCAGCCAATCTTACAAACAGAAATAGCTTTGTGAATCGGGCCCACAATTGTTTCCTCTTTTTTTTTGGTACTTGTTGTACCTTGATCATCAAACATCAGCCGCTGTTTGGATATTATGAAGCTATCAAAGTCCTTCTGTTCGAGGTTACTACGAAGTTTCTGATAGTTTTGCATAATTTGTTCAAACATATAACTTGTATGCTTTACTACTACTACCATGTGATATGATCTTTCGTGTTATTTTCCTTTGTATTCCTTTTCTTCTTGTACTGTTAGAATTTGGAATATTCTTTGTCTAGAATGTTATGGGATGTCATGTTGCTTGGTGTTGGGCAGTGGCCTGCTGCTCTTCGCTATGGCTGCACATGTTGTGCCATGGGTGTCCTTTTCTGAGAATAAACAAGCTACCTATTTTGATGAACTTCTGTTTGTGATTTTAGCTTCTTCTTCGAACATTACTCATCACCCTAGCACCACTCACGGCAGAGGCAAAGCATATTTTCTCAAAAATATGTTCATGGGCTTGAGAAATGTTTTTAATTATTGTAGAGGATACCAAACCTATCTGGCTTACAGGCAGACATGCCTAGGAGCACAACGTTTCTTTGACCACTCCTTGCTAACTAAGCATGGGCGGAAAATCCGTTACGCTCGCGGATTTTGCGGATTTTCGGTAAATTCGCAATCCGTGAGATTCTCGAATTTCCCGCAAAATCCGCAAATTCGCACGCAGCGGATTTTTTTCTTTGCGGTGTAAATTCGCAATTGCGAACATGTAGGTGCGGTGGGCAGCAACAATCTCGCACTCGCGAAATTACAAAAATTGCAATTCTGCACAAGAAATCTACTAGCAAGCAGCATAGACCTTCTGAAAATGATGATTTTTATCAGAATAACTCCTCAGGTTGACATTTGCCTGCACTTTTTTGGATTTGAGGCCTTTTGATTTTCTTTGGAGAACTTTTGGATTAGAAATCAACTTTCTCATATAAGCTTGGTGGGGCATTACAGTTGCTGTAATGCTGTTCTGCAGAAAAACGAGTTTTGCAAAAGTGAAAGCAGGTTCAAAAGTTCAAACTCATCATTAGTAACCATTCCCTGTAGTGCTTCCTGACAAGGGCCCCTCCAGAGTTTAGTTGCTAGTTGCAACAATTGTATGACCCTGCTCTGACCCTCACAGCAGGCTCATAGAATAGCTACAAGTAGGCCACAAAGGTCCTGGAAAAAAAAATTGCACTGCAACAGAAAGCAAATTACAGATAAGGAAGCAGGTGCCAGACTGGAATTTTAAAACAGTGACACATTAATAAATCAACCCCAAATTAATTCATGTCAGTTGAAGCAGGCAGGTGTGCTTGCTTTTTCCCCCCATAATCTACAGTGATGAAGAACCAGAGGGTGGCATAAGGCATTGATGTACCAGAGGGTGGCATGGGTGAAACAGAGGGTGGCAGGGCTGAAACAGAGGGTGCTGGGAACCTGTGATGATGAACCAGACGTAGAAACAACATAATCGTGACCGTTGCGAGCCGACATGTAAGTTCGCAATTGCGAACTGTTACAAAACCCTCGCAAACTGTCAGAAATCCTTGCGAACTGGCAGAAATCCTTGCGAACACAAAAAAAATCCGCAAATTCGCGAGAATTTGCGGATTTTGGGGACTGCGAGTTTGCACATTCGCAAAATTCACGAACGCCAGATTCGCAAAATTCACCCATGCTTATTGCTAACCATGCCTCTCCCCACCATTACTTATTATTGGGTATTGTCTTACTTTAATCATTCACAGCCTTCTGGGGGCCTTATTTATGAAGGCCTTGCGTCAGTTTTGCGCCGCCGGTGCGTCACTTTTTGTGACGCACCAGCGGTGTAAAAAATGCGCCTCGTTGCGTCATATTTAAAAAGCGACGCATCTAGGTAGATGCGTCACTTTTTAAACCCCTGCGCCACATTATACCTGCGTCAGGTATAATGTATGCAGAGGGGGCGTTCCCCCGCAAAAAACCTCGTAATAGTGACGCAGTAAAATCTATGAGATTTCACTGCGTCACTTTTAGGACGCTGTTGCGTCAAAATCTTGCGCCTGCCTCACAGCAGGCGTAAGACTGACGCAAGCCCTTTCACATTGGGCTTTCCCCATGTGAAAGGACTCATTGCTGGAGTTGCGTCACTTTTGTGACACACTCCAGCAATGCGTCCCTTTTGCGCTTACAGATACGTCAGAAATACTGACGTATCTGTAACTCCTTGCGACATGATGCGTCATACATTAAATATGACGCATCAGGAATGTCGTAAGGAGTGCGCAGTGAAAAGTTTTCACGCAGCGATGCGTCACTTTTCATAAATGAGGCCCTAGATCTGCTTCCGAAAATACCCTCGACATTATCATTACCCTACTCAGAACAAACTCCCAACAGTTCATTGCGGATTTTATTAAATCTGACTAAAACGGACGACAATGATACTGCGGGACTGTAGGTCATCTCCAAGGGTCACGCTTGTGCTGCATAGGTTGCATTTTTTGCTACATAAAATAGACAACCTTGCCACATAATTTGGTCCTTCATGCCACATAATCCTACTAGTACTGGCAATGTTAAAATAAAGCTCTGCAGGATGACTTGTGGACTGTCAATCATATTTCACAGGCAAGTGTAAAATAGTTTCTATATTTCATGGTTCCTGATGAAATATAGGTTTTTATACCAATGGATTGCGTGCAACAAATGCACCCAATCCATTTAATATATGTGTGTGCACATGAATGTGTGGGTGTATGCATATGTGTCGGGAGAGAGTAAACAACATGAGTAACCTTGTATTATGGATTATGCTGTTTGAAAGAGAACATTTTAATTATGTAGTATTGTCTGTTGTATTTTAGAAAAAAAGCTTGCCTTGATGTGTTAAAAAATCACATTGTGTTGGTAGGATGGAGGTGTTCGAATATTTTTTTTGCAAGGTTCTGCTAACAAAAAGCATTTAATGGAATCCGAATGTTCATGTAGTAGTAAAAGCTGTTATTTTCGGCTCTTAGAACGGGCAGCTGTGCAGAATGAATCACTGCAGAAGGAAAATATAAAACAGGAAAAACTAGGCCACAGCCTTTCTCCATTTATTCACCTAGGTTCTGGAATAAATGTTCCTTATCTATCAAGACTGTCCCAACCCTGTTCCAGTTTGGGAAAGACCTGAGGACTTACTTCTATTAAAAACACTACATCATGATGAAGTAACAGTCTACAAAGCAGCCACTCCTCCTATTACAAATTCACAGTGTCTTTGCCTTTGACCCTGTACCTTGCACCGCTGCCTTTCAGCTAGATTTGTGCTATCTAATTGCAACATGCATGCATACACACCTAAAGCAAATTATTATCATATGTAGTGTCTAATGTCAAATTATATGAGATTTTTTAGCTGGAAACAGTTCTTTACAGTAGAGGCTACTTGAGGGTGTGCTGCCGGGTGGTGACGCAGGGCGGGGGAGGGGCAGGGTGGAGAGTAGTAAACTCCAGATTATGACCGAACGGAGGTAGGTATACAAATAAATAAATAAATAAAACGAATTTCATGCGCTGCATCGCATTTGGCGATGCAGCGCGCGAAACAAAATTAGTTTTATTTATTTATTTGTATACTTACCTCCATTCGGCCATAATCCGGAGTTTACTACCCCCCACCCTGCCCCTCCCCCGCCCTGCATCCCCACCCGACAGCCCTCCCTCCAGGAGATGCTACTGGTGCTTTAAGAACAAAATCTTCTAAAAAATAAACATGCAAATACAGGTAGGGATTCCAGCTTCTGTCTGAATGTATAGCTTGCATTTGTTCCCTATTCATCATCATTCCCAATAGTACAAATGGGAAGCTCACCAGATGTGGGTTTCCAGATGTAATACTGGGCATATCAGATGATTCTTCCAGTGGGCTTCTATTGCCTCTGAGCAGAGTTCTCCATAACAGGGCAGTCCACACAGGCTAGTGCAAAAGCATTTTTTTATACTGCAGTTAAAATATTTTTTCAGATGGAGAAAACCCTTCTCCCTTACCCCCTCCAAATTTGGTGTGATCAGTTCCTTTTCCTACTCTTGTAGGGAAGTTCCTTGAGCTGAGTAAGGGTCTGATTTAGAGTTTGATGAACTGATACTCAGTCACAAACGTGACTAATATCTTGTCCATCTTATTCCGAGTGCATTAGGACGGACCAGGCCAAGCATTTTCAACTTCTTTATAGGTAGAAAGGGTTCAAAGATAGTTTGGAGATGTCCACAAATGTAAATGTTTGTGGGCGTTCCCAAACGTCTAAGGCAAACCCCACCTTGGAATGCCCTTTTGCCACTGTATGAGTGGGCTTTATGAGCACGAACGACTCTGCATTAATGACAGAGATCTCTGCTCTCTTAAACCCATGTACACCTGCCAGGATCCCTTTGTAAATTCCTGGCAAGTGGTAATAGCCATATTAGGTCATAAATATACTTTTACACTCAAATTTACCTTTGAGAATATGCCACTTGGCATAGATGTTTTCAGTTATGGGCAAAAAGTGGGCAACTGCCCACAGCCTCCACCTTCCAAGTGGCCCCCTGGGAAATGGAACTTTCTGTTTGTCTATTCTATGTTACTATCTAAGGAACTGATTTAGATCTCTGCGGATTGGTTACTCCATCACAACGGTGGCGAATAACCCATCCGCCAAACTATAAAACCTAAAGGATATAATGGGATTTATATTTCGGCAGGCAGGATATCTGTCAGCGATGTGATGGAGTAACCCGCCCGCTCTCTATCTACTTCTACCTCTGACCCAGTTCCTCACAATGACATACCACCTTTTTTTTGTCCCACGCAATACATATTTCAACTATTTTTTGTGGCTGTTAAATTTTAGCATGCAATTCAGTATTGTTTGGCATCACACAGGCTTCAATTAGTAGGAAATGTGTGATAAAATTGAAAGTTGCTCCTTTCAGGAGCCTACAAAATATGTTTTGCACGGGCCTACTTAATCCGTAGATTGACACTGGCGCTTGGTGCAAATCACATTTAATTCCACCGGGGGAAAAGAGGCACTGTCTAAACATTCTGTACCCACCCAAGCCCTTTACAGTTTACTTCCCGCTGAAAAAGGTCAGCGCGTTGGCATAGCTTGCTTCAGCCTATTGTTCGAATAAGTGACATTTTCTTTGACGCCAAACCGGCCACATCAAATTGTCAGAGCTTTCGAAAGTATTATTCATTGTCATTGAAATAGGCCCCACAAAGTCAGAGGACTGCAAAGACAGCAAATGTACTCTCCGGACATAATGTGAAAATGTATATGCTATATTGCTTTGAAGACAAATATTTAGGTCTGCAGGATCCGCTACATAATATATTCCTCAGATGATCTAGTACCTTTGGCTACCCCGAAAGAGCCTTCACAAGACATTTTCATGTCCCATCCGCTCTAACAGCAGAAGAAAATTAAAATAGCTGCCATACTTGTGAAATACCATCAGAAGAGACGGAGCACAAAAGAAAGGGTCAGCCTGTGCCACAAATCTCAGATCCACCCGACGGCTGGGCCCTGGATTAGAATTTTAATGCAATTCTGCTTTGTTCTCAGTAAATGAGCATTTGCACAGGCCTCTACGCCACTGTCAAAAAGAAACCTATGATCCCGCTTATCATCCTAGGACATGGAGAATGTGTTTCTGATTAACATCAGCTATAAAGTTGAAAAGTCGCATCAATATATTTATGAAATGATGGCATATATTCCTTAGTGTGGGATGAGTCACGTTATCCAGCACATCTTATGCTGCAGTTAATATAAAGCCCATTATACTCATCCAGTGCATTAGCTGCTTCTTAATTTCCTTGCTTTTCACTACATTTTCTGTCTAGTAAGAAAACAACAAAGGTTTGCAGAGAGTCCGTTTTTCCTCGAGGAACTTCACTGAAGAGAGTTTGTGCAGTTGTAGTAAGGTAGTGGTACGAATGACTGAGATGTTGGAGTGATTAGGAGCTTGGAGTTCCGCATTACTGAAATGTTTGAGTGATTTGGAGGTTGTAGCTGCTTCCAACCTTTTGCCAAGCTCGCCTGAGTTTCGCTGGGTGCAGGCAGTGAAAGTATTTTAGAGCTGCAGATGAGGCCAGGCATGTGTAGAGCAGTGCTATTTTCTTTTGTTTCTAGTTATCAGCTGGAGAGCACAGACTGTTGTGATATGGAAACCCAATATTTGACAAAAATATTTAACAGATTCATCTAAAATATGTTTTCATCATCAAAATGTGGAAGCACAGGATTGCTGTTGTCCATTATTTAATGTGTTTTTGACAAAGCTACTGGTGTTTTTTCTAAAATTCGAATTTCTTAGCCTCACATTAAGGGGTCTATTAGAATGTCGGGCGGATCGCCACGCCCGTATGGTGGTGGCGATCCGCCCACCCTTCTCCACCACACGCATGCAATTTCTCCCCCTGATCATGATGGCGGGGGTACAGCGGTGGACAGGAAGACTGTCCGCTGCTTTTCCGCCCGGTCGATGAGTCGACCGGGCAGAAAGGGTGTGAGTATGGCAGCGGTGTCTATGAGACACCGCCATCCATATTACTATGCATGCGGGATAAGCCTTTCCACCCCCCTGCATTTGCATGGACGACGTGGCAGGCACCCCGCGTTGCCTGCCACGTTGTGCATGCAAATGCACACATGCCTTTTTTGTATTGCGGCGGCACTGCTGACAGCACCGACTGCCGCAATGCAAAAAATGCGGGATGCGTCCGCCAATGTGGCAGGTGCATCCTGATTGCCATGCGGGAGCGTTGCACCCTTGGCGAGCGGTCCCATTTCCCGGGGCGATGGCGGGCGGACTTTGTCCGCCCACCATCATTATAGACCCCTAAGTATTATCCTTGTTTTTTTCTATAGACAACTAAAATGGCACTTTTCATTATTTAAGTTTATCAAAAGGAGACTAGCTCAAGAGCAGGGGTTAATCTGACATTATTATTATTGTTTTCCTAGCGACTCAGTATGGTTTTGCCGATTGGCAGTGGCACCTGTTGGGTGTCTTTGGAAAGCCCTCACCCACCAACCTAGTTGGTGGCATGCTTCATCATCGGGCCCACCCAGTGACACCTAGCGTGTCCCGGGTGTGCTTCGACGCCTGATTACAGCGGAGCAGGTATGTCACTGTGTGTGCGGTGTGGGGTGTTCAGGTATGTGAAGTTAAAACGGCTTGCCGGGTGGTCCCTGAGGTGAGGATACTTTATTAAAAGGGCCTCCGTCAGCGGTTAAAAATAAGGCTATGGGACGTTAGAGGCGGGTTACGACCTCCTACGTCCTTAGAGTGTCAACATGTTTCAGCCAGTGCCTTATACTAATCTGGCTTTCATCAGGACTGTAAAATATGTGTGAGTTAAAATAGGGTTGTGTAGTGTAGTCTATGTGTCTACACGCCCTAAAGTGTATCTAACTGTGAGAGGGGGGATTCCCTTCTCAAGATCACCTGTACATTTAACATTGAGGACAGGTACAAGACAAACATGGGGGAGAAAGAGTCACTAGACAGTATTGATCAAAATTGTGACAGCCGACTTAATAGCGAATAGGTGCAGGCTATGAGCGGCTCAAGTGTAATGATACTGGTGGTATCATTATTGTGGAATCGCACTAGAACTTCGAGGGTGTAGTGATTTAAACAGCGGTAAAAATACTGCAGTGAATGGTGAAGAATTTTGGCGCAAGGACATTGTCTTACGCTTTCAAGGCTTGTTTTTTGCTCCAAGGTTATTGAAGTGGCAAGGTGTGGCCCTAGTTGGGAGAGAGAGGTAGGACCACTAGGGTTAGGAGACCTGTGGGAGAAAATTTGGGAAGCGCTTACCTATTGTAGAGATGTACAGCATACTCACAGGATTTCTGGCCAGCAGCAGCGTGGGACCTGTTGTGCCTCCTTCGCAGAACCGGTAATGAATGGCTGTAGTTGCCGGTTTTTATACTGTCATGGATTGCATAATTGACGGCACCTGGGGAAAAGCAATGGTAGAGAGACTCGCGAAGCAGGTCTAAATAGCGCTCAGGTGTGGGCAGAGGCTGATCTAGAGAGCCTGTGTGGGCGTGTGATGCTGCCGGGTGCTGGAGCGGTCAGAATCGCGCATGCGCGACCGGGAAGTGGTCCGCGCATGCGCCGGAGTCAGTGTTGCTGCGAAGTGCGCATGCGCGGCCGAGATGTGGTCCGCGCATGCGCCGTAGCGAGTGTTTTGTAGCGCGATTCGGCTGGTGGCTCAGCCTGCGCTAGTACTGATTCGCCTGGTGCCCTGGCTACTGTAATATGACGGGGCAGTTTGCAAAACTAAATGAACTAAATGAATAGCGCTTGAGACACATGGTTGTACTCAAGTGCTAGTGTGGGTGAGGTGGCACTAAATATGTTACATAAGGCCCTGATAGGTAACCAGGGGGTTTACATGGCAGGATGGATGGCTCTTGGGACCCCAGATAGTTCTCAAGGGTTGGATGAATCTGCACAGTATGGCCTAACTGGAAGATGGTAAAGACCAGGAGGCATGGTTTATAAAGGGAGGCACTATTGGTCAGACTGGGTACTCAATAGAGATCTGCTGGGTGGCTCGCCAGGTGATGTGATAAACATCATAGGGTCAGGGAGTTCCAGGGGATAGCGTCATTCAGCCCATCCGTTGCTGTAGACAGACGGTATATCCATCTTTGTTCTTTGTTTAAAAGTTTTTTGTCGTTGTTAATCGGGCTGACTGGTATTTGCTCAATGACTGTCCACGTGAAGTCGTTGGGGGTGTGGCCGTTGGTGATGAAGTGGTTTGTCAAATTGCTTATGTTTTTCTTGCATCTCATTGTGCTGCGGTGCTCCGTGATCCTGGTCCTCACTTTGCGGGTGGTCATGCCCACATATCTGAGTCCACATCTGCAGGTTAGTAAGTAAATCACATTCTGTGAGTTGCAGTTTGTGTGGCTTCTCTGGGACCATACTTTATTGGGTTCCAGGTTGAGAGTTTTGGTGTGGGATGTCAGGTGACAGACACTGCAGTCGTTGCATGGGTAGTGTCCGGTTACTTTGGGCATTCCCCACGCATTAAGGATGGTGTTGTCAGGTTTAGGTGGTGGTCTGGGTCTGGTACTGACTAGTTGGTCTCGGAGATTGTGGCACCTTTTGTAGGCGAACCTGGGGGGTTCCCATTTCCTTTGCCCTGAATTGATGATTCTCCAGTGCTTTTTTATGATTTTAGCCACTTCGTTGGAGGCAGTGTTGAAAGTGGTCACACATGTTGTTGGTTGTGTGTCGCTTTCTCTGGTGACGTCTTCAAGTAGAGCGTCGCGGTTCTGGTTCCTTGCCCTCTTCTGGGTTTTCTTGATGATCGCCTTAGGGTAACCGCGGTGTTCTAGTTTTTGGGCTAGATCCGCTGATTGTTTTTTGTAGTCGTTTACCTCCGAGCAGTTCCTTCTAATGCGGAGAAACTGGCCAAAGGGTAAATTTTCTTTTAGAGGCCGGGGATGGAAGCTGTTGAAATGCAGCAGTGAGTTTCTAGCCGTCGGTTTGTAGTAGGTTGTTGTTGTCAAATTTCCGCCTTTTGCTGTTATTTGTAAATCCAAGAAGGAGAGTTGCCGGTTGCTGGCTGTGCAGGTGAACTTAAGGTATGGGTCTCTGTTGTTGAGCCATTGCAGGAAGTTGTCTAGTTCAGTTTGTGGGCCGTCCCAGATGATTAATATGTCATCGATATATATATGACATATTAATCATCTGGGACGGCCCACAAACTGAACTAGACAACTTCCTGCAATGGCTCAACAACAGAGACCCATACCTTAAGTTCACCTGCACAGCCAGCAACCGGCAACTCTCCTTCTTGGATTTACAAATAACAGCAAAAGGCGGAAATTTGACAACAACAACCTACTACAAACCGACGGCTAGAAACTCACTGCTGCATTTCAACAGCTTCCATCCCCGGCCTCTAAAAGAAAATTTACCCTTTGGCCAGTTTCTCCGCATTAGAAGGAACTGCTCGGAGGTAAACGACTACAAAAAACAATCAGCGGATCTAGCCCAAAAACTAGAACACCGCGGTTACCCTAAGGCGATCATCAAGAAAACCCAGAAGAGGGCAAGGAACCAGAACCGCGACGCTCTACTTGAAGACGTCACCAGAGAAAGCGACACACAACCAACAACATGTGTGACCACTTTCAACACTGCCTCCAACGAAGTGGCTAAAATCATAAAAAAGCACTGGAGAATCATCAATTCAGGGCAAAGGAAATAGGAACCCCCCAGGTTCGCCTACAAAAGGTGCCACAATCTCCGAGACCAACTAGTCAGTACCAGACCCAGACCACCACCTAAACCTGACAACACCATCCTTAATGCGTGGGGAATGCCCAAAGTAACCGGACACTACCCATGCAACGACTGCAGTGTCTGTCACCTGACATCCCACACCAAAACTCTCAACCTGGAACCCAATAAAGTATGGTCCCAGAGAAGCCACACAAACTGCAAGTCACAGAATGTGATTTACTTACTAACCTGCAGATGTGGACTCAGATATGTGGGCATGACCACCCGCAAAGTGAGGACCAGGATCACGGAGCACCGCAGCACAATGAGATGCAAGAAAAACATAAGCAAATTGACAAACCACTTCATCACCAACGGCCACACCCCCAACGACTTCACGTGGACAGTCATTGAGCAAATACCAGTCAGCCCGATTAACAACGACAAAAAACTTTTAAACAAAGAACAAAGATGGATATACCGTCTGTCTACAGCAACGGATGGGCTGAATGACGCTATCCCCTGGAACTCCCTGACCCTATGATGTTTATCACATCACCTGGCGAGCCACCCAGCAGATCTCTATTGAGTACCCAGTCTGACCAATAGTGCCTCCCTTTATAAACCATGCCTCCTGGTCTTTACCATCTTCCAGTTAGGCCATACTGTGCAGATTCATCCAACCCTTGAGAACTATCTGGGGTCCCAAGAGCCATCCATCCTGCCATGTAAACCCCCTGGTTACCTATCAGGGCCTTATGTAACATATTTAGTGCCACCTCACCCACACTAGCACTTGAGTACAACCATGTGTCTCAAGCGCTATTCATTTAGTTCATTTAGTTTTGCAAACTACCCCGTCATATTACAGTAGCCAGGGCACCAGGCGAATCAGTACTAGCGCAGGCTGAGCCACCAGCCGAATCGCGCTACAAAACACTCGCTACGGCGCATGCGCGGACCACATCTCGGCCGCGCAAGCGCACTTCGCAGCAACACTGACTCCGGCGCATGCGCGGACCACTTCCCGGTCGCGCATGCGCGATTCTGACCGCTCCAGCACCCGGCAGCATCACACGCCCACGCAGGCTCTCTAGATCAGCCTCTGCCCACACCTGAGCGCTATTTAGACCCGCTTCGCGAGTCTCTCTACCATTGCTTTTCCCCAGGTGCCGTCAATTATGCAATCCATGACAGTATAAAAACCGGCAACTACAGCCATTCATTACCGGTTCTGCGAAGGAGGCACAACAGGTCCCACGCTGCTGCTGGCCAGAAATCCTGTGAGTATGCTGTACATCTCTACAATAGGTAAGCGCTTCCCAAATTTTCTCCCACAGGTCTCCTAACCCTAGTGGTCCTACCTCTCTCTCCCAACTAGGGCCACACCTTGCCACTTCAATAACCTTGGAGCAAAAAACAAGCCTTGAAAGCGTAAGACAATGTCCTTGCGCCAAAATTCTTCACCATTCACTGCAGTATTTTTACCGCTGTTTAAATCACTACACCCTCGAAGTTCTAGTGCGATTCCACAATAATGATACCACCAGTATCATTACACTTGAGCCGCTCATAGCCTGCACCTATTCGCTATTAAGTCGGCTGTCACAATTTTGATCAATACTGTCTAGTGACTCTTTCTCCCCCATGTTTGTCTTGTACCTGTCCTCAATGTTAAATGTACAGGTGATCTTGAGAAGGGAATCCCCCCTCTCACAGTTAGATACACTTTAGGGCGTGTAGACACATAGACTACACTACACAACCCTATTTTAACTCACACATATTTTACAGTCCTGATGAAAGCCAGATTAGTATAAGGCACTGGCTGAAACATGTTGACACTCTAAGGACGTAGGAGGTCGTAACCCGCCTCTAACGTCCCATAGCCTTATTTTTAACCGCTGACGGAGGCCCTTTTAATAAAGTATCCTCACCTCAGGGACCACCCGCCAAGCCGTTTTAACTTCACATACCTGAACACCCCACACCGCACACACAGTGACATACCTGCTCCGCTGTAATCAGGCGTCGAAGCACACCCGGGACACGCTAGGTGTCACTGGGTGGGCCCGATGATGAAGCATGCCACCAACTAGGTTGGTGGGTGAGGGCTTTCCAAAGACACCCAACAGGTGCCACTGCCAATCGGCAAAACCATACTGAGTCGCTAGGAAAACAATAATAATAATGTCAGATTAACCCCTGCTCTTGAGCTAGTCTCCTTTTGATAAACTTACATACAACCGGGGATCTGGACTAGCTATCTGGTCCTCTCTCTCCCTCTTGATTTTCGCACTTTTCATTATTTCACTTACTATTTTCAATAAACATTACACTGGTGGATCTATGATTCTTCTCTAAACTTTTGAAAGAAGATACATCTGTTTTGGGTTCTTGTGTCAAGTACCATGCAGATCTATCACGTGGAAACCAAGAAAAAGGGGCAAGGGTCCCAAAAGTTTCGCTTCCCATGTTAATTTACCTGAGACTCTTTGCTCTTTGATACAGAAAAATACCTGTACTGAATAGCACAAAATTAAGCACAAAGATACATCTTAACTCAAAGAGTGCACTATTGTTGCTTTGGTATAAATCTGTATAGTAGTTTTTAAAAAGTTAAGGTTTAAAAGGTGTTCATGTTGGGCAGGAAGAGGTTATACTTTAGAGAAATCTGGACCATTAATCAGCAAATCCTCTGCTGATTTGCCAATGCACAGCGAATTTGTGACTCCATTCAAGATAATAAAGGCACTTCCTTGGACTAGGGAGCTTTTTTTAATACGTTGTGGATTCACACATCTATCTCTGGATTCGCAAATCTGCCTCATTCTAATTGGCTGGCCATCACAGGCACATTTCTGTTGTATCTGCAATTTCCCAACATGGTGCACTGAGCACAGTGTTGGGGAAAAAACTGTGACCCCGAGGCCCATGTGGAGGGAAAGCAAATGATCCCCCCAGTTTTAAAATACGAATTAAAAAAATGTTTTTATCACAGGGTTCACAAAATAATAGGATTTGTTAATCCTGAAAAAAAATTGTTTTTGTCGTAGGGCAGCACAGCAGGCCTTCCTTCTGCATTCCCCTACGGCAAAAGAAAAGGGCAGGAATTCGCTGTATCTAATAAATACCGCACATTCCTGTCCTTTTTCCCTGTGCTAGCACACAATGGCCTGCCGTGTGCCAACACAAGCACCTTTGCACCATGGTGCAAGGGTGCCTGCATTGAGGGGATGATTGTTTCTGTACAGGAAGGGAAATCTTCCTACACAAAAACAATCACAAGAGGATTTTTCCTAGACAAATGACAAACTAGGTAAAATAAAGATATTTCTCCTCTTTGTACCTTCCTTACGCCTCCCCTGGGGAGCATACGTTTTTGGGGCTGCCGCAGATTTATGAATGCTCGTAAATCTAGGGCAGTGTCCAAAAGCCTGGATGTTGCTGGGAATGCCCCCAGCAACACCCACGAAATGCCCCTTTAACGCAGAAAACTGCGTAAAAGGGAACTATATGTATGAGGCAGCATTAAGCAAAAAAAAAGTGGCTTAGTGATGTCTCTTAAATATGGAGCAGGCTCCTGCACCACAGAACGTCACAAAAAAGGGCCCTGTGGAAGCACAAGGGGCCTCATAAATGAGTCCCGAAGTATTTAAAGCATTAATGCTATGCTGGCAAGACAGCCATACTTAGAGTTTGGCCACATGTGGAATGGTTGGAGAAGGTCCTTGCTACAGTACAGGATCTGCAATTTATTCCACTGCACATGGCCGAAGGTCACTCATGGAGAGCTATGCGTGTGCTGTGAGTTTTGACCATCATGGAGATTTGAGCACAGGACCTGAACGGAGGTCAGGTCCTGCTACCAACTCCCTGTAGCACATGGCTAAAAACCATGTGCAAATGGGTCTGGCCCCCAATGGAGTATTGGGTCCAGGGAACAAAAAGAAATCCTTGGAAAAAAAATGTTAAAGTGAGGTTATGGTTAGCCTTGGTTATAACACCTCAACCTATGGTTAAAAACATGGCAAATTCACAGAAAATTCCACATTTAAATTGCAGTTATGGTTATGAATGAAACTGGAAAACTACAGAAATTGGCAAATTATGGTTCGGAGTGGAATCCACACCTCACATAACAGCCATGGTAACCATTATCTGCTTATCAAATACAATGCTCCTGACCTCACCCTTAATTAAACAGATGCAAATACAAATGTTCTAAATCATCTTTCAGATGATATTACAAATCACATTGCCTTCGCTACCTTGACAGAGAGGACTATGAATGTAGTATTGATGGACCTAGGTCTGTGGGCATCCTGCTGATGAAATGAAATGAAATGAAAAAGAAATTTCTAAAGCGCACTGCGGCCAAGCGGCTTCCTGGCGCTGAGGAACACAACAGATTCTACAGAGGGTCCCATGAGAGGTTAGTCGGGAAAAGCCTGAAGGAAAAGAAAAGTTTTAAGGGCTTTGCGAAAGTGGGAAAAAATGGGAATAGAGCGGATGGAGAGAGGGAGATTGTTCCAGATCTGGGGGGCCAGGACAGAGAAGCGGGTGCCCCCGGTTCGGGTTTTGCGGAAGCGGGGAACATGAAGAAGAGAAAGAGAAGAAGAGCGGAGAGAACGACTGGGGGCATGAGAGGAGATAAGAGAGTTAATGAAAAGCGGGGCAGAACGAGCATGCGCTCGGAAAGCCAGACATGCTAATTTGAACCGGGACCTGAAAAGAACCGGGAGCCAATGGAGGGATTTGAGGGCTGGGGTAATGTGGGAGGATTTGGGAAGACAAAGAATAAGACGGGCCGCCTGGTTTTGGATGGCCTGGAGACGGCGAGTTTCGTAGGCAGGGATGCCTACGTACAGGCCGTTGCCATAATCCAGGCGGGATGTAATAAGGGCCGTGATGATGGTTTTGAGGGCATCAACAGAAAAAAAACGGGAAATCTTGCGAATGAGGCGGAGGGAAGAAAAGCAAGAAGACACAACGGAACTGATTTGGGCGTGGATGGATAGATCATTACTGATCTTGATGCCCAAAGTCCGGACTGAGGGAACAGGAGAGGGGGGGGGACCAAAAGAAAGGGGCCAATGGGCAGAGGACCAGGGATTAGATGAGCCGCCGGTAAGGACAAGCTCAGTTTTATCGGGATTGAGCTTCAAATGATTGAAGCTCATCCACTGGGAGATAAAAAGGAGAGTAGAACAGAATTTAGGAAGAGAGTCAGCTGGGGAGGAAAGATCGAAGACGAGCTGGAGGTCGTCAGCGTAATTGTACACAGAGACCCCCAGCTCGAGAAGAGAGGAGATGAGGGGACAGATATAAAGATTAAAGAGGAGAGGGGAAAGGGAAGAACCCTGGGGGACCCCACAGGTAACCGGGAGTGGGGGAGCAGAAAAATCAGAAAGGTGGACTGCCTGTGACCTGCCTTGGAGGAAGGACGCGATCCAGGAGAAGGCAGTGCCTTGGATGCCCGCTGCACTGACACGGTCGAGAAGGATGGCATGATCGACAGTATCAAACGCAGCGGACAAGTCCAAAAGGACCAAGGCCTGGGGGAGGTTGTTATCGGCCTTGCCCTTAAGTTCATCAAGGACCGCGAGGACCACTCCCTCAGTGGAGTGGCCAGGACGAAAACCCGCCTGGTGGGAGGCCAAAAGATGATTCTCCTCAATGTAGGCAGAGAGGCAGGATGTTACATAACTTTCAAGAATCTTCCCTAGGTAGGGGAGAAGGGAAATCGGCCTGAAGTTAGATGGGAGGGAGGGATCGAGGCCAACCTTTTTCAAAATAGGAAAAACAATAGCAGATTTAAAAGAGGGGGGAACACAACCTGAGGCCAAAGAAGTGTTAAGAAAAGTGAGGGGGGGGCCAGACAGCAAGTGTAAAGAGTTCTGAGGATCCGTGCAGGGGCACAATCTGCAGGAGAGCCCGACTTGACCTTGACGAGCAGGTCAAGGAAAAGCTCAGGAGAAATGGGTTCAAAATGATCCAAAACAGAAGAAGAAAGGTGAGAATAATCAGGCAGAGCAGGAGGGGACACAATGGGAATATTGGCTTTAATGGTGATAATTTTATTGATAAAATAATCGTTCAAAGAATAACAGAGAGATTGAGAAGGGGCAGGGGAGAGACAAGCACGATGGGAGGTAGCAAGACTGTGAACAAGTGCAAAAATCTCACGGGACTTGTTGGCTGACAGGGCAACACGCTCATTGAAGTATTTGGATTTGGCCGCTAAAATGGCTTTTTTGTAGAAATTGAGGAGGGCTTTGTATTTAAGACGAAGGGTAGGGCAGTAGTTGCGACGCCAATGACGCTCCGAGCGCCTGAGCTCTAATTTCAGGGATTTAAGGTCACTCGAAAACCACTTGTGAGCGTCATGGGGGCGGGCCGATTTAATTTTTTTGAGAGGAGCGACCTGGTCGCAAGCAGAAGAGAGCCAGGTGTTAATGGCGTGGGCCTGACTTTCCAAGGATAGGTGGGTCAGAGTAGGAGCGGAAGAAGACAATAGAGATGAAAGGTTGTTAAGATCAGTCTTGTTCCAGCTACGGGCCAAGATGTTTTTAGGCAGGGGAGCTTTCTCAACATGACCTAGATGAATAGAAAAGGAGATCATGGAGTGGTCCGACCAAACACAAGGTAAAATAGAAGTGGGCGAGAGTTGACAGCGTAAAGACCAAATTTGGTCTAAAATGTGACCATGAATGTGGGTAGGGGCCAAAACATGAGGTAGAAAGTTAAAACACTGAAGTGTGGCAGAGAAATCTTTGGAAGAGGAATCTTCCCTCGGATCACCCGGCCAAAAATTGAAGTCACCGAGCAGGAGCAGCGAAGAATTATTTACCGCCAAAGTGGCCAGAAGATCCTGCAAGGTGGAAACAAATGAAGGCATGCTTTGGGGTGGGCGGTACACAAGGACCACCGTGAGGGGTACCGGCAAATTGAGAGCGCGCCACCAAGAAGTCAACACTGGAAATGTGGGGGTGCGGAAGCAGCTGAAATTTCATAGAAGAGCGAATTATCATCGCCACACCTCCTCCAGTTTTTCCGTCAGGGCGGTCAGCACGAAGGGCATAGTGGGTACTAGGAAGAATGGCAAGAAGATCAGGGAGTGAGTCGGAGGAAAACCAGGTTTCGGTGAGAAAAAGAAAATTCGGGGAGTCAGTATCCAAGAGGTTGAAAAGGGCAGTTTGATTTTTGGTGGCGGAACGGGTATTAAGAAGGATAGCAGAGGCGGCTGGGGGACCAGAAATAATGCCAGTGACAGAGGGCATAGAAGAGGTGGGTGGTGAGGAAATGGGAGAAACCGGGGAAGGACAGGGAAGGTGGGGAGCATAAATACCATGCGAGGATAGGTGTTGAACTGCTGTAGGAGAGAGAGGAGCAGAGACAGAAAGGGAAAGTAGCTGGGCAGAGGTGTACGACAAGGGAAGGGCAGGGTCTATGGCCCTAGGTCCCGGCCCGTCGCGGACGGGCCCAGACGGGCTTAACTTAGGCGCAACTTCGGAGCGCCTTCGTCGCGCCCGCTGCGCTCGTCCGCTGCGCTGCCGGGACTGGCCCACCATCATGTGGGGACACATGGGAGGGAGTGGCTAGGGGGGAGGGGCCCAAACGCTGCAACGCTGACCCAGAGCCGCCCAAGATGGAATCTCGCCCGTCTCGAGAGACGATCAGCGGGAGGCGCTCTGGGTGGCGTGCAGAAGGGAAAGAATGGAGGCTGCTAAAAGTGGTTTTGCTGCCGTGCGCGGAAGTCCAGAGCGCAGCTGGTGGCAGAACAAGCGCTGACCAGGAAGGTGAGGGCTTTAAAAGAAGCGTTGCTCCCGGCGAAGCCTCGGGAGTTCTGAAGGCTGATGCGTGTAAGGCGCGGTGACCAGCGAGCGCCTGAAGTACTTGTCTTGGGGGGAGGGGCCCAAACGCTGCAACGCTGACCCAGAGCCGCCCAAGATGGAATCTCGCCCGTCTCGAGAGACGATCAGCGGGAGGCGCTCTGGGTGGCGTGCAGAAGGGAAAGAATGGAGGCTGCTAAAAGTGGTTTTGCTGCCGTGCGCGGAAGTCCAGAGCGCAGCTGGTGGCAGAACAAGCGCTGACCAGGAAGGTGAGGGCTTTAAAAGAAGCGTTGCTCCCGGCGAAGCCTCGGGAGTTCTGAAGGCTGATGCGTGTAAGGCGCGGTGACCAGCGAGCGCCTGAAGTACTTGTCTTGGGGGGAGGGGCCCAAACGCTGCAACGCTGACCCAGAGCCGCCCAAGATGGAATCTCGCCCGTCTCGAGAGACGATCAGCGGGAGGCGCTCTGGGTGGCGTGCAGAAGGGAAAGAATGGAGGCTGCTAAAAGTGGTTTTGCTGCCGTGCGCGGAAGTCCAGAGCGCAGCTGGTGGCAGAACAAGCGCTGACCAGGAAGGTGAGGGCTTTAAAAGAAGCGTTGCTCCCGGCGAAGCCTCGGGAGTTCTGAAGGCTGATGCGTGTAAGGCGCGGTGACCAGCGAGCGCCTGAAGTACTTGTCTTGGGGGGAGGGGCCCAAACGCTGCAACGCTGACCCAGAGCCGCCCAAGATGGAATCTCGCCCGTCTCGAGAGACGATCAGCGGGAGGCGCTCTGGGTGGCGTGCAGAAGGGAAAGAATGGAGGCTGCTAAAAGTGGTTTTGCTGCCGTGCGCGGAAGTCCAGAGAGCAGCTGGTGGCAGAACAAGCGCTGACCAGGAAGGTGAGGGCTTTAAAAGAAGCGTTGCTCCCGGCGAAGCCTCGGGAGTTCTGAAGGCTGATGCCACAGTGTCAAATCCTATCTGACAGGGATGTTTGAGCCACATGTAACTATTGGGTGTACTTGAAAGGAAGAAAACTGTGTGCCAGGATAATTCTTGTATATCCCTGCCTGATTGGTGTAGAACAAGGTCTTTGTCTCAACAAACTTCTGTATCCTAGTGTGCTGTGCATACAGGGACTGCTTTAAACTATACTCTACTGTAGATATGTGAGGACATTAGTGATTATGTTAATGGACACTCCTACATATCCACAACACTGAGAGTCCAAGGTTAGAGTGCCTGGAAGCTTTCACCATCTTCAAAATGCCATGAGACCTGGCATTTTGGGCCTGTTTGCAGTAAGGCAAACTGGTGCTAACGAAAAAGTGGGAGGGTTGCCTATGGGAACTTTTGTTCCACTGGGTAGGCAGTGCCCAGGAGCCCACCACAGCCACTTGTGAGCCGCAAGATTAAATGTAGCACACTAAAGCTCCGATCAGAACACTTTTTGGATCTCAGGAAGAGCAGAAGAGGACTGGACTTGCTGCCTGTGTCCTGAGAGGAGCCCAGAAAGAACAGGCCATCTCTCTCTTTATAGAGGACCAAGAAGTCAACTTTTAGGATCAGGTCGATGACATCCTGTTAGGCTCCAAGGACATAGCAAGAGGCCTTTTTCCCAAAGTGCCCAGGTGACCAGCAGCAATTGAATGTTGCTGTTTGCCTCTGCCAGATACCCTGAAAGTCTCCAGGTGCCTTCCTTTGGGGTCCTCAGGCCCTTGGAAGTGTACTCCTCTGGTTGCTTAGGCAGTTATATGCCATCTGATTGAATTTCAGCTTTTTCCACATAAATATCGCTGCACCTATGAAAAAGCAACAAAATCCCTCTTTGCATTAGTACATAGAATATTTCTCAACCAAAAACTGATAAGCTCCAGAGCATTAGCGAGACCATCATGCTTCTAGTATCTGATCTGCATTTCCTCAGCATTGGCTACAGGTATATCTTTGTCCTGCGCCGAGGATTTCAACTCAAAAAAGTGACTTAGTGAATTATTTTTTTTTAACTTGGACCTCCATACTTTTCAGCAGGACCAATCCACTTGTTGTATCTGACCAGGGCTCCAATGTGGTCAACCTCAAATTGCACCTCGGTCCTAGTTCACCGCGACCATTGACCATTGTAGCCATTGTAGCCACTTTGTGCTTTTGGGCGCTATTTCTACTTACAAACATACACATTCTGGTTCCCCTTTTTGGATTTTTGTTATTTTGGTGCTGTTTTGTTTACTTCATTTCACTCCATTTTTTAATTAGGTTTGGGATTTTTATTCCTTGGTGCTTTAACTTTATTACTGGTTTGATACTGCATAAATATTTCACACATTGCCCTACATTGAGCCTCTCTGCTCTGCAGCTACCAAGGGGTTGAGCCCTGGATAGTTTTGTGACTTTGAGAGTTCACACTGGCAAGATTTGTGATTATTTTTCGAGTGTGTAGTCAACTTTCCCCAAATAAAGATTCAGTTTCTCACAGCGTTGCTAATTATTGTGATATGCATGTTATATATATATATATATATATATATATATATATATATATATATATATATATATCTATATATATATATATATATATATATATAGATATATATATATATATATATATATATATATATTACCTACTGGCTATCGCCAGTAGGTATATATAGTTAGGATTTTTTCCCTATGGCATTTTTGAAAATTCTATGTCTAATAACTTTGGCGTTTGTGGACGGAATCGGCTGAAATTTTCAGGAAAATGGCACATTTTGTTTCTGAGCAGACCTTGAAAATTTGGGGGGGTTTTGTCGAGGGGGGGCCGAGAAAAAAGGGGGTCCCAAAACACGTTTTTCCCATGTTAATTTCCATAGGGCGGTTGGACTCACTTTTAGCTCGAACGGCTGAATGGATTTTCACGAAACTTGGCAAAATTGTAGGGACTGTTAGCCCGATGTGCCTTTGCTAGGTCTCAATATATGTGCTTCAGTGGATTTTGAGAAATTAACGTTTAAATCAAGATATATATCTGTAACAGCGCTCTGGGCAGCGATCCGGTCCGCTTACTTTTCGCGAAACGGAACTTTGCGCGCAGAAAGCTGATTGGCTCTTCGGTGTCTGTCAACATTCTAAACAGTCCGGAGCGGCCGCCATCTTATCTCTCGGTAGGATCGAGAGAGAAGAAGAGGTGAAAAACGAAGGGGGAATTTAATGAAAGGGGGCAAGGTATCCCCCTCTTGACCCCCTAGGAATGTTGTTGGGGTTATTAAAGGGTCCTGTGGGTAAAATAAAAAAAAAATGATTTTTCACGGTAGAAGCGCTTCACGGGCCACGAACTGGGCCGCAAACTGGTAGCGAAACGGGAATTCGCCATTTTGTGCTTCGTTAATTAAATTACTAGGTATAAGGGGGTGCGGGAGACGTATCCTAATCCCCTATGTTTCCTGAGGGTGGCTGAGGAGGCTCATATATGTTGATACATCTCTTCCAGCGGCTGTGCGTGAGCTTTTTATTTTTTTTGCTGCGTGACAGTCCGGAGGGGCCGCCATCTTATCTCTCGGTAGGATCGAGAGAGAAGAAGAGGTGAAAAACGAAGGGGGAATTTAATGAAAGGGGGCAAGGTATACCCCTCTTGACCTCCTAGGAATGTTGTTGGGGTTATTAAAGGGTCCCGTGGGGAAAATAAAAAAAAAAATGATTTTTCACGGTAGAAGCGCTTCACGGGCCGCGAACTGGGCCGCAAACTGGTAGCGAAACGAGAATTCGCCATTTTGTGCTTCGTTTTAATTAAATTACTAGGTATAAGGGGGTGCGGGAGACGTATCCTAATCCCCTATGTTTCATGAGGGTGGCTGAGGAGGCTCATATATGTTGATACATCTCTTCCAGCGGCTGTGCGTGAGCTTTTTTTTTTTTTGCTGCGTGACAGTCCGGAGCGGCCGCCATCTTATCTCTCGGTAGGATCGAGAGAGAAGAAGAGGTGAAAAACGAAGGGGGAATTTAATGAAAGGGGGCAAGGTATCCCCCTCTTGACCCCCTAGGAATGTTGTTGGGGTTATTAAAGGGTCCTGTGGGGAAAATAAAAAAAAAAATGATTTTTCACGGTAGAAGCGCTTCACGGGCCGCGAACTGGGCCGCAAACTGGTAGCGAAACGGGAATTCGCCATTTTGTGCTTCGTTAATTAAATTACTAGGTATAAGGGGGTGCGGGAGACGTATCCTAATCCCCTATGTTTCCTGAGGGTGGCTGAGGAGGCTCATATATGTTGATACATCTCTTCCAGCGGCTGCGCCATCTTGCCTTTTTTCCAATGCCACAATTTTGTCGTGCACGGCAGCCATTTTAGATGCCAGGCTGGTCCCAGGCTATCACCTACCCCCTGCGGATGTAGTTTATGGCCTCAGCTGTAGAGAATTCAGACATGCCAACCCTCCCGATTCAGGCGTGAGACTACTGATTTCAGTGCTAGTCTCCCGCCTCCCGATTTCTGCAAGCAAAAACCCGGGGGCATATTACGAACAACTAGCGATAATTTTTGTCTCTAACTTGTTTAGAGACAAAAATTATCGCCGCACATCGGCGATTTTTATCGCAGATAAACTTTGCTATTATCGCAGAAAAGTCAGCGATATTCATGTATTATCGAGCAAATGCTCTTAGCCATGTTATCCACCTCCCATTGGATAACATGGCTAAGAACTGCTCAGGGCAGGTGTTAGATTTTGGAGATATTCGCGCTTAGCGCGAATATCTCCAAAAGTTGGTAATAGGAGATAGCGATGTTAGGGACTGTTTCCAGTCGCTAACATCTTGGCACGCCACTTTGCATGTCATTAGTGATAAGTATCACTGACATGCAAAGCGGGGCCCAAGATGGTCGCTATCTCCTTTTAGCTGTCACTAACTGGTGTTATAATTTTATCTCCGCTTTCATGGCTTTTAAAGCCAAAAAAGCGGAGATAAACCCCCTTGATAATATGCCCCACGATTCCTTGGGGGTTTCAGCTGACAGGGCTTGGTATTGTGTTACATGGTAATTTTTCCAGGAAACGTCAGAGGGTCGATGCAGGGGTTCTAGAAGAGGTGATAAACCATTTAAGCCTCATGAACAAGCGCATGGTCTTTTAAAGATTTGTGAAGTACTCGGGGCGGCGGTGTGTGTGTGCCCTCTTTCAGGAGCGGGCGGGGGGGCACTGCCAGCAACTTGCCAGGTCAGGTAGTGTTCAACACGTGCATCACCCTTTCTCTGCCTGCTATTGCGCTCCATGCTTCGGAAAGGTAAGAAAAAGAACGTGCATTTGAGTTTGAAATGTCCGATCCTGCAGCAGCACACTTCCAAAGCCCACACATGACAGTAACCCGATTCAAGGCCCCATTCACCCGTTTTTAAAAAAATAGATAACACTCCAACAAAGTAAGATTATAAAACTTTATTAACTTTTAACTATAATGAACGGAACAAAAACTGTAAAAACATTTAAACATTTTTCACCCCAAAAAGCAACAATGGTCAGAAGCTGTCTTTTGTGCGAATAGTCCCAAGGCAGCAAAACGTGCAGAGTTCTGGACGGCACCCAGGTGATGTCGCCTGGGTGCCGCACTGGTTTTGGGATCCTACAATGCTGCTCCGAAAATTGGCGTGGGGCGTCCCGGGTGGTGCGGGGGGAGGCCTCGTCAGTAGCGGTCTGTTGTGCGAATAGTCCCATGGCAGCAGAACGCGCTGAGATGTTGATGGCACCCAGGTGATGTCCAGTAAACTGCCGCACTGGTTTTGGTATCCTACAATGCTGCTCCGAAAATTGGCATGCGGCGGCCCGGGGGGGGGGGCGTCGGGGAGGCGGCGTGAACGGGCCTCCCCAGGTGGCGGCCATCCAGCTGAGTTGTGCCCGCTCTTGCGGCTACAGCGTCTCGCTCACCATGTTGTTGAGTTGCTCCCACTCTTGCAGTGCAGCGATAGGCGGCTGCAACATGACTCTTAAAATGGCGGACGGCTCTTCGGTTTTGGGCCTGGTCCACTGAAATGGCCCTGGGACACCTTGGAACTCGGACGCTTGCCTGCTAGGGCTTGGGCTCCATTCTCGAAAAGCGTCCCCTCAGCCGTGAAGATTCTACAAAAGTCTTGGGGGCCCCGACTCCCGCAGGCTTCCGGTGGGGAGCGGCTGCCATGATGGCTCGCGGAATGACCACGACGGAGCCACGAGATGGTGGTGCTCTCATGCTGACGCCAGCTTCAGTCTGAATGATCCAGAAACAAGGTGGGGCTTTCATCGTTTGGGAAAAAAAATGTTCTAAACCAATGAAAAGTGTTATTTTTAGGTCATATGACCAAACCTTCCATCTTTAGGAAACCAAAAGTAAAATGAACCAATGAAAAGTTTTATAAACAAGTCACATGACCTGTTCTGCGGCATAGGGCTACAAAAAGCGTAGAAAATCCGTTGGCACGTGAGGTGGCGTCAGTAGCGGACCGATGTGCGAATAGGCCGAAGGCAGCACAACGCGTCGAGATTCGGATGGCACCGAGGTGGTGTCCAGCAAATTGCCGCACTGGTGTGGCCATCCTACAATGCTGCGCCGAAAGACGGCGTGTCCAGCTGAGTTGCGGTCACTCTTGCGGTACAGTGACTCGAACGCGCCGAGATCCGGATGGCACCGAGGTGGTGTCCAGCAAATTGCCGCACTGGTGTGGCCATCCTACAATGCTGCGCCGAAAGACGGCGTGTCCAGCTGAGTTGCGGTCACTCTTGCGGTACAGTGACTCGAACGCGCCGAGATCCGGATGGCACCGAGGTGGTGTCCAGGATATTGCCGCACTGGTGTGGCCATCCTACAATGCTGCGCCGAAAGACGGCGTGTCCAGCTGAGTTCCGGTCACTTTTGCGGTACAGTGACTCGAACGCGCCGAGATCCGGATGGCACCGAGGTGGTGTCCAGCAAATTGCCGCACTGGTGTGGCCATCCTACAATGCTGCGCCGAAAGACGGCGTGTCCAGCTGAGTTGCGGTCACTCTTGCGGTACAGTGAGTCGAACGTGCCGAGATCCGGATGGCACCGAGGTTGTGTCTAGCAAGTTGCCGCACTGGTGTGGCCATCCTACAATGCTGCGCCGAAAGTCAAATGAAATCAAGTGAGAGGCCTAATTTCACTTGTGTGTGTTGTCGACGCACTTATTATAAGAATCAGACTAAGTTGAAGACTGTCTGAAGCTTATTTGCACCTGCTGCAGGTTCACTATTGCCCTGGTGTGGCCAAAGGTCGCATATGACATAGGCGGCCGGCTCCCGAGGTCCGGCGGAACTTTTTTCCTTTTCCTTTCTGCTTCTTTTCCTACAATCCGTTTCATTTGAAGACACGACCAGGTCCCTGAATGTGTGCAGGGGGACGCTATTGATTGAATGAAGATGGCGGCTTGACACAAAGCTGACTCAAGCGTTGCTGTTGATGCTATACAGACAAAAATTGGTTTTCAGTTTGTACATTCTTCAGGATTTTTTTTTCTATCCAAGTCTGATTGAGAGTTTGTAGAAAAATGGCTTCAGATTTTCCACATACTACTCTTCAACATTCTTCCTAAATGTAACAATGTGAAACTCACTAGGAGAACGGCTGTTTCTGTTTCCTTTCAAAATGCTGCCAACAATATTTTCTGAATGGAAGATACCATCTTGTAGCATAAAGGGCCGAAAGGGGTTCTGGTCTGGCCGATGGTTGGTGGAGACATTTTGACTATATCTTGGACCTGCCCGGCCTCGCCCAAAATGGCGCCGGTATAAATGGGACTCGTAACTCCTTGCCCGCAAATGTATATCTAGAAAATGTTATTGTAAGTGGCCCTGTCGTATTTTAATTACAAAATGTACGTTCACCGATTCCGCAACTGTTAGACACCTTTGTTCTTGCAACCTAATGGCCCGCTCGTTACGTTCCTCTACAGTGTAAATGTCTCCTCATCATATACGATTTCAGTTTGCTCCGTGGCCGGCCCACGTGGTTATAGGCCCGTATTTGTATACTGACATTTTCACAATAAAGGTTTTTAAAACAAAACACGGTAGTAGTATTTACATTGGTAAAGTTTTTACTTTTAGTCACTGTTTTCGAATCAGTAAAAGGCAAGTGAAATAAAGTAGTCCAATTACATGACGGATAAAAGGTATAATATGTAGGAACGCAGTAAAGATAAATGGTCAAGGGCAGTTGTGTTTTTCATTTCTGCAACATAAAGTGATCGATAAGAATCTGATAATCAGGCGTATCGGCGACTAAGACAGCAGGCCGAATCTCTTTTACTCAACGGCTCCGTCATGGAAGGAAGAAACGCCCTTTTTCTCGAAAAAGGAATATATTTTACTTGCAGGACAGTTGTAAATTTTCCGGGAAAGTACATTAGCCTGGAATATTATAACATATGTTTTAAAAAAAATAATGTTCGAAAACAATAAAAAGCGTAATTTTTAGGTCATATGACCAAGCTTTTCATCATTAAAATAACAAAAGTAAAATGAACCAATGAAAAGTTTTATTAACAAGTCACATGACCTGTTATGCTTACGTTACGCGCTGCGCGCCGCGCCTCGGATCACTTCCGGGTGCGCTAACGCGGCGTGTCATATAACGCATTACGCGGCAACGTAGGTCAAGAATATAGCCAAAATGTCTCCACCAACCAGCGTTCGGAACACAACCCCTTTCAGCAGTCCAAAAAGTTCTGTTAAATGACAACAGAGGGGACAGGCAACAAGAACCATCAGTCAAAGAGGGGAGGGCAAGTTCTTCTCTTCCGGGTCATGTTGGGGCGCTACCGGAACTGATCGAATTGGTAGTCTACAGTGTTTCTGGATGTTTCAGACTAAAGCTGGCGTCAGCATGAGAGCACTTCCATCTCGTAGCTCCGTCGTGGCCATTCCACGAGCAATCATGGCAGCCGCTCCCCACCAGAAGCCTGCGGGAGTCGGAGGCCCCCAAGACTTTTGTAGAATCTTCACGGCTGAGGGGACGCTTTCGAGAATGGGACCCAAGCCCTATCAGGGAAGCGTCCGAGTTCAAAGGTGTCCCAGGGCCATTTTAGTGGACCAGGCCCAAAACCGAAGAGCCGGTCGCTATTTTGAGAGTCCTGTGGCAGCCGCCTATCGCTGCACCGCAAGAGCGGGAGCAACTCAACTACATGATGAGCGAGACGCTGTAGTCGCAAGAGCGGGCGGTAAACAGCTGAATGGCGGAAGAGGCACAGTGTAGCAAAAGCGGGCGGAATGGCAACTGAAACGGTAAAGGGGCGCCCCACTACAGCGTGTCTTCAGGTCAAACGGATTGTGGGACAAGGTCCAGAATTGAAGAGTCATGAAAAGGCAAAAAGTTCCGCCGGACCCCGGGAGCCGGCCGCCTATGTCGGGGGCGATCTCAGGCTACACCAGTGCTATAAGACTTGGGGAGGGTGTCGGAGCCAAGCGTCTTCTCCGAGTCCATGGCCATCACACCGCCCCTCAGGGGCCTCCGTCAAGCTGTTTAGGAAGGTAAAATATCACATTGTTTTCTAATGCAGTCAGGTCCACAAATGACACTCACTTACTTTGAGAATAGTGAAGCTGCAGTAGGTGGAAATAAGCTTCAGACAGTGTTACAAGCACTGCTCAGAACTCTTAACTATGGCACCCAACATCCAGAACTTATGCCATTTGAGAATGGCAGTGACATTGAAGCAACTCAGGGACCAAAACCATTAACGTACTTTCACGTATGAAAATCTTACTTGGGGAGGGGGCAGGAGCGAAGCGCCCCCTCCCAGTCCGCGCCACCACACCGTATGTTGAAAATCTGAAGCCATCGTTCTACAAAGTGAACCAACCTTGGATTGAAAAATCTAGAAAAATATACAAACTGAAAACCAGTTTTGGTCTGCATAGCATCAGTAGCAACGCTTGCTATCAGAGTGCATGAGTTTCATGCTCGATCGATTGAGCTAGCCGGATCGGGCAATAAAAAGTATAAAATAGTTATGTAAATAGTTATTTAATAAAATGTTTTACCCTGTTTCTTTGCTGGTGTGTTGTCTATATTTTTAATATTTGCATAGGGTTTGTCGTTATTTTGGGCGGGGTGGGTGACGGAGTCGAGCTGTCTTGCAGCCCTCATGGTGTGGAGCTCAGTTCATCTCACTATTTTCGTATTTCTCATGAAGGGTTGTTCCTAATATTTCTATTTTAGCGAGGTCAAAAAGACATCCAATTAGTGGCCTACTGATTTTGCTCGATTACTTTTATTTTTTTACACGATTTTTCCCGATCTGCAAAGACTAAACAGAGTATTGCGACTTTGTGCTTGTTTGTAAATAGAGAATGATCCAAAGAGAACCAATTCTAAAACAGTAAATGCTTGGATAACAATCAATCAAATGGAGAGACAAGCAGGCACGACGGATTACAACGGGGGCAAAGGCCTGCGTTAACTACCGTTCACTATCTGCAAAGAGAGAGTACTACTAAGAGAAAAGAGGGGAGGGGGGGGGGGCAGCGTCCAAAGCACATCAGCGTGCATAAATACGAAAATGTTTTTATCTATCACGTACTTGACATTTTAAAGCTTTTCATATTTGCTATTAAAAAACCAATGAAATTCACAGACAAAACCATAGGTTATAGTGGATATATAGTTAGGAATTTGCATTTACAAAACCTTGAAAATTCAATGAAAAAACCATTGGTTTTAGGTCATATATAGTTAGGGATTTGCATTTACAAAACCTTATTTTACTCGCATAAAACCATTGAAATTCCATATATAGTTATAAGCGCTAACTATATATCGCGCACCCGCAATCCACTGCTGATGATGTCACATATTACATCATTCATGACATGGTTAGTGACATCACTGATGACATCACTGATGACATCTCAAATGACATCACTGATGACATCACTGAAAACATCTCATTTGACATGACTGATAACATCACTGATGATATCATTCATGTGATAATACGATGAACCTCTTCAGACTCTAATATAACCTTAGATACAATCAGTGTAAACAGACACTCACAGACTGTCACTCATCCATGGAGTTACTCACACACCTAGTCAGTCATGCAAAGAATCAATCACACCTCCATTTCCTCAACTATACAGTTATACAAACTTTACTTATTCAAACATATACTAACACATATTTACTCTATTATACAATCCCTGATACAAGTTCACAATGATCCATACAGCCACTCACACATTCACTGGCTCTTATGCACAGTTATTTATATATGTCAACTCTCACATGTACTGTGTTTTACATATGTACTTACTTTGACATGTAGCACTGAGATATCCATTCACTCACCAATACACTCATGCACACAGTCAACCGCCCATACAGGTGTTTCCACATGCACTTTTGAAACCATACATCTAGTGAATCAACTGCTCACACATCTATGCACAGAGTCATACACCTCCCAGCCACCCACACACACACTCAGTATCCCATACAAATACTTGGGCAACCAATCAATAACCCATATAGTTACTCATATAGCTACTTATCAACACATGCAACAGTTTACAGAACAACAGACATAATGATGCACAAATTAAGACAGTTTAGTCACTAACCCATGCACTCAGTGAGACACATTTAATCACTCACTCATACAGTCAGTCATGCACCTACTAAATCCTTCATCCAGACACTTATACATCCACTCATTCTTCAATATGTAAGACATATTTTAACTTTACAGAAACATACAGTCACTGGATGTTGTCATCAGTGATGTCATCAGTGATGTCATTTGAGATGTCATCAGTGATGTCATCAGTGATGTCACTAACCATGTCATGAATGATGTAATATGTGACATCATCAGCAGTGGATTGCGGGTGCGCGATATATAGTTAGCGCTTATAACTATATATGGAATTTCAATGGTTTTATGCGAGTAAAATAAGGTTTTGTAAATGCAAATCCCTAACTATATATGACCTAAAACCAATGGTTTTTTCATTGAATATATATATATATATATATATATATATATATATATATATATATATATATATATATATATATATATATATATATATATATATATATATATATATATATATATATATATATATATATTCACTGAAAAAACCATAGGTTTAACACCAGTTATAGTTAGCTGGAAATTGTACTGATATAAAACCATTGAAATTCCCACGTTATAGTTAGATGGACTCACTATAACTTGCGCGTGCAATGCACTGCTGATGACGTCACATATTACATCACTCATGACATGGTCAGTGACATCACTCATGACATCACTGATGACACCATCCAGTGAATGTGTGTCTTTCTGAAAAATAAATATATTTTATATATGTATATGTAAAAGTTGATGGAAGAATACATGTTTAAATAAGTGTCTAAATGGATGGTTTTTAAAAAAAAATTGATTGGTTAACTGGCTTATTAAGTGTATGTTAGTGAATACATATATTAGTGAGTAATGTTTAAATATTTAAATATATGTATTAGTGTTTCACTTTGTTTATAAGTGGCTGCATGGGTTGGTGAGTAGCTACATGTGTAGGTATATGGGTTATTAGATGTTTTTTTAGTATCAGTATGAGTGTTTGTATGGTTTGGTGGGGGTATTACTTATCACATAGAAGCATGAATGACTGACTCTCTCTTTGTATGTGTTTTGAAGACAGCATATGTGCAGGACTGTATGGGTGGATGAGTGTGTATATGTGTGTGTTACTGCGTGAATGACTGTCTCACTAGTGTCTTTATCAGTAACTACATATGTTTTAATCTAGTATATGTGAATATTGATGTATATAAGTGAGTATATGTGAGAGTAAGAGATTGTAAGAGTTCCTGTTTAAATAAGTATGTGTTTCTATAAGTGATTGTTTAAGAGAGTAAGTATGTGTAAGTTTCCTTAGAAGTAAGGTGGTAGTGTGTGTTTAGATGTATATGCAAATAAATGGATGTTCAATAGTTTACTTGCATGTGTGAGTATGTGTGAGAGTAACTTTTGGATGACTGTTGGTGTGTAACAGGATGTATAGGTGTATCACTACATATGATGAGTGAGTATATGTATGAGTGACTATATAGAACTGTTGGTGAATGAGTGGATGTGTATATAGATGGTGGAATTATTGAATTGGTTGTTGTAACTTTTATGTGTATCTCCATTTTTTTGAAAATGTTAATTTCTATTTTTGAATATGTGTTTCATGGGTTACATTACACTGAAAGGAGGTCTGTCACTCTGTCTCAAGGATGATGTCATCAGTGATGTCATGAGTGATGTCACTGACCATGTCATGAGTGATGTAATATGTGACGTCATCAGCAGTGCATTGCACGCGCAAGTTATAGTGAGTCCATCTAACTATAACGTGGGAATTTCAATGGTTTTATATCAGTAAAATTTCCAGCTAACTATAACTGGTGTTAAACCTATGGTTTTTTCAGTGAATTTGATAGGTTTTTTAAATGCTAATTCCTAACTATAACTGGTGTGAAACCTATGGTTTTTTCATTGAATTTCATAGGTTTTTAAAATGCTAATTCCTTTGTATATCGAGTTTCTAACCTTTTTTTTTTTTTTACAATTTGCTGTTTTTTTTAAAATATTCATTTTTTTTATATAATTGTTTTCTTTTGCGCTCTGGGTGCGCGCTCCTGGAAGCTTTCAGCTAAGCTCTCCGGTAAGCTTTTCCGTGAGCTCATCTGAAAGCGCACCCAGAGCGCTACTGTCATTCGTGAAAAAAAATATGAATGAAAAGTTAATAATAATGCAAAACATTTCGTACCATACAAATAAAATTGGTTTTTTTTAATAAGGAAAATGATTATGCATTTCTGTAAAAGTTTGATGACGTCACTTCGGCGCGCAACGTAAGTGCCCTCGGAAGCGCCTACGTTCGCGGCGCGTAAACGCACGCAAAAGCGCCTACGATCGCACCACGTTTGCGCCCCGGAAGCGCCTACGATCGCGCTGCGTAAACGCACCGGAAGTGCTCCGGAGCGCACAGCGTAAACGCGTCGGGTCATGTGACCCTAAAATAACACTTTTCATTGGTTGCTAACAGTTTTTTTTTACAATGAATGAAATCCCCACCCATTTCCTTCACTTCTTCTTTCACTTTTGTGACTGAAAGACCTGCCTTTTTGCTCTTGCATATTTCTTGATTAATCATGGCTGCCAGACCATCCAGCAGTGAAGATGAGCCTGAATTCATCGATGAAGAGCCTCCTCAACCAAAGGTGAAAGAGCATTTCATTTGGAAATTTTTTAAGTTTCCAGCAGACCAGAAAAATGTGAATGCACCAAAAGTGGAGTGCAGGATCTGCAAACAGGTCCTGTCACGGGGTAACCCCCAAAAAAAGTACTCTTTTGGGAACTTTACCATGATTCGACATGTGGAGAGGAGGCACCCCCAGAATTTTGCCCGGGAAAGTGTCAGGGCTCTGGCACAAGAGGTTCCCAGAGATGGAGCCTCTACATCAACCGGAGGAGCAACTTCTTCTGGGAGAGAGCAATCGCAGGAGCAGGTGCCAAACATACAACCTGCATTTAACCATGGGGTCGTCAAATGCAGATACTGCAATCAACTCCTCACCTATGGGGAGCAAAGTGTCCTGCTCATGGTTCGAGCATTGGAGAACCATCGCTGCCCTTCCCACCCCTAATTTTTTTGTTTTCTTTTTGCTCCTGTTGAGCAGTTTCCATTCCCTGTTTTTGTTCCTGTTCAGTTAAAAGAAGAAAACCAAAAGTTCTTTTCAGAACTACCTCCAATTCTCATCAAAGAGCTATATTCTTAAAAAAATGAAGAGTAAGTGAAATATAGTGCATTGATAATTGAAAGGAGAATGAGTAAGAAAGAACAGAAAGGTATGAGAGGTGAAAGGAAGTGAAGTAGGAGGAATGAAAGAAGGTGAGTGTTAGAAAAGAAAGTTATGACACAGTGAATAAACTGGAGGCCTCATTTCTGAAAAGTGACGCATCGCTACGTGAAAACAGCGATGCGTCACTTTTCTGGACGCACTCCTTATGACATTCCAGATATGTCATATTTAATATATGACTAATCAATTCGCAAGGAGTTACAGATATGTCAGTATTTCTGACGTATCTGTAAACACAAAAGTAACGCATTGCTGGAGTGCGTCACAAAAGTGACGCAACTCCAGTAATGTGTCCTTTCACATGGAAAAAGCACCATGTGAAAGGTTTGCTGTGAAGCAGGCGCAAGATTTTGACGCAACAGCATTCTAAAAGTGACGCACTGCGTCATTATTACCAAGCTTTTTGCAGGGGAACACCCCCTCTGCATCCATTATAGCTGACGCTATTTTTAAAAAGTGACGCATCTAGGTACATGGGTCACTTTTTAAAACTCTGCGCCACATTATATCTGCATCAGGTATAATGTATGCAGAGGGGGCAATCCCTCGCAAAAAGCTTGGTAATAACGACGTACTGAAATCTATGAGATTTCTCTGCGTCACTTTTAGGATGCTGTTGCGTCAAAATCTTGCGCCTGCCTCGCGTCACTTTCATGTTTACAGATATGTCAGAAATACTGACGTATCTGTTACTCCTTTCAACATGATTCGTCATACATTAAATATGACACATCTGGAATGTCATAAGGAGTGCGCACAGAAAAGTGACGCATCGCACCAGCAGTGTAATAAAATGTGCCTCGTTGCACTATATTTAAAGGACGCAACAGCATCCTAAAAGTGACGCAGTGAAATCTCAAAGATTTCACTGCGTCGCTATTACAAAGCTTTTTGCGGGGGAACACCCCCTCTGCATGCATTATACCTCACGCAGATATAATGTGGCGCTTGATTTTAAAAAGTGACCCATCTATCTAGATACGTCACTTTTTAAATATAACGCAACGAGGCACATTTTTTTACACCACTGGTGCGATGCGTCACTTTTCTGTGCGCACTCCTTATGACATTCCAAGTAACGCATTGCTGGAGTGCGTCACAAAAGTGACGCAACTCCAGTAATGTGTCCTTTCACATGGAAAAAGCACCATGTGAAAGGTCTTGCGTCAGTCTAACACCTGCTGTAAAGCAGGCGCAAGATTTTGACGCAACAGCATCCTAAAAGTGACGCAGTGAAATCTCAAAGATTTCACTGCGTCGCTATTACAAAGCTTTTTGCGGGAGAACACCCCCTCTGCATGCATTATACCTGACGCTATTTTTAAAAAGTGACGCATCTAGGTACATGGGTCACTTTTTAAAACTCTGCGCCACATTATATCTGCGTCAGGTATAATGTATGCAGAGGGGGCATTCCCCCGCAAAAAGCTTGGTGATAACGACGTACTGAAATCTATGAGATTTCTCTGCGTCACTTTTAGGATGCTGTTGTGTCAAAATCTTGCGCCTGCCTCGCGTCACTTTTATGTTTACAGATATGTCAGAAATACTGATGTATCTGTAACTCCTTGCAACATGATTCGTCATACATTAAATATGACACATCTGGAATGTCATAAGGAGTGCGCACAGAAAAGTGACGCATCGCACCAGCAGTGTAAAAAAATGTGCCTCGTTGCACTATATTTAAAAAGTGACGCATCTAGATAGATGCGTCACTTTTTAAATATTGCGTAACAATGCGCATTTTTTTACACCGCTGGTGCGTCACAAAAATTGACGCACAGGCGGCGCAAAACTGGCAGCGCAAGGCCTTCATAAATATGGTCCTGGATTTTCCCCGTGCTTCTTCGGTGCGCGTACCATGCGCTTCCCCCGCGCAAAACGAAAAAAAAAAAAAAAATGTAATGCCCCGCAGGACCCTATTTTAGCCCCCACATCAAACCTAGGGGGTCAGAGGGGGTCTACTCTTCCCCCTTATGGTCATTTGCCCCTTTTTTGTTCAAACCCCTTGTGTCTCGATTTTACCGAGACACAAGATGGCGGCCGCTCCAGACTGTTTAGAATGTTTACAGACACCCAAGAGCCAATCAGCTTCCTGCGCGCAAGTCGCGTGTCGCGCCTGGAGCGCACTCCGGTGCGCGCACCGGAGAGCGCCTATAGATATATATATTTTTTTGAACCTAAATTACTCAAAATCCACTGCAGCACATATCTTGAGACATAGCAAAGGCACATCGGGCTACCAGTCCCTTCAATTTTGCCAAGTTTGCTGGAAATCCATTCAGCCGTTCGGGCTAAAAGTGAAATCAACCGCCCTATGGAAATTGACATGGGGAAAACGCGTTTTGGGACCCCCCTTTTATCTCGGCCCCCGCTTGACGTATCCCCCCCAAACTTTCAAGGAAGGACCGGAGCTTGACGAGGCCATTTTCAGGAAATTTTCAGGCAGATTCGTCAACCGGTGCCAAAGTTATTCCAAATAGAATTTTGAGATTTAACATTGAAAAAAATCCTAACTATAACTACCTACTGGCGACCGCCAGTAGGTAATATATATATATATATATATATTCACTCAAAATAGGTTTCAGGCCTTATATAGTTAGGAATTAGCATTTAAAAAACCATTGCATTGAAATATATTTCGCGCACCCGCAATCCACTGCTGATGATGTCACATATTACATCATTCATGACATGGTCAGTGACATCACAGATGACATCACTGATGACATCTCAAATGACATCACTGATGACATCACTCTGATGACATCACTGATGACATCTCATTTGACATCACTGATGACATCACTGATGACATCATCCAGTGACTGTGTGTTTCTGTAAAGTTTAAATATGTTTTACATATTGAAGAATGAGTGGATGTATAAGTGTCTGGATGAAGGATTTAGTAAGTGTGTGACTGACTGTATGAGTGAGTGATTAAATGTGTCTTACTAAATGCATGGGTTAGTGACTAAACTGTCTGAATGTGTGCATCAGTATGTCTGTTGTTGTGTAAGCTGCTGCATGTATTGATCAGTAGCTATATGAGTGGCTAAATGGGTTATTGATTGGTTGCCCAAGTATTTGAATGGGAGACTGAGTGTGTGTGTGGGTGGCTGGGAGGTGTGTGACTCTGTGCATAGATGTGTGAGCAGTTGATTCACTAGGTGTATGAGTTCAAGAGTGCATGTGGAAACAGCTATATGGGCGGTTGGCTATGTGCATGGGTGTGTTGGTGAGTGAATGGATATCTCAGTGCTACATGTCCAAGTAAGTACATATGTAAAACACAGTGCATGTGAGAGTTGGCATATTCAAATGACTATACATGAGAGCCAGTGAATGTGCGAGTGGCTGTATGGATCATTGTGTACTTGTATCAGTGATTGTATAGGAGAGTAAGTATGTGTTAGTATATGTTTGAATAAGTAAGGTGTTGTGTGTATAACTGTATAGTTGAGGAAATGGAAGTGGAAGTGGAAGTGTGATTGATTCTTTGCATGACTGACTAGGTGTATGAGTAACTTCATGGATGAGTGGCAGTGTGTGCGTGTCTGTATAGGTGTATGAGTGCATATGATAGTGTTGTATTCATGAGTGACTGTATATATGAGTGATTCTATGGGTGAATGAATGTGTGTGTACACCTAGGAATTAGTGAGTGTGTGTGTAGGACACCCCCCGCGCCGCACGGCCACCAGCTGCTGCGTGTGCCTCCCGCCTGCCTCGCTGCCCCTGCCGCCGCCGGGTGACCACACCCCCTGCCACCGAGCGGCGTGGTCTCCTGCGCTAACCACGCCCCCTTTTTTCTTTCTGTGCCCTCCCCGCTCCCGCCTCCCAGCTGCTCCGCCCTCCCTCGCACTTGGCCATATATGGCGACCGTGCGACGCAGGTGAGTGTGACCTAGCTTAGGACACCCCCACGCCGCACGGCCACCAGCTGCTGCGTGTGCCTCCCGCCTGCCTCGCTGCCCCTGCCGCCGCCGGGTGACCACACCCCCTGCCACCGAGCGGCGTGGTCTCCTGCGGTCTAGCGCTGTGATCGCCTGATACTGTAGGCTCCTGTACCCCGTTTTTCTTGTTGTGTACCCCTCTGCCTGTTAGAGTTTAATTTGTACATTTGTTTTCTGCGTCCTGTATTTTCTCGCCTGTCCCCCTGTTGTTAGCTCCCCCCGGTCTCCTCCCTCCCCGCTTCCCGCCTCCGGCGCTAACCACGCCCCCTTTTTTCTTTCTGTGCCCTCCCCGCTCCCGCCTCCCAGCTGCTCCGCCCTCCCTCGCACTTGGCCATATATGGCGACCGTGCGACGCAGGTGAGTGTGACCTAGCTTAGGACACCCCCGCGCCGCACGGCCACCAGCTGCTGCATGTGCCTCCCGCCTGCCTCGCTGCCCCTGCCGCCGCCGGGTGACAACGCCCCCTGCCACCGAGCGGCATGGTCTCCTGCGGTCTAGCGCTGTGATCGCCTGATACTGTAGGCTCCTGTACCCCATTTTTCTTGTTGTGTACCCCTCTGCCTGTTTGAGTTTAATTTGTACATTTGTTTTCTGCGTCCTGTATTTTCTCGCCTGTCCCCCTGTTGTTAGCTCCCCCCAGTCTCCTCCCTCCCCGCTTCCCGCCTCCGGCGCTAACCACGCCCCCTTTTTTTCTTTCTGTGCCCTCCCCGCTCCCGCCTCTCAGCTGCTCCGCCCTCCCTCGCACTTCGCCATATATGGTGACCGTGCGAACGCGCAGCGGTCACGAGCAGCGGTCACGCGCAGCGGTCACGCGCAGCGGGCGCGCCGATTGTGCGCCGAAGGCGCGCTAAAGGCAAGCCCGTCTGCGCCTGTCCGTGCCTGGACCGCGCTCAGTGCCAGGACCCCTGGCCCCCGCAGACCTCAGCCCACCCACCGGACGTACGACGCCGCCACCCTCATCACTCTCAACACCGGCCGAATCCCGGGATGCTACCGAGCCACCCCGAAACTAACCCACGGACCCTTCAGCTGCCACGCCTGCAAGTTCACCTGCATCCGGACCTGCCTCGCTCCAGCACCCGCCAAGCCGAACACCAGCAGCAACCACCTCAAGTGCATCCTGCTCAACACCCGCTCCGTCCACAGACACGCCATCGAACTCTGGAACCTCCTCGACACCACAGCTCCTGACGTTGCCTTCCTCACGGAAACCTGGATGAACGACTCCTCAGCACCCGACATCGCCATCGCCATCCCAGAAGGATACAAGATCACCCAAAGAGACCGCGTCAAACAGACGGGAGGAGGCATCGCCATCATCCACAGGGACACCATCCACATAACGACCAACACCGACGACACCCTGACTACCGCCGAACACCTACACTTCCAGATCCGCACCGACCCGAAGACCACCCTCAGAGGCACCCTGATCTACCGACCCCCGGGACCACGCACACAATTCAGCGAGGACATCGCCGACTTTGTCAGCCCGCATGCCCTCCCCTCCGCTGACTACATCCTCCTGGGGGACTTCAACTTCCACCTGGAGAACAACATCGACCGCAACACCATCACCCTGCTCGACAACCTCGCCAACCTCGGACTCAAGCAGCTGGTGTCCACCCCCACCCACCTCGCCGGACACACACTCGACGCCGTCTTCTCATCCAGCAAAGACATCGCCTTCAGCCACGCCACTGGACTCCACTGGACGGACCACAGCTGCGTCCACTTCACCTTCAGAAAAACGACGATCCACCACCACCAGCAACAGGTTGCTCGAAGAAGCTGGAACAAGATCACAGCCGACCAGCTCGCCGCCTCCCTGAGCCAGCACCCTCCCGCCAGCTCAGCGAACCCCAGCCAGGCCGTCGACAACCTCACGAAGTGGATCAGCAACTGCGCGGACGAACTCGCCCCACTGAGGACCCCGCCCAGCAGACCCGGCAGCAAGAAGTTCCCATGGTTCACCGACGAACTCAAGAGCTCCAAGAAGAACTGCCGAGCCCTTGAGAAAGCCTGGAGAAGGGAACCAACACCAGACAACATGACCACCCTCAAGCTTGCCACCCGGAAGCACCACCAACTGATCCGCGCCACCAAGAAAACTGCATTCAAGGACCGGCTGGACAACAACGCACACAACTGCAAGAAACTCTTCAACATCGTGAAAGAGCTCTCCAACCCCAACGCCGGAAACAACGACATCACCCCATCGCAAGACCTCTGCAATTCCCTCGCCTCCTACTTCCACAACAAGATCGCGGACATACACAACAGCTTCAGCACCCAACCGACGCACGCCACGACCGAACCACCGCCCCCCACCACCACCCTCCGCGCCTGGACGCCGATCAGCACCGAAGACACCGTCCGCATGATGAACTCCATCCACTCCGGATCTCCGACCGACCCCTGCCCTCACCACGTCTTCAACAAGGCCGACGCTGTCATCGCACCCCACCTGCGGGACATCATCAACACCTCCTTTGACACCGCCACCTTCCCGGAGAGCTGGAAGCACGCCGAACTCAGCGCCCTACTAAAGAAACCTAAAGCGGACCCCACCGAACTCAAGAATTACCGCCCCATCTCGCTCCTCCCGTTCCCAGCCAAAGTCATCGAGAAGACCGTCAACAAACAGCTGGCCGCCTTCCTCGAGACGAATGGATCCCTCGACCCCTCACAGTCTGGCTTCCGAGCCAACCACAGCACCGAGACCGCCCTCATCGCTGCCACCGATGACATCCGAGCCCTGATGGACAACGGAGAAACAGCGGCCCTCATCCTCCTAGACCTCTCCGCGGCATTCGACACTGTCTGCCACCGCACCCTAGTGCAGCGCCTCAGCAACGTCGGAATCCAGGAGAAGGCACTGGAATGGATCATCTCCTTCCTCGACGGAAGAACATAGAGAGTCCGTCTACCACCGTACAAGTCAGAGGCCACCGAAGTCATCTGTGGCGTCCCTCAAGGATCCTCGCTGAGCCCCACCCTCTTCAACGTCTACATGAGCCCCCTCGCGGCCATCGCACGCCAACACAACCTCAACATCATCTCCTACGCTGACGACACCCAGCTGATCCTCTCCCTGACCAACGACCCCGCCACCGCCAGAGCCAACCTTCACGAAGGGATGAAAGACGTAGCCGAGTGGATGACGACCAGCCGCCTGAAACTGAACTCAGACAAGACGGAAGTCCTCATCCTGGGCCCCTCGACCTCCGCTTGGGACGACTCCTGGTGGCCCCCCGCCCTGGGCACTGCACCCAAACCGACAGACCACGCACGCAACCTGGGCTTCATCGTGGACTCCTCCCTCACCATGACCAGACAAGTCAACGCCGTCTCCGCGTCATGCTTCAACATCCTGCGCATGCTACGGAAGATCTTCCGGTGGATCCCCACTGAGACCAGGAAGACGGTCACCCAGGCCCTCGTCACCAGCCGACTGGACTATGGCAACGCCCTCTACGCCGGAACCACCGCCAAGCTCCAGAAGAGACTCCAGCGGATCCAGAACGCCTCAGCCAGACTCATCCTCGACATCCCACGACACAGCCACATCTCCGGACATCTGAGAGACCTGCACTGGCTCCCCGTCAACAAAAGAATCACCTTCCGTCTCCTCACCCACGCACACAAAGCCCTACACGATCAAGGCCCGAGCTACCTCAACAACCGCATCAACTTCTATGCTCCCAAACGCCATATCCGATCAGCCAGTCACGCCCTCGCCGCCGTCCCCCACATCCGAAGAACGACAACAGGAGGAAGGTCCTTCTCCTACCTGGCCGCCAAGACCTGGAACTCCCTCCCGACCGACCTGCGCCTGACCCAAGACCACCTCTCCTTCAGGAAAAAGCTCAAGACCTGGCTGTTCGAGCAGTAGCAGCCCCCCCCCCCCAAGCGCCTTGAGACCCTCCGGGTAAGTAGTGCGCTCTATAAATGTCATTGATTGATTGATTGATTGATTGATTGTAGTAACTAGTATTGGTGTGTCAATGGTTTCAAGAATGGTAGTCTGTATTTAACACTGGGTGTATCAAAGGTTATATTAGAGTGTGAGGAGGTGCATCGTATTATCACATGAATGATATCATCAGTGATGTGATCAGTGATGTCAAATGAGATGTCATCAGTGATGTCATTTGAGATGTCATCAGTGATGTCATCAGTGATGTCACTGACCATGTCATGAATGATGTAATATGTGACATCATCAGCAGTGGATTGCGGGTGCGCGAAATATAGTTAGTACAACTAACTATATAGGAGCAATTTCAATGTTTTTTTAAAATGCTAATTCCTAACTATATAAGGCCTGAAACCTATGGTTTTTTAAGTGAATTTGCAAGGTTTTTAAAATGCTAATTCCTAACTATAAAAGGCCTGAAACCTATGATTCATTAAGTGAATTTGCAAGGTTTTTTAAATGCTAATTCCTAACTATAATTCTAAAAAAGGCCTGAAACCTATGGTTTTTTAAATGAATTTGCAAGGTTTTTTAAATGCTAATTCCTAACTATATAAGGCCTGAAACCTATGGTTTTTTCAGTGAATTTGCAAGGTTTTCTAAATGCTAATTCCTAACTATATCAGGCGTGAAACCTATATTTTTTTCCAATAAATTTCAAAGGTTTTGTAAATGTTAATTCTATTAGCGGATAACGTTTATATATGTTATTATCCTTCTGGGACAACCTGAGCAGCCATCTTGTTTCTCAGGAGAAGTGAGGCACCAGAGAGCACAAAACAAGAGTGGAAAACGCGAAAAGGGGGCAGGGTAGAGACCCCCTGACCCCCTAGCCTTTCTCAGGGGGTCCCAGAAGTGTGTTAAATCGCGGGGTACGCGCACGGTACGCGTATCGAACGCGTACGGTGTGAGTACCCCTCGATTTTTCTGATTTTCTTTTTCTTTTTTGCCCTTGGGGGTCCTTCTGGGACCCCCTGGGAAGGGCTAGAGGGTTGGGGGGTCTCTACCCTGCCCCCTTTTCGTGTTTTCCACTCTTGTTTTGGGCTCTCTTGTGCTTGTGCCTCAGTTTTCCTGAAAAACAAGATGGTGGCCAACACTTCCTGGTTTGGACAGTTTGGAATGTTGACAGTCGACTGCCAGCCAATCAGAAACTCGCTCGCGCACGTAAGGGTACGCGCACATACACGTACGGTACGCGTACCATACGCGTACGGTGCGCGTACGGTGAGCGCATATAGATATATAATTTGCTCAAATTCAATTTTCTCAACAACTACTGGAGGGATTTCCACCAAATATAGAAAAGGCACTACTGCATACCTGTCCCTACCATTTTGCCAAGTTTGGTGTAATTCCATTCAGCCGTTCGGGCTGTAGCCGTGTCTGAAGGTCCCATAGAAAATGCCATTTGAAAAATTTCAAATTCAATTTTCTCAAGAACTACTGGAGGGATTTTCACCAAACATAGCAAAGGCACATCTGCATACCAGGCCCTACCATTTTGCCAAGTTTGGTGTAATTCCATTCAGCCGTTCGGGCTGTAGCCGTGTCTAAAGGTACCTATGGAAATTAACATGGGGAAAACACGTTTTGGGACCCCCTTTTTTTCTTGGCCCCCGCTTGACGAATCCCCCCGAAACTTTCAGGGATGGAGCGGAGCGTAGATGAGCAAATTTAAGGAAAATTAAACGCAGATTCCTCAATTAGCGCCAAAGTTATTCCCAATAGAATGTTGGGGATATCCTATGGTAACTAGGTCCTAACTATATATACCTACTGGCGACCGCCAGTAGGTAAAATATTTATATTCACTGAAAAAAACATAGGTTTTACAGACGTTATAGTTAGGAATTAGCATTTAGAAAACCTTTGATATTCACAAAAAAAAACGTAGGTTTCAGGCATTTTATAGTTAGTTGGACATTTGATTCATATAAAATCAGAGAAATTCGCCTGGTATGGTTAAAATTATGATTTTTCTCAATTTAGTAGTAGTAAAGTTAGGAGTCCTAACTTTACTACTACTAAATTGAGAAAATCCTAATTTTAGGACTTTCGGTATTCACAGAAGGCATTTAGGAGTCCTAAAGTTAGGAGTCCTAAGTTTACTACTACTAAATTGAGAAAAATCATAATTTTAGGACTTTCGGTATTCACAGAAGGCATTTAGGAGTCCTAAAGTTAGTAGTCCTAACTTCTGTGAATACCGAAATGAGTAAGTTCACTCTGTGAATACCAAAAGTAGTAAGTGCATTCTGTGAATGCCAAAAGTAGTAAGTTCATTCTGTGAATCGGGCCCTACATGTATAAGTGACAGGATGTGTTTGTAGACCTAGCAAATAGTGAGTGGTATGTTGTATATGGCATTCTTGCGTGTATGGTTTCAAAAATAGTAGACTGCATTTTAGAATGGGTGTATCAAAGTTTATATTAGTGCATCAGATTACCACATGGATGATGTCTTGAGTGATGTCATCAGTGGTGTCATTTGAGATGTCATCAGTGATGTCGTCAGTGATGTCACTGACCATGTCATGAGTAATGTAATATGTGACATCATCAGCAGTGCATTGAGGGAGTGCAAGTTATAGTTAGCTCAACTAACTATAACAGGCGAATTTCTCTGGTTTTATGAGTCAAATGTCCAACTAACTATAACGTGCCTGAAACCTATGTTTTTTTTTGTGAATATCAAAGGTCTTTTAAATGCTAATTCCTAACTATAACGTCTGTAAAACCTATGGTTTTTTCAGTGAATTTCAAAGGTTTTTTAAATGCTAATTTCATATTTTAATATTTATAAAACCTATTTTTCTTCTTTTTTGTTGTTGTAATATTTTGGAACTCTATTATACTTCTTTTTTTAACTTTAAAAATGATGTAATGTTTTATATCTTCCCCCAAAAATATGTATATCTTTTCTTTTTAAACTGCACTCCCATACCGGTAGTGTACCAAGCTCCATCACCGCGTGAATCCTATCCGCCGTATTGCTAAACTCGTAAATGATGCGCATTTCATATGCTTCTTTGGTATCCGACGGGTACGAAGTACCAAGCCGCCCGTTACGTATGTTGCAAAATATTTATGAATATCCATACAAATTCATGTGTATGCACTTCAAAAGATATCATGCTTAGACAGATCACATTAACATGAGGCCTGGAGCTCAAAAGGGCTTCCTATCTGACCTTGACTGGACAAGCTTCAACAAGCTATTCTGTACCCCATTAGAGGTCACCTTGCTTGTCCTGACTACATGTTATTTATTATTCTGGTTGTGCAAGTTGCTTACACAGTGCTGAGCCAGCCTTTCTGGTCTGACCATATCTGGCTGTTTATAATTTGCATGGTGCAGACATTGCACATCCTTGTTAGCCATATTTGGCTTGGTGCCTTATTCTAGTTACGCTGACATGGCATTACTCAATGTATACAGCACCTAAAAACGTGTCACTCTGGGAAGAAGCAGTCTGAGAGCCCCTAAGGTGGCAGATCTGACTTATTCCTTGCTAATTAGCAATGATGCATGCTTTTGGTACCAATACATACATTTCACGTTGTTTCTGAGCAAACCTCCTATGTCTGGTGAGTTTCATTCATTTGCTCCTGGGAGGGTGCCAGTATTTCCCCATCAATGTCAAGTACATATGGGATCACGCCAGCTACGCATAGCATATGTGAAGAGTGCACGCTGCCAGGCCCTGTGCTATGTCATAGACGTATAGTGTCGCTCTGGGTACACCATTCCCTCGCTTTTTTTTTTTACTGAAAACTAAACCTAAATCACTTTAAACTGTATATGTATGCGAGTGATAATCTAAAATATTTTAAACATTTATATATTTCTAACTGTAATGAACTTATAATATGATAAATATATTTTCTCAAAATCGCGTCAGATATGCGATTGCCACGGTAACTGGACATAATATCGACTACATAATATCGAATGGACAAAATATCGACGGAAAAATATCGACAATACCAAAATATCGACTATAGGAATATCGTTGAACAAAATATCGACTGCAAAAATGACCCAAAAATATCGAATACAAAAATATCGACTCAAAAATATCGACTAGACAAAATATCGAAATATAGTGAAAGTAAAAAATATCGAAAAAATGTTAGAAAATATTGATTTAATAAAATATTATATATATAATATATTAATAAATAGTACCTAATGTTTAGGAGCGGGTTGTGGGTTTATAGGGGAATAGGGTGGGAAGTAATTTAATAATAATTAATTAGTTAATATATGTTTGGTAATTGTTTTAATTAGATTTTAATTGGTAATTAATTAATATTAATCAGTTAATTGTTTAAATGATTAATTAGCATATAAGTTAATTGATTAATTGATTAATTGATTATTAATATTTTTTTTAATAATTATTTTGTATATGATTTTAATTGATATATTGGTTATTAATTAATAATAATTAGTGATTTTTTGTATTAAGAATTAGTATATTATTGACATTTATTAATTGCTAACACATTAATTATAAATAGTTAATGATGTAATTAATATATTGCATATATTTTAAATAAATTAATTGGTAATTAATTTATAATAATGACTTAATTACATTAATTGTATACATTTAAATGTAATGTGTTAATTTATGTTGTAGTTAATTAATTAATTGGAATTAAACAATATTAATTAATCTAAATTATTATTATTATAGGTAATGTGAAAATATATTTTATAATATTTTTTTACAATAAATATGTATTTTTCATATATATATGTTTAATGTTGTGTTCATTATTATTTATAGTGTTCTGGCTTAGTTTCATAGTTTTTGTTATAGGTTAATTTTTTAGGGTTTTGGGTCTTTTTTCCAGTCGTGAGTAAAAGTGTATTTAGTGGGATTTGGGAAATTTTTACGTTTGTGGGTAAATGTGTATTTTTGAGTTTGAGGGTCAGTTTTCAGTTCTTGTGTAAAGGGCTATTTGTAGAGTTCAGGGTCAGTTTTTAGTTTGTGGGTAAAGGGGTATTTGTAGGGTTCAGGGTCAGTTTTCAGTTTGTGGGTAAAGGGGTATTTGTAGGGTTCAGGGTCAGTTTTCAGTTTGTGGGTAAAGGGGTATTTGTTGGGTTCAGGGTCAGTTTTCAGTTTGTGGGTAAAGGGGTATTTGTAGGGTTCAGGGTCAGTTTTCAGTTTGTTGGGAAAGGAGTATTTGTAGGGTTCAGGGTCAGTTTTCAGTTTGTGGGTGTAGGGGTATTTGTAGGGTTCAGGGTCAGTTTTCAGTTTGTTGGAAAAGGAGTGTTTGTAGGGTTCAGGGTCAGTTTTCAGTTTGTGGGTGTAGGGGTATTTGTAGGGTTCAGGGTCAGTTTTCAGTTTGTGGGTAAAGGGGTATTTGTAGGGTTCAGGGTCAGTTTTCAGTTTGTTGGGAAAGGAGTATTTGTAGGGTTCAGGGTCAGTTTTCAGTTTGTGGGTGTAGGGGTATTTGTAGGGTTCAGGGTCAGTTTTCAGTTTGTGGGTAAAGGGGTATTTGTAGGGTTCAGGGTCAGTTTTCAGTTTGTTGGGAAAGGAGTATTTGTAGGGTTCAGGGTCAGTTTTCAGTTTGTGGGTAAAGGGGTATTTGTAGGGTTCAGGGTCAGTTTTCAGTTTGTGGGTAAAGGGGTATTTGTTGGGTTCAGGGTCAGTTTTCAGTTTGTGGGTGTAGGGGTATTTGTAGGGTTCAGGGTCAGTTTTCTGTTTGTTGGGAAAGGAGTATTTGTTGGGTTCTGGGTCAGTTTTCAGTTTGTGGGTGTAGGGGTATTTTTAGGGTTCAGGGTCAGTTTTCAGTTTGTTGGGAAAGGAGTATTTGTAGGGTTCAGGGTCAGTTTTCAGTTTGTGGGTGTAGGGGTATTTGTAGGGTTCAGGGTCAGTTTTCAGTTTGTGGGTAAAGGGGTATTTGTAGGGTTCAGGGTCAGTTTTCAGTTTGTGGGTGTAGGGGTATTTGTAGGGTTCAGGGTCAGTTTTCAGTCTGTTGATAAAGGGGTATTTGTAGGGTTCTGGGTCAGTTTTGGCCTTTAGGGTGAAGGGGTCTTTTTAGTGTTTTGGGACAGTTTTGGGTATTTTAGAGTGCTGATAGTTTAAGTTAACAGTGATACATTAAATTTATTACACAAAAATAGCTATTATTATAACTTTACATTAGTACCCTTTATTTAGATCAAAACTATTTATGTATTAGCATGTTTTCAGACAGTAGCTAGAGTGGAGTTGGAATTCTAATTATTAATTGGTTGGTGTACAGCACCATCAGTAATATTACCAACACTGGAGTTGGATTAATAAAAATACATTGGTTAGTCTCCACCACATTTTATGCTATTACCTTGAGTGTAGTAGGAATAGTACAATAATTTTTGTTAGTGTCCTGCAGCTTCTATGATTTGAGATTGACTGGAGTAGTAACAATATAAATACAATTGGTCAGTGTGCAGCACATTTGTATACATTTGTTCATTACTGTAATTTACAAATAATAATTAATGCAACATAGATGTTTTCTAATAACTTTATTAAACAATTTTTCATTTTTTTATTGTGTACTACAATAAAATCACAAACAAATATAACATCATATTTTTTGAAACTTTTATTATTCACACAATAACATCTTTACATTTATATACATGTGGTCAATGTAAAACATAATTTGGATTACTAGATTTTTTCAGTAAATTTTACATATTCACATCAGTCACTTACAATTTAAACTATTTATATAGAAATATATTAAACAATGATTTTTTATATATTTCTTATATTAATATTTAATAATGTTAATATTAAATATTAATATAATAAAATATATAATACATATTTCTTTTTAACAAGTAACATGAGTAATATTACATTTTTAGGATCAATTCAAATACAACAAAAAATTTTCTTGGTGTATATTTCACACAATGTTGTTTTTACATAAAACATATAAATCGATTTGGTTGTAAAGTTTATAATTGTATAGGGAAACAATATGTTTAATTATAATATCTGGTATTTATCAAATATTACTAAAGCAATTATATAATTTTGTTACACTTAGAAATAATTATATAACTTTTTTTACTAATTAATAAAAATAATAATGTTTTTATTAATTATTATTATTATTATTATTAATTAATAAACATAAACATTATTTTATTATTAACAAAAATATATACATTCACAGATAAAATAAAGACTTTTTTAAGGCCATTCTTTATATACTAAATGGTTCTACTTGTTATATTAATAACAATAAATAAGTTATATTATTTATCATTATTAATTATTCCCATAAACATTTTTAATGTTTTAGTAAAATTATACACAAATTTATTCATATAAATATACTGATTAACTAAATATTTACATCTTTTATTCAAAGTTTTATATAATTATTTAATATTATTAATATATAATACATATTATATATTAATTTTTATTAAATATATTTTTTTTTTTTAATAAAGGAAAATTGTCATGAGTATAGTGTATTAATTTGTTACATTATACATGTGTATGTATTATATATTTTACATTTAACATTGTTTATTCTATTATCCTTTTACACAAATGGGTTAAGGGGACTACTTTTTTACCGCGTAAGGTTATTGCGCTCCATTCAGGACTGGAGAAGTTCGCGGTTGGGAGTTGCTTCGCGTGGAGAGAGGTAAGGTCATTTTTAACTACAAATTATAAGTAAGTGGTCATGTTTGAGGGTATAATCAAACTCTGTAGTGTTTTTTGGTGTATGTATTAATAGTTTAATTTGCGTTTGGGTGAAAAGTTTCCGTTATAGATGTGTCGTGCTTTTTTTCCTTAAAGTCTAATTTTAAGTGTTCGGAAATGTCTTCTTACATGGTTAATGTTAATTGTTAGTATATTTACAAATGTGAAGGGGGTATTTGTGGGTGGCTTTCGTTATATATGTTATTTTACAGGTTTCGGTTCCTCGCACGAAAACTACATGGAAGGAAGCGTGTTTTTTAATGGAGAAACTAATGTTTAAGTTATTATGCTTACATTTTGACTTTTATCTCCTATTTTTCGTGTTTGCCAGGAGCGGTTTTTTCACTTTTTAAACCTTTTTCGGGTTTTTTGGAGGGTTTCGAATCGGATTGATACATTGATATGTGTAACCGTTTTTTTAAAATAGTGTGTATATAACTTTAAATCCTAACGTGTACACACTACTGTTTTCGGGATTTCCTGGAGCGTTTTTTTACGTTTTACAATTTATTTTCGGGTTTTTGAGGGTTTCCCACATTGGAATAGTAAGATATTGGATTGGATTGTATGGATTGATTTTTCCTTCATTGCGTCTCTCAATTTCAAAAATTGTAAGTATTTATTTTACTATTTTGATTGGGTGGGAAATGTCGATTTCTAATGTTATGTGTATGTTATAAAAAATTATAAATATTGCATATTTGTTACGAATTTATTTACATAAATTTTCTAAGTTTGTCAAACAAATATGTTTTATTTATAATTTATTATATATGTTTATGACATTTATTAGTATTGTAAGAAGACATTCGTACATTTATTTGATATTTTTAAAGTAGACTTTTTGCTATTATTGCCAGGTATTCTAAACCTCTAGTTGTAGGGTATAATGTGACTTGACTTTGAAGTAGTCGGAACATTTGTTGGGTTTGTTTAGTGAGTTTGGGCCCTATTTGTGACACTGATTGTTCCATTCTTAGTTCCTGATAGCTTTGTTCTTTTTTCAAAGCTTCAAGAAGGTTGTGGAATGTGGGTTTGCCTCGGTTTGTAGTTGCTTGGAAAGCATTATGCCACCCTTCAACACTGTTGTTGGTTTTAGCCTCTTGGTTTAAAGTACTGAGATAGACATTCCACCAAGGGATTTGGAATTTGGGCTGGCGTCGATGTCCTGATCTGTGCAACCTTCCCACCCAAGTGTCTTCAAAATAGTCTAGCAATGGTGTTAACTTATCCTCATTCCTCTTATAGTATGCGCTGTCTATTAATAAATTGTAATGTTCAGCAACATCTGTAACAGGGACGTAGGCCAGGGCTATTAACTTTTTAACTTGATAGGCAAAGGTGCTATCTGTAGAGTATAGTACACTTAAAGTAGATTTTTGGAGATGCCTCCATATACTCTGATTAAAATGATAATAGCAACCCTGGATTGCTGTGTGGGGAAATGTTCTCAAAATGCTATTTATCATAGCTAATTCGAAATCAATAATTATTTTTTCGGGAAAATAATTATTGATTTCCGTTTTGAGAACATTTAAAATTTCGGTGTAGGTTGTTTGCTGTTTGTTGGGTAGCAAACAGTAAATGAAAGGTATGTTAGAATGATGGTATAAACCGTGGATGGAATACAGTTGGTAAAAAGGTTTTGGGCAGGGTTTAAAGGTTCCATCCATCATCCATTGGGGACACTGTTGGATTTTTCGTAAATTACTTGCAGTTGCAAACATAATTATTCGGTTTGTACTGCTTTCATTATCAAAAAGAATAAATTTATCTTTATTGTGTGTGATGGCCATTTCGGGTGAAATAATAATTTCTTCAAAACAAGTTGGGTTGGGTTGGGTTGTGCTAGTGAGTCGTTTGGTGCGTGCAATTGTGCGCTTCAGGGAGTCAATAGAGGGTAGTTGCCCTGAAGCATGGGCAGGGATTTTTACCAGTTCTTCTTTAAGTATTTGTGTGGTGGGTTTGTCACTTTGTGTGCTAGCACTTTTAATACTCTCTAAGGCATCTCTAATTTCAATTTCGGTGACATTTGGGGGATGATTATGTTCTCTAGTAAATAGCACATTACTTTCCTCGGTAGTGGCCCTCCCATAACATTTGTTGGAGTAATATTTTGTATACTTCCAAAAAACCTTTCTGCCACTTTGTCTCTCCTGATTTTACACATAACCCATGTAGCATAATAGTAATTTGTTTTTCTGAGACATGACAAATTCTGCACCTTCAGTCATTTTGATTTACTTGTTCTAGGAAAGAGTAGAAAGAAACAAAATCAGTACACATTTTTTTACTTATGTGGTGCTAACATCATTAGTGATGCATTTATACTTACAGTTAATCAAAGTAGTAGTCACAGAAGCAGAAATGTCTTTTCAATGATGTTCTTGTATGTATGTCTTTATTTGCTGTTGGTATGAAAATATTGAAAAACAACATTAATGTTTCTATATAACAAACGTATTTCCTACTCAAAAGCAGTTGTCATTTTTGTTTACTAGTGCATTTGATGTAAACATTACATATACTTACTTGTTTAAATAGTAGAATAGTAGTAATTGCTGGAGTTCATCAATTTAGTACAGGTATGATCTGTAGAGTAGATAGAAGAAATAAAAGCAAAATATTATAATTTTAATACTGAACTGTTTGGAAATGTAACAGATTTAAACGTATACTAACTTCTAAATATGTCGTTTTCTTTGTTGTAGGTAGAATAGCTGTATGATGTATTCAGAATATCTGTAGAGGAAATATGAAATAGATAAGATGTTGTTAAGAACATAGTCTGTGTTATTTTCGGCAGTTTTAGAGAAATGATAAATATACTTACATTTTATACAAGGCTATTCTTCTATATTGGTATATTTTGTGTAGGATGTTTTCATATGAGATGTAGAATAGATGTATGATGTTTTCTGAATATCTGTAGAGGCAATTCAAAATAAATAACATGGTGTTAAGAATATAGTTAGCGTTTTTTGTGCCCACATTGTAGCTAATAACAATTACACTTACATTTTTCTGAAGGGTATTCTTGTGTTTTGCTATAGTTGATCTTGGATCTTTCAAATGATCTATAGGGAAGATGTAAAAAGCAAGATATGTTGTTTAAAAATGTGCATTAATGAAATTGGCCGTTTTATAACAAACACATCTATACTTACATGTGTAATTAGGGTAGTTTTATCGTTTTTGCTGTAGAAATAGCACAATTTCAGTATATCTGTAAATATAATGGTAATGAAAAATAAATACTCTTGTAAATTAGTGTTTAAAAAAAGCAGTTGGTGTGTAACAGAAAATTATTATAGACTTACTATCTGAATTTGCACATGAAGAAATATGACCATGTAATAGGATTTGTGTTGGAGTAGTTTCTATCAGAAAAGTAGGAAGACATGAAAATAAAATAAGTGTAAGACTTAGGAGATGTAAGGAAAATAGTGCACTTGTAATTTATTTTTCAACAAAAATGTTGTGTTACTTACTTGATTAATTAGCTAGTAAGCTGGATCTTTAAAGATGTTTATTCTGCAACAAAATCTTCAAAGTGTTGGCATCTACTTTCCAGAGAGGTAGCAGCAACAAATGGTAGAATGCATGTAGCCCTTTTATAGTATATGTGTTATGTGTGCTTTGATTTGATTGGTTGTAGGATGTAAGGAAGCATAGTATAGGCTAGTTTGAATTTTTTTAAGTTAATTGGAGTGTTTGTTGATGTGAGAATGGTGGTATGTGGTTATTCCCGCATTAAAGCATGTTCGTGTTTAAATGAAATATATTTATATGTGAAAATAAGTAATGAAAATGTTAGTTAAATGCAAAGATTAATAGAAAAAGATAAAATGCATGTAATAGAATGTATAGCAAATGTGGATTAATAGTAATTTTATGTAAGAAACCGGTATGATATGTGAAACGTTTTTTTTAGTGAGAAATGACTTTTATTGATGATAAAGATGGTATTTTAGAAAGAAAAGTGTGCAAATATGAACTCGATATTTTTTTTTAACGATATTGTGGTAGTCTATATTTTTGTAGTCGATATTTTTGTAGTGTTAGGGCTAATTTCATGTCCAACGATATAATTGTAGTCGATATTTTTTTAAGCGATATTTATGTACTCGATATAGTTACTACTCGATATTTTGTACTCGATATTTTTGTAGTTTGTGTAATAAGTATAGTAAGTCGATATTTTTGTCGTCGATAATTTGTCAACGATATTTTGGTAAGTCGATAATGTGTCCGTCGATAATATTTCAGTGATCCGATTGCCACGTGACCTATGATTAGTTCATAACATTTTTCATTGTAATAGTTGTAGAAACACTCCCATTTTAGTCATTTTCTCTACAGCCTTTGATGAGACACAACCCTTCTGCTTTGAGAGCTTTTTTGAAACGTTTTTTTGCAGTGTACACATATCTTATACTACACACAACATGCAATGATCATCTTGATCAATATTCATGGACTGTACATTAGCCTTCCATGTTTGATGGCCATGCATCTCAAACGTTACATCAAAAAACAAATGTGTGTTACACGATGTCCCTGATGTGTCTGTGTCCACAATATTGTGCTACCTTTCGGCCTCGGTATTGTCGGCTCGATGGGGTATCATCAGCCACGGGCAGAGTGCACATCCTAGATCACATGTGACAAACAGTAAACACTAATGTGTAGATTTGTATTGCTGTAGGCTCTGTTGTCAGGCTTTACCAGTATAGTATTGTGTCATATGTGAGACTTTCAGATTCACTTTTCACATGAATTGCTTAACTGTAATGAACGTTATCACTATGTATGACGTAGCCTCATTGCTGATCCTCCCTCCATTTGAGCACATTCACATGTGTGCGCTTCGCGATAGCAACATTTTCAATAATACCACAAACCACTTACATGAGTGTCAGCGCATATCAACAACCTTGACAATGGCATGTGATGTTGGCCATTCAATGTTTTCGAACCGCATCTCATTAGCTACATTAATGTAAACTGCGCATTCTGCAATAGAAACACACATAAGTACACTTCCTGGCCAGGCAGGAACTGAGCAATGCCCAGGTCCCCGGAACAATTATTCGCACCCCTACTCTTGCCGGGCGTATGCAAGCCCAGCCCACTTTGCATACGTATAAATAGGATAACGATGACGCCACATGTCCCAGTTCTTTTGCACTGCCTAAGGTGATATGGCCGCATCCACCTCGCACATCACAATGCGCAATAAAAAAGGGATCCATAAGGCGTACGCCATCCTGGCAGTCAACACTGGACATCAATTGTGAGCTCTACTGGACGCCGTGTTTCGAAAGGCATCCATGAGGTGTACACCATCCTGCAATCAACACTGCATCTGAATTGTGAACACTGCTCCCCATCGTGTTAGGACACACAACAATAACAGCAGGTAAGCAGTGGGGCCTGGGTGTACATAGGCTGCAATTGAGGGCGGTGCTGCGGCAGGGGGGGAGTGCATCAGCCTGGGTGCGCAGGTGCGAACAAGCGATGTTGCCATGTGTAATGATATGATCTCTGACTTCATTCAGTCACATGTCAGTCTCATTTTAAGGACCTGCTGGACCATACTGTAGGCCTGAGCCAGCGGGCACCGCTGCCCTACAGACACATGTTGAGCACAGTGCTGCGGGACGGGTGGGGTGCATCTGCCTAGCTGCGCAGGTGCGAACAAGCAACGTTGCCGTATGTGATGATGTGATCTCTGACCTCATTCAGTCACATCTCTGTCTCATTTTAAGGACCTGCTGGACCGCACTGTAACTCTGAGGTAGCAGACAGCGCTACCCTACAGACACGTGTTGAGCGCAGTGCTGTGGGAGGGGTGGGTTGCATCAGCCTGGGTGCGCAGGTGCAAACAAGCGATGTTGCCCTCCGTAGTGATGTGATCTCTGACCTCATTCAGTCCTTGCTCTGTCTCATTTTAAGGACCTGCTGGACCGTACTGTAGGCCTGAGCCAGCGGGCAGCGCTGCCCTTCAGACACCTGTTGAGCGCGCTGCTGGGGAGGGGTAGTGTGCATCAGCCTTAGTGCGCACATGCGAATAAGCGATGTTGCTGTGCTGTTGTCATGCGTAATGATGTGATCTCTGACCTCATTCAGTCACATCTCTGTCTCATTTTAAGGACCAGCTGTACCATATGCATGCCTGAGCCAGCGGGCAGTGCTGCCCTACAAACACCTGTTGAGCACGATGCTGTGGGAGGGGTGGGGTGCATCACCATGAGTGCGCATGTGCGAAAAAGCGATGTTGCTGTGCGTAATGATGTGATCTCTGACCTTATTCAGTCACATCTGTCTCATTTTAAGGACCTGCTGGCAGTAGGTGTATGCCTGAGGTAGCAGACAGCGCTACCCTAGAGACATTTGTTGAGCGCATTGCTGTGGGAGGGGTGGGTTGCATCAGCCTGGGCGCGCAGGTGCAAACAAGCGATGTTTCCCTCCGTAATGATGTGATCTCTGACCTCATTCAGTCATATCTCTGTCTCATTTTAAGGACCTGCTGTCCCATACTGTAGGCCTGAGGCAGGGAGCAGCGATGCCCTACAGACACGTGGCGTTGGCTTTTAGGGCACTGTAGTGAGCTTGTTACTAAGTGTACGTGCACACAGCCTTCGGCCACTGCACTACAAACGCACAATATGCTTCTAGCATGCGCTCTGTTCCTTTCTATATGAACCTTCGTATAATTAATTATTATTTGACCTTGTGAATTCTCAAGCACTCCAACTCCTCTTTGAACCACAATTACCTCTAACAGTTGGTAAATCATACTTCAAAAACGAAGGGTGCACTGAACTCCTGTTTTCTATCAAGCTTGAAATAAACCTTCATTTACCTCCAGACTTTTCCACCACTAAATTATTTCTCCCTTTTCAGACATTCAATTGATTGGCTCAAGAAGGGCAGAGCAGGAGCTGACCCCGCAATGATGCCCTGGGCATTCTGACACCTTCCATTGTGGTATCAGTACACCGTCCCCCGGACTCTGAGCTTGCACCAACATGTCGTGGGACAGACCAATGGTGACAGATGACCAGGGAAGCCTCGTGTGCAAGACCTACAATTGAGAACAGTGCGGGGGAAGGGGCTGGGGTGCAGCACCCTGGGTGCACAGGTGCATGCAAGCGATTTTCCCTAAGCTAATAATGTAGGACTATATTATCAAAGAACGGCAATAAAATTATCGACGCTTTAGCGGCAGGAAACTGCAGCTAAAGCGGTGATAATGGGCTTGATAATATGCCCTTTTGAATTCCCATAGAAGCCCAGGTTCACACCAGAACCTGGGCTTCTATGGGAATTCACAAGGGCATATTATCAACCCCTTATCGCAGCTTTAGCAGCAGTTTCCTGCCGCTAAAGCAGCAATACTGTTATCGCCGTTCCTTGATAATATGGCCCCTAATCTCTGGCCTCATGTGTTTAATTTTAAGGACTTGCTGAACAACACTCTTTCTCGCGGACCTCAGCGTCCTAGACAAACGCGTGACAAGAGGGTAAACACTAAGGGCTGGGTGCAGTAGGCCGATGCTCTGTCTCCTCCTCCCTCTCTTCTTTTAACTCTCCCTCACCACCTCCCTTCCATTCTCACTATCGCCTTTTCATTTGGACTACCTTTCTTTACCTCTTCCACAAAGCACACATACTTATGTATCATTTTTGTCTTGCAGGTTTCCTACGCTGCTTCCACTGGAGTCCAACCCACGTTTTTAGGTCTCATCTATTCCATCCCGTAGGGATGGTAGGCGAGATTTATAGTAAGGAGACCTAAAAAGTCTACCCACTGCGGATCGCGTACAGTTCATGTGAGCCAGGCGCATGCACAAGAATCCACTCCCCCTACCCCTCCCACAAAGCAAGACAAGACAAGAACATCAAAGCGACCGCGGCCACTTTGATTCCATTTGCCACCAGCCACTTCACGCGCACCGCAGATCATAAACAGGACCATCTGCTTGTGAATCGGAATGCTGGCATGGTTGCCCAGCGCTTCTTTTCCTGCCTTCTATGGTTTCCAATACGTCCTAGTAAAACCTAGTTTATTTTGTTGTTTACAAAGTGAAAGCTTGTTTAACTATCGATGGAGTGTATTTTTTTTTTGAAAGGCGCAGCACTTCTAATCAGAAATGCAGGCTGCCCGGCGTTGCTTTTCTTCTGGGCGGCACGCCATAATTGCTATACAATGGCGGACACATGTCTCCTCCTTCTCCCTTCCTGCTGCCTCTGTGCCACCTCACATTTTTCAACCTGTGTTCGTCACCCCTCACGTACTTTATTATTTACAAAATGAAAGCTTGTTTAACTTACGATGGAGTGTATTTTTTTTAAAGGCGCAGCACTCCTAATCTGAAACACAGGCTGCCCGGAGTTGCTTTTCTTCTGGGCCGCACGCCAATAATGCTAAACAATGGCAGACACACATGTCTCCTCCTCGCTGGCTCGCTCTGCCTCTGTCTTGCTCACCCCTCCCCTTCCACAGAGCGCATCTCGCGGCCGCTGCCTCTCTGTCATGGTCATTACTGATGATGTTTTTGTTGTGATTTGAGTCTATTTTACCCTCAGGACATACCCCAACCTACTCCAAGTGCGGGTGTTTGCCTGACACTGAGTTCTTAGTTTTTTTCACCTGATTCTTTTTCTATTGCACTTCTCTGCCATCTGTCTTTTCTAGCGGTGTGATGCTGGCTTTCACAGCATGCCGAGCTGCTGTGTGCATCCCTTCTACATTGACTGGCTCATCTCTCTTCACTGACCGCTTTGGCTATCGGCGATCTGAAGCAGCATGAAGAACAGTGCGAAACACGCAACAGGGACCGATAAACCTTCCGCAGACCAAAGCCACCCGACCTGTACTACTCTGTGTCAGTGCGTAGTTTCCTGTGGTCGCATACAACACTTCCTGTGAAGTGCATAGCTGCCCTGGTGAAAAGACTTTCTCCAGGGAGTTTCCAGCAGTTTAATGGCTTCACTGGTATTTCCTGGGGAATGGGGCATTGCACCAGAGAGTGGGGTGTCGCCTTTTGGTATCTTTTTATTTGTTATGCCGCCATGTACTATACTGTCCCCTTGCACACGTACAGTTATATGAGAAGGTGCTCTGCAGGGGTAGGCTTCATACATCCTTTTGCTGCCACTGCCCTGAATGCTAGTCTTCGTTCTCCCTGCTCCTCAGGTGCGGGGCTGTGCTCACACTGCAAACAGTGGTCGGTAGAGCTCGGCCATACGTGTCAACGTTTGGGAGTAAGCGAGAGGGAACTTAAAGTCATCCCAAATTGGTTTACACGTTAACTTGCATTTAGCTAAATTCTTTGTTTCTTTATGGAATGCATTAAAACCGCCAATCAAAAGGATACACTTCTTTTCAACTTGCAGGCTTCAAGACAAACCAGCATTGGCCAGGTGATTATTTAAGCAGCCCCTTACCCTCCAGGCTCATGCTGTGACATCACACTCCTCCATCCCTATGGGCTCCCAATTCTCTCACCCTCCAGGCTTGTACTGCAACATTACACCCCTCCACCCAAAGACACTCCCAAGCCCCTCCCCCCCCGCACCCCCCATGAACACACTGTACCATTGCACTCCTCCGTCCCAGGACACTCCCAGGTCCTCACCCTCAAGACTCATGTTGTGCATCACGCTCTGCCGTCTCTGGAGGTGCCCAAGTCTCTCACCCTCCAGGATTGCACCACAACGTCACACCCTCCTTCCTTAGAAACTCCCTGGCTTCTGACCCTCCAGACTCCGTGACTTCGCACTTTGCCATCCTTGCAGGCGCTAAAGCTCCCCACACTGTGCCACCCCACGCCTCTTTTCCAAGATACTTTCAGGCCCCAACTCTCCATTCTCATACGGTGTCATCATTCCCTCCAACCCTGGATGCTCCCAGCCCCCCAACCTCCAGTCTCATGCTGTGCCATCACACCCCTCCATCCCCAGGTGCTCACAGGCCCCCCCACCCTTAGTCTAATACCGGTGCAGTCACATGTCTCCATCCCCGGGCACTCACACGCCCCCCCGCCCTCCAGTCTAATGCCGGTGCAGTCACACGTCTCAGTCCCCAGGAACTCCCAGACCCCTCATCTTCCAGTCTCAGGCTGTGTCATTTCACTTCTAAATTCCCATTCAACTCTTGTATTGCGTCCTCTTACTCCCTGGTCCTGTATTCTCCAGTCTGGTATTGTGACATCATACTGCTCTATCCCCAGCCACTCGCATCCCCCCACCCTACAGTCTTATTTTGTGCAGTCACGCTACTCCGTCCCCAGGCACTCCCAGGCTCCCCACCCTCCAGTCTCATACTGTGCAGTAACGCTTCTCTTTCCCCAGGTACTCACAGCCCCCCACACTCCAGTGCTAATCTGTGCAGTCACACTGCTCCTTCCCCAGACTCTCACAGCCACCACGCTCCTGTGCCAATCTATGCAGTCACGCTCCTCCTTCCCCAGTCATTGACAAAGACCATGTTTTTTCACTTTGACCTCGTGAAAAGGATTTTCTTAAATGTCGGTGAGCTTACGGGTCCCTCTAGCAGTGTCACCAGCAGAGCAAGAGCACACATACACAAACAGCAGCTGCTGTACTGAGTGCACCATTCCAAGCTTCCACCACGTTCAAAGAGCAGCAACTAGTTGCAGATTGTAAGCGCTGTTATGTTATGTTATGTTATGTTAAAATGGGACTTTTATTGCGCAACGGCTACTCCAAAGGAGTGTCCCGGCGCTTTGAGCTCCAGACCATGGAAAAGAGCAAGAAACATAACAGTAACAGAACGGGGCCCAAAGGAGGGGATAAATTATCCAGCAAACAACCAGGTTTTCAAGTCTTTCCTGAAGACAAGCAGATTTGCGGTGTTTCGCAGGGACAACGGTAACGAGTTCCATAGCTGAGGAGCAAGGAAGCTAAAAGACCGGCCGCCTAGCCGAGCCTTTATAATGCGTGGTACCCGAGCCAGAGCCAAGGCTTCTGACCTGAGGGATCGTGCAGGTCGATAGAAGTCCAGCCTCCTCTGGAGATACTTGGCGCCATTGCCATGCAAGGCCTTATGGGCAAGGGTCATGGCCTTAAACAGTATCCTCTTCCGCACCGGAAGCCAGTGGAGGGATACAAGGAGATTAGAGGCGCTAGTGCGGCGATGAAGGCCGAAAATGGCACGCGCAGCAGCGTTCTGGGTGACCTGCAGACGTTGGAGGAGATATTCAGGCAAGCCCAGATATAGGACATTGGCATAGTCCAATCTGGACCCTATAAGGGCCTGAACAGTGATCCTCCGATGTTGCTCCGAAAGAAGGGGAAAAAACTTGCGCAACATTCTGAGAATTCCAAAGCATGTTCCCGTAAGAGTGGAAACCTGGGAGTTGAGCGAAAGCTCGTTGTCAATTTTAACTCCCAGGTTCTTAGCCCACTTAGAGGACTGTGTGGGAGGGAACATGTCGGCAGGCCACCATCCTTGCCAATCTGGTTCTGATGGGCATCCGAAGAATAGTATTTCAGATTTGTCCGAGTTGCACTTAAGGCTGTTGTGTGAAAACCAGCTAAAAACAGCCCCAAGGCACTCACGGATCCTTTCTCCATCGAACTCTTCGCTCTTGCGACAGGTGAAAAGGAGCTGAGTGTCGTCAGCATAAGAGACGATCCGGGCCCCATAGGACTCCGCCAATGTCGCCAGAGGGGTCATAAGGATGTTAAATAGAGTGGGGCTCAAAATAGAGCCCTGAGGCACTCCGACTCCCAATGGCGGCATCTCGGCGGATCCGGGTGGGACCCAGACCGTCTGGCGGCGGTTGGCCAGAAAGGAAGAAAACCAGTTGAGCACCGTCCCCCCTAGCCCGATGTCACGGAGCCTGGTGAGGAGATCCTCATGGGGAACGGTGTCAAACGCCGCCGACAGGTCTAGCATAACTAACATCACCCTGCCTCCCCTGTCCAGCACCTCTTTTACGATCTCCGAGACTTCCAAGAGCGCCGTCTCGGTGCTTAAGTTGGAGCGAAAGCCCGATTGGGATTCATGAAGTAAATCATTAGGCTCCAGGAAGTCGGAAAGCACGCTGTGCACGTGTTTCTCCAAGATCTTGGTCAGTGCTGGAAGGAGCGAGATTGGCCTGTAGTTGGAGGGTGCCTCTGGGTCAAGATTGGGCTTCTTGATCAAAGGGATGACCATGGCTTGCTTCCAGGTCTGGGGCAGAAAGCCCTCGCTCAGGGATAAATTAAGGATGGGATTGGCTATGGGGTTGATGGCATCTGCCATTTTTGCCAGAAATTTTGCCGGGCACGGATCTAATGGTGAGCCCGACTTAAGGTTCCTCATCAAGGCTAAAGATGTAGCAACCGAGAGGGGAGGAAAATCAAGCAGAGCTGGGCCTAAGGGAGACAAAGAAGCTGTCTCGATCGGCTCCGCAGACACATCATCTGGGGTTCTCAGCGGAAAGGAAACCTGGATTTGCCTAATTTTGGTGGTAAAGAAATTGGCAATGGTGTTAGCCCAGGTCTCCGCTGGAACACCCTGAGTGGAGATGGACCGGGGGCTAGTGAATTCGCGCACGATTGAAAAGATCTCCTTGCAGGAATTGGCAGCATCATCAATCCTTTTGGCAAGATACCGTTTCTTGCTCTGAAGGACTAGTTCATGGTATGACTTCATCATGGTTTTATACCGTTGTTTGGCCTCGGGCTCATACTGGACTCTCCAAGCCCGCTCCGCCACTTTACATTGCCTACGGGCATGGGCTAATTCCTCCGTGAACCAGGGGGCAGAAACCCGTCGAGCAGCGGACCTGGGTGACTGTAAGGGAGCGAGCTCATTTAATCTGGCAAGAAGCCAGGATTGCAGGCTCTCCAGATCTTTCTCCAGGTCCCCAGTACAAGCCACAGGGTGATCAACCAGAGCATGTGTGAGCATATCTGGGGTCACCCGATGAAGTGCCCTATAACTGCTGCCCTGCTGTCTCGTGGCGCTAGCCGGGGAAGCCAAGGTAGAAGGTATTTCAAAATGGGCAAGGAAATGGTCAGATCAAACGATTGGCAGAAGTGTTACATTCATGATAGGTATGGTGGAAAAAACCTGATCAAGTGTATGGCCTTTATCGTGGGTCGGCCCAGAAAGATAGGGGGAAAGACCCAGGGTGGATGCGAGATCTAACAATTTGATGGCATTTTGGTCCTTGTGGTCGTCCATATGGAAATTAAAATCTCCCGCAAGTAAGCATTGCTCCGATCTCAGGACAAGGACCGACATGACCTGTTGGAGATCATCAAGAAAGGAACCCACTGGGCCCGGAGATCTGTAGACAATCAGGCCCTTCAGTGCTTGTTGCGGCGATAGGGAGATGGAAAAAGCTAATGAGTCAGCCCCTTCGATGGTGTGAGTATGCGTGACCGTGCACGAAAGAGAGTTCTTCACAACCAAGGCAACTCCTCCTCCCCTGCCCTTGTCTCTATCCTGTCGATGGATGGTATAATCAGTGGGAATGGCAGCCACAATGTCCGGGTGGGAGGAATCATTGGTCCATGTCTCCGTGAGCATCAAACAGGTGGGACTAGTCGTTGACAGGAGATCAAAGATCTCTTGAGTGTGACGATGCAACGACCTCGTATTGAGGAGTAGGCAGTGATGTTTTAAGCCACTCTCCTTAACAGGAACAGGGGAAGGGAGGGAGCGGACAGGGTGCCAGAGACAAACAGGGCACTTATGCTTACCCCTATATCGGCCTGGAAAAACTGACAGACACGACACATTCCAATAGCGCAGCGAAAGGAGCTCCTGAGCGGAGTAAGAAAGCATAGTGGCCAGAAGTACCTGCCACGCCAAACGCCTCCGGGACGCTGACGGGCGCAGACAGGCAGGACTCTGGCACGACTCCGGCGCAGATCCGGCGCGACCGCTGATCGCGTCCGCTGCGCGGAGGAGAGGGTGAGCTTTTTGTAGCGCTGCTAGAGCACGAGGGTGAATAGTCCTACCCCCAAGATGGTGGCCAAAATGAGATCCCAGCCCTCGGCGTCAATACTCAGCCGAGGGCGGTCTCAGAGTCCCAGGCAAGGGAGGGGGGGAAAGCGAAGCGCTTACAAGCGCTGGGAGATCAAGTGGCAGGCAGCGCTGTGCTCCTACACGCTTCTAACACAAGCGCGAGCACAAGCTGCAAAAGGCACACAATTAAAATGGCAATATTAAAAATACACGAGCAGAGTTTCACAGCCAAAAGAAAAGTAAGGAGACCTCCCGGCTTCCGCCTCAGGAGGGGAGAGGTAGGTTGGTAGCAGATGGTAATCACCTGCTAGATGATCCGCTTCCCTTTTGTAGCGCTGCTAGAGCGCGAGGGTGAATAGTCCTACCCCCAAGATGGCGGCCAAAATGAGATCCCAGCCCTCGGCGTCAATACTCAGCCGAGGGCGGTCTCAGAGTCCCAGGCAAGGGAGGGGGGGAAAGCGAAGCGCTTACAAGCGCTGGGAGATCAAGTGGCAGGCAGCGCTGTGCTCCTACACGCTTCTAACACAAGCGCGAGCACAAGCTGCAAAAGGCACACAATTAAAATGGCAATATTAAAAATACACGAGCAGAGTTTCACAGCCAAAAGAAAAGTAAGGAGACCTCCCGGCTTCCGCCTCAGGAGGGGAGAGGTAGGTTGGTAGCAGATGGTAATCACCTGCTAGATGATCCGCTTCCCTTTTGTAGCGCTGCTAGAGCGCGAGGGTGAATAGTCCTACCCCCAAGATGGCGGCCAAAATGAGATCCCAGCCCTCGGCGTCAATACTCAGCCGAGGGCGGTCTCAGAGTCCCAGGCAAGGGAGGGGGGGAAAGCGAAGCGCTTACAAGCGCTGGGAGATCAAGTGGCAGGCAGCGCTGTGCTCCTACACGCTTCTAACACAAGCGCGAGCACAAGCTGCAAAAGGCACACAATTAAAATGGCAATATTAAAAATACACGAGCAGAGTTTCACAGCCAAAAGAAAAGTAAGGAGACCTCCCGGCTTCCGCCTCAGGAGGGGAGAGGTAGGTTGGTAGCAGATGGTAAATGTAAATAGCCATTACTGCTATTACCATCTTTTAATCATACTTCAAATACCAGCCTCGGAAGGATGGAAGACACAGCCCGGCAGGAAAACAAACTACTGGCTGCACATCATGGTAGAGGTGCAAACCAAACTTTTAAGTGACAGAGCTAAATTAGCAACAATTGCTAATCTGCAGCACTCTCCCTCCCAGCCTGCTGTTCTAATTCCCTGCCCTCGCCTCCTGTGCTGATCTGCTGTTCCCTTTTCACCCGCCTCCTTCTCTAACTCACTGTTCTCTTCTCCTGTGCTGATCTGCTGTTCTCTTTCACCCGCTTCCTTCCTTAACTCCCTGTTCTCTTCACCTGTGCAAATATTCTGTTCTCTTCCACCCTCTTCCTTCCTTAACTCCCTGTTCTCTTCTCCTGTGCTGATCTGCTGCTCTCTTCTACCCCACCTCCTTCTTTAACTCCATGTTCTCTTCACCTGTGCTGATCTGCTGCTCTCTTCCACCCCACCTCCTTCTTTAACTCCCTCACTCTATCTATCGCCCTCACTCTATCTATCTATCTATCTATCTATCTATCTATCTATCTATCTATCTATCTATCTATCTATCTATCTATCTATCTATCTATCTATCTATCTATCTCTCTCTATCTATCTATTGCCCTCTATCTATCTATCCTTCGCCCTCTATCTATCTATCGCCCTTACTCTATCTATCTATTGCCCTCACTCTATCTATCTACCTATCTATCTAGCTATCTATCTATCTATCTAGCGCGCTCACTCTATCTATCTCAGCTAGCTCAGAATCTGGCCCACATAGGCCCAGGAGGGATGCACCGATGGGCACTCTCATATAATATGGGTCATGTTGCAGCCCGTGTTCACGCATTTCCAGCAGTTTACATGCTGGAGTAGGCCTGCCCTGCGCAGTTTCGATGGTAACCAGTGCCAATTATGTAGGGTCTTGAATATACAGAATTTAAATCTTGCCTCTAGAGCAGCAATGTCCAGGTCTTCTAGAAGCTATGCCAACTCGTCCTCCTCATAGGAGACAGATAATCGGGCTTGCCATCAGATGCGAAGGGCTCGCCACAGGGGTTGTGAGAAAAGATGGTAGGTGAGTACTGGGGTCTGCGGGTGCCGCTCGTAGCTGCGTGGTCGGATCTTGTGACTGGAGTGCTGATTACCCTTTGTCCCTGGGAGCTGAAATAATATGTGTGGACGGCGGCAGGAAGAGCGGGACTGCGAGTCCCAGGAACGCCAGCGGCTTGGTTGTGTGTCGCACCTGTGAGACTCTTCCCCTTGACCCCGCCTCCTCCCGGGTGCTTAAATCCACGCCTCGCGGCCCCGCTTCGCGGCGGCCGCTCGTAGCTGCGTGGTCGGATCTTGTGACTGGAGTGCTGATTACCTTTTGTCCCTGGGAGCTGAAATAATCTGTGTGGACGGCGGCAGGAAGAGCGGGACTGCGAGTCCCAGGAACGCCAGCGGCTTGGTTGTGTGCCGCACCTGTGAGACTCTTCCCCCTTGACCCCGCCTCCTCCCTGGTGCTTAAATCCAAGCCTTGCATCCCCCGCTTTGCGGGAGCAGCTCGTAGCTGCGTGGTCGGATCTTGTGACTGGAGTGCTGATTACCCTTTGTCCCTGGGAGCTGAAATAATCTGTGTGGACGGCGGCAGGAAGAGCGGGACTGCGAGTCCCAGGAACACAAGCGGCTTGGTTGTGTGCCGCACCTGTGAGACTCTTCCCCCTTGACCCCCCCTCCTTCCGGGTGCTTAAATCCATGCCACGCGGCCCCCGCTTCGCGGGAGCCGCTCGTAGCTGCGTGGTCGGATCTTGTGACTGGAGTGCTGATTACCCTTTGTCCATGGGAGCTGAAATAATCTGTGTGGACGGCGGCAGGAAGAGCGGGACTGCGAGTCCCAGGAACGCCAGCGGCTTGGTTGTGTGCCGCATCTGTGAGACTCTTCCCCCTTGACCCCACCTCCTCCCGGGTGCTTAAATCCACGCCTCGCGGCCCCCGCTTCGCGGGAGCCGCTCGTAGCTGCGTGGTCGAATCTTGTGACTGGAGTGCTGATTACCCTTTGTCCCTGGGAGCTGAAATAATCTGTGTGGACGGCGGCAGGAAGAGCGGGACTGCGAGTCCCAGGAACGCCAGCGGCTTGGTTGTGTGCCGCACCTGTGAGACTCTTCCCCCTTGACCCCGCCTTCTCCCGGGTATTCTGCAGGACCATTGGCTATAAGAACAGTGAGGGTTACGCGCCACGCGGGCGGGCGCCGGGCTAAGCCCCGGCAAAGGGCGGGCCGTTTGAGGCCGTTAGAGGACGTAAGAGACCGGACCGGGCTACCCTCCTAACGCTCCATCTCTCCGCTCCTACTCGTTGACTAGTTGGTCACCCTAAAGCAGGACGCTACATTATGGCCAGTACGGAATCAAGAAGCAAGGCTGCTTCCGCAGTCTCAGGTACTTTGGACAAATTCCTCTCTAAAGTTAACTCTGCGGCTAATATTGGTCCTCTGGTGCTCGAAAAAACCAATAGAGGAGGGTGTAGAGAATAATGGTTTGTCTTCTTCTAGTTTAGCAACTAACACTAGCACACCGCTACTACTTGATGCTACCCACCTGTCTCTAATGGATAGTATTGACCAAACCATAGAGTCCGTTCTACAACAGCTTAGGACACCATCATCCACGCAGAGGGGAAGGGACACATCACGCATCATCAGTGATGTGGAGCTCTCCCCTGTCGTGGAGTTGGTACAGTCCAGGGCTCATGGGAAGGGTCTTAATTCACTAGAGCACACGGGGTGTAGCGTGGATCCTGTATTGAAATTGAAAAGGGAAAGATCCAGAAAGCCCAAAAGTGCTAAAAGGGCCAAAACTGATCCCATATTGCCCTCGCGGGAAGACAATGTGAGTGTCCCTGTGACATTAGCAATGGGTAACGATATGGAAATGTTGAGTACTCCACCTATTCCCTCTATACCCGTGCCCCCGAGCCTTTTATTTTCGGTGGGGTTACCCCCAATATTACAGAGCTCCTTATTACCTCGCTTACTGATATCTTCAAGAGCCTCCTGAATCCCCTTACCCTTAAATTGGACTCAATTGAATCAAGACTGATAGCTCTCGAAAGATCAAGTGTGGGCAATGGCGTTCAGTCTGGGAAGGAAGTTGTTACACTTGGAGTACAGGGGCGGAGCGCAGGAGCATCCCATTCTCCCCCAATCACCATGGTCATGGCTCCAACTACACCTATAGTTCCTCTCGGGAAAAATATTAATAACAGCGCAGTACCTGTGCTTCAAACTGCACCTGTACCACCTCCTAGGTTAGTGCCCCCGATACCAATTCCCAGGAGGTCGAAGCAATCAGCTCCGGCTAGTCTACCTAGTCAGGAGAGACCACCCAACGAGATAGATAATGGCTCTAACCGGCTGGATAGCTCTAAAACCAGGCGCAAGGCAGCTAATCTACCTCCTGAGGCGGTGGGCTACACTGTGATTTTGATGGGGGCACCTGAGCTTGCAAGCGGCGTAATGGAGTCTTATGTTTCTTTACGCAACAAGGTAATTAGCTGGCTAAATATCCATAGGCCCCTACCACCGCACCTAAAAGGAGAGGTTCTTATGGTTAGAAGGGTCCCATGGGTTGGGTATACAGCTAAAAAAAGTGTGGGGGACTGTATAATTGTCAGCTTTAGGAGCCCCCAGGTTGTCACATATATCTGTAACTGGCTTGGTAATACAGGTAACACATCCATTGAGCTGGTCCCTCTCTCATATTTCTATCCTAATGTTCGAAATCAAACTATGAGGAAGGACGACGGCTGGACACGAGTAGGCTTCACTGTGGATGGGTCAAGATACAGGCCCAGGTACAACATTTTCCCTGCCCAAGTTAATTATGCACATCCCAACAGATTCACTTGCCTTGATGAAGTGGATTGACTCCGTAGGGGTGTTCCCTCACAATCTAATGGAAACATCGAAAGTGAATCTGTAGTACAGGGGACCGGTAATAGTGTGATGGAGATTCCCACTAGAGACTCGGATCCTCTCCAAGGGAGTACTCTAAAGTCCCCCAGTGTTAGGGGGTATGTAGTTACTTTACCCCTGAATCAAACCAGCAGTATTCTAACATTTCCAGCCACTTGTGCCCCTAACATCACATCTACTTCCCAGCCTACCCTGGAAACTCCTGCACAGCGCCCAGCATTTCCATCGGCGGATGCTGTAGAGGAAATCACATTGGAAACCACTGGAGGGCAGGCACCAAAATGTTCTATTGAAGTCCTGAAGTTCCTCTCCTGGAATATGGCGGGTATTGTAAATCAAATTCACACAGTGGACTGGGATCTCCTAGTAGGCAGCAGTGATATCTGTCTCTTCCAGGAGACGTGAGCGAGGGAATCTCTGAGTAGAACGGGCTATGCGGTCTCCGAAATTCAGGCTAGGTGGAGTGGTAGGGGGAGGCCCTCGGGGGGTCTGGCGGTTTGGGTTGCTAGTCACATTGGGTGTTCTGCGGAGAGCGTACCTACGTTCTCCCAGGACATCCAGTGTGTGCTTCTCAGATGGCCAAATGCTATGAACTTGGCAATTATCAATGTATATTCCCGCCCAGCCAGTGTGGCCATGGAATCGCCCACTCTTGAAGACCTTTCGTCCTTTCTGGGCCAACTGCCGAGTGATTGTAAAATAGTGATGGGCGGTGATTTTAATTGCCATTTTGAACCTCTGGAAGGCCTAAAGGAGGGTGCCCTTACCACCCAAGATGACTTCTGGGGTGTCCCACCATGTTTATCCCCCCACCCCAAATCCTGGTCCCCACTTGCAGTGCAAATCATGTCCCTTACTTTAAATTATGCGATAAGGGCCTGTAATGGTCGTACTCCTTCCGACAGCCCTTCATTGTGTACCTTCAATAGGAAGGATCATGAATCGAGGCTGGATTACATGTGGTCCAAGGTCCAGGACTTTAGGATAGTGGTCAGAACAGATAGCGACCATAATGCACTTTTATTAGAAATGAAACACCCGGCTCCTGTCGGTGAGTTACCATCTACCAACCCTTGTGATGATCCAGGGAATTTGGTTCTTACCTCCAACAGACGAAGGGAAAAATGGGGGAAAATAATTAGTGCAGAAGAAAATATAAGTAAAAATTATGAAGTAGCACTTCCTAAGCTCACAGAAATGGATGATTTAATTATTCAGCCCAGACTATTTCAATGAGAAACTAGGTCAAATCCATGCTAACCTAGTGGGAGTTCTAGGTGAGGTTTTTTACCCTGTGGTTGTTCCGCGACGTAAAAAGACCAGAACCTCAACCTGGTATAATGCTTCTTGCAAAAAACGCCAAGATAGAATTAATTGCCTCAAGTAAAGCAGGCGCAGACAGGGGTAAGGTTGCTGAACTTAGGCGGGAATATAAGGCAGCCCTGGCTTTGGCAAGGTCGGAGTGGGACTGGAATCGGTGGCAGGAGCTCTCCCTAGCACTGGAAGCCAGGGATTCCAAAAAATGTTGGTCCCTGGTGAATTTTGGTACAGGAGAAGCTAAAGTTGCAGTGGAGCCCAACATTGCATCCTCTGCTTGGGAAGATCCCTTTGGCATATTGTATCAAGAGACCAAACAATTTGCCAATGATGAAATCGCCTTAGATGATTTACCCACTCCTGCAGCTGATTTGGAATTTACCCTTGGTGAGGTGGTGGGTGCAGTGGAGAGACTAGCAATGGGGAAGGCCCCGGGACTGGATAGATTGCCTGGTGATCTTTTCAGACAACATCCGGAGATCTGGGGCCCGTACCTCTTAATTCTTTGTAATGCCATCTTGGGAGGCATGGAGATCCCCTGTACTTGGCTGGGGGCAGAGATAGTGCCCATTTTAAAAAAGGGTTCTCCCCTTCTCCAAGCCAACTACAGGCCGATCAGCCTTATTGATGTCCCCCAAAAACTCTTCTCTCGCCTTCTCCTGGACCACCTTATGGACTGGATGGAGGCCAACGAAATTTTGAGTCCACTCCAGGCTGGCTTCAGGAAAAACACGTCCACCATGGACCAGATTGTCCGCCTCGTCCTCCTGTATTGGAAACGGTGAGGATTGAGGGGGGGAGGCTATACATGGTGTTCGTGGACCTGAGGTCAGCCTTTGATATGGTCCCACGCAAGAAACTATGGGAGGTCCTAAAGAAGCTAGGTGTTCCAACCCAAATATTGCATGCCATAATTAGGCTCCATGATAATAATTATGCGCAGGTTAGGTGTGGGAGGGATGGAGTGCTGTCATCAAGGTTTCCTGTTCTCAGAGGGGTGAGGCAAGGTTGCGTCTTGGCGCCAACCCTGTTTTGCCTCTTTGTTAACAGTGTCATATCCCACCTGGACAATGTTAGAGACAATGATGCTCCCCTTTTGGCAGGCAGGAGGGTGCCAGCCATCATGTTTGCTGACGCCACCCTGCTGCTTTCCAAATCTCCGATGGGGATACAAAGGATCTTCGATGGATTTGGTCTCTTCTGTACACAACATGGTCTAGAGATCAATACCGAGAAGACCAAGTTCATGATCTTTAATCCATCCCCAAAGACCAGACCTAACCCCACTTTGGGTGAAGCCAGCCTGGAAAGGGTTACAACCTTCCAATACTTGGGGGTTACATTACACGAGAACCTATCCTGAGACCCCCAAATAGTAAAATCCTGGTTAAAGCTGTGCCAACTCTCAGGTGCTATCCTGAAGGTTGTGAACACCTCAACCTTTAAACCCATAAGCCCGGTACTAGAACTGTACAAAACTCAAGCTAAAGCGGCTGCATCTTATGGTAGCGAGCTTTGGGGGTATAAAGCGGGGCCTGATCTTGCCAGAGTGGAAAATAATTTCCTTAGACGCCTTCTGGCACTCCCTCGTGGTACACCTCTGCTCCCCTTAAGATTAGATGTGGGCTTACCTTCCATCACTGTAGAACTGGAGTCAAAGCCAATAAGATTCTGGCATAGGCTCTGGTCCACCAGCGAGCTCGCACACTACAGGTGCGATCTCACCCATGTTATGGACCTGAATAAGCGCGATAGAATCCCATGGTTGGCTTTTGTCAAGAAAGAATTGTATTGTATGAAATTGCCTGAGTTATGGGAAGATCCCGAACAGGGTTGTCGAACTATTTCCCGTAAAAGACTGGTCCAAATTTACAAGGAACAAAGTTTAGCTCTTCTCCTGTCCGCTTCTACTAACGGCACCCTGACTGATTGCTTTTTGGAATTTAAAAATTCCTATGAATTCGAAGGTTTTATGGACATTATTTTCCCCATCCTAGCGAGAAAATTGTTTATACAGTGGAGGTTAGGCACTCTGCCCATTAAAACCTTCACTTGTAAAGTCTTCCAACAGGTCACAGGCATGGAAGGGCACAGTATGATGACATCTAGGGAAGTAGCTGCATTAATCCAGTGGGCTTTCAAGGAGGGGAAAAGTAGGGCGTAGGCACGGGTCCGTTTTGGTGCAATGTCAAATTATGCAAAACTGTCTAAAGGGGCGGATCCGGTGAACTCTTTCTACTGCAGGTGACCAATGAAAGGGTGGGGAAGGTTGCAACTGAGGGACAGAGATCACAGACTGGCAATTGAGTTTTCAGTGCTAACAAATCTACTAGGGGCTCTCCCCGATATCTGCGGGCAGAGCCATGAGGTGGAGATGTTCAGAGCAATATTTGCCTTGGCCTTCTTTCAGGCATACCCGTAGGGCATTGCAGCACCGGCCCGACGAGGAGCAAAGCCCAAATGATGAAGCATGACATCCTTTGGGGTATGGGAGGGCATTATGATGAGGACACCCTGTCACCCACAGAAACAGTAGCACACAAAAAAAAGTGTTTTCCTCTTTCATCCTCCAAAAGAAACACTGACTTCCTTTGTGTACTAGTTACTTTTCGGGAGTAAGGGTCACCGGTACAAATAATCAGCTCCTAGTGTCCCCCCTCTCTATAAATAGAAAGAAAGCAAACTAGCCTAGAATGGCGAGCCGTGCAAAACAGTGTTCTTGGGATGCCTTTCGGCTGGGGCACTGGTGGAGCTGACAAATGGACAGCTTGGGGTCAGAAGCAGGCGGTCACACAAAATAGCAAGTGAAGCTTGAAAACTTGGAAACAGCAAGCGCTAGACACCACAGGGGGGCTGTCCTTCAGTGGGCTGGGCTGGAAGTTCTGTAAGGAGTTAAAAGACCAATGCACCAGAATGTGATAATTTCACAGATGTTATGCAGTGTTGAAATCATGGAGCGTACGAATGACCCCAAAAAATGCAATGTTTATGTTTCATACTTTCAAATAAACTGGGGCCGTTATGCACCAGTTAAGACTCCATCTCTGATTACCCGGATGGGGTAGGTAATGGTGCATGAGGAAGGTCGCAGCCGGAGGGGGGTCACGAGCACGCCTGGTAGGGGTTACACTAGTCGTTTATTGCCAAGGATACTTGACTGGGTAAATAATATTTAGATAGTCAAGGAGTAGTGATGGAGTTGGATTCAGTGTCTGTGGTTAAGGAAAGATAACCCTATTTTAGTGTTAAGGAGCTTCTAGGTGGCTGATCCTCGGGAATTTCATTCACCACACAATGCACTTCTCCTCAGTAATGAAAATGTACAATATTTTGTCAAGATGTTGAAACAACTGTGTGGAATGAATTTAAGTGGTCATTTAAGATTGTCAGCAGCAGTGCCACTGGATAGCAGGGAAGCTACCACTCTCTTGCTTCCCTACCTAATGTAAAGATGGAGGAACCACTAACTTTGCAAACCTCTGGCACAGCAGCCCAATGGTAACAGGGTTGCTGAATCTATCTGGCGAAAAGGCTCTGCCTTGAATCGTCAAGCCTGCCATGGAATACACGGGAAGGAAAAATCATCTGAAAACACCCAGTGTTTCAGTTTCATTAATTTTTTTTTCCAGAAAAAAATTCCACACTTTTGTAGGTTTGTTTCTGTTACACAAAATCAATGTAGATCGGCAATATTTAAGTTTTGAAGAAATTGCTCCTGTGACATAATAGAAGAGCTTTCATCAAAAGGATTCCTGCCCACGTCGCCAAATCTCTCAATATATCCAGTCGTGCTCTAACAGGCGGGAGGAGGTAAAGGCCTTACACATAGATTCATCATCGGCATGTTTTGCGAGTCTGTAATAGCGATTATTAAGGAATCGCTATTAAAGAGTCGCAAAACGGGATTCATGTAGAAATCGCAATATTTATTGCGTTTTCTACAGCTTCCTTATTTGACATTAGCTAATTGCTAATCGCAAATAAGGAATAACTCCCTCCCCATTCATTCCTATGAGCCTAAAGGCCCATAGGAATGAATGGGAAGACATATCAATGTGCGAATCGCTATTAGCGATTTGCATGTTGAGTTTGCGATTTCAAGGGTGCAGGGGTGTCCAAAGGACACCCTGTTGCACCCCTGAAATGATATTGGATGATGGTGTTACGCACACACATGTCCCAAGGACATGTGTGTGTATAACATACATCTTAGAAAAATGCACTTAAGTGCATTTTTCTAAGTTTCCGCTATTTACCACAAGGTTTGACTTTGCGGTAAATAGCGGCCCACAATTGCGAATTCGCAATTTTTAAATGTTTCATGAATTGCATTTAAGGAATCTCAAATAGAGATTCCTTAAATGCAATTCCTCACAAATTTGCGAATTTTGCATTTGGGATGATGAATCCCAAATGCAAAAATTGCGCTCGCAAAGGGCCTGATTCTCAGAATCTGGCCCTTTGCGAGCCAATTTTCGGTGGATGAATCTGGCCGTTAGTCCCAATTTAGGGCTAGCAGGCCACCCGCCAGGATTTAAATGACCCTGCAACTCTCTTTCTATGAAATACCTTTTTGGTAATAGAGTGTGAGCCACCACATAATAGGCTATTTTCAATCCTGGGTAGTTCTGTGTGTCCTCTGATGGATACTGCAGGAAGATCTGTAAATAGCAAATTATTCAATGGGTGTTTGCTTCGATTTAGAATGTCTTACCTTCACACCAGAATGGCCATTTTTTTCAAACACAGGTTATACCCATCTTCCACTTCACTTTGCCTCGAGATTGCATCCTGGGATGTAATTGGTACTTTCCTGCATCAATGAAGTTTCAAGCTCTGTGCATCCTTCCAACATATGTATGATTCTGATGCCTCATTCAGGGCTGACATACCCTAGCCGTATTTTTTGAGATGCAAGAAACAAACATGGCAGTCTGGCTTGGTCTTCCGGCTCTCACTCATTTTCTGAATTTAACACCGAGGTTCAGGATCAGGGCAGTGGAAAGACGGGTGCCTTCATTTATTTACCCGAGACCAAGGAGCTAACAGTACATTTTCCTGATTTGCAAGGATGGTCCGTGTTTTTATTTATATATTTATGACAAATTCGCAAACATTCTGATATAGATATGCATAATTCATACAAGTCATAAATTACCCATAGAGCATTCACAATCATTCCGGCTGTGTGCCTGATTTCTTAACCCTGTATTGCCGGAGCCAAAGTATTGTGTATTTTCCTCATGCACACGGGTAGGGCAATGATGGAATTAGGAAATGTATCTTTTAACTAAAAACCTTTCCTGTGGTGAAACGTTTTCATTGCACTGATTTTCATTTCTAGACACACTGAGTGAAAATGAACACTATGAGGTCACTAATCAAAAATTTCAGGCCCACTTTGACCTACATCATTTAGACGTAAATATCTTATAAACTGTTAACCAACACACCCAAAGTGATGTCTGTGTGAGAGTTCACCTAGTTTTCATTATATTTGTATGAACACTTTTCTAACGCTGCCTTGTAAATGCTCACAACTATAAATCCATGACGAACTTTCATATGGTCCACTTATAGGTTCTTTAAGTATGTTACAGACTCTTTGATGACACTTCTGTATGCATCAGAACATTTTTCGACTGTTGTTAATTGCATCGTGGATAAAGTGGTGATTTTCCAATTCAAGTCAAAGCTGCACATAGAAAATTATTATGGTTTTAGAATGACATTTATAAGGTAGCTATCAGGAAAGCTGGTTATGATTATACGAAAAAGAAATAAAAGGGCACATAAAAATTCATCGGAAGAGACAATGCAGCTATCAATCACAGTATAGTCCATAGGCATCATACAATGGCAAAAACAAAGACCAAGGGCAGAGCTGAAGCGCACATAATAGAGGGCAGGTGTTTTAGACAATCTGTCCCAACCATTTCCCCACACACAACCATGTTTAAAGGGACATCCTCAGGCCTCATAGACAGGGTCTCCTGTTGTGCACACCAGTCAACCCCTCATCCTTATTGTGAAAGAATTGGAGGCAGGAGGTTCTTCCAGCGGGTCGCAATGTCCAACTTACCCACCATAAGGGCAGTACCCAGGAATGTGTGATCTGCTCTCGATTCCCCAACTCATTCCAACACCCTCAGCAAGATCGCCAGAGTTGAGAGTGCAACCTCTTGGCCTTAAACTTACGTCAGTTCACTTGCCACCTCTGCCCAATACTTTTGAATCTAGGAGCAGAAGCATACCATGTGGAAAAAATCAGAAGGAGCTCCCCCACAATAGGGGCAAGTAGGTTTCAGGAATAAGGCCAGCCCAGTGCAACCGAGCCAGGGAGAGGTAGGCACAATGTAAGTAGTGTGTCTGGATCAGGTGCAGCCTGGAAGAGATAGTGATGATTCTGGGCACCATCATTGCGTCTCTCTAGTAATCGTCCTCAAGTGGACCCAAACAACTCTCCCAGCTACGTCTCAGATGGTTCAGGGTATCTGGGGCATTATTTGTCAGTGTATGATACATTTTAGAGACTCCCCTGTTTGTTGCCTCAGGGTAAAAGACCAACAAGCAGCTGCGGCCGTGCAGGTAACAGTGGTGGGTCGGTGGGGCCGGGTAAGGGGGGATTTCGAGGGATGCTGCAGAGGGAAAATTAAATAAATAAAAAATGTTGCCTCAGCGTCGTCCCTCGAGATCTCCCCTTACTGGGCCCCACCGCCCATCCGATGTTGCCTGCATGGACTGCTGCTGCCAAAAAGTGTGACAAAGAGCAGCCCTACAGGCCTGAGAATCTATTCCGGTCACCGGGGACACTGTGCAAGGAATCAGGGCTCCGTAAAGCAGAGAGAAATTTGGGGGAACCCCAAAAGCAAGAGTTCCTGTCTGTAGGCAGGATCTGACCAGCCCCCATTAAACCAATTGTGTTTCACCAAAGGTGGGAGGCCAGGTAATAAAGGTATAAGTTAGCCATACCTAGACCCCCCTCATATGGTGCTCATTTGCAGTGAACAGGGCTAGACGTGGTTGGGAGTCATGCAATAAAAAGGAGGCCGCTACCCTCTCAAGAGCGCGGAACCATGTATCGGGAGATTTTGAAAGATGTATAAGAAACTCAGCAGGATCATCATTTTATATAGTGCAATGTAGCCCGTCATGTTCAGTGGGAGGGACTGCCATTTGGTTGAATCTTCCTTAGCATTCCGTGTCAGGGTCCCAAGGTTAAGGGACCACGAGAGCTCAGAGTGGAGTGTAACCCACACCCCCAAATATTTTAAACTAAGACAGCGCATAGGTATATTATCCTGCCAATCAAAGAAATAGTGAGACTGAGCTAGAGACCATTACTGATTTTGAGGAATTGACCCGGAGACCAGAGGCCTCCCCCAAAGCGCTGAAGGAGATCAAGACAGCCATTTCCACTACTGGCAATTTCCACCAGAACGATAAGGACATCGTCCACATTAAGGGCTATCCGGTCTTCAAGCTCCCCCCTCTCCAACGCCATACCCCCACCCGAGCATCCCCATGCAGGAGGCATGCCAGTGATTGGATCACCAGTTCAAAGAGCAGAAGAGACTGAGAGCAACCCTACCTAATTCCTTTGGGGATGGAAAAGGCGTCAGACAGCACGCCATTGATCTGAACCTGTGCCATTGGACTAGAGTATAAAGCTCAGATGAGGCCACAAATTCGCCGTCCAAGACCAGTCCGGGCCAGCACCCGTTCCAAATAATCCCAGTTCATGGTGTTGAAAGCCTTTTCGAAATCAATAAGTAGTAAGGCTAGGCTAGACACTTGTACCAAGGCGAAATGGCAGCGTCTCGTGCTGCCGGCAGTCATGAACCTGCATTGATCTATGTGTACATAGAGATGAAGGACATTTCTAAAATGGGCGGCTGGGAGCGTAGCAAATATCTTACCCTTGCCATTGATAAGGAAAATGGGGCAATAATCGGCAGAAGCAGTTGAGGGGGTCTGAGTCTTCTGGATCACCACAACTGTAGCGGCATCTATTTCTGAGGGGAAATCGCCCCGTTGTGCTACCTCATTGTAAAGGTCCAGAAGGTGAGGGATCAGGAGGTTCCGGAATGTCATACAGTACCCAGCGGGGAAACTGTTGGGAACGGGAGTCTTTCAGGAGGCCATCACCGAAATAGCAGTCCCAAACTCTTCGGACATGGCGGGGTCATCTAGTATCTGAGCGTCGGCATGGAGCAGGTGATGGAGAGGCGCTTCTTCGAGAAATTGGACAGAGGTATCAGAATTCATCTGAGTAGGTGGTGTATATAGATGTTCATAGTAGTGGGAAATGTTTGTGCAATCTCCGGGAGATACTGTGGATGATGCCCGAGTCACCCATAGTTTTGGAAATAATTTTAATTGCTTACGGATCAGAGGAAAGCCAACAGAGCAGCCTTCCATTTTTATCTCGCCCATCCACAGATCCGGGCAGTGGAAAAGTGCCAGAGATGCTTGACAGCTTCCAAAGAGTGGAGGCGGATTTCCTCATGCAAGATGCTCAATTGCCGAGAGACTTCGCTATGGGGGTCTGTCACAAGGCGACTCATTAAAAACAGAGAGCAGGCTTTAGAGAACCCCCTGATAGTTGCTTTGCGAGCAGTCCAGGCATGCCAACTGAATCTACAGAACTCTTGTTGTTAGGGAAGTAGGATTGTAGCCTGGTTCCAAGAGTAAAGTTAGATTTTAAGTCACAATTCTGAAAAAGCCACTTTTAGAAAGCTGCATTTTCTTGTCCTAATCATTTGGTGCCTGCAGCCTGTTTCCTGGGTAACATGGCTAGGTGTAGGTGGCAATTGGCCTTTGTGTATTACACCCAGATAGCCACACAATAGAGGGTCTGGGTGTTGAAAAGATGGGCCACCCTGACTTGCTGAGAGGTGCAAAGCTGTCACCTGTCACACTTGCACTTTAAAGACACTGCCTCATCTCTCACACAAAGGATTTCACACTAGTCTATTGTGCCTGCAGACAGACTTGGACCAAGGCAGGAAGGCAGGAAATTCCAGAGACTTCTGTAGGAGGAGGACTCCAGACATTTCATTCACTTTAAAGTGGTCATCAGGTATACAAAACGGACCCTTGATTTACTCTTCAGTACTCCTAGACCTGGTGCCAGAGGACTACCCTGCTGCTTGAGGCCCACACTGTAGTCTGAGGAGGAAGACTGGACCTGCGCCCTTCATCTCAGGCTGAAGTGACTCAAAGGGTCAACTGACTGATCTCCTATTCTGAGCTACAGGGACAAAGCAAGACCCAGCTGACTCTCTGCAATTGCCAAGCTGACCTGCTGCACTGGATATGCAACTGAATCTGCCTGAGACCTGCTGGAGTGAGCTCCTGATCCCCAAGAAGTACCTCCCAGGTCCTGGACCCTTGGTGTGGCATCAAAACAATTATTACATTTTACCCAATTTTTCTAGATTGGTGTGGGAGTTTTCTTGTGTTGTATTATTGCTTTATTACTGTTTATGTGTTGCATAAACACTTTACACGTTGCTTCTAAGCTAAGCCTGACTGCTTTTGTGCCAAGCTTCCATGGGTTAAGCGCAGGTTGACTTAGTGACTTTTTGTGGTTCACCCTGGCAAGGATTGTGGCTGTTGTAGAGTTTCACTCCCTCAGCCAATAACCCAATTTCTCATAACACCCTTAATTACATAGGCAAAGCCTCTCGACAAGGATTCCTAGTTACAATTCCCGGTTCCTGACAGCGTCCTTTCTTTCTTGCAAGGTGAACTACAATATGGAACCCACTCTAGACAAAATTTATCCCAATGTACTGAGAAAATTATATCTTCAGTGGAGACACGGCTCTCTCCCCATCAAAACCTTTACAATCAAATGGAACCATGATCTTAGCAGTACATGTCCTGCTTGTAGAAACTCGGATGAAAGTGAGCTCCACATCCTTTTTTTCTGTCCAGCTTATCATGGGATCCGTAGGCACTGGATTCTACCTCTATGTCGAAACCTGGGATTCAAGAAGTGTCTGCACGCTTACAGAGTCCTAAAAACTGACCTGTCAGACCATATTGTTTTTACAATGGCCAAGTACCTGGGCGCCCTTTGGTCCATGAGAAGGCAATGCCTCAAAACATAGACTGAGTATGGATCTGTTGTTATTATATGAGGACTCCTCTCCAGTATTGTTTTTATGTATTTTACATTTCATTGTACAAATCACTTAAATGTACTGTTTTATACGATTGTCTTTTATGGTAAATTTTTACCGAAATAAAGGTTTTTCAAGTCAAGTTACAATTCTGTGACCACAGCCATTTCAGAGACCCTCACCATTTACAAACCACTTTAAGAACCTCTGGTAGCCCTGACTTCATTGTTGCTCGAGTGAAATAGTTTGGGCAGGCATTAAAGACCTTCTGTTCAAAAGTCATCCAGTCAGAGGTTCAGCATTTAATAAGAAAAAGCACCTGGGTGGAATTATAACTATATTCATAAGCATGCATAGATATTTAAAGGTGTACATTGTGTAACCGATTGCTAGGAAATATCTCTACTTGCAGTACTTATGCTATTGGACAGGTTCACGTACACCCAGATGCCTAAAGTGAGGTGTGCAGCTGTTGTTTTAAAGAACAGGTGTTATGTGAGTTAATGCACGCACTGCACAGCATAGAAACAAAGAGTTATGTTATGTTATGTTATGTTATAAAGGTCTCTTCTATAGCGCACAGCTACTCCAGGGAGTGTCCCGGCGCTTTGGCAAAGAGAACTGAAAGAAAAAGTGCACAACACAACACCGACCGCGGGCCGAACAGAGAATTACTGGGAGAAAAGCCAGGTCTTCAGTTCCTTTCTGAAAGAGAGCAAACTGTTGGCTTTCCTTAAGGAAAAGGGAAGCTCATTCCAGCTTCGAGGTGCCAAATACCGGAAGGAACGACCTCCAATGCGAGCATGTCTGATGGTAGGGACAACGGCTTTAGACAGCAAAGCGGACCTTAAAGTCCTCCTGGGGGCATAGAAGGCCATACGCTTCCCGATGTATTTTGGGCCAATCGAATGGAGGGCCTTAAAGGCAAGGGTCAGGACCTTGAAAGTAATTCTCTTAGAGACTGGGAGCCAATGCAGTCTCTTGAGTAGCTCCGAAGCTCTTGCCCTTCGCTGTAATCCAAAGATGGCTCTGGCAGCCGAATTCTGCACGACTTGCAGGTGTGCCATCAGGTATTTGGGAAGGCCAAGGTAGAGAGCGTTCGCGTAATCAAGACGCGAGCCTATCAAGGCCTGGACAATAATTATGTTATGTTGCAGAGACAATAGTGGAAGAAACTTCCGCAACATTTTCAAGATGCCAAAACATTTCCCTGTCAGCCCTGTGATCTGGGGTCTGAAGGAGAGATCGTAATCACACAGGACACCTAGATTTTTGGCTTTTGACGAGGCAGCATCAAGCAGGAACATATCGCGGGTCCACCATGTCTTCCAACAGGGATCTGGCGGGCATCCGAATAAAAGCAGCTCCGATTTATTGGAGTTGCACTTCAGACTGTGCCTCTGAAACCAGTCAAATACAGCGCCCAGGCATTCCTTAATCCGGCCGCCGTCAAAATCCTCACCCTTGTTACACGTGAAAAGGAGCTGGGTGTCGTCAGCATAGGATATGATCCGGGCACCGAAAGATTCCGCCACCGCCGCTAGAGGGGCCATATAGATGTTAAAAAGGGTGGGGCTCAGGATGGACCCTTGAGGAACCCCAACCTCCAGCGGCGGCATTTCGGCGGAAAACGGGGGTGCCCAGACCACTTGTCGGTGGTTGGTCAGAAAAGACTTAAACCAATTCCACACTGTCCCACGAAAGCCGATCTCCCAGAGTCTTAAAAAGAGACCGTCGTCGGGAACGGTGTCGAAAGCCGCCGACAAATCCAACATGACCAAGATGGCTTTGCCCCCACCATCCAAAATCTCTATTATGGCATTGGTGATCTCAAGAAGAGCTGTTTCCATGCTGAAATTCGCACGGAAACCCGATGAGAGTCATGCAAGATATTATTGCTCTCAATAAAGCTGGAAATGGAGAGATGCACATGCTTCTCAATCACCTTAGCCAGAGAGGGAAGGAGGGAGATTGGTCTGTTATTGGCGTGAACAAGGGGATCTAGAGGTGGTTTTTTAAGCAGCGGCAGAATCAAGGCGTGCTTCCAAGCCATAGGAACCTCTCCCGTTGTCAGGGAAGAATTAAGCAGTGGATTGAGCAAGATGTTAACTGCCGGCGCCACTCTCCCTAGGCATTTCGCTGGGCAAGGGTCAAGTGGCGAACCCGATTGAAGCCGAGACAGGAGGTCAAGGGAGGAAGCAAGAGGGCTGGAAGGGAAAACCAAAAGAAAAGGGCCTTTCTCCTTCAAAGAAGGTGGCACAGTGATCGGATGGCAGGCAGCTTGAATAAGGCCAGCATCAGGAAAAGAGTCCTGAATGGATTTGATTTTATTAATAAAGAACTCACTAAGCTGGCTAATACAAACTTCAGTTTGAGAATGAATGGGCGTACTCGAGGAAGGGGAGATAAACTCTTTTACAATTCTAAAAATCTCTTTGCTCGTGTTTTCCGCTGCCTCGATTCTGCGCTCAAGATAGACTTTTGTCTTCCGGGTCGTACATGCGCCGCCAAGCTCTTTCAGCCCTCTTCCAATCTTGCCGCATCTTACCTAGAATAGGAGTGAACCAAGGGGCCGAGGCGTGCCTGCCCGCAGATTTGGCTGGCTTACTGGGGGCTAGCTCCTCAAATCTAATTGTAAGCCACTTTTGAATCAAGTCAAGATCTTGTTCCAGGTTACCAGATAACAGGCAGGGATGTTGGCAGAGAGCATCAGAGAGAATTTCCGCCGTAACTAGATGGAAAGGCCGAACCACCCTTCTGGTATCTTTCGCCAGTCTTGTACCAGGCGTAGCTGAAAAAGGAATGCAGAATTTAATTAAAAAGTGGTCTGACCACAGAACTGGAAGCGGCGGGGAGACATCGATTAGACTAGTTGAAAAAATCTGGTCAATAGTATGGCCTTTGATATGAGTAGGGCTGGAAATATAGGGAATCACCCCTAAAGAGGAGGCAATGTCCTGCAGCTTAATAGTATCCGGGTCCACTATATTGTCCATGTGAAGATTAAGATCTCCCAATAGGATGCAATGCTCCGATCTCAGGCAGGGCACCGAAAGTGCCGCCTGTAGTTCATCAAAGAAGAAGCCAAGAGGTCCCGGTGCCCTGTAAATAAGAATCCCAGCGCAAGTTTGACGGGGAGATAGCCTAAGAGTGAAACCTAAGTCTTCACAGCCCGTGATATTATCAATGGGAAAAGTTGAACAAGGAAAGCTCTTGTCAACAATTAGTGCCACACCTCCACCCCTGCCTTCCACTCTATCCCTCCTATAGATAGTGTAATCCGGGGGGATAGCAGCGGCCAGATCAGGGCCGAAGCACTTACTCAGCCATGTCTCAGTAAGAAACAGACACGAAGTTTTAAGGTCTGATAGCGAGTTCCAGATGTCAGTGGAGTGTCTACTGAGAGATCTGGTGTTAAGGAGATGACACTGAAAGTATAGGGGTGTGGATTCAGGCAGAAAGCCCTCCTGACTAGGCATGTGCCAACCACAGCCAGAACAGAAGGATGACACCCATGACTATTTATTGTTGTGTTGTCTACAAGGCATATGCTCGCATTAGATCCCATGCACTGTAGACTGAGCAGTTTCTTTATAAAACATGGCGGTCATTCTACTGGCATCTGCGCATTTCACACACAATTGTAATATGGTGGCTGATGTGGGAGTTAAACAAATTCTAGTGCAAAATACACAGGAAGAGACCTTGGATGTATGGCAGAGATGCTTATTTGTGATCCATAAAACAGCATCAGGAGGAGAACATCCCAAGAGTCGCGCATGGAACACTGAACATCAAGTGTTCCACAACAAACTCACAGACACCATCAGATCACTACACAAATTCTTCAGATGACCAACAGAGCCCAAGTTTCCACAGAGCCCTAAAGTTGAATCCGACAGCAGGATTTAGGAGTTCACTGTTCAACTCAAATGCATTATAGTAACATGTCCAGCCTGCTCAAGGCAGAATGGTCATTTTATTAATGATAAGAAGATGCAGAATAAGATTTGCCTCATTTCGGTTCAATTTCGGTTTCACTATCCCACTATATTTAAAGACTATTTTTGCTTTTGGTTGTCTAAGAAAAAATGAAAAATAAGTGTCCAGTTTCCTAGAGAGGCCAGAGGTTGAATAGTTGAAAACCATTAAAATGAAATCGTTTGCATTTTTACTAGGTTACTGGTGGTTCCTGGCCCAATAGACAGCCACATCAGAGTGGGGGGGGGGGGGGGGGCAGGAAAACGGATAGCCCAGATAGCTGTGGTGGAGACAAGACCAGCAGGGTCGGCTTGGCTTATAAGGCAATCTGGCAGTAGTGTTCTATGGGATGGTTTTACCCTTTAGTTCGTGGCTCTAGTTTGGCACTTTGTGGGCCTTTTTTATGGTCTGGTGGACCAGTGTTTTTTGTTGATTTCCTGATGCGACCACAAACATTGACTGCAGCAAGCACAAATGCATGGAGTCTCCCACACTTTGCGAAAACACCTATACAGCGTGTCTATACAAGTAGAAAACGACCTCAATTTAGAAATGTGAGCCACTTTATTAGCTACTTGAATTGCTTCTGGGGACTCATTTTATTATCATTATGACTATTATGACTATTTTCTGTTCAGGTCCGACATTGAAGACTAGTAATACAAGCAGAGAATGCAATATTGTGAGAACTATTCGTCATGGGGTTCTCCATTTTCTCCTAAAATTGCCATTATCTTCTCACCCTGTGCTATAGCAAAGCGAGCTATTACAAACGAAACAATTGCATTTTCAATAATGTATATCAAATTGCAAAATTATTACAAAACTAGTGTGTTGTTGATAATCTTTATATCATTATTATTTCACATAAACTTTACAGATTGAACCCCTCTAAGTATTTTAAAAACGCTCTCAATTGAATCTAAAAAAATGATTACAGTGCTAAGGCAAGTTTCATTCAACCAGCTATCCGTATATATACTTTACACTAGTGGAAAAAGCTGGGTGTTTCCCAAAAGAGAAGCTTCCTCTTTCCCTCAGAAAATAGGAACCAAGAGAGAAAGCATTGGTCAAAGCCATTAGGTCTCACCATTGTTCGACAACAAGCAGTGGCGGAGCCAATAGGTCTAGTTTAATTATTATTGTTATTATTATTGTACAGTCTTATATAGCGCTCGACTTACCCTAAAGCATCTCAGCGCTTGCCTTGGGAACCCGTCCTGGCTTTTCCCTGTGAGATGACCCGTACTGGGCATCCCCAAGGTGAAAGCCAGGCATCCCGCCGCGGGGGGCCGTTGTGGAGATTAAGCAAGCTAATGCCCAGAGTTGCAGAGTGTGAACCCATGATTCGAGTGGGCACCGAAGCGAGAATTATCGAGTCCGTGGACATTTGGGCTCAAGACCCTGCCGCGTCGGGAATTGAACCCTGGTCCCGGGTCTGACCTCTGCTTCTGGGTCTGCCTCCTCTAACCAGCCTTTTAGACATGTTGTCGAGCAGCTAGGCTGATGTTCAGCATGGCTGAAATTAATGGTGTGGTTTAGAGTAGAGTGGCATGGAGAAGAGTAGAGTGGAGCAGAGTAGAGCGGAGTATCATAGAGTAGCATAGAGTGGAGTGGTGTAGAGCGGAGTAGAGTGGAATGGTGTAAAGTGGAGTGGCAAAGAGTGGAGTGAAATGGCATACAGCAGAGTGGCATAGAGTAGAGCTGAGTAGAGTAGACCTGCGGAGAGTACAGCAGTGTAGAGTACAGCAGCGCAGAGTAGAGCAGCATAGAGTAGAGCAGCGTAGAGTAGAACAGCGTGCAGTGGAGTGGGGTAGAGTGGATTGGGGTGGGAAAGAGTAGAGTGCGGTAGAACGGAATTTCATAGAGTGCCATCGAGTGACATTGCTTGGAGTGGCAAAGAGTGGAGGGGTGTAGAGTAGAGTGGCATAGAGTGTGGTGAAGTAACATAGAGTGGTGTGGAGTACACTGGAGTGATGTGGGGTAGAGTGTTAGGGGGTGGCAGAGATTGATGGTGTAGAGTACAGTGGCATAGAATAGAGTGGGGTGGCGTAGAGTGGCATAGAGTGGAATGTGAGGTGTTTAGTGGAGGGACATAGAGTAGAATGGCATAGAGTGGAGTGGCATAGAGTAGAGTGGTGTAGAGTGCCTTAGAGTTGCAATTTGTGGAGTGGTGTAAAGGAAAGTGACATAGAGTAGAATGGCTCAGAAAGGAATGACATAGAGTGGAGTGGCACGTAGTAGAGTGGCATGGAGGGGAGGGGCGTAGATTTGCTTTGAGTAGTGGCATAAAGTAGCGTGGCATACAGTGAAGTGGCATGAAGTGTGATGGCATAGAGTAGAGTGGCATAGAGTTGAGCGCCTCAGTTGTGGAATAAACTGCCTGTGTCCCTGCGCAGCTCCCCTAACCTGTTAGCATTTAGGAAGGGGCTCAAAACTTGGCTTTTTACCTCTTAGTTCCTGGCCCGATTAGGTTTCCTTCTCTCTGTTTTTATTTACTCTCCTTGTTGTGTTATGAGATTGTGTGCAATTCAAAGCGTCGGGACACTCTTCTGAGTAGCCGTACGCTATATAAAACCCCGGGATAACATAACATAACATAACATAACATAACAGTGTGTTAGAGTAAAGCGTGTAGAGTAGAGTGGAGTAGCATAGAATAGAGTTATGTAGAGTGGAGTGGGGTGGCACAGATTAGAGTAGTGTAGAGTGGAGTGGCGTACAGTAGAATGGAGTAGTGTGGAATAGCATAGGGTGGATCGGAGTGCTGTAGAGTAGTGCAGAGTGGAGTGATATAGAGTGGAGTAGCATAGAGTAGAGTGTCGTAGAGAAGTCCAGTTGTCAGTATAAGCAACTAAAGCAATGATAGACATGGCGTAAAGGGTGAAAGCAACAGCTGTATGTCAGTGTTAAAAGATGGAAAGCCCATTGCACGTCCCAGATCAATACTGAAACATTTATGAATAAATATTGCAAAAAGGTCAAGAAGAACAAAAGTACTTGTTCCATGCTCCAGAGAAGAGCTTTCACAAGAAGGGAAGAGAAGCCTACAGGAGCTATCGTAAGACTGCAAATGAGCGTGACAATGAAAACAACCAATGATATGATGTGGGTGGGCTGTATGCCACTATGTCATAAACAATACATCTCGCAGCACAGCACATGCTGGCATATGTAGGCAAGGCCTAAAGCCTGGGTGCAGTGCCAGAAGCTGTGCCACTCAGCTGCACTTACATGCACCCGTTAAGATGCAGTCTTAGGGGTTATTGCTGACCAGGAAGGACTTCCATGACCCATGCCAGCTGCTCTGGCCCCATTCTAATTATGGCCCCCTGAAGTGTTGAAATAATTAGATTTTTTTTTTGCAGGGATGATACTGGTTTGCAGTCCACCTCAACAGGGAGACTTTCCTGTGAAGCGTGTTGCGTGAATTGGGCATATTTTCAGTATTGATGCTCAGTAATGCTGTAAGCCACTTAGGGCCAGATGTACAAAGTATTTTTGCATGCGCGAACGGGTTTGTGACCCGTTTGCGCATGCACAAATACCTAAAGGCCATGTACAAACCCTAATTAGAGAGTCACAATTTATTTGCGATTCGCTAATTAGGATTTTCGACTCGCTATTAGGAAGGGGCGTTTCAAGGGTGTCCCATCCTAATAGCAAGTTTGACCCCTATGTATGACTGTTTTGTAACCTTTCTTTTTTTTTAAATGCATCCCATTTTCCTTTATGTAAAAGCAGTCCCAGACATGGAAGTCTGCTGAGCCCGGCTGGCCACCATCCCTGGGAGGTCCAACAATTCCCAATGGGGTTGCAAATTGCGAGTGGCTCATTAATGTTCATAAGCCTCACAGTTAGCGACCTCATTGGGAATCACTAACAGTGTCTCTGACACTGTTGCACATTTGCTTTTGCGAATCACAATTTTTCGTATGTAGTGCGCTATATAAATCTCTGACTTGACTTGACTTGACTTGTCGTGCATATGGCCCTAAGAGCATCTGGCCCTTCTTGAAGACAATGATGTTTACAGTTTTTATGCAGAGTCCATATTTTCATTATACTCTACTCTGCACCCACTTTCCCTCATTAGAGTTCACCAGGGGAAGACTGCACTTTGCCGTTGTGTTAGTAGTGGGTCATACTCTGACTCCACAACAGCTTTGCATTCACTGATATTCAAAACTGTGATAAAATCATCACATTATTTACCTCTGTTGGATGCCTTCGTGGTGTGTAGTAGTTCCCTGAATAGGTGCTAGACTTATCATTAAAGTGAACCACAAGTTTTGAAGCATGTGCTAGGGCAAAGCAACTCATGATTAACTTAAATACTGTGCTACTGTCACTAACACACCTTTTGCACTCCATTGGTAGAAAATAGTGCTCTGATATGGAATTGGTGAATGTTCCCATATTCCAAAGGTGAATTTTTGTTACATAAAGTTGGGAGTAAACAGACCCATGTGTACTCGGGTTCGCACCACATATCAAGGCCAGATGGACCACTTAAGGTAGCTTACAATTGCCCAACAGGCAGAAGTTGTGTCTCCCAAGTGAGTGGATTCCGGATACTCACACTACTGGAAACAAGGGCCGGCATGGTGCCTAGCTGAAAAGAGCCCAGATAGGCTACGGACATGCACGGATGCCTCATAAAATCCTACCCACGGATGGACGTGGTTGAACAGAAATGCACCGACCTTGACATTTCTGGAACCTGCTAGAAATCTGCAGCACTGATGAGACCAGGATGGTGAATTTACAAATGACACCTCGCATTCCTATTGGCCAAGTTGTCACAGAGTAAGGAGGGGGGCATTGTTCACCACATTCCTGAGCAAATATCAGGATTCACTGCTTCCAACAGCTCTGTGATGAGTGCTGGGGCAACCCTGGAGCACTGTAATTCCCCAGTGAATTCCAGATGGTCAAACCAGTCACCTTTCAATCATTGCTGTAATGCTGTTGAAACAACCAAGAAACAATACAAATGCACATAAAAATAATACAAAATGAAATTGCATGATCAACTTACCACAACAATGTAACGTGGCCTATACTGAATGGTTCCAAACAATCCCAATATGACAATGATTATATGAAGAAAATTTCCAAGTATGGGGGCCCATTGGTATCCAAGGAAGTCGAAGATTTGCCGCTCTAGCGCTGCCAGCTGTAAGAAGAGACAAGAAGTACATGTTACAACGTTGATAAAGTAAGACTCTGTTTAGATCTTGAATGCACTGGATACAACACTAATCTCTTGAGTACTGTATTGTACATTGATGCAGATAGGGCAGACAATTCACAAAGCAACACAAAGAAAAAAGCAATAACAAATGGATTCTGTGTCTATTAAATTCCATTAGCTTCGAATGAATCATTGCTTTGATAAATCAAAGCACACAGTGAATGTCTCAAAAGCCAGAGTGCGTACCACAGAGGTTCCAGCACATGATATGTTCTCCATAAAATGCATTATCAATCGAGAAAAATATTAGGAGCTGGCCAGCCAATCAGAATGCTTCCTTTGCTGACTACATTCAACATTACAGGCCGGTAAAGAGAGCATTCTGTGGATGGCCATCTCCAATGTCTTGAACGTAGAGGTGGGCGAGTCACTGAAAGCTCAAGCCAGGCTCGAGACTGAATCCTCGCTCTGGCTCATTTAGAGGCACTGTTGGAACCTCGAGTTCATAATGAGCCTTGCTTTCATGTGGCTTCTGCCCGCCACCTTCGCTCTACCCAGGATGTGGCGTTATGGTCAAAGATGTTGACTTTGGAACTGAAGAACCAGGTTTGAGTCTCTTCATTGGCTTAGCATCCTGTGGTTCTAGGCACATTACTCAGTCTCACTGTGCCCCAAAAAATTAACGTGACCTTGTGTAATATAATTGACACTCATGTAAAGCCCTTCAATACCTTCTGTAGAGTTGGTGCTACATGAAAACTGCAGAACAATGCACAGAGATAAAAACAAAGCATTACCATAAAAAGGAGAGAAAAACAGATGCTCTTTAGTGGCTGATTTTTATATAGTGAAACCAGAATACATGGATAAATCACGGCTTATTCGCTTAAATCATGTGATATTAGGCAAATCATTTATTTCGCTAAAAGTCCTTTTTCTTCATAATTGTTCATGAAAGTGCTTTCAAATATGCGAGTTCAGAATACCAGTCATACAAAAACCTACTGTACTTGATTTAATAGACTATAATGTTGCTAGAGAATGATCTGGGCCTGTTGGACTTGGCCCTTTCTGCAGGGTCATCCCTGAACTTTTTGCCTTCCTCCTGGTATTTTTTATAACCTGGTGTTGGTGGTTTTAGGACTCGGGGCACGTTATCACTGCTGTCCAGTGTAAAGTGCATATGCTCTCTATGGTAAACGTGGTAAGATTGGTCTACCCTGTTTGGCATATTTAATTTACCTGTCAGTCCCTTGTAAAGTAGTATCTCATATACCCGAGCCAGTAAATTAAATGCTACTGGTGGGCTTGCAGCGCTGCTTGCGTCACCCACCAAAGTAGCCTTTCAACCCTGTCTCAGGCATCTGCACATAAGGGGTTGTCACGTCTGTGACTCCCCTTTTGCAACATATCAGTCACCCCTAAGGTAGGTCCTAGCTAGCCCTATGGGCAGGGTGCTCTGTTGGTAAAAGGTAGGACATGTGCCTTAACTATGTGGCATGTCCTGGTAGTGACAAACAGCCATTTTAATTTCTCACTACTGTGAGGCTGCCCTCTCATATGAATGCATTGGGGATTCCATGATATGTGTGTTCAGTGGTAATTCCTGACATGAGAGGAGTAGCGTGGCCAACTTTTAGAAGTTTACATTTCTGTGTGCTATGTGCCTGCCTGATGTGCACACATGAAAGGATGTAGGAAAGTACCCACCAGAACTGGTTTGGAGTGGGGGAGAACAAAGACACTAACTGGTATAGGTTTTGGGGCTGTGACCCCATGTGCAGGAGGAACTTTTGGTTACCTGCTGGAGCTGAAGGACTGCTGGGTGAGGAGGAGCCACCGTGCGACCCAGATGCTGTCTCCTGGGTGTCCTTACGTGCCGGCCTGCCTGTGCCCTCGTGAGCGCTGCATTCTTTATTGTCCATTGGAGCTGGAGGAGGGGGGTCCAACTTTGTCACTGGTAGGGCGCCATGGCAGAAGAGATACAGACCAGGAAGCCAGGCAGCTGTAGCGTGGATATGGACAGGGCTCCTGTGGTGATGAGGAGAGCCCTGCGTGCTTCTAAAAGAGCCTGAGGAGAGGGCTCCAACTTTGGCCATGAATAGTGCGTGGCGGGCACTCGGTCGTTATCTTTTCCTGAGCCCGTGAAGAGGGCTCCAGCTACACTCGCCCCAAGCGATTAGAATGGAAGTCAAGTGTAGAGAGCGTGACCTAGAGCGTGGCCAGCGGACGGAAAACATAGTGTGCAGACTAGGTGGAAGCCAGGCAAGGGCTGAGCCTGGTTGTGGGCGTGGCCCGCACCTAAATGAGAAATGCTGCTGAGCCTGAATGCAGGCGGGAGCCTACCATGCATTGGTGAGCGCCAAAGGAAGAGATAGAGCCTCGCAGGCTCACCCGACCCCAATGAGGGACCGGAGCCTTGCGGGCTCCCTGCTGAAGTCCTTGCTTTCCTGATTGGTAAGGAAGAAGAGAAGCCCCAGTGAGTGAAGCTTACAAGGCACAAGCTTGGTGCCTGCTTGTGCTAATTGCCCTACAAGGAGAAGCCTCGGTGAAGGGGGGCTTATGTAGAACGCTGTTGGTTCCTTTTTTGGCTATACAGCTGCGCCACCATATCACGGGCAGCTGCAACATGGGGGGCATTTGGTGTCAATGAAGAGACGCGGGTGAGTTGCACCCTCGCCCCATTCCTGTACGGCCTGTTGTGGCCAGTACTCTGCTACATCGGCAGCCTGGTGGCCAGTTAAAAGGCCACAATCTAGTATAGCCCTGACTTTGGGACAGAGGGCAGTACGGGGAAGCCAAAGACGGGTCCCCGAGGAAGGCCGATCAGCCTGGAGCTCATCCTTTGTTTTGGTGAGGCGTAAGGCCCTGAGGTGACATGTGCACCTTGGTACTGTTACTGTGGTGCACTAGTAAATTTAGGATGTATGCCTTAGATGTTATGCATAATGTGTTTATGCTAAGTGCCTTTACCAGTAGTTACAAGTTGTGTTTATTTCCCACAGCTTGCATGTGCTAATGGTTATGACAATGGCCCGATTGGCCCTGTACTGTATATATACCCCTGTATTATCTAGTGCCAGGTGGCACAGCGTATATATGTGATTATGCTCTGATGTGGTTGATGGATATACAAAGGCTATTTTTATATAACCTTGTGTGGAGTTTCTTTTGTGATGTGCCTAGTGTGTCACTGCTGTGTGAGTGTGTTGCGCAAACGCTTTACACATTGCCTCTGAGAAAAGCGTGCCTGCTCGTGCCAAGCTACCAAGGGGGTGAGCAGGGGTTATCTTCATCTTGTAACTGCCTTGCCCTGACTAGAGTATTGGTTTCTGCCTAGCTTAGGCACATGCCCTAGCCAATCAGAAATCCCATTTCTACCAGGGCCACATACAGGATTCAACATGACAACTGTCTTTCCTCTTAGTTCACTAATGGCACTTCTCCAGTGTGGCGACCAGGAATGAATGGTTCTAAGCTCATGTTTAAAAACTTTTTAACAACCATTTCTCAGAATAGTACTAGAATGTGATGTTTTAATGTCAATACTTCTAAATGTGAAAGAAAAACAATTTTTGGAAGAGATAACATATTTTAGGTGATGCTTGTTGTATGATTTACATAGCAAACTTTTTCAGGGCTCGGCTCTTTCACTGGCTCTAAGAGCCAAGCCAGACCCTTAACTCAGCTCGCCCTGTTAAATTTGTTGTCTTGCACATCTACTTCAACGTGGCAAAAAGGTCAGCTGCAGTAGTACCCACAGGCTAGCACCTCAATCTTGAGGTGATAAAACATCTCAATCCTCCTGGCTCCGCCCTCTCTGCCTCTTGTGATCTGATCAGCCTGTTTGCAGATTGCTGTCTGGGCTCCTCCCCTTGCTTCTGGTCAATGAGCCACAGAGAAGCAGGCAAAAAGCGTAAACAAACTTTTTATTGCTTTTCTTTGGCTGATTACTTAGCTGAGTAGGTTACTTTTTGATCACTCGAAATTCAAAATGTTTTAAATCAGAATTTCAATCAGTATTCCAGTTCCATGTTTCCCACCCTCTGCGAATTATACTTGCATCGTATTTTCAGAACCTGCGTAGATTGCATTTCCAGTTGTTTTTCATAATGATAGAACAGTTCTGCCCCAAGCAATAGCTAATCTTCTGTGCTGAAGTATGGGCTTCGTGATTTGCACTCGAAAATGCTTCTTGTGTTTAGTAATACAACTACTGCTCTGAGAGCCGTGGAAGCATGCAGCTTTGGAGAGTATTTTATGAACAGGTATTTTTAGTCCTCCAGGAGCAGGAAAGTTCAATACAAGGTCCTTAAAATGATACAAAAACCACAGATCTACTCATGCATTCATGCCACTAGGTAATCACTCAAACTTCCTCTTCAATTCCCTTTATGGTTGGATCAGAAGAAACAAATTACTGTGGTAGGATGTGATACTAAGCAAATACACTACCAGGCATTTCCCTGCTCTGTTCTGTGCCATTCATCCGTCCCACAGACCACTGAGAAAGGTTGAGTGGACCTTTGGAGGAGATCTCAACATGATTTATATTCCAAAATGCTTCAGATTTGTTAATAAATTATTTGGAAACAGAATTGACCGTACATGTTGCAATATGCCTTACTGCAAATATCCTACAAAGCAATGTGCTGATCAAGGAAAAATAATATAAGCTGGGAAAATTATCCTGTCCATAAAGGCTACGTACACACATACATGCGTACCGCACCGCTTATGTCATGTTTACATTCATAAATAATTAGATCACCTAATGTAGGGAGCAAGTATGTCAGGCATTCTGAGCCCAGTTTCTGGTGAAAAATCCAGCTGCGCAGGTACAGGAGCCGTCTACTAGCTTCAATTGGGGATTTTCGGAGGTTGTGTCTTCTTGCAGTGTAGACAATAAGGGTGATTCTATTGTTAACATAAAGACATGTGGAACCAAAATACACCACCAGGCACCATTAACCTGTTCAAAGTGGAACCAAATCTACGGGGATGTTCTCTACAGCAATTCAGCAGGAGCTATATTACAAATAGGGGGCATTGTACCATTCTGCTCTACGGCGCAGCCTTAACTGGGTGCACAAGTCGCAGATTGAGCCGCGGCACCCTGGTATTCTGAAAGGCACATTAGTGATGTGCACCAACTGCTTGAAGCTAGTAGTCTTCACTGCTCTAAAGTCAGTGATCTGGACTCTGGATTTAAGAGGGATAGGACTCTCCCTGGAGGCAGGTGCAGTGAGTGACAGTACACACCTGTACGGCGACGCCCAGAGGCCCCTGGGACCCCCGTATACTCCTCCGAAGGAGCGCCATTGAGGAGACACTGATTGTGCATCACCTCCATGTGGTGCACAGTCAATGTGCTTCTCGATGTCCTCTAGCCAGTGCGCCCACACCTGTCTCAGAGGCACACTCTATTGGGATTGAACCAGGGTATTTTTAGCATCAGTGCATTAAGTATTTCAGAAGAGGCCCACACACGTGTCTGCAGTCCATTCTAAAATAGCAAAATGCCCCATAGGTGCAATAAGCTGGTTCAAACGCACACTGCATCCCTGGAGCGCTTTCTTTAATAGCCCCCTGAAGCCCAAAGTTGCATGAACAGTGACGGGATGCAGCAGCCACGTTTTGTATATTGTCAACTGGGCTATCGTCCCAATTTGTCTTGCTGTGTCCAGTCAGTGATGAGCAGCCAAACATGAAGACTGTCAGCCTTGTTCTTGTTTTCAGAACAAAAACATGACCAACTATTCCTTCTACCCTTTAATCCCTGCAACATATTGGTTTGTTGACATTCTTACCACTACGTGGCTGCTAAGATACTGCAACCTTTGCTACAGTAATGTCAAATCACGTCCCTAGAAAACACATTTAAATCACTGCACTGGTGATATTAGGAATAAGCTACAGTAGGTGTTCTGTCCTCGTGGCAGGCAGCAGAGCCCAGGGCAGAGCACAGCTCAATGATGTTCAAAGCACAAGGAACATTTGTAATCGGTCACACTGTGAACCACGTGGTGTGGCACATGATTTGTGACTGCTGGTGCCCTGTCTGCTTTACTCTCTTCGCACCTGTCACAAATAATGCCTTTAGAGCCGGAACATTGTTTCTAACGCCTTGCTTGCTTTACTTTCTTTCTGCTTCGGATTCTTTGCCTCCTGGTTTACTTTTCATCTCAGCCCCTTAAATAAGTAATGTTCTGGCAGAGCACAGCAATCATCTCGTCCCAGACAGTTTCTTAGGGGCATTTAGCTGAGGCGGCTTCAGCCTTTTCTTTCATCTCTGTACAGGTGCAATCAAATCCTGTGTCCACAGGAGCCAGCATGCAATGCAACCGGAAGGGCAGCTACTGCAAACAGCAACCACTGGTTTAATAAAAATTCGTACTCTCTTGTCACCTTTCTTTAAGGGTTTTCTTCAGCTTGAACCTGTTCAGGTTGAACACTGAACAAAGATTTTTTTTTATTCCAGCTTTAGAGGAAACGGTTTTCAGCAATTACAGCAAAGTGCAGCTTTTCCGAATTGTGTTTGAGCACCCTGGAAATAGGTACATAGGGCCTGCTTCACAAAGGTAAACTTACAGTTTAGTGTGAGTTTATGATTTATTTTGCTATTCATACACACGAGCAGTATCTTTATGACTGCTGTGCACCCCACTCCTGGCGGTGATTCGGCACATAAAGGGCAGGCTTGTCAGAGACTCAGCAATCGTAAAGATACTATGCGTAAAATGTATTTGTGCATAGGAAAAAAAACTGCAAGTTAAAGTGTAAGTTTACCTCAGCGAATCAGGCCCATTTTTGCCACCATTTTGTGTTGGAAAGGAAATCAAAATAAACGAAGAGGTAACTTGCCCTAGTAGTGGGTATTCCGAGTTAGGTGAAAATGAGGTATGCATTCAAGAGGATCCTCGTCAGTTTTAATTTTTTATCTTTATTATAGGAATACAAATTCCACTTTGTCCAAATCTACTATATATTCTCACGTTAAAAATATCTTACAGATGGAACATGTGGCAAAGGCAAAAATGTGAGATGTATCACAGGTGTTAAGTTTGAAAAGTAGGACTGTACACCTGCTCCCAATGGACCTAACCGGCCAATGCACAGTAATGAAAGGTAATTGAATCACAAGTGCATTTCATAGGATATAATGGACTTGAAATAGGGCAATAATAGAAAGAATACATGTCACGTTTGTGAAGAAGTAACCTGTCCACCGATCTTTAAATGATGGCCTAAGATTAATCAAACAAGAGTTAAAAGATACAAATGTTTCACTCACCTCTTTGCCTGACTATAATTCATTCTATCACTTTCTCCCACGCGCCCTCTTTGAGGTTGTAACCCTTTCCACCTCTTGTCTGACTGCTGTGTCCGAAATTGCATTGTTATCTTGGGCTGGGGAGCCCCTACCAACTTAATAAACACAATCCGGTTAGGTGTCACTGCAGATGGTAGAGCATCTCAGCTCAACTCGTTGTATAATGGCACAAGCAATAGGGAGGTCCACATACAAATGTGTTTTAAAAGTTCAAGGAGCACCAAACAAATAAAAAGTTAAGAACAAAACAAAATAATATTCCTAAACCAGTTTGAACAAACAAGTAAAATCTAGTAAACAAAAAGACACCAAAATGATCAAAATTGGATCACATAGACGCAAGGTTTTAACTTCATACTCAGTCACTTTTGTTTTTTAAACACTCCCGAAGAGTAACATTAGAAGCTGTAATCAGGTAGTGATTTACTAGGCTCTATACTTTCACCACCAGGTCTTGCTAAAGCCTTTTTTTTATGGCAAAAATGTCCAAGTGTGATGAACCTGGATATCTGGGGGATGGGGGGTAAATTATTACTCCCAAACGACTCTTGGTGCTGGGTAGGGCCTTCTTAGTCACTCATATACCCACAGATCCTCAGGGGAGGCTTCTAGGCAGGAGGGACGGAATTAGACATTGGGTGCAGTGTCCCAGTTTGCACCTTTAACTAGGACAATATGGGGCAGTACACCCTTATTTGGTAAATGTTCAGTTCCCAGCAATCCTGTGCGTGAACTGGGAAGAGAGCAGGTAAGGTTATGTTATTTAATAGTTGTAAAGTGCAACAATTTCCCCCAAAAGAGCATCTAGGTGTTAAATTCTCATTTCAAATACCGTAAATCTGCACCAAGGAGTGGGTCAGATTATGCCTTAGAGAACAGCCAGGTTTTAAGATGCTTTCTAAATATGGTTTCATGTTCTGCTTGTCTCGAAAAGAGGGCAAGCTGATTCCACACCTTAGCAGCAGGCACTGAAAAGGATCTCCCTCCTCTAGTCTTCAACCTGAACACTAGAGGACCATCTTAGTGAAAATTGGATCAGCTTTTTGAAGCCAATGGTCTGCCTTTCACTGCAGGAGGTGGACCCAGCCTTTCTTTCATGGGGAGGGCAGGGATCCCCCTACAAGGTAGGGAAGTTTGTGACTGAAACCACTGGTGGGGGGATATCTGAGGGATCGCTGGAACCAATATGGCATGTGTGGGGTATACACAAAATGTGCAATGTATCATATGTAGTGTCAGTCAATGTGCCTCCTGTGAAGTTTCTTACTTTTGCAATCACATCTTTAAACAGTGGCAGTGCGAGCACAAATGGCACTTGCTACTTATGGGCATACCTTTTGCCCCAGTACGTCCATCATTTACTGCCCGTTCTGAAATTCTTAAGTTGTCCAAGGGCACCACACCCATTATGTTGATGGTTTGCTTTCAGCAATATGGCCCCAGGTCTCTCCCAAGCCATGGCTCCTATTGGTCTCAATACATAGTGGTCAGCTGGGCCTTTTTGATATCAAGTCTCTTTCTGCCTTTTTGTGTCTTTTGAATTAGCCAACAAGAGGCCACCTACATGATACTAATAGAGCAATGTTGTTGCTGTGGGTGGTGTCACTTGAGGTCCAGAAATGCTCTTAGGATCTGATGGTGCGGTGCCAGTCTTATCTTGTACACTAGCCATTTATTGGAGCATTCTCCATAACCAATTGGCAATCTTCTCAGACAATCCCAACGTCGTTTTGTAGCTCTTCCTTTCTCAGTTTACTGCAAACCTTCCCAGAGTTGGTCATGAAAAATGCCCCTCCCTTCCCTCAGCTGCAGGAACCTTGCCCCTTCTTCTAGCCACTGCCAAATCAAGATGTTGTTTGCTCTACTGCTGGTAGGAACACAGACATAATGCATGGGGAGTCGTTGGGCATGAATTATTTCAGTTCCTGACAGCCCTATTTGGAATATCCACTTCAAACAAAGACTGTTAAAGCTTCTATCTGTCTTGCCAACTGTTTATATCCTCCTCTCAGAATGGTAATCATTCCTAAGTGGGCACTGTTAACACCACTCCAACCTTCCAGCTAATAGAGGCCCAGCGATTCTCTTCGAGAAAGAGGGTTGTTAACAGCCTGCCATTGATGTATATTCATTTCTAAACCAGTTTCCTCTCAGTCACCACACGTTACACTTTTATAACAATACTTTTCCACTAAAGTTATAAATATTCTACATTTACAAAATGCATTTTAATATTATGTAGAAAATAACTTTGATTGCCCACTCTAATATATTACAAAGCCAAGATACAATAAAGTGATTTTTTTCATAACTAGCCCTGATCATTGAAACTATAGCTTTATAGACAGTGGCAAGCAGCATTTTGTTATAACTTATGGTGGGGGTATCTTTTCCTCAATATACAGCATGATTCACTTTTATATATTAAATTCTTAACCCTTTGGGCTTACAAGGCACACTGTAGGGGCGACTTAGCTAAAATATTAAAGTTGTTTGTTCTGTATGGAAAAAACACTTTGCCTTGCCAAGTGACACTGCGAAACTTCTAAACTGCAATCCAACCAGAGTGCTCTCTAGGGTCACACACTTTAATCACATATGTGGGTGGTGTCATTACACACAGCAATCCACAAAGGACATTTACCTTCTATGCCACTGGTGTTTTTGCACCAGTTATAAGGACTCAGCACACATACTGAGGGCCTGAATGGCAGTGTCACCCTGAAAAGAGTCATAATATCAATAAAAATAAAGTCGCTAAAAGGTGATACATTTGGTTTGAAAATACAGAAAGGAGACTAACCTACATCATCTCCCTCTCTCCCTTCCTGACTAACACCCTCAGTAAATCTGCAGCTTTTTGTCATATCACCATTACCCTATTTCAGTTGTCTCTCTCTCACTCTTTTTTCCTTTCTTATCGCTCTCTTTCTTTTTTCTTGTTGTGTTATTTCTCTGTTTTTCTTTTTTCTGTATCATGGGCATGGTTTCTTGCTGCAATAGATGGCAAACACGCTTTTTCTACCCCCATTACAAAAAGCAAACGTTTACTGTTCATCCATTGGAATCAAAATTATACAACATACCCTTAATTAAACTTTCTTATGAATGAGAAATGGCACATAAAGGACACTTACGCTTGGATGTAGCAAGCCAGGAACAGCAGAAGAATTTTGCAATTGTGACCTCCTTTTATACATGTAAGCCTTGTGATAGAATATGCTGTACCGCTGTCCTACAATAGCAAATACTTATTTGGTAATCGATCTAAAAACTATTTTTAAACTGGGAATTCTACTCATGTTAAGTCTCCTACGATTTCAGTAGTTTTCCAACTTTAGGCGCATTAATGATTGATCCAGCTTTACTGATGTAAACGTATGTATATCAGCGGTTTCCATCACTACACTTCCTGCTTCATACTAGCTCTTGCTGATTGTTTGCAAGGTGGACAATCTGCAGGAGTCAGTGTGGCAGAAGTGTACATTGGAACATTAAACTTTGTTAAATCCACACCCGTGGGACACATAGTGGTGGCTGGAGTAAACATGTTAATCAGGACGCTACCCCACAGCAGACATGCACCTTTGCAAACTGGTGCAAAGAGAATTAGACACTGGACAAGGAGCACGTTTTGGCTCAAAATAGCTTTTGCTTTTGACAGTTGATCTGCCATTACTTTTTTTGAAGTTTTGTCTTGCACCAGTGCAATCCTTTAATGAATCTGGCCTATGATTTTGGCCAAGTGACCGCTGTACCTTCTTGGTGGAAAAGGAAGTATTTCTCATGTCTTCTCATGTCCTGGTTGTCATTGATTCTAAAGTGTTGAGCTTTTTAAAAATATTTATAAAGACTAATCTCTCTAGTTATAATAAACAACATAAATAAACTACATAAACTTTCCATTTAAGCTTATGACACTCAATACATTTTTTCAAACCTTCAGTCAATTTGTTATAAACCAATTCCTGCAATACAACCAGAAGCAGCATTATCAAATATTCTACATATGCTTTATAGTTTGGTAAAGGTACTTTATTGTGACAAGTGTCGCTCGGCTTTTCACTGAATTGCAAGGATATCAAATTAGTAGTCACAGATTCCTAAAATGTTAAGATTGTGCGAGGGGCGGCCTCTGATTTCACTTTGCTAGCCGCCAGCAATTTCTCCAATAGGTAAATAAATTATTACAAGAAAAATAAAATGTCGAAATCGTAGAATTCTTGGTATTATGTTGGCATAGACTAAATGTGAAAGGATTTCCTTATCCAAGCATTGCTGAGCTGAAATAAAATGCCGATAATTGGGCCAGCTGTGCAGACAGCCTGAATTGTTATCTGTTACAGCAAAACATTGTTTACAATGTACTAAAGATTTTTTAAGAGTCTGTACATTTTTACCAACTTATAAAAAATGCCTTTGCAACTCCACACTAAATGACAATCGGAAAGGGGTCTGTTGTGGATGTCCTTCCAAACAGAGGTTCAGTATGAGATGTATCAGTGATTTGCAACCAACCATTGAAAGTTAGTACCCTCTAATTTGTGGTAATAACCTGTTCCCAAAACGGAAAGAAGACCTTTAGAACCCCTATGTGAATGTTGAAAGAAGTTTCAAGAACAGGCAGCGGTCCACATCAATGAAACTCTCACTGAAACTTAAAAAAAAAAGCTTTTATTTATAAGGCACAGCCCAATTTCCTTTAAAGAAAATGGGCAGCATTACAAAAAATGATATTTTCTTTATTTCATCACAGTCACAGTTATGATGGACTGCTGAACCTTGCAGGCCACCATCCAATTGTGGCTAATCAGAGTGAGACGCAATTTGTGACCTGCCTTATGAATAATAATGAGCTAGGTTAGATTGCGGCTTTCTCTGATTCAGAATCGTGTGAACCCATGTAGTGAGTGGTACATAGGGCAGCTTGCCAAATTCAACGCTGGTTGCAAATATATTGGTTGCAAATTGCGACCAATTTTCGCGCCTAGTTTTATAGTACACCTGGGGGCAGATGTATCAAGATTCCGATTTGAGAATTCTAAATAGCGATTTTTGCGAATCGCTATTTAAAATTCGCAAAATGGAATGTATGTACAAAATCGCTATTTTTTAGCAATTCCTTAATATTCTTTATTTGCGAATTCGCATTTTGCGAATTCGCAAATAAAGAATAATTTCCAATGCATTCCTATGGGCCAGGAGGCCCTTAGGAATGATAGTGCAATAATTCTCAAATTGCAAATTCGCAATTTGCTAATCGCAATTTGAGAATTATTTCAAGGGTGCAGGGGTGTCTCAAAGACACCCTGCTGCACCCCTGAAATGTACATGTGTGTGCATGTGGCACACATACATGCCCTATGGGCATGTATGTGTGTCACATGCCACCCTCACAAATGCCAAATAGGGCATTTTTAAAAGAAATCGCAAATTACCACCAAATACAAGTTGGTGGTAATTTGCGATTTCTTAACACAAATTCGCAATTTCAAAAAGTTACATACATATCATTTAAGGAATCGCAAAAATTGCGATTCCTTAAATGGTATGGCAAAATAAGGAATCGCAATTTTTTGCGATTCCTTAAATTGCGATTTTTTGATACATAGCAAATCATGCTAAAAGGCTGTTTGCGAGTCGCAAAGGCCGAAATTTTGCGAATTTCGGCCTTTGCGAGTCCCAAAAGCCTTGATACATCTAGGCCCTGGCCCCCTGTTACTTATTAGTTTTATTACTGTCTTCCAACTTTTTTTACCCTGAAGTTTTAGAATAATCGCTCCACTCCTGATAAAATAGAAACAGTCATAGAAGGATATTGTCGTCTTTTTTGTCTCCTTAAAATATCAGCTGAATATAACTGGCGGCAGATAAATGACTGCCTCTGTGCCCTCGCTGTACTCCCACCCCGAGATGCCAGAGAGGTTGCATGTCTAATGATGGGTACATATATTGCACGCACTGACCAATTATTTTGTTGAAACCAGCCTCAAGAAAATACTAAAATAAAAAAAGAGCCCAGCTTAAAGAGAAGAAGGTGCGCCTTTTACTCCTGGGTCTACTTATTATATTCCCCTGGAACTCAGGCTAATAAGAAAAATACTTATTCAAGTTCAAAGTGCAAAGCAGAAGCCTTTTCAAAAGTGCTGAGCCACCGATATAGCCCCAGGAGGTCAGTTATTGGACAGAGTTTGAAAAAGTAGAAACCCTGTTCGCTTGTCTATCAGCAGCATCACGAATAATGATTGAATTTGCATTGCAAGGGGTGAACAGATATCTTAAAGGACAGCAAATTACAGTCCTTTCAGGGTCTGGTACAGGTTCACAGAATAGAGTTACAGGATTGGAAGCTTCAGTAACGGCGCAGGAAAAAATGCTAGGCAGAAAGGATCTTTGCAGAGAATAAAATGTACAACAATCCTTTGGTGAATGAGACAAAGAACATGCATAATTTAAGAACATGAAATAAAAAATATTATTATCTTGAAAACAAAGAAAAACTAACCCGGAGAATCATGGGAACATAAGTGAGAAAGACAAGGAACTAAAGGGAGATATTTTTCTTTTTTCAATTCTAGGGGGAAAACATGAAATTGCCTTATCTCGAAAGAGAGCAACTGAAGGACGTCCAATCTTATAATTCTCAGTTGCATTCCAAAAACTGGCCTTGTGCCATTGTATAACTAAAGTTATCCCAAATTAACTTATGCTTTGAAGGTTCTTGCGTATGTCATTGATACAATAAAGAAATGTGGGGCGGTTACTGCCTCTAGGACCAATCTGTTACCTTCTGCATGTGTACAGTCTCTTCGATTTTCTTGAGTCATAAGTCAAGATTATGCTTGGCCTAACCAGGGGCCACATGTAGGTAATCTCAATTTACCTATTCTTAAATACCGAATTTTACCGATTCGGTATTTAAGAATAGGTAAATGGGATGTAGATCATTTTTTTCGGTAAAAATTACCGAATCGGTACGATTCGGTAATTAAGAATCGGTATTTACCGATTCGGTATTTAGCGAATCGGTAAATACCGATTCAGTAATTCCCAGTGATTCCTATGGGCCTGGAGGCCCATAGGAATGAATGGGAATTACCGATTCGGTAAATACCGATTCAGTAAATACCGAATCGGTAAATACCGAATCGGTAATAGGGGGAACCCTTTCAAGGGTGGCAGGGTGTCACATTGACACCCTGTTGCACTCAAGAATAGTGAATGGGTGCACATGTGGCACACATACATGCCCTAAGGGCCTGTATGTCTGCCACATGGCACTGGATAAAAAGCAAAAAACTGCTGTTTAAAAGGAATTCGTTATTTACCACCAACTAATAGTTGGTGGTAAATAACGAATCCTTAAATGTAAGAAGCACTCACTTGAGTGCTCCCTACATTACAGATTCGGTAATTTACCAAATCAGTATTTTAAGAATTCGGTAATTTACCGATTTCTTAAATTACCGATTCGGTAAATTACTGAATCCTGAAATGTGGCCTCCTACATCTGAAAAGCCTAATACCAGTCGGTAACGACCGAAATTCGGTAATTTCGGCCGTTACCGACCGGTATTAGGCTTCCTACATATGGCCCCTGGTCTCTTAACCAGGGCTGTCTTCAGCCGCGTCGGTAGGGGAGTACCTGCCGGGGCGGTGACGTGGGTAGGGGAGGGGCAGGGTGGGGGGTAGTAATCTATGGATAATGGACGTTTACAGGTAAGTAAACATATAAATAAATCAAACGAATTTCGTTGTGTGCACTGCATCCCTAAATACAATGCAGTGCACGCAACGAAATTCGTTTGATTTATTTATATGTTTACTTACCTGTAAACGTCCATTATCCATAGATTACTACCCCCCCACTCTGCCCCTCCCCCTCCCCACGTCACCGCCCCAGCAGGTACTCTCCTACCGACAGTGGCTGGCTGTCTTTTGTTTCTCAAGCCTCTAAGGCATCATGTCATTGCGTGCTGAGAAATGTATGGCTATAATCTTTCTTTTGTAGCCTACTAACTCTGCAACTTGTTTGTCTTTCATTTGTAGCATTAAGCTTTTGGTTCTCAGTAGCTAGTCAAAATGCTTGCTTTTCAGTAAAATAAAACTCTTCAGCTTTGGCGGTCCCTGACTAAAAGTAAAAATGACTGGACTTCTGTATAGCACTATAGAATTGGGCTAGGTGCAAATCATAAAATATTTGCTGGGATAATTGGCTGTATCCATGGATGATCTAGAAATTCCATCAGCCCGTTTGTGTCAATAGAAATTGCAGAACATTTGGGTATACTTCTTTGCTTTTGTGAGGTAGACTGCTTAAATATCGTTCGGGTACCTTGAGAAGTAAAGCTCTGGGCAAGATAGGCAGGGGGACCACATACATGGTTCTTCTGTGATGGTATGGAGTTTCTTTTTGCATTTTATTAAGGCACACTCATTTTCAATGTGCAGTTTAGGGCTTTTATCAGACATCTGAGCATCTGGAATCATAGGATAGGATTCAAGCATGCTAATGGCCAACCATGAGGAAGTTAAGTTGGTCATTATTGTCCATGGTTGGACGCTTTACGGTGAGGCAGGGAGACTGCACCCTTTTTCACAAAATACCTACTGGTAAGACTGGAAAGATTGGGAAGACATAACAGAGCTTTTAGTAAGGGAAAGTGTTGTGTCCTGACATGATCATTCCTTAACTACCTGTAACTTTAAACCCTGTATGGGGTTATCCTTTGACCTAGTGTACATTCTATGTTCTAGTATTGCCATGTGCTGTGATGCAGTGGAGTTCCATCTAAAGTCAGTTGTTCACTGGCTGGAGAGGGCGCACCAACTGCAGTCGTTGTCTTATGGATAAACAGCATAAACTTTACACACAAACTCAAAAAACGGATGAGTCAATGGATCAAGTTGCTGCTAGCTTACGTGAAGTTTCTGTCAAGTGTTCATTTAGGAACATGAGGGAAGAAAAGGTGGCAGCTGTACAGAAAGGCAGGGTAGATAGCGATGATGACAAAGGAACTGACAGAATATTGTGTATAGATGAGTTGGATAGTTCTGACAGGCAGTCCAGACCCAAGACTTCTTTTGGAATTGAGGGAAAGACAGTACCTAAAAATGTATTAGCGGCTGTTGGAAAGTGGATTACTGGTAGGGGCAAATGTATATCTGCCACTGGCAATAAGGACGCTAACACAGTATAGGGCTCAGAATAGGTCTTAGAAAATGATTCTTATGCTCCACCCTTGGTAGCTTGGCTGTGAGCAGGCAGGCTTAACTTCAAAGACAGGTATGGAAAGCATTTAAAAACACCCATTCAGTAAATAATTAAGACACAATGCACAATAAAAATCCAACACCAATTAATAAATATAGGAAATATTTTTATCTTTAAAATGACACCAAACCCACAACCATTCAATGTAGGGAACTGGAGATATGGATTTTCAAAGATTTAGCATCAGTTAGCACATAAAAACCTATAGCGCCTTATTGGGACATCTGGTCGGAATAGACCGGGTCAAAGTCAAAGTGTCAGGCCGACCGCGATGGAGCCTTGGGCGGCTACCCCTCGCGGTAGGTCTCTGTCAAAGTTTTTACCTTCTGGCTTAGAAACTTTTCAGGAGCTTTTCTTCTCGGGGTCTCTCGAAGCTCTCAGCCAGTCTGGTTTAGGTGATGGTTCGCCGGATTGCCTTGTGACGAGCTCCCGGTCAAACTTATGGAAGTCTGACCTCCGAAGCATTTCTGCGGGACAAACCAGGGAACCAGGCCAAAACGCGGTTGAAGTCAGGCGGTTTGGCTTTCGCGGTTGTTCCTGGTCACCTTTTCTTCGTTTGGACTTAGAACTTTTAGGGAGCTTTTTCTCACAGGGTCCAACAGTGCCCTTCACCAGGCCGGATTCGGGGAGGGTTTGCCGGCCTTAGACTTGGCTACTCCCAGTCAAACTCTGGAAGTAGGGCCTATGGAGCTTTCAGCGGGACAAACCTGGATGGCAGGCCGACTCGCGGTTGAACGTAGGCTAATCTCCAGAGTGTCTTCCCCTTGCATCTGCTCATTCCTTACTTAAGCCTACCATATATCTGGGTTCAAAATAGTAGAGTTGCAAATGACACTGGTAACTTCCCCCTCCCTTGAAGACTATTGTTTATGACTCCTCCCCCTGCTCTGGCATTCCTGTGTAACAGAACACTGCCCTTCCATTAGTGCTGGTCAACCCAAGGGGCTCTTTATCACCTCTTCAAAGAAGCCTGGCTAATCCACTTAACTTTGACCAATCAGGACAGACCACTGGAAGGCTGAATATGGGCTTACAAACAAGAAAGTCTTATAGCTTCTTGTCTGTACATTTTAGGTAAAATCCAACAATATCATATTGTTGGCTTTATTTCTACTATTCTGGGAAGTCTTTGAATTGTATTTTTAGCCTATTCCTATCAAGAGTTAGTAGTTAATAACTTCTTGTCATGTTCACCTATGTGGCATGGAATTTGAAATTGGAAAAATGATTCAGGCCATTTTCCCAGAACCAGGGCTTATGAAAACATATTTTACTCGTACTCTGCCTATATCTACGGGACCCCCTCCCCTAGAACACCAAGAGGAGACTTTAGGGGTTCTGAATGTGTAAAAATATTGCAGATCCTCCCTCCACAGCGCTCCTTGCACCAACTTCGATTTTGTGCAGCACTTTATCACAATGTGGGGAGTTTCACTTAAGGCTGGGCATATGAAATTCATTTTATAAGGGTCCGCCTTATAAATACCTGACCCCCACGCATGGGACTACTAGGGGAGACCCTGGGGGTACCTAACATGCCCAAACATTGTAGGTTATCCATTTTTAAGTGCCCCAACGCCAAAGTTGAATTTGGGCACAATTTACTTTTTAAAAGCAGTCCTACAAAACAGGGCTACTTTTAAACTGACTTCAGGCTCAGCGATGCACACATGCAAGTGCAGAAAGGCCTGTTGGCCTCAAATCTGCCAAGCCCTAAAATATACAAGGGACTGAGAGGTAGTTTCAATCCCCATGCCTTATTATGTAATAGGGCCTTATAGGGTAGGTCATGCCAATCACAGGGGTACCCAAACCCATAGTGTACCCTAGTTTATGCAGGTCTTTTCACTGTATTCTAAGTGTCTCTTTCAGCATAGCACGGCCCTGGGCCTGGTTAAGCAGAGCCCAGGGTCAGTCAGAGTCAGTTACCACCAGTATCAGTCAGCAAAAAGTTGGGGGGTGCCCAGGGCACAGGATGACTTTCCAACAGCCACCCATTGGCCATTGGAGAGTCATCAATCTTGGGGGGAACTTTGGTGAGAAAATAGACATAGAAGGTTATATGCTCACAGATATAAGCTTCCAGGGATGTTCAGTGAGAGGGAAATTCTAAGTGGCTAAAAGTGGTCCTCCAATATTAGGTTGTCAATACCAATATGATTTGGGTATAATTATCAACCCTTGAGCATCTAATAAGATCATGGAAGTAGATGAGATAACCATGGAGGAGATCGTGTAAGGGGCAAGTAAAGTATTTTCTGAAAAGTTTGGCGAATGTAAAAAATATGTGCATAACATAATTATGAAACCAGGAGCAGTGTCAATTCCACACAAGGTACACAAGGTTCCTATAACTGCTAGGCAGGAGGTAAAGTGAATGTTGGATGAAACTGTCAGTCAAGGAATAATCAAACCTATTGAGACCTCCAGTTGGATTTCTCCAGTGGTCAGAACTGCAAATTTGATGGGAGTATTCGATTTTGTGTGGACTTACACACTCTTTTTTTTATTTATTTTTTATTGATTTTACAGCACTATGAGCCAAACATCATCAGGTAATCTAATGACATATAATCACGCAGTACAGTATGGCACGTTTGCAACCATCATAGGCTAAAATACATCAACATGTCTGGCATCCATAAGTGTCCCTGCATGGCCGCACAAAGTGAACAAGTAGCTAAGGGTGGGCAGACATTTCCGTTCCGCCCACGGAATGTGCGATAATTTGCACCTTCCACCTTCCGCAGAGAAGGCGGAAAAACGGGGCAAATTTCTGCACATTCTCGGGCGGAACGGAAGTTGGCCGCCCGCCCGCCTCCCACCCGCCTTATTAAATCATATTTACAGGCTAAAAATAAAGTTAAATAAAACTTACCTTATTGAGCTGCAAACTTCCCCATCGCGGCTTCTACTTTGAAACTGCGCGGGTGCCTGCAAATGCGCATTTCTCGCCAGGAATGTGCATGCGCAGGTTCCTGCACATGAGCAGTTTCAAAGAATAAGCCGCTATGGGGAAGTTTGCAGCTCAATAAGGTAAGTTTTATTTAACTTTATTTGTAGATGTCAGGCTCTGTAACCACATCAACCATCAGAGCAGTTCCCGCAGTAAAGCTCCAGTGCACCTCTTACATAATCGTGTGCCCCTTCTCACATCCATGGCAGGCTGTAGGCGGAGGGTATCCACCGCGCCAAGTGAATATGGGCCAGTGAACAGGGCAGGCAGGGATGGACTAGCTCATAGACGCACCATGCAGCAGTTCTTTATTTAGTGCCTGATTATCTAAAGATATCCCTCTAAAGCTGGGGCAGCATGGGCAAAAAACGCCCCAACACAATGCCCTGCAGAGGGCCGGCCTCCATATGCAGCAGGGAGCAGCTACAGACAAAGCTGTGCCAGGAGCGTTCCCTCTCCAGGTCCAATGACATTCCCCACAGCACAAAGCCTGATTAGTGCGTGACTGTCACCCAGAAGAGAGGGTGGGGCAGAAGTGCCCGCAGCCTCTAAACAACACAGCGCCGATAGTGCTTGCTCGCGCTTGTTGAGTGCTATCCGACCATATCCAGCTGCACATCACGGCCAGGCTCAGCCGGCCGCATCCCCCTTTTTGACCGCAGTGAATATTGATGTGGCGCGACTGCCTCAGCCACCAACTCTGTCACCTCTGGGCAGGAGTCGCAGCCGTATCTTCGCGTTGGGTTCCTCTCCACAGCTCCGAGAGAACCAGTCAGTCCGCTAGAGCTGCCGAGGCCACCATTGAACATACGTGACTGCACCCATCGCCTCTTCTCCTCAGTGGCCGCCCAGAGTCAGCACAGAATCCGGCAGCCCCCGGCAGGTATGGGGATCTTAAACCACAGCCGCTTGACCCATAGGAGCATCGCAGCGCCAGTGTAGGCGACCCAGCTCCCTGGGGCCAGTAATTTACAGGATATTTAGCTGTTTTTCATGGTTGGAGACGGAGCTCTTTCAGCCCACGTAGGCCATGCCCGGCAGTTGGCCATGCTCCAACTTGCGCACTCTTAATCAAAATATTGAGGTGGACAATTACCCTCTACCCAATATTGGTGAATTAATTTATCTTTGAAGAGAGCTAAGTATTTTTCAAAACTTGATTTGAAGAATGCGTATTCCTAAATCAAGCTGCACTGAGAATCCAAACATATCACAACTTTCATTACCCCAGAGGGTATATTTCAGTTCACTAGAATGCCTTTTGGTCTCTCTTCAGCAGCTAATGTTTTTCAGAAGATGATAGGACAGGTCTTGAATGATATTGAGGAAGTGGTATATTTCCAAGACGACATATTTTGGTGGGACAGTGGAGAGTCATAACATGGTTTTGAAGAGATTTTTATATAGAATTGCTGAGGCTGGGTTAGCCCTCAGAAAAGACAAATGTAAATTTAGTGTTGAGGAGGTGGAGTATCTTGGGTTCACGTTGTCGACTTCTGTATTGAAACCGATAAGAGATTTGTTGATGCCCATGAGGAGAGCTCCTGTACCAAAGTACAAAGATCAGTTGAGGTCCTTTCTTGGATTGGTTGAATACTATGGAAAATTTGTCAAGAGCATTGCTGAAAAAACAGAACTTATAAAAAAAAAATTGAGGAAAGGGTGCAAATTTGCATGTTCGGATAATCAACAAAGTTTGTTTGATAACACCAAGTATGAAATATGTGCAGCTAAAGTATTGACTCCTTTTGACACAAGGCTCTTGTCTATAATTACAGTTGATGCTAGTGCTATGGATGTGGGGGCATTTTTTTCACAAATGCATAAAGAGGGTGAACGTACTATGCCTTTTGCTTCCCGCTCTTTAACTAATACTGAGAGAAATGATTTGGTTGTAGAGAGGGAAGCATTGGCTGCTGCGTGGGCAGCTGAATATTTCAGAACGTATTTGTGGGGTTTTCCTATGGTACTACACACTGATCACAAGCCTTTGTATCAAATGTTGTTGCTGGCAGTGCTGTGAAGGGATCTGTAAGGTTGGCCTGGTTGGAAGCCCGTTTGCAAGAGTTTCAGTATATATATATTGGAGTACATTCCTCGAAAAAATAAATGCACAAGCCGATGGCTTATCGAGGTTGCCATTACTTTGGCAAGAGGTAGACAGAGTGAGTGTTGAAGCATATAATGAGGAAGGTGCTGTGGCATATGTGCATGATTTAGTGGAGTGGAGTCTAGGGGCTGTAGGGAAAGAGCGATGCTACCACAGTATGAGAGAAGATGGTGTATTGTTACGGGTTGGTGAAATGATTATCAGAGTTGTTAGACGGGAGAGTGCCTCACAAACAAAATTTTACATGAGAAATTTTGATGGCCAGGATGTAGCAGATTGGGTGGTTCACTGAGTGAACTGTAAAGAAGGAGAGACACAATTAAACCTTGGTGATCAGCCTGTGATGGGTGAAATTAGAGATCCAGGTAAACCATGGCATATGGTGTGTATGGACTTCATTGGGCCTTTGCTTTGAGTGGTGTTGCGTCTGAGTTGAGATTCGCTCTAGTGATTGTGAATGTACATTCCAAGTGGCTGGTAGTGAAGTCTGCGCGTGAGATAACAAGCAAGAATACCAATAAGGTCTTCGAAGACGTTTTTAGGGAAGAAGTCTATCCAGTTAGGCTTATTAGGGACAATGGTACACAATTGACGTCAGCTGAAATGACGTGTTTTTTAGATCATTGTGACATTTTTAATGCATGCCTGTCATTGTACAACCCTCAAGCCAATGACATTGTTGAGAGGGCTAACCGCATGGTGAAGGGAGTGATTCCGATGGCCTTTGTAGGAAGGGGTGATTTCAGGCGTATTGTGAATGATTTGGCTTACCGGACCTCTGAAAATGGAGTTACTAAAAAAATCCCATTCATTGTGATGAGAGGGCGTGAAGCAAACACCAAAATGTCTCCTGTGTGGAGGAAAATATTGGTAAATCAAGAAGGTGAACGAGTTGACAGTGCATGTGAGTTCATGAGGAGTGGGAAGATAAGAGTGGGTGATTTGGTGAAGGTAAAAGCAGGAAGAGTTGCAGTGGCGTAGCAAGGTCAGGTGGTACCCGGTCCGGAAAATTTCTTGTCACTCTCGGCTTGACAAAATGGCAAAAATATTTGTTTAAATCACATATTTTTGTCCTTTTTGTCACCCCCCTCAGTGATGACATCATGGGCGGCCCGCACTCTCCGTACCCCCTTCCTACGCCACTGAAGAGTTGAAGGTGTCATTACAACACTTCGTGGACCTTTCAAAGTGAGAGAAGTACGTGATTTGTTTGCTGTGTTGCATAATGGTGGATGTGGGAATAAGCAGAGAGTTGCATTGTATGAGAAAGGTTCTTAGTTGGAGAAGGAAAGTGTAGAGGAGGAAGAAGTTGAAATGGGGGAGGTTAGTGCAGAAGGTTGTAGTGGGGATATACTGATGGATGACAATGAGGTTTTGGGGATTAAAGATCAAGGTGCAGGTGGAGGTGTTAGAGTGAATAGTCCTAGATACAGGAACCCATCTAAGTATTTGGAAGATTATATGTGAGAGGGAATGTAATCATGTAGGTCTTTCCCTTGTTTATTCTGTACTTTTAATTTAATGTTTGTTCTCTCATTTTGTGTGGTGTAATTGGAAAGGGCAGAAGATGTCATGTATCCTGACAAAATAATTCCCTTAGTACCTGTAGCTTTAAAACCTGTGTAGTGTTATCCTTTGACCTAGTGTACATTCTCTGTTCTAGCATTGCCATGTACCGTGATGCAGTGGAGTTCCCTCAAGTCTGTCTGGAGAGGGAGCACCAACTGCAGTCGTCTTATGAATAAACAGCTATCCACTATTCAATGACCATGAAGCTTTTCATTACAAACGAAAGTCCCAGCCCTAGTGGAAGGAGACAGACCACGCTAAGGCATCTGACCAGTAGGACTTGAAAAAAGTCAGCCAGGTAATACAACTCAAATTGTTCTATCAAAGCACTGCTGTTAAGATATTTGTCTTCAGTGGTTGCCTGAATTCGATTTAGACAATTGGGTGAGAAGCTGGATCCATAGGAAAGAATGAATGGTAAGCAAATATTTTGTATCTGATTTAATAGGGAGTCAACAGATCTCAGTTGGCAGATCTGAGGTTCCAGGACAGCGAGTATGGCAAAAATAACATATATTTTGAAGGTCCGATCATGTAGTGCATTTTGATCTAGAATAATCTGATATTGACATTTGGGATGGCAATCTTGATGATGCCATCCAATTTGTACGTGCTCCTCTCCTTGAGAAATCTCCCTCAATCTGGTCCATAAATCCAACCACACTTCCAACAGGTACACTGTAAATCATACAACAGCTACCAGTGTTGTGACCTTGCACATTCATGCTGTGTTTAAATTATTTCTGTTGCTTTATGGCTGATCACACCTCAGCAGGATCTCCAATTTACATTATTGCTAATCTCCAAACATTCTAAGGATTTTCTTCTGGCCCCTATGTTAGGTATCATAAGTAGTCTCAAACCTTGCTTCAAAATTTTCAGATCAAGAAGAGGCAGCTTAGGTATCAAAGGTGCTGTAGTCACTTAACCGCTGGGGGCAAAAGAGCAGGGACAGAGGCTGATCTCATTCGTCTTCTAGTGACAGGCATTCTAGATGGCTTATTATAATAATTGAAAAAGTGCTTTCAGGTAGAGCTTTAATCAAATATATTGAGTTTGGAAGCAGTAGTGTGGCTCACTGGTTAGAGGCGGCAGACCCGAGAGCAGAGGACGGCCCGGGACCAGGGTTCGATTCCCAGCGCGGCAGGTTTCTGGACCAGGGTCAGCGGACTCGATAATTCTCTCGCCTCGGTGCCCACTCTGATCAGCGATCACACTCGGCAACTCTGGGCATTAGCTTGCCTCATCTTCACTAACGGCCCCACCAGACCGCCGGGGATGCCTGGTCTCACCCTGGAGATACCCATTAAGGGACCATCTCTCAGGGAAGCCAGGAAGGGTTTCGCAGCGGTCGAAGCGCCTTGGGACCCTACGGGTAAGTAGTGCGCTATATAAATGCCAATACATTTACATTTACAAGAAGATATGGGGACACAAAAAAGTACTGATGATTGGGTAGGACGGGGCAGTTGTGCAACGAAGACACTCTTTACTCACTGCAAGCTGTGAGTTTTGACCTTGGGTATGTACCAGTCTCTGGGCTGCATAACAGAGCCAGGGACCAACATGTACCAGCACTACTTTAAAGCTCCCTCCTTCAATGTACCAGGACTCAAAGCTTTCAGCGTGGCTTCAGCATTTCATTGGCACTTCGGAAGCTAAGGTGCAGGAATGTCCCAGTGTTGGTCCAGCCACAACTGCTATCAGGGTCAGTGGTCAGGATCGGCATAGCCTACCTGTCCTGGAGCACAGGCTCCACACTGTTTCAAGCATTATAGTGCTTCAAATATGTCATACCCAGGATATTGACTACTAAAACATCATGAAGGTAAGCATATAAAGGCAAGTATAGATGTACTACTTTAAATCCCCATCTATGTGAATTGTGGTGAAAGTAAATGTGGCCCAATAACTCGTTGTTTGAAGCAACTGTGGTAATAAATGTACATTTGCACATTTATTACTATGGGTCCAAAGTCAAATTTGATTTATTACCACAGTACAGCACAATCAGATACGCAGAATGTACTGTGTTATTTATTAACATTGATGAAGGGCGGCCCTGACTCTTGTGATTCCTTGCCCCTCATCACATTCAACAATGGCAATTAACAGCATATTAAACACTACACATCTACATATTATATGTATATTTGAAAGTAAAATATATGTCAGGGTAAGTACAGAAGATCTATGCTTACCTATTTATACTCAACTTCACAATATTTTTGTAGTTGATAGTCTGGTTACAATATTTGCAGAGCAGTATTTTTAGGATCAACATTTTAGTATTAAACCTGGAAATTAGCACCTGCAGGTTTACCAGCTCACAGTGGGAGCAGATATCAAACTTTTTGGGAATTCAGAAATGTCACAGATTTCAAAGTGTACCCCTCTAAACATTTTAGAATTGCATTTTTGAATAAGATAATAAATGTTTGCATGTAAACAATGAGTAAGTGCAAATGCATTTAATAGCTTTTCCCCCAACATTTGCTCCATGTGAAAAATAAGTTCCCTGTAAGAAGCACTTCATCCTCTATTCCTGCCAATTTTGGGGTGTGTACCCTTTTCAATGTCTATCGTTTTCAATAATGAAAAGAGACCAGAGATGATTTTGAGAGTATCCACAAATAAATACATTTGGGGGTGTTTACAGACTTATTGGGCACTCCCATCTTCTAATATTCACTCCTCACCAACTGGTTTTCGGAATCTACTGTATTTATTTATGACTTGTTCTAGTAAGTAAATCTTTATTTGCTTAGTTAACTAAAATCGTTGCAACACAAACATATATATTTAATAAAAGTGTCACATATATGCATAAAAGTTGTTCCTTGAGAATACTTAAAAATCTTAAAACTGTGTTAATAAATTTTCTGGTTTTAGGCTTTAGCAGAAAAAAAAAATGGTTTCTTTTGTTTTCAGAAATAAAAATTTTAAATGTCAAAGCTGTCAAAACAGGGCCGTCTTAATGTTAGCTTGTAATTTCTGATGGGGTTTATAATGTTTCTATTTCTGGCATTTTGCTTTCGCACAGTTTCAAAAATGTTACGGCTCTGCAGTTCAGTTGCGGATCGCTAGGTACAAAGCATACAATCAGGGCTTGCTTCCTTGTTCGAATTCCTTGATGATTAAATAGTTGTTTCAACAAATTCTTTCTTTCTTTGAGAAGTTCTTTACAAGAGCATAGTAGATGCAGCAGCTCTTCCTGGGCTATTCCGCATAATCATCACACAAGCCCTGATTTTTTCCGTAGCCATGGTGGAAGGTGCTGGATACAAGGAAGCAGGCCAAATCTGTATTTCATAAATGCAATTTTTATATGTTTGTTATATCCCAGATTAAAGTAGGCTTGCATTCCTATCTTCAAGTATGTATTCAGAGTCATCCATCCATGAGCTCTCTGTGAAAGTGCGCCCTTGTCCTCCAACCATGACAGTAGTTTCACCGTCTTCCACACTGTTTTTTTTTTTAATTACGGTGGTTGTCGATGTTTCCCAAAGTTGATTTAGCCCTAATTTAGATAGCCTGCTATGAAGATATTTTGCAGCTGGTAATGTGGTGTGCGTTTTTAGCTCTTTCCAAAGCTGGTCGTTTAACGTTCCCCAAGGAGTTTTTAGTACTTTATCCCATGCAATGACGAAGACCCCTTGTCTGGCAATTGTTTGCTTCGGGACACCAAACTCAAGTCTAATTTGAGCAGGTGAGGTGTATTTATGACTTGTTCTAAAGTAAGTCGGGAATGTACAAATTAAGGGAGTTCACTTAAACTACACAGGAAGTAGATTTATAAATCTCCACAAATATCATATTTCCAATTCCATGCGTGCTCCTATTGACAACCCACAAACAAGGTGTAGAGAAACATGTGATGGGACTGCACAGTCCCTTACAAGGTGATAGATGTGTACCCCTACCTGAGTGCCCCAATTGTAGTGATATCCTTGGTAACAATTTTTGATCATGAGCAAACAGGAATCATTCATTTGCGCTATGACCTAGGCCTGTCCCATGGACTGTGGTCTGCTTAGACTGCGAAGGGCACCCAAAGCGCTATCCTCTAGTGGTGAAAGGCTACTGCCTTCATTGGGAGATAAGTAGTATGAGCGCAGTGGTGGCAGCATACCGTGTTTTAGGTTTTAGTGATCAATAGCATGAAGAATGCTTTTACCTGTGCCACAGGAGTAGTGTCTCCTGGTCCTCACCTGTAAAGTTCTGTTGCTTTCTGCTTAATTTACCCTTAGCCTGCATTGAATTGTATGTGTGCATGTTTGCATGTGTGTGGTGGGTTGCCTGTGTACCTGTGAGAAGGTACAGTGTATAAAATTAAAACTTGCCTGACCGGGGCCTGTGCTGCCTTTGCTCCTGGGCAGGGTCCCGCGTTTTCCTGCTCCTGAACAGAAACAGGAACAGGCATACTCCCTCCCCTCCTGTAAGCCAATCACAACGCTGCAATGGCAGCGTTGTGATTGGTGCAGAGTCGCAGACAGCGCCCAGCCGGGCACCTGTAGGGAGGCCATTTTCTCTATGAGGGCTGCATATAGCCTACGTAGAGAAAATGTAGAGTGTGCATGACTGCTTTGATCATCTCCAGGGCTGACCAGACAGTCAAGGAACTCAGAGTGGTGCAAGCCACTCCTCCCCGACTCGACAACCCGCCCGCCCCCAACCAGGCATACCCTCACGCCCACCCCCAACCAGGCATACCCCTGTCTTCTGCTTTCTCGCAGAGCGAGAAACAGAAACATTAAATGGTATTTAAAATACCAATTCATGTTTGCGCTTCGAGCCCTTCAAAAAAGCAGTGAGGCAGCGCTCCTCACCCTAATGGAGGAGCCGCCCCTGACTGGAAAGCTGGCCCAGGTAAAGCTAGTGGGCTTGCCTAAAGAAGACAATGTATATTACTTGCAGTGCGCTGTATTGTGATTTGTGTTAGTAGATAAATATTCCATTTTCCATAAAAGCATGTATTTTACTGTATAATCATTTATTGGGGATGCTGGATATATTTTTAGTTGTGAGCTTCTACCTGCTTTACACGTACTTCCTCCCCATGAAGCCTTGGACTTCTCAATCCACTCTACTATTGAGAGTCAAGTACTGAAGGGGTAGTTGGACCAGTTGCTCAGAGCTCATAGTAGGCAGGGCCCTAGGGCATTAGGAGAAAAAGGCATTTAATCACCATGGTAGGACATAGTAAAAATTGCTTGCCCCTTCCACCTTTGAACAGGGTTTTAAGTACAGGCAGGCTTTGGTAAGACCACTACGGAAAAATAACTCCATTCCGTGGACAGACCTGACAAACCTTAGACCCATCTCTCTTCTCCCTTTTCTAGGGAAGCTTACTGAGAAGTTTGTGAACGGGCATTTGTCTAAATACATCGAGAGCGCAGGGGTACTTGATCCTTCCCAGTCGGGGTTTAGACCCAGGCACAGCACAGAGACTGCCTTATTGTCCGTCGCTGACGATCTTCGTATGCTACAGGATAAAGGGTTTTCCGTTATCCTGGTGCTCCTAGATCTGTCAGCGGCGTTTGACACTGTCTCACATGAGATCATGACCTCCAGACTAATTGACATCGGTCTGGAAGGCAAGGCGCTGGCCTGGCTAAGGAGTTTTTTTACCAACCGCACTCAGAGAGTCATACTGGGTCCATACCAGTCAGAGGAGGTTGAGATCTCAAAGGGGGTGCCAAAGGGCTCCTGTTTGAGCCCAACGCTTTTTAACATCTATGTGGCACCCCTAGCTAACATCATGAGATCTCATGGATTCATCCCTGTATCGTATGCAGATGATACCCAACTCCTCTTCCCCTTTAAAACCTTGACCCCTGAGGTGCGTAACTCCTTTGCACAGGGAATGAAAGAGGTGGCGCATTGGATGGCAGCAAATTTCCTTCAGTGTAACGTCTCTAAGACTGAGGTCATGCTCTTTGGAGAAGCCAAACGACTCTGGACTCCTGACTGGTGGCCTCAAGACCTAGGCCCAGTCCCCGTACCTAGAGTCGTTGTGAAAGATCTAGGAGTTAAACTGGATCAGGAGCTTGCCCTTAAACATCATGCCAATCAAGTTGTAAGCTCCTGTTTCCATGTCATTGGCCTTCTCCGACGGGTATTTCCCATGCTACCTGATACAACAAGGAAAACACTAGTACAGTCGCTAGTGTTAAGCAGACTGGATTATTGCAACGGTCTGCTGCTGGCCGCCAATGAGGGCGTCATGACCAGACTACAAGTCGTGCAAAATACAGCTGCACGGCTTGTTTTCAATGCCCCAGCCCGTACTCCCTCTATGCCACTTCTAAACAAACTTCACTGGCTTACTGTAAAACAGAGGGTGTTGTTTAAAACATGCTGCACCATTCACAAATGCCTCATTGGCAAAGGTCCCGACTATCTGACCAAAAAGTTCATTCCCTATACCCCCTTGAGGTCTCTCAGATCTGGAGAGCAACAACTGTTATGTGTCCCCAGGTTCTGGAAATCTAGACAAGGGGGAAGGGCTCTGTCAGTAGCTGGACCAAAGCTCTGGAATGATCTTCCTTATGACATCAGAGTATGTAAGGAACATTTTCCTTTTAGAAAAAAATTAAAAACATTCTTGTTCAATTACTAGCTCTGTTAGGGCATTTGTTATACACTGGTCAGGGCTTTTGTTCACAGATGTTGCCAAAAGGCGCGGAGATACTCCTTAGGGAGTCGAGTTCCTAGCGCGTTACAAGTCTGTAAATAAATAAATAAACAAATACAGTGTGGTAATGTATGCTATAAAATGCTTTTTTCCTCAACAAGGATATTTTTTCCAGGTGAGAAATGCATTGTCCTTGAACCTCAAAATATATTGTGGTGTTTGAGGAATATTTCAACCCCTTTCGCACACTTAACTTTTAGGACTGAACATCAATGTGCAATTGGGATGGAAGGACTCACAGGGATAGTATTTGAATGCATAAATGTCTGACTTTGAGCTAAGTCCCCAAAGGCCACACAATGCCCATCTCCTCGGACTGCCCATGTTCCCATCCCTGACTCCCAGGCCCTCATTTGTGAAAAGTGACGCATTGCTGCGAGAAGACAGAGATGCATCACTTTTCATTGCACCCTCCTTGCGACACCAATGATGCTTCATATTTACAGTGTGACCCATCATGTCACAAGGAATTACTAATACGTCAGTATTTCTGATGTATCTGTAGGTGCAAAAATGGCGCATTGCCGGAGTGTGTCATAAAAATGATGCAACTCCAGCAATCCGTCATTACACATGGGGAAGTCCCATGTTTAATGTGCCTGCAGCAGTCTTACACCTGCACTGAGGCAGGCGTAGGATATTGGCGCTTTTGCATCCTAGAAGTGGCGCAGTGAAATCTTATAGATTTCACTGTGACACTTCTATGACCCTTTCTAGCGTCAGAACATCCCCCTGCATACATTATACCTGGTGCAAGCATAATGTGGCGCAGGGGTTTACAAAGAGATGCATCTACCTAGATGCATCACTTTGTAAATATGGCGCAACATGGTACATTTTTTACACCCCTAGCGCATCACAAAAAGTGATGTACCTGCGGCACAAAAGTGATGCAAGGGCTTATAAATAAGCCCCTTGGTGTGAAACATTTTTTTGGATTGAACACACTGGGCCAGCCAAATTCACAGAAACTAGGTCGCACATGTTCAGCCACAGATTCAGAGTCACAAACTGGATCACTGCCCAGTACAGAGTTTCTGGCAACCAGCGCTGATGCAATGCATGCATTTCTCACACGTGCCTGCAGTGCAAAACAAGGCACAAGACACAACACAGGGCCACTACTCTGTTACACAGAGACATCGAAGAGCCATGTGGGCATGGTGAGAGGGCTGGTAGCAGATACAGATCCCCATACCCATATCAATCTCACACCTGGGACATCAGTCACAGATGTGGCGTTTAAAGGTCCAGTACCTGCTAATGCTTAGATTCACACATCCACCTTTAAACTTAGGGTTAGGAATATGCATCAGAACGCAATCATTCGTATATTACACCTCTGCGGTAAAGTACATTGACTGCAATGCAGATGCAGACATATGAACTGTCTCTTTCCCTGAAGGAGCTCTGCTCTAGGCCTGGATTGTAGAATAGGAGGTATGCCCTTGTCCTGAGTGTCCGATGAATACCTGTCAGTCATGTACCTACTCCTAGGTGTGCCAATCACTCCTGCTTCTCTCAGGGACTCCCGTTTTAACCCGCCCAAGGCGGCCCAAGGTGCCCTCATCTCCCCTCTAAATACTTCTTTGATCACTGATTTGTTCTCGCTGCACCACCCCCTGAATAGTCTGTGAGGGTTATAACCATAAAAAGAATCAATGATTAAAAATAGTGGTCTTTCAAATATTAAAATGAAGCAGAGAACGTCAGAGTGAATCTTTCATCTCTGAATCAGTGCTGCTCGGCCTTGGGTAAAGGAGAGAGAAACTGGGCCAAGAGGTTTTTCAAGGGTTTATGGAGTGAGGTGATTTCAGCATCATGAGAAGTTAGCATAGAAATAGACTCAGAGTTGTTAAAAATGAATGAATGTCTTGGGGCAGAGACATGGATGAGGCCATGATAACTGAAAGTGCGGTGTTTAGTAGTAGAGGATGCCCCAAAAAATGGACTAAAATCTGGGGGACATGGAACAAATACAGGGGGGGTATTTGTGATCCACCGTCAGATAGAGAGGATGATGACTCAGGACTGGATGAAGGGTGAGAAGCTGAGGGTGGTTGGACCGGGCTTGATTCTAACAGCGGACAATTGGCAGAACAGTGTAACCGTGCTACTTGTTGAACCGTGTATTACTGTAATGTGGAGCTATGATGTTTTATTATGTATACGACGGACTCATTTTGTTGAAACGCTGAAAATGAATAAAAAGTTTTTAATAATTTTTTTAATTTAAAAAAATTAATGAATGATTTTTGTCAGTCTTGAGAGGGATGCATATACCTGTGGTACAGCAGAGAAGGCAGGATTGTGCACTTCATAAATTTAACCCCCCCACAACTTTAATCCCCATCAGTTTGACAAGATCGTTCCCTTGATTCAACATTTGCTTGATTTGGCCATTATTTCGATCAGACCATTACAATTACTGGTCATTATTTCAGTCTCCTCGTTATTTTTACTTAATTGCTAGAACTGTAGTTAGAATTAGGGGTGAGTGTAACTGGTGTAATTCTATCTAGCATAATTACTTGTAATTACACCAAAATTAATCTTAATTATGCGTAATTGTGTGAAAAGCGTAATCTAACATTTAAAGCAACTTTTTTGCATCCAAAATGGTCCAGAGGATGCCTTTTGCACTCAGGAGATAGCACTGAATGCTACAGGACATGAACATCAGTAGCCAGAAGCGACTCACTCTCTCTTAGTTCATTGTACCTGTTCCCCTGAGGGTGGATGTTTGCCCCAAATTTCTCTTGATTACTCAAGCTAGCGTAATCTCTGTAATTTCGCATCACAATAGTGATGCGTAATTACTGAAATGAATCCAATTACTTAGACATAATTAATATTTCCCCACGGCCTAGTAAAATGACAAATCTACACAGCAGAAGTAATGGTTAAGTCAAAATGGTAAAAGAAATGGGATTTGCGCTATCGACATTATTTTGGCCTAACTTCACAGGGTGAATTGAGTTCTAAATAAAAAGCAATTAGACAGGTGTTAAATTTGATCAAAAAATAGATTAGGTTTCATACAAGAAAGGTCTCATATAAGATATTCATTAGTTCCTTGTACCCGAGTCAGAGTAGAAGGTAACAGGTGGAGATCACTAGACACTACGCAGATTAGTAATACGTGAAAAGGTGGAAGCTGTATGAGGAACACAGTTACCAACAAAACCTTAAAAAATAGAATAAGGATGAGTACATACTGACAACTTGTAGGCAGGTTTCCGTGTCATCAATGCACAGGCCTAGTTTCCCTCTGTGGCAAGAGTACTAGAAGCAGGGTTAATGCCAACTTAAGTCTATTCTCCATCACCTCTGTGTTTGGGTCTTGCATATACAGTGATTTACATGTCTCATTTATTTCATGTTTTAAAAACAATCATAATAAAAATACATTTATATATACATACAAACAGGGGCTTTAGGTCAGCCTTCTTCATCCATTGACCGGTTAAGGTGTCATTATGTTTCTGCTCACCATAGCATACTGGATGAGGCAATGGGTTAGCCCACTTCATCCATCGGTCGCCTTGCACTGAGTGACACTATTTGCTCTATCACATGTACACAACCACCCAAAAAGAAGTGCAGGGCTTTTTGCATATTATATGTTCTTGCAAAAAAAGATAACAGAGACTTGCCAATGCCTGACCTGTTCGGCATTCTTAATGCTTGTTTTAGTACATGGTTTTAAAAGAGCTATCAGTGTCTTCCTAGTCAGGTGCCCATCATGCCCTTCACTTGTGTCAGTGTGGGCATGCCACACTGACACAAGTACCAATAAGTACCATAGCGATCTTTTGGGTCTGTGCCAGTAGCATACACACATCTTTGCTGTAGCCCTGATCACTTTCATTAGATTTTTGAAAGCCAAAAATAGACATGTGGCTAGTTTCCTCTTCATCCCTCCTGATCACAGTGCACCTACCCAAAAATACATATACCACGATTCCTGTACTTGGCTGTTTGTCTGTTGATTGGGGCTGGCACTGGTCGAGAAACTGAAGGCATGGTGTGGTTTGCGTGGGGCATTTTAATGACGCTGTTCTAAGAAGACACAACCCTTCGCAGGACGATGACGAGTGTCCAAGCCAGGCCCTGGGAAATCACAGCTTTGTGCGACCCCGTGCCAGTATCAAAGCCCCCTCAGCAGACCACGGAAGAAACTTCTCAGAGCCTTTTCATGCAAAGCAGCTAAGGCTTGCAAGTAAGAGTGGGCCCTGCCGGAACGAGCCCCTTGATGCGTGTTCATCTTAAAGACAAGGGCCGCCTCTCAGATGCTGCGGAGTGTTGTGATAATCTACGACCTCGCAGAACAGGACGCGGGCGGCATATCACGGCTCAGCCTGACTGCTCCATTTCTGCTGGCAGACAATTATAGAGAGCATCGCCCGTCTACGGAGAGACGCGGTGGCAGCCAGCCAAAGGCCGTAACAAATAACCACCAGTGCCAGGGCGCGCCGTGGGCTCGTAAGATGGAGATCCGTCACTCCAGCGATGGCAGGCGCTGGTCCCGGCACTGTAAAAAGGGCCCCACGGGTGACGGAACGACACGTGCCTGCAAACAGCTGTACTTAATGTGCCTGCAGCTGAACGCGAGACTCCCTTGGCCACGACGTGCACGCGCCAGTAGATGCAGCGCAGATAAAGGAGGGGGCGAACATTCCTTGAAAGGGCACCACTGATGTGTTCACAGGCAGGTGCGCAACACTCATTGGGCTCACGGGGCTTCAGCCCCCCCCCCAAACACCCTTTAACCCTCCCCGCCCCCCCCCCCCCCTCGTGTGTGTCAGCTTCGCGGGTTGGCGACCATCTAATTGCAGCCGCACCGAGTACTTAACAGATCTTTAAAATACCGTTTACTTGTAAATTTGTAAATTAGGCTTTTGTTGTGTTTTCACCCCTTCTTACAGCCACTCTGTCTATGGTTGGAAGAATTAGCCCCCCCACCCAAATGTGGCTCTAGTTGCCCGCCTGTTCTCAGGGGTATGTGTCGAACGCGTAACCTAAAATATGTCAAGGTTATGGACACCCCACTTATCTAAATTTTCAGTCATTTAATATTAGAATGAGAAAATGGTACCATCTTATGACGAAAACAGATGTTATACTGTAGACGTGGGTTTTATGACGAACTCTTCTGGCTCCCTCGTTCTCCTTTTCGGTTTCTTCTAGATGTTACTACTATTTCTCCTTTCACCATTCTTTTCAGGCTCTCTTCTTCCTTATTCCTCCTAATTTCCTTCCTGTGTCGCTCCTTCTTTTTCACCCTTTCTCTCATTTCTTCACTCTCTCTTATTCTCACTTTCACTTCAAAGGTAGAGAGAGGGCAGTCTGGGCCACATGACCACCAGTGTGTGTGCCCTCCAGGACACACAGGAAAATGTAAGAACTCATCAGAACGCTTTTTATCTGTGAGCATGGAGGTGAAGTTCGTGCTCATCCTTGTTACAAAATGGCAGTGTCAGAGGACAGTTAAAACATTAACAGATGGTGCATGGAGAGAGTGTGCTCACTAGCCAGAGTTACTACTCCTCACACCTGTACTTGCTGATGTAGATTTCTGGGGCAGCCCTCTTCTGGTCTCTGGTAAGGGAGAGGGGGCTTCCAGATGCCTCGCCCATGTCTCTTTGGCTGTGTGGCGGCTGGCTTCCCCGTCAGGAGCAGGGCAGGGCACCACAGCGTCAGCGGGGCTTTGGACGTTTTCCTAGGCAAGAATACATGAACAGCACTCAGCTCTATGTACGACAAGCACCACAGTTTGGCACAAGCAGGTCTCTTTAATGTAGGTGAGAATTCCTCAACAAATAGTGGAACTTCAGCTTAAATGTCCAAGTCTGGGCAATCAGAAGCAGGCTTCTGTCAATCAAGGCTGCTGCAATTTGAAAATTCAATCAACCTGGTTGGAGCAGACTGTCCTTTCCTCAGAGAGCCTTATGGAAAGGCACCACTTGCTCCAGGGGCAGCCTTAGGCATGTGCAAGCTGTGCACCTGCACAGGGCCACCAAACCCCAGGGGCCACCATGCCAATATATATCCTTAATATAATAATCCTCCGAGGATGGATACATATTTGCGTGGCGGCCACTAGCAGGGATTTGGCGGCCTCCAGCTCTGTTCCACTTCCAAACACCCTGACCGCCCCCTCTTCACTGGCCTTCGAGCTCTGCCCCCGACTGACCCCCTACCTATGCCCCTTGCCCAGGGCCGCCATGAGCTTAGAGCCGCCCCTGCTTGCCCTCTTACCAATTTGTACTTCAATTGTTCCTCCCTTTAAACAGCTGACCATGTACAAACTCTACAGTCCTGGTGTGGTGGAAAATCTTGGGTATTCTCTCAAGACAGGTCCTGGAGACAAAGGAATCAGCAGAGAAAGAAGGGTGGTCATGTGCCCGACTTATGCCTGGTAGGAAATAGTGCCAATTTACATGTACACGGTTCATTCCTAACATAACATAAGTATTTGTAAAGCGCACGTTCACCCTTGGGTATCTTGGCGCTGAATAACAGATGTTTATTGTTACCAAACTCAATGGTGCTCATTTTATTGACCTTAGATGGATTAAAGGCTGAGTGGATCTGTTGGGATTTGAACCTGTGACCATGAGGTCAAACACAGGTCTCTGCAGTGCACGCATTAGTCCACTAAGCCACCAGACCCGCCGTTCCTTGATTACATTGACTTTTGACAGATATTTGCTATGTGACACTTGGGTTAGTTTGTAAGAAACACCAACCTTGCTGACAGAAAAGAACTTTTGTGAGAACACTATCACACTGCCTTGGTATTACGTGTAAGGCATTCTGTGCATGATACATGTTTGCCCTTTTTTTCTTGTTTCTAGGCAGCAGCTCTCATCCATCTCAGACACCATAGATTTAATTATAAACATGCTCTCGATCTGCTTGGGGGAGACCTAAGGAAAGGTGCAATGCTAGTGAGTACGAGCATCCTCCATGTGCACAAATTCCAATGCTAGTGATTACTACTGCAAAACCTATTCGTATAATGTTCACAATTACATTAAAAAAAAGTATGTAAAAGATTCTCCATTTGCACAATAACAACAGACCTTAATATAGAAGGCGAGGACTGTAAACATCAACCATAAATGCAGTATCTTCCCCCAAAAGCATCAAAATGCTGACATGAGCCAGGGCAAAGGGGGTACAGGGCTCCCCACCGAGACAATAGGACAGGGAGAGCAATGGTTGGTCTCCATCTGAGGGCACTACAAGGTTGCTCCTGAGCATCACCAGCTCTGCAGTTTGAGAAGGTTCTTAGGTTCAGGGGCTCTACAAACTGGTGCCAAAAGAATACAAAATTAGTGGGGAACTTCAGGACAAAGGGGGATGGCACTGCTACACAGGATGTCTGTGGCTTAGTGCACTGATGCTGGCCATATGCCTTAGGGCCTGATTATGACTTGGCAGTGTGGGAGTACGGCGCAACGCCACCGCACTGCACCAACACCACCAAAGCTGACCGCTGCCCACTGGCTGGATTATAAATTGTAATCTGGGCGGGTGGTCCTGCAGTGGTTGGCCCACTGCGCGGCCTTTCTAAGGCTCATAGGAGAGCCTTAAATAGGCACAGCCGTGGGCCCGCCACATCGAGTTCCATCATGATATGGAGTGTAAAGTCCATAAGCTGCTGGAACTGTGGGTGCATGCAGACAGGGGGGACACACCATTCCCACCCTGCATGCATTCCTAGGCCCTGAGGGAACAGGGGGCCCTGTAGGACCTCCTACGTTTCTTCACCACAAGCATTTTCATGGCATGAGAACTACCATGAGACTGCTGGTGGTGAGGAAACTTGTAATATGCTTGGCAGTGCTGCAACAGTACCACCAAGCATATTGCGGCCCTCAGTCGCCACACTAACGCCAGGGATTGTAGATCTCTGGCAGTTGTGGCGGTCCCATGGAGGTCCAACTGCCGTACTTATAATATGGTGGTAGGACCGTTGGTAGGTCAGTCCCTGACCACCACCACACCTCCACAGCGAGTGCCCTTATTATTTTGTGCTGCAAATTTCTTCATTTAAAACAGTTTTGAGAGACTATGGCTGCAGCATCACACAGTATGCTTCTTGGTGTCTGTTCATAATGCACTAATAGCTAATATGCTGTCTTGTGGCGCCCGATGGTTCATACAAAGGCACTCTTACAGTTTAACTAAAAGTGGACTTATAGAATGCTATATTTTTTGTTCTAGCTGCCAGGTGAGCACTGGGTCACATTTTACAGGTAGTCTCATAAAGGTTATTTATCAGGTGATATTCCTGAGAAGATCCTCTCTATCTAAAAACATTTAAGTCGGTGGACTTGCCTCAAAACAGTTGAACACAAGAATATTGATTACAAAATTAGTGTTGGATATAAATATTGTGGTCTTAGTATTGATAACAAAATTATTGTCTCATTTTGTGTAGGGTTTCTTTTACTAACTCCAATGGGCAATATTTTTGTAGATGATATTTAGGACAGGATATATATGTCGGATGATATTCTGACAATGATTTTCTGGTGCTGTACCATACTATTCATTCAGTTTCGCATGGTGCACTTCGGTAGCACAGTAGTTATGGCACATTTCCAGTTTTACATTAGGCACAAGGCATTCTTCACTCGAATTTAAGTCTCCTGTAAGCAAAAATTATGCAAATATAGTAAGCGTAGGAAAAACAAACATTATTCGAAATATGCAAAACTTAGTAATCAGGATTTATGAAGGGTCATGCTCACATAATAAAGTTTCGCATTGCCCTAGTTTTCATGCCTTTTTCAGATTAAATAAAATGTTATGCCAAGAAGGCACAATACACAAGCTTTCAGAGCAAAGGCTGATATTTCCAGATATGTGATGACACTTCGGACTGAAAAAAAATGCAATTTTTACAAACGCAGAAAACTACTCACTGGGGCTACTGTTGAATATCACAGAACCAAACCAATGCCAAGCACGTAACTACAGAGGTCGACAACTTTTTCGCTAATGAGGCCTACTTATGTTGAATGAAAATCATCTCAATCTACTAATAATATTAGTGTTGTACAGATCAGACAAGATTGCTTTGATAGCCACTCTATGTAAGATTAGCAGATTACCAGCTGAGAACCCCTCAGTGCAGGAAGAGTTAGCAGTAATGTCAAAAGAGGCTTAGACAATTTGAATGCCTCTTCAGAGGTAATACCCAACAGCCACAGCTGTTATGCTCTCTGCCACCAAGGTAATAATATTGGTATATTATAGTAGGCTGAACTGCACACGCAGAGGTACTCACATGTAGCTGGAGAGCTACCAGTAGCTCACCAGCTACCTGTTGGAGAAGCAGACATTAAACCATACATTTATCACCCATAGACCCCATCATAAGTCTTGAAAGAATTCATAGGTTGTTGACTCCTGTGTGAAATAAAATTACAGTTGCCAAAGCAAGATTTGAGCAGTCCTGGAGTGCAAGATTATAAGGCAACCAGAAAACCTAATATAAATTGTGTTGTCTTCATAAAACAAATTGTAGTGAGCAGATCTCCTCTCGTTTGACAGGCATCAGATTGCTTTAGCAAGAGTGGTGATGACAAGCTAACTCCCTGTGGAAATTATGCTGGGATACGTTCACCTAGTAATGTGAGCTCCTTGCAAATCTGTGAGATCAACGCAAATTAAAAGTATATCTTAAAAATTCTGACATATTGAGCATTTCACTGGACGTCTTATACAAAGTGTCATGTCCGTGTGAAGTGCAGTGGCCTCTTCAGCCAACATTTTCAACTTCAGGTAACTTCATATGAAATAACTTACACCTTAAATGAAAAAATATTGCCAGTTAAATTAATCTGTGGAAATGTACCATTGTACATTATGAAACTTTGAATGTTTAATGTGATTACTGCTGACGTCTGTATGTGTGTAACCAGAGAGCCACAAAATGGAATCCTCGTTGGTGCAGTGGGGAATAATGACTTGTGTATTTTTAGTGTTACAAGGTTCCAGCTTGTGCAAGAAAGCACAGAAAATATGTAATTCATTATTTTAAACTTGCACTCCTCACAGTATAAAAGCTATTTTGCCACAAAATGCACCAACAAATTTAAGTTTAAGATTTTTTCTAAAAGTCCTTCCAAAACAAATTGCAGTAATACTCTGACTGTACCTAGTGGCAAGCTTCTGTATAGCTGTTAATTAAAAGAATGCACTCCACAGCTCGTCTGGTAACACCCTTACAATACCATTTAAAAAATAATACATTTTTATCATCCAGAAGTTTCAAGTGAATTCTGTCAATGTATGCCAATACCGGTATCCAAGCAGCCTTTACATTTGCAGAGTGACTAGCTGCACACATTTATATTTCTTTCTGGCAGCAGGCTCCCTGGTGAGGAGGCTGGTTTCTTATTTATCTCTCTGCCTCTCCTTTAGCTGCACTGCACAAGAGACTCCCTCTCCTTCATTTAATCTGAGGCATCTCAGAGGTCTGAATTAACAGTCTTTTAACAAAAAGTAAGAGACCTGTTTCAATTAAAGTAAAAAAGAATGGGCACATCATGCCCCACAGACCCCACCCACTTAGACCTCTGTGTAAGGACGGCATTTACACGTTAGCAATATGGCCTCTCATTCAAGCCAGTTTACTTGCTGCTAATCTTAATTAAACCAAGTCCAAGTCTAGCGTGTCACAGTCCTTGGATGCCCGCTGTTTCTGAGTGACGAGAGTCGACCTCTATTCAGTTTATCAAATGAATGCCAATAAACCGAATGTAAGGTGAGTCCCTATCATGATGGGTTATTGTGGTGCAAGGCAGAGAATCTATTTAAGGTGCCTACTGCATGATGTAAAGTGAAATAATTTACCCCAATATTTTTCAGACTTAGGACATCATTTACAAAAAAAGGGCAATGGCGCCGCCAGCCATTTTGCTGTTCCGAGCAGCATGATTATAAAAGCACCGGGATGTGTCGTATTAACAACAATATGACACTTCCGTGTGCTTTCTCCTGCGCTAGCGCACAATTGGCTGCCATACCCAGGGATGGCACCCTTATGTCATGTTGTAAGGATGCCTGCATTGCGGGATGATTGTTTTTGTGCACAAAGAGACACCTTACTGCACAAAAACAATAATTGATGGCATTTTCCTCTTCCTATACATGCTGAATAGAAAGAGGAAAACACTAGGAGAAATACAAGTATTAGTCCTCGTTGCCCCACTCCTATGCGTACCATGGGAATGTGTGAATTCTGACGCATTCCCAGCTTTACAAAACGAATATGTCAGGTTCCATGGATGTTGCCTGGAAACACCCACAGCAACATCCATGGAACGCCCTTTTCATGCAGAATAATTCATGAAAGGGCGCCATATTTAAAAGGCTATTAAAAGTCACACAGGGCGACTTGAAGTGGCCTTGTAAATATAGGCAGGTACACTGCGCGGCCGGTGCATCAAAAAAAGTGACGCACCGGCAACGCAATGGCCTTGTAAATGAGGCCCTTAGGGTTTTCTTTTCAGGTAGTGCAGCTCAGACACAGGAACAACATTTGCCTTTTTCAGTTTCCGAGATGTGCTGTCAAAAATAAAACACTAACTCTGAGAAATATCAGATTACGCAAATTCACTTTATGTCTTGAAGATGCATAAACAGGCCCTCTGCTCTGAGCCAGAAAAGCCCATTATGAAACAGCCCCCTACGTAGCTATGGGAAGAGGCAGACAAGTAGCCTAAAAAAGAAACAAATATTATTTTGGAAAAAACATTTTTCCTTTTTTTATTAAGAGGTAATGAGGTTACCACATTTGGGGGTGAGGGCTCACCTTTTTATGGCCTCACTACTTAAGATATACAAAACTAATGTAATTTCCTTTCACATAATTAGATGAAATAATTTTGGGGAAATGGATGGAAATTAATTACCCGTAATTACCCTGTTAGACCTGCTATCTTGCGGCATGTTTACCCTGTCTTTTTGCTTTCTGACCTCCTGGTTTTGACTCTGTTTTTGCTGGTTTAGTGTCTCTGCGTACTTTCTCACTGCTGTTCAGTGTTAAAGTGCTAGTGCTCCTGTTGTAAATTTTGATTATGGATTGGTGTTTTCTATGATTGGCATATTTGATTTAGTGGTATGCCCCTAGTATAGTGCACTGCATTTACCAGGGCCTGTAAATCAAATGCTACTAGTGGCCACTGATTGTGTTCCCCACGAGTAGCCCTGAAAAGGTAACTCCGACCTGGAACTGCAGGGTCTGCGTACCGTTTAAAACTGACATATCGACCTGGCAAGTGCATCCACTTGCCATTCCCTTATCTTCCCTCTTCTTGCATATACGTCACCCCTACGGCAGACCCAAGTTACTCCTGTGGGCAGGGTGCTAAGTATGTTAAAGGTGGGACAGGTACTGATGTGTGTGGCATGTCTTGGTAGTGAATTACAGTTAATTGTTTCACTGTGGAAAGGCTATCTGCCCCATAGGGTAGAATGGGAGTTTTACTTATAACATCTTATAAGCATAACTTCCTAGTGGGACAAGATAGGGAAATGGAGTTTAGTATGCCTGGACTCAGAATGTAAACATGCATCTTTTAGTGAAGATGAATTTTATGTCTTGTGTTTGAAAATACCAATTTTAGAAAGTAGGTATTTTCTTGTTTAGCCATCCAGTGTCTCTCTGCTGGGTTTGTGGTTTGACTATTTGGCTTTGGAGTGACAGGGGCTGTAAATGTGCATTCTCTTCAGAAAGCCACTGGGGGGTGGGGGTAGAGGTGTGTCCCGCCTTTCGTGGATGAGTCAGGGCTGGGATAAATAGACCTAAACTTCATTTAGAGTAGTGGGAGGAGATTTCCTTGCATCGGAATAGGCTTGGTCTGACTTTGACAATGCTGTCTCCACCTACTGCTGGGAAGCTGGGCCAGAGAGGATGGAACTGGTTTGATCTAAGCACAGACACTCTCTGCCTGAGAGAACATAGGAATTGTTTAGTATAAATATTGGGGCCCAAACCCCACAACTTTAGAACTCTCTTGAATCGAGTAACCTGCAAAGAAGAAGAGCTGGAAGAACTGCCAGGAGGAGTACTGCCCCTTTACTGTGTTGTTGCTTTTTTGGGATGGCCTGCAGTTGCTGCTTCTGCCTTGGGCAGTGAAAGGACTGGACTAAACTTTCTTTACTTGTACTCTATCATCAATGCCCATTCGCCCACCCCCACCCGCCACCTAGAACCCACAGCGTCGACTTGCGGTGGTTCATATAGAGCCCCGACTTTGCCCAAAAAATCTTCATTATCTAAGCCGCAGTCCTGATCTGTCGAGGGCTGTGTGGAAGAAGAGGGCATCATCCGCGTACAACGCAAGCCTGTCTGACAGCACCGGTGCCCACTCAAACCCCTTGAACTGCGCGTCGATGCGCACCCACACTGCCAGCGGCTCCATGGCCAAGGCAAATAAATAGGGTGATAAGGTGCACCCCTGTTGGGTGCCACGCCCAATGTTGAAGCTGGAAGAAACCGCTCCCGCCACCCGTACCGAGGCCGTCAGATCAGTATATAGGAGCATCAAGTAGGACATAAAGCGTGGGCCAAGGTTAAGCCTATGTAACAGTGCAAAATGGTACACCCAGCGCAGGGAATCAAATGCCCTATCCATGTACGCCAGAAGGAGGGCCGTTGGCTCCCCGGTTGCCGAATCACCGCCATCGCCACATGTGCCCGCCGTATATTGTGCCTGGTCGCCCTACGGGGCATAAACCCGGCCTGATCCGGGTGTACAAGTGCTGAGATATGCGGCAGGAGGAGATTAGCCTACGTCTTGGCCAGAACTTTGGCCTCCACATTCAGGAGTGAAATAGGGCGGTAGGAGGATTGCTGCTCCGGGGATTGCCCAGGTTTATGGAACACCACTACTTCCGCATGCCTCCAGTCTGGGGGGAGCCGGCCCACCTCCCTGGCCTCCTCCAGGGCCGCCCGGTAGAACGGAGCCAGCTGAACATTGTATCGTTTAAAGAATTCAGTTGGAAACCCATTCGGTCCAGGAGCTTTCCCAGAGTTGAGCTCCACCAGTGCTGCACCCAGCTCCTCCTTTGTCAGAGGGAGCTCCAGCCGAACTTTGTCCGACTTCGCTTTGGGCAGCAAGTCCGCTATAAACTTATGTATTGTAGATTCTGGCAAGCACTCCTGAGGGGCGTCTAGACCTGCATAGTACGAGGCAAAGCTCTCCGCTATCACCGTAGGGTCCGTTATCGGTGCACCAACCTCATTCAGAACCCCCGGAAGGACCTGGGAGTGGAAGGCGCCCTGACAGAGCCTATGTAACATCTTGCTGGACTTGTCCCCCCATTAGCACACCCTGCTCCGCGTCACCAGCCAGACCTGTCGAGCCTCATCCAACAGTAGAGCAGCACAAGACTGTTGCGCCAGTAGCAGTTGGCGCATCGCCCGCTCGTCCCCTACCGCTCGGCTTTGGTGCTCCAACTTCTTAACCTCTGCCTCCGCCTGTACCAATTCCTCTCTACGCTTCCGACGAGTCTCCACACACCAGGATATGTCCACCCCCCTCAGCGTAGGTTTCATCTCCTCCCACAATACCCCGGCACAATTGACAAACCCCTCATTGGTGTGAAGATAGAGTGCAATCGCCTTCCGTATATGTTTGCCATACTCCTCATTCTGCAGGTGCCAACGAAATGACTGTCGTCTCCTACCCACTTGAAGCTCGACAGACACCGGGGAGTGGGCCGAAAGACCTGGGGTGGGGGAGAATCTCAGCTGACCCCACCCTCTCAGCCATCCCTCTGGGTACAAAGATGTACTCTATTCTGGAGAAGGACTTTTGTACTGCCGAGAGATAGGTGTATTCCTGCCCGTCTCCATGTAGGTACCGCCATGTATCCATGGCCCAGGGCAGCCGCCAAGCCTCTCCTCCTCATCGTCACTTGGGCCGCGATTACGCCTAGGCGCCTCAGGACTAAAGCGTCCCCCGCTGGCAAGGCAGCCACTCCCTCGAGGTGTTCTCAGCCGGGGGGAGATCAGGGCGTATGCACAGGCACTGAGGGAGACCCCCAGGTGTGTTTCCCGTGGCCCAACCCAGACGCCAAGCTCAGGATAGTTCCCAGATCCGGGGGAAGGGGAACTTCTGGATGCCCCCTCCCGGTCACCCCAGCTGCCGTCCACGTGGAGCGCCCCAGGCGCTGAGCACCCTCGCCACCAGCCGCCTCTTCTGCTCCGGCCCCCTGCCTCTCAGTCCGTCCCGGGGCACCGCTACAGCTCTCCCTGGCGTGTCTCACCAGCCTCGCCGCCGGGGCTCCAGGGGCCGATCTGTCCCGCGCCTGCCAGCTCCACCTACCGTCCCCCAGACGGCATGGAAGCCCAGGTAGTTGCCCCTGGCGGCAGCCCAGAGCCGCCCGTGGCACTCCTCCCTCCGCAGGCGCGTCCCACGCCAATCCCTGGCTCCTCCGGCGGGCTCTAGGCCGCTATTCGTGTGCTCCTCGCTGTCACAGGAGTTCCAATTTCACCCCAGCGGGTGGCTACAGGTGGTCAGCGCTTCAATGGCGATTTCAGGTTAGTGGATGTGTCATGGAATGTCAGGATAATCGTCAGATAATGCGTGGGCTGGATGGAGCTCACTTAGATCACGTCCACCATGTTGACTTGCTAAGCCACCCCCCGCTTATGTCAATTTTTGCTGTGAGGATGCATTTTGTGTTAAACAATAGTGGGAAAAACACAGCTGGCCTGAACAACAGCCACTCTCACCCTGGGTATTTGCATTACTTCCATGCAACAATTTTGCTGCAAACAATGGCATAATTATGTGAGGTGTCATAGTGGCGTAATTGCTGCAATTTAAAGTGACAAACATAATGCAAAATTCCCAAAATTATATGAATTGCACCTGTGTATTTAATATTTTGCCTCAATCAACTTATTACGGCAAAAAAATTCCTTCACCACAACAAAAGTTAAAAATGACTGGGTTGTAGTAACTCAGGGGCAGGTGGTGGGACAAAATTGGACTCAGAGTTATACCTTGTGCAATGCTTCCAGTCCAGAAGTCCATGTTTTACCACATGGCTATAGGTTAAAATTCCAACAGGTTCACAGAGCCTTTCATCCTTCCAAGTTCACAAAAATGAATACTATTGAGACTTGGGTAACAATCAACACCTGTTATTCTGTGCTAAGATGCCACAAGGGCTGCACACATTTAACAAAATGCACATGTTGTGTTGCCCGCTTTCTTTCCCCACTTTCCCACAGAGTTTGGTTTGGAGCTTTCGTCTGCCTTTAGCTCCTGAAGTGTCAAAGCCAACATCACTGGATCTGGCGGTTTAAAGTGGATCTCATAATCTGGGACCTTTAGAATTTGCACTGGAGTTGTCGTCAACCTCTAAGTAAGGTGGGTGACAAGGAAAAAAGGAAAATCCACAATAGCACTCTGGTGGAGCACATTGATAAAGGACCTGATTCATGGTCACCTAGGGGCATATTCACAAGTGAAGTTGCATCGCTCTCACACAGTGCCACATAGTTCAAGAGTGTCATAAGTTCAAAATGAGAATTATGAAGCCACACATGGCCACTTTGTGTGGCCTTGAGTCACTTCATTATTTATTTATTTTTAACATTTGTATAGCGTACTGCAACCCTATGGGCATCTTGGCACTGAGACAAAGAAGAAAGAAAGACTGGGCAGAAGAAAAAAATGAAGGCAGCTAATGCAAGAAACATGCAACTGGATCAGGGCTCAAGCTTCGGGAAAGAGACATGTCTTAATTTTCTTGCGAAAAAGCAATAAATTCTGTATGCCCCTAATTTCCAGAGGAAGGCGGTTCCAGAGGCGGGCAGCCGCCACGCCAAAGGCTCTTCCCCCCAGGGTTACTCTCTTTATCCTGGGAATCCTGGCAAGGCTGGTAGTGGATGAGGGAAGGTTGCGTGTAGGTTCATGCCATTTGAACCTATCTTGAAGCAGTCTTGGTCCCTTTCCTTGAAGTGCTTTGAACGCTATACATAAAGATTTAAACTAAATCCGTTGAGTAACTGGGAGCCAGTGCAGTTCCATCAATGCTTGCGTTGTCGAGGAACGGCGTGCTCGAGACAGAGCCAGCTTTGCTGCTGCCGCCTGGATACTCTGTAGTCTGGCAATCAGATATCCTGGAGACTCTAAGAGCAAGGCAATACAATAATCCAGGCGGCTCAGTTTACTACTCCTGACTACTATCGTTCTAACCTGTACTGGTAGCAATGGTAGTACTTTACGGAGTCCTCGGATGAGAGTGTAACAACTTCCCACCAGTTTGTTAACATGGGACTCCAGATTCAATTTTTCATTAAAGCTGACCCCCAGATTATGTACTGTGCTCACTGGTGTCAGAGGGCCATCCGTTGTTATTGGCCAAAAATCAGTTGGCAGTCCTCGTGGGATCCTTCCCACCTTACAGTGTAAAATTTCATGTTTTTCGCTATTGAATTGAACCGAGTTGTTCTTCAGCCATTTCACCATTTCAAGCATAAAGGCATGAAACCTTTCCAGGGGATCAGCCTGATCACCGTCCAGGAACACCATGAGCTGAGTGTCATCAGCGTAGTTAACCACGCTGATGTTGTGCGTTTTTATAATCTCCAGCAGTGGTCGCATATATGTGTTAAACAAGATAGGGCTTATTGATGACCCCTGGGGTACCCCATGTTCGTCTTTTACAAACTTCTATTGATACGAAGAAAGCGCTACGGCTTGCCATCTATCTGAAAGGTAAGAGCGCATCCACTTCAATACCCCCCTGTCACCCCTAGGCTTTCCAGGCTTTTCCAGAATACCATGGTTGACATATCGAATGCGGCGGACAGGTCTAGCAGTATTAAAGTTGCTGATTGACCCCTGTCCGGTCGCATTCAAAGATTGTCTAAGAAGGTCACCAAGGCTGTTTCTGTTCCGTGACCAGGTCTGAAACCGAATTGCTCCTCTTCCTGTTTTCTGTTTGTCTCTAGAAAGAGGGACAATGCCCTACTAACTGGATATTCCAGAATCTTAACTGGATAAGGTAAGAGGGAAATAGGCCTGTAGTTCTTGTGGCAGCTTGGGTCTAGTGTAGGTTTTTTCAATAGCAGCGTGATTATGGCCTGCTTCCAACTGAGTGGCACCTCTCTGCTGTTAAGGGATTGGCAGCACAGCTGATATAAGATAGGAAAGATCTCTAATTTGAGTTCCTTCACTATCTTGTGGGGGATAGCATCCAAAGGTGACCCTGAGGAAATTCCATGGCTACTCGGGCAAACTCCTCTTCCGATGGTATCATGAAACCATCCATGACAACCTTAGGTGCAGCCAAGTTAGAGTCACTATCCCAATTAAGGGTGTTCTCCCCCTTTTCCTGCTCTTGGGGACCAGATGGAGGCACATCTTTCAGGCCATTCACAATCTTCTTAATTTTTTCTTGGACGAAGAGAGCCAGCCCGTCACATAGCTCCTGAGTGGGTTTAATTTCACTGTTAACACAGTCAGGGTGGGTCATGTCTCTAACTATCCTAAATACGTCCCTAGCTTAATTGGATGATTTGAGTATGGTGGAGGCAGAGTATTCTGCTTTAGCAGTGGCTATTTCTTTTTTATATTTTATTAAAGTGATCCTCCTGTTTGCTTTGTCCTTTTCCACGTAGTTCTTTCTCCCCTGTCTTTCTGCCACTTTACAAGTCAATTTAAGACTCCTTAGATTCTCTGTATACCATGGGCCTGAGGAACTACCTCTGATACCTGTTTCTCCGGGTTAAATGCGGTCCCCGTCTGAAATATAGGGCCCGTATTTGACTTTCTTAGTAATCCTTTCCAGTCCCTGCCATGAAAAGGTCCTTTCTTGCTTATTGAAAGGCCTTGTTTTACTTAAGATTGACATACTAAAAGTGGCTAGATGGTGGTCCGAACATCCCACCTGCAGAGTTTCCCCCATCGTAATGGACCCTTCCTCCACAAATATTATATCTAAGATATGACCTTCGATATGCGTTGGGTCTGTCACCCATTGTGTCAGGCTCAGGTTTGCAAAAGACTGAGTAAGGTTATTAAATGCCGTATCCATTTTGCCATTGGCCCACAGATTGAAGTCTACAAAGACCAGGAGCCTGATGTGGGTAAGGGCCATGTTATTAATTACATCAATCAGTTCTTGCTGTTGTTTTACATTAATTCCCCCCGGTGGCCTATAGCATCTAATACCCGTAAAAGGGTGTCCTGTCAGATCTTTAACGGAGAAGCCCAGTATTTCTGTGCAGGTGATTTCGTCAATATCTAACAGAGAGATCTTTAATATATCTTTAAAAATGATTCCAGTTCCACCTCCCGACCCCTGGATCTTGGCTTGTGAAAGGCCGTGTATCCCACTGGACAGGCCAATTCCAGTTCTAGCTCTAGTCCTGCCATGGTCCATGTCTCAGTCATAAATAAGACATTTAGGTTATGTGTCTCTATCATTAACTGTATCTCTATGGAGCGCTTAGGAATCGATCTTACATTAAGCAGACCTCAGTTCATGCTTTCCTTTCTCGGTAAGCTAGGCATTATCCGTGTTACGTTAGCTAAATGAACTTTGCTTTGCGTACCATCATTTTGCCTGTCACTTCTTCCAGTTGAAGTAGGCAACAATTTGCTGGGAAAAGACGTAATCTGTGGAAGAGCTGACTGGCAATTTATGCATGGGGGTACTTGACCTTGAAGGTGAATATTAGGTGAAAGTCTATGGCACTTCGCCTTCCCCCTCAGAGGGTCAAGATTCATTAGGGTGTCTCTGGTATAATGTATCGTGCCTAAATTCATAAATTTGAGGTAACACGATGCAGCACCAATTGCCCTGGGAAGGTCTTCAATGGGCGTTCCAGGCTTTTTGACTCATTCTCAGATTTATCAAAGGTGTTAGACCTGAGAATATGCCAAAGATATGCCCTCTCAAGGGAGGTGTAGGGAGGAGAAATATATATTTGTTTCTCCATGTTACTTCCTCTTTCTATGTGTGTGGCATTCTACAGCAGACATACAAAGAGGAATATACCTCTCAGGATTGTTTTTGTGCAGAAAGGTATCCCTTCCTGCACAAAAGCAATCCTGCATGCAATGCAGGCAGGCTTGCACCATGGCGCAGCCTATTGTGCGACAGCGCTGGGGCAAGGACAGGAATGTGCCATATTGCGTTACATACAGTGCATTTTTGCCCTTTCCCTGTAAATCAGCTCAGTAAGGTGACGTGCTGCGCTGCGTTGTGTTACAAATCTCATAAATATGTGGAGTGGTGTGGCTCACCAGTTAGAGGCGGCAAACCCGGGAGCAGAAGTCGGCCGGGACCAGGGTTCAATTCCCGACGCGGCAGGGTCGTGGACTTGGGTCAGCGGACTCGATAATTCTCGCTTCGGTGCCTACTCTAATCTGGGGTCACACTCGGCAACTCTGGGCATTAGCTTGCCTAATCTCCACAACGGCCCCCCCCCCCCCACGCCGGGGATGCCTGGCTCCACCCTGGGGACTCCCAGCAGGGACCATCCCACAGGGAAAGCCAGGACGGGTTCCCCAGCGTTGCACAGCGCCAGGAAACCTCCGGGTAGCCGCCCGCTTTACAAGTGCAAACATAATAATAAACATAATAATGCCCCCTAGTGCTTAGACTGGAGTAGCACTTTGTAGCACAGGTAGTCTAGCATCCCCTGTATGCCGGTAAACCCCGGTAGGAGAGACTAACAATACATTCTTTTCCTGAGACAGTGGCCCACAGGGTCTTAGACAGGATGTGTGTCAGGAGATAAATCCGTTTGGAAATAAACTACATAGGGGCATATCATCTAGGGGAAGCGATAAAATGAACGCTGCTTTAGCATCCGTTTTCAGGAAGAAAGCGGCGATAATTTTATCGCACTATCAGCAAGAACACGCTAGCGCGTGTTTCTTTGCCTCTGTACCTGTTTCCCTAACGCCCAGTTTTGCAGTGCCAATGATATGCAAAGTGGGCGTACCCTACAAAAATAACATGGATAATGTCGCAAACAAACATATCTCCTATTTTCAATCCGGTCGCTAACTTGCGTTGCAACGAGAAAAGTAATGCTAACCACGCTTATCGCAGATTTCATTACGTCTGCATTTTATTCTTACTTTGCCATATTGTCCTATGGGAGCTGGATTGTGAGCATAACCTCACCCTGCCCTATTTACGAGGATTACAAGGATTCTCCTATCGCTGTGCGATTATCACTGGATTTCCAGCGATTATCGCACTTTTTGTAGCTATCGCTGGATTATCTATCACATTGGAGATAAGCGTTGCGGATAGCGCGCTATCTCATCGATATAATCCAGTGATAGCTGGCGATAATTATCCTCGCAGTAAGTGCGCTTAGCGATAATTATCGCTGGCTTGTTGCTGATATGCCCCATAGTCCTTAAATGAGAGAGGGGAGAGGAGTTGGCCTAAGGGCTAGGGTGGTCGAGCTCGTAATCTGAGGAACTAGGTTCGAGTTTCAGCAATGACGCTGATCATCGGGGGCATATTACCAAGCAATAGCGATAATTATCGCTATTGCTTGGTTAGCGTGAAAAAAATCATCGCCGAGCTGCGGCGATTTTTATCGCAGATAAACCTTGGTATTACCAAGGTTTATCGCAAATGCGATAAAAATCGGCCGCAATGCATGAATATCGCTGAAAAGTCAGCGATATTCATGCATTAGCGAGCTAATGCTCTTAGCCATGTTATCCACCTCCCATTGGATAACATGGCTAAGAACTGCTCAGGGCAGGTGTTAGCTTTTGGAGATATTCGCGCTTAGCGCGAATATCTCCACAAGTTGGTAATAGGAGATAGCGATGTTAGCGACTGTTTCCAGTCGCTAACATCTTGGCACGCCCACTTTGCATGTCATTAGTGATAAATATCACTGACATGCAAAGTGGGGCCAAAGATGGTCGCTATCTCCTACTAGCTGTCGCTAACTGGTGTTAGCGACAGCTAGGTAATAGGGAGATCATTTTATCTCCGCTTTCTTGGCTTTCAAAGCCAAAAAAGCGGAGATAAACCCCCTTGATAATATGCCCCCCTGTGATTCTGGGAAAATCACTTAATCTCCCCATGCCTAAAAAAATGAATGTGTCTTCATGTAACGCAACTGGTGCTATGTAAAGCGCTCTGATCCCGATTCCTTCGGGTCAAGTTCGCGCTATATAAACCTCTGTAAGAAACACTAAAACAAAAAAAATGTTTATTTTTTGTACAATTAAAACTGATTGGCAAAGTGTGGAGTGTTTCATATTTTAGGTAAGGGAGAAATAGGTTCAAAACCATCAGTTTGACTTTTGTGTTAAATACATTTCCCGAGGTCTAATTGCCCATATACTTACCCATGTGTTTGCTATCCACTAAACAAGTTATGTGTTTCGCACTTACTATTGACAAACACAGAAACTGTCTTTTTGTCACAAAGACACCCTACAGGAACCTCAGTGTGTACTGTGAAATGTTTCCCTGAGTTAAGGGAGCTTCACAACTGAACATTTGAATTATAAGATTTTTGAAATGTTGAATTCAGAACTAGTTTAAGTACTTATTTAGTTGATGTAGAAACGCCCACGCACATACCCATCCCGCACAGAACAGGGTTTAAAACGTGGAGTAAAGGAACACCCGCACCCTGCAGAGCCAGCGAGAGGGGAATTCAGTTTTCACATTGTGAAAATGTGTTACATTTATGGCAGTGCGCTCTGTAGGTATGATTAGCTTTGAATGTTTTCTGGCAGCAGCAGCACAGCTGGGTGCATGGAGTGGGCAGGAGAAAATGACTGCGACTTTCTGGTCAGTTAACCGAACAACAAAGTCAATCTGTCACTTCCCACACAGTGCACGCCAGATTTACCGCCCTACAAAATAATGACAGAGCACGACCGAAGTGAGACACCTCAAAATAAAAAGAGTGCAATTACCGGCTGACCTTAGGCACAAAGGTATATTGCAAAAGCAATCACAGTGCCATTAGCTTTAGCGCCTTTCCTGTGCTAATGTACCACTCATGATGTGTTTCTGATGGTTCCATCAGTTTGTAGTTGTAAGTTACACCTCCCTAGCAAGCACTGTGCTTTCAAAGAGCGACTCATTATTAAATAATGTCAAGATTATGGAAAGACGGTTGTACAAACCTCACCATCAAGAAGGGGCTGCCCTGCACGTGCATGCAGAGGATCTAAACCCCTGCTACACATTACACCAGGCGTGCACCTCAAACAGGGGTCGGCGGGGGCTTCAGATGCTATGGTAAACTTGTGGGTTTGAGGGACCTGCCTAATCCACCCTCCTTGTACGAAAATATAATATTTATTTTATTTATTTATTTTGAAAGTTTTATAGAGCACGAACGAGATCCTTGCGGATATCAGAGCGCTTTACACACATAGAGGTTATACAAACAATTAGATCCAAATTATCTCTCTTATAAAGATGGATCCTATAACTATTTCTTCCCATTGTTTCTGTTTGAGAAACGAGTGCCAAATATCTGACCACACCATTTATCCTGCAGTCTAATCCTACTTGTGACTGATAAGTTTATTCTTTCATTTATTTATAAAGTTTTATATAACGCGAGCTTGATTCCGAAGGATATCAGAGCGCTTTACAGTTTGAGACAAAGGTAACAAATCATAAAATGAGTCTAACATATTTATTTTATTTATTTATTTTGAAAGTTTTACAGAGCGCGAACAAGATCCCTGCGGACATCAGAGCGCCCCACACACACAGAGACCACACAAACAACCAGATCCAAATCATCTCTCCCACAAAGATGGGCCCTACAACCACCTCCTCCCACTGCCTCTGTCTGAGAAACTAGTGCCAAACATCCGACCACACCACCCTTTCGTATGCGGCAGCCCCGTGTGGTGTGTACCTTCCATTGTTTTAAGGTCTTCGTGTTCAAGGCAGGTTACAGTGAACCTCTGTCTACAGGATATACAGACAAAAAGTAATGCCCCCTCAAATCTCCTTGTATGGACACATGCTGAAGCTCCACCGCCTTCGTCCATGAATATCCTCATTGGGGCAGCTCACCTGAACAACGTCACACCCCAGGAGGTCACTCTCCGATCACGAGCATAACATAAAAAAATACACGGGCCAACACACAAGACTGTTGTTCAAAAGGATGTAGTTATGTTAGCTCGGATTTACTCTTTCCGACGAGACGAGCACCGGCTGGGGTCTGCATTCAAAGGCTCCGCATTTGTCACGGACGTACCCGCCTGCCTGACAACTCTCTTACCCGACGATTTTTTCACAGCTACCCTGTTACCCGCACTCTGGGTTGGAATTATCACCGTAATACCACTTCCACGCCTCCCAAGCCCTGAAGAGTCACAGGCACTGACCTGTTGACGAAACATGTGTCGGCTGGCATTGTTTTTCCTATGAACATCTTCACATAAAAACCTATAAGAATACCACCGGTTTTGACAATATCATATTTACACATTTTGTATCAACTGTTGATCATAATATGTGTTCCCAGGTCTTTGTTTAATTTTGCTGAGAGATAGGCCTTTAGCTCCTCGCTAATTCAGGGGTTTCGGGTCTCCCCCTGTCCTGGCGGCACCACATGCTTACTTTTCTTCACCACTCAGTTATCTCCTGTTAAAGCTACTTGCCTGAGCGCCACTTACCTGCTACCCCAAAACCCAGTGCAGAATCCATTGTTATGTTATGTTAACTGTGATTTATAAAGCGCCTAATACCTGCAGGTCTCTAAGCGCTAAAGGAGTCAGATACCCTACTTGGTGAGTTTGTGATTTCTGGGCTTCAATGAGCTTCTGACTATATTCTTGAGATGATCTGCAGAGATGGAATGTCTGGTTCTAGAAGGTTCCATAAGTGGGCACTTACTAAAGGTGCTTTTTAGCATCTCCTTCCCAGTTGCTGCCAGTATTTGATCATGCCATGGATTTTCTCTTTGAGGCCCATGTTGGCTGGTGAAACAATTTACATTCTCTCCTGTGTTCCACGTTTACTAGTTGTTGCATTAGTCGCTTGGATTCAGAAACGGTGTAAATTGCGACACACGAGCACTCTCCATTCCAAATGCTAATGAATACTGGCAGGCTACTGTTCAGGCCACCATGTATCAGAGCTGATAATCATATGATCAGAGGAGATGTGAGGTCCTACATAAGTTGATCATCTCCAAAGGCAGGGATACACTAAAGGCAACCCAGGCTGATTCAGATGCTAGCACAATCCCACCATCATGAGTGAAGGAATTTAAACTGTATATGTTAAATCAGTTATACACTTGTCATACAGTACTTTGTCTGTGGCCTGCTTCACCGGTGCATGAGGCCATACCTGCACTACTGACCAAGTAATGTCCACAGGCTCTAGAATTGGTCACACAAGAATGGCATGCAAAACTATCATCCCATTGCAGGTCTTCTGAGATGCAGGACTCCATTATACTGAACAAACTCCTGAAATATATGGAAAATGAGGGAATTTTGGCTTTATAGTGGGACTGGCAGATAATGGCTCTGTCTACCTCCTAGTATTGTACACAGCGATTCATCACCTCACTGAATGGCCAATATGGGTGAAATACAGCCAGTTTGTTGTGCTCCAAAGTCATTTTGAGCTGAACTACTCTTTTGGATCTGGTCAAGAGTGAATTAAATGATTTACGTATGGTTGATTCCATTCTGCAAGGACCACATTGAGCTGAAATGCTGATTTTACAGGCTAGAATGATAAATTGCCATTGATGAAGAAGTAGTGGTTTGCTCATTTCTATCCATCTTTTTTAGACTTTTTGGCTCAATGAGTATTCCTTAATGCCCTAAATGGGAAGGGAATGCCTAGACATGGGTATTAATCTCACTGTACCTAGGAATTTAGGGAGTGAGTTATATGTTGGCAGAGAGGGAATTCCAGAGCAACAGAGATCGAGTTCCCTGCCCGTCAACATAGTGGACCTACCAACCAAAATAAATGCTGGCAGATCAAAGGTTTGGCTAGGGCGGTGACTACTCCGTCACTGCTGTATCAAAACTTCTCTAATGGCCTGAAGTAGTGGGGGGTGTCGGAGAAATGGATATATGTTCGTCCACACAATTAGGATTAGCAGATATAAACCTGCCAGAACTTTGCCTGTATCCTGTCCGTGACCTCACCTTGGCCAAAAAGGAAGCGCAGCGCCTGGGGTCCTTGCCTGCCCGCCTCCCGCCGCCTAACTCCCTCTGCCACCGTGGAGTAGGACCGCCGAGTGGAGCGTGGGCGGGCCACCAAAAACTACAAACCCCAGCAGCCCTAGTGGCACCTAACAACAGCGTTTCGTGCAAGGAGGCACTCAAATACAACGTCACCCCTGACGAGTGGGGAAACCAAACCTGCCAGAACTTTGCCTGTACCTGTCCGTGACCTCACCTTGGCCAAAAAGGAAGTGCAGCACCTGGTGTCCTTGCCTGCCCGCCTCCTGACGCCTAACTCCCTCTGCCACCGTGGAGTAGGGCCGCCGAGTGGAGCTTGGGCGGGCCACCAAAAACTACAAACCCCAGCAGCCCTAGCTGCACCTAACGACAGCGTTTCGTGCAAGGAGGCGCTCAAATACAACATCACCCCTGACGAGTGGGGAAACCAAACCTGCCAGAACTTTGCCTGTATCCTGTCCGTGACCTCACCTTGGCCAAAAAGGAAGCGCAGCGCCTGGGGTCCTTGTCTGCCCGCCTCCCGCCGCCTAACTACCTCTGCCACCATGGAGTAGGACCGCCGAGTGGAGCGTGGGCGGGCCACCAAAAACTACAAACCCCAGCAGCCCTAGCGGCACCTAACGACAGCGTTTCGCGCCAGGAGGTGCTCAAATACAACGTCACCCCTGACGAGTGGGGAAACGAAACCTGCCAGAACTTTGCCTGTATCCTGTCCGTGACCTCACCTTGGCCAAAAAGGAAGCGCAGAGCCTGGGGTCCTTGTCTGCCCGCCTCCCGCCGCCTAACTACCTCTGCCACCGTGGAGTAGGACCGCCGAGTGGAGCGTGGGCGGGCCACCAAAAACTATAAACCCCAGCAGCCCTAGCGGCACCTAACAACAGCGTATCGCGCCAGGAGGCACTCAAATACAACGTCACCCCTGACGAGTGGGGAAACGAAACCTGCCAGAACTTTGCCTGTATCCTGTCCGTGACCTCACCTTGGCCAAAAAGGAAGCGCAGCGCCTGGGGTCCTTGCCTGCCCGCCTCCCGCCGCCTAACTCCCTCTGCCACCGTGGAGTAGGGCCGCCGAGTGGAGCGTGGGCGGGCCACCAAAAACTACAAACTCCAGCAGCCCTAGCGGCACCTAACGACAGCGTTTCGCGCCAGGAGGAGCTCAAATACAACTTCACCCCTGACGAGTGGGGAAACCAAACCTGCCAGAACTTTGCCTGTATCCTGTCCGTGACCTCACCTTGGCCAAAAAGGAAGCGCAGCACCTGGGGTCCTTACCTGCCCGCCTCCCGCCGCCTAACTCCCTCTGCCACCGTGGAATAGGGCCGCTGAATGGAGCTTGGGCGGGCCACCAAAAACTACAAACCCCAGTAGCCCTAGCGGCACCTATTGACAGCGTTTCGCGCCAGGAGGCGCTCAAATACAACATCACCCCCGCCTCGCGGGACGCCGGGCGAAGCCCGGGCCAAGGGCGGGCCCGTTTAAGCCCGTTCAAGACCGGGTAAGACTCGACTGGGTCACCCCATTAACATTTCCCCCTTGAGACTTTGCACCGCATCATACTCATTTATTTATTTTATATATTGCACGATTTGAATTTAATGGTTGGATATAGGGTTTTGTCTTAATCATTAGGTTTATGTTCTTTAATTTATCTGCTTATATTATTATCACCATTTGTGTTACAACTGTTGATATCTATTATAAATCATGAGTACAAGGGGAAGCAGGAGCAAGACGGCTCAGGGGCTAGGCCAGATTACTGGACCGATCGACCAATTTATTACGAGGGCAAATGAGGCAATCAATCAGGGCATTATCCTCTTAGAAAGAAGAGTATCACAAGATCTGGCGATAGCGCGAAGGTCCTCAATGGGCCTATTAGCGTTAGCCAAAACTCCTTCACAGGCAGGAGCAATTGGTCGACTTCTGTTGGAAGTTCCCGCAGATATTCATACTATCCCTAACAATGTAGACCTATCCACTTCACAACTATCGATGGACTCAGAGATAAGGGAGGACCTAGAGAAAACCCCCGTCCTGGTTATGAGTCCAACTCAAGTTGTACCCCCACCCCAACTAGAACCCTCAAGTAATCAGGAAATGGGGAGGAGGGAGGGAGCCATACCGAAACTAAAAAGTGTCAGGAACAAGAACAAGCGTAAACAACAGACCTCTAAAGGTGTTACAAAGAACCAAAGATCTCGAAATCCTCCACCTAAATGTAAACAAAATACTGTAACTCCTACAAATACATCCATAGTCAACCTTTCTTCAACACCGCCAAACCTAGATGTTTTAGATAGGGGGGGAGATGCGAGTAATATAACTGAATCAAAGAAGCAGTTGCTAGCTAGTATTGGAGAATTGATTAAGATTCACTTGCTTCCCATGGAGCGAACACTAATGAACATCGAAAAACAAATAGCCAAGTTGTCTACTCACTTAAACAATCCGATTAACCAGAATACATTAGGAGTCACTAACGTGAGCAGTAATAAAGGCAATATCGCACAGAAATCTCTAGGCCCAATACTACAATCCAAAAACTCTCCAACTATCCCAAAGCCACAATAAAAACCGAAAGCGGTTCAGGTTCCAACACAGATAACCCATGACACATCCAAAGGACCCACCCAAGCAGACAAACAAAAGTCAATGCCACCTAAGACACCAGCATTACAATTGGAGGGAGATAAAAGAAAAGGGAGGGAGATTCAGGCGGACCATTAATCTCTCCCCAGAGGCAAGCTCTTTCACTGTGATCCTCACAGGGGTCCCAGAACTTACTGAAAATATGAGAGAATCTACCTGGTCTTTAACAAATAAAGTGCAGCAATGGCTTGGCATTAATAAACCCCTCCCCCCAAACTGCAACAGTAGATTTTCAATGGTGCGAAGGGTACCCTGGATTGGTGAAACAAAGAAAAAAATACAGGGGGACTGTGTCATCATAAACTTTGATGACCCCGGTACAGTCAATTACATCTGCTCACGGTCAACATTGGAGAAAAAGGGAGGTATTGACGCTAACCGTCTATCCTTCTTTTACCCCCCCAATGTATGCCTTTGACGAAGAACCCCTGTATAACTGGAACCAATGCCCTGAATGGAATTGGACCCAGGTAGACTCCCGAAACATGAGAAGGGATTGGGATACTTGGTCCTGGAATCCAAGAAGAGAGCACCCATATATGGAGGGGTGGAGGGGAATACCAACTAGCAACCGATTTTCATCCCTAGAAATGGTAGATTGACCATCACCTACTCCAAAATCTACTGAGACAGAAGTTGCATATCCCAGGACTTCTATGGTACTCCACACCCAAACAAATGAAAAGATCTATTACCTACCCAATCATAATTTAGGGGAAAATATTAAAGATGTGCATCTCGATCAAACATCTCCCAGATTGCACCTATTACCAATAAACGATATATCTGGGGAGCTTAACAAGCAACCCAGCAACAAGGGAGATGTTGAATCCTCATTTAAAGGCACTCGAGATAACTTACTAGCCCCGAGAGCCAGACCAGGAAAAAATGGAAGTTCTACTAAGCCAAAAGTGGGGCCAAATCAAATGTGGCTAAATCAAAATAATTCTACGGTAAATCTATCCATCGTAACATGGAACATCGCGGGACTCTCTAAAAAAGCCATAGACCCAACCTTTTTGAACTTTGTTAACAACTTTGATTTAATATCTCTTCAGGAATGCTGGGATCTGGAGCCTACTAATTTAGACGGCTTCAGTACTAATTTCACCCCGGCTATTCGGACCAGTAAGGGTAGGAGTTCAGGTGGTCTCCATCTGTATGCCTCAAATAGGGCAAACATAACATTAGAAAGTATGGATTTACCTCAGGATAAATACAAGAATAAAAAAATCGGACATTCTATGCAGGCATTCTTAGTGAAGGGGAAAGGGGCCCCCAGCTTCCTCCTGATTAACCTATATAATAACATAGCAAGGGATGACCAAGTAGAATTAATAGACGAACTATCAAATGCCTTGAAGAGGGGAACTGGAAGGGATAAAACGGAAAGATGCGCTATAGTGATGGGCGACTTTAACTGCCACTTATGCCCTCATAGTGGAACGAGTGTTTGTGATATAAGAAGACTTAATGGCGAATTCACTACCCACTTTGAGCATACGCATTTCGGAAATCTAATGAATAAATTAATACACAAATGGGACCTAGGCTTTTTTAACGAGTTAACTGAGCCACTGACCGACTTCCAACCTACCTTCCATGGAAGGGGGCTGCATACCACAATAGATTTTATGCTGATGTCAAATAGCCATTATTGGAGTGCTATGGAATTTAAAAAGGAGGCCATAGTCATGAGTGACCATTATCCGATAAGTGCGAAACTCGATGTCGGCTCGTGTAGTAGCCAGACACCGGATGTAATGGAAAGTTTACATTGTCACTCAATTTCCCTGGCACGTACTAATGGCTATTCTATAAAATGGTCCAAGGCAAACACAAATACCTTTCTGAAAGACCTGATCACGGAAGATTCTGATCAATTTGTGACTTGCCTTGAATACCCCCTTAACCCATGTGCAGTAAAAACTGCTTTTGGAAAAATAGCAGTTACAATTAAGAAAAACCTTACAAGGAAACAAAAAGACGATACCAGGGTTAAGTGTATAGGTTGGTTTAATTCCGAATGCTCAAAAGCCCATAATATCCTTAAAGATACGTTAAAAAAACACCAAAAAACCAAGCAGAAATCAGAACAGCCCGATTGGCATACAAACAGTCAATTAAAAAAAGAAAAAGGGAACTTAAAGATGCTGCCTGGGAGGCGTTATTAAAAGCTAGTACCTTAAAGGACAGTACGGCTTTTTGGAGGGAAGTGAACGCTCCTTTCTTCCAGGAGAGATCGACAGACCTCCTAGAAGTTGCTATCACAGAGGATGTTTGGATCAACCACTTCACAGAGTTATACAAAATAGATGAGTCGGTTGAACCTCATAACCTCGATCCTAGGAGACTGCAAGAGAACGACTTACAGAGTCCCCCGACAGATACATTCCCGTTACTCACATATTTTACACTCCCAGAAATAGAGCAGGCAATTCTGGAAAGTGTGAATTCTAAAGCTCATGGCCCTGACGGAATCCCAATCGACATATTTAAAGATAATATGTCCCTGGGGGCCCCCCTTCTCACAAACGTGCTAAATTCTTATGCTCTAGAAGGTTTCCCCACAACATAGCAGGAAGCCATTATAATTCCAATCTTCAAAAAGGGGGATAGAATGGATCCAAAATGCTACAGGCCAATCTCCCTGCTTGACTCCATGATGAAGATAGCTGGAAGAGTTTTGCTGAACCAACTACAAGCCTGGGCCATAGATAATGAAGTCCTTTCAAAATTCCAATACGGATTTGTTTCTGGCCTTGGCACGGGGGAGCAATGTCTCAATCTAGCTTTGATTACAAATAAATACGCTGTGGTAAAGAAGAACAACCTATACATGACTTTTGTTGACCTAAGTTCAGCATTCGATTGTCTTAACCACAGCGTACTCTGGAGTACCCTCACAGAGCTAGGAATTGACGAAAATATACTAGCATTTATAAAGGAATTATACCGAGGGGCGGGGGCAATGGTTCGGTATGGGAAAAATGGAAAATGCACCAAAAACTTTTCCATAAAAAAAGGTGTCTGACAGGGATGTATCCTCACCCGGTTCCTTTTCAATTTATATATAAATAGTGTGGCAGACTATTTGGTAAAGCTAGAAGTAGATTATCCCAAAATAATGGCACGGCAGTTCCAATATTACTTTAGGGAGACAACGCCGTTATAATGTCCAGACCACAATTAGGTCTGCAGAAAGCACTGACCAGTTTTTCCTCATTTATGGGCCTGAGAGGGCTCAGGATAAATGTAGGCAAAACCTTTACTATGTGCTGTACTTTAAAAAACAAAGTTGAATGTAATACTTTTTTAAATTCTACAAAGATAAGCTTAACAAAATCCTTTACCTATTTGGGAATTGTTTTTAATAATAAGGGATCATGTAGCACAGCCATCAAGTCACGCAACCTGGCTTTTTCTCGAGAAATAGGGGCTCTAAAGAAGTTTGCCAAAAAATTGGGCGGCAAGCCGGTCCAGATCTTGCTCAATATTTACGCAGCTAAATGCGTTTCTACTGCGACCTACGGCGCAGGAATCTGGGGCATGGCGGATTGCCGCGAGATCCAGATCAGTGAGAATGCCTATTTGAGATACTTGCTAGCAGTACCTAGATCTACCTCTACCACTATCTGCCACAATGAACTTGCCCCGGTCCATATCACTGATATAATCAAGATAAGCCCAATATTGCTGTGGCACAAGATATGGACCTCAAACAAAACAGATTTTAGGAAGGACGTGATCAGAGACTGTATGGGTCTAGCCGCCTCACTGAAAATACTGTGGCTCTCATACGTTAGTAAATTTTTAAATTCCATAGGGCATTCTGATTTGTTTGAAAATCCTACATCATGCTCCTTTGATTACAAAAAAGGCCCTCAAAGAATGTTGCTTAGGCTTACTTGAAGATAGGCGCTCCTATCTAGAAGGTAATAAGTTAACCATTACCCATCATCATCTCCTGTTGATCGGGGTAGGCATACCGCTTTACTTATCTCCTGCATACTCTGTCTATACTAGACTATTGCTAACAAGGTTGAGGATTGATTGCTTTTTCAGAATGATAACATTTCCTACTGTAAACGATTGGTCTTCCAACTTGATGAATTGTCCTTGCGAAAACATCTATAAACAGACAAATATCCATTGCATATTATTTTGTAAATATTATGAATGGGGGAGAAAGAGGTATTTGGCCCCGTTGCTAAAATTATGGGGCATAAGGCAATGCAGACCAGCTATGACCAAATTATATATGCTACAGGACGAAATTGCCGTGGCTGCAGTAGCTAAGTTTCTGAAATACGCAGTAAAATGTAGAGCGTCGATGAACTAAAAAATATTTTATACGTTTTTATACAATACTTTCTGAAAATAGGATTTTTAAAAAGGAGGACATAGTCATGAGTGACCATTATCCGATAAGTGCGAAACTCGATGTCGGCTCGTGTAGTAGCCAGACACCGGATGTAACGGAAAGTTTACATTGTCACTCAATTTCCCTGGCACGTACTAATGGCTATTCTATAAAATGGTCCAAGGCAAACACAAATACCTTTCTGAAAGACCTGATCACGGAAGATTCTGATCAATTTGTGACTTGCCTTGAATACCCCCTTAACCCATGTGCAGTAAAAACTGCTTTTGGAAAAATAGCAGTTACAATTAAGAAAAACCTTACAAGGAAACAAAAAGACGATACCAGGGTTAAGTGTATAGGTTGGTTTAATTCCGAATGCTCAAAAGCCCATAATATCCTTAAAGATACGTTAAAAAAACACCAAAAAACCAAGCAGAAATCAGAACAGCCCGATTGGCATACAAACAGTCAATTAAAAAAAGAAAAAGGGAACTTAAAGATGCTGCCTGGGAGGCGTTATTAAAAGCTAGTACCTTAAAGGACAGTACGGCTTTTTGGAGGGAAGTGAACGCTCCTTTCTTCCAGGAGAGGTCGACAGACCTCCTAGAAGTTGCTATCACAGAGGATGTTTGGATCAACCACTTCACAGAGTTATACAAAATAGATGAGTCGGTTGAACCTCATAACCTCGATCCTAGGAGACTACAAGAGAACGACTTACAGAGTCCCCCGACAGATACATTCCCGTTACTCACATATTTTACACTCCCAGAAATAGAGCAGGCAATTCTGGAAAGTGTGAATTCTAAAGCTCATGGCCCTGACGGAATCCCAATCGACATATTTAAAGATAATATGTCCCTGGGGGCCCCCCTTCTCACAAACGTGCTAAATTCTTATGCTCTAGAAGGTTTCCCCACAACATGGCAGGAAGCCATTATAATTCCAATCTTCAAAAAGGGGGATAGAATGGATCCAAAATGCTACAGGCCAATCTCCCTGCTTGACTCCATGATGAAGATAGCTGGAAGAGTTTTGCTGAACCAACTACAAGCCTGGGCCATAGATAATGAAGTCCTTTCAAAATTCCAATACGGATTTGTTTCTGGCCTTGGCACGGGGGAGCAATGTCTCAATCTAGCTTTGATTACAAATAAATACGCTGTGGTAAAGAAGAACAACCTATACATGACTTTTGTTGACCTAAGTTCAGCATTCGATTGTCTTAACCACAGCGTACTCTGGAGTACCCTCACAGAGCTAGGAATTGATGAAAATATACTAGCATTTATAAAGGAATTATACCGAGGGGCGGGGGCAATGGTTCGGTATGGGAAAAATGGAAAATGCACCAAAAACTTTTCCATAAAAAAAGGTGTCCGACAGGGATGTATCCTCACCCCGTTCCTTTTCAATTTATATATAAATAGTGTGGCAGACTATTTGGTAAAGCTGGAAGTAGATTATCCCAAAATAATGGCACGGCAGTTCCAATATTACTTTAGGCAGACAACGCCGTTATAATGTCCAGAACACAATTAGGTCTGCAGAAAGCACTGACCAGTTTTTCCTCATTTATGGGCCTGAGAGGGCTCAGGATAAATGTAGGCAAAACCTTTACTATGTGCTGTACTTTAAAAAACAAAGTTGAATGTAATACTTTTTTAAATTCTACAAAGATAAGCTTAACAAAATCCTTTACCTATTTGGGTATTGTTTTTAATAATAAGGGATCATGGAGCACAGCCATCAAGTCACGCAACCTGGCTTTTTCTCGAGAAATAGGGGCTCTAAAGAAGTTTGCCAAAAAATTGGGCGGCAAGCCGGTCCAGATCTTGCTCCATATTTACGCAGCTAAATGCATTTCTACTGCGACCTACGGCGCAGGAATCTGGGGCATGGCGGATTGCCGCAAGATCCAAATCAGTGAGAATGCCTATTTGAGATACTTGCTAGCAGTACCTAGATCTACCTCTACCACTATCTGCCACAATGAACTTGCCCGGGTCCATATCACTGATATAATCAAGATAAGCCCAATATTGCTGTGGCACAAGATATGGACCTCAAACAAAACAGATTTTAGCAAGGACGTGATCAGAGACTGTATGGGTCTAGCCGCCTCACGGAAAATACCGTGGCTCTCATACGTTAGTAAATTTTTAAATTCCATAGGGCATTCTGATTTGTTTGAAAATCCTACATCATGCTCCTTAATTACAAAAAAGGCCCTCAAAGAATTTTGCTTAGGCTTACTTGAAGATAGGCGCTCCTATCTAGAAGGTAATAAGTTAACCATTACCCATCATCATCTCCTGTTGAACGGGGTAGGCATACCGCTTTACTTATCTCCTGCATACTCTGTCTATACTAGACTATTGCTAACAAGGTTGAGGATTGATTGCTTTTTCAGAATGATAACATTTCCTACTGTAAATGATTGGTCTTCCAACTTGATGAATTGTCCTTGCGAAAACATCTCTAAACAGACAAATATCCATTGCATATTATTTTGTAAATATTATGAATGGGGGAGAAAGAGGTATTTGGCCCCGTTGCTAAAATTATGGGGCATAAGGCAATGCAGACCAGCTATGACCAAATTATATATGCTACAGGATGAAATTACCGTGGCTGCAGTAGCTAAGTTTCTGAAATACGCAGTAAAATGTAGAGCGTCGATGAACTAAAAAATATTTTATACGTTTTTATACAATACTTTCTGAAAATAGGATTTTTTAATTACACAATTTTCTATTTTATCCATAATGTATTAAGTGAATGAAAATATTTTAAGATGACAAATTTTGTATTTAAATGTGCTTTTATTGTTTTTTATCTTCAAAAATCGAATAAAGCTATCTTTGAATTGAAATGAATAGCTATTTTTTTACTGCCCATCACCACCAGGCAAGTCCTGGTGTTAATGGAGAGTAAAAACCACAAAATGCCCCCTTCACCATTGAGTCATCCTGTTCGAGATTCACACGAGTGGCAGGCTTGGAGGCCCTGACTCCTTTTCCTGTGTCGGTCAAAAAAGTAGTGGCTCTAGAAAAGCAGAAGCACAGGGCCAGGTGGATAGACTGTCCAAAAAACAAGAAGGCCCCCACCATTGGTTGTTCCCCACCTGTGGTGTCAGCTTGCCGTAGACTAAGAACAAATCATTCCAGAAGGTAGCAACCTCACAGTAACAATGTGTTGGTTCAACAGAGCAGAGATAAGGAGACAAGAGACAGGGAAGAGATTGGACACTCTTGCGAATGGGAAATGGCAAGTGAGAAAGCTAGAACGATAACTTCTGTGTGGGTGGGAACCTGAAGATTAGCAAACGCACTTCTAGGTCATCAGTAGTAGGGCATATTTGACTACATTACACTCAGATCTCTTTGCCTGGGAACAATTAGCAGTTTTTTTGGCTTTTGGCTTTCGCACAATTTGTCCAGATGACATGGTGTTCCTCACCTTATTAGTTTTTCACCTTTTTTGGCTCCCTTATTTTAGCTTCCTGTTTTCCTGTACTATCTGTTATTGAAGATTTTCCTCTGCTACGATTTGTTGGTCTCCAACGCCTGGGAATCTTGGGTAGCAGTAAAGGTATCCTGGGTGATGTCTGTTCTCATAACTAAATTAGCCACCCATAATTCAGTAAACATGCTGACTCTTGTGGCTAAGTTCTCATTATACCTGACTTATTTGAGCAGTACTTGCATTTGACCTCCACCTCATTCTCATACTAATTTAACATTAACTCCACAGTCACTTAGCATTTGATCCATACACCACTTGAGAATCATTCACTACACTAATCCTCAAGCAGGCATTATTTCACCTCCAGGCTTTGCCAACACTGACCTGCAGCAGCAAGAACTCCACTGATTTCTCACTTGTTCCCAGTTTTCCCCTTTGCACACTTGAAAGGTATTCTGACTTTGCGCAACACAAAACCGGACTGTGCTGCAGTCTGGCTTTGTGTTCTACAGTTAAGACTAGTCCTTGGAAAGAAATAAACAATCTCAGATGGTTTTCACCCTTCATTGCAATCAACCATGTGAGAGTCTTCTGATTTTTCTCGACAACAAACTAGGTACTAAACAAGTAAGGCTGGAACACCCTCAGGGTCTCACTGCTTCTCACAGCAGTCCAAATCTGGCCCCTAGGAAGCAATCTCGACTGATAAATCCACTGGACTCTCTCTGCCCAAGTCATTTAGTTGAGCAAGAGCTACTCCAACTTCCTTGTCTGAGGTGCCAGTCAGCACAATGAAGGGCTGACTGTAGTCAGGTGCCGTCAACAAAGGGGTACCAAGTCGTGTTTCCTTCAGATCCTTAAAGCCCGTTTGACATTCCACTGCCCAGATCACCTTCCTGGGCGGTTTCTTAGATGTTACAACTGTTAAGCGTGCGACTACAGTCCCATGGTTTACTACCACATTCCTGTAGTACCTAATGAGTATTAGAAAGCTCACTCTTTGGTTTGGGATGTGGAAACCACCTAATGCAATAAAAATGGTTCTTGGCATCCAATGGGTGGATCTGCCAGTTATCTTCCAGTTACCAACCTGATGCCCAAGGTAGACTATAGAGGGCTGCCCCAACTTGCCCTCGGTTGCCTTGATAGTCAGTTTTACCTCCTGTATCCGGACCAATGTCTGATCTATGTGCCTCAGATGGCCCTTCCATCAATTCATAAATTGCTAATGGTAGCAATATCATCAAGATAGGTCATACAGAACTCTGCAAGCCCTAATAGAACATTATCGTGCATGTATTGGAGAGTGGCACGAGCTTGTTTGAGATGTAACAGCATGACCTTTGTAAGAAACTGCAGTATTGGTTGAGAAGGGAGAAAGCCCCACTCAACCAACAGCCACAATCCTTGTCAGGGTGAAGCAAAAAACTCACTAAATGAACCTGTACTTAATCCTCTGATAGCAGTCAGGTTTAATTTAGTGGCAATATGTAAAGTATTTATACAGCACATAAACAGTAATAAAGTGAAAACACAAAAAAGAACTATCCAAACCAAAAAGAAATAGAGAAAATTGTAATAAATAAAATAATACAAGAACAACAAAAATCCAGCCAGTGGAACCAGAGATATTCAGTTTTGAAGTTTTAAGTAAACACAGCACCTAAAAGGAGAAAGCGCCACTCGTGGTCATATGTAGTGCTAGGCCAGGAAAAGTCACAAGTTCTGGCCCATTGTGATGGAGCATGGGTCAGAGACAGGGAAATGGTTTGTCAACTGAAAGAGTTGCCTTCTCAAAGTGCGGTGCAAAGAGTTCTGTTCACGGTAAAGGAGGCCACAAAGAGCAGGGAAAGCTTTACAGATGGTCGTCGCTGTAACAAGATACCATGTTAGGCATTGCGGACGGTCATTGCTGGATCTCCGCATTGATGGTCTCTGCGGGTTTTTGTTGCTGTGGCAGGAAATACAGATATTGCGGTGCTGGTCGTCGCTGTAGTATGAAGAGTAGGTCTTTGACAGAGCATTGGCAGTCGTCGGGGGTGGCAAATGGAAAGGGGCGACCACTCGGTCCCCCCGAACGTATGGTTGGGGGCCCGGACCCCCGGGAAGCCATTTTGGGCGGGGGGCGTGTCTCGGCTGGTATGCCCGAAGCGGCGTAGCCGGGGCGCGCCTTTTCCCGCCCAAGAAGGGTTGTCCTAGACACCTACACCGTTGGCCACGCCCCGTAGGTGTACCGGAGGAGGGTACACGCCCTCCCGAAGAGGAATAAAAGGAGCAGCAACCCGAAGAAGCATCCTCTTGTTCCTGTGCTTGGAAGCTGCACCCTCTCGTTGCACGTGAGCCCTCGACGGAACAAGGAGCAATTTTTTGAGAACTTGTAATTTTTGTGTTTCTCTTTCAGCGACTCCAAACCTTCGGATCCAGGACCACGTTGAACACCAAGGATCGAACATCCGACAACGATGCCTGGCAAGAAGGCCGGAAAGAAGGCAGGGACTGAACAGATGCTCCGCAGGCTGATAAAGGATATGGCGAGCATGAAAAAGCAGATGGCGGCAATGAACAATTCGGGCAGACCGAAGAAAGTCATAGGCCCAGCATTGCCGGGAATCGTCCCCGCTGGGAGAGGTAAAAGGGCCAGGAATAGGGCAGCAGGGGGGGAGGTCCCAGTTCCCGAGTCACCCCCGGCAAGCCCGGTTAGTCCAGTTGAGGCCCCGGTACCTAGCCCGGACGCAGGCCAACCGATTCCGGTTGTAGTTACGCCCACCAACGAGGAGGATATGCCTCCGGAATTGGCCGCCCAGTTGGCCGCATGGCTTGGCAAACATCCAGGGGGTGCTGCTGCACCTGGAGACACGGCCGAAGAGGCCAAGTTGCTAATGAAGCAGTTGCGGCAATCGCGAGATGCTGCGAAGGCGAATCTCCCTCTTGTCACCCCACAGGTTCCATCGGAAGGACCGCGGCTGGCGGTGGAAAATCAGCGGGATCAGCTATGGAGTCGGGTAAGCAGCCATTGCCAATGGCAAAGGAGGGGTCTTTACCCTCGAGAAGGGAAAAAGTAGTCCAACATATTCCACTGGCCACGAAAGAAATGATTTGGGCTGATAAGTATGTGAATATGTTTTCTCTCCTGACTGACCATCACGAGATAGAGTATGTTAAGGCTCAGAAGGATTTGTGGCACCCAAGTGTGTGGCGCACAAAAATGGCGGGGTTCAGGGTTGATGAGACAATCTCAAATTGGGCCAAGGCCTTTGCAATGTTTACTGCAGTCATGGGGGAACGTAAGCCCGAGGTTTTGACCGAATTGGCCTGCTATCAGGCACGTATAATGGATTTCTATGAAACATATGAGGGCGATGAATGGAGGGGTTATGATAGTAAGTTTCGTAAGGCCAAGGAGCACGATTCATCTCTGACGTGGGACTGTCTCGACTCCATCTCTTGGCAGAAGCAGCTCCTGCCGGGCACAAGCGAAGTCGTCTTCGCTTGGCGGGAATGGGTCGGCGCCCTCCCGCCATCAATCGGCGGCGCCCTTTCGAGCAGCCCCCGCTGGTGACCACCAACCGAGGAATGGTGGGAATGGGGGTAGAAAAGGGGTCTGCTGGAATTTTAACAGAGGCAAGTGCACGAGGCCTCAAGGGACATGTAAGTTCAGGCATGAGTGTGCAGGGTGCGGACATTCTTCACACCCTGAGAGTTCGTGTAGAGCCAAGAATGGTGATACCGGGGGTAGAGGAGGTGCCAAACAGGTCTAATATCGACCACGGGGTACCGCTACCTACCCCCGTAGATATCATGGCAATGATCCCCTGGCTAAACGAATACCCTGATCATGTCTCCGCTGGGGTGTTGCGGGACGGCTTCTCGTATGGTTTCCACATCCCGGCGGGGGATTTTCGGGGGGAACCACTGTGTAAAAACCATCTGTCCGTTCAGCAGAACCCGGTGGTGGTTGAAAGAAAGATTGCAAAGGAAGTTGCCCGTGGCCGGGTCGCCGGCCCATATTGGCACCCGCCAGTCACTAATTTTATTTGTTCACCGTTGGGAGTAGTCCCCAAGAAGGACCCAGGTGAGTTTAGGTTGATTCATAACTTGTCGGCTCCTAGGGGTCTTTCGGTGAACGATGCAATTGACCCAGGAGTTTGTTCGGTACGGTACGCATCCTTCGATGAGGCCGTTGCCATGTTAAATCGCCTGGGGCCCGGGGCGCTGATGGCGAAGTCAGATATCGAGTCAGCAGTCCGGTTGCTCCCGGTACACACGCAGGATCAGCGTCTGTTAGGTTTTGTGTTTCAAGGACGCTACTACATGGATAGATGTATGCCAATGGGTTGCTCCATTTCTTGTTCTTATTTTGAGAAATTCAGTTGTTTTCTGCAATGGGCGTTTACCAAACCTACGGGCTATACACAGGTTATGCACTACCTAGATGATTTTTTGTTCTTGGGGGCAGCCGGTGACACGGAATGTGCGCAGGCGTTACGGGAATTTTGCATTCTCATGAAACAGTTTGGCGTGCCATTGGCACCGGGCAAGACGGTGGGACCATCTACTTCACTCGAGTTTCTTGGAATTGAGCTCGATTCGGTGGAGGGATGCTTCCGTTTGCCAAGGGACAAAGTAGCGAAATTCAGGGCCTCTCTCGAACTATGCATTAGCAAAGAGAAGGTTACTCTCCACCAGTTGCAGCAAGCAGTGGGCCAGCTTAACTTTGCCCTTAGAGTGATACCAATGGCCCGCCCCTTTTCCCGCTCTATTGCACAAGCCATGGTTGGTCTCAAGGAAGGGCACCACCGCACAAGACTGTCTGCAGAGGTTCGCCAGGATATGCGCATATGGTTGGCATTCTTGGCGGATTTCAGCGGTCGAGTGGTGTGGGGCAAGCCACCAGCGTCCTCGGACGAGCTGGGTTTATGGACCGACTTGGCAGGGAGTGTGGGATTTGGCGCCATCTTTGGTAATCGATGGTCGGCGCAAACATGGCCTACGTGGTGGCACACCAGTGGGCTCACAGGTAACATTGGGTTTCTGGAGTTGTTCCCCATTTTTGTGGCTCTGAAGGCATGGCCGGAAGAGTTTCGTGATCGCTCAGTGGTGTTTTGGTCCGACAACATGACCGTAGTCGAATGCATAAATAATCAGGCAGCACGCTGCAAGTGGATACTGAGATTACTGAAGGAAATTGTACTACTTTGCATGAGACTGAACGTTCAATTTAGGGCGAGGCATGTGCCGGGTGTGCTGAACCATGCGGCTGATGCACTCTCTCGTTCCCACATGCAGGCATTCAGGGGTTATCTACCTTCCGCGGACCTAGTGGCGGCACCATTCCCCGAAGCACTCTGGTTACTCGGTGCCCCGGATTACAGGACCTCGTGGGAGCAAGCCTAGCCCCCAGGACATGGAAGGCATACGAAGGAGCGTTTCGTTCCTATTGTGCATTTTTGGGTCCAGCGGGAGGGGACAAATGGGGGCAGGAGGAGTATGTCCTAAAGTTTTTAGTAGCACTACACAGGGCAGGCCGATCAGCGGCAACGGCCAATAGGCACCGGGCCGCCATTGCATTCATGGCGCAGGCACATGGCATCAGGGACCCCACATCGTCCTTTTTGGTGAGGAAGGCCCTGCATGGTTGGCAACGCCTGGAGGGTCGTAGAGTAGACGAAAGACACCCGATTGGGTTAGAAAGGTTGTCCCTGCTGATGTCGGTACTCCCCGCGACATGTTCCTCCCAGTCCGAGGCAGTGCTGTTCCGGGCCGCTTTCGCATTAGCGTTCCATGGGGCTATGCGGGTGAGCGAGCTGGTTGCAAAAAATAAGAAGGATGTGGAGGGAGGTCTGTGTCGAGAACACATTTTGATCAAGGGTGATTCAATGGTGGTCACAATAGCCAGGTCCAAGACCGATCAAGGTGCTATGGGAGACAGTATTGTTGTCCGGCGCATGCGAGGGTCCCCCGGGTGCCCGGTGAAGTGCGTTGAGGAATATTTAGCGCAAAGGGCAGAAGCATGGGGGGGAAGCTTGCTGAGACACATTGACGCCACCCCACTGACAAGGTTTCAGTTTCAGCGGGTGCTAACAATGGCAATCGCAGCGGCGGGCTTGGACCCGTGCGATTTCGGGACCCATTCCTTTAGGATAGGGGCTGCTACAGAGGCTACAGCCAGGGGTCAGAGTGTTGAAGAGGTGAAACAATTGGGACGATGGTCCTCGAACTGTTATAAAAGCTATGTGCGGTTGCACATGTTGTGAAGACAATGTTGTGAAGCCAATGTCATGCACTCACGCTTCTTGTCTTCTGTTTGGTTTACAGTTTCGCGAGCATGCTATGCGGGGCGGACTGAGCAGTCGACCCGACACCTGGGGACCAGCGGTCAGAGATCACCGGCTGTGGAAAGAGTGGTGTGGGTCGTGGGCCACTCATACGTGAGGCGGGCCGGGGACGTATTCAAAGCAGGTGACATGATTCACGCAGCTGGGGAATACGGGTACAGGGTGACCTTCCACGGAAGGGGCGGGCTCTGTATTGACCAGTTTCAATGTTTTGTCGAGGGACTGCTAGGGCGGACAAGGTCACCGCCGTCTGTAATCATAGTACACCTGGGAGGCAATGATTTGGTGACACTCGGGCGGCGAGTACTACTCGAGCGAGTTCTGTCTACCGTTAGCTGGTTGGCGAGGAGGATCCCGGGGTGCACGATAGCATGGTCCCACATGATTCCCAGGAAGGTGTGGCGGGGGGGCCTCTCGGTGTCAGCACTGAACCATTCAGTAAAGAAAGTTAATAACAAGCTTGGTAGGTTGTTTCGCTCGGCGCAGTTACACTGTATTCCACATGGATGTATTCGGGGGGAGCACATGTATCTCGAAGATGGGGTCCATTTGTCCCGGGAAGGGAATGTCTTACTCATAGGATACTTCATAGCATGGTTAAAGGGTTTGTAAAAGTATGACCTTTAGTAGGAGTTGTGGGGGGTCCGGATAGCCGGTCAACTATCCGGCCTGTGGCGGTAAGGTCATGATCGGTGAGCAGTAATTTCAAGGTCCCTAGAGGGGGGGCGCCACCCATTATGGATGGGAGCGCCCGGGGGGAGGCGGCCATTGGCCCCTCACACGGGGAGGCGGCACCCACTAAGTATCGGGTCGCCTAAGGGAAGGCGGTCATAGGCCCCTCCCAGGGGAGGAGGCGGCTAGATGCCCCTCCTACAGGAATTTTCCGGGGCCAGGATATCCGCGACGGCGGATGTGATGAACAGTGTGGGGTGGGAGGGGGGTCCACGCTACCTTCTAGACACCTCACACGAGTCCTCAGACGACCACTAAGATGGCGTCGAGTTAAATAGGGGCCCCCGCAAAGACAAGGGAAATTGGAGTTGGCACAGAGGTACAGTCCTCTGTGCGCCCGCCCCTCACACCGTGAGGGGGGAGTTCTGGTAGTAGGGATCTGACACCGGTTGCGACCTTGCCGTTGGCCCGTAATGCTAGGATGTACAATTTTTAGAAAGTATGCATTTGCAGGATGTTTAGACTCGGCTAGGAAAACCTTTGTATTAGAGATTTGTTAAGGTTAGCCAATGAATGTGTCTGCATCGTAATGTAATAAATGAAAATTGTACATGATATGAAAATGTTATTTTAATGTTTTAATTTTGTTTCATATTTTAATAAATACGGCCGGGAGGGTAACTTCCTCCCGCCTTCCAAAAGTTCAGAACTGCGTCCGTCTTCCCATCCTTGGGGATTGTGTTGGGAGGGGGTGACAGGCATCCCGGCCATATGTGCAGTCACAAAGAACCCTAAATTCAGGATTTCACCTTTTCCTCTTTGGGGGGGATCTCAGACTGATGCCACCCAAGGGTCCAGGACTTGTAGTGCACATCTTTGGGATAAGGAACTCCCTCCAGCAGAGGGCCACAGGGCTCAGGAAGATCCAATTGCATGCTCAGGCAGGTCCAGTTGCAGTAGGTCAGTGGGCAATTTCAAGTAGACCACTGGAGCTTGTTATGTGCTTGTGGGTCTAATAGGTCAGTCAACTGACCCTTGAAGTCACTCAGTTTAGACTGCAGTGAAGGCAAATAGGTTCAGTCTTCCTTCTCAGACAGCAAGGCAGTACTCTAGCAGGCGGGCTGTCTTCAGGCAGAAGAGCAGTCCTTATTCTCTAATCTCTACAGGCCCATGAGTGTTCTGATAAGTGTGTTTATACCTTGTGCCAGCCTCTGTTGGGGGGACTCTTATCTACTACCTCCACATTTAGAAAGATTTTCCTTACCTTTCTCAAAGTTTCAAACTAAATAGGGGTGACAAAAGGCAGGCAGGCAGGCAGGCATAGTATTAGGTGTTTGTGTGTATGCGTGTGTGAAAGAGTCCATTGGAGTGCAAGTGTGTGTGTGTGCGTGTGTGTGTGTGTGCACGGGTAAGAGTACTTTGAGGTGCAAGTGGGGCTGGGTGCACCTTCTTTCAGTCATCCTGTCAGGCTGGCCCATCCTGTCTCCTTTGTGTCACTGTCTGGAAAGAATAGAAAAAGCTCAACAGCGGAGTTATTCACTGGCAGAGGCACAGAATGGTTAGGACAAGAAAATGCCAAATGTCCAAAAGAGGCATTTTCAGAATTGTGACTTAAAATCAGACTTTACCATTAAAGAGAATTTAAAATTACACTTCATTTAAGTCTAAACATGACATTTGTACCTTCTCTCAACCCAAAGGTAGCGCTTTTTAAATATAATAAGGTAACCAAGTGGTAGTCAACGAGAGAGATAGGCTTTGCAATAGTGAAAAAAGTCCTATGGAGTTTTTCAATACCAGGACATGCAAAGCTGAAACCTCTATGCCCTTCTTTTTAAATGCCATGCACCCTGCCGTAACATCTTTTAGGGTCTATCTTAGTGGTGACTAATAAGTATTAAAAAGGAAGGTTTAGGCTTGCCTAATGTATTTTTTCCAGATGGAAATGACAGTTTAAAACTGCTTTACAGGTTGCAATGGTAGGCCTGCAACATGTTTTAAAGAGATGTTTTAGCGGATGGTACAATGAGAGTTGCAAGCCCATTAGCACCATTTAATTTACAGGCCCTGGGTACATGTAGTGCAATTTACTAGGGACTTACAAGAAATTAAAATATGGCAATTAGGTGTTGTCCAATTTTACCAAGTGTTAGGGAGAAAGCACAAGCACTTTAGCACTGGTTAGCAGTGGTAAAGCGCACAGATACTTCTAGTCAACAAAAACAAATTCAGAAAAATAGGAGGGATAAAGGCAAAAAGTATGAGGGTGACCCAGGAAAGAGGGGCAGGTTCAACAACTTTGAACTGGTACAAGGACAAACCCTCTGGTGTTGAGAGCACAATAGTTTCATTTTTTTAAAAGTCCACCAGACAAACTATATTGCTCAGGGGTGTGCTCACTCTAGTACGTAGGCCCTCTATGCTGGAATTCATTACTGAAGCGTGTGCATGGAATATAGGACCACTTTGATCTAGGAAGGCCATTAGGACCCAGTTCTTTTGTTAAACACAATGCCTAATCTCTTGTGTTCATGCACCAAACTGGGTCTCTCTTTAGCCACCAAAATACATGGAAGTGGACGATTGCGCTCAACATATTAAAGTTACCAGCTATAACTATGAAAAGAACAATACACCCTGTTTTGGGAGGAGTAGTAGCTGATGCGCTAAGTGGGTGGGAGGGGTGAATGAGGAATTAGTAATGTGGGCAAATAACACTCATTGACAATGTTTTTGCTTGATTATCTAAACTTTGTACTTAGCTAACCAATCATTTGAGATTAAACTAAAGAGATCAGACTGCTTCATTGAGATGCGTGGTCAACGTTTTTAAATTAGCTTTTGCTGAATATAGAAAGTTATTACCTGATATAAATATTCTCATCAAAGACATGGAGTACAACATTCAAACAGAGATAATTATGCACCTAAAAACACTTTGACGTCGTAAATAAGACCCTGGCATGCACTGATTACTCCATTATGGTATCAGCTGGCGCACAAATATGCAGTCAGTTATGTAGTGTCTGCAGGAGGTGTTAGGAATCCATTATCATAAAACGTACCAGGCCTTTCATGTCCCTCTGCTCCAGAGAACTAGTAAAGATTGATCAGGGAAAATGAGAGCTCATAAAAAAAGGAAAGGAGATTTACAAAGAATATAATCTGACAGGGCTGTTATAAGGACGATCATGATTGCTAACAACAAAAATGTCATTTTTATTTTGTTTGTGGCGAGAGCACACTGCAGTGCCATTAGCAGGTGTGAAACCGCTCTTTGTCCGAAGGGCTTTCTTTTATATCCACCATTGCGCAAGCAGTAAAAGCAAAGTAGTAACTAAAAACTATAAAAAACCATCTCAGTGCAGGAATGAGGGATTCCCGTGGTCTTGCGGCAGAAGCTTACAGTCACTCTGCGCACTACGTCATAGCTAAAGCACGCTTGAAGACAAGCTGTGAACTTGGCTTTTAAAGCCAAAAAAGCGGAGATAAACCCCCTTGATAATATGCCCCTTGGACTCTGCAAACAACCTCAAAGCATGCTAATAATGGGGGTGATGGGTGAAATCCCTCCTTTAAACTTGATGCCCCTCTTGTGAATTCTACATAGGACTCCTGACTCACTCAAGGTAGCAAAAAACCTGCCAGGACCTCTCTTCTTTTTCAAATTCCTTGCACGCAGGCTACACGCTCGCCCCCAACTGCTTATCAGCGCAGCTGGTCTTTTGTGACCCTCGCTCTTTTTATTTCACTCTTCCTGCTCTGGTCTTTTGAGCACCATGACAAGAGGTGTGGCCTCAATATGCCCCGTGCCCCGTTCAGGGCCGGACTGGGAACCCAAAGCAGTCCTGACCATGTTGTAGGATCAGCAACCCCCATCCCCCGGGGTGGTAGGGGAATACAAGTGTGAAGCACTGCTGCTTTTGTTACTGTGGGCTGATATTGCAGCACCGCTGCAAAACTAGCCCCTAGTAACAAAAAACAGCCTCCTCTGCTGCACAACTGGCCCCCACCCTTCCAACCTCATGGGAAAATGCCTGATGCCCGCTACAGCCAGCCAGGCCCTGGCCCCACCTCTTCTGGAGGCAGACGAGCCAGGGAAAGGTCGCATCAAGTTCTCTGGCTCAACTCCTCTTGCAACCTGAAGCCAAAAATGAGACAAGCTTTGATGGAAGGTAACATGGCTTAGTGACTTTAGTTGCTCACTGTGTTATATCTTGGGGAACTGGGCTCACATTCTAGCCTTGGTTCCACATCTTCTGTACGGAAAAAAGTATAATATAGTCTGTGAGTGCTGTGAAGGCTGAATGTAAAACTGCTGACAATTAAATGTAGATTTAGCCTGCCACCCACTCTGTAATCCCATCCCCCATTTTTTTTGACAAATCTGTTTATTAACATTTTATATTTTCAAAGTACAGTACAAAGATCAATCAATGTAGCACAGCCATCCGGTCACGCCTGTTCAACATTCAGACACCATAAATCAAGGCAAAGTATAGACTTAAAGGCACGCTGACAGTGTCTCACAAATAAAGGGTAGGTGCTCAGAGCTACATGGGACGTGGAGGGCCTAACCCGGCAGCCTCCAGATTAGTTCATCACTATCTTCTCATTTAGTCTTGCACAGTAATATGGTTGTAGGGTGGATCCCTCTGATATGTACCTGCACAGAGAAATGATATTTATCTAACAATTGTAGAGAAACTTAAACAACAGCGGCAAAATCACAGGCACATGTTTATGCTGATCCTCCTACCACCCCCCATCGGTCCCCCCGCACACGCACCCCCATCTGTGAGCGGACATGCATCACAAGCCTGTATGCCCAGAGGCTGGTAGACTACATGACAGATTATCCGAGCAGAAGAACAGCCCGTGGTGCGCTCCAACCCCCAAGAACACCCACCTAGGTCGCTGCAGCATCCGAATCGTCAGTCCCCCGGCAGTTGTAACCCCACCAACCCCAGATCTACGAAGCAGGAAGATGCCTTATCTTTGGGTGGTCTCCTGAAGTGATGTAAGATGTACTCAGGCCAGTTGAAGGGAATGGGGCGACCCGTACACACCCCAAGCATCCCACTTATCGCATTCCAGTAAGCGCCCAGTCCTGGGCAGCTCCATAAGAGGTGGAGAAGTCCCGCGTCCTGTTCATCGCACCTGGGGCAGGACGCATCAGAACGGTGGAAGTACCTATTGATGAGCTCAGGTGTGAGGTAGGCTCTATGAACAACGAAGAGTTGTATCTGGCGAAAGCGCATATTTCGAGGAATGCGTACCGTGCTTTTAAGGATTCTCTCCCACTCCTTATCAGCCAGCATCCGTCCCATGTGTCGCTCCCACTTGCCTCTGAGCGGAGCTAAACTGGTCTCTGTGTGGACCCTTAGCGACGCAGCAAACCAATGGACCAGGTGCTTACCCCTCCCCATAAATTGAAGGTACTGCATGGTTAAGTGTTGTTCAGGCTCTGTCTCCATGTCTCCTTATCTAGCCAACATCTTTGCTATGAGGGAGTGATGTAATAGGAACCACCCAGGAGGTAGCCCGTCCTCGGATACCAGCGTCTCATAGGCCACTAGCGCTCCATCTCTGAAAAGGTCACCTAATGTCTGGACATCAGCCTCACTCCACTGCTCCAGCATGGGATGCGTGAGAACGCCCTCGCCCCCTGGAGCACCCTCCAAGGGTATAGCAGACGCGTACAGGAGAACCTTTCGTGTGAGGAACAGGGCTCTACAAAAGCATATACGCCACTGCCAGCAGCGGTGGAGTGGGCCTCTCAGGCGCCGCCAACGGGTGGAACAGCTTGGTGACGCGACACAGAGAGTACGGCGGCTCGATCCTAGCAGTGTCTTCCCTACCCCTTTCCGCCATCCAGCGGGCAATCCACTGAAGCTGCACAGCCAGGAAATAATGCTCAAAGCAAGGGGCGGCTAGCCCTCCCCTGTCCTTCGGCAGAAACAGTGTCATCAGCGCCAGTCGGTGCCGGAACATGCCCCAGATGAAGTCCGGCAGGACCACATTGAGCTTTGAGAAGAAGGAGGCCGGGATGAACAGGGGCAAATTGACAAAATAGTACAGGAGTCGGGGAAGCATGACCATTTTAGCAAGGGCCACTCTGCCCGTGATTGTCAGCGGAAGCGTGGACCAGAAGCCTATCTGGGATCTGAGCGCTGCCACCGCCCGACCAAGTTTCCGTCGAATAGGTCAGCTGGTTGGCGATAGATCTGGATCCCCAGATATTTAAAGGTATCAGCCCTCCATTGGACTCTCGTGCCTCCCATGCGGTACTCCGGGTCTTCTATCCTGCTATCAAACGCGTATAGACAGGACTTGCCCATATTCACCCGGAGTCCCGAGACTTCTGCGAACTTACTCAGCAGCTGGGACAGTTGCTCCGGTATACAACTCACGTCTCGCACAAATACCAGCAGGTCGTCAGCATAAAGGGATACCTGATGTATTGCATCTCCCAGAGGGATTCCCGCACCTAAAGTCTTCCGCATTGCTGCCGCTAAGGGCTCTATCACCAGCGCAAATAGTAGGGAGGACAGGAGACATCCTTGCCTGGTGCCCCTGCCCACCGCCACTGCTTCAGAGATGTAGGGGCCCAGTCTCACACGGACTACAGGGTTTTTGTAAAGAAGGTCGACCATTTGTAGGAAGTCTACATCAAACTCATAGCGCATCAGCACCTCGGCCAGATATCCCCATTCCAGGCAGTGAAAAGCCTTTTCCAGGTCTAGCATTAGGCATCCCGCCCTGGGCCATTCCTTCGTTGCCTTAGCCGCCACTCTAAAGAACCACCTGAGGTTCATGGATGTGGACCGCGCCAGCACAAACCCATTTTGGTCAGAGTGTATGAGGTGCGAAACCACCAGCGCTAGCCTCTCAGCAAGCATCTTAGCAAGGATTTTATAGTCGACATTGAACATTGCCAGTGGCCTGTATGAGCCCAGTGCTGTGGGATCTCTGTCCGGCTTAGGCAATGAGACCAGGAACGCCTCCCGCATGAATGGTGGAAGCGAGCCCTCATCAATTGCTGTGTTGTACATGTGAAGGAGTGAGGGCGCCAGGCTTTCCCTGTAGGCCTTATAGTATTCGGCAGGCAGGACATCCGGCCCCGGGGTCTTCCCAGTCGCCAGAGCCTGAATCGCATCTCCCAATTCCTCCAGTGAGGGGGGTGTTAAGGGTGCCCTTGTGTTCCTCCGAGACCGCAAGCAGGGTGACAGAATCTAGAAAGTTTTCTAGCGCATGTCTGGGGCTGATTCCGCGGGCCCTATACAGTTGCCCGTAGTGACCGACCAAGGCACAGTGGATTTCACGCTGGGTATACAGCACATTCCCCTCCGCGGTCCGAAGAGCTCCTATTGGGGCACCGTGGCCATCTCTCTGTACCAACCAGGCTAACAGACGGCCAGCCCTATCCGCCCTGGCGTGTGTTCTGGCTGTGTGCACCGCATAATTGTGGCACCTCAACTGTTCCATAAGAGCTGCATGTCTAGCACGCAGGTCACTTAGCATTCTTGAGTGTTCCCCCATCCCTTCGCCCTCCCTCTCGTATTGCAGGAGCATGTGTTCCAATCCCGTTAGGGAAGCGGATAGCGTTTTGCGTATGTTCCATGAGGCCCCCATGCAGTGCCCCCGGATGGCTACTTTGTGTGCATCCCATTCCACCGCAACACTACTTGCAGACCCCTCGTTAACTTCAAAGTAGTCAAGGATAGCCGTGCCCAGCGAGGAGCCAAACTCGGGATCCTCAAGCGCAGCAGGTTGTAGCCTCCACATAGGCACAGGCGAGCGGACTGCCTCCCAACTAAGTCGAAACCGTAGGGGGTTGTGGTCAGAATGTGTTTCCCCAGGTACTACGACTCAGCAAGGAGAGGGAGCAGCAATTGGGTGCCGACTATCCGATCCAACCGGACATGCAGGTCATGAACTGAGGTGTAATATGAGTACACTCTGTCTGTGGGATGCTGAACGCGCAATTGGTCTTGCACCTCCCAGTGCGTGAGGTAGTCCCTAAGCGCTTGCACATTGGACGTCACCGCTGCAGCACGGATTGGGGGGAATGAACGGTCCAGCCTCACGTCCAGTACCATGTTAAAGCCCCCTTCGAGCAACCAAGGAAGGCCAGCATACGGGTGGAGGACCTGATTCAAATTCGCTAGGAAGGAGGGCTGGTCCGTGTTCGGGGCATAAAGGGATCCTAACAGGACTTACTGACCATTCAACCGTCCCCGCATCAGACAGTACCTTCCCTCTGGATCCACTTTTATGTCCTTGTAAATGAAGGGGACACCTGCTCTCACCCATATCAATGTGTCGCGCGCAAGCTCAGAGAAGGTTGTGCCATGGAGTTGCCCCCGCCAGCGCCTTCGAAGCCTGTCAAGTTCGACCTGCGTCATGTGTGTCTCCTGAAGAAGGGCAACCCCCACCCCATGGCGCTGCAGGTAGGAGAAGACTGAGTAGAGCCTTGACGGTGTATGCATACCGCGGATATTCCAGGTCTGTATATTAGTGTGTGTCATGTGTCTGCATGCGTCTCGTCTGCGCAGTGCCAGGGAAGCACCCCCGGGGGGGCCACTGGACAGTACGCGGGGGGAGGGAATATCAGTGTGCCGCATACTAAACATGAGAACAATTAAGAACATTGTAACAAAAAGTCGAGTCCTCATTAGGGTGTATGTCCAAACTTCAACAAGATCCACCCCCGAGGAAAGTGGTAGGTCAGCACAGTGGCTGTCTGGGTGAGTGTGTTGCCAACAACCGAATCATTGCCCGCCCCTATCGCAGACCCCCAGGCTATCAAGAGGCACAAGAGAGATCTAGTGTAAACAAGCACATAGGGCCAGTGCGGGTCATCAGCAGCGGAGCCCAGGAACGAGGTAAATGCCTAACGCCTTACGCTGTAGGTCAGTAGACGCTCCCACATGTGTTTGACTAGATACTGTCGCATAGCAACACGTGCACACATGGCAGAAACCCCCCCTTCCCCCAGGGCATAACACCATGTACATCACCAGTACAGAAAGGATACAATAAATAGCGTACTCAGAGGCAGGGGCCCCTATTGGAACGTTATAGTCCACTGTTCAGTCACATGAGTTGGTCGGCTGTTTGGGGTGTCACCACCGACATGTTCATGTCCTCAGAGAGCATCGTGGATGGTGATGACGAGCCTTTCCAGTCCGCCCTGGGTCCCGCTCCTCACCAGTCAGCAGCTTTGGCCTGTGCAGCAGTCTCTCTTCCCCCGCAAGTCGGCAGCACTACAGTCTGTTGAGCCCACAGAGATCCACGGGCCTCGGAATGCGAAGGGGCAGCGTTGCGGGGCTCTGGTCCCGCCGCACCTTCCGTCCGCTCACTCACAGGTGCAGGTCTCTGTTTCTCCGCCGCTCTAGGCACTGCCACCCGCCCAGGCTCAGCTCCGGTCCTCTCCCTCCGCCAGCGGCCGCCAACAGCACTGGGTCACGGAGCCCACCAATCTTCCAGGTGATATTCCTCCGCCGGGATTTAAGGGGCGCCCGAGCCGAAAGCAGCGACCGGCACCTCACCTCACAGTGGCGACAGCTCGAGCCGTTCCAACGGTCGCCTAGGCCCCGGAGCAGTTTCGCGCCTTTCCACAGTGAGACCGTGCCGTCTCTGTGCTCCTTCAAACTCCGCCGCTGCGGCTCTAATCTGCAGTCTTTTGGGCTTCCCGGGCTCTGTGCTGCTTCCCCGCACCTGCTCCGCATGTTACAGGCACAGGGACACCTCTAAAGGAGAATATTCAGGAGAACTAAGGGGTCCAAAGACAGAGCTCTAGCAGGACAAGTCCGCCATGTTGGCTGGATGGCCACGCCCCCCCTGTAATCCCATCCCCCTTAAACTAAAGGACAAAGTATTAACCTTTGATGTGGGACTGATATACTCATGTAGCATCCTCAACTGGAAAATCTGGGATACATCCCGACCTCCCTTCTTTACCTAGTATTGTTTTCTAGGCAAATACTTTATTTCACCAGGCATCGTTTTTGTTGGTTAGCACACATGAAAGCACCTTCAAACACCTGTGCTGCACAAAAACTCCTCACGTTTGTTAAATAGCCTTTTCTGTGATTCAACCCATAATGAAAATCTAAGCCACATATAGGGTACGTCTGACAACTGACATGCCTCACGGTTCACTGATAGCATTGTCATCACAGCAGGGGCACAGCTATTTCCCAGTTCATGCTTAAAATCTCTTACCTCTAATAAATACTTATCAATTCAGAGATATAATCCAATGTAAGCTTGTTAAAGAAATACACTGCTTTGAATTTTGAAGACTCCTTAAATTCTAACATGTTTGTTGCATGATTTACATGTCCAGGGCGTGCTTTTGCACCAGTGGTGCCTGGTGCGACAATCATTTTTAGCGCCCCATGACAGCCTCCTTGTATTCTCTCACTACCACCGGGCATAAGTGCCCCTCATCTCTCCAATCATAAATGATTGCTAAACTCAGCGCACACCTTGAAGTCGTCCCCTCCATAGGTCAGCGCCCAGTGCTCGCCCAACTCTTCTCCTAACACCAATAGGTCCACTGCAGGCCTGATATCAGTACTTGAGAGTGTCACGGATCTCAACTTATCTCACAATGCTGACATTAATTCTAGTCCTTTATCCTTGGAAATGGCTGGGATCGCTGACAAGTGTTCCTATGCCAAACACCAACAGCTGGCACTAGAGCATGATTAACCCATCTACCTTTGCAGCAGCCGTGAATTTAATGCATGGAATTCCCAGCAGCAAGCTGACCTGATGTGGTACGGATGTGACTCCAAGGGAGTAACAGTCCATATGTTCCACCTTTATCCCTCTCCACCTTTATCCCATTCTGCCTCCACCTAGACAAGCAAGACTAAGAGGCCAAGCCACAAATGCGTTCCAGAGGCAAGTCAGATGTGCGCCCGAAACATGTCTCAATGTGTGCCTGCATTAATGCTTAAGATTCAGAGAGGTACAGTGCAATGCACGACACATGGGTCTTTGATGTGTGCATGCATCATATATTCACATTCCGTCCATCATCTTGTGTATTTTGCTGTTCACCCTATGTGGGAAGGGTATGCCCAGATGTGGGTCCCATGCTCACTAAGCCACTATAGTCAAGCTATCCTCGCTGATGACGGCTGATAGCCAGAAACCGGTCCTAGTATGCTTGATTCTGGTCCAGGGAAAACATGGCTTGGCAGTTTGGGCTGGACTGTTCCCATGAGGCACAGGGTCAAGACTGATTTGTATAATGCCATTTCTGAACTGGGGTGGCTTGGTGAGCAAAAATAACGATGGATTAAACCCAGATCTGTAACTGGGGGTGAATGTTTTGCCATTGTGCAACATTCCATCCATCATCTTGTGTATTTTGCTATTAAAACGACTAATCCCAGATTTCAAAGCAAATACCTGGATTGAATGAATTAGTAATTCATGGAACTGAAACCCTGACAGCACTGCATGACTTGGAGCTATTTGTAAACACCAGGCCATCATGCCAGGAGGTGACCCCCTTCGGGGAGCATGCACGGTCCTTATGTAGGTCAGCCATTGACCTACAGACTGCAGGTACAAAGGCTGACTTGCATGGTGCTCTGACATTTTGTGTGATTTATTCCGTTGAAAACACAGGCCTCAAATCAAGCAAAGAGACAACAATGCAGTGTAGCGGCTGTAGTGTTTTTCCGCTTCAGCACCAAGTATGCCTTGGGCTGTAATAAAGGTTTGCCCCTGCATCCTGCTGCTCTGATATTGCTCTGAATATATGCGATGCCAGAGATGCTAAAGGGAAGATCCCAGTCCCCAAGCCCTGAGCTTCTGTACCTCAAACACCCAATGCAGACATATATAGGTGTTCAATTGAAGCATACTGAAATACAAATAACCATGTTAGTTTGAGCTTCGGGGCACCTAATATATACACTTTTTAAGAACTGCAGCTGCTAACAAAGAGGATATTTATCCTTGAGGGCTGCTTCTGCTTTTTACATTGATACCTGAAACCCTGAGAAGGAAAACACCCTCAGCTCTGACAGCAGCCTTCTTCGATTGAGTAATGAATGTGTTCCATACATGGCTATTCCCAGCAACATGCTTCTCTCTTTTTGTCTTTAAGGCAAAAAGAATAATAGGATTGTAACTTAAGGAAGATAAGCTTTTTCCGATTTGTAGCCTTTCACTTACTAAATATTAATAATAATGTGGTAATTTTATAATAATCTTACATCACATGTTTGCGGTTTGGATCCTTTTACTTTCCTTTTAAGATGTGTTAGTTTTTAGTTGTTTATCTGAGCTGGGTAATCATTTGGTCATTGCAGATCGTATGAGGAAAAATATTTTGTGGATTTTTATTTGAAGAAGTGAAAATGCCTCTTTTGCTTTTAGGCAGGGGACCTGCATAAAGCATTTCCTTAGGGTCTATTGTAAGTCTCCAACATTTGCAAAGCTGTGCTAGATAGAGGAAAGACATGTTTATGATTTAGCAGAGCGCTTCAAATTTTCAATTCCATTGGAATAGCAAATCCATTCAAGATGCATCCTTTAAATGCGGTACTTGTACTATTGACTTCATAATGGCATAAACAGAATTATAAATATTAGAAAATTCAGAAAAAATCTTGGACTTTCAATGCTACCAATAAAAGAAACCGGAAAATATGAGACCTTTGGTTCAGTAAACTTCTGCTGTAGTCAAATATTCGTAAAGATGTATTAAAGACTATTTCCCTTCCGAGCAGTTGAAATAGCATACCAAAGGTGGTCAATCAGCAGAAATCGTGGCAAAAAGTACAGCCCGTAGACACAAAATGACTCTTTAAAATGAAATCCTGAAATAGCAAAAAGAAATCGTACTATTTTAAGTCATCGTTTGTTTTCCTGGGGCAAATCCGTACAGAATGCAGTAAGGTAGTTTCCTAAAATGGCAACTAGAGGCACCCTCATCAACATTAAACAGCTAAGTACACATTGTGCCTATGTGCACCAGGTTTTGAAAACCAGAAATACTTAGAATTTATTTTTGCACATATGTTAAAGTAGTAGCAGTTTTAGATCTACTAATATGAATAGAATGTTTTACTACTAAACTGTTCTGTAGTGGGATGCACATTATTGGGGCTGATGTTTCGCAGAGAAGATGGTTGCACCAATGTCGATTACATATCGATATGATGTCGCTTTCATGATTTTAATCTGTCTTAAAATCGAATAAAGCTTTTACTACTACTATAGGTCAGTATTCACTGGACAGGCATCAAGGGCTCAGGTCCACTTCTCCTTGGTAAGCTGCGAGAGTGACAGCCACTCTCCTGTGTTACTTTCATTGTGTGAAAGTATACAAAGGGTTACAGCACAGCCGCCTCCTTTTGTGTCAGACTTGGAATGTACAATACAAAAAAAGTGGGTGTGGTGGATGGTTGGTAATGCTGCTACATAAAAGTGCCACCATACAGGTAACACAGGGCTTGGTGAATAATTGTAGTCAAATATAGTGGCTACTTGGAAACCCTGAAAACAATAAGGGACTTATTTACAACCCCCTTGCCCTTCCAACATACCGGCGGCACAAGGGGCTTGTAAATAAGCCCCTACACGTATAGATGCAATTACCCAACATCATATGTGTTTCTGGAACCTAGTTTAGGATTTTTAGCCAACAACATTTTGCTTGCTAGGACGTTTGGTTCCACCTTTCACCATTTTAGGTGTGGGCCTTAATGTCCCAGCCTATTAAGTTCTGTTGGCTACAAAGTCAGGACCAGCTGAAGAAATGACTCATGGCATTAGTCTATTTGGCACATATATACATGAATATATGTACTTTTAGGAATAAAGGTGCATTGTTACCTGTTGTATTATTGTCATAATAATTTATGATTGAGACTCAAATTGGCTTGTTAAATTAGCTTGCCAGGATTCTCAAAATTAAAACCAAACTTGGCGTGATCTAGAAGAACACGGCTTGCACCAACGGGAGGCAGGTTTTCCTGCAACCACGAGTCTATGTTTGGGGTTAATATCTGACACAGAATTTCCTGTTCAGCAGTAATTAACACACCACTTGCAATTAATTTTCCCTTGACAGATTTTCGCAGGTCAAACCAGCTGAAATTTATTTGGGGAAAATGTTCGAAAAAAAGACACAACATGCTGAATTTGGTATGGTAAATATTGATTCAACACGTTATGCGTCATTTCTCAGTCAGAAGAGGAAATTTGCACCACCAGGAAATAGTTCACCCTGGGAAATCAGTAGTTACCAGGTATGCCACCCACTTCACCAGACTCACAAACAGGACCTTAGAGGCAAAGGTTTTAAGTAGGCTGGGCCATTTGTGTACAATATATCACTAGCTGATTGTCACAAGAACATGGCTGTTCCTCTTCTATACCTCCTACTACATATGCATACCACATGCATTCAGAGACAGTTTCACAATGTCAGTCTCCTAAAACCTGCAAAAATCAACCTCACAGAAAAGCAAAAAACGATGGAGGACCACTCAGAAAAAGGTAACATTGCTTTAGGCAAATTAAAATCCAATCTGTGAGCAATAAAGAGTGCCTGAGCGGGTTTAGCAGATCAATGCACATTAGAGCAGACCAGACGCTCATTTTGGAGCAGCACATAGGATGTCTCTGGCTCCAAAACCTGCCTGTCCCTGCTTCAATTTGTGAGTTTCCAGAGTATGTTTTCCAATTTCCAGTACTTCTTTTCTGTTGTTCACATTGATCGAAAACTCCACAATTCTACATATACGCGTCAGGGATGGATTTATGGGTTGCAGACCAACAATCTGGTTTATTAATTTCTTTTGTCTTTCTTTGAAGAAGCTTAGAAGTAATACATCCTCTGCCTATGCCTTTAACTTCTATTCTGTCTCCAGCCTGTATCACTTGCTACTCAAACAACCATTCTAAAGCTCACATTGCCTCTAGACGTCTTGTTATTGAATCCAAATATCACACTATTTTCATGATATTTTTTATTAGATTCGAAGATGGCAATAATGGCTTGGATGAGGACTCCTGCAAACAACAAGCAGTAGGAAACAATAGGACATTCAAGATTACAGAAACAAAACACCTACAATTTCAATTAGAATTCACTAACCTAACTGATTTATTTAACTTTTAAGGAAGGTGTTGGTAACTTGGACCAGGTAATACAACAGTGGTATGAATGTCAAACGGCACACGTGAACTGCAGTGTATATGAGTGCCCCAATGTTAGAAATGGGTGTCTCTAGTTAGCAGAGATAGGTACCTTTTTCCAAATAGGGACCCTTGCTTCTAGTCATGGTAAGGGGGACACACAGTGTAGATAACCCCTGCCCACCCCCTGGGTAGCTTGGCACGAGCAGACAGACTTATCCCACAGGCAATGTATAAAGTATTTGTACTGAAAACACACAGTAATGTAGTGATAACACCACAAATGGACACCACACCAGTTTAGAAAAACAAAACATCTTTATCTAAACTCAACAAGACCAAATGACAAAAATCCAACATACATGTACTAAGAATATGACTTTAAAAAGGTTTCAAACAACTGGGACCATGGAAAACTATGGTTGCATGATTTCTCACAAAGTGCCTGTAGTTGTGACAAAATTCACAAGGTCAAACAGCCACAGAAATGGAAGCGCCAAAAAACAAAGAGATGAATCAGTTCCTGAGAGCATGGGGAGGCGATGCAACAATTCTGCTGCACGCAGTAGAAGTGATGCGTCGAATCCAGTCTTTAGGGGGAAGTGATGCATCGACTCCAAGACGGTTCTGGTTCACGGGTGATGCTTTGGGGAGACTTGCCGCACAGGTACATTAAGTGGAAATCCGGGATGCTTAGGCGATCGATGCGGATGGCGTAGAGCAGCACTGCATCGGTTTCTTCAGCCGCGACCCCTCAATGCATCCGTTCTTGAGGCGGTGACAGGCCAGGCACTGCATCACTTTCAGCAGCAGTGCAGCGATGCGTGAAGATTCTTCTTGCACCGTAGTGCTGCTTTGGAAAAACTGCTGCAAGAAGATTGATGCTTCGATTTTCTTATAGTTGTGTTGCTTTTCGAGCTCCCGACAGCAGGAACAACCTCCAGAGGCCCAACACACTCACAGGCACCTCTGGGCAGGTCAGAACTCACTGCAAGGGTGCTCAGGGGAGCTGGGAGTGAAGTCTTTGTGTCCCTGACACTTCAGAACAGGAGGCAAGCACACACAGGCCCTTGGAGATCTTCCTCAAGCAGGGGACACACTTTATCCTTTCCTTGGCAGAATCAGCTATTGCAGGCCAGCCCCAGACAGCACACAACAAAGGGGCAGTACTTCTCCTTCAGTTTCTCCAGCTCTTCTCTTTGGTAAAAAGTTCCTCTTGGATTCCAGAAATAATCTAAAGTTCAGGGGTCTTAGCCCCACTTTTTATAGCACAAATTCCTTTGTTCCCTGGTGCCAGAGAAGCTCTTTGCACAGCCAAAACCAGTCCTTTCTTCTCGTGTGCAGCTGCCCAGCAGGAGGTGGAGACAGCTTTGTCCAAGGCAGACCAGGCCCCTTCAGGTGTCAAAGAAATATCCTCCCCCTAATCTAATTGCAGCTCAGGTCTATTCAGCCCAGCCCTAACTCATCCAGGAAAGGCAGGACACACATCAACCCCCACCCCAGTACCTGTCTGAGAGAATGCACATCCCCAACCCCTGCCATTCAAAAGCCAGAGAGTCAATCCACAAACCAGCAGAGGCACACAGGGTAGCTAAGCACGAAAATACACACTTTCTAAAAGTGGTATTTTTAAACACACAATATAAAGATCATCTTTACTAAAAGATGCATCTTTATATTCTGAGTTCAGGCATACTAAACTTTAACTTCCATCTTGTCCCAATGGGAAGTTATATTTAGAAGATGTTACCAATTAACTCCCATGCTATCCTGTGGGGCAAGTTAGCCTTTCAATGGTGAAAAAGGAAATTGGCAGTATTTCACTATCAGGACATGTCACACGCATCAGTACATGCCCTACCTTTCACAAACACTGCACCCTGCTCAGAGCGTACCTTGGGCCTACCATAGGGGTGCCTTACATGTAAGAAAAGGGAAGGTTAGAGCCTTGCAAGCCTTCCAAGCCTAGGCGTTTACCAGTAAATAAAATATGCCAATCATGGATACCCAATCATGTTCACAATTTACCCAGAGAGCATATGCACATTTGCACTGATTAGCAGTGTTAAAGTGCCCAGAGTCCTAAAACCAACAACAGGGCAGGAAAAAATAGTAGGAAGAAGAAAAAAGTTTGGGGATAACCCTGCAAAAAGTGCTAAGTCCAACACCCATGTGTGACTGAGAAAGCATGCATGAAGATGCACCATTATAGCCTGCTGTCTGTAGCTTTGACCACTGCATTAACATGTCAGAGAAAAGGGCTCCAATATATCTAAAAACCTTCTTTTATACATTAGACAAGTGGCGCCTAAGTGCATCTCACAAGGTTAGATGCCTAATGTATAATAGGTGGAGTATGCTAAATGGTAAGGAATAATATGTCCCTTCAGTGAAACAACTACATCATTACATTTTCACTGCTGAGGGAAAGTAGCATTTTTCAACAGAAATTTTTGGTTGGTATTAAAAGACATTTTTCAAAACTTTTGCCTGGAAAATATTACAAACAAGCTCAACAGTTATTCTGTACTATTTATCAAAAATATGGTTCGATGATGAACGTACGCTTTTTGATAGCTAAAGTAGAAAGATAACCTGTCTGTTAGTAATTAACCAGGTCTGCGGATATTCCATCCCTCCAGTTGTAGCCATCAGCATCCTGGTGAGGCATGAAAAGGTGCTCCTGAGACAGTTTGCTGTCAAGTGAGGCAAAAAGAGCAATGAAATTGGAATGCCTAGTGATATTAGCGAAGCGGCAAGCGCAAGGTAAGTGGTTTCATTTATTTATTAAGTTTGTTTTCACAGTCCCGTCATATGTCGGATTCCACTATCCCCCCACCCCGCCTCACCACCCAACAGCATTTACCTGTGCAAGCCACTGCTGCAATACATTTACATAAACATTTAGAAGTTTCTAGGACATTCACTTTCCTCCTGCATGCCTCTTGGTTGCTTCTTTCCTAATTTGGTTGCCATATTCATTCATGGCACACCTTGGAGGCAAGAGAGAACCAATGTACACATGTTAAAATATTTTATGAGTTTGGTCTCCTTAATTATTTTTAGACAAAAATGGGAATCAACTGCTCTAAGAAATGGCCACCAAGTGAGCCGTTTGGAATAGGCAACCACATTTAGGATCTGTGAACAAGTTGTAGTTACAGCTTTAATTTCTGGAAGAGCCAACTTAGACTTTTGAGTCGTGCAAGGTGGATAAACCGAGTCACGTTGAATAATAGTAATTCTTGGGGCCAGATTTATCAATACTTTGTGCTGGTACAAAACCACCCAAAATTATGCAAATTGGCATAGAGTTTTGATTTTGGATTTACTTTCCAGAACAAAACGTATTATGTCCTGGGAAGTTGTATATAAGTACTACAAAGTAGTGCTATAAACTATTTTGCACTGCTTCGTATTAAGAGGGTGTACCATGGGTGGAGCATGGGCAATCCCATCACGCAAAGCCTTATATGATTACTTTTGTAAACAGGGAGTTGCGCCAAAAATAATCCACCCCGGCACAGCTGCAAACTAGGAAAAATGTTTTTTTTATTCAAACCTTTCCCAATTTGCATGTGCATTGCACTGTACAGCACGTACAAAGTGGGAAACGTATTTAAGGTCGTCTAAGCATAGTGAAGGATATTCACTAATCTTTCACACAACGCAGGACAGCAAGCAAAGTTGATGGCCTGCGTTGCTAGAAAGGGAGAGAGCAGAAATGCTCCATAGTTACAAAGGTATGCAGTGCTTTTGAGCTCTCCCTGCAATGGCGCACTGTGTGCTGCTTAGCACTGAAGCAGGCACCTTTGCATCAGAGTGCAAGGGTGCCTGCTTTACAAGCAGGATTGTGTTTGTGCACACAAACAATCCTTAGAGGCATTTTCCTCTTTCTGTTTGTGATGAAGAATGCTTCAGAAATAGAAAGAGGAAGCAAGGAGGAGAATTAATTATATTTCTCATTGTTATGCCTCACTGGGGAAGGTGCAGCATTTTGACCCATTCCTTGTTTATTAGCTTTGGTAAATTCTGGATTGCATCAAAATCCATTGGTGGTTGCATTGGAACGCCCATGCTCAACTTACAGAACGCCTGCCAGCTTGAAATGTAACGTAACGCAGCACGAGCCATTGTGTTGCGTTACATTTCTTTACAAAGCCTCGCAATGAGGCGCAAATCGCCCCTTTGCATGACTGTAAATATTACTGAACCCTCTCAAGCATGTCAAAGACAAGGCAACGGATTGGGAAATCAGGGTCACTGTTAATTATTGGAATGGTATGATTCCAGTGCAAAACCTATGCTAGGCGTACTGTCTCTTATTCTGTATATCTCCTCTTCCAAACAATTGCAAAGTAAACCTTCTTCCATATCAGACATGCAGGGGCCTGTTTTCTACAGTCCACCTTTCTCATGTCAGAAAAATGCCCCTGTCACCTCCCTGCAGCAGCAGGAGTTCCATGGAGGTGGCTGTGTTCCCAGTAGCACATTTCCACTGTTACCACCCTGCAGACAAGTGTCTGCATTCACAAAGCACCCCTTTCTCCTTTCCACGCATTGCTGTTGCTTTTGTCTCTTCCTCGTAGAAGGAAAAACGTGACTGCTGCTGAAGTGTGTGTTGGCCTCCTTCACATGTCTTGACTCCAAGGCCCGGTTAAAAGCTGAGGTTACAGACTAATGGCATTTTAATGCAAGCCCTCGTTTTGCTGGGACCTTTAAGTCAGTGTTAATCCGGATGTGCAATTAATACATTTTTAATAGAACTCTATGTCATACATCGGTAGTTGAACAGCTGCTAAACCTTCCTAAATTGCCTGCCCTCTGGAGACCTGTGTTAATTTAGAAAATGTCAAGACCTGCTTGGTGGCAATCACAGGGCAGCCTAGCTGCAGCTTGACAAGAAGAAAAGAGCTGTAGCTTCATACAGCATCACCTCTGCTATCAGGAAACACATCTTAAAATGAAGTAAGCTCAGCTTTATACCAAACAATATCTCGAATTGACTTAATAGCCTTTGAAGACAATGCTTTAGTACATCCGAGTTACTGAGGGTGGATTGAGATTCATTTTCAACAAGTATATGCAGCTAGAATTCGGAAAACCACGCACATTTAACAAACAATCTATCATTAGTTGTAAATGTAGAAGGATCATTTACATTGGACACGTGTTGATTGGCATGTTATGTATGCCTGTCATCTGTTTTGAGTTGTTACATACCGACAGCTTAGTTCTTTGTTGACAACGACTCCTTGTCTATGATCCAACATGATTTAAAAAAATCATATTACATGAAGTGTTATTTACAGAAGACACAAAAAACTAACAGTATATGTTGCACAAGTTAAACATAGTGATACATGAAACAGAGACAAGAGTAGCAGAAGCACCGTAAAGGTGTGCTTTAAAACGTGAAATGAAGAAGACACATTTATGAACATACATAAATACATATAAACAAGTTGCGCTAATGGAATTCTAATGCACATGATGCCTATTTATGTATATTAATGTAAACGTTGATGATATGTGGCCCACTGAAACAAAAGTGGCACCTGTGCCCAACTAGGAAGGCTTTGGTGTCTCAAGAAGTGTGATATATTAAAATTATTCTAAAAATAGCTAAGTGTGCTATGTGAAAGAAATTATAAAGTAAACTAGGTCTACATGTTTCAACCAATATATAAAAAATTCTTTGGTTTTCGTCAGGACCTTGTAATTTACAAGGGGAGGTACGCACACGCTAAGGCGCGCCCTGCCCACATGTAATTTGCAGTAATTACATCGGGGCTTCGCGAACGGGAACCAAGTAGGTTTTACCGACAGATGACCGCTTTCAAAAAGTGACGGAGAATCGCCGTCTTGGTTCATCCGAAGCCCAGAAAGCGACAGTAACCGCTTTAAGTGTTTTTTCCTGAATCCAGGATTGAACACACTTTTACATTCAGACCCTTATTTGTGGTCTGCAAATCCCATGTGGGCAGGGCGCGCCTTAGCGTGTGCGTACCTCCCCATGTAAATTACACGGTCCTGACGAAAACCAAATAATTTTTTATATATTGGTTGAAACATGTAGACCTAGTTTACTTTATAATTTCTTTCACATAGCACACTTAGCTATTTTTAGAATAATTTTAATATATCACACTTCTTGAGACACCAAAGCCTTCCTAGTTGGGCACAGGTGCCACATTTGTTTTATTTAGGGTTCAGACGCTCAGGAATAAAGTCTTGAACGGAGTAGTACTGGCCCTTTTTAATATACCTTCACTCATTTATATTTAGCACATATAAAAAGAAACAATATCCCGCTCCACTGTAGTCAGGTGTCGTAGCACACCCTATAGGCACTCGGCCTATGGGGTGGGACCCCAATGATGAAGCATGTCACCAACCAGGTTGGTGAGTGAGGGGTCTTCTTAAAGGACTACTACTGTCCAGTTAACGGGTCTGGGGCACTTTGTGCTTACCTAGCCATACCTAATAGGAGAGAGCAAATTGCTGTTTTCCTCTCAATAAGGGGGCACTCTTTCATTGTTATTATCAATGGTTAGAGCGGCAGACCCTGATGCAGAGGTCTGGCCTGGGACCAGGGTTCAATTCCCCGCTTCGGCGGTCTTGGGCTCAAAAATTCCACGGACCTGATAATTCTCGCCTCGGTGCCTATTCCAATCATGGAGTCCCACTCTGCAACTCTGGACAATAGCTTGCTTAATCTCCACAACGGCCCCCACAACGCTAAGGATGCCTGGCCTCCACCTTGGGGGTGCCCAGGAGTGGACGCCTCACAGGGAAAGCCAGGATGGGTTCCACAGCGGTATTCGTACAAGCGCCTTGAGACCCTTGCGGGTGAGTAGTGCGTTATACAAGTATCAATTACATTACATTACATTGCATTTACATTACCTAGGCAACGCTTGTGCTGTCTCTTCAAGACATGCTGTATTCAGGATTTTGGCATTAAGTTCCGCCCATGTTCCGCCCATGCATTTTATTGGCTCCTTTCAATGTATTTTGGAATTGTGTTTATTTCAATTGTTTATTTGTTTTCTAGTCCCTCCTTGTCCCTCTTTAGTACCTCCGTCTCTTTACTTGTAACCTCCCATAACGACAGCCCCTCTTACATTTGTCCTTACTCTGTATTTTTCCTTTACTGTTACTGAGTCCTATTAGTTTATTTATGCTTTGTTTGTACTTGCTTCAGAAGGCACAAGATGCTCTCCTGGTGTCTCTGCATTGTGACTTCCCCCAGTGTGCTGCTCAGTAACAGTGCCTGGATTAAAACATTTTATATTTTGTTTTTGCAGAGCTGCACACAGTGCTTCATCTTTAACATGGTGGCCGCGCTTTTATTTGCTTATGTGTGGCTCGTCCAAACTAACATTTCTAACATTATTTTTGTCCTGTTTGCCAGCGCGCAACGCCATGCTTTTACGTTCAGAGTAGCGACCACGCCTTGCTTTTGTCAACACCATGCTTGATATGTAAATTGGCGAGCCGCCCTTTTTTCTCTGCTCGGCTTGCCGAAAAAACTTTGCAAACATTATTTTATTATTTTTTAACTGCACACCATGCCACGCTTTCACTTTCATAGTAGCGGCCACGCCTTCCTTTTGTGCCCACCGCGATAAATATTCAAACTTTTGTTTGCTTATGCACGGCTCGCCTAAATCAAATTTTTTAACTATTTTTGTCAGCACCACATGCTGCACTACTACCCGCAAGCAGGCAAAAAGCACTGCCGTCCAAGAAATCCAAAATTACATTAAATCGAACTGCAGGTACTACTATCCTTATGTTAAGAAAAGTAAAGTATACAATGAATGACATAAACACACGACCTATTTAAATATGTCCTAAACTGTGTTCTAACTGCAAGGCTCCAATCATGATAGCACAATTTGCATTACCAGCGTGTTACAAAACAAATGCAGCTTATTATATACATTAGAGGTACTAAGAATTAATGAACTGCCATGTCACACCTGATAGGTGTGTATATTCCTAGATGGCACCTTTTTTCATTCAATCTGAGACACGATCTACAGCACATAGCTATCGTCCCCACTTTGCCGAAAATAATATACACTACAAACAAATAAACTTTGCACATGACGGGCCAGACTTGTCAAAGAGCAAATCACATATTAGTTTATATTAAACAATAGTTGTTGAGGTTTGACAAATTCATCTCTACATCAAATTGAAGGGTATGCTATTATTGGGCAATTCGTGTGTCATCACTTGAATAAGGAAGTCGATCTACAGTATTACATAGAGAATTGCATCGGTCGATATTGAGCGAAAACTAATCTGAAGTATCGGTGAAAGCATGAGTTACAACTCTCCTGGGTTGTATTGCTTGATATTGCATGGATTTCACTTTAATAACATCGCCCACGCACCTTGCATTTGTTTGCTTATTACTGGGACCTCAAGCACCCACCTCCTCTACTGTAAGTACACTTCTATCTAATTAAATCTTTTTTTTAACTATTTTTAACATATTTGGAATCCTTATCACACTTGTGTCCCAGTGTTTAGTTTTAGACTTAATACGTGTGTTTTCCTTCATAGAGGTGCATTCCCACTTTCATGTTTCCCAAGTTTCAGATTTGCTGCCTTGCTCCCACTTACGCAACATTTCTGCAGTGCTGCTCCATGTACATTCGTCTTAACATCCATCGCGCAAGAAATCACTGTCCACACTTCTTCAAGGAGCAAGAAAGGCCACTTTATTTTAAGACAGGTGCATAATACATTTCTTGAACACATTCATTATTTATTTATATCATAAAATTCCAATCTACACATTATGCCTAAACTCCCTACCTAACAGAACCCAAAACTAACTCTTGACTAATACCCCCAGGATTACCCAACGAGCTACCCTTCAGGATGGCCAACCCGCTCCAGGCTGCCCACCCCACTAGCAAAAACCGCCTCCTAAAAGAACAAAGACACCTGTCCTAAAAGTGGCAAGGCCCGAAGACCAGAGCAGCGCCTAGAGCACCGCCAAGTAAAAAACCTAACTAAAGGAATAAAGGGAGGGTGGGTGGGGCAAAAAGAACCTCCCTTCCCCTGCCTCCCGCTACGCAGTACCCAACCGCCAGCCTGACTTCCCTTTATTACCTCCCCCTAATCACCCCCACCTGTTCCAGCTCCCTCGCGCAAACGTACCCAGGGAAAGACCAGCTCGCGCCTGGCTCTCCCTGGGTCCCCCCTCGCGCAAGAAATCACTGTCCACACTTCTTCAAGGAGCAAGAAAGGCCACTTTATTTTAAGACAGGTGCATAATACATTTCTTGAACACATTCATTATTTATTTATATCATAAAATTCCAATCTACACATTATGCCTAAACTCCCTACCTAACAGAACCCAAAACTAACTCTTGACTAATACCCCCAGGATTACCCAACGAGCTACCCTTCAGGATGGCCAACCCGCTCCAGTCTGCCCACCCCACTAGCAAAAACCCCCACCCAAAGAAGGAAGGGAAGGAGCACACCACCACTGCACCTGAAGAACTGTGGCAATTAAATCTCTGAGCTCCAGAAGGTAAAAAGAAATGCCTAATGTAGACAGATGGACCCCGTCCTCACAGAATAAATGCTTCTCTGAAACTTTCAAATGATGATGAGCCAAACTGTATATACATAAATGGTTACAAAAAAGTCGCATTGTTCTATTCACTTTGCGTCTTGCCTTCTCCATGGCGGAATAGCTCCTTGCCCCAGTCCATTGCAATCGAGGCACGAACTCAGTCCATATCACCATGGTGCTCACCCATGTGGTCTTGATGATTTCGAGATCTTGTTTCATTAACTTTAGCAAAGTCAAACCTGATAGAGAAACTAAGTCGTTTCCCCCAAGATGCAGCACCAGTAGATCCGAAGGGCCCCCCCAACCCTTTGAAACCAATGAAGCCAAGGCGGGAAAAAGACCGCCTCAGCGCATGCCCCCTGTGCCATGCCAGGAGACTTCATGTGTCAGACTACTTAAACCAAGAGTTCTCCCACAAAGCTGATGCGCAGCGGCTACAGCAGCCTGTTTAACAAAAGAGTGCCCCAGGATCCACACCCTCCTTTTGTATCCAGCGACTGAGGGCCAAGGACCTAGGAGAAAAAGAAATGTTATGCAAAGCAAAGGCGGACTACTTTCTCACATACTTCTCACAACACCTAGAACGCCAACGCCCAATACGACGAATTTGAGACCAATCCCACCCCAACCTGGCAGCCACGGTCGCCGCGCCAATCCTGAAGGAATGGGTACCGAACTGAGAAGGACCCCTCCCCAGGCCCAACAAAACCTTGCGGAGGACAGCTAACAACTGAGAAACAAGGATGGGACTGCCATCAGCATGACAAAAAATTGCCCCCGGGATAAAATGAGAAGACACAAAAAACCTCCCATTCCCCCACAGGGCAGCATGCAGACACACCGCTCCTACCCAGAAAACACCCACCTACCCCTCCCCATCTGATCAGGTTTGGACATCCTCAGCCACAGGCGTACCCTGTCATGTTCCACCACCACCTCGCTGCTGGTCATTCCCACTCTACCCCTCAAACCCAGCAGTTCACAGGCCCGAAATGCCCCAAAGAATAACCACACAAAGCACAAACGAAATTTGTGGCACTCCAAAGCATCATAGCAGCACACCTCCAAGTCCGATAAAAGCAACAGAAGCAAATCGAAGGTCACCGGCTGCCGTAGCTTCTGACCACCAGCCCGAAGCCTACCCACCCCTTTCTGAACTTTACGAACCAACACCCCCCCAACCGGATCCCTCCCCCACCAAAGCTGACCATAAAAAGACACCCTGGCCTACTTGCCCGAAATGGTCGTGTGAGAGAGGCCTTTGTCCGCTAAATGTAAAACAAACTGCAATAAGAATTGTTCATCAGATAACCCAGCCCTGACCGGACCTGCCATCTCCTCACCAAACTGCAAAAAACTCATGCCAGGCCTTCAAATAACTCCGCCGTGTAGAGGCAGCTACTGAATGTTCGACCAAATGGTGGACCCTCAATCCCCCAAGTCCCATACGTACTGTGGGATCGCCGTTGGTTCCAGGTCCGCCCCGGGAACTAATTTGCGGAATTCGGACCACTGAAAGCGAGATAAAGAATCAGCGATACAATTAGTGGCTCCAGGAACATGCCGAGCTTTAAAGACAATATTCAGTTGTAAACACCGCAACATGAAGGCGCGCAGGAGCTTTAGTACCCGCAAATCGCGGGCCCTTTGTTGATTAACAAGGTCAACTACTGCCATATTGTCCACGTGAAACAATACGGAGGGATTCAGAAATTCCTCCCCCCAGATACACAGAGCAACCAACAACAGGAAGAGTTCCAAAAACGCAATGCTGCGACCCTGTTCTTTCCAGCGCACTGGCCAGCCAGCCGCGCACCAACGACCTTCCCAAAAGCTGCCGAAGCCGTGAGCTCCTGATGCATCCGTGAAAAGCTGCACCTGCCACACCATGTCCTCATCCTCAAAAAACAAGGACACGCCATTGAAATCTTGCAGGAAACGCAACCAGATATTCAAATCAGCACGGACAGCAGTTGTAATGCGCACACGATGATGAGGAAGGCTGGCGCCGGACATCGAGAGGCCCAGACGTCGACAAAAACGCCCTACCCGCCCGAACAACCCAACAAGCAAAATTGAGGTACCCCAAAAGCTACTGGACTTTCCGCAGCTCCACTTTGCGGTCTCCCAACACCAAGCGTATGAAATCAGTCATCTCCCGCACGGTAGCAGCAGGCAGCGCGCCATCATAGTCGTGGTATCAATTTCAATCCCTAAGAAAGTCAGTGATGTACAGGGACCTTCGGTCTTATCCGGCGCCAGAGGAACGCCCAAATCCCTGGTCATAGCCTGAAAAATGGCCAAAGCCGCCTGACACTGCCCGGACCGACCCCCACCAATGAAAAGAAAGTCATCAAGGTAATGGCAGACCAGGACGTGGCCGCTGACAAAAGTGAAGCGCCACTGCAGAAATGGACTGAGGGTCTCAAAGAGGGAACATGACACCGAGCAGCCCATGGGTAATACTTTATCGACATAAAAACATCTCCCAAAATGCATGCCCAAGAGACCAAAATCCCACTGATGGATGGGAAGGAGCCGGAAAGCCGACTGAATGTCACTCTTTGCCAGCAAAGCCCCAACACCTGCCCTGCGAACGAGCCGTAAGGCATCATCCACTGAAACATATGGCACGGTTGAGTCAGCTGGGTCAATGAAATCGTTGACGGATGCACCCTCAGGCCAAGACAGATGATGGATGAGGCGAAACTCCCCCACCGCCTTTTTTGGGACCACCCCCAGCGGAGAGACGATCCAATCAGGGAGAGGACAACTCAGAAAAGGACCAGCAATCCGACCCGCTGCAAGCTCAGCATCCAACTTCTTCTGCACAACCTGAGGGCACTCCTTCGCAGACCACAGATTGTCAGACCACTGACCCACCCGGGGACCCTGATATCCAATCCGGAACCCAACCCTGAAACCCCAGGACAAAGTCATAGCAGCCTCAAAGTCAGGATAGTCCACCAAACACAAATCCAGAATGTCCTGCTTAATAGGAGTAGGAGCCCTCATGTACAAAGTGCGGAGGTTGTCCCCTACCCCCTGAAACTCCTCCCCTGGTCTCCAACACGCTGTCCGGGAAAACACTGTGTGAGAGCATGCCGCCCCCCACACTGCGCACACTCATGGCAATCTTTTTGGCAGGATACTATCCTCCGTAAACGGTTTTGGAACAGCCACACCATCCCCAACTGTAGAAAACTTCCCCTGTAGTTTGCATATTAGAAACATTCAAAACCACTGGCCGCTCAAGCATCGGTGTCAGAGCGACTCGCTCACCAACAATCCCATTCCCCGTACCAATTGATCTTGTACTCTTAACAGGGAGACTCTCCCTTGGTTTCCACACAGCCCACCATCCATCCTTACCTCTTGGCAACCTTGCCGACTGCTTCTGAAAATCAGCATGATCCCCTTTAGAAGGTCTAGTCCTCCTACCTCACGTACCACTGCGTGACAGGTTTTTCAGCAGCCACCCCATCCCCAACTGTAGAAACATCCCCTTGTGGTTGCACATCAGAAACATTCAAACTCACAGGCCGCTCAAGCCTCGGTGCCAGAGCGACTCGCTCACCAATAACCCCATCACCCGTACCGATTGATCTGGTACTCTTAACAGGGAGACTCTCCCTTAGTTTCCACACGGCCCACCAACCATCTTTACCTCTTGGAAACTGTGCCGACTTCTGCTGAACATCAACCTGATCCATTTTAGCTAGCCTACTCCTCGCTGTCTCACGTACCGCTGCATGGTCCGCACATGACTCCTGCAAAATACGAGAAACAGGGGGTTGCCCCAGCCCACCCCTCTGGGCCCGTGCTGCCAAAAGCCCAACCTCCTTATCCCTCAACTCCCCTTCTTCCAAGTCATCATCTTGTACATCCAAATAGAAAGCTTCCCCAGAAAATAAAACCTTTGCACTGCCACTTGGCAGCGCCCCATCACCAATTCCCCCATCATAAAACTGCCAGTCAACGTCATGAAAGCTCCGCGCGCGCAAAACTGCAGAAGAGAGATCCGCTCCAGATAACTCTCCTGTGATCCCACCACTGGAAACAGCTGTAGGGACAGTTCCCAAGCCTGAAGAACCAGGCAACAGCCGCCCAGCCGGAGGAACAACTTGAAAAAACTGCGGCCGCTCAAGCCAGACTGTGAAGAATCAGCAGAAAGACCCCCCCCCCCCCCCACAGAGGCAAGGGAAACATCCCTTGAAGACCCAGCAACCGGCGCCAACCCAGAGACACCACCCGACCCGGTCGCCAAACCACCCTGAGAAGCACCCGGCTGGACCCGAGGGGCCGGGAACAGCACCTGGCTGGGGACAGAGGGCGCCCCCCCGAGATCCATACCCAACCCACCCGAGGCCAGGGACTGCTGGGAAACAGGGGGAGGAGGGACAAAACCAGGAGCCATGGACCTGGAGGCCAGGGGGGGGGTGGAGGGGGGGACACCTCACCAAAATTAACAGAGTCAGTGGCCGGGGGGGGGGGCCCAGAGAGGGAAAAAACGGGCAACGCCGCAGGGGGGGGGGGGCAAGCTCTGGGCAGCCCTGAGCCAAATCACTGGGGAAGTGGGGGGGGGGGGCTTGACCCAACACAGGGGTGGCAGGAGACAGCAGGTAGCACTGCCCATTACCCATAAATAGGGCGAAGCCCCGTCTTGCAAACCATACACAGCAGGGGAGGGGCCCCCGGGAACAGTAGCAGCAATATGGGACCGGGCGGAGCACTTCGAATCAAGGCTCCGCCCACGCTTTGCCCCAGAAACCAAAGAAGGCTTCCTGGTATTGACAGGAGGAGGCCCGGTCGAACGCAGGGCCTACGGCCCAAAAAGCGCCCCCGCCTCCCCCCGGGCGCCCCACGCAATCCAGCACTCTACCATGGTAAAAGACATACCTGCTGGTGGGCGCCCGGGTCAACCGGCGGGGGCCCCGGGTCCGTGGGAACCTGGGCCGGCAGCGGCAAGACCGCCGGAGTGGCAGCCTCTCCATCCTCGTCCACGTCCGGGTCGGGTGACAAGCAGGCAGTCACCGCCCGCGACACGCCCCCAGCAGCCTTACGAGGGGGGGGGGGGGGCGGGCCAGCCCCACCCACGCCCCCGTCGTCACACCGGGCCGCAGAAGGTCCTCTCGTCCTGCAGTGCACAGCAGCTGCACCACCCTCCACACCTTGGCTGCCTCCTCCATGGCCCACTGAGGTAAACAAGAACACGAGCCGGCAAAAAGAACCTCCCTTCCCCTGCCTCCCGCTACGCAGTACCCAACCGCCAGCCTGACTTCCCTTTATTACCTCCCCCTAATCACCCCCACCTGTTCCAGCTCCCTCGCGCGAACGTACCCAGGGAAAGACCAGCTCGCGCCTGGCTCTCCCTGGGTCCCCCCTTTTGGGTTGCTGCTCCTTGCTTTGTCATGATACATATGCTGCCCCTTACATTTTTTTACTTATAGACCTGCGATGAAAAAAATGTAGCATTTACAACGCCAATAGCTCTTTCACAAATGTCAGACCTATTGCATTGCAAATGCTTGTGTTTTTAGATATATTAAGCACAGGGTGACACTGACACTGATTTGACATTTGTGTTGCGATTCACTGATGTTAAAGTGTCTGCCTCACATTATAATAAACGTGATGGCAAAGTTTGAAAATTATGTAACAAATTGATTTGTTTCTAGTTAGTCTGCTGTTATTTAAAAAAAAAAATATATATATATATATACAGACCAGTTTAGAGCATTACAATCTTTAACGAAATGAGGAACTATAAAAATCCCCTTCTGACAAAGGGAATTCTGGCTTGCTAAATTTACAATTCCGAGGGGGAGATTTACTAAGATTTTGCACCGTGTTTGCATCACAAAAGTGAATCAAAACGGCACAAAATCCTTTTTTTCCTTATTTACTTTCCAGTGCTAAACTTGCTTAGCGCTGGAAATAACGTAAAAGTAATGCGCAGCAGCGCACAGCGCTGCTTCGCATTACTTTTCCACATGGGGGCGTATCAAAGGTAGTGCATGGGCGTTCCCAAGCAACCAACCTAGCTTTCTCACGCTAAACCCAATTTACTAAACTACGACCTTTTAAACTAGGCGCGAGAAGGAGAAATGCTTTAATTTCTCCTTCCTTTTCCGACTTTGCATGAGTGCTGCACTGTGCAGCATGCATACAAAATAGGAAAAGCTTTCCTTCATGTTTAGGAATAGTATTTTGTTCAGGAAGGGTACCCTTCCTGAACAAAACTTATGCTAGACTCGCACACACACCCTAGCGATATGGTGGTGCGTGGCGCAGGGCAGCTGTAATCAGCGCCGGCGCAAGGGAAAGGGGAGGAGAGAGCCATATCATTGAAAATATGGTGCTCTCTGGCTCCCTCCCTGTCGCGCAATGCAGGGTAGCCTCGAGTGAGGCTGTGCTGCGTTGCGTTGAGATTTTGGTAAATCTCCGACCAAGTGTTTAGTGTCTTCTCCTTTTAATCATGCCAGCTTCGAAATATAACGTACTATTATGGAAACATAGGGGCATATTTACAAGAGACTGGCAGAGCGTGGCGTTAATCCAAAATTACTAACGCCATGCTCCGCCATTCTGAAAACGCAGGGATGCACCATATTCACAAGAATGCTGCGTACCCCTGCATTTACCCTAGCAAAGGTGGTACATTTAGCTGCCTAGCACCAATGCAGGCACACTTGCACCACGCCTACGTTGTGGGGGTAATGATTATTCTTGTGCAGAAAGGTGTCCCTTCCTTTGATTGTTTTTGTGCAGGAAGGGACACCTTCCTACACATGAACAATCACTAAAGGCGATTTGCTGTTTCTATATGCGCTGCAGAGTGAAGCAAACATAGAAACAGCAAAAACAAGGAGAAATGAACTGTTTCTCATCATTTTTTACTGCTGCCTCCTATTTACTCCACCCTTGTAAATAGGGGGAGCGTCAAAATGCAATAGGTGTTGCGGCGGAAAACCGACTGTAACACCCATTACCTGACCCTTTCACGCTAAGTGCTGCGTGAAAGGCAGCCTTATGCACAAGGTTTCGTTAAGTCATGTTAAGTGGCTTAACTCCACCTTGCAAATAAGGCACAGGGCTTATCAACACCAGAAAGTGACGTTCTGGTGGAGATCAGCTCTTGTAAATATGTCCCACATTTTCTATACTACCATTACTATTCCTACCAACATTACTACTTACATACAACCAAATTAAATAAAGCAAAAGCACCCAGTCTGTGTTTTCCTCTGCTGAAAAATTACACGCAATATTAGCCAGTAATTAGAGATGTGCAAGTTGCACAGCTTCTTTCTTGTGAGCAAACTGTTTTAGTAGTTACCTTGCAAAAAAACATTTGGCCAATTACACGTGCAGGCAGCTGTTCCCAGCTTGCAGGGAAAAATACACCAAAATATACCGAAGGCTATGAACATAGGAAAATCAAAAACGGTGTGAACCAGGGGTAAGGCAATCAATAGGATCTACTGAGACTTCTGTTTAGTAGTAGTGTAGTTCCTATATTCCCAATAGGCTCTGTGGCGTGTAAAAAGTGGACAACTTTGCCCTGCACCAGAGCCAACCGAGACCATAACTTCTAGAAACTTCGATAAACAAAACTTCTTTTACCCTAATCACACCTTTGTCACATCTTTTATGCTGTGTGAGTGGCGCAATACACCACATCTTTAATGCTACTCAAATGGTAGGAGTACAGCTTTTCTGAGGCAAGGCACAGAAGTGCAACGAATATCACTGTCTCTAATATCTGCCACAAATGTGCAAGCAAAATTGTCTCATAAGTTATGTTATGTTAATGTTATGTTAATTTAATTTATTCAGCGCACAGCTGCTCCAGCGAAGGAGCGTCCCAGCGCTTTACAAGGTAGCCAACACAACACAACTAAGGAGAGAATGAGCTAAAAGGGAACGGACGCAAGGAAATAAAAAAGTCTTAATGGCCCTACGAAATAGAAAGAGATTGTCAGATGCACGTATCTTTAAAGGGAGGGAGTTCCACAGGGCAGCAGCCCGTACTCGAAATGAGCGGCCTCCAGCTCGGCTAAGTTTGAACCGAGGAACCACTGCTAGGTCCTGACCAAAAGATCTCAACGAACGGGCAGGAACATAAGGCGTCAGAAGATTCGTGAGAATCGGGGCAGAGAGGCCCTTAAGAATTTTATAGGACAAGCAAAGAACTTTAAATTGAATTCTCTGCTTGACTGGAAGCCAGTGAAGGAAACGTAGAGTGTTGGCAGCGGAAGCACACATAAGCATGCTGCCCCACAATCTGCATGCTGTGGAGTCATATTAATCAATGACAATAGTGTGGGGTTGGGGTAAGTGCCAAATACCTCCATGGGCTAATTTGTATGTTTTGACACCCTTCTAAAGTTACAGGCCATTTTTTTTAAGGCCATCATTAACACAAACACAATGTTAAAAGAAATTACCACAGCTAGTTGTGTCACGTGTCCATTTCTTCTCTATGTGACAACTGCATGAAACATTCCACTGTTAGAATCAGAATCCGAATTAAATTCCTTCAAGTGTGCAGGCTTTTAAAACGATTACACCAAGACAACATAAATAAAGGACTTTAGTCACTAGTTTTAATAAGAAAAATATTTTTTACATTGAACATGTAATCGTAGCCAAAAAGTGCAATCTTTTTATTTTTAAGTACTTGGTGTCCCAGGGGATCACGTTAGCCCAAATAAAATAAAAAAATGCATTTGTAAAACTGTCATAAAAATATGAAACAAGGAATCTTTTTATGAACATGTGAGGAAGACGGGTTCATTTCTACAGTCCATGAACTGCTTTGACCTTGAAATAAAACATCATAATGAAATTGATTAGTGAACCTGATATCAAAATATAAAACAATTAATCTTTTTTGATCGTTGATAGAGACAGATTCAATGTGTTTGTTCACAAAGTGCACTATCCTTGAAAAAGTGCTTATGCTTTATACGGACTGTTAAATTATTTTGATGTGTTCTTCTTTTCTGAAGTGCAAATGATATATTTATGGTTCGAGAAAGCTTTGTCCTATTTCTTTTAGATTCAGTTTCAAAAATGTTACCCCTGTGCAGAATAGGGCAGACGCGGCCCGTGGAGGGAGTTCCGTGGGGCAAAGAAGGCGGGGCAGGGGAGGGGCAGGGTAGGGGGTGCTAAACACCGGAATATGGATAAGGTGAGGTAAGTAAACAATATAATAAATAAAACGAATTTCGTAGCGCGTCCTGCATCGCATTTTGAGATGCAGCGCACGCTACGAAATTCGTTGTATTTATTAAATTGTTTACTTACCTCACCTTTCTGCCCCACGGAACTCCATCCACGGGCCGCGGCTGGAATAGGGGGATTGAAGAACCACCTAACCAAACCAATGTTAATTTTTATGAATATTAAGTAATTTTTTCCTTTCTAGCATGAACTTTGGGCAAACATTGAGAATATGTGTTAAAGATTATTGTTTATTTATCCACAATCAACAGTCTTGGTTTTTAAACTGGTCTTTCCAGTTAGGGATAAGATCCTTCATTTCCCACAAGCTGCAGCAAAATTGTATAAACTGATGTTTTTTGGTCATTGAAAATGAGCTCATAAGTATTCCTGAGGCTTCCAGTCAATATAGGAATTGATCACTGTCCAAGCATGGTGTCTTTGTAATAGATTGTTCACATCTGTGGTAGGCAACAGGTATTTGATAGTTAGCCTAAGTGCTTCATTAAATGCCACCTTCCCAATGCTGGCTTTCCAAATGTCTTGTGTGTGAAGTTCCTCAATAGCTGATTTAGATAGAAACTCCAGGAACTTTTTATGCTGTTCTGTTTTTATACCCCGATTTCTTTCCAGCACAGGTTATCGATAGAGCCTTTTTCAGATTCGCATGGCCTCCCATATGGTTTGATGAATGCACCTTTGCTCTGAAATGTTTGGTTGGTCAGGCCAAACTCCTCTAGGCAAACTTGTGCCGGAGACGCTGATTTCAGGATGTGAAAAATTGATTTTTAAACTTTTGTTTAGATTTTATTTAAGGTTGATACTTCATGACTCTTCGTTGTTTCAGTTCCATAGGGGACCGATTGCATTAACTGGGCGCGCATCCCAGAAAGCAGATGGCCGTATGACGAGCAGCTTAGCTTCTTTTTTAGGAGTTTAAAACCATATAGGAGCGATAGTGCTTTGGCTGACATTGCTGCTAGGTGCTGTTTATAACTTAATTTTTGTTCAACTTTAAAGTTTTTTATAATTTGTCTGCAAACTCAACTTTTTGGCCATTCAAGTACCAAGAGTTTGTCTTATACTTAGAATTCACCAACCAAACTACTTTTGTCTTCTTCAGATTTAGTTCTAGCTCTTGTTTATCCATGTATATTTCTAAAGCACTCATACTGCGTTGTAATCATAGTGGGGTTTTGCTTAGTAGTACAATTACATCGCTGTACTGAAGGCTTCCAATTTCTTCTTTGGCCAACATTGGTGGGTGACTATTTACTTTCCGGAGAGCTACTTCAATGTCAGCTAATTTTAAGTTAAAAATACTTGGGGCTAGCACACACCCCTGTTTTAATCTGTTACCGGTATACATTTTTTCACACGGCTGCCATCCGCAACTTTTACCTGAGCCCATGTTCCTATATGCAGTTCTCTGATTGCATATAGTAAGATACTTGGAATGCCCTTTTTGGCAATTTTTTCCCATAAGCGTCTTTGGGCACTCGGTCGAAGGCGGACTTGAGGACCACGAAACAGGAAAAAAGTAGTGCGTTCCCCCTTAAAAAGGGAATTGATCCTGGTGAATCTTCTTTTGTATTACCGTTCAGATATCTTAGACCTTGTTTTTCCAGCTGACTTCTAAATATGTTCCCACTTTGATGGGATTTCTTCAGATTTTTGCACAGATTTGTATTGAAGTCTCCTGTGGTTATAAACTGCACCTGATAATAGTGCCTCTGTATTGTTTTGATTACTTAATATAGGGATTTGATATTCCACTGAGGCACACCTCCATCAGTATGCAGCATCAACCCGGGCAAAGCTTCGTAACAACACCATGCAGAAACGGATCCCTGAGCACAGCTTGCGAGGAAGCATCAGGCTCATAAAAATATACTGCAGGTTGTATTTCAGCAAAGTGCACAACAGCAGCTCCTTCAAATTTACAGGCTCCCATATAGCAACATTTAGCTTCAGTCAATCAAAAAGCAATTCATACATTAAAAGCAGACGATCAAGAAACGTTCAGGTTTTTATGGGGACAGGTGGTTCAAAAGTTGGTTCTCCTAAGTCTTACCAGGGCTCAAATGCTATTTTCCAAAGTCCTGCACATAACAGCAAAACGTTTTGCAGAAGGCCAGGATGCAGTGCTTGCACACAATGAGAATTCTTTGTGCTGCCCAGTATCTTATTGTGTTGAATTATAATGGGGAACATGCTGTTAGATCACGTCATACAGGCATCACAAAGATGTACTCTTTACATGTCAATGCTCAATAGTCAGTTGTTGTCACATCAGAATGATAGCGCTTCACAAACCATAATATGATAGAAAATGCTATAAAACTGTCACGATAGTTTCAGTCATGCAGGTTTAGTCATTACGATGCAGTGTTACTGCTTTCACGGATGAGGAGGGATAGGTCGACGGTCACCCATATAATAAAATTGTGTCTCTATTGTTCTAATGTGTGCAAGTGTACTAAGGTACAGTAAATAAAGCAAGGCATGATTCACCCCAAAAAAAGAAAGAAAGAAATTTGCCTTCATTGATTTCCACCTACTTTTGGAGAAAACCTCTAACTTTATGGAATTCATACGTTTCCAGAAGGGTCCCTGGGAAGTTGCAAGAGTCACAGCAGGTATCCACAGGTACTTGTGGAATGTCTCCGTGAATTCCCTTTTATGACAATGTATTTTTACGATCTTAATGTACATTGAATACATTTACTTTTTTATATTTTTTATTGAGCTGAGCATTAGGTACATAAGATACATAATCTACTTAAAATCATTAATAAAAACCAGTTGTACAAAACAGATGTGATAACTTCAAATTTCAATATAACATTTTTGAAAAAGTAAAGCTGTAGCAGCAAATAGCATCATCGAAACTTAGCAATGTGCAAATTATCTAAAAAAAACATTGAATGCATTTACGTGGGAAGATGTATTAAGTGTGCAGGATAGCACTTAGAAACAAACTTTATTTTGATTTTTTCTCCCAAAGTAGAATATATTTGTCCATGGGAGAAACCTCTTGATCTGCACATGCACCAATTGTGTTGTTCCATTCCCATATCAGCCACGAAAATATATTTAATCCAACCTTTGACAAGAGCAAATCTCCCACGCTTGTTAACGCCCACAAGTGATTATTAATGGGCTCCACACTTTACACTCTACAGAGTATTTTCACCTTATAACTTCCACCTCATGGCTGTAAGAGATTTACCCTCAGAGAAAGTAAGTGTAAATAAATCGTTTTACAAGTTTCCCAGTCTTCTCTGAAAAATCAATCAACAAAGCCAAGCGTAGAAGCAAATGGGAAGGTCATTAATAGAAAGTGAACTATCTCATCATACACCACAGTGCAGCAGCTGCAAAGGCTGCTCTGCGTGAGGAGGAGAGAACAAGAGAGCAACATATTTTCTGAAATATGGCTCTCTCCTCCTTTCTCCCTAGCGCTGGCTCAAGAATGTGCCGCTATTATGTGCCACAAACACACCTATGTACCATAGTGCAAGTGTGTTTACAAGAGACTAGAATAGGTTTCACACCCTTCCAGTACAAAATATTATGTTTAGACTAACCTTAAACATTTTCGGAAATTAAAGCATTTCTCCATGAAAGAGCCCGGTTAAATTGTGTGCTATTTTCTCATGCTAAACCTTGCCTACTTTTATAAGTAAATAGGACATACTATCAGAAAAACCGGGTAGTTGCATGGGAATGCCCATGCACCACCCATGGTATACCTTCTTGGAAGTACTTTCAAGTAATTTTCCATTGCTAGACTTGTCAGTATATAAGTAAAAAAAGATTTTGCATCAATTTGAAACACTTTTGCAATCCAAGCATGGTGCTAACACTTAGTATATATACCCCTTAGTGTGCTGTGAAACCACAACTCTGGTTGTGCAGGATGGTTTGACAATCCCAGTCTACTCACATCCCACTTTCAGTGCCGTTGGCCTGTATACTCTATCAGTGCAGGACTTGTAGCTCCCTACTGAGAATGTGCGTGATCTACTATTGTTCTATGCTTCATCATCAGCTGCTACAAAGAATTTGGAGAAAGGGCCACAACCAGTACACCACTGTGCCACATGCCAGCTTAGTGAACTGGAAGTGAGGCACAGCAGAGGCACCACTGCACCCCAGTAAGAGGAGTATCTGAGGCAGCACTACAAGCAGTAGATTCTGGGCTGTCCCAGTGCCTTAGCAAGGGTGCCAAGGGCCCTAGAGCAAGAAAGGTAAATGTAGATGTGCCCCAACTTTGTTGCCCAGACAATCTGGATTTTATTACAGACTCGTAGGCTAATATTATTGCAATCTTCTTTATTTAGCCAACCACAGCCACTTTAAAGAACAAACGGCCAGATCCATCAAGCTTAATTGCTCTCGCAAAGGGCCAGATTCTGAGAATGCCAATCCCAAATGCAAAATTCGCTAATAAAGAATTCGCACATTTGCGAGGAATTGCATTTAAGGAATCTCTATTTGAGATTCCTTAAATGCAATTCATGAACCATTTAAAAATTGTGAAATCGCAATTTTGGGCCGCAATTTACCGCGAGGTCAAGCCTCGTGGTAAATAGCGAAAACTTAGAAAAATGCATTTAAATGCATTTTTCTAAGTTGCATGTTACACACACACATGTCCTTTGGACATGTATGTGCGCAACACCAATGTAGATTTCATTTCAGGGGTGCTACAGGGTGTTCTTTGGACACCCCTGGCACCCTTGAAATCGCATCCTTATTTGCGTTTAGCAAATTGCTAATCGCAAATAAGGAATAACTCCCCATTCATTCCTATGGGCCTTAGGCCCATAGGAATGAATGGGGAGTTATTCCTTATTTGCGATTAGCAATTTGCTAATCGCAAATAAGGAATGTGTAGGAATCGCAATTTATTTAGCGATTCCTACATGAATCCCGTTTTTTAAGTCCTTAATAGCGATTCCTTAATAATCACTATTAAGGACTCGCAAAACGGGACTATGATGAATCTAGCTGAAAGAGTATTGTGACATAAAAAAATTCCAACCCAATAAAAGGTCAGAACACCAGATACACAGCCTCTTTTTTAAGGAAAAACAAAAGCAAAGTAGGAATGCATAAATAAACAAATAGATGAAGCAATCCAAATAAACTTCTTTGAAGAGGAAGGCATCTTGGATAATCTTCAAAACAGCATTCAAAATATTGTTGGCCACAACCTAAAAGGTAAAACAAAAGGTAAAAAGGGATGGGAAAAAAGGGAGGGAATAATATTAGCCTCAGAGTCTTTAATAAAATCCAGATTTTCTGGGCAACAAAGTTGGGGAAAATCTACATTTTATGTCAAGACCGGATGCTAATTTTATTACAAGTTTAAAGCATCCTTAATAAACAAGAGGCAGCATTTTCAATAGGTCTAAAATAAAACTTGCGAAAAATCATATCATCTGACCAATCAGCACATTTAAGAATATCATTCAAAGAAGCACCATGTAAAAAGGCTTGAGAGGCAGATGCACCACGGACAGAGTGGGCTCCAAAAAGGGTGACATCAATATTAGACAATTACATAATCTCTTTAACCTATTAAGGCTTACAGAAATGGGGTGAGAACAGCTCAGTCCGCCTACTTTGCAGATCAAATAATGGCAGCAAAATCAAAACCCAAGGAGATCTTCCACCTGGTCAAAAAATGCATTACTGTCAATACTGCCCCCCCAGTCCCGAAATCACTAGAGCAATGCAATGAACTTGCAGACTTTTTCCACAATAAAGTCACGCAGATTTATTCTGCTTTCCCGGTAACAGCTAACAATTCAACTTACCAAAGCCCCCTGAATAACTCCCCCCTGCAAGGCCAACCTATGCTGGATCATTTTTCCCCACTAAACCTGGAGACACTGCAACAACTGGCAGTCCAAGTCAAATCTGGGTCTCCCCTCGACCCTGCCCCACCAGAAATACTGCTCCAGGCAGGCCAAGCCATCTTTCCAGTGGTGCTAGAGCTCCTTAATTCATCTATTTCCTCCTGCACAGTACCAACCGGGTGGAAGAGAGCCATGGTACGGGCTTTGCTAAAGAAACCCACCCTCAATCCAGAAGATCACTCTAGCTACCGTCCTATTTCATTACTCCCCTGGGTAAGTAAGGTGCTAGAGAAACACATAAATACCCAGCTGACACAATTTCTGGAAAACCATGCACTCCTGGACCCATCCCAGACAGGTTTCAGGCCAAAACATGGTACTGAAACTGCTTTGCTGGCAGTCGTCGAAGAGTCTCGAAGGATACTGGATCAAGGGGGATCAGTGGCAGTGATCCTCCTTGATCTAAGTGCAGCCTTCGACACGGTCAGCCATGCCACTCTGCTGAACCGTCTGCATAACATCGGTGTCGGAGGCGACGCTCTAAAATGGCTGGAATCATTCCTGCATAACAGATCCTTCCAGATCTTTGATGGGGACATAACATCAGCCAGAAAACCCCTAGACTGTGGAGTACCACAGGGCTCCTCTCTGAGCCCTGTGCTCTTCAATGTCTATATGAAACCATTGGCTGGGCTCGTCGAACCATCAGGCATAAAAATTGTATCATATGCCGACGACACCCAGCTAGTGGTTTCACTGACGCAGGAAAGCACCGGCCACACCTCAGGAAACCTGATGAACTGCCTAGAGGATATAAAAAAGTGGATGACAGGCTCTTCATTAAAGCTGAATGGAGACAAAATGGAGCTCATGCTCCTAGGCACTGTTTCACCCACTTTACTCCCCTCCATGTGGCCTGGATGTTTGGGCACGCCTCCCATCCCCAAAGAGAGTGTAAAAAGCCTGGGAGTATGGCTGGATAAAAACCTCTCCTTCTCCACCCAGGCCACTAAACTTTCCGCCATCTGTTTTGGCTTACTTAGAACACTAAGGAAGGTCCTCCCCCTCCTCCCAATGGAAGCAAAACAAGTGGCAGTTCAGGGCCTGATCCAGTCCCGGCTGGACTCAAATAACGCTCTGTATGTGGGGGCCCCAGAGCTGTCCATGCGAAAACTACAGGTCGTCCAAAACTGCGCAGCCCGCACGTTGCTGCAGATTCCGAGGACGCAGTCTGCAAAACCCGCCCTGGTCACCCTACACTGGCTCCCAGTAAAGCAGAGAGTGGCATTTAAGGCACTATGCATCGCCCACCGAGCTTTCTGGGGGTCTGGCCCAAGGATCCTCAACAAACTGGTTACTCAATACCATCCTAATAGAAACCTCCGATCTACGGAAGCCTTTTTAGCCGTAGTCCCAAGAGTGCGGAGAGCCAGGACCGGAGGAAGGATGTTCTCCTTAAATGCCGCAAAGATGTGGAACACACTCCCGCTACAAATCAGGTCCAATCCCAACTTACTCTCTTTCCGAAAGCAGCTGAAAACTTACTTGTTTGCTAGATCCACCTAAGCTCGTTTCCACCACTCATCAGTTCTGTTTTTTATGCCTTAGCGCTTGGACGCCCATTGGGCAGCAATCGCGCTTTACAAATCACAATACAATACAATACAATACCCATCTAGCTAGAGTTGATGAAGAAACGCCTTTGTGAGATTTCCTGAAAGAAATCAATAACTGTTTAACATTAGATCTTAGCGAAGAAGTTTTCAGCTCATATTCTTTAAAACATCTGACAACACATAAATTGACATGATCATCGAAATAAGGATAGAAAATAGACTGATAATTAGTTTTGGTTCTGTTGTTTAAGTAAAAACAAATACCTTTAGGGGAAAAAACTCTGTTAGAAATTTCTAACGCCCTAACATCAGAGACTCTTTTAAAAGAGATTAAACAGAGAAGAGTAGTGAGTTTAAAGGAGAGGAGTTTAAGAGACAAAGAAGTGTTTGAGCCTAAGCTATAAATAAATATCAAAACTTTAGAGACGTCCCAGAGGGAGTTATATTTAGAATTGGGAGGTTTGGAAATCCTAATACTTCTCAACAGTCTCCTAATAAGAACGTTCTGGCCCACGGAGGAACCGTTAACTAAAACATGACCAGAAGCAATAGCAGACGATGAACATTAATAGTCCTGTAAGCAAGACCTTTTGCAAATAAATCAGAAAGATAGTTAGCTACCTCTACTACATCCACTGAAATAGGAATAAAGCGCCTTGCAAGACCCCATCAAACCCATTTTTGCCAAGCCAATCTATAGAGTTTACGGGTTCCCGGTGCCCAAGTTTCTCTAGTAAGATTTGATGCCTCCTCAGAAATTCCTGGGAGTTCCCATAAATTCCTGACATTTTCCAAGCCATCATCCTCAGATCTCCACCTAGAACCAGATTGTGGAGTTCTCCTGAAGGGCCTAGAAGGATTTGAGGGAATACTGGTAGCAATACGGGGTAATCCACTAGCATCTCCAATAGCATAGGGTACCATCCTTGAGACTTCCAAAGGAGGGTCAAGAGAACCAGGGAAGTCCTCGACTTGCAAACCATTGCTGCTACCCGAGTAATCATCGAAAAGGGGGGAAGGCGTAGCCCTTCAAAGTCCTCCAATTGAAGACATCCACTCGTGCAGACTCTGAATCTGGATGCCAACTGAAATAAGTCTATAGCTAGGTGTTTAATCTGTCTGCAAACAGGTCCACTTGACAATGACCCAAGATATCCATCAGTGACAGGAAGACATTTCTGTCCAGATGCCAATTGCTTGAGTCCCTGGGGTTCCTGGAGAACCAGTCTGCCTCCGCGTTGTTTAAGCCAGGAATGTGCTCTGCCTGAACTAAAATATTCTGTTTGAGACAGTAGACCCAAAACACCTTGGCCAAATCTGCTAAGTCCTTCAATTTCGGACCCCCAAGCTTGTTGACATACCTCACCATGGAGACGTTGTTCATCCTTAAGAGAATGGAACATCTTGCGGAGTTCTTTGTAAAAGATTTTGGGCTAGATGTAGGTGGCTAAATACTGGTCGGTAAAGCCGAAATTCGGTACATTTCTGCATTACCCACCGGTATTTAGCCATGTGCAATGTAGGTATTACCGAATGCCATCGGTAATAACGACTCTTTAAATTAAAGGGAAATCAGTTACCGATTCCTTATTTACCGATAGTCTGACACGGAAACTCCAAAATACCGAATTCGTAAATAAGAAATCGGTAATAATTCGGTAATGCAATGTACCAAAATTCAGTAATACCGAATTTGTCCAAATTCGGTATTTAAGAATTGGTAAGTACCACTGACCCAGAGCAGGTGGTAATCAGGTGCAGTGCATAGAAACAGCCCCAGAATGCAACACTGTGAACACAATGGCAGCCCTCTACGTAATAGCAAGGCGGCTACGTTTCCGAGCAGCAGGACTGAGGGTTTGGAGACGGGAAGAGCGTGTTTACATACTGCGTGTCACACTGTTCCAAATGACTGAGGCAGAAATACATGACAGGTACAGGCTACACCCACAAACCATCCTAGACCTGATACGGGACCTGCAACCATACCTGGAGCATTAGACACCTAGGGCGCATGCCATACCAACACATGTGCAGGTGCTCTGTTGCCTGCAATTACTCGCTTCAGGAAGTTACCAGGGTGTGATAGCTGCAGCAGGTGGTGTGTCACAGAGTTGCCTGCAGAGAATGCATCACTAAACACGCTTCCCCAGCACACAGGCGGAGCTGCAGAAGACAAAGCTGGATTTCTACCAAAAGACACAGTTCCCACATGTGATAGGCTGCATCAATGGGACCAACATACCAATCTGCCCACCTGCAGCTACTGAATACACATACCGCAACCGCAAATCCACTCACTCCATCAACGTGCAGATGATATGTGATGAAGACTACATCATTTCTGACATTGTGGCCAAATTCCCAGGCAGTACCCATGACTTCTACATATTCAGGAACAGTGGGATCTCTACACATGTCTGGCTGCTGGTGAATTCGGAGAAGGATACCTTCTAGGTAAATCAATGTGACACACCCTGATGTATACCTTGGAAGAATGTATTGGTGACCCAAATTAATGGCACTTTCTTTCCCATTTAGATGACAGCGCATATGCCGTCCGGTCATTCATCCTAACTCCATACCTCAACCCATCCACCCCAAGTGAGAGGAGATACAATGTGGCACATTAAAGTGAATGAATGAATGAAAGGCGTTTTATAACGCACAAACTTAGCCTCAGAGGGCATCAAGGCACGATAACAAACCAACAGAAAGTCCAAACTACCAAGTGAAAGATACGCACAATGTTGTGGAGCGCACCTTTGGACTACTAAAAAGCAGGTTCCGTTGCCTCCACAAAAGCAGAGGTGTACGTCAGTCCCGCCCCATCATCTGCGGCAAAATATTAGCAACATGTGCAATGCTGCATAACCTTGCCACAAAGAAAGGAACAGCAGTGGAACTAACTGACACTGAGGACGCGGGTGAGGACTATCCACAGCCAGAGCACTGCGCAGCAGGTGTGGCAGCAGCACCGGATGGGAGACACAGACGGCTGAGATAACACGCAACTATTTCTGAGTAAGGAGACATAGCCAGTTATTGTATTTGAGTGATGGTGTTTAATGATCAGAGCACACCACCAAGATCAAAAGCAGTGTCCATACAAACATAGGTTATATCACCCATTTCTGTACAACTATATCATGGCTGGCTCTATTTCTTGAGTCCGCACGCTGCACTGCCACGTTCCTTTGCCCCACTGTCTGCACTGCCAGTTTGTCCAGGGCCAGCGCTTTGGCGTTCGCTGCGCCTCCTGGTCTCTGAGGGAGGGGGCGTGATGCTACTACGGCTAGTAACCTCCTCACTTTCACCCCCATCAGCTGTAGTGGCCACCTTGTCTGTTTGCAGCACTTCCAGTGCAGTGGTCACTGTGACCAGCCCCCTAGCCACATCCTGACTAAAGTGTGCCACCTCCTCCTGCATGGCTATTGAGCGTCTGCACATTAGAGAGGTTGCAGTGGCAGGCGGTTAACCGCCTTGGTGTAATTATCCAGTTTCTGCTTCTCCCTGCGCCTAGACAGACAGTCCTCCTCCAAATTGCTGCAGAGCTGCCTCACAGCCGCCGCCACATCACTCATGCCCTCAGCCATGGTGGTTTTCATAGCACTGATGCCCTTTTCAATGCAATGCATGAGAGCATTCATATGTGTCATCTCCCGCTGCACTGAGCTGATCGCTCTCCCTTGCCGGCGCTGGACTTTCAGCATGTTGCCTTCAAGCCCAGCAAACACACTGTCATCTCCGCCCTGGATGTGAGGACTGGCTGCCCTTGCCCTGAGGTGTCTGGAAGATATGTGGGCACACTCTGTTGGGAACTGTGATCCTGCCCTGTTGCCGTCCTCAGCCACTGTTGACTGTTGGCCCCCTGTGCTGTCCTCCTCGGACACCTCCATCTGCTGGAGGGTGGCCTCTGCATGCTTCCTGCCTGACGGTGGTGGTGGCGTTGATTGTGGCTTTGGTGATGGTGATGGTGGTGATGGTGGCGTTGAAGGTAGCTGTGGTGCTGGTGATGCTGGTGGTGGTGGCATTGATGGTGGTGCTGGTGGTAGTTAGGTTGTGTGCACTGCAGGCGACTGGTCCTCCTCCTCTTGTCTCCTCTCGTGCCTGGGTGCCTTACCTCTGCTCCCCTCTGCTGCACTGCGAGATGTCTCGCCTGTGAAGACAGAATGTAGATATGCTCACTTATCTGGCAGCATTTGCATTGTAATAAACATAATGCCTGCCAATCACACTGACTGTCCACTGCTTGCTAATTGCTGTCACATGCCTTTGGGTTTGCTGGACTGACTGTTCTGAACATGTGTTACTTCTGACTACATCTCCCATAATGCATTGCAGGTTATGAGTAAAACGTGCACTGGAGTGGGAGTCCCTATGCCTCTCTGGGGATTGGGGGTGGGGAGGGGGGTGCACTGCATGCTGTGCATGTATCTTACCTTCATTGTTGGCAGCTCTGGCAGAGCTGTCTGCGTCGCCAACCCCACTCACACTCTCCGGCTGAAGGGTGGACTCAACCAGGAGCTCCAGGGCAGTTGGTGCAGATGCTGTGCTCCTCCCTCCACCAGTTTTGCTGGCCTGCTTCTGCCTCTCTGCCATCCTCGCCTTAGCAATCTTCCTCATATCGTGCCATCTTTTTTTAAGATCCTCAATTGAGCGCTAGGTGACTCCGATGGCTTCGATCTTGTTCTGAATAGCAAGCCAGATCTGTCTTTTTGTGATTCTGGCACATGCAGGGACTGCTTGCCAAACAACTTGTCATGGTCCTTGGTGACATCTTCGATGAGGATCTCCAGCTCCCTCTCGCTAAATTTCTGCTTTCTTTTACTTTCTGCTCCCTCCTTCTCCCTCTCCTGGTTAGCCATTTTGCTTGGTTTTGGTTGCAAAAAGAGGCTGGGTTGCTCCTGGCTTCTCTGCTGTGCTCCCTGCCTCACAGTCAGCCCCAGGTTCAGTGCAGCTGCCTGGGTGTGGCCACTTCCTGTTTGGGAGGTAATTGGGTTGCACAAGATTGGCTGATTCCACAATTACCGAATTTTTAAATTACAGAATCGATATTTACCGATTCAGTATTGGGATTTGGTATTTACGATTCGGTATTGGGCTTTCGGTCATTTATTTTTACCGATCCATTCCGGCTCGCTATTTTTTTGCGATTAATACCGATTCCGTAATTTTTACCGAATCTTTACATACATCGGATATACCGATTCCTTAATACTGAATCGATAAAATTTGGTATTAAGGAATCGGTATTTCACGATTACCTACATCTAGCCCTTTATTGCAAAGGAGCCTGCTAGAAGCTCCAAACAGTTTATGTGTAAGGACTTTTCTTCCTCCTTCCATAGGCTACCAGTAGAGGTTGAAACACAGTTCGCTCCCCAACCCGACAAGCTGGCATCTGATTCTATCACAAGGTCCGGGAGAGAGCCAAAGATTGCTCTCCTATTCCAGGCTTCCATATTCTTGAGCCACCAACGAATTTCTTCCTTCGCATCTTGGGTGAGGGATAACTCTTGAGAATAGTTCAAATCAATTCTTAGGTGTTTGGTCTTCAGGCGTTGGAGTGCCTGATAGTTTAAAGTGTTTGGAAAAATCGCTTGAATCGTAGAGGACAAAAGGCCTATAACTCTGGCAAGCATTCGCAGAGAGATCTTGTCATTCTTTTTTTATGCGCTTCAATTTTTCTCTTGGGAGACTTTATTTGACCTTGGACAGTGTCTATCATAAAACCTAAAAATTGAGTGATCTGGCTTGGGATCAAGCAGGATTTTTGCCCGTTTACCACAAAACCCATGTCCTCCAAGAGATTTATTGCTCAAGAGGTATGGTCCAACACTCTGGATTTGACTTGATCCATTATAAGGATGTTGTCTTAATAAATAATTAGTCGTACTCCTCACTCTCTCAGGTAAGCTGCCACTGGTCTGAGAAACTTGGTGAAACACCAAGGGGTGGAGGAGAGACCGAAGGATAGGCATACACACCCCATCTGAAACTGAGGTATTTCCAATGGTCTTCGCAAATAGGAATAGTTAGATAGGCATCTTTTAAGTCCAACCTTGTTAGCCAATCGCTGGGGATTCAATAAAAACAGGCGGAAAAAGGGGTCAAAGGTGCGCTTGAGAAGAGAAAGAGAGATTACACTCGGGGCAGAAAAAACAGAGGGAAGGTGAACATAAGCAGAGCAGTGGGATAAATTCGATCAGAGATGTGATAAAAGCAACAAGGGGTAACAGCACAATCAAGGGGATGTCAATAGCGACAAGGAGCAGTTATATCAAACAGGATTATGATAATAATAATCAAAATACAACTTTAAAGACATATATGAAAAACAGAAAAAGATGATAAATAAGGGGGAGATAGAAAGTTTTAGAGAGCACTTATCTCAGCTGCGACAGCCAAAAAAAAGAAGGATGTGTATCTGGTGTTCTGACCTTTTATTGGGTTGAAATTTTCTTATGTCACAATACTCTTTGTTCTTTAAAGTGGCTGTGGTTGGCTAAATAAAGAAAATTGCAATATGATTAGCCTCCGGTCTTGCGATAAAATACGCCCTCATTGCGTTGTTTACAGTAAAAATAGGTGCAGTGGGCCCTTTTCAGCCCTGGGCTACAGCACTTTTAGTACCATTAATAGCTGCGCCCCTGGGCTGTCCCTTTTCGATCACATTCACTTGGAAGCCATCTTTATGAGCCATTCGATGATGTGAAGATGGTCACAGGTCAAACATTTTATATTCATTTGACAGCAATATGTGTGAGCCATTTGATTTTCCTTGACATTGCAACAGTTGCAGACTTCATGTTGGTGCACCTCACAAACCTGTCAGAAACAGCAGCATGTGAGCGTGGTGGGGCAGGGTGGGGGGATGTCGAGAGATGACGGAAAAGGGAAAATAAAATCAATAAATAAATCCTGATCCATCATCTGTCGACATTCCCCCCCACCATCCCACCCCTCCCCACCACGCTTACCTGCACCGGCCGCTGCTGCCTGGCAGGCCTGTCCATCACACAAATGCCTGCTTTGGTGCTGATTGGTAAACAGCATCCTCTGTGAAGAGACCATTGGACCAAAGGGAATCCCATCAGTAATGATCGCTGCGGCATCGAGTTCATTTAGCTCCTATCTTGTAATCCAATGGGTTCACTGGGTCACAATGATGAGAAGCAGCTCACATTGACTACTTTTTTGCCGCAGTGACCAATGCAAAATGTAATGGTAATAAATGTAAATATTGATGAAATGCCATAAGCAGTTCCCAAAATGTGATATGCAACCTAGCAAGCCAATGCCTGTAGCGGCACAAAGAAAGAAGCCAGTGGCTCAAGGGGATAGAACAAGTGGCCTTCTCTCTATGCTATATGTTGTCCTGGTAAAGATCTAGCAAACAGATACGGCTGTCTGTAGCCAGACCTAAAAATGAGATGATGTTTTGGGTCGTAGTGTTACACCTACTATTTTCATACTGTCACTCATTTGATGGGATTCAGAAAACTGCCAAATGTGCTTGTTTTTGGAAACTGCACAAGGGCAGATAATCTGAAGTTTGGAAATGTAAAGAAAATATACATTTTTCTTCTTTTCAATGTTTCCACATAGAAAAAGACCGTTGCATCTACCTCCAAAAAAGGATGTTCCCCATGCCCTTTCCGTCCACCAACTCTACATTTATGCTAACCTTTTTAGATGTGAAATTATGTAAAGCACAAAGTGGGACATTTATTGGAAATTGCACTAAACACAAATAATGTTGGCCCTTGTGTGCTCAATACATACAGAAGAAGCTCAAATGTGTCAGTCCTAAGCGTCAGTTATAAGCTACTCAATTTCCTGCAGTTGTCAGTGCCAAGTGCGCCTGTAATTATCTGTTGATCCTGATTTTGAGAATCATGATGTGTCATTTGCAGTGCTAAGAACGCTTTTTCATCCTAAGACCCAGATGTATTAAGGCTTTCCTGAGGTTTAAAGCAACACAAAATGGTAAATGATATTTACTTCCCAGCCCAAGTGGCATTTTGCATTGACTCTGAGCCTGGATCCCGCGTGTTGCGTCCGTTTCCATGGCAATGAGCCTGCACCACTGTCCAGTGCCTCTTGTGAGAACAGTGTGTCTGTGTCTGTCATCAGTGTGTTTTTCACAGTGTAAAAACGGAATTGTACTGCTTTGTGTGACTTTGTGTCAAGTGGGTGTTACTGAGGTACATCAGCCCAATCACGTTTAGGTTCCGGTGCAATTCCTGATCTAAGATGGCCCGACTAGGCTTTGCATCAAAAAGTAACATTTAACACAGGTATAAACCAGGGGAAATGTGTTGACTTCTCAAAATAACCATTGCATTTCATTAGGGCTGCATTACACAGCACAAATTCAATGTGTGCGATCCTTCGGAGTATTTCTACACCTAATAATTTGAATTAGAAGGGTATGCTTCCAGTACAAATCCTATGCTAGACAATCCAACTTGTTCCATGGTGCTAGGCTGCTTTTTGCACAAGGTGGACTTGTTAGAGCACAGGCGCTGGGGTGATAGCAGCAGCATGCCAATTTTATCTTGTGCAACACAGCAAAATTGGTTTCTGTCCTGTATTGCATAAAAACTTTGGGGCATATTACCAAGCAGTAGCGATAATTATCGCTATTGCTTGGTTAGAGACAAAAATTTACCGCCGAGCTGCGGCGATTTTTATCGCAGATAAACCTTGGTATTACCAAGGTTTATCGCAAATGCGATAAAAATCGGCCGCAATGCATGAATATCGCTGAAAATTCAGCGATATTCATGCATTAACGAGCTAATGCTCTTAGCCATGTTATCCACCTTCCATTGGATAACATGGCTAAGAACTGCTCAGGGCAGGTGTTAGCTTTTGGAGATATTCGCGCTTAGCGCGAATATCTCCAAAAGTTGGTAATAGGAGATAGCGATGTTAGCGACTGTTTCCAGTCGCTAACATCTTGGAACGCCCACTTTGCATGTCATTAGTGATAAATATCACTGACATGCAAAGCGGGGCCCAAGATGGCCGCTATCTCCTACTAGCTGTCGCTAACTGGTGTTAGCGACAGCTAGGTAATAGTGAGATCATTTTATCTCCACTTTCTTGGCATTTAAAGCCAAATAAGCGGAGATAAACCCCCTTGATAATATGCCCCTTAGTAAATTGGGGCCCATGCTTTAAGACAATAAGCAAAAGACCTTGTGTAGCAGGTACATGTGGGAGGGTCACATACACTGGTGTTAAAGCTGTTTAAGCTTATCAACATTTGAGAAATTAACAAGTATAGACAAATACATTTATATACAATTAGCTGATACAAACATTTTCTCAACCTTGTCTTAAATGTATGATTGTATTAGCGAAAAAAGATTCCTTCTTGGAGTCTCGGATTGAATACCCACTGGATGTTCACTGCAATGTCATTGAGTGAGCTGAGTAATTTTCGAGTCATTAGATTAGCAGCTGGGCATGCTGTGTACATTAAATCGCTGCTTGGCTACCGGTAATAAGAATACTGTTTTTGACAGCAAAGGTTGCTCGAAACACAGCTAGGAAGTAATCTAATCACCCTATCCTGCTTTTCTGCTGGCAGCATTATGTCCTTGAAGAAACACATGCAGTAGTGTCAGAGCACAGTTGTATTTGACATAAGTTTGTAGATTTCTTTTTGAAGTTTATAAACATAAGCATGGTTGTGTTTTGCAGAATAACAATCTTGGATGAACGCAGATGTTTTTGGTGCTGTCCCCAGTTCTGCATCACAAGCATATGCCTCATTTTTCTAATAAAATGAGGCTCAAGAACTATGATGGATAGCTGCATTATAGAGATCTTAAACACACATTTGGCAGGAACACCTTCATGAATAGCAGAAAATAACAGTGTACTGCAGATTTACGGAACGTACCTAGTCGAAAAGTAAGCTTCGAAACGCAGAATTCAAATGAAATTCCTGCGTTACGAGACTTTTTGATAAATGGATAAAATATTTTGTAGAAGAAGCAAAACCCACAAAAGGAATACAGTTCTGAAGGAAAAAAAAATATTCGGTAGATAAAATAAAATAATATTTAGGAATTTTCACCAGAGACTACATCAGGAGTAGGCCTTGGGCAGAATTTGGGCAGAATTTCAGTTACGAGTAATCAGAATCATTTTGGTAATTCTGCAGAATAACTAATAATTATGAGATTACTTTTCTTTGAATAATTAAGTGTAATTTAAGAGGAAAATCCTACAGCTAATGCTATTTGTGTTTTGCCCCATTTAGCACTGTTTCTTAGTCATTTTGAGCACGAGGGGGCATTTTTATGCTAAGGAATATCGCTAAATGCAAAATTACTCTTCTCGCATAATTCAAGTGCAATCTTGCAGAATTCCTAGGTAATGTTGCATGTTTACACTACACAGAATTATGTGATTTACTCCCACCCTTAATTAGGAAACAACTTAGTCAGTCAGCCCCTAAATAAGAGCACATGAAGGCCTTTTACAGCACAGCACATGTAGGTGCACATTCCTAATTGGAAATATGGCATCACTGCTCATCATAACTGATCAATGACAGTAACTGTAACGTAATAATACTTCTTCAATCAAAGGTTTTTAGGGATATTTTGTTTTTTTTATTATGAACTAACAGTCTTTGACCCAAGCATTGCACTGAGTCCACAGCTTCATTGCTGGTATCATTGAAGATGTCATCAGTGACATAATCTGTGAGGTAATACATTTTGTAAATAGCACATTTTGAGAATTTTTGGTTACTTTGCTTTGCCAGGTGTATCTACCAAATATCATTGTTTTTAGGATTTGCAGCCCAACTGTTATATCCTTTATCGATTGATGGATACTCCTGATTCTATCATCCTAAATTTTGAAAAAGAAGTAATACATTCTCAATTTTTACCAAGGTTTTGCAGTGTCATGCATGAAGTTACCACCATGCTTTTGCACGGTTTCAGCTCGTCCAGGTATTTTGGAACCCTCATCCCCCATTGCTTCTTCCACTCAAGGCCACACCCTATTACCTGAATGTACCTCTGTAAGCTCCATATCAACACAAAAGACCAAAGAGGTGGGCTGTGAAGACTCAGGACCAGGGATGCTTCCCCTAAGCCTCTTAGAACAGGACAGTTCTCTATGCATGTAGGTAAGCATAAAATGAGCCACAAAGGTTTATTTCAATCTGCGGGCAGAATTAAAGGAAGGATGAGTAATGGAACCACTGAGAACAATACCACAACTGCAGTCATACAAGTAAGGTATAACAGAAGAAACAGGTGGCTAACATTGATTAAAAAGTTCCTAGTGCAGAGGGATAGTGACCAGGAAGATTGTTGCCTAATCTGTGCGATATTGTGGGTATTGCTACTCCATTCAAATTCTGCTTTTGAGCTATGATAGGCCAGATTTTAGTTTCCAGATTTCCAGGATACACAAATCTATTTGAGACGTCACTTGTGGTTTTCCAGTGCTTTAAACTAATCTTATCTTCTGCTCTGCAGAATGGTGTGGACATGATTCACAACACATTTGCAAAATGTTACAACTTGGTCTATATTTTTGCAGACAAATGTGATAGTTGTCTTGCAGACTTACAAAACTGGTTGCTACACCACAGCCCCAAGGACATAGAAGAGCTTTGAGGTTTCATTAAAGAGAAACTTGCAAACGCTGCTTATCCAGTTCGGGCAGTGAAATGTAGGGGGCGGCATCCTTTTGTTACAATGCCCAGCTGTTTATTCTCAAAGGTCCTTTCTCTCTTCATATTGCAGGAATCTTGGACATCTTGAAATAATAGAAATACGAGTACTTCCTTCCTTGTTTGCCAAGGCATTTAGGCAGTGGAGGCTAGCAAGGAGGAGACTCCATCTGCGGGTTTGAGGGCGATATGACATGCAAGGAACTCTGCATGAAGTATTAATATTTTCTATTTGTTTATCCCAGCTCAAGATGGTGGTGAACTACTTCCAGGTTACTAAGGACATCATCAGCAGTGGTTCTATAAAATGAGGGTGAAACTTAGCTCTTTGCATCATTATGCTCATGGTTCGATCTTCATCACATTTTACATTTTACATCTCCTTGCATCACAGGCCTCTAATTTACCCTCTATTTCTAGATTCGTGATCTATTTTTTAAAATTAGATGCTTGTTTTTTTAATTTATTGGCATTGTGCTTGCTCGTTGTATTGTTTTTACATGTTTGCGTTGTGTACTTAATCACTTTGTGAGAGGTTTTTAAGGCATTCTGCAGTTCTCCTTTCTTAGGTCTCAACTTTGCTTTGATCATCTTCCATCAAGGTGCTGTTTTCTTTTTGTGCCCTATCCAGCGTCTCTCTTTTGTTCATCCAGATATTCTGGAGAACAGCCCTGTGGTGCCTAGAGAGGATCACCCTTCTCACTCTTCCCTCAGAAAGAAGGAAAAGGTAAAGGAAATGTGACTTACATTTGACAGCGATCTCCCAGGTTCATCTTTATTTATTTGTTGCGATGGAAATTCCGCAGCCCTAAAATGGACCACGTGGAGTGGCACAATGTGCAGTTTACTTTGCCTGAATGAGAAATGCTTGTTGAATTTTGTACTGAATTGCTCCATGTTAGATAGAAATCTGCCAATGTGCTTTGCTTTGAAATTCCACAAATAGATTATATTTGACCCTTTTTTTCTCAGGGAAAGTTAGTATAAAGAGCGAATAGAGGAGGCACTAAAATATACATCGATTTTATTGGTTTGATTGCCCAAACGTTTACGGTAGTGTTGTGAGAATGTGGTCCATCTTTTCTTTAACAAACGTTTTAGACTTTTATCTCAAATACCTTGAATTATAACAATTATTGAATATTCAGATTTCACTTTCTGATAGGAGAGTTCAGATGAACATTTAGATGTTAAGACTTTTCTTGGAATCCATATTATTTTTATGGGTACGCATAACTTTCACAAGTTTGGTAAGCTTTAAAGTTCAGATGTGCATGCAGTTAGAAAAATATATAAGACAATGATCTGCTTCTCTGGCTATAAGACAGGGATAGAATAGCAAAATAAACAATTGATGGACAGAATGCTGAACAATGCAAACATTCACACCCAGTCACAAGGATCTGGGTTTAATCCATCATTCTTTTGCTCACCATACCACCCCTGTTTAGACCCAGCCATATGCAAATCAGTCTTGACCCTGTTCCTTATGGGAACAGTCCAGCCCGAACTGCCAAGCCAGGTCCTCTCTGGACCCGAAACAAGCATCCTGGGACCGGTTTCGGGGCTTCACCCTTCATCAGCCAGGCTAGCTTGAATCCAGTGGCACAGTGAGCACGGGACCCACATCTGGGCTCACCCTTCCCACTTAGGGCGACAAATGCAAAAATAACATTAGGACGTGTATGCCCAGACATGGGCCCCGTGCTCTCCATGCCGCGGGAGTCAAGCTATCCTGGCTGATAAGGGGTGACACCACGAAACCGGTCCTAGGATGCTTGTTTCAAGTCCAAGGAGGACCTAACCTGGCAGTTCGGGCTGGACTGTTCCAATTGGGCGCAGGGTGAAGACTGATTTGCATATGGCTGGGTTCAAACTGGAATGGTATGGGGAGCAAAAAAAATGATGGATTTAGGCCCAGATCTCTGTACTGGGGTGAATGTATGACATTGTTCTGCATTTGCAGAAGGACATGTGAAGGTCGTTTTACACATGGTAATCCCTGATATCATGGACTAAAAGACAAAATGCATACATATTTCCCATTTGCAAAGCAGCACAATGCTTAAAGAGGCATTAGTGCAATATATTGGACACCATTTCTTAGAGAGGTGACAAGTGGATTGGTATTTGGAGAGGATTGAGAACAACTTATTTTAGTTGCTGGCATTTCTAATATTATGTTTAATATATGACTGTCTGGGCCAGTTAGCAGTTCACGGGATGCCCTATGGGTAATCTGCGAGGAGTGATTTAAGAAATGTTTAGAGTGCTAGCTGACTAGGAAACTGTGAATTTAAAGGATTCTTGAAAATACCTTGGCGAGTTAGGTAGCCATGAAATGATGTGCAAAGACTTACAATGATATTCCTATTCTCCCCTAAATCTGCAAGCTGCCTCTACCCCAGAAGGTGTAATGAGGGCATGGCTGCACAGCACATTTTGGCAGTGGGGCTAAATGGAGATGGGGCTATACCATTTTGTAATAGTTCCATTACAAATGGCAGTGGTGCAGAGAGATTTGCTGAATTTTCCTCCTGCCACCATGAATGGCCATAATTTTGTCAAGGAAACCGTTAGTGTCTTGTCTGTGAGATAAAATGAAGACAAACTAGGTTTGCTTGTGACAACGCCTGCAAGGTTTTGCTCTCGCAGGTGTTAAATAGCAGCAAGCGAAAGGAAGAGAAAGGAAAATGTGTAGTCCCAGGTCTGGTGATTCAAACTCCAAAGGTTCTTTGGCTGAAGGAGAGTGTCCTGATTGTCAGAGTCTGAATAGGATGAGTAAATAACTGCTACAGTTGAGACATCTAGGGAATCATTAGACTGCATGTCAGGTGTTCCCTAACAGGATCCACTCCAACAGAGAGACGACCCTTGTGTGTTTGTTTCAATTCTTCTGTATTTAACTTTAGTTAACACTTTCTCTTCTGTAGGCTCCCCTCTACCCCTACCCTAGTTAAGAATGCTATTTTGCCAACTTCACTTCCTGCTCCTCTCTTGGACCAAGATGTGACAAGGACGTGACGTCCATGGGCTGTGCATCAATTTCCGGGTGTCTCTGGTACATTCTGACATCATGTAACAACATCTCTGCAAGATCATTCATATCCAAGCTTATGAAATGCGGAGCTTTGAATGCCAATCTTAGAATAGTTACCAAAGTGAAATTAGGGAGTAAAGAGAGGTTAAAAAAAAGGTAATGTTTCCTGTTTATTCTTCCTAACAGCATTAGTGGGCTAGGATCGATTATTTCTTCTTTTGAGGCCTTTCAATTATGAATTCATGTCACTGACTTTGCAAATTATAGTATGGAATATCTAGTAGGAAATATGACACCTCAATAGGAGGACATAAATATTGAAATGTAAGTGCATTTAGGGCGCTCCAGATCCACTGTTTGTAAGCCCCTATCTGTGTAACTTGAAGACATTGGGGTGTTAGGAACAAAAAATCTATATATATTTAACTGTCGTCATGTTTGTTCTCTATGTTTTGCTTATCATATTACGGTTCCACCATTCCCTATTCGACATTCTGGGCCCGCCTCCTTCAGTGTGTCCAGCTCACTCACACCAAGAGACACTATCACACGACAGATCCCCCCGACTCCCCCTCCCTCCCACTCCCCCTCCCTTGTTCACAAATGGTAAGCGCCGGTCCATGCTGCCTCCGCGGTGCATCGACGCCGCCCCAGGAATGCTAAGCAAAGATGTAACATTTTCCGCAGGCATTTCCTGTGATTTTGTATGCTGCCGGATCTCTACACGGTATCTGCTTCAGGGCTCTCGGGAGATAACAATTAGAATGAAATGTGCGCACTGAGAATGATATTGTAGGTGACAAATGATGCCTGAGGGGCTCACACTTTCTATGATTCCGGTGAATTCATAATTTAGCATTTCTAGACATCTTCTGTCATGCCAAGCAACTTCTCTGAGCCTCAGCTGGAGGGAGCCGGGCTTCATGTGCAGCACATCGATGGCGCAACAGTGCCAGGTAATAGCTCTCTCCAGGCCTTCACAGACATTTACATGTTGCAAAGATGCTATGTGAGTGTGGACTTCAATCTTTAAATATTAACTCTGCCTGAACTATGCTCGCAAATTTCTCAATGGGCTTCCTAAATGTAAATACACTGAGTAAAATAGAAATTTTTAGATTTTTCATTGTTAATTAACTCAGAATGCCCTTTGCTTTAGATAGCAACAGATACTTCTAATAAAAAATATAAACACCAGTAATTTCTCTTAGGTTTTTTTCCCCATCTGATTGTAATAAACACAGCTCCAGTTTAGAAAATTCAATACCTAAATCAAATGTATTATACTCTCAGGGGCAAATTTACGAGGGCTTTGCGGCATGCTTGCTTGCACCACGCAACGTGATACATGCACAACACAAAGCCCAATGTCATATTTTTGATGCTACGCAAAGCCACTTTGCGTGCCTAGAATGACTTCATAAAAGAGTGATGCAACGCAGCACAATTTGCTGCATTGCAATAATGTGCGAAAGGGAGGCGTTGCATGGGCGTTGCGGTGGGTGCTCCATTGCAAATCCCATGTTTTTTCACCCATTCCCAGATTTACCAAACCTGGAAAATCTGGGAAAATCTCCCCAGGTGAGGTGTAATGAGGAGTAATATGTTTATTTCTCCTCATTATTTCCCTGCATTCTGCATCACACATAGAAAGAGGAAAATGCCTCCATGGAGTGTTTTTTTTGCAAGGAAGATTCCCCTTCCTACACAAAAGCAAACCTGCTTACAACACAGACACTCTTTCACCATGGTGCAAGGGTGCCTGTGTTAGTGCTAGGATGCCGAAATGGCACCAGCAGAGGGGACGCACCAATGGATAGTAGTCGATATACGCCTGGAACTTAAATCTGGATGACAGTACACCAACTCAAGAGTTTCTGGCCCGAAGATGCGCCTCCTCCAGGCCCATAGTCAAAAATCTAGGGGTCAAATTTTTTAGCAGTTTGTCCTTTAAGCCTAAAATTAGGTCAGTGGTAGACACTTGTTTCTGTGTATTGCATTCCTTAAAAAAGTTCTTACACTACGTATCCTTTTCAGCAAAACAAAAATGGTTATTCAGGCCTTGATAATCTCCAGGTTGGACTACGGTAATGCCCTTTACTTTGGGCTACTGGAATATCTAGTGGACAGGTTAAAGTGTCCAAAATGCAGCAGCTCACATTCTTCTGAATTTGCCAGTTAAATCCAAATGCAGATTTATTCTTATCTGCATGCTCTTCACTGGCTTCCTATTAGGAAAATAATCTTGTTCAAGGTTCTTGTTCTAGTGCACAGAGCTCTTACCAGACTGGAGCATTTTATATTAGAAGCAGGTTCAGGTTCTTTGGTCCATCTAGAAACCTGAGGTCTGCTAACAAAACAGATTATTAGGAGCCACTCCCAGTATTCAATGTGCTAGAACGGGAGGAAGGTCTCTTAACTGCCTAGTCTCAGTAGCATGGAATCAGCTACATCTGGAGCTTCGTGCATTGAGTAATATTGCAGTGTTTTTTTTAAAAAAGACCCACTACCTGGGTTTTTGCACGGGATAATCAGTAACATCTTTCACCTTTTCTGGACCTAAGCTAGGCACTGGAACACTCCTTAAAGTAGCTATGCATGATATAAATTGCTTTCATCATCATCATTTCCACAAAAAAAGGACTTGCAATGGTCCATTTCACAAGCACACACTAATGTATAGGAGAATATGGCTCCGCTTCATTTTAAGGAAAAGGTTTGAATGCCAAAGGTTCTCCAGACTCTCCCACCTAGTCATTCTCTTCAACCCATCCATGCTGCTGAAATCTTTCATAACTACTGCAGAACTGAAAAAATATATTAAACACTTGCATATGCAAAATTAATAATCATACCTCTTGCTAAACCACCAAAGCGCTGATTACTTCTATCCCACTTTGCAAGACACATGCTCGACCCCATTTTCACCTTGAGTATTTGTATTTTTATTTCGCATTTGTAGAGCGCGTTATCACTGTCGGGTCTCTAAGCGCTGGCAAGGGAGGGAGGCACGCCTTGGTCAGCGAAAGTGCAGAATTAGTATGGGGGGAGCCCCAAGCTTCTGAAAAGAGGACCGTTTTTAGCTACATCCTGAAGGGGAGAAGGGCGCGCTCTTTGCCCAAGTTCTCTGGCAGTTTATTCCAAAGTCGGGGGTTGGAGGTGGAAAAGGCTCTTTCCCCTTTAGTGGTAAGACTGAAATGGGGACATGCCAGTTGGCAGGCCTCTGAGGATCGAAGCACCCTATACGGGGTGTAAAGTTTTAGGCGATATTTGATGTACGTGGGAGATTGACAGAGTCACAAACAACCACGCCACACAACTCAACTGGTCTGACCACTACTGCCTCTACTTCACTATCTCAGGACCCACCAACTCTGGCACCATGGCCCCCAGATCCACGCGCAGAGACTGGACAAAATTGTCAGGAGACCAGTGGAACAACGCGGTCTGCTCCCACCTTCCAGACTCTACAATTGACCAAGAATAAGCAACAAAAAACTTCTCCCAGTGGATCACAGAATGTGCCAACACAATCACTCCTGCCAAGACAGCCAAGTTCAAAGGATCAACCAAGAGAGACTGCTGGTTCACTGAGGAACCGCAATCTACCAAGTGCATCTGCCTGCAACTAGAAAGGAAGTGGTGCATCAGGAAAAAATGAAGACCGTACCACCTTCAGGACAGCTCTCAACTAGAATCACCGCCTCCTGAAAGAAACTAAGAATACCCTAGAAGACCGCATTGAAGCCAGCTCAAACCACAGCAAGGAACTCGTCGACATTGTGAAGGAGTTCTCCAATCCCACTGCCCCGAGAACTACATTACACCTTCTTAGGAACTGAGGGTCAACCTTGCTGACTTCTTTCATGTCAAGATCTTGGCCATCTAAAAAAATTTGAACACCAACCCTCTCCTGCCAACAGTATCAACCAACTCACACCCACAAACACAAAACACAAACGCCTGCTCAACCCACTTGGACCTCCTCACCATGCAAGAAGCTATCTCCATCATGAACTCAGTGCACTCAGGAGCACCCACTTACCCTTATCCCCACCATGTCTTCACCTCAGAAGCAAGACAATTGGGGGCGACCTCATGAAAGTCCCTTTCCCCTTCATCACCTCAGTCTCCTTCCCTGAGTACTGTAAACACGCTGAAGTGAGGCCCCTCCTAAAAAAATCAGCAACCGACCCAGCCGAACCAAAGAAATACTGGCCCGTCTCTGTGCTCCCCATCCAGCAAAGTTCCTTCAGAAAGCAATCAACCAGCAATTCACCCCACACCTAGAATATCACAACCTCCTGGAACCCTTCCAATCAGGATTTCGAGCTAAACACTACACCAAAACAGTCCTGATCTCAGCCACCACAGAGAAACGGCTGCACTCATCCTCCTGGACATGTGAGACATGTTTGACACTGTCTTGCATCACATCCTGATCAACAGACCCCACCACATTGGGATCCAGGGAGATGCCCTTAAATGGATCACCTCATACCTCACTGGTAGAACCCACATGATCCATCTCCCACTGTTCAACTCAGAGCCCAAGAAGATCAGCTGCAGAGTCCTCCACGGATTGTCCCTCAGCCTCACCCTCTTCAATACCTACATGACCCCTCTGGATGACACTGTCAGATTCCATGGACTCAACATCATCTCCTTTGCCGACTACACCCAGCTCATCATCTCACGGTCCAAAGACCCCTCCACCTCCAAAGTCAACTTCCACAGAGGCATGATGAACGTTGCTGACTAGATGAAGGACAACTGTCTCAAGCTCAGCATGGAAGTCCTCATCATTGGAAACAACACCTCACCATGGAACGATGCATGGTGGCCTGCAGAACTTGGCCAGCCCCACCTCATTAGACCACATCCGCAACCTCGGCATCATCATGGACAGCAAGCTATCAATAAAGAAACAATTCAATGCAGTCTCATACACCTGCTTTCACATCCTTTGCGTGCTCCCCATGATCTTCAGGTGGCTCCCCGTCAATACCAGAAGGACTGTCACACAGCCCTCATTACCAGAAGACTGGACTACGGAAACACACGCAGAAATCACTGCATGCCTCCTGAAGAGACTCCTGACAATACAAAACTCAGTGGTAAGATTCATACTCTACCTCCCCAGAATAACCCACATCATACCCCACCTCAAGAAACTACGCTGGCTCCTGATCCAGAAGAGATGCCAGTTCAAGATGGTGACCCATGCTTACAAGGCCTTGCACAATGAAGGTCCAGCATACATCAACAAACGCCTGACTTTCCACCAATATACCAGACACTTTACCTCTCCCTCACAGGCACTCCACAGATCTGCTGGACAAACAGCAGCGGATGCTCCTTCTCGCACCTGGAAGCAAAGGCATGGAACAATCAACACCTGCCCCTCAGAACTGCATCATCCATTAAGCAATTCAGGAAAGAACTCAAGACCAGGATGTTCGAATGAAGAAACCACCATGCAATAGCCAAAATCCTCAGTGCCTCGGGACCCTCATGGGTGATTAGCTGTGCTTTAGAAATGGCTGATTGATTGATTAAGTCACTGACCATTAAAAAAACATAACTGTTGCTAATCTTATAGTAGTCTTAATCATCATGCCTTCACTCCCTCAAAAAAGTCCTAAACCTTGCTGATAGGGAAATTACAGTCTTACCAGAAAAATTTTATGCCACCCTATTAATATTAAGATGGTTGTCTTTCCGCTAAGAATTGAGTATACTGTAAAGTCATAACGCTTGTCTTCAGATCACTGTATGTACCTTTTAGCTTTCTAATAGTCTATCCAATATATTTCCTCATGCAACTTAAGATCAATCCAATCAGCACCTCATAACTGTCCCAAATGAGCACGGTGCACCATTCAGAATGTTGTCCTACTGTCTTCTTTGAGAGCTCACCGTCATGCTCTCTCAATGAGCATCAAGGTCAGCCCAACATTACAGGATTTTTAAACAAAACAAAAATCCAAGTGTTTGAAATTGAAGGCCTTGAGAAACATCAGCAAGGTGAGGTATCACAGTGTAAATATATTATTTTATGGAACATATCACTCATGCAGAGAAGAAGCTGTTTTTATGGTTGATAACCGGTAGATTCTAGATATTCTTTTTTGCCGTACAGTATAAGGATGCACGCTTTTCCTTGTTACTCTTGTTTTTCAGACAACAGCTCATGTAACATTTTCCAGTGATAACCATGCATTTTTCACTGTAGGTTAATGTATAGTGGCCTTATTAAAACGTTTTCTGTTCAATATGCTAAGTCACAGTTGAAATTAAAAAAAATAGATCAAAAGATGCATGATTTAATTTGGACTATTCACAGAATTTTGTTGAGTCAAGACCCATGTAAATCTTCCAAATTAAAATCCAATCGGAAGATACATTTTATCTGAGACACATATGGTGTCAAGATGGGGCTTGTACATTCATTGCTTTCTTATTCTTGAATGTTCATACCTGCATCTTCCTCCAAACAAACCCAGCTCTTTTAATGAGAAATGCTGTTTAATGATTCTCTTATAAGTAAAAATTCCAGCCCTGTTCAGGCATGCTACTCACTTAGTCCTAGAAATGACAAATGTAGTTATATATTGAAAAGACAAGTTGCTTCTTTGATACCTTTTATCAAATGAGGTTGTTGCAGTGATTCTGTTTGGAAACAGAACTATACCTGGGATCACAGGACGTTGGAATGTGGCGACTGAGTCACCATATCAAAACTGTACCTATGGGCCCTAGCCAACTAGCTCACAGTGCCTTACCTGCCGACCTAACCTTCCCAGAGTAACAGGTAAATAGGCACCCCAGAACACAACTCTCTAGTCCCCAAGGGAACCGTGAAAACAGACTATCATGTTTCATGCATATCCATAAGAAACAAAAGAAATGCACGGGGAAAGTTTACAATATTTATTGAAACTATTGTGCTCTACCATGAAGCAATTATGTTGCAATTAGAAAACATATACAGCTGATCAAAGTAATCAGAATTACGAGTAAACTATATACAATGAAAAGCCCTACCATGGAAAATTATATATCTGCTTAAGCCTATCCTCATTATGTGAGCAAAGGGATATATCAGCGATCTCTCGGAATAGAACTGGTCCTCAAACCTGGCATTTGTAGTTAGGTGGTCTGCATCTCAGGTAGCGAAAAGCTAGCGGGTCAGCCCGAGGATCTTTCCCCTAAAATCCTCCTCTCTGTTTTTCAAAAGGCACTTCTCGGTTTATATGATAAGAAGTGCCTTGTTCAAAAACAGCAGCTATACTGTTCTTGTGTCTGTGTGTTAGGGGATGTTGCTTTACCAGGCAACGAAAAGCAGGACACAATGTTGTTTGACCATGTACTAAATGTTGAGACTGAATCTCTGCAGAAGAGCTGGAGGACAATAATAACATGTGCAGCCTATTTCTCAAATAATATCTTGGCACAAAACTAAATGTGTTACATGTGGCTGTGCCAAGCAAATGTGGCCTACAATGTGCAGTTAGGCTTAAGTAAGAGAAAACTATAGAGGGCCTAAGTAGGAACTTTCTACAAGGTTTGAATTCAATAGAAAAGTCAAGTAAGTGTCTTAAAATATCCACTCTCATTTTGAGAAATCTACACCTCTCCTTCATAAATGTCATTTTTTGTCCACAAGCTATCTCAGCACATTCATTAGAGGACCTTTTGTTAGCACTACCATCTGTTATGACTCCACTAGTGGTGGTGGGGGTAAATGTCCTCCTAGACTCAGTAAATTGAATTGCCAAATCCAAAAAGAAGTTCAATATTCAAAGACATTGACAGATGAGAAAGACTCTGCAATCATTGCGTAGCAATCTTGGTATGGTCAATGTTTGGAGAGAAGTACATGCAAGCTCTCAGGAATTCACATACCATGTGCATAAATATCAAAGTTGATCAAATCTTGATTACTCTTGCTTACTTTCTTATCTCTAGAACCATTCCATTAGATACAAAAGAAACACATCGACTGGTATGTAAAACTAGAGTTAGAGAAAGGTGAAGCTCTAAAAGATTATGCTGGACTGATGACCTTTAGTTATTCTCTGAGACTGTGGTATTGTTTTTTTTAATCGTTTTTTTATTATTGAGATTTATGGCAGCATCAAAAAGAAAACCAGCAATGTTACAGAAAATAAAACACATGAAAAAGAAACAAAGCAAAAAAAAATAATAGACATCCGTACATATTGCTGAATATCCTATCAGTTCCACTATTGACATTATATTCCTATCCAATTGGCGATTGGGGAACATAAATTACATCTAAAAGTTTTCTTTCTAATGCCCTTCATTTTATATAGTACAATTTCAAGATGATACATAGACAAGAGCTTAGTTTGCAACATAATAAAATTAGGTGGTTCCTCATCAAGCCAACGAGAGGTAATACATGAACGATATGCGGACATGCAAATAAAAATAAATCCTTCATCCGTATCAGGGCCCTGGTTAACCATGTTCTCTTCACAGCCAAAAATAACCAATGGTGCTGTTTATTTAATTAAAATGCATAAACTTACAATGAGAAAGGGCTCTACATCGGCAATAAATTGTCCCAGTTTCGGGCACAGAAAAAACATGTGGGCAGCATCCGCTGCATGATGGCTGCACCAATTACAATTTGTCCCCTGCCCTGAACTCCATTTGGCCAATTTCCCTGGTGCGTAATATAACTCAAAAACTGACATAAAATGCTGACTTATCAATGGCCCGTTCAACAATACTTTACCAGCAATTGCATTGCTTCTCTCCAAGTTAACACATTGAACGTTCAGTTTATTCTGCCATTTAGCAGCTCTAACCTCTAAATCATCTTCTACATTTTCCAAAAGTAACTGATATAAGGGCCCTATTTTGTGCCGATGTTTAATCGCTTCAAAAATTGTAATTTTCCCAAAGACAATCATGGATTTTGATAATTTCTGTGCACAAAAACTTCGTATCTGAAGGTACTTAAAAAAATCAGAGCGAGGTATATGATATGCATTCATTAAATATTCAAATGAGACAAAGTCATTCCCCTGGAATAAATCCCCAATCTTGCTTATCCCTGAATTAGACCACCTATGCATCACACCATCATGAAATTATTCTAGAAGGAGAGAACAGTTCTGCAGAGGAGTATATATATTTAAATTGGCGCCTAACCGGAGTCTCTTTTTTAGAGTTCTCCATATAACGTAAGCCGTATCGAAAATCTTGAACTTGTTTTTTTTATAATAGTTAGGCCCAATGATCCGATTTAAGCACTTTTTAGCCTCAGCGCCCAAGAGCATTTCATAGATGGTTGGCATCAAGAAGTCCTCTGAAGAGTCTTCCAGCAGTATTAAAACTCCCATGTGCTGCAGTATCGCCATCCAATGATAAAACTGAAAATTCTGGATACCCCATCCCCCTCTCTCTCTCGAGCAAACACACAGCTTTTTAATGCTCTCCTGGCCAGATGGTACCCCCCAAAGAAATCTAGAACACATTCTCTCTATACGAACAAAGTAACCAGAAGGTATCAGAAAAGGAATAGCACGAAATAAACACAAAAACTTTGGAAAAATAAGCATTTTTATCACGTTACTGCGCCCTAAAAGTGAAAGCTTCAAATTGTTTACTCTTTCTAATATTTTGTTAGAAAATGCTATAACAGGGTCCAAATGAATAGGGATGATTTCTTCAATATTAGCTGTGATATTTATTCCCAGATAGGTGGCATCCTTTTCTAGCTTTATATTCTCTGGACGGCCAGCCACCAAATTGATAAGCTGTGTTTTATCGACATTAAGTTTCTATCCGGATAGACGACCGAATTCGTCCGCAGATTCTACAATGATGGGTAATGCCGTAATAATCTCAGCTGTCACTACTACAATATCATCTGCATAAGCGCAAACTTTAAAATCCCAGTTGTTTAACTGCACAGGTTTAATTGCAGGGTTTCTCTCCAGGTTTCTAATAAATGGGTCAATATAAAGTGCGAACAGAAAGGGCGAGCAGGGACAACCCTGTCTCGTCCCCCTTGCTATCCTCGCTACCCCCGACGTCGTCCCGGAGACACGGATAACAGCGGTCGGCTGAGAATACGCGTCTGTATTGCATTGATGAATTCCATAGGGATCCCCTTTTTCCGTAAGACAGACCACAAAAAGGCCCATGTGAACCTGTTGAACGCTTTTTCGGCGTCCAACAGGGCCACACCAGCCGGAGAGCAAGTCCCCTGTGACCAATCCAACAGAGATATTATCCGTCTAATATGGTCTGGGGTGCCTCTTCCCTGTATAAATCCGTGTTGTCTTATAGAGACGAGCCCCGGCATTAGATCGTTTAACCGATTGGCAATAAGCTTCGAATAAATTTTACTGTCCGAATTCAGCAATGAAATTGGCCTATACGACCCCATTTCTTCCGCTTTTTTGCCTTTCTTTTTGAAGACAACGATTATAGCTTCCGCCCATGAGTGCGGGGCCTTCCCCAAAAATGCTTGCTGACAAACATCCACTAGTTCTTTTTTAAACTGGTTTCTAAATATTCTATAGAACTCCAGCGGAATGTTATCTGGCCACATAGCCTTACACTGAGCCAGACCTAAAATTGCTATCAATCTCTCCCCAGAGATTGAAATAGCAATTTTCGGTCTGGCTAAGGGTAAGGCTATGGGGCCAGATAACATTCCGCTGGAGACTGTGGTATTGAAGGAAGTTTCAGAGAAGATAGCTGATGTTTTGATGCAATTTTATGGCAAATACTATCAGGAACCACTGACTTTCAATCCTAAGTAGAATAATATGAGAACATAATGTTTTAATTGGTCCATAGAGAAAGAAGTAATAGTGGAAGCCAAACGTTCAGTGTGACCCACAAAAGCCCTAGGTCCAGAAGTGTTAAGAAGTAGACGTGTATAAACTGTTGCAGCAGGATTTGATATACCCATTGCCTATGCTCTTTAATGAAATACTATTGGGGATTGATATACCACAATCTTTAAAATGAGAATTGTATTACCCTTTTGAAACCTGGCAAAAAAAACAAGAGCTATGGATCTTATAGACCTCTAAGAATATTAAATGTCGCCTGTAAAATTCTAATGACAATTATTTGCCTGTGACTGGCCTGTTTGATAGGAGACAATGAAAATCCCAAGCAGACATCTTTCAGTCCAGATCATTTGTTGGCCTCAAACACTCTTTGTTTCTGGGAGACAAATGACACAATAGAGTGTCCTCAGGTCTCATTAGCTGTTTAATTTTTCGATTCCTGGCCTGATCTTTGGCCCGATGAACAGGGAATTTTTTGACTTGGTCTTAGAATTTATGAATTCCCCCACTCCCAACTTCACCAGGTTGATGGGAACCTGTTACTATGGACCAATGGAAGCACTTACCCTTAATGGAGAACGAGTTTGGTGAGATTCCAATAGAAAGGAGCACAAAGCAAAGTGCTTATTGTCTCGCTATATTCACAGGATTCAAACCAGGTAGCTCCATAGGTGTCCAGATCTACAATAATAAGATTCTATACCGGTGATGTGGCCATCTTCTTACATCTGGAAAAAGATATATGATTAGTAATTGATATTATCAGCTGAGTTTCTGAAATATTGGGACACAAGATTAACTTTACAAAGTTGGGAGCACTGCTGATTAACTGTCGTCCAACCAATCTGCTTTTAGAATGTTGCTATATGATGACAGCACAAGGGATTACACATTTGGGAATATGATTTTCATCTTCATTGGGTGGTGGGTATTGCCTAAATTATGCTGGCCTGCTATATATCTAAATAAAAAATAGACTTTGAAACGTTTCCACTTCTGTCATTGTTGGTAGTTGTGAAGATTAATGTTATCAAAATGATAATACTACCCCAATGTATTGACTGAGGGCTGCTAAATAGAAAAGACATGCCGCTTTGTTTGTTTAGTTTTGGACTTCTTAGACTTCAGTGCGATGGTCTGGCCTAGAGGGGCACGACTGGGCACTGGGTGGGACCTGGTTTTACTGCTGGTGGGCACAGGTTTTGTTGCTGGGGACCAGCCAGCCCCATTTCCTGCCTGCAGCACTTACAAACATACAATGCAAAACAAATGGTTTTAAAGTGTGCTTTCAACCCATTTTGTTTGCATATGGGTGGTTCCTGTCATCATGAGCAGCAGTGATCTTCAAGGCTTTGGGATGGTAGGTGGGAGGGAGTGAGGGTTTTGTTTTTGTTTGGTTCAGAACAGGGGTTTCCAAAGAGAAGCGCAGAGCTACTGTTAGCTCGACAGTTCTCTGGAAGTAGCTCCCTGAAATTCAACCTAGCCCAGTGCGTAATTCAGAGGGTCTTGGCATTTTGAAGATGGTAGCTCTATGCATCTCTGTATACTTTGAGAGGCCACCAGCCAAACCAATGGCAGGGCCCCTCATGTACACATATACACACACACACTGTGAAAGCCTGTGATACCAGCAACACAACCACCTATCTCCACTCTCAATTTAACAAAGTCATCAAGAGATTGGTCACTTTGTAAGCCCCTCTCTAACAATTATTCGGTACGTGATATAACAGGAACAGAAAAGAAGTACCAGCTATAGCCAAAGAGGAGGTCCTAGAGTGTAGGACTGCCAGAAACACACTGGAAATAATTTAATTGTAATTGCATTTATATAGAGCTTACTACCCTTGAAGAGGTGTTGAAGTGCTTTTTCAGCGACCATCACACTACTCCGGGTCCCAAAGAGGATTTGTGGAGAATTAGTATAGGGAGATATGGAATTAATTTGAGGTTTGAACATGTTTGGATTGAAAAAGGATAGTGGAGCAAGAGAAGAGGGAAGGGTTTGCAATTATATAACACATGCTACCTCTGATGAGGTGTTGAAGCGCTTTTCGGCGGGTAGCACAGTACTCCGGAACTCAAACAGGATTAGTGGGGAATAGTATAGGGAAATATGAAATTAATTTGAGCTGTGGACATTTTAGTCTGTTAGTTGGCTTTAAAAGGATAATTGTGGGATACAGGGGGGAAGGGTCTAGAATTGTTTTTGGGGCATCTAATAGCAGTAGGAGGAGGTTTGGGATGAGTAAAGGGGAGGTGGAGTGGGGAAGAGTCAGAGGGAAGGGTTTAGAAAGGGTTGTTTCAGGTGGGCGTGGCTTACGCGCCGGCGTGTGATGGCACTGCCCGGCTGAGCTCTGTGACGACGCGGGAGTCATTCCTGGATTTCTGCTTTCCATTCCTCCTACGGACACCGGGAAAAGCTGTTTTCGCACGGCAGAACATGGTCCCCGTGCTTTGCGAGCGGCAGCGGCGTTTGAAATTGCCGCTTTGACGTCTTTTTGAACTGCAGCTTCTGTTCCGAGTTCAGGGACGCGGGCGGCCGCCATTTTGTGCCGCCGCGCTCGCGTCCCGTTTTTTTGGCGGTTCCAGCACTGTCCCTGCTCGTATGCTGCCGCCACAGGTCACATTCAGACAAGGTTTGTCATAACTATTGCGCATCATGCTTCCTCTGCATTTTTATGACCCTTGGTGCCAGAGTTCCCCTCAGCTTCTCTATTGCTACTAGTACTACCTCTCGGAGGCCATTTTGAGGTGATACCTGCGCAATTGCTATACACCTGCATTTCTGTCACCATTAACCCTCCGCTGCTCATCGAATAAACCACATGGTTTCCATTCTCCATGGACGCTATGCTGCTTTCTTCCTCACTTTATTCCTGGTTGGTTCTTTGGCTGTGAATTCCTGATTTTTGCTGCCTCTCGACGCATGTCTTATAGGTTGGAGTTAGTGCTTCTCTAGTGCTGCCTGTCACCCCGCCCAGGACCTCTTCCATCAAGTACTCTCTACATATTTACTTTTAGGGTCTCACAACTTTTAATATTTGGTTTGGCTTCTATTCCTGCGGTCCTCCTAGTCTGCCCCTCTGTTGGCATCATGTCTCAGGACGCAGGACATGCGAGAGCGTCTGTCACCGGAACAAAACCAAAACGCCTCAATAATGACCCTCCGTCCCCAATTCGCACCTCTCAAAACCCGGTGCTGGACTCCATTTTAGAAGAGGTTCGTGGCTTACAACCTTTCATGGTGGCAACTAATGAGAAGCTCAAGCAGATTGAAGACAGATGGGTAGTCATGGAAAACAAAGTCCTGCAACTAGAACAACGTATTAGTGACGTCCAGGATGTATCTACAAAAATTCCTATTCTTGAAAAGGAGATACAGCAGCTGAAACTTCACACTGAGGACCTTGAAAACCGTAACAGGCGGAACAACCTCCGTATTTATGGTGTTCCGGAGTCCCTTGGGGAGGGCGATATGGTGACCTTCGTCCGCAAACTCCTATACAAGCTTTTGGGTCTTCAACCGGAATCTATCCCACTAAACATTCAGCGTGCACACCGTCTGGGTCGACCAACGTCCAACCCGGCCAAACCCAGAGGTATCATCCTGCTTTTTCTGGAATTCACCGAATTGATGACTGTTCTTAAAGCTGCAAGAGCAAAACGTCGCCTCATATGGTCGGGCCACACCATCTACATATCTCAGGACCTATCGAATGCTACGAATGCACGTCGCAAGGAATTCCTTAATCTGCGTCCACGCATGAGGGAGCTCAACATCCAATATGGAATCCTTCATCCTTGTCTCTGCAAAATAACCCACAATGGCCGTTCCCGTACCTTTGATGATCCGCAGAAGCTTCGAGAATATCTTCTCACCGTCTCTTCACCCACGATGGACACCAATGACTGAAACTAACTTTCTTCTATTCTTTGCAATCATTTTTCTACTGTCTTGACGACTGTTGTGGCCTTGTCCCGGTTTCTTTCTTGTCATGTCTTGCTATAACTTTACTTCTTATTGAATATACCCTACCTATATTCCCGCGTTTTCCTTGCTCTGTTGGATAGGCGCCCGCGTTGGCGTCTCCATGCTTCTATTACTTAGATCTTCTCTTTCTTCTCAGGTCTGGCATCTTTGCCTTGATCTGTTTCTTAGCTGTTTCCTTCTTCTTTTCTCCTTTCTCTTTCTCCTCCTTTTCACAGGCCATTGTTGCATATTCCTTGCTCATTCATGTTCCGTTATCTTCTTTGTTTCCCTTCTTGTCTTTCTTCTTGTAGTCTCTAGTGCTCCTCATTGTTACTCCTTACTCTTTTTATTGATGGTGATGCTCCTCCTTATTTTGTTTTCCTATACTTACCCGATTTGTATTGCTAACATGTTTGTCTTCCTTGTTTCTCCCTTTAGTTTCCTACCTGCAGTGTATTGGACCCAGCTGTTACCCTCCTCCCTTACCTCCCATCATGTGTAACTTTGTAACGTGGAATGTTCGTGGTCTCGGCAACCCAGTTAAGCTTCAAAAGGTATTGTCCCACTTATCCAAGTTGAATGCTCAGATTGCTTTTCTCCAAGAAACGCATTGTACAGATGTCGAATCGCTGAAGCTTAAGAGGGCTTGGGTGGGTCAAGTGGTATTTTCTCCTGCGATTGATAAAAAAGGGGGTGTTGCTATTTTATTTCGTAAAGGTCTGGATGTTCAAATTTTATCCTCTCAATCGGATGCTGAGGGTCGTTGGGTTATGTCAAAAGTGTCTATACAAAGCAAAACTATGGTGCTCCTAAATATCTATGGTCCTGTCCGGCCTGACCCTAAATTTTGGAATGATATTAAAATCCTCATTTCATCTATTGACTGCCCTAACGTTGTCATAGCTGGCGACCTTAACCAATGGTTGGACCCATTTTCGGATAGACTATCCTCCTCCAAATTCCAACCGGATAAGACACATAAAGCATTCCAATCTGCAATTGCCTCCCGTCCCCTTTTTGACGTATGGAAAACCTGTAATCCAGACTCACTCGAATACACATTCTACTCTAATGTTCACCACACCAGGTCCAGAATTGATTATATTCTAGTCAGCAAATCCCTTCTCCCTGCGATTCAGAAATCTGAAATTGGTTCCATTTTCCTTTCGGACCATGCACCTGTATATGCCACTTTTGACCTGTCCCACACTGCCACCTCTTTCAATCGTTGGAAATTCAACACTTTCCTTCTCTCTGATTCGGTTTTTATGTCTAAAGTTGAAAGTTTCATCTCTGAATACTTCTCCCTCAATTTACCCCAAGACACATCAGTTTCAAACAATTGGGATGCTTTTAAAGCTTCATTGCGAGGTTTCACAATCTCTTATGTTTCTAGGAAAAAGAAACTCAACAGGGACAAATACACCGCCCAACTCTCCAACATTAAGGGCCCGATGTAGGTAAAAGCGATTTTCCGATTTCAAAATACCGAGGCGGTCCGAATCGGTATTCTGAAATCGGAAAACGAGATGTAGGGAAAAAAAAGCGATTGAATACCGATTCGGTCGGCATCGGTAATGAGAATCGGTACGTTCCGAATCGGCACGGACCGAATCGGGAAGTACCGAATCGGCTAACAACGAATCGGAAATTACCGATTCGGCTAACACCGATTCGGATAGTCCTGATTCGGCTAACACCGAATCGGTAAAAGCCGAATCGGTAAAATCCGAATCGGCAATCATAGATTCGTAGCCATGAAAACACACCCATGGCGAAAAAGCCCATAGGAATGCATTGAAGAAACCGATTCTGTAAAATACGAATCGGATAATACCGAATCGGATTTTACCGATTCGGTAATATCCGAATCGGTAAAAGCCGATTCGGCAAAAGCCGATTCAGCCAATGAGGTGGCTCCCCCTCCCCCACCCAAACAGGGAGTGGCAACCCTGGCAGGTGCAGCTAATTAAGAAGTTTCTGGAGAGCCAGCCTGAGCTCAACACTCACAGTTAGCAGCAGTGGGAGTAGGAGGTTGTCAACTGTAGTGAAGAACATGGCAGACCAGAGCGAGAGCCAGAAGTCCTCCCAGAAGAGGAAGCCGAAGTTCACCACCACCGAGCTTCAGGTGTTGGTCGAGGAGGTGGTGAGGGTGCACCGCCAGCTGTTTGGAAAGCTGTCCCTCAATGTGCCAGACAGCACCAAGAGGAGGATCTGGGCCGAAATCGCCCAAAAGGTGAATGCTGCAGGTGTCACCCCCAGGTCCGTGGAAGAACTCAAGAAGAGATTCTACGACATCCGCAGCCTCACAAAAAGGAAGATGGCAGAGATCCAGAGGCAGGCTGGAGGCACTGGAGGAGGCAGGAACCCAGCGCCACCCCTCACCGAGCTGGAGGAACTGGTCTCCAGCACCATTGAGAGGGAGAGTGTTAGTGGAATTGGGACCCTGGACAGCTCTGTGAGAGCTACAGCTACAGGTAAGAAGCATGCGCATCATGACACACCCTACCAGACACCTCCCCATTAGACACAATGCATAGGCAAACCCCAGCACAGTACTGTCACCAACATACAAGAGACAAGCATCATGGTACATGTAGTCAGCAGAAGTTAGCAAAATATGGCAGTGCAGAATCACAAGACAGGAAACAGTGTGACACAGTGTAAGGAGATGCAAGGACATGTGGAATGCTTTAATTGTACTGACTGTAATACATCGGCACTCAGTTTACAAATGCTTCTTTGTACCTAGGGGCACCATCAGGCGGACCAACATTGTCATCAGAGGGAGCAGCACCGTCTGACACTGCACTCGCAGGGCTGAGCACCAGCCAGGCTGCCCAGGAGGAGGAGGAGGACGGAAACACCCTAGGGCTAGGTATGGAGGGAGACCTGGTGATAGACTTCGAAGCACTGCACTCCCCGCAAATGGCCAGCACACCCCCCTTGCAGTTCTCCCCAGAGAACTCCCCTACAAGGGACACCATTCCACCTACACCAGCTCCTGCCACAACCATGGCTTTGCCACCTGTACAACCTGTCCTGGGAGCAGGGGCTCAGGGACCGGCCAGCACCACACCCCCACCAGTGGCACCCCAGCCCACTCAGCAGGCCGGCAGCAGCAGTGCCCGGCGCCGTACCATCACCACCACTGCTGCACCAGCACAGGAGGGCAGTGTATTCCTGGGCCTCGAGGGACAGATGGTGAAGATACAGAGGCAGCAGGCAAAATCCACGACGGCCTGCCAACGCCAGCTCCTGCAGCACAACCTGCAGATGGGAGAAATGGTAAAGGGTTTTCAGGCCTTCGTGGAATCAAACAAGGAGGTGGCAGCAGGGTTAGGCAGGCTAACCACTGCCATAACCCAATCATGTAGCAGACAGGAGGAGCATGAGCTGGTGCGCAGGCGGGATGCCCGGGTGCTGAACCGCGCCATGAGCCGCCTTGCTGCGGCGACGGCACAACTGTGCCAGCGCAGCGCGAACATGGAATCTAGCCTGAGTCAGAATACGGCAGAGCTCACAAGGGGGATGGCCCGGATCACCACTGCTATGGAGGCCATGATTATTTCGAACACAGCCTCCAATCCTGCCCTGGACCTGGGTGATGCTGGGGACAGCAGCAGCCGCAGCAGCCCGGCCAGCGCTGCGTCTGAGCCACGTAGGAGCACCAGGCGCTCCGCAGATGCTGCTGGTCATTCAGAGGGGGCTGAGGGACACCCCAGTGGGTCTGGCAAGCGGGCAAAGAAATAGCCTTGCAAGGGCGGGTGAGGCAACCTGAACCTTGGACTTTTGTTTTTTTTCCTATACACCATTTTTTGTTGCACATCAGTGCTGTAACTGTGTTGCAACAGTATTAAAATTTGTTTTTTCCCAACCACCATTTAGCTGTCTTTGCATCTGTACTCACTCAGAAATAGTTCTCAGTAATCTCCTCACGTCTGTATCTGCCATCACTTGGCGTACACACCCCAGCTGGCTGTGTCAGTGGCACAGCTTCGTCGTCGTCATGGTCCTCGTAGTCAGACAACTCCACCTCAGTGCCCTTCTATGATCTTGCAGCAGGTGATGGGGGTATACTGCCTTGCACCTCCACTCTTGTGCAGGCATCTGAATCTACTTTTCCAGATGCCAAAGGTCCGTTCGACAACATTCCTTGTGCGTATGTGGGCCCGGTTATACCTCCTTTGGCTGGGTGTGGAGGGGTTGAGGTAGGGGGTGAGTATGAATGAGCGGAGGGCATATGCACTGTCGCCTGGAAGAGAAAGGGGTTACATTACACACATGCATACATGTATTCCACCTAGCTACTATGTGTTATGGGGGTCTGATGATGTGTCTCACCTAGGAGGTATCCTTCACCAAATTCGCCAGCCATCAGCCGTGCATAGATGCCGCTCTGTTGGAAAATATAGGAGTCATGGGTACTCCCTGGAAATTTTGCTACCAGGTCTGTGATGGTGCACTTTGCATTGCAGATCACCTGCACGTTGATGGTGTGTGTAGACTTGCGATTGCGGTATATGTATTCGGTGTCCGCTGGTGGGCAAATCGGAATGTGCGTGCCATCTATGCAACCGATGATTTGGGGAAATTGTGCCATCTGGTAGAAGTCAGCTTTGGTTTGTAGCAGTTCTGCGTGGGTTGCAGGGAAAGAGATGTATTGGTCCATCCTGTGTATCATGGCGTCAAGGAATGTGTGGAAGAACCTTGACAGGCTGCTCTGGCTCACCCCTCCTGCTGCTGCTACTCCACTTTGATAGCTGCCAGACGCTAGCAGGTGTAGGCTGCATAGCACCTGGATGTGCGCAGGGATGGCGTGTGCCCTTGGGGTGTGGTGGTCCAAGAATGGCTTGAGATCCCTGATGAGCTCAAGTATGGTGTCAGAGTCCAGCCTGTATCTCTGTAGTATCTCTGCCTCTGTGAGCATGAACAGGGTTATCCTCTGTCTGTAGACCTGTTCATTTCTTAGCCATTCCCTCTGTCCTTCCTGCTGTAGCCGTAGCCGCCTCGCAATGACATAAAAAGCTGCCATCCTGCAAGTTGCAATGCATTTTGGGCCTGTTTATATGGGTTGGAGTTGGTTACCACCTGATTGCAATCCATGGTAAATACCGAGTGAATTCTACTGATTTTGAGCCGATTTCGGTGTTTCTGTGCCTCCCTACATCTCCCCATCTGTCGGAATCGGGGAATTTCCCGATCGGCGATTCATATGAATCGGCATGTTTTCCGATTCGGCTCATGTCCGAATCGGTCTATCTACCGATTCGGTACATGGACCGAATCGGTGATTTTCCGATTCGGTGTCACTACCGATTCGGTACATGGACCGAATCGGTGATTTTCCGATTCGGTGTCACTACCGAATCGGTACATGGACAGAATCGGTGAATTTCCGAATCGGTGTCACTACCGATTCGGTACATGGACCGATTCGGTGTTTGCATCCGATTCGGTGTTTTACCGATTCGTTGCATATCCGATTTTCGGTATGTACGTATCGGATTCTTTCCCATTCGGTACTCATTCCGATTCGGTTTTCACTCCGATTCTTTATGTTTTTTGTTCCCTACATCTCGATGGCTGTTTACCGATCGGTAAGGGCCAAAAATCGGTATTTTCGGCCGTTACCGATCGGTAACGCCCTACCTACATCGGGCCCTAAGACCCTAGAACACTCTTACTTCTCATCCAAGAACCCTGACGCTCTCCTCCAACTTATTAAAGCCAAATCTGAACTTAATCAAATTGCCACAGTTGAAGCTTGCAACACCCTTTTGAAGGTAAAATCCAAATTTCATGGAGGTCAAAATAAAGCGGGGAAAATGCTAGCAAATTATCTTAAAATTAAATCTGAGCGAAAATCAATTGGCTCTATTCTCAATGAAGAAACTAATACAAAGGTTTCCTCTGATGAGGATATTGCACGGGTCTTCCATAATTATTATAAGCTCCTGTATACAGATGATACTCTTCCTGGTGATGATGATCTCTCCCGTTTCTTCGAAGACCTTCCCCCTCCCCCTTCTCTTCCTACAGAATTCCATCAATTAGAATCTGACATTACCCCTCAGGAAATCCTCAAGGCTATTACCTCCCTTAAGAAAGCGAAAGCCCCTGGTCCAGATGGTCTCCCAATTGAATTTTATGCCAACATGCATTCCATTTTTGTTCCTCACCTTTTAGAACTTTTTAATTCCTTTATTGCAAATGCCAAAGCGTCGGGCTCATTTTTGGACGCCCTCATAATCATAATTCCCAAACCTGACAAAGACCATTCCCTGTGCAAAAATTATCGCCCCATATCCCTTATTAATTACGACTGTAAAATTTTTGCCAAAATACTAGCAGCCCGCCTCGAATCCCTTATTCCTCTGTTAATCACAACCGATCAAGTTGGCTTTGTGAAAGGTAGACTTGCAGCAGACAATGCCCGTGTTTTTGCCAATATTATTTCCCACAGTAACCGTTTCAAGGCCCCTCTAGCTGCCCTTTCACTAGACGCAGAGAAAGCGTTTGATCGAATTAATTGGAAATTCATGTTTAAGGCATTGCATTGGTTTGGGTTTGGTCCCCACTTCATTTCCTTGGTTAGACTCCTTTACTCTGCTCCCCGCGCCAGTGTTTTTGTTAATAATCAATTCTCTAAGTTTTTCCCCTTATCCAGAGGGACAAGACAAGGCTGTCCTCTCTCCCCCTTACTCTTTATTCTTTGCCTTGAGCCCTTCCTTATTAAAATCCGCTCTAACCCCCTCATTCAGGGATTCAAACAGTCCTCGATTGAGACAAAAATCTCGGCCTATGCCGATGATGATCTGGTCTACATGGCTAACCCTGTCTCCTCCCTTCCCCCATTTTTAGAAGAAGTCCACTTATATTCATCTGTCTCTGGTTATAAACTTAATCTCTCCAAAACGGAAGTTCTACCCCTTAACTCATCCTGTTACCAATATATGTTTGCTTCAACCGATTTTGCATGATGTCCCTCCAAGATCAAATACCTGGGTATTTGGTTCTCCTCCACCCTGCGTGACACACTCAAACTGACCTTTACCTCCCTTACTCAAAAAATTCAATCACTCCTTCAGACATGGTCTCCTCTTTTCCTTTCATGGTGGGGTCGCTTAGACACCATCAAAATGATGATTTCCCCACATATTTTATGCACTGTTTCCATGCTTCCTGTAAAAATCCCTAAATTGTATTTTAATAGGCTAAACTCCATCTGCTCTAAATTTTTGTGGAACAATAAGCGACCCCGCATTTCCCTACCAAAACTTATACGCCCTAAATCTGAAGGGGGGGTTCGCTTCCCTGATTTCCAATCGTACCATTCTGCCTTTTTAATAAAACAAGCCTTTTCATTAGCGTTTGATTTTATTGATACCCCTTTACCCAGATGGATTGCAGTTGAACGATCTTTGTTAAAGGATTTTACTTTTCAACAATCCCTTTTTATGTCAAACTGTTCATTCTTGACAAATCACCCTGTGTTGAAATATTCCCATACACTGCTACACAATATCTTTTCAAAAGACTCATCGCCCTTACAAACTTTTCTTTCCTCCAGTATATGGTATAACAAATATCTTAAGTACAAGGGTAAATCTTTCTACTTCAAGTATTGGAAAGAAACGGATATTATGTTTGTCTACCAATTTTTTTCAGATTCAACCATTATTTCATTTGATGAAATGCAAACTAAGTTTGATTTATCTGTACAGTATCGCAAAGAATTTGACATTATTACCGCTGCCATTGTGTCTCACCTATCTACCTTCCCTACGTTTGATATCCTTCCTTCCCTTACTCCTTCCACCCCTCTATACCCTATGTTCACTCAACAAATACCCAAAGCTGCTCTGATTTATAAAATGTTATTAGAGAATGTTGGTCTTAGACCTAAAACTGTTACTGAAGTTGCTTGGGATACTGATTTATCTTTCTCGTTATCTGTTGATATTTGGGATCGGTTATGGTCCAAACTGTTTAAGACTTCAGTTTCGGCCCGTATTACTCAATCACTTTTTTTTCTTTACCATAGAGCTCTTTTTACCCCTGTAAGCATTACAAAATTCTCCCCTTCCTCCTCACCCCTTTGTTGGTCCTGTTCCTCTCACCCAGGCACACTTAAACACCTCTTATTTGATTGCCCATCAGTTCTTACTTTTTGGAACTAAGTTTGGAAATATTGTATGCGTATTTTTCATTTCTCTGAACCATTTTCACCGTTGCATATTTTTCTAGGTTCTCTATCTGATGTTTTGGACTTACATTCTTATAACGCTAAATTGTTTGACCTATTCATTGCAACTGCATTCAAAGTAATCTTGTCTTGCTGGAAGGATAACTCTAAATTGTCTGTGCAGACATGGTGGAATTTTGTTTGTGATGAGCATAGAATTGCTATTGCTTCTTCTTCATCTGTCACCTTAAAAATCAAATCTGATCTTACCTGGCTACCTTTCTCTAACTTCTTATCCTCTTCTCCCCCCCCTTAACCCCCCTTCCTTCCTTTCTCTTCCTCTCTTCCTCTTTTTCTCTTTCCTTCTTTTTCTTCTTTCTTTTTCGCTACGGTTTTCTTCCATTACATGATTTTACTAACCCCGTTTTTTTCTTCTTTTTATCTCCAAATATCTTTCATGATTATCTCCTATTGACTTTGCGTTATCTCATGTTGTTATATTATGATGTATCATTTCTTTTACGCTCAATAAAACTTTATTAAACTAAAAAAAGAAAGGGTTGTTTCAAATAGCTATATAGTAAAAGAGGAATGAGATGGTGAAAGGAGGGGTAGACGAGGGATGAGTCTACAAAGGGTTATTTTGTGGATCATAGTAGTAGAATGGGGTTTTGGATGAGTCAGAGAGTAGAGGTAGAGCATCTATTGAGAGAGTTATACGGTGAGAATATGGTAGTGGATTGGAGAGAGTTGTAGAATGAGCTTTGAGATGAGTCAGAGAGTGAAGGTAGAGGATATATTGAGAGGTATGGCGTTAGATATGGGGTAGTGCATTGGGAATGCTGAATCAGAAGTGAAGTAACAATATAAAGATACATGGAAGGTATTGATGTATAGGGAAGGCAATATGTAGATTTAAGTTGTATTTAATAAACTCAGACTTTCAAGTGTTTCTGTACTTGAAATTAAAGTATTTCTTTTTATATAAAGAAATTGTAATACAACCATTAGTAATATGTTCATTTGTTAAGCAGAACTAATGAATACTTATATATTTATAAACATAATTATTATACATGTTTATACAACCAAATATACATATCTTATGTGGGTAAGAGCCAACTCTTGAATAGTCTTCTAAAAATAAGGTAGTTATCCGTGGATCTTACGTTTGGGAGTAAAGAGCTCCATACTTTGGCTGCATAAACAGAGAAGGATATGCCACCTATGTTTTTTTCTTGTAAAGTGGGACTTTGAGGCGAGGTGCCAATCTAGAGCAGAGGTTCCTTTGTTGAATGTGTTTGGTGATTTTATTCCTGATAAAGAGCAGTACTTTTCCATGTATCACTTTGTAGATGATACAAAACAGCTTGAATGTGGATCTCCTGGCAACCGGAAACCAATGTAGGGCCTTCAAGGCAGGGCAGATGTGAGCTGGTGGCTTTATATGTAAGAGTAGTCTGGCAGCAGAGTTCTGAATCCTTTATGTATTTTTATAGTTGTCAAAGATGATCTGCGGTACAGGCTATTGGCGTAATTGAGTTTAGACAGAACAAGAGATCAAGTAGATTGGAACTTGTATGGCAATCCCAGGTGGGGAAAATGCGTCACAAACTTTCTACAGTAGCGCTGCTTGATCGTGCTAGTTTGTCCTCTTGGGCACTCATTGATAGCTTGGAGACCATGGTATTTCTGACGTGTATTGCTTCCGTTGATACTTTAGACGTTGTTCCCAGATCATCAGGCCATGTGGCGAGTGGGTCATAAGTTTTCCAATCACCAAATGTGAGCCTTTCCGTTTTAGAAGCATTCAATTTGGGATGGCACTATGACATCCACTGATTCATAGCTCTGAGGCAACTGAAAATGCATGTGTGTCCAATGTCTTTGGGGCTTTCCAGGTTAGGGAGTATTTGCGTGTCATCTGCAAAGTTATAACATATGAGGTAAAATTGATTGATCAGTGCCGGTAATGACTTCATGTAGATGTTGAAAAGAATGGGTGAGATAATAGCCTTGAGGAACCCCTGCTTTTGTGAAGTACGGTTTGGACGAGAAAGGGGGGTTATGGATGACATTCATTCTGTGTTGAAGATAGGATTTGATCCAGCCAAGATCAGTCCCCTCTATTCCAGCTTTGTAGAGACGTTGTATTAGAGAGTCATGTTCAACCAGGTCAAAGGCAGCTGAGAAGTTCAAGAGAAGTAGCGCAGCAACCCTGTTCTGGTCAACTGTGTACTTAAGGTCATCCCAGATTGCGATGAGTGCAGATTATTTGCCTCTTCCTGGAAGGAATCCTATTTGGAAGTCTGAAAGTACGGAATTTTCTTCAACAAATTGTGACATCTGGGGGAATGCTGCTCTTTCTATCAGTTAGCCCAGGAAATATTCATTTGTAATCGGCCTATAGTTGTCGGGAATAAGCAGGTCCAGGTTTGCCTTTTTTAGTAATGGGAGCATGTATTACTTTTTTTTTAGCTCTTCTGGAAATATTACTGTAGTTAAGAATTTGTTCATGATTTTTCTTACTGGTGTGACAGCAGAAGTAGTGAGAAGAATTTTCTTGAAGGTTAGTGAGGTGCTTTAGCAACCTTGTAGCCAAGGAGAGCAGAGGCTGGATGGTGAGCGGAGACAGGTAGTGAGTGGTCTTGTTTGTTTCAGATGATAGGAGAGGTGTGTGCGTGTATTTATGTGCATTTATTATTTAAATGTTTTTCTGTCCATATGTGTGCTGTTCCTTATGGCTTGTGAGTGAGGCAGGTATTGTGTTCCTTCTTGAAAGGCATTGTCTCACCATTGAAACTGTTTCTAGTGTCAGGGAACAACAAATTTATGTGGTGCTATAAATGTTAGGGGTTGATTCCTGACATAATGGCATCCTTGTACTAATCATGATATAATGGCAGTTACAACAGCTAAAGTAATTCCTATCTCAGAACTATTTTTATTCATCAGAATGGATCGCAATTTATAGGAAAAGCTGTAAACCCTAGGTTAGAAAATCCAGTTCATGATAAAGACTCTTCAAAATTCAAACAGTGTATGTATGTATAATGTCATCTTTGTAACACATTTCGATTTAGTACGGATCACTGACATAATATCGAGGGACAAAATATAGACTACTAAAAATATTGATGCCAAAATATCGACAGACAAAATATCAAAATCCTATCTACAAACAGGTAAGTACAAAAATATTGACTCCAAAATATCGTTTAAAAATATATACTTTGTAAAAATATTGAATTTCTTAAAAATAATGTAAAATGTAAAAGAAAATTAAAATAAATAATTAAAATATACTTATTATACTTAAATAACCTTAAAATTATTAAATAATTAATTTAAGTTATAAAAAATAGTAACATTTTATTTGTTAAAACATATATATATATATATTAACATAATATTATCAAAAAATATAGAATATTATTACCGTAGGATAGCGGGAGTGTAATAATGACTTTTCCAACTCCAGAGAGTGCCACAGTAGGGAAAGCATTGGATAGCGTAGGGGTAAAAATTACTATTCCCACTCCAGTGAGTGCAACAGTAGGGAAAGCGTTGGATAGCGTAGGGGTAAAAATTACTATTCCCACTCCAGAGAGTGCAACAGTAGGGAAAGCGTTGGATAGCGTAGGGGTAAAAATTACTATTCCCACTCCAGTGAGTGCAACAGTAGGGAAAGCGTTGGATAGCGTAGGGGTAAAAATTGCTATTCCCACTCCAGAGAGTGCAACAGTAGGGAAAGTGTTGGATAGCATAGGGGTAAAAATTACTATTCCCACTCCAGTGAGTGCCACATTAGGGAGAGCATTGGATAGAGTAGGGGTAAAAATTACTATTCTCACTTCAGTAAGAACAACAGTAGGGAAAGCGTTGGATAGCGTAGGGGTAAAAATTACTATTCCCACTCCAGAGAGTGCAACAGTAGGGAAAGTGTTGGATAGCGTAGGGGTAAAAATTACTATTCCGACTCCAGTGAGTGCAACAGTAGGGAAAGCAATGGATAGCGTAGGGGTAAACATTACTATTCCCACTCCAGTGAGTGCAACAGTAGGGAAAGCGTTGGATAGCGTAGGGGTTAAAATTACTATTCCCACTCCAGAGACTGCAAAGTAGGGAAAGCGTTGGATAGCGTAGGGGTTAAAATTACTATTCCCATTCCAGTGAGTGCAACAGTAGGGAGAGCGTTGGATAGCGTAGTGGTAAAAATTACTATTCCCACTCCAGAGAGTGCAACAGTAGGGAAAGCGTTGGATAGCGTAGGGGTAAAAATTACTATTCCCACTCCAGTGAGTGCAACAGTAGGGAAAGTAAATACTTCATATATTATTTAAAAATATATATATATTAATATCAATAAAACATGTATTAAAAGCAATTACCAATTTAATATAATATAATAATTAATCAATTAAATATACAAATTAAAATTAATTATTACATTTAGTTACCTATTAATACAAATTAATTACAAATTAACAATTAAATATTTAGCAATTAAAAATTAATTAACAAATAATTCAAAATAAATACAAATAAATAAATTTAATTATTTAATTAATTATAATTAAAGTACTTCCCACCCTATTCCCCTACAAACCCACAACCCGCTACAGAAAATAAATTAGTAATATTAACATAATGATCAAATAATTAATTAAATAAAATTAATTGGAAATTAAAATGTAATTAATTACCAAATAAAAATTAATTAACAATTAGTTAAAAAAATATCAATAAAGAAATTTACATATTTAATTAATTATAATTAAATTACTTCCCACCCTATTCTCCTATAAACCCACAACCGGCTACAGAAAATAAATTAGCAAAATTAACATAAATACCAATTAATCAATTAAATAAAATTAATTGGCAATTAAAATTGAATTAATTACCAAATAAAAATTAATTAACAATTAATTCAAAATAAAAACCAATAAATAAATGTACATATTTAATTAATTATAATTAAATTACTTCCCACCCTATTCCCCTATAAACCCACAACCCGCTACAGAATTAAATTACGCAAAAATTAAATAACATAAAATTCATTAATTAGAATAAATTATAACATAAATACACACTTTTCACACATATAATAACATACAAAACACTATAAAAAATCGATATTATTAAAAATTCGATAATTTTAATAACCTATATTATATACTACGATATTTTGACTTTCTATATTTTTAAAATTCGATATTACATTACTTACCTTAAAAACGATATTTTTCATGACTATATTCTCTCCATTCGATATTTTGTCCATTCTATATTTTGAAGTCGATATTTTGTCCATTTGATATTTTGGAGTCGATATTTTGTCTGTTTACCGTGTAAAATACGTCCAAGCTATGTATGACTCCTTGAAATTAATGGTAGGAATATTTTGGGAGGTTGATGTTTTAAGGCAAAACTAAATTGAGAACGCGAATACCAACCCTTGGTCAGTGCATTGAGACAATTTGCTCCTCTTAACTAATAGCATTTATGCATTTTCCTCCATGCTTGAAATCATTTATTCATCCACTTCTCACTGTTCAACTATTCATTCATTGAGTCATACAGCCCTGTATTCAGTCTCCATCCAGCCATTCAACGATTGCATATGGTTCGATAATGAACAATTTGCTGTAAAATGCACCATATAAGCATTTTCAAAACTTCCTTAGGGGAAGAGATCCCCCGTAAACCCACCTTGCAGTGGTCAGGCTTGTTGCTGTGCTCACGCGCTACATGCAGTATGGGCACTTTGGGTTCCTAGTCCTGCTAATGGCGTCCTGGCTGCAGGTGTGATGATATACATGTATATAAAGATAACAAATCAGTAGAAAAAAGAGTGCCTTCACCAAAATCACATGGAAAACCTATAAGGAATCAGTTTGATCAATTTCTCACTAAAGATATACTCAAGAAGTGTAGAATGCATTTTTCTGACATTAATAGGTACATTAACTAGTATATTTCATCATAAAAGTATCACACTTCATGACAGTGACTTCCTGAATGCTCCTGAAACCTTCATATTTGCTTATAAAAAACTGTTCCTGTGTACAGAGCGACATCTTGCGACATAAGTAATCCTGGGGTTGCTGCCCCATTATATCTTGGCTGTTCTTAACCATGAAAAATATGCCTATGATGCTCTGTCCTATATATACAATCTCGCCTGAAACATTCCTATGATATTAACACAACCAACACCAAGGAGTAAATTACATCTTGACAACTCTTTTTTCATAGACACATTTAGAATGATGGTGTAAGGCAAGTATGTGCAGCGGACATCCAGTTGTGCCCATGAATGCAATTCCACCTGTAGCAAAAAAATGTAATGCAGCTGTCACCTACCGGCACAGGCTCTAGCTTGCAAGAATTGAATGCAAGCCTATATGCGGACCCTGAATATTTATTTTACCAGAAACAGAATATATTTTTCAATACCCTCCTCCAGGGCTTACATTTGTGCCCGTATGCAGGTGGTGGGAACCAACATTAAATTTTGTGGGCCTGGCCTCATTTTTCATCATCAAACTTTGACCCAGGCAGGAAGTATAGTATAAAGAAAGAGAGAGGAATGAGGAGGAATCAAGACTAGGCTGCCCTGGTATTCGACGTTCTCGGAATTTAGCAAAAGATTTGGGCCTCTACTAATACTAGATTTTCTTATTTCAAATTAGAAGCTGCTCAACCCAGTATAGTACACCTAATAATAGGGACAATTCTCCATATTTCCAAAATGCTTTATATTTTCTGTTTCTTTTGCAATGTTTAATGTTCTCTCCAAAGAATACTTTTTTCAGTCAAGCAACCTTTTTAGGTGGGCCTTTAGCCGTCGCATCATATACTGGAATTTAGCAAATGTTTTCTAGTTATTTCATTAAATTAAGCAGAATTTCAGAAGTGTATAAAGAACAATATTTGGTTGTTTGTTATAACTATAACTCTGTACTTTCGGCCAAAAAACTGGGTTTTCATTACACAATCTATCAGTTTTTGATCATTTTTATTGCTTTCTGAAATAAACACCAAGTCATCCACCCAGAGAGAGCCTTTAGTGTTGACAAGGACTATCATTTGGCCAACAAACACTTGAAGGAAGGTGGCTCCACATGCTCAGTATTCGTCGGAAATTGTTCGGTGTTGATTCTTTACTGGGATTTTCGAGGTCCACTGTAAGGTAGGATGCATTCACTGCATGTATCCACCCTTTCAAGGGCCTGAAGCACCCTGGTAAATTTTGGTTGATGGTTACACTGGCACACAAACAACACATTGAGAGAATAGAGGTGTGACTCTCCTGGTACGCTCCTAAAGACCCGTCCTTTTAGACTGCACATTTTAGATCAGAATCTCCACACTGTAGAGAATATGAGTTCTCAGTCTTGGATGCACCATCACAGGAATTGCTTTGGTGCTCTTAACCTTACAGAAGGAGCACCAAAGTCTTTTGTGAAATATCAAAGTGCTCTACTTGCAAGATGCGAATTAAACTCAGTAGAGGTACATTTAAATGTAATCTGGTATGTGTCCCAGTCCACTTAATGCAATGAGCACAGTTCGGCACACATATTGCTACTCTATTCACCATTTGTTGTGCAATGGTATCAACCTGAATATCGGTCTAGCCATGTCTCAATACTCCAGCATGACTGACCAGTGAAGTGTTTTGCCATAGTGAGCTCCTGCCATACCCTTAGATGGAAAAGAATACCCTGTGATGGCGGCATTCATTAGAAGCATTTTAGGGATATCTTTCCGAAAGGACCGCATAGGCTCTAGGGTTCTAGAGACACTGACACATTAAGTTGGTTTAAGGCAGGCCACTTGACACCATTCCTGCTCAGCCATATCAATATTAATACACTCCTTACTTTCCTTTTTAATGGTTGTCACTTAAAAACCCTACCCGAGGATAACATTTGTTTATGCACCAGTCAAACACTCAGCTGAGGCTTTGGCAACAATAGCATCACAAACTATCATAGTGCGAAAAGCAGGGCAAATAATGAAATTGAAAAGCAAACAGAGTTTTTCTTCTAGGAAATTAGAATTAAGACAAACCTTCAACTCATAAGGCAGCTACTGATTTAAACCCAACGTCTCGCAGCACAGCATAGGAGTGTCACATAGCTAGTTATTTATCACTGTGCTTATAAGAACAATAACCACTAAGAAACAACACACATTATTTAGTAGAACACATTACACGTAACAGCACACATACACTCAAGACACCACAGTCTGTCATATAGCGTAAGACTGTGGCTCACAACATCACTAACCTCTTAGAAACAACACAACCCACATCCAAGGCATACAGAAGAATATATTAGCTGAATGTTCAGTGCAGCACAGTTATGCCATGCAGTGGGTAGCACCATGATCATAGCACCACAGATCAACTTGCCCAGATAAACATGAATTTACAAAACACATCAAACATTCCTCCTATCACCCATTCAACACAATGCAAATAGAGCACTAGATGGCTGTGTTGCGTCGACAAGAGCGACCACTTTATAATTACCTCACTCACATACTGCATGATAGGCAATGTGCATGCTAAATTCCCAGGCAACATCCAGAAGATCTGCTGAGAGATCTTGAAACATTTATCAAACCTTATAACTCACTGGCATCTCAATGACTGAGGCCCTGATTTAGATCTCGGGTGGATGGGTTGCTCGGTAACAATGGTGACGGATATCCCATCTCCCAAAATATAAATCCCATAGGCTTATTATAGGATTTACTTTTCAGCAGATGGGATATCCGTCACCGTTGTGATGGAGTAACCCGTCCGATGAAATATAAATCAGCCCTAAGACATGGTTGCCTGGAAGCATGCGTGCGACAATTTTACTACTTACATCATTCAAAGTCAGCACCTTCTACATAGCTGCCAAATTTTCTAGGCCCATGACGTGCAAAAGTGATCCAATCAGGGTGCTTTGATTGCATTGAGTGACTTGAAATTGTAGTTTTATAATGGGATACACCAGACTACAAATCCCAGAAAGCAAAGTAAATTCATCAGCTGAGGCAGCCAGTCACACATGAACCTGACAAAAATGCCACCTAAAAAAGATAAGTTACTCCGGAGAGCTTAAAAAAAGGTGAAACACCATGATGTCAGGGGAGAACATCAGTGAAAGTTAAACTAGATTACCTTCCTAAATGAATTTCCAATACCGCTTTGAAAATGGCGCAGTTTTGACTGCCTCCACGGAAATTCAAAATGGCATTAAGCCTGTAACTACAGCATCTAGAACAATGTTGTAGGCCCTCACTGAAGGCATATAACTATAAAATGTTCTGTGCAGATATTACTGAATTTGACCACATCTTGTGTTGATTCCACTTTAAGTAGTGATAGAACTAGAAATACACCCTTGATGATAAACATTTTCAGGCCAAATCAGAGAATGTTCTCCAGTTAAAGTCTTGAAACCAAGATTGGCCGATACCTGTATACTATTAATACTCCAGACATGTACACTGTGCTTAATTTGAGCCAGTGGTTGCCGGTGGGGGCCACAGGCAATTAATTTTGGGGGCTGGCAAATATTTGTCATCATTGGACATTTCCAGAGAGGAACACCAGGGAAAACATTCCAGGCAGAAAGAAGAAGGAAGAAGATGGAACAATTGTCAAAAAGAAAGTAAAAAGAGAAGGCGCAATAATGAGATAAACAGACAGGGAATGTCTGAAAGTGGATTAAAAAGACCAGCGGTGGAGTCAGGACTACCAGCCTTGGAATTTGACGTGTCACTATTCAATTGCACCAGCAGTGAGATTCTGATCAGAGGCCTGGGTGCTAGCACGCATTCTTTTACAAGAACTGCCCATACAAATGGAAGAATGTGCTCTGTATAAATATCTCCAACATAAGATAATACAATAGTGTTTGAAGTACTCTTTTATAGGAAAACATTGGATGAAAGGATAACAGAAAAACAAGACAATAACTTGATTCTGGCATATCCAATGCAGTGCCATTGCTTCAATAAAATCACTGTCTGGATATTTGGCTCTGTAAACAAACCAGTCAATGGGAAATTGTATTTCCTTTGTAAGTGATGGCCTGGAGACCTGATCATCTCTCTATTTCAAAAGAAAATATATAATTCTCTTCACTGAATAAAACGGAGAAAAAATAAAAGAGGAGCACTTTCAGTTGGTTCTGATTACACCTCCATAATAGCACAGTGCCTGCTGTGAAGAACATTGATAATACACTTATTTCTGGTTCACAGAATCAGTTCTTTACTGCTACTAAAAGGAAAAATGCTATTTTGGAAGGTAATGCGAGAATCATAGATACATGTTGAAAACCTAATGTTCACTGTCCTTACCATGCTTTTACAATGGGAGTTGTTGGGTCTGTATCCCCAAAAATTATTTGTGTTAACAAATCAGTCTGAAAATATTTACAGTCTTTATAGTTTTGCCAATATGGGCTTTAGGTCTGACATTAGGCAAGATCTTTTAATTATATCAAAATCATATGCATAGTATTCTTAAATAGTAAGGCTTTTAGTAAGCCCTTTTCATCCATAAGTCTGTCATTGTATCATTCACATTTTTCTTCTCTCCACCACATCTTTTTTTTTTTAAATATCTTTTTATTTTTCCAAATTGTGCACATTGTACATTTAGACATTTCATATCATTCATAGGTTACAAAAAAAAATCATTATATATATACAGTACAGTGTTTAACTATACATTAATATAAAGAATCTTAATGTGGGCCCATGTTGTCTTTCCACTTGGCTATAGGTTCCCAGATTCTTAATCCTCGCATCTTACCCCTCATACCTTTCCGAGCATATATAGGTTTCTCCAGATTATAAGCCGCTAATAAATTAGCCAACCAATTTTGCATAGCTGGTGGATTTCTATCAAGCCATGCCCTGGCTATAGTTAATCTATATACTGCAACAGCCATAAAAATAAATTATCTCTGTGCATTTCCCCCTTCTGGGCCTATCCCCAACAATAGCCATGAGGGGGTTAGAGTTATTTGAATATCTAATGACCTATCTAAAAAGCCTTCTATATTTCTAATCAGGGTATGCAATTGGGGACAGGTAGCAAATACATGTACAATATCTGCCTCAAGAGAGTTACAGCGCGGGCAGGTAATACCTGTAGTACCTCCCCATTTAGCTATTCTCGCTGGGGTAAAATATAATGAATACAAGGTTTTATAATGCTGGGATTGAAGGGGAGCAGAGCACAATACAGTACGACCCAATTCAAGTGACTCCTGAAATATTTCTGATGGAATGCCCAGCTTCTCTACCCATTTATTACAATACCTCTCCATATCATCTATTTTCCCCTTCATCAGACATGCATAAAAAGATCTAATTGTGCAATCCGCACATACCTGTATTTCCTCCATGATTTCATTTCTATCATACCCTGCAGACGCTCCTTGTTTGTTACTCAGGAAACTCCTAATCTGCAGGTATTTAAAAAAAGACCTCCTATCAATGCCATATTTCACCATAAGATCTGTAAACTGTGCTATCCCTTCCGAATCCCCTCTCCACCACATCTTACAGCATATGGTAGTGTGCCAGCCCACTTCAGCCACTGGCTAATGTCACTGTGAGCAATTGCATTCTATCATTTCAAGGGACCACATCCACACACAAAGTAGTTTCTTTTAGTGCTAGAGCTTACTATGGCAGTGTGTGTGTTGTTTAATCTTTATATCAGGACCCCCTGTTACTGCTACCAGTTCCCAGGGCACGGAAAACACAATTGCACTAACAAATCCCTTGACAAGTAAGTATTAACTTTGCGATTTTTTATGTCTTTCTAGGAAGGCAAAGCTTACACAAGAAAAAAGAAATATAAACATTCTTTATTTTTAAAAAACATCTCTAAAACAGTGATATTCAATGTTACCCGATGAGTTAAAAACAAGATAAATCACGACAAGCATTCTTCTCATCCATTCAATAATCAGAATATGATCTTGTTGACCTGAATATAGAAATACTGAATGATATTAATTGATAACCTAAATTCAAATCCTACAACTACTGAAACATAATATTATATTGCAATAGGTGTATTTGATCTAAGAAGAAATGTAGTCACTTTGATTATTGATGAATCTTCATGGAATCGAGTCTCAGCGCATTTCGGTAACCCAAGCGCTTCCATCAGGAGAGCCACATGAAGAACGTACTGATGCTGGTAGTACCAAAAAACTGGTATGCACTATTTCTGTATTCAGGGCAACGAGATCTTATTCTGAATATCTGATGCATGTTTGTATGAGATGAATGCTTGTCATGGTTTATCTTGTTTTTAACTAGTCATGTAACCTTACAAAGATTTATATCACTTTTTAGAGCTTTTTTGTAAAAATAAAGAATCCTTATATTTTTTTTCTTCTTGTGTACACTTGGCCTTCATATAAACATATCAAAAATTGTGAAGTAAATAGTTATTTGCACTGGGATTTGTTAGTACAATAAAGTGTGTGTTTTTCAAACCATAAGCATTTTCGCTTTTAACCAATTTCACTTTTTATTGATGAGAGCCTGGTAGCTTCTTTAACAATCAAGTTTTGTGACAAACACAACAAAATACAAGCATTTGCATTGCCAAATGTCTGGCAGCTAAAGCCATACCTCTTGACATTTCAAATGCATGTTTCATGATCAGCAAGAATTTAAGAGAGTTCAATATGAACTTACGAAATGAAAGAATATATCCATATGCCCCATCGGTAGCTTGTAAAACTAATACTGACCAGTGGTATAACAATCAGAAATTAATTAACAAGTATTCTGTTTTCAGTGTGCTAGACTGATTTTCAGTATGCTGGTTCCATCAAAGCACTTTATTGCCAGTTGTTGATCCAAAATTAACTGAACAACCAAAAATGTATATTTTTTTATCGAATTTAATCACACTTTTTTCTTAGTAGCAATGCTTGTTTCGACATTTTCACAGTAAACCAGCACAGTGTTGCAAAATGCCAAGTGTACAGTGAGATACAAATTCCTTCAATTATGAAGCAGAGTGGTAGCCATATAATGCTAACCACAAATAAGCCAGACTCAAAAGCCAAGATCCTCACAATAATTCACAGTATTTTCTTGTGCTTTCGGCTACCAGTTTAGTCTAACTTGAAAGCTAATAACCACTTTGGCCTTTGTACTGCTAAGGACAGAGCAGACAAGCCATGCATTGACCTGCATGTTGATATTTTTCAATTTTGTATTTTTTATGGTGTTTTGCAGCATGCCAATTTACCTAAGCCATATGATTGATGGCGGGTAGCCTGTGGGCTTGATGTGTCAGGTGAAGCTAGACTAAGTATATTCAGAGATTTTGAAAGACTGGTGGGCACTGAAATTATCAAGCCCACAGGATGCTTCAGCTTCTGGAAAACAATGTCAGCATAGCTACAAATGTTGGGAAATCTTAATGCCGCTCAGAAAGACCGGTATCTGCAACATTTACCCTAAGCCTGAGAACATAAGAGTACATGTGTTCTGTTGCAAACTGTATGCATGTTTTAGAGCAGAATAGTGATCGCCAAGTCTTGCATTAATCAAGAGTCAAGATATCATTAAAATGAACTGAAGCAAAAGTAGTAAATATACTGTAACATAACTTATGTGAAGAAACAAAATGATAAGGAATTCACAAAATGGCCGCGATTACATTGAAAGAAGCGAGAGCTATGTGCCCTAGTGACATCAGAACATCCCTAGGGAGGGCGCTCAACCGCAGCAGATGCCTATTGATGTTTCGGATTGTTAGCTGCCAGCATGAACTCAAAAAGGCAAAACATTTCCTTCGCAGAAATAGCTTCGAGTATAGAGTCGAAATGGCGGGTCGCTCTTACCTGCAGAGCACTCTATGCTGATGCTTTGAAATGAATACCTACAAGGTAAGGGCAAGAATCAGAAGGAGAAAACATCAACATACACGCTCGGAATGATGTATGTGTTCCCTTCTGGTGACTCTTTACAAGTCCTCCAAGTCTACTCCATTATATAACTTAAAGGTCCAGGAGCACTATGTAAAGATTCACATTAAGGGTTAATGTTTTATGTTCTGTGTATAATATTGACATTTTCACACATAGACAAGTACTAGGAGCAAAATTGTTATTTCGAGATGTGATGCGATAACCTGCTGTTTGTCAGTTGCTTTTGCAAGCACTGTTCCAGACCTGCAAATTCACATGGTACGACCATGTGTCACACGATTTCACACGACATCAGCTCACTTCACACGGTCTCCAGGTGAAGAGCTGATACCGCATGGTAGGTACAGAGTGAGTTGGAAACCCCTGCAGAGAGCAAGTCTCCTGTTTACTGTAGGTGCCTTTGTGCAGCTGACATCCATCATGGGTTTTACAGCATCCATAGGATGATGGGCAGCCTTAGTAGCTTCTTTAATTTATTTTTGTTTTTAAGATAAAGGATTTTTTTAGGGGAGAGGATTTAGCGTTACGCCTAGAGCGATCGACTTTGAAGCTGGGAAACTGGGTTTGAGTCTCGGCAACGACAATGAACATCCTGTGATTCTGGGCAAATCGCTTAATCTCCCTGTGCCTAACAAAAAAAATGAATGTGTCCATCTGTAATGAAACTGGTGCTCATGTAAAGCGCTCTGATACCTGATATCCTCGGGTCTATTTTGCGCTATATAAAACTACATTTTTTTTTAATGATGTTCGGTGTCTCCTCGAACAGAGAACCCTGCCCTCTCTCCTGGGTCCCTCCCATTGTTGGCTTGTGGTGATGGGCTCAAACCTCACTCAAGGCCCCTCCCACACGTACCTGGTAAGAGAATTTTTCAATGTGGTGTGTCTGCTGTTCTTCCTCAAAGCCTACATTTTAAAGACGTTTCATCCTTCCATTGAATCCTAGATGTGTGTGCCGGTCTTTGCCGGGGCTCAGCACGGACACTTATTCTTCAGTACCAACACTTACGAGAGTACATTGGCATACAGCCAGGACCCGTACAAGTAAGAGCGGTCGGAGATGCGACAGATGATCACGAGGGAAAATGTAATTGTTATATATTTATACTTACTTCAATATGACTACTTGGTGTCTGTAGTCCTTTCTTAGTGTTTTTATTTTCTCAACCTCCCATAGTACCTAAGAGTGTTCTGCTGGTATGTGAAGATTCCAGTCTTGGCAGTTGATGGTCTGGTCAGCTGTGAGGTTTATGCTTCTGCTGTCTTCTGCTGTCTTATCTTAATAAACCTATCTTAATAACCTGAAGACATGTCCTGCTGCCTACCTAATCTATTTACAACAGTAATAAATAATTAATTTTCCCTCGTCGTCATTTGTCGAAATCTCTCCCTACCCGGCAGGCCCAGGGTGGACTATAGAGTAGCTTGGGTGGGTCATTAAGATGATTGAGTACTGCTAAGTATTTAAGAGATTTGCTGTTTTAGGTGTTGGCATCTGTCATCTTGATCACCCGTGAAACATTAGGGTGAAAAATGCTTCTTTTTTAGATCTGAATGGCCTAGGGTGGGCTAGGGTATTCCTTGGGTGGGCCTGGCCCACCTGGCCCACACTCTAAAACAGGGCCTGCTACCCGGCCCTACCGCTCTTACCTGCACAGGCATACTAAAAACATATACATCTAAAAACATGTTCAAAACTTGTACTTTTAGGTCTCCCCTAAAGGTTGGGGTGACCTGGTATTGTGCAAAATGTCACACTGGTTTAAGGATTATCATTAGAAGTTAAGTTAGCACTGGCATTTGTCAGCTACTGGGACTGTAAGTGGTCCCAGCTACAGTGTAAGACATTGGGCCTCATCACTTACATTTTAACAGTTTGAGTACTGGACAGTTGTGTCATACATATGCAGTTTCTGGTGCCTTCTTAACGGATGCACCCCGCAAAAACATCTTTACGGACACCAAAATCTTTATTGCCCATTTGCTTGAGGCAAATCAGGTTGTTTGGCTACTACCACCTCATACAGGTACCCCATTTAATAAATTCAGAGCATTGATATCACTGGATTACATTTAAACTATCATTCAGCACGTGCAGTATTACAGAAATTAACATGCACTCCATAGTGGGAAATGGTTCTGCCAGGTGATGACTTCCAGGGGCTAAACTTAATTTAATTTCTTCGACAAGGAAAATGAACATTCCAGGCAATTCCAGAGACATTTGTATGCAAATTTGACTAGGGCACATGTGCTCTTGAGTGATAGTTAATATTATATCTAAAAAATGTAAGCTGATTTTTTAACGAGAAATGAATATCAAATTCATTGCTTTGAAAGTAGATTAGGTAAACCTACTTATTTAAGTAAAACTCGGGGCCTCAAAGTACAATTTAGGAATAAAATATTTAATTACACATATATTGTTGTCTTTGTACCTGTAGACATCCAGAAAGCCGACATATGACAACTACAGAGACGACGTTGGTTCAAGCGTGTGTCCTTTAAAAGTGGCAGACGCCCTGTAGGTCAGGAGCAGTCAGTTGTATGTGCTCTGGACACTTAAAACGTGTGCACTTTTTGACAAGTGCGAGGACTTCGTGTAGAGAGGAGAAAGCCAGGCCTCGGACGGTCGGCACCCGTGCTTCCATTGTGCTTAGGCTCAGGCCTCTAGGCGCTGAAGACGATGACACTGAAATTGGTTCAGGGGTTTGGGGCACAGAACGAGGTGGGCACCGTTTCGCATTTAGCACAGCTTTCTTTGATGCGTGATATTCAGTTCTGTCTCGTCCTATCAAATTTCTGACAAATCTAAGAGACTTCAACAAGCTTAATCTGCGGACATCTGTTCCGGCGCTGGATAAAGAAAGCAGCAGCGTTACATCAAAAAAGAGCGCCAAAGACACTTTGATCCTTTCTGGAGCCTTTTCTTTCAGAGGAAGATAAGAAAGATAATTGCAGGTTTTGTGATCCTGCTGGGACAAAATGTAACTCATCCCTAACAACACTGAAGGTGGGCGCATTCAGTCACAGCCGCTCAGATGTCACTCAAGCGAAAAGGCTGAGGTTTATGATTCAACGCAGCCACATGAAGGGTTCAACTGGCACAGAAAAGTATGAAAGACATGTTGAGATTTATAATTCATTCGACCCTCTTCCCCCCACCTCCCGCACTCCGCAGGGAAGCCCTATCTGGATATCGCAAACCCTCAGAATACGTCCGAAAAATGTCCCACTAACTCATGTGTTTGACCTTCTACTTCCACAAAGGTATATTAACTAGATTTATGATTTAGTTTGTTTTCCCGCATTCTCTTTTGCGGATTGGCAAGTTTGTTGCTTTCTATTGACACATCCAAGATTTCTACCATACAAGCCGAATAACATCTCCCCTAGCTGTGGAGATTTCTGGATGGAAGAGAGTACTTGCATGCACTTATTTACAAACGTGCAAGGCTGAGCACGCCTTGAAACACACACTCTCTTACCCATGCATGGGCTTTTAGCTTGATACAGTGACACTGCTGTTAGTTAATTTTATGTATGGGTAACAGGATTTACAATTGGGAGGCAGAGGTTGAAGTACACACCCCCTTTTTACCCCTTTTAACCTGCCTCAGCACTTGCGCCGAATATAATTATTTCACACCTTGCGCAGAATACAATTTTCACGTCATGCACATGCAGCGACCTCCATTTCGATTTCTTGCATGTGTTTAGGTATCCTTTTGTTCAGTACTTGATATCAGCCTGTCGCACTCAAACTTTCCTCCCACAGAGTGCATGCCCACAAAATTCATGCTATGTATACATGTGTCCTTTCCGAATTGTCCTTAAGGATGTCTTTTGGTATTTTCCTTCCCTTCCTCCGTTTAGGCAAATGAGGCTGCTTTACTATTAGGCATACATTAAATGTCCTGATGAGATCCGTAGAATGTGTTAAACGGATCGAAACGCCGTCGACAACTATCAACACCTTACACACATGGAATGTTTTATTTGCCCATTAAAAGTGTGAAGGTGTCAATATTGTTCTGTTTTATAATCAAAACTGTGCGATTAACAAGTTTACAGAACGTTAAGCTCTTCCTTTTGTTTGTTCCCTTTAATTGTTCCCTGTGCTGATATTTCTTGTGTGATTGACTGTGTAGAGGCTTGTGCCCTGTCTTGTATATTGTGTGTTATTCATGTTTTACATTAACTGAAAAGTAAATACCAAGACCTCTGCCCGGCTGGGCATGTCGTTTTCAAATATATCAACGACCTCGTCTATATTTATTGATTAAGCATTATTATTTGTAAGGAACCACTGTTGCCTTAATAATATTGACTCCCAAGGTCCCTTGCCGACTTCTTTGGGTTCCCTTGTTGTTTTAAAAAAGAAAACTAAATATCATGGCCAACACACCAAGACCCAAAATATCGAGAAGATACATGCATAGACGTAAATATAGATATACCATCCTTATTTTCACTTGTTTGTTCCTTAAAGATATCTACATGCTGTGAAGGTACTGTGAGTGCCTTTGTGATTTAAATTCAAAATGTGCATTAATAATAGTATGTAGAGCAAGGTTTCTACACTTGAATTAACATGTACATACTGACATGAAGCTAATCCAATTGAATTACATTTGTCATAACATGTTAAAGTGTGTTTTACTGGCTTAACCTTACTCAGTTTAGCCTCAAAGCAATCTTGTCCAAAATGGATGTTGTATCATGTTCATTCTCTGTTTATCTTTCTGCCTGGCACTACATGCAGCACGATGTGGAGCTGTTTATTTCTGAATGACATTGTTCTTGAATAGCACTTGCAGAGGTTTAGTAACCTATTTTCAAGGACATTGAAGCTATGAGTACTGCTGCCTCACTCCCCCCGGAGCTGGCACCCGGCGCCCCCGCTAGTAGCTGCCTTACCAAATTCACTATGGTGGATCAATTGGACACCCTAACACTTCTAAAATCTTTAAAATCAGGCTCCCCCTCGGATCCCTGCCCGGCAAGAGTTCTGGCGGGAGTAGCGGACTGTGTAGGCTCTGAGGTCACTACTTTGATCAATTGGTCTTTACAATCGGCAGTGGTACCTAAGCAGTGGAAGCAAGCCAAACTCTTGCCTCTCCTGAAGAAACCTTCGGCAGACCCCGCTATTGCAGCCAACTACCGCCCCATCTCCCTGCTCCCGGCACTGGCGAAAGTCTGCGAAAAGGTTGTCTTTCGGCAGCTAAATGCCTTTGTGGAGGAATCTGGTGCGTTACATCCAGCCCAGTCGGGCTTTAGGTCATCCTTCAGCACTGAGACAGCTTTGGTGGAGGTGGTGGAAGCCATTAGGGAGTGTACGGACAAGGGTGGCAGAGCGGCGCTAATTTTATTGGACCTCTCTGCCGCCTTTGATACGGTTCCTCACCAACTCCTCCTGGCCCGCCTCACTGAGATTGGCATCACTGGGGCTGTGTGGTCCTGGCTGGAATCTTTCCTGGACTCCCGCTATCAACAAGTCTGGATGCCCCCGTACTCTTCTTCGGCCAGGTCTGTTCAGACAGGGGTCCCACAGGGCTCTACTTTGAGCCCACTTCTTTTTAACATCTATATGACCCCGCTGATCTACCTGGCCGAGGAGCTGGGTGCAAAAATTATGGCCTATGCCGATGACACCCAGCTCCTGTTTACATGGGGCAACACGACATTAGAAACTAATGTCACACTAAAATGCCTGGCTGCCGTTTTCACCTGGTTAGCTCATGCCAAACTTAAATGCAATGAGGGAAAATCAGAGATTTTACTATACGGCCAATTTCCAAGCCAATTCACTGAATTAATTTGGCCACCTGATTTTCCCCGTCCCCTCTCTGGAGGTGGCCCAGCCAAGAATCTGGGCATATGGTTTAACGAAGATCTGAGGTTCGCAGAGCAGATCAAGCGATTGACGGGTGCCTGCTTCGGGACCCTCAGATCTCTGAGTAGATTCTTTCCTCTCTTACCCCAGCCAGCTAAAGAAACGGTCGCTAGGGCCCTCATATTGTCCCGCTTGGACTACGCTAATGCTTTGTATCTGGGCTCCCCTTCCTTTCTGGTTAATAAACTTCAGCTTATCCAGAATGCTGCCGCAAGACTCCTGCTGGGTATTTCTAGAAGAAACAGCATAAGACATCAACTGGCTACTCTTCACTGGCTGCCGGTGGCCCAAAGAGTCCAATTCAAGGCCCTGGTACTCACGCATCGAGCCCTTCACGATACTGGTCCTGCCTACCTCAAGAAAAGAGTGACTTTCCATGTCCCAAGCCGCCACCTAAGGTCGGCTTCCCAACGAAGGATGGTAGTTCCCCGCTTCCGGCGAACCAGATTGGGCGGTCAATCCTTTTCGGTCAAAGCCGCTGCCCTCTGGAATTCCCTCCCATTCACTCTTAGGGACACTAGAGACCTTGGTTGCTTTAAGAAACTCCTTAAGACCCATCTTTTTAACATAGCCTATTAAAGTTGTTTTGCTCTGCTGTTCAGCTCTTGACTTCTCTGTGGTTATGCTTCGCGCCAGGATACTCTTGAGTAGTTGTGCGCGCAATAAATATCCATATAACATAACATAACATAACATTCTGCTTGCACACGGCACATGGTATTGCATTCATCATATTGGTTCACTGTTGTTTATTTAACTAGTTTATTCTGATACCTCCAGAAGAAATTAGTTCAGAAGAGCTGAATAATATTTATGTAGTGGGTTAATGCTAAGGTGTTTGGATTGAATGATGATTCACAATGCTGTAAACGATGTGTTGAAAATGTTGCTTCCACCATGGTGACTTTCCAGTTTCAATGCTTCAGAATGGGGAAAATAGCTATTACAAACCATTGAATTTGGGGGTGAGGCATGATACTTTTCCTGAGTAAATAGGATCCTGTCCTTTCTATCACTGAGATTATATTTCTGATTTTGCATATATTTCTGTATTCTTCTATTAAGAAGAGTCTTCGTGACTATCACTTCATACATATAAATGAGACTATCACTGCATCTGCGCTTACTATTTCTGTGTTGTACTCATTTTATTTGCAATAAACTAGGCCTGGGTGGAGTTCACAGAGCTAATCTATGTGGAACTCCGTGAAGTGACCCAAACATATCTGTAGTGCTACGCGGAGTTCCGCAAGTGGCAGAGTGCATTAGGTAATGCCGTTCACACTCATTGTTAACGCCGGGTGTTTGTCCCTCCCTGGAAAATCAGCGCAAATGGCACCATGTGCAGCACAAGAGGGTGCTGCTTCTTTCTGCTGCTCAAGTAGATTTTCTACTCAAACAGCAGCTTCCTCACCGCAAACAGATGCTTTCTCAACACCAGAGGTTGTGATCATCAGCAATCACCCGCGTTAAGAAATCTCGCTGGAAGGTGGTATAGCATTGGGGTTTCCTCACTCGCTAACTTAACAATGTCAAGCGCAAGCAAGAAAAAAAACTCTGCTCTTTTTTCTGAACTCGCGAGGTGTGCTGCGAACGGAGTGGACTTCACTGCCCAGGCCTACAATAAAGGCCAACAATAAAGGATTATGGTTTTTCTAAATTATACTCTAGAACTCACTTTTCAAGTCTGTCATTTCTTTATTGCTTGTATTTTGAAATGTTTTGAATCTTGTCTCTGGAACACATTGTCTCATGATTTGAGATTAACACTGCCCCTGATCCACACAACATTTGGGTGCACTAATGAAGTGCAGATTTTCTAGAACTCCTGTGTGTCCACAGTACATATATGAAGAGTTACGTAAGTAAACCAATACTTACCTATATACGCTTACCATCACCATATTTTGATCCTGGGTATTTTAAATACAAAAATCTGGTAGCATGATATTTTGAAGTCAGTATCAAGGTGGTATTGCAAAATGAAGATAAGCAACATTTTGATCAAAAGAGACTTAACTTGGATAGTTCAGCACTATTTGTGTTTAATTTGTTTTACTATAGTTTGCAAGATTTTATATAAAAGCATATCAAATACAATGTATCTTTTAATTTAATTAAAAATGATTAATTTACCAGTCAGTTGTTGGGTTTGTGGGGAGCTATGGCAGGAAGATTTAAAAAAAATTAAATGATTGTTTTCTGTATATAATAATACTTTATGCACTTATGTAATTTATTTTTTAATTGGTTATTATCAGAAAAAATATTAAGTGATTAATTACTGACATTATTTGCTGATTTTTAATTAATTATTGATTGCTTTATCAGTTTATTCACTCTTTAAATAATGTTAAATACGTTAATACTTTTAATTGTTTTAATTTTAATTGATGTATTAAATAATGAATTCAGTATAAATATTTTTTCTATTTGCTAAGAAATCTGGCCACTCCAAAGTCCAACACCTTCCCTACTATTGCTTACATTGCACTGGAAGTAGTAAATCTAACCCCTCCAAAGTCCAACATTTGCCTACTGTTGCTGAGATTGGAGTGGGATTAGTATATCTGATCCCTCTAAAGGACTACGCTTTCTCTGCTGTTGCTTAGACTGGAGTTGGAATACTAAATCTAACTCTTCCAGGCTCCAACAGTTTCTCTACTTTTACTACTGTTGGAGTGGGAAAAAAACGCTACCCTTCCAAAATTCAATACGTTCCTTACTTTTGCTTAGCATGGAGTGGGAATAGTAAATTTGACTTTTCCAAATGTCAACACTTTGCCTTCTTTTGCTTACATTGGTGATGTGATAGCAAATTTGCCCCTTCCAAAGTCCAACACTTTTTCTACTGTTGCTAAGATTTGAGTGGGAATAGCAGTTCTGGCCACTTCACATCCTAACACTTTCCCTACCTTTGCCTATGCTGCAGTGGGAGCAGCAAATCTGACCCCTCCAAAGTCCAACCTTTTTCCTACTGTTCCTTAGATTGGAGTGGGAATAGTAAATCTAGCCACTTCAAAGTATAATATTTTATTTGCATATGTTGGAGTGGGAATAATTAATCTACCAACTGAAAAGTCCAACACACTTCCATTTCTCGCTAAATTGGAGTAGGAATGGTAAATCAAATCCCTAAAAATTCCAATAATTTCCCTGCTGTTGCCTATTTTGGATCGGTATAGTAGGTCTGACTGCTCCAGAGTCCAACCTTTCCTCTACTATTCCTAAAGTTGGAATAGGAATAGTAAATCTGACCCCTTCAAAGTCCAATACTTTCCCAAAAATTGCATAGTTAGAAGAGAAACACTTATTTACATTTTGTATTCATATTTTAAACATGTATATGTTATATAAATTGCTATAGGTTTATTATATGTATGTGTGTGTGTGTATATGTATGATATATATATATATATATATATATATATATATATATATATATATATATACAAATTATATATATAATGATTCTTAAGTAAATAACATTTTTTATATATTTTTTAATATTATAAGTATTTAATTTTAATTGTAATATTAATGGACATGTTAATAACTAAATGTAATTCATTATAGTACTCTATACAGTAAAGCAATGTGCATACCTATTTTCGACAGTATTCTAATTGTTTGTAGTTTACATAAGAGGTAGGGATATGGGTTCCCAATTTTTTTCTCTCCAAATTTGTAGAATGCAATATTTTGTTCCTGACATTTTGTGATACACTCAACTGATGTACATAGAATATTGATTCTATCCTTCATAAAGAGACATCTATCTTCAGAAGGAATTTGTCAATGATGTCAAGTAGGGCATGATCTGGCAAAGACGTCCAGAAAAGTCCTTCTAATAAACATATTGAGCTTCTCCTGCTTCTATTCCCAGATAGCTAACTACATGAAATTCCGAACAGGCTGCTTTTGGAGCTTCATTCGGTACTTAGACTGAAATTGTAGAGCAGCTTACAAGAAGCAGAGTACAGAAGGGAGTACTCACCTTTGCCCCTTTCTCACTCTTTAGAACCATGTTCCGTTAGGCAAAGCAATTTGATGTTAGAGTGTTGGTAGTAGAAACATGGCATCAAGCGTTGTATTTGTCTAACCAGTTAGCTTGGCTGAGACTATTAGACATTTGTTTGAGAAAAGTTTCTGTGGCTGAGTGGGGATCCACTCAAGCCATACCACCTTGGAAGCCCCCAGGTGTCTACTTTCCAGAAATGTGTGGGTTTGGTAGTTTCCCTAGATGGCCGTCGAGCACAGATCCAAAAACCCAGGTGACCCCCCCCTTGCAAAAGCAGGTGGCTTTGACATAGACAATTTTGAAGTCGCCTCACTACGTTTTGGGCCCTTGCCTGTCGCGGGTACTTGGGCCTCCCAAACAAGTGAGGCACCATTTTTATCGGGAGACCTGGGGGAAAGCTGGTTGGTAGGAAATTTATGTAAGCCCGGTGATGCCACACTTTCCCACACAAAAATGTATGCAAAAACTGATTTTGGTCAGCTAAAATTGAGGTTTGCAAGGGATTCTGGGTAAGGGGATGTTGGGGGATCCACGCAAGCATACCTCCTTGGAAGCCCCTGGGTGTCTACTTTTCAGAAATGTGTGGGTTTAGTAGGTTTCTCTAGGTGCCGGCAGAGCTAGGGTTCGCAAACTACAGCTAGACACTTTGCCAGAAAAGGGTAATTTTTCACTGTGAAATTGAGGTATGACCACGTTGCGTTTTGCGCCGTTTCCTGTCGCAGGCACTAGGCCGACCCACACAAATGTGGTACAGAACCTGGTGGGAGGCAGTCAAGTTACCCCATCCTGGATTCCCCTGGGTGTCTAGATTTAAAAAATGTATAGGGTTTTTAGGTTTCCCTAGGTGCCGGCAGAACTAGGGTTAAAAAACTACAGCTAGGCACTTTGCCAAAAAAGGGTCATTTTTCACTGCAAAATTGAGGTGGGACCGCGTTGCGTTTTGTGCCATTTCCTGTCGCAGGCACTAGGCCGACCCACACAAATGTGGTACCATTTCTCTGGGAAGACTTTGGGGAATGCAGGGTGGAAGGAAATTTGTGGATACATGCAGATTCCAGAACATTCCACCACAGAAATGTGTGGAAAATGTGTTTTTTTGTCAATTTTTTATGTTTGCAAGGGATTCTGGGTAACAGAACCTGGTGGGAGGCAGTCAAGTTACCCCATCCTGGATTCCCCTAGGTGTCTAGATTTAAAAAATGTATAGGTTTTTTAGGTTTCCCAAGGTGCCGGCAGAGCTAGGGTTAAAAAACTACAGCTAGGCACTTTGACAAAAAAGGGTCATTTTTCACTGCAAAATTGAGGTGGGACCGCGTTGCGCTTTGTGCCATTTCCTGTCGCAGGCACTAGACCGACCCACACAAGTGGGGTACCATTTTGACTTTGGGGAACGCAGGGTGGAAGGAAATGTGTGGACACACGCAGATTCCAGAACTTTCCACCACAGAAATGTGGAGGAAATGTGGTTTTTTTCACAATGTTTTAGGTTTGCAAGGGTTTCTGGGTAACAGAACCTGGTGGGAGGCAGTCAAGCCACCCCATCCTGGATTTCCCAGGGCGTCTAGTTTTCAAAAATGTATAGGTTTGCTAGGTTTCCCTAGGTGCCGGCAGAGCTAGGGTACAAAAACTACAGCTAGGCAATCTGCTAAAAAAGGTCATTTTTCACTGCGAGATTGAGGTGTGTCCACGTTGCGCTTTACACCGTTTCCTGTCGCGGGCACAAGGCCAACCCACACAAGTGAGGTACCATTTTTATCGGGAGACTTAGGGTAATACAGGTTTGTAAATCAACTGTTATTACCTATTGAGTTTTCATGCATTTCTCCCTTCCAAATGAAAGACATTGTGTAAAAAAGAAGTCATTTTGAAAAATGACCAATAATTCTCATGCTAGTATGAGTATTCCCAGTTTTGAAAATGTGCAAATATGTACTGTTTCTAAACTCTATAATTTGTACCCATTTCAGAAACACATTGGTGTCTTTCATACCGATTTTTTCATGTATACATTCTCCAAGAATAATATCTCTATACCCGACATACATAATAAAATACCATTGTAAGTTGCTGCTCAGTTTTTGTCTCTTAGTTCGTCGGGTTCTTGGTGAACCTACAAGTCCTATATATCCGCACAACCAGGAAGGTCCAGCAAATGTAACGGTATATTTATTTTGAAGAGCTATCATAATTACAAGAAGTTACAGGTAAAAACGTTGACACAAAAGGCTGTTTTTTTCAACTATTTTTCAACTTTTCCAATATTTAACTGTTAGTTTGTATAAAGAAACCTTCATGGATTTAGACAAATGATCCCTTTCTGAATTAATAATTTTGTCTACTTTTCTAAAATTTATAGCTTTCCAGGGTCCATTATTGCTTTCAAACTATTTTTTACCATTAACTGGTAGGAGGTTGAAAGCACTAAAAATAGCAAAAATAGGCTATGTCCCAGAAAAATGTCAAAACTGTGTGGAAAATGTTAGTTCTCTGACAAAAGACTGTCATTCCCAAAAAGCTGGGCCAATGGTAATTTCAGCTCCACAAACCCTTTTTTGATAACATCTGCAGGGAAAAATCCAGAGGCTTTCATTTGCAGCCCGTTTTTCCCATTTTTCTGAAAAAAAAACAAAATTTTACTGTATTTTGCTTAATTTCTGGGGCCTCTCCTTGAGAATCCACAAACCCTGGGTAGCTTTAGAATCCCCATGATGTTGGAAGAAAAGAACGCGGATTTGGCGTGGATACCTTATGTGGTCAAAAAGTTACAGGGGCCTAAGCGCGCACTACACCAAATAGCAAAAAAAAGGCTTAGCACAAGAGGGGAAAAGGCCTAGCAGCGAAGGGGTTAAACTCAACAAAAAGCCCACAATTTGATTAATCAGACACAGTGTTAAACCTCAAATAGAAAAGGCAATTCGTCCCTGAGGTAAGGCATCTTCCATCACATCAGAATGGTCAAAAATACATTCAATTAAATATAAAGGGCCCTTAATTGCGTTTCAGATCAGCAGAATAGTTTAAAGAATATATTTCAACATTTCAGAAGAAGTATGGTATTGAGTGAATGTCAAGGCTCTCAGAAAATAAATCATCACAGAGAAATGCAAAATCCAAAATAGTTTAAGTCCCAAGTGGGCAGCAAAATCAAAGGAGAAGGAAACATGCAGCATTCCTAGCAGCATAGAATAGATCTCTGGCTCTCCCCCAAAATAGCACTATTTTCACATATTAAACCACTACGGGGCATATTATCAAGAACAGCTTTAAACTTATCAATGCTTTAGCGGCAGGAAACTGCCGCTAAAGCGGCAATTATGGGCTTGATAATATGCCCTTGTGAATTCCCATAGAAGCCCAGGTTCACACCAGAACCTGGGTTTCTATGGGAATTCACAAGGGCATATTATCAAGCCCATTATTGCCGCTTTAGCGGCAATTTCCTGCAGCTAAAACGGCGATAATTTTAACGCTGCTCTTGATAATATGCCCCCAAATCTGCAAACTTAGTGTGATGAGATTGAAAAGGTTACATTCTTAGCAAACCAGAGCACGATTTTATCAAACATCAGATTGCCTTAGCACCTAAGGCATCCAGAGATGGTTGAACAAACTAAATACATGAACAACAGCAAGTTATTTTAAATGACTACAGTAGAGTGAGCTAGCAGAAGGACCTTGGAATTATTTACTGTTTTGAGTCATAATCAGAAGATTTCTCTTGTGCACAGCATGAACAACTTTAGTGGAAATAACAAACAGTGTAAAATAAGTCTGCAAGGCCCTAATTGAGGCTCAGTTACCAAGAGCTGGGTAAATACAAACTTCTTTAGGTCATAAGAAACCTGTTTTAAAGAAAATAGTGCAAAATCAGTGTATACATGTGGAGCCCAATGTAAAATCAAATTCTGCACGTTGCTAATAATGAACAAAACACAAATATCCAACAAAGTCTCAAATGAGAAATTTCACAATAAATTAGCAAGCCAGCAGAAATTGACAGCCCTTGCTCTAAGGGCCATCATATATAGGGCAGGAGTATTTATCTTTTAGTTATTATTTTATGAATTTAGTTATGAGTTGTGTTAGACCTGGCGTCATTGGGGCGGGTCTCCCTTCCTCTTTTCGCTTACTATCTTTTATGTTGGCTGGATTTAGACGCTCTGGGCGCTGTGCCACTGCTAATCAGTGCCACAGCACGAATGCTCCCTGTGTAAAGACGACTGTATGAACTGGGATAACCATAATTGGCTCATTGGGTTTACCTGTTAGTCCCTAATATAAGTGCACTGTGTGTGCTCAGGGCTGGTAGACCCAATACTGCTGGTGGGCCTGCAGCGCTGATTTGCCCTACCCACAGAAGCAGCTTTTATTGTATGTTTCAGACCTGTCATTACAGGGTGTACCGGCAATCCAGAACTGCCTTTGTAACTGTGAGGTGCCCCCACTTCCCAGTCCGTGCACCTTCCCATTGCACCATGTAGAACACCCCTATGGCAGGGTGCATTGTCTGTGACAGGAAGAACATGCCTACGTCTGTGTAGCATTTTTTAATAGCGAGTTACCCTCCATGTCACTGTTTACTATTGTGAGGCTATCCGCTCTCAAAGGCCAGAATGGGCAGGCTGAGTATTACATTCCCTAATCCTACCAGCCCCCAGGAACCTGATAAGAAATTTGAATTTGATATGTTTAAGCTCAGGACATTGAGAAACATCTTTTAGTAAGGATCATTTGCATATCCTGTGTTTGAAAATGCCTCTTCTAGAAACTAGGTATTTTCTTGCCTAAGTTTCCTGTAAACTTTGCTAGTATGTGTATTGGCTGTCTGGTTTTGGAGCAGAGAGAGAGATCAGCATTCAGAGCATAGGGAGAAATGACTCTTTGATCTGAGCAGGGCCGTGCCTGGCAAGGTGAATGATGGCTCCACTCCCACTGGGCGTCTAATAGCAGACCCCTGGTTCTCAAAGGGCAGGATGTTGCCTCATAAACCTTGTGCTCCCCGACCCCACAGAACTGGTTCTGGCTGGATTCAGTGATTTGTGACTTTAGAGAACAAAGACTTTTTAGGTATAAAACGCTGCATGAAACCTTTTTTAAGTGTGTTCCTTCTGGATGTCAAGACGAAACTCTGTCCGAGTGAACAGAGGAAAGGACTTTGAAACTTTCACCAAGCTTGCTGAAGAAACTACCCAAGGGCCTGAATTGAGAGCGCCTCCTGCTGAAGTCTCAGGGACATTAGACTTCACCCCGTCAGCTGTCTGAATTCCTGTGCGAGGGATTCTACTTGCAGGTGAGGCCCCTGTTGAATAATCCGGAGCCTCTAGTTCTACTGTGAGGACCGTGGACTGGTATCCCTTGTTAACCCTGTGTGGGCTGCTGCAGCTAAGAGAGAGCTGCTGCCGCTGAGAGCCCTCCTACATTTGGATCTTCTGAACCTTCGCTGAATCTGTGTGGGCCACCGTAGTTAAGAGAGAGCTATAGCCGCTGAGCGCCCGCCGTTATGCCAGCCTGGTCGAGATCATCTTTTGTTCTGTGGGCCGCCACAGCTAAGAGACAGCTGCTGCCGTTGAGTGCCCGCACCTTTGCCAACTTTGCATCATCTGTTACGTCCTGTGGGCTGCCTCAGCTAAGAGAGAGCTGCTGTCGCAGAGTGCCCGCACCTCTGCCAACTTTGCATCATCACGATTTGTCCTGTGGGCCACCACAGCTAAGAGAGAGCTGCTGCCGCTGTGAGCCCACCACGAAGCTGCACCATGAGAAGAATCATCACCCCACCAGCCCGGGCTGCCCAGGCCGTGTGCTGCTGCCGCTGAGAGCCTGCCTGTCCCCGAGTGCCCGAGTCATTGTGAGTGCACGCTGCAGACCACTGCAGCCAAGAGTTGTGGTCGCTGGGAGTCCGCCTGTCACTGTCTCCGTTTATTCGAGAAGCTGCGTGCTGTGTCCCCATCCAACAACAGGTATCTGATGTGCAATAGTTCACGTAGACCCAGACCTTGAACTCAGTCAGTGCCAGTCTCTCGTGAATACGTTATTGCATTTTTAAGTCCATACTGATTTACGTGCATTGTGGCTTGCTAAAACGCTTTGAGAGTCTTGTGTTGAACTTTAGATAAAGATACTATTTTTCTATACCTACTTGAGTTGTGTCCTTTTGTGGTGTTGTTACTGCCCTATTGTGCGTGGTCATAAATGCTTCACACACTGCCTCTGAGATAGGCCTAACTGCTCGTGCTACGTTAACACAGGGTTGAGCAGGGGTTATCAACGGGGGTAGCCCACTTGCCCTGACTTAGGAAGAAGGGTCCCTTTTTGGAAATTGGCGCCAGCCATTGCCAACTAGAGACCCCCATTTCTAACAAGTTGTATCACCAAGACCACTTAATATTGCTGTGTTTTGACTTTATCAGGGGTTCAGCTGCCCATTTCTGAGGGTGGTGGAGACACAAACATTTGGTGAGCATGTTCTTGCTGCAGATCTTGGGTTCTCATCCCTGGCTACAAGCATGAGAGTCCAAAAGCTTTTGTTTAAATAGCTTCACTTTGATGGCATTATTGAAAGGACAGCAACTAGGCAGGGATATGTGGTTTTGTTCTAGGATGTTCCAGAGTAGTTTCTCTCACATTCTTTCAGTTAAAGCAAATTGAAGCGACTAATTCAGTCTGCTTGACATGAGGGTTTGGGTTAGCAAGTAGAAAGAGCAGAAAGGTGATTCTCTTGTGAGGCAATAAGGTATTTTTCCCCATTAGTCCGTGAAGCAGTATGACATATTTTATTTTTGAGTTTTTGACCCAGAGCAAATAGACCTCTTTCAGTGCTGGTCATCTTCCAGTTGAAGCAAAGCGTAGTTGCATGATTCCAGAGTAGGTTTATCTCATTTTGTATGGTCCAACACAGAGTAATTTGATCAGGACAAAATAAAGGCTTTCATCACCTTTATTCTGTGGTTAGCTTGTGTCAAAGATAGAACCATCCTAAGCATCATGGGCAGGATCTTTGTAATATGTTCAACCACCAACATCTGCAGTACGAAGGACAAGCTGGCATCAAACACAATGCATAAATACTTCACCTTCGACAAGCACAAACAGGAGAGGCTCCAATTCATGCAGCCCACACATGATTGCATTGCCAATGGAGCTGTTCCTTGAATCAAGGTTTCTGTCGTTCACCCCTGAGGTACAAGCAGATCCATGTCATCATCTACCGGGCTTCTTATCGGTTTAATGTGTAGTGTGTTTCATCCACATACCTTGACAACTGTATTTGATACTGAAAACCCACCTGCCGCCATTGAGGAGCAGAGGTAACAATGAGGACTCATGTGGAATGCCACAGGAGACTCTTCATTGATGAGAACTAAGACACAATCATAAACTGTTGGGCACATTATGTAAGCTAGGATTTGCTGAAATCTCGTCTTTTCCTCCAAGGCATCTAAACGTATGTTTTTGTCAATTGCGTCATAAGTTGCTGACCAGTTGGGTAGGATCTGGACTGATCTCCAGACTTCTGGCTTATATAAGCTGTCTTGACAATGGTAGTGGAGATGAATTGCAAAAAAATCTCTCAATTGACGAATTACATCTTTATCCATGCTCTTGTTGAAGAACTGTTGGGAGGAAATAAGGTGTGATCTGCAAGACTTTTTGTGATCTCCCTTTGGATTTTTAGAACGGGTGCAATTATTGCATGTTTCAAGGCACCTGGCATGTGGCCATGGATTAGAGACTCTTAAAAACATCCGTGCAAAGGTGCCACAGGGATTGTTTCCTTAACACTTTGTGGTACTTCTAGTGCTTAGTTTTAAAGTGAAGGTAAAAAAAGAAGCAGACCCATTGACAAAGCATGCCACAAAGGTAGATGAGGCGTCAGCATCCTTTTATTATATATAAATCTATCTTAGTTGCAAGATGAGCTTGTCACAGCCATAAACTCTTCTTAATGTGAGTTTGTCACAGACATAAACTCTTCTTAATGTGAGTTTGTCACGGACATGAACTCTTTTTCTTGGTACCACATCATCAGGACGAAAAAACGTTTTTTCATCCTGACCTGGGTCGTCTACAACATCCAGTTTGTATACATCTTGCATCTGCATAATCAGGGTACAAACTAAGCGCTAAAATAGAATTCAATCACAAATGCTTTTAACTTGCAAACAGTTCATGTCAACATTAAGCTGCTGCTTTCAGCTGAGCACTTACTGGTAAATTGGAAGTGTTAGCACGGCTCGGCGAATAAACAGTTGCCATTCATTTACATCCGGCAATATTGATTACAAAATTGCTATCCATAAAACAGGTTTTACGGTGAACAGTAAACGCAGTCTGTGTTTTCCAACTTGATTCCCCTTTGAAATACTGTCTGGGCTTCAAGGAATGCATAAAGGGACATAAAACCTAAGTGTATGTCTGCTGCCAAACCATCCTAAAAGCAAAAATGTTTCCAAAAGTCATTGCTAATAAATGAATGTTACACTAAGCAGTCACCGGTGCACAGCTGGCCTCGACAGGAGCTGGTGAAGGGATGGCGAAGAGCAGGGCAAGCGATTTGGCTGAGCGAATGTTTCCCAACTATTGAAAGACTTTGACATATGGCTGGGACAACATCAATTATTCAAATTGTTATTCTCATTATCTTTTGCCGCAGAAAAAATGCTAATTGTCATCTGTGTAATGGGGGATGAACTTAAGCATTTCAAAATGCTGCTAAATGTGTTTCTGCACGAGTGCTAAAAGGCAGACAGTGAAAGGGCACTACAAAACAAAGCGCAGAGCTTGTGCGTTTATACAACTCGAATATAGGGGATAGCGACCGGTTTGGGGCCCGCTTTGCATGTCAGCGATATTTATCGCTAATGACATGCAAAGTGTGCGTATACCCAACCTGTTAGTGACTGAAAGCAGTCGCTAACACAGCTATCGCCTATTACTAAGGCAGGCGAAGCGATAAAAAAATGTGCGCTAAGCGCGAATATCGCCAAAACCTAACACCTGCTTAGATCACTTCTTAACCTGTATATCCAATGGGAGGTGGATATTCAGGTTAAGACCCTATTAGTGATAATGCCTGAATATCGCTGGATTCCCAGCACTATTCAGGCATTTCGCCGCTATCGCCGGATATTTTATCGCTTTGAAGATAGATGTTGCTAATAGCACCTTATCTCTACGATAAAATCCGTCGATGCGAGGCGATAAAAAATATATCGCTAAGCTCATTTAGCGATAAATATCGCTAGTTGCTGATAATATGCCCCAAAATCCCCATGAGCAAAAACTAGTGTTATCTTAAATTCTAAAAGGAAATTAGAAAAATGCCATAAACTAACAACAAAACATGTATATGATATTGATGCACTTTAACACCTTAGCTGCGTGTAAACATTTCTCCCCAGTGCTGCGCTGTCCATTAGAACTAGTGCTGAATGGACGTTCAATGGTCGTGCGCAGCACTGGGGAGGTAGCGCTGCTGACGACCATTGGCCGTCAGCAGCACTTAAGGGGTTAAGGAAATTAACAATTTTGCGTTTGAGTCTGATACAAAAAGTTTGGTAACACTAGATAAATAGCCCTTATAGTAAGACTAAAACAGCAAACTGAGAAATTGTACAAAAACAAGGAGCACTGTATTTCCCCACAGGGGGTTAGCAGAGCAAGGACAGATTGCAGATGGCACGCCATTTATTACCAAGTAGGCCACGCATAATCAACTCAGAAAGGGAGCTGTTCAACGATGACCGGAATACACTAAAGCAGGGCAAAACACAGCCCCGTCCTTCTCAAACCAGTGATTATCTTTAATCAGATTTTATAGGGTTCATGAAAACAACCTTAACTGTTTTCTTCCGAGAAACAATATGGCCTATCTGTGAACAGGCGGTATAACTAGAAACCCCTTAGCAAAAAATTAAAGAGTGCTATGCTGTCAACAAAGCGTGTTTCATTGCTGTGAGCAGCAAAAGTAACAAGCGTATATTCAAAAAAAGCAACAAACTCCACCGAAGAATCAATTCCCAATGTCTGGATGGCTGTCAATAATATCTCAGAGTTGGCAGGTATGCATCCTTCTTTATGATGACTTTTTACAGTTACACCCCCAAATCATTTTAAAAGAGAGATGTGCAGTGAAGGTTAACCATCATTACATGTCACTTCAGCATGACCACCTAACACCATTACAGTCATTACGGAAGAAACAAAATAGCTATATCAAAAAACCTCATAATTGAATATGGCAACCTAAAGGGTAGATTTCCACTTGCCTTCACTGGAATAGCAGGAATAAACATGTGATAGGGACAATATTCTATTTTTAATCCCTGTGTATTATATTTATGTATATTTATCATTACATAACACAAAGTAAAGAGCAAATAAATAACAAATTCACTGTTATGAAAAAAGTAACATAGTCAAAAAAAGTTAAGGAAGGCAGGAATGATGGATGTGGAAAAATGACATACAACCGAAGCTCCATAGCCATGAATCAACACCTCTTATCAGTGGCATAGCAAGGGGTGGGGGGGCGAGCGTTCCATCCTGCCCGCTCTTACCTGCGACTGTCGCGGGTCACGCAGGAATCATTAGCACCCCATCTCCCCTCAGCTCTTACCGGTAGCCAGGCGTCAAAAGCAATTAAAGCCACAGAAAGTATGTCTAGCTATGCCACTGGCTGTTATACATCATTTTGCAGAATACAATCCATGAGGTCCTCTGAAATACTGTCGCATTTCTCAATGTGGCTACATGTCCTATAGAATAAATCTCTATTGAAGCCAATGTTAGCACTTCCTGAAGGGAAACATCTTTCAGACCGAAGCTGGAATCTCGCTGTGCCCTTACAGCACTGGCAAAAGGATGAACGTGTCTTTAGTACTCATTTGTTCAGCACATAAGTCATTATAATGACTTGCCTCAGGGGGGGCGCATTGGTGGAATGCTGTTGGATTTAAAGTCCAACACCTTTCCTACTGTTGCGCATTCTGAAGTTGGAATAGTAAATTAACCTATTCGAAAATCCAGTGCCCCGTTAAGGTATGTGGTTCTAAACACTTGCGCGCTGAATGAATGTCTACTAAAGTCTTATTAGTTCTAATGACAGCGCTGTGAAGACACAAGGTAATTCTGGCTTGCAGATATACTGTCACACATTCCTTCCTGATCCCAGCAGAATTTATCTAATTTAGATTCACTATTCTAATCCAGGATCCGGTTTCCGATACACAATCACTTTACAACTTTAGCTCTTTAAGATGAAAAATAAAATTGAAAAAAAAGATGACACACAGATCTGAAAATCGCTCCCTCAAAAGTGGTTCTGATCAAATATATTCCCAGGAATGGTTTGAAACAGGATCACATAGCAAAACATTGGGTAGACTTTCTGGAAACCTCCAGCAATTGCCTGCATCCACGAGGCCTAGAAAGGTTTCAATGTTGTATTTAAATTACTTTCACTATATCTGTCTCAATATCTTCGTAAGAGCTACCTATTGTGCCTCAGAGAAATAATTCTCGAGGATTACAACGGCCCCCGCTTGGCTCCAATCTTTCCTAATCTTCTGTCACAAAACTCCTAAATTCACCTTGTTTAATTGGTTATAGGCAACTGAAGCCTTCAGCTCAAAATCCATTAAAGAGAACATCTTTGATAATAAATGAACCTCATCATCCAATTACATTGCCGAAGTACATACGTCTAGCAAACATCTTTCCATTACTAAATCATTTCACATTCCAGTCCGAGCAACCAAACATCTGCAACGGTCTTCAAGGCCAAAAATACTACCGACAATAACCACTTGCAAGACACAATAAGCACCTGCCTGCTTCCAGTTTCTCTAGTTGAGCACTTTACCATTACTTTTCAACTAAGAATTGTTTCTCAACAGATCACGCACACTTGTCTGCAGTGAAATTGTCGAATTCAGCCAGATTTCTAATCACATCTCTTTTGGCTTGTTAGTAACCAAACATTGCACTGCTAAATAAGTGATAACACACATGCAAGAGGTCAAGAGTATGTTCTGTAAAAATATCTTCAACCACACCCACTGGGCCATTTCAACGCAGCGCACTCCTAGTTTATTGGGTTTTTCTCTCAATGCCTCCTTCTTTGGAAGCGCTGGTTCTCAATAGCTTCAATTAAAGCATTCTAGCCACTTCCAAAGGCCCATTACACCCAGGGTCAGAAGGGTATAGGTAACCAATGCACTGACAAAGCACTGTCAGCAGGGGGCTGGACCCAAAGGTTCCTGAAATAGAGACTGGCATAAATGGGTCCACCATAGCTCACGCGCACGTTATATAACTACTGACGAATCAAAAGGTGACCTGCAATGGCTGGGTCACCAAAATGAAACTAGTTTTACAGTACTCCTGCTATGGTGTCTTGAAATAACACACCATGTTGGATGGGGGAGCATTAATAATGAGGTATTAGTAAGGTACTATGGCCACAACATTATAATATTATTAAAGTATTATGGCTGAATATTACATTGAACAATCCTACTAAAGCACAAGCAGAAACTTTCAACATGACTGGAACCCAACTAGTTTTAATTATAAACAAATCGCAAAAGAGACAACGGGTATTATATATCTCAATGGACAGATTTGAATCAGCTCCAAAAGTCAAACAAAGGTAACTAGCGAAAGGCAACGAGTTGAGGTATTTTCACAAGCAAAAACTACCTAGCTCCAATAAAAATATGAAGTCTAATGTATAGTTGTGAGTCTTTACTAGATAGATTTATTACACCCAGCATGAGCCTGCACGTCTGATGTGCAAAAGGCATGCCTAACACGAACATGACCAAGTTTCATCTAAAAACGACTTTACGCTATGAATAAGTCTTTTCATAATGTTCTAAAGTTCAGCCTACCTACTGACTTCAGCTAACAAGCATTATGAGCTGGTGACAAACAGCAAGACATGTGTACTATCTGCATGCTTGATAATGCGTCCAATGCAGTGAAGCACCTATTTAACTCAACTACACAATTACCTAACATTCCTATATAAAATTTGTACAACTGATTTGAGATATTACTACAATCCCTTGGAGACATGTGACAAACTGTAAAACTTCAGCATGACAAAATCACTAACACCATTCTTTCACAGAGTAGCATGCTACCCATCTGCTAAGAAGTTTAGCGTCTCATCAGGTGTCGTAAGCACTATATGAGTGTTCATACCATACATTACTGTACCTGTGCAATTTAGCCCATGCCAAACACCAGGCAGTTCTTTGATTATTCCAGATTTGCAGCTGAGTGCCCGTTTGGAAGATGGTTAGAAAATGCAAATGCTCACTGCGCTGATCTATTTTAGTGTTTCGCTTTTTTCATCAGAATGGTGCAGTTGTTATTCACACTTAAGTTACATGGTAATGGCTTGCTTTATGTGGAGTTTTCTGCCCCAGGTGTCCCAGCCTAATGGTACACAAAGTGCTTATGGGTTTAACAAGCTTGGCTTCAAGCATGCCACAGCATTTTACAGCAAGAGCTTCAACTACTCTGCTAGATGGAACCAGTTGCCTTTGGAAATGAGCAAGGAATACAAATATATTTTCCCTTTCTGTAGTCGGTGGAGATATTTGTTTTTTTCTAGGCCATGTTTATTTGAGCCATAAAACACACATTAAAGTATCTGACTTAGGCCAACTCATTTTTCTGAGATATAAGTTGCATTTGTGACCAGGTGCATCCCACATCATCTGTCCTTCCAGACACAGTGACCTATTATATCATTAACTGTGTCCCAGCTCCAAGTTGCTTTCCAGAAGCAATTTACCAGCACATGACTGATTCTACCTTCTTCCCACTGGCCTCTCAAGGACACAGACTTAATAAGGAATTGTTAGAAAGTGGATTGTTTGTTGGGGTAAGTATGCACCTACCACTAGTAACAAGGCCACTAACATGTGGTCCAGTAAGGTACTCAGTAAAATAGCCCCTTGCTCAACCCTTTGTAGCTGACAATGAGGAGTCAGGCCTAACTTGGGAGACAGGAGTGTAAAGCATTAAAAAACACCAAAACATCACATAGGAAAGGCACAACAAACAATAAAAATCCCACATCAATTTATACAAATAGAAAATATTTTAATGAACAAATAGACACAGTTAAAAACTTTTCTGGAGCTTTTTCCTCTGATGGGACTCGACCTTCCACAACAGGCTGGGTTTGGAGAGGGTTCGCCGGCTTAACTTTCCACGAGGCCCAAGTCAAACCTGAGAAGCCTGGAGCTTTCAGCGGGACGAACCAGAAATCCTGGCCAGATAGCGGTTGAAGGTAGTCAGCTTGACTCGGGTCGGTAACCTTATGAAGCTTTTCCCCAAAAGTTCTCCAAACTTCAGGCGGTGCTTCCTAAAGGTATACCTTTAGGTTCCAAGTGTCCAAAGCACCATTCCAAAGGTCTGGAATCTCCTAGATGGTCTCTTGGATAATTGAACCACAATTCCCACAATGCACCTGGATAAATCCTTAAAAGTCCATTGGATGCACTCAAAGATGGGTACTCTTGATGGAGATGATGCAGGTGGGTTATGTTAACCTGCAGCTTGCAGGGAGTCTACTCCCTAACACTTCTTGAAGCAAGACTCAGTCCCCAGGCTGTAGTACCAGTTGTGCAGCAGGTGCAGCCATTCAGAGTGCAGGCCTTTGGGTGCAAAGCCAGACTCCAGCATGGCAGTCCTTCTTTCCCTTGTAGTTTGAGGCAGAAGATCTGAGAAATTATGCAACTCTCAGATATATATTCAATGCTTTGGTGGGACAAGCAGGGGGCACCTCTGTCAAATGAGATGCTGGTTCCCACCCAAAAGCATAACAACTTCCTTCAAAGTGTGGCATCTTCTTGTCCCACAAAGCACTCATCTTCCAAAATCCAACATGGAAGATTTCTCTCCAGAGGAGCAAGAGCGAGCTAAACCAACCCACAGAGTGTCTCAATTCCATTATCTCTCCTCCCCTTGACCTCTACAAATTCCTTTCCTAAGCCTGCCATTTGGCTGAAGCACAGGATGTGGGGGTAGGTATTCTCGGCATTCCTTACGGATCTGCTCTCTGATTGAGCTCAGTTTGATTTACCTAGTACACTCTGCAGGATCCATCCTCCTCAGTTCCAGAGCTTTCTCCATCAGATAACCTCTGCTATGGCCAGGCCATTTATAACCTAATCAAAGCAGCCTGTCTAAGCCTGTTAAAGCTGACCAATCAGCAAAGACCACTAGGAGGCTGGATTTTGGCTTACAGAGGAGAAAGTTCCATAACGTCTCTTCTGTACTAGTAACAATACGTTCAACTGCGGCAAGTTGCTGAATTTATCAATACCAATCTTTTAAGTCCTTGAAATATATATTTTACTCCTTTCCTAGCAATATTTGTAAATAAATCAAAAATTGCAATGTTAGCCTACAGAGCTAAGTTATATACGATGGGGAGTTTTTTTCCCTCACCGGGGCTTATAAAACATCGTTTCTAAGGCCCCTGAGTATAGTTACATGACTCCTTTCCCCTAGGACACCTATGGGAGACTCTGGGGGTACCTAATATGTAAAGATAAAGTATATTATCACTTTTAATGTGCCTATACCACCAAAGTGGAGTACGCACACAATTTAACTTTTAATTAAAGACAGTCTGCAAGGCCAGGCTGCCTTTTAAAATTAATTTTGCTGTGTTATGGTAAAAACATTTATATAGCGCACTTACACCAAGCGCTTTCATGGCACTGTGAAAGGGGAGCAGCAGTGGAATAGTGACAAAAGCTTACTCATATGTCTGAGAAAACAGATGGGTTTTTAGAAGGGTTTTGAAATTAGTGTAGGAGGTTACTAATCTAAATTCCATAGGGAGGGAGTTCCAAAATTGAGGGCCCAAAAAAAGAATTTCAGGCCACCATGTTTCTTTCTTTTGACAGAGGGGGTGTTAAGCAGGTTTTCTTTATTTCATGCGATTTTATATAGCGCAAACATTACCCGATGGTGTCAGAGCGCTTTACAAAAGAACCAGTTGTGTTACATAGGACTTTGGATTACATGAGTTACATAAGAGTTACAAACAGGAAAAAATTGCAAATGTACAAGTTGTAAAGTCACACAACGAAGAGATGCACACGGAAAAAAATTGCAAATGTACAAGTTGTAAAGTCACTCAAGGAAGAGATACAAACGGATAAACTCTAAACTCATAGGAATGGTAGTAAGTACAAAGGTCTACTATATATACTAGTGGATCGAGTTATATTTAAATATATATACAAATAGTAAATTTACTCATGATTACATTTTACCAGCTATTAGGCTTGGACAATTAAATATTACAAATTTACAGAGTGAATGGAGAAAAAAACCTCAAAAGGGGTAGAGAGAGGTGGGGGGAAGAAGAGTCGGAGGCTGAGATTGGCAAGAGGAGAGAGGGGGGCCTGAAGGGGAGAAAGAGATAAGGCAGTCCAGCAGCAAAAGAGAAATGTATGAAGTTTGGCAGGATGGAGTCCAACGGACTGAAGGACAGGACAAGAATCAACAAAATGGCGGATCTGGGTCGTGGGCATCAAAGGAAACCATCACAAATAGGCAGGATGCACCAAGTCAAGCCCCAAAAAAAATAGAAAGCAGAGTTCCATTAAGTAGGGTCGGTGGGGGGGACCAACAGCAAGCACTACCGAGGAGCACTCCGCCATCTTGTGCTCAGCAAGCGCGTCTCTGACCCGAGGAGTTTAAGGCTGGCGGTGGGACAAGTCATCGGAGCCCCCTACCGTCAACACCGGAACATCAGGGGAACCCAGGGTCATCAGCAGTGCCCCCGCTCACTGTCTATTATCCTGCGACTGCAAACAGTGGATACCTCATGTATTCAGCGCTGCGTTCTCCCCTCAGGAAGCACATCGACAGCCGCCAACTCCGCTCTGATCTCCTGCACCGTGAGTGGCTAGGAGAGTCAGGGGGTTTCTGAGACCATGTGCGCTCACCGTAATAATACATGCTGCTGGCAGTGGATTAGTGTCGGCAGCAGTGATGGCGGCGCTCCGCTGATGCTCTCTGCGGCTCTTCTTCATCACCCGTGGGGACGGCAGCTAGGTGGCACTGGAGAATCGTGGTGTTGCAGCCAAACGATCTCTGGGAGTGGTGAAATCGAGATAGGCTATTTTCAGGGAAATTTCGCCGAAAAGGCGATCGCTAGCCCGGGAGCTCCTGGCCAGAGCTCCCTACTCATCGGTCATCTTGGTACTCAACAGTGCACACAAGCAAGTGCACGAACTCTGCTGGCCTTCAAACTTTGTATGCCCTATTACATACTAGGGACTTATACATTGTTTAAACCCCCTAACTTCAAGATATACTAGAGAATTATAGGGTCTGTCAATACCAATTGTGAGAATATACTTTTAAACCAAAGCTGCAAGGCAAGGCTGCCTTTAAAAGGACAGCAAACACACAGCAGCACACACATTAAAGTCCAGGAAATCTGCTGAGCCTCCAAACCTCCATGCCCCATTATATACTAGGGTCTTATAAGTAGATTGCATCCCCTGGCCTTATTATTTACTAGGGACTTATAGGATCTGTATTTGCCAATTGTAAGTGCTGCCTATTACATGTACCTTTTTAAACATAGCACTGGCCGTGAGCCTAATTAGCAGAGCCCGGGGTTCAGTTAACACCAGTATCATTTAGCAAAACAATGGGGGTTGAACAGGGCAAAGGATGACTTTCTAACAGGGCTCAGCTATGAACAAGGACTCTGGCCTCTAAGTAAAGAGATTTTAATTAACACTAGTAATGCTCCTTTTGTCCATTGAATCTAGTGGTATCATTTTGACAGATGAATAACTCTACCAAAAGCTTTTGAAGGTACTGGGAACCATATGGCTGAATGACATTTCCCCGTACCATTCTTCAAAAACCTTAGCCTACATGCCACCTACAGACACGTCTAGTATGTGGGACACAGAGTTAAACCTAGCAATTAAAAGACTTTGTCCTAGACATATCGGTCTATGAAAGTAACTGATTTGGTCTGACTGAGTCAACACCAGCCTTCCAGAAGGAGTCAACAGGGCCTCATCATCTGCCTTGATTGCTCCCCACCCTCCCAACACTTGTCCCAGTGCATGCCTTGCCTAACCGACTAGTGAAAGGAACCAATATTCAAAGAGTACTGCTATCACAAATACATATTATCATCAGTTATGTATAGCTACTAAATGCAATTCCAAGACAACCACATGTTAATACCCGCCCAAACAACAAGCACTGGCAAATCCAACAGGTCTCGCCTATGCAAGAACTATTGGCGTTGAGATATGTTTTAGCCATGTTGCATACCAGCATGGCTGCTGTTCAGCGTGGCTTGAAGTGAGTGGGGCAGAGGAGAGGGGTGTGGAGTGGAGTGCTATGGAGTGGTGTTCCGAAGAGTTGAATGGCGTGGAGTGAAGTACAGTGTCATGGAGTGGCATTGATGGAGTAGATGTACTAGAGTGTTGTGGAGTGGAAGGGTGTAGAGTAGACTAGGGTTTAGAGGCGTAGAGTGTCAGAGTGGAATAGATAGTCCTGGGGTGGTGGCGCCGCGGCCAGGGCGAATGACGCTGGAATCTGGGGATCACGGTTCGATCCCCAGCTCCGGCGGCAGGTTAGCCCATCACCATGTGACTCTGAGCAATAGCTTGCTTAATCTTCCCGACGGCCCCCAGCATCTAGAGACCCTTATGGGTGATTGTGCGCCTTACAAATGTGGATTATTATTATAGAGTGTGTTGGAGTGGAATAGAGTGGCGTAGATCAGAGTAGATTATCATTGAGTGGTGTGGCATAGATTGGAGTAGTGTAAGAGAGTGGATTTGCATAAGTGGATTTGTACAGTCAAGTGTTGTAAAGTAGGCTGTAGTGGCATAGTGTGTTGTAGAATTGAGTAGAGTAAAGTGGCATGGAGTGGCCCAGAGGGAGTTGTGTAGAACGTTGCAGAGCTGGGTCTGGTGGCTCAGTGGATTAATGCGTCTACTGTAGTGGCCCGTGTTCGACCTCATGGTCACAGGCTCAAATCCTAGTGGGTCAATTCAGCCTTTCATCCTTCTGAGGTCAATAAAATGAGTACCATTAAACATCTGCTATGTAGCCCCAAGATACCCTTCTGGGCCAACGTGGTCTTTACAAATATGTAAGTTATGTTAGAGTGGAGTAGTGTTGTAGAGTGGAGTTGAGTGGAGTAGAGCACTATAGAGTGGTGTACCGTCAAGTGGAGTGTTGAAGAGTGAAGTGGTGTAAAGTACAGTGGTGCACAGTAGACTGGCGTAGAGTGCATTGGTTTTAAGTAAAGTATTGTAGAGTACAATGGCTTAGAGTGCAATGGCACAAAGTGTAGTCGCATAAAGTAGATTGGGTCAAAGTAGAGTGAAGTGACATAAAGTAGATTGTTTAAGAGTAGAGTGAAGTGGCATAGAGTGGAGTGGTTCAGTGTAGAGTGCAGGGGCGCAGGGTAGAGTGCAGAGGTGTACAGTTGAGTGACATAGAGTGCAGAGGTAAATAGTAGAGTTGTGTAAAGTGCAGAGGCATTGAATGCAGTGGTGCATAATACATTAGAGTGGTGTGGAATGATGCAGAGTGTAGTGGTGTAGAGTGCAGTAGAGTGGCATTGACTTGAGTGGTGCTGAGTAGAGTGCAGAGGTGTAGAGTACAGTGGCATAGAGTCGAGTGGTGAGGAGTAGAATGGTGCAGAGAGCAGTAGCGTAAAGTACTGTGGTGCAGTGTAAAACAGAGTGGCATAGAGTGCAGTGGTATAGAGCACAATGGTGTAGAATGATATAGCATGCAGTGGCCTAGAGTGCATTGATGCAGAGAAGAGTGGTTTTGAGTTGAGTGGTGGATGGTACAGTCTTGCAGAGTAGAGTAGAGTGGCACAGAGTAGATTTGCACAGAGAGCAGTGGCGAAGATTACTTTGGTCTAGAATAGAAGACAGTGGTGTAGAGTGGAGTGACATAGATCTCACTGGTGTAGAGTGGTGTAGTTTACAGTGGTGTAGCATGCAGTGGTATAGAGTGCAGTGGTGCAGAGTAGAGTGGCTTTGAGTTCAGTGGCTGAGAATGCAGTTTTGCATAGTAGAGTGGCGTAAAGTACAGTGGTGTAGAGTAGAGTAGCATAGAGTAGAGTTGCATACAGTAGAGTGGTGCAGAGTAGAGCAGCGCACAATGTAGTGCTGCAGATTAGAATAGAGTGGCATAGCATTCAGAAGCATAGAGTGCAGTGGCATAGTGTGCAGTGGTGTAGAGGGTTGCATCATAGAGTATAGTGGCATAGAGTGCAGTGGTGCAGAGTAGTTGACATAGAGTGAATTGATTTTAAGTAAAGTGGTGTTGAGTGTATTGGTGTAGAGTGCAGTGGTTTGAAGTAGAGTGGCATAGAGGGCAGTGGCATAGAGTGGTACAGAGTCAAGTGAGGTGGCATAGAGTGGAGAGTGCAGAGTAGAGTGCAGAAGCATAGAGTAGTGGCAAAGAGTACCGCAGCACAGAGTGGTGTAAAGTGCAATGGAATAGAGTGCAGGGGCGCAGAGTAGATTTTTTCAGAGTAGGGTGAAGTGGCATAGAGTAGAGTGGAGTGGTGCAGAGTAGAGTGCAGTGACATAGAGTAATGGCATAGAGTGCTTTGGCATAGAGTGCAGTGGCACAAAGAGCAGTATTGCAGAGTAGAGTGGCATAGAGTGGAGTGGCGTAGCGTGGAGTGGTGCAGTGTAAAGTGGAGTGGCAAAGAGTGCAGTGGTACATAGTAGATTGGGGTAGACAGCACTGGCGTACAGTAGAGTGATGCAGAGCAGAGTAGAGAGGCATAGAGTGATGTAGCATAGACTGCCACACGAGACGCTAGCAGTGCTAAAGCCGACCCTTGTGGTAGGCTGTTGTTGTTTCAGTCGAACATGTTTGTCTATTTAATTGATGACAACACACGCTTCCAGCAAATAGAATAAAAAATATGTTTTGAAATTGGCAGGATGTTTAATGTTATAGTTTAACTAATGAAATGGGTTTTTGGGCTCCTATTTGTAGTTTTCAGGAAAACAGTATTCTGTGTTATCTAGGCTTCTATGACACAGTGCTATTGCACATGTTGCACATACAGAGGCTATTGCTCATTAAGTGTAGTTGTGAAGACTACATATTTTGGATTGCCAATACGTGTTATTATTAAAAGGGTTTGGTCCTCTGATTCGTTGACTGTACCCAGAAAGATCATTAGACATTCACTTGAGGGTTACATTAAGCAAACGCTAACAGCGCTTTGATTGAAGAACCTCAACATTAATATTTGTTTAGCACCTATGTTACAGCCTCGTAAACAGGAGCATAGGAGGGGCATGAGCAGTAAGCACGGGCGAAGACCTCTGCTCTACCAGCAGAGTGTGCCGAGATTACCCTACTCTGGGCTCCACTGAGAACGCAGAGTTGGGAAAAAATCTCCAACTCCACAGAAGAGCGGAGTCAGCCGCCCCGCTAAATTGGCAACCCTCCTCCACCCCCCATAATAAAATAATAGTGACAACTTAATTGCGCAGTTCATGCAAGATGTCCGCCGAGGAGGAGGGCAGCCCGGGGATGCCGCATTACAGGTATGTGACTTTTTAAATTTTTTATTAAGTTATCACTATTATTTTATTAGGGGGTGGAGATGGGTGGCGGAGTGAAGTTCAACAGAGTTTTTCCCAAACTCTGTAGACTTCCGCATAGTTGCACTACGCTAGCTCACCTCAAGGTTAATGGTAGGCTCCATAGGAATAGTAATTTGAATTTCTCTTGCTTTCCTAATAACGCTCTCACTTTGAAGTCACAGAAAGAAAAGTAAACACCAAGCTCCCTTGGAAGACGAGCCGGACATGTGTCCTCTGTGTTTAAATGCACATCAAATGTGACAAGATGAGAACAAGATTTAAAGGCCTGTTTAACCCCTTCGCTGCTGATGACGTGCTCAGCTCGTCATCAGCTACGGCGCTCATATGCTGATGACGAGCTGAGCTCGTCATGTAACGCGGGTTTTCGAAATCTTCAGCACACCGCGGTAAATCGTACCGCGGTTAAGGTGTTAAAGAAAGTGAGATCTCAGAAGGATACAGTAAACATGGTTTGGCACAATGGAAGGGACGTACTCAAGCTGAAAGCCTATTTGGGAAAGGTGGTGAACAGAACCTGATCTATCTTTCTATATCTAGACAGACAGATAGACAAACATCTATATGGAGCAAAATGATCAATAGAGACTCGGAAGTTATGGTTATGTCAGAGTTTCCAATAAAAAACGTGTTCTGCTTACAACGTTGGTGCTATTTGCAGAATCTGCACAAAATTTTCCTTAAACTTGGTATGACAGTTTCGCTGAAGAGAAGGAAGGGAGTAGTAGCAGTTAAAGGGGGTAGGGTCAAAAAGAGCATTTTCCCTTTTAACTTCTATAGGAAACCTTGCTCTCCAATACAGTAAACTCCAGTGAGCAGAATTACATAAAACTTGTCATGGAATTAGAACTTTACTCAAAAGAGTGCATTTACTTGTTTTGGATTTTTTGGTCCATTCAGTACTTTTGAGATATTCTTATTTGAAAAAAGAATTGGCTTGAAGGGTTCATTTATAGAGACGTTTGAAAATGTATTTTTTTATTTGCCTTTACCTTTAGTACTGTTTGTTACATTTGTATGAAATATTACAGATATTTAGCAGGTTAAGGTTTATTTTGGTATTCCAAAATTAGTGCAGATTTATTGAGAGGGGCAGTAAGAAATATTATTATGCTCTTAACTGTGGCACCCTGGAGAAAATTGACCACAACTATGTCAAATATTTAACATGTTTAGTCTTCTGTGGTTATGTCAAGTTTCATGCAGAACCATGGGGGGTGAGGGGCAATGGTAAAAGGAGGAACATGTTTTCATGTGATAATATCTTTGGTGCTGTTTAATCTATCTGCATTAAATTAGTTAGGCTTTTAGCAAGCTAAGGCCAGTGCAGAAATATTCTCTTTAAAGCAGATGCAACAATGGAATAGAGAGGCTAAATCATAGTTGAATTACAAAAATAATTGATTTGGGAATGACTTTTTCACAGTTTCACTGATATACATAATACTTAGAAGACACATGTCTAATTTACACCTGTTATTTTGAATATCATGCAAATTGATCAAATGGAGCATAATTGAAAGGGGGGCAAACAGTGTTGATTTGCTGACTATGAATGTTGGATGAATCTGTTCAAAATGTTGCAGGTTCCTAGAAAGTGAAGCCCAGTGCTGGGATTTCTGGTTTCTATGAAAACTGATGGGGGAAGGGACAAAGGTAAAAGGGGATTGATTCAACAAAAACTTTGGTTTGTTAAGAAATGTTTTAACTAAAACAAAATGCATGAAGTTTTATTGCCACTTTGCATGTTTAACTTACTCTGGGGAAATGATGAGTTCCATGCAGCTCTGTCTGAACAGGTATATGAGGATAGAGCAAAAAGTGCTAATTTCCTCCAGGCTTGGCCTTCTTATTCATGGTCAAAGGCTGCACACAGTACAGACTGGGCAAATGGAAATTCGGCACAGGACCTGGTCTGTGGCAAGGCACTGCTGCTAATCCCCGTTGGCCCCATCAGACATCTATGTGTGTGCTTGGTCTCAGTGGGCTTTAAGTAGAGTGGCCATAACTTGCATGATTTAGTGTAACACAATTACGTAAAAATATCGTAAAATTATGTAAAATTACTCAAACTGAATCTCGCACTGAAAAGATTACTCTACCGAACAGTTCGTTCGGGTAAAGATGCATCTAAAATGGAATTACAAGATGATTTCCAGTTGCTTGTGTTCAAAACACTGCAGCTCATATTCAGATGTGTAGTCTTCTGCTCAAAACTTGCCTGATCTGTCCACTTGGGTAAATAATCTACCTGAACTATTTGTTGGCCACCCACCTGAAGGAACTGTAGCTATCATTCAAAACACTGCTGTTCATGTTCGAATTTATAGTTTTGTGCTAAACAATTACCTGAAATCGCTTGGGTAAAAGGTCTACCTGAATTGACATTCACGTTAAAAAATTACTGTTAAAAGCTCTCCCCATATGTGTTGAGGAGTAATGGAGTGATTTCGGCCATTTTGGTTCCATTTGATATGCAAACTTACTGAAAGTATGTCAATAATTCTGGAGTATTTAGAAAGCTGCCCAGGCTTAGCCCTAAGGCCTAACCCACTCTGCATGTGCAAATGTCATCTACAATAAGGGATGAAAACACAAGTCCTGCATTCAGTACTCTGTGCACATGAGCAAAAGCTTTGCAAAACGGGGTATGGCCATGCAGTACGCTGGGTACTGGGCATGGCCACTGGACTTCACCAGTAGGTTTTGTGCACAGAGTGGATTGGCTGCATGTCCTGCTGTTGGCAAAGCGCTGCTGTTAACCAGTATGGTGCCTGATCAATGACTATCCTCAGCAGTTGGCGGTTACATTGGAGGTTGGTTACAGGCCCTGTGCCTATTCCCAAAGGTCCTGTTCAGTATGTAGCGGAAACAGCAAGAGTGTTGGCAATACTGGACTATAAAAACAATGCAGTTGGGTGTAGTATATCTTCCCAAAAATTAAAATTTACAGCAACATTTTGTCAAGGGTGTTGTTTTTGTTTTGCTCTCACCCCCAAACTTTGGCTTATGGCTCCGTTATAATGTCAGAGAGAAAAAAAGAGAAGGACACATTAAGAGTTGATTACCCAGAAAAAATTCTCAACAATGACAAGAAAGAAAAATGATCTCTTCAAGAATCTATCTGATCAAACACGTTCTGGAATAAGTGAAGAAATATTTACACTAATGCGTTAAATAGCTAGGAGTCAGACCCTGAAACGTGAGACAACATTTGAAAGTAGACTCCAAAATAATGAAAGACTATAAAACCCCGAGATAGGCATCTTGGAGCACCAGCAATATATGGTGTGCAGTAAAACATAAAAATGAATATGTAAATAAATGATCGCCTTCACATTGTGATAAACAATCACCAAAGTTATGAAGCTGGTCACTCACCTCAGGAAAGGCAATAGAAGATCTCCTTGTCCAACGACCTAGTAACCCATTAAAACAAGTCAAGGATACCTTCCATAACAGCAAATGAGAAGCCACGCGTTTTTAGAGAAGCCTACCCAGAGAAGAACGACCTTTAGAAGTTAAACAAAGATGACTTGCACACCGGGACTTACAGATGCAGAGACACAGCAAAATCAATTATAACATACAACAAAACAGGACCTACACCAGAGCAGAAAATCTGCTCAGAGGAAAAAAGGGAAAAGACAAGAAACGACTCACCAAATACAGGGTCAGCAAGAACAGACCCCATACTGAAGAGGGAGTAAGAGATAGCTGTAAAGCAGAGCTTGACTTGTGCCAATTATATGAGTTGGCCCTTGTAGAACATGAAATACAAGTTCTCATGCTCTGCCATATATATGAAGAAAGCCAACACCTCTACAATGGGCTATCTGTAAACAGGAACATTAACTTCACAAAGCTGCAAGACAATCCCAGCTGAATACTGCTAGCCGCGTGGTTCGGATTGGAACCGTGGATGCTTTACCGGCACAGACAAAAGTTAATTTCACACAGCCACCGCTGCCGGTTTTTCAGAGGGGAGCCGAGGGGACCTATTGCAAGACGTACGACTGGACTTAGATTGACTCGGATTGAATAGCTTGGCAAGTTACAAGGTGATTGGATATTACAGTTTAGGACCACTGAATATTATCTACCCAGGCCGCTATATTGGCCGGGACAGAATTTCAACCGGCTGTAATGCTAGACGCTCTCTACACCAGTGACACAGCCCTGACGAAGTTGCGGGTGATCCACCCAACTAGAGACGAAACACATGTTGGCGGGAGCAACTGGAATAAAGAGAAAAGAAATGAGAAGAATTGTTGCTGCTGTGGTTGATACTTATTGTCATGAACAAGTATACAACCTTTACAACGAATCTTTTACCACGCACTACCATTACAACGCAGTCATTACAACGCAAACCATTACAACGCATTGCGCTGGGAGGCGCTCTAGGATAGGGAATAAGTTTAATTTACTATCCAACACCTTCCCTAGTGTCCACGGGGACTCGAGTTGGAATAGTAAATTAAACTATTCACTATACAGCACCCCAAAGCGCTATGCGTTGTAATGGTATGCGTTGTAAAAACCGCGTTGTAAAGGTATGCGTGGTAAAAGTATGCGTTGTAACGTCATACATCCTCATGAACATAATACAATTGGTTTATATGTGCTAGGACATTGCAACACATTTTTAGTATCTTATGCTGAGATTAGATTGATGGGGTTAGGGATGATGAGCCCCTTCCTAAGCACCATAACAGACTAGATTCAGATCACGAATAGACCGAACACAAAGAGAGTTAGTGATACGTAAGAATAGAAGCATGGCCAGGAAAGTTTGAGAGGGAATAGGAGTTGACAGTGAGAAAGAGTGTGACGGAAACGAGGAGTAAAAGAGACAGAGAGTGATAGAGAATGAGTTAGAGAACAACATAGAATGGAGCAGAGACGCGTGAGAAGCTAAAGAAGTGCAAATGATAGATGTATAGTCAGTCGTGGCAGCTGTAAGATCAATCAACCCTTCTCCACGGAGCTCCTGCAAGTATCTTATCATCAGGGTTGGGGGTATGATTTCTGACAGTCTAAGCGAATAAACAGGAGGTACAGCTACCGTGCTTTAGAATAGCAACGAGGCAAGGGAAGGTGTATGTAACGTTCAGGAGGTTTAGATCTATGACCTCTCAGTGAAGTGATCAAGATCCTAGATACACATATAAATCTACAAATGCAAAGTTCTTCTGTTTTAGATTTATGCAGCAAAAGTGACCCTATATCAGTTGACAGATTGTATGTGTCTAGGTTCAGGTTTCGACCATCTCTGGCTCTGAAAAGCCATGTATGTAAAAGGACATCACAGCAGGCGAACCAACAATATAAGATCTTGGGCAGGACAAGGGGAGCCAAGAAAATGGAACTGGCCTCCCATTTTTGCCACATATTGTGTCCAATCATCCGGCCAAATAGAATGCACCTCTCGCCCGCGGCGCAGTTCCACAGCAGATGGGCTGCAGGGCTTTCTGCCAGGGCTGGATGCAAATGAGACTGTTGAACAATTTAAAATGCTAATCTCTGCAACAATAATGGCACACCTAGGAAATAAATATTGATATTTATGCATTAGTAGGAAATACTTATTAGAGGGAGGTACACAGTGAGCCTAAGGAGTGAATTGTTATAGCACACAGATTTTTAAGATCTTTGACCCAACACACCATGTCTATTCTCAACTCCTATGCATTTTCCCAAAAGCCATCATCATACTTGTCATTTTTTTGTGTTTGAGTCATTGCTAACATGTAGGGTGGCGTTGCTTTGTGTGATTAGAAATACGAATTTCCTTATTAGGTACAAATGACGACCAATCGATATACAGAAAGCACACCTTGATTCTGAAAACACTACAACTCCATACTGGTAATAAGCACGCGCAATGCATATGTACATAACATACCAGCTCGTCCAGAGAAGCTTCTCGAAGCACCTGCAGGGTCAAAAGGGGAAGAAGCAATTTCCTGCTGCGATGATTCTCCACAACCTAAATGTTGACTGTTTAAGCTTCTGCTTTGAAACATCCAGCGTGTCAGGTCGTAATTGCAACCAGAGGCACTGGCATTGACATGCCAGGGATATTTTAGTATGCTATCTTCCAGAATAGTCGGCCATTTATCACAGAGTTACAGTCAATAAAGTAGAAATATTCGCTCTGAAGCCACCACAATGCTGTTTGTAGTGCTTACCAAACACTCCAAATAAAATTAAATGATCAGCCATCATATAATCTGTTTCACACAGCCTGGGGTGAAACTGCAAATGTGTTTTATTTATTTGTAGGGCATAATGTTGTAGCTGGCCTGTTTCCAAAAGCTCACAGTTTATGCCAGGCCGTGCAATCCAGAGACAAGGAGGTTAAGTCATTTAACTAGAACCATGTAATTACGGAGGGGCGCCATGTCCGGAATTCAAATTGCCTTGTTCCACACCTGACAACTTTGAGACTGTTTCACATTTTTTGCACACTACTAGGTGCTTGAAGCAAAATTTTCTTTTGTGGTTGCAGAATCTGAATTGCAACTGAGAAAAAAACGTCATTACAGTGCACAGAGACACTTTTACTAGTAGGAAAGTCTTCCTGACTCATAAAAGGGTTTTGGCAACATTTTTTTATCACACATAGGAGGGTGCTTGAAACAGGTATTACCACTTTTTAGGTCTCGCCTAGCGATGCAGCGCATGCGCTGCCCGCTTGATAAGATCTATTGTTGTCGATTTTCTTCCGAAGGGGGACAGGAGATGTGCACACGTACAGAGGACTGGAGATGTGCACACACGCGTATGGAGGACAGGAGATGTGCATGCATGCGGGTCACGGAGTTTTAGCACAACACGTGCATGGGCCGCTTTCGCTATCTCCCTCCATCAGGCCCCTTGTGCTACTTTTTGGTATGCTTGTGTATTTAACTCCCCCTTGTGATAAACAACACTTTAAAGTTGTTGGGGATTTTTCCGCCAGGCAGAACTATCAGCATTCTCCTACACTTCCTGATTCTGTTGTGCGCATGCATTGTCTGATCTGACTATCACATGGCAGGAAAAAGTGGCTCATCCAAATGAGTTTGATGTGCGCATGAGCATTTCGGAAAAAGGTGGTTGTCCTGTCAGTGTGAGTCGGAAGTGACTCAATCGGCTCGGTGTTTGTCATCCCTACTGTTGTGGTGTACTAAAACAGCCATGGATACTTCGGCTAAAGAGAAAGAGGCGCTAGTGCTTTTGGCCGAAGCACATCCTAAGCTGCATTCTTCCAAGTCCTTCTTCAGTGGCCTCTTCGGGTGAGGATATTATAATTCTAAGGAGAACGTGGAGGACGAGGGCAAAAAGGGCGGCATTGGACATGAGGGGATGAAGAGTAGGAGCTTGAAAGATAAAGAGGGTTCAGGAAGGAGTGAGGGGGCTTTGCAGGGGATGACTAGAGGAGCATAGTGGAGGAATGTTAAGGTGACAGTATTATGGGATAATGAGCATTGTATAAATATGTGGAGGAGGGTAGGGTAAGGGATGGGGTCGATGTAAACCGACCTAGAGACATATAAAAAGTGGTAGGGCAGGATAGATGTTGAGTGTGGCAGGATCTTGAATGGTGTAGAGAGCAGAGTGCGTGGAATGAGAGTGTAGAGAGTGGTGAAATAGGGGTTCTTGAGTCGAGAGTGGGAATCCCCTCACTACCCCTGAGATGTTTGGCAATTATTTTAATAGGATAACACTGCTAGTCTCTGAATACCTAAACTTTTCTGTTTAAAAGGGAAGGGCAATGTTTGCAGTATTTTTAATGCAGAAGTATCGACCCGCTTCAATATATTTACAAGCGTCTTCATTCTTTGCGTCGGAAAATTAAAAAGTGAAATTAGGAAAGACATCCCAACAGAAAGAGATATTTGTGGTTGCCCCAGCACAGCAGGTTAATGTGGCTGTAAAACAAACCTGTGTCTAATGTGAAGGGCACGAGGATAGAAATTCAAGGAGGGCTGCTCCGCTTTTCATCTTTTTGTGGTTGATGAAAAGAGCTCAGTAGTGGCCAGCGTTGTGTAAAATAAAACGCCTGTTATGCAGAGCCGGTGACTTGCACCACAGGGGTCAAACCGGAACCCCTGGTCTGGCGGAACCCTGGGTGTCTTTGGCAGGTGTGAGACTGCCCAAGTTACTACCATATCCTCTGCGTCATTTGTGCTGAAATACATCCATTTATTGCCCTGTCGGCATTTTATCGTCCGAGTATGGTCCTACATATACATCGAAGAGCGTACGCCCTTTTGTTTTTATGTCAAACCATCTACTTTTTATATAGTATGTCATTACATATAATACAGTACATAAAAAAAGGACCCAGACTAGAAAGCGATTTCCCTGTGATCACACAACATCTTCGCGTAGAGCAGCCGTGACTTGATGTCTGGCACCCTTGCAGATAACAAACACCAGCACAATCAGTTATCTACTGGCGACTTCCGCCCAAAGTGGACAGACATGTTCTGTGCACCAGCGATGAGTGAGTTTTCTTTATATGGAAAACATCACCCACCAGCGAAAAAATGAGGTGAAAATGATAAAATAAGGAGCAATGGCACAATGGATGCAAACATCACAAGACAAGTGATAAAATCCGGAGGAGCGCGCTTGAGCAGGGGCAGACTGTGCCCCCACCTCCCCCTCCTTCATGTGGCAGTCGGGGCACACTGTTTGGGTACATTGGGATGGTAACACCTGTCTGTGGGGCTGCAGGTCTCAAGCGCTCCAAACAAAGTGCATTTTCTGGAGACACTACAGCTATTTAGCGCTACCCGCCCCTCTACAATAAAGCAAATACGTGATGCAGGTTTGATGGGAGTATGGCATATGGGGAGACGGAGCGGCCAATACATAGCAGAGGACATAAAAAGGGCAAGTTTAAACAATGACTTACCATGTTTTAAAGCTGGATTCCGGAAGAGCTGGCCCGTTCAGTAACTTATATCATATGACAATGCCTATATGTGCTCCTTATTCTTAAAATGGGAGTGCCTGTTTCAGGGGATTTTCTCATAATGATAACAACTTGAGCAAGATTTGGAGAGATGCTGTTCAATTTTATCGGTTTATACCTCGACCTATGCTTGACTGTCATAGATAACAGTTGGAATGGGACTGCTCCACCTTTCAGTGGCAGTCAAGAAAATAAATAGATTTTTTTTTACAGAGTGGCTACAATATTTTATTGACAATTAAATCTCGCACACATGAGTGCCCAGAGAATGAAGTAATGCAATCTGCCAATTTCACTCTCTGTTCTGTCCAATTGTCCTAAAGTACCATATTGCAGTGGCCTCGCTGACAAATTGGGGGGAAAGGCAGGCGAGGCAACTGAGAGGATAAGGTCTGAGAGAGTGGCAAACTCATGCCACATCTGTTTACTATCCACTTGACATGTCTAACATGCATCTTCCGCCAGATTTGATTTTTTTTTACAGAGTAGGTTACATTATGGGATTTTAAGTCAGTTTCTTGAAATTACATGATCAAAAAGGCTAATTTCTAATATTTATCTAATGATATGAGCATAGGTCCTTTGTTTTCTGGCAATTAAATATATGTGGAACTGAAATGTCATACTTCAGTGCCCCAAAAACATAGAAGTGTCACACATATGTAAATTCAAAGCTTGGCGGCTATGAGGATAAAGTCAGTGTAAAGAAAACGTTTTAGCAACGGGGGAAAGTTTTCAAGAACAGTGACCCTACCAAAGTCCATGGGAGGCATTAAACATACCGAAGGATGAAAATAATTCCAAGGTGAGAGAGGGCGAGCTGAAGGGCATACAGCCGACAGGATACTCAATACATCCTGCAGCCCACCGAAAACACAAGTGTCACTGCAAGTGTAACGCATTTGGCCATTGAATGTCACTCATAAGGTTACTGAAAGCAAGGAACTGTCACACATAACCATTCTCAAACCTTAGCAGCTATGGGTTACAGTTTTGGAGAATGAGGCTATTGCACATGCCAGAGAATACCATAGACAAGCATTTGCAATGCAATAGGTCTCGTATTTGCGAGAGTTGGAGCTATTGGCATTGTAATTGACAATGTCTTGTATGGTTTGAAAACCTGCAAGCGGTAAGTAAACACACACTTTGGGGCATATTATCAAGGGGGGGAGATAGGAAATTATCGCTGCTTTAGCGGCCGCTTTTGGACGCTAAGCGGCGATAATTATATTGCCCTATTAGCAAGCTGTCGCTAAGAGCAGTTAGCGACAACTTGTAGGTGATAGTGAGCTGTTTGGCGCTTACTTTGCATGTCATTGATATTTATCGCTAATGACATGCAAAGTGGCGTATCCAACCTGTTAGCGACTGAAAGCAGTCGCTAACATCCCTATCCCCTGTTACCAACACAGGCGTAGCGATGGAAATATTCTCGCTAAGCGTGAATATCTCCAAAAACTAACGCCTGCTCAGACCAGTTCTTAGCCATTATATCCAATGGGAGGTGGATATAATGGCCCTGTTAGGGATAATGCGTGAATATCGCTGTATTCTCAGCGATATTCACGGATTTTGACACTATCGCCGGGAATTTTATCTCTTTTGAGATAAACGTTGCTAATAGCACGTTATCTCAGCGATAAAATCCGGTGATGCGCGGCGATAAAAAAATTGCTGCTAAGCCTACTTAGCGATAAATATCGCTATTTGTTGATAATATGCCCCTTAGTACTCATAGTAATTGTTTTTTGGATGCAAGGCTGGAAATAACTGCGCCTCTTTTACTGCCAACTTTGCTTCTGGGAAGCAAGGACTGTAAGTTACAAATTACGTGTTTACACACCGCTTGCAGGTTTTCGAAAAACATAAATAAAAGGCATTGCCATTTACAATGCCTATAGCTCAAAACTCTTGCAAATGCGAGACCTATTGCATTGCAAATGCTTGTTTTAAATGACAAAAGTATGTCTCAAGGTTTGAGACCACAAACGCTGTTTGAAACCACTGATGGTGTCCTGATAAATTACAGAGTCCTGGATTTGGTGGTAGCCGCTTCTAAAACATGAAACTGTCCTTGTCGACAGCTTTCCATTTAGATGGCATTGCAAGTGGCCTCATGGAGAGCAGAAAGTTGCCCTGGGGACCGTGCATACTTCCCTCCATCTTATCCGAATGCTTTTTTTAAATGCACCTATCCCTTTGGGCGAGATAGACTGCATTAAAAAAGTTATCCAGGGAATGAGAAAGTGTGAACGCAGGTCTATTGTCCCTCACAACTTTCCATCCCTTCCTATGCAGCAGCTCGTGATAGCTGATTCCTGCCATGTTAATACTATTGGGGCATGAGGATTTCTGATCTCCAATAACTCTGTTGTCTTTTCCTCTCTAATTCATATTTTTATGTGGACCACACAGGTTTGGTGAATTTATTTCCACATGCATTCATTTGCGTGAGGTGTGTTGTTAGAAATGGGATCCCTGGCTGGCCAGGGCTTGCGCCAAAGTCAGTCAGAGACCACATTCCCAAGTCAGGGCAAGGGAGTTACACGCCAAGATAACCCCTGCTCACCCTCTAGGTAACGTTACGCGAGCAGCAAGGCTAAACTTGGAGGCTATGTAGGTTAAGTGTTTGAGCGCGCACCCAGCAAAAACACCCAAGGCCCACCACAAAGGAAACTCCACTCAAGGTTATATAAAAATAGCCTTTGTATTATACCAAAACACATTAGCTAAGAACACACACTTTACAATGTGCCAACAGGCACGGGCAGAATTTACAGGGGAAATGTACAAGACAGGGCCACATGGACCACTGTCAGGAATATGCACTTTTAGGAATAGTAATTAGCACATAGAACACGTGTAGAACCAACTAGAAAATGTAGCACACAACTAGTGATTACTGGTAAAGGGTAAGTACCTCCTACGCAACACTAACCACCTTAGGAAAATATTGCGCTGGGAACCAAGACCTCACTAGCAACACCTGTACTAGGAGAAAAACAACCACCTAAGTATCACCATATATTTAGGGGTATAAGCATAGTAAAATTACACATGATGCCTCACAACATTCAGAGGTGTAGGGAAGGAAAACACATGATGCATCAAAACACATTCAGAGGTGTAAGAACAAGCAATTGCACCAAACTCACATGAGCCACCACCTGTGGCAGTCCCTAGGCCCTCTGGCCTTGTTGGGGCTAGGACGCCCTGTGTCCCAATGTCAGGGGGGCCTAAATGTGGCAGCTGCCCACGAAGTGCTGGGCAGCTGTATAGACAATGATGTGCCAACGCTGGAGTCCCTCCTCTGGGGACTCTAAACCAAAAAAGGTCCCCTGAGCCCCTCGGGGGCTCTAATGAACAAAATGCCCTCGTGATGCTGGAGTCCCGCTTGGGGGACTCAAAATGACAATGGCTCTGGGAGCCCTTGCGGGCTTGGACCGAAAATGCCTCAAATGTTGGAGTCCCTGCTGGGGGACTTGAAATAAGCAGAAATGGTCCATCGAGCCTCGCAGGCTCTATGCCCAAGACAACTGTGCCCCTTGGTGCCAGAGTCCCGCTCGGGGGACTCGTGGATACTGGGCGGGCAAACTGAATGTCCCAGAGCCTCTCAGTTCCTGCACTTCCTGATCCTCTCTCGATGACGCGGCGGGAGGCTTGGCTGACTGAGCCAATCCCAGCGCGGCCTCCGGGTGATGCCAGCAGCTTCCTCAGTCACCAGCGGCGTTTTGAGCAAATGCCGGGTGGGCACCGGCTTGTTAAAAATAAACAATAAATTGAGGTGGGCACTCGAGCTGATCAGCAATCCGGGACAAATGCCGGGTGGGCACCGGCTTGGACAATTAAAGCGCCCCCAAGCGCTATGGCAGAGGCAAGCGCCCCTAAGCGCTAGGGGGGGTCAGGAGGATCAAGAGAAAGCGCTCCCCAGCGCTAGTGGATAAATAAAACGCTTCTAGGCCCACAAGTCCAGAAAGAAAGTCCTCCTAGCAGAGCAGGGCAGGGGGGGGGCAAGGCTGGGCCCAGAGCCAGCTCACTTGGCCTCCAGGCAGGAAGGCAGTCACCAGTGGAGGTCCTCCTGGTGCCCAGCATCAGCAGCCCCCCTCAGCAAAAGGATCCTGGAAGAGGACAGTTTGTGTGGGGACACAGCCCCATTTTTATACAGGTCAATCCTTTGTTCTGGCACAGGGTGAGGGGGCAAACCAGTCGCAGCTGGTTGGTGAGCACTCTTGATGTGCTCAGCCCCTCACTCTATTCACTGGCAGGGCTGGGGTCGTTAGATGCACCACAGGGGGCGGAGCCAGCATTGTGTAGGGAAAGCCCAGCCCTATTCAGGACCCAGGTGCATGCCTCCCCTCACATCAGCATGCTAATCTCAACACTCACCACTGGGCAGACCCATCCAGACTCCTGGAGCCAGGCTCTCCAGTCAGCCCCAGCTAATCACACGCCAGCACTCTCACTGCACATGCACACCCATGTCTAGAAGTGGCACTTCCACACTAGACACATACATGCCGCACATATCATTGCGCAGCATTCAATCTCACGAGTCCGCACATACCAAACTCAAGCCTGCACACCTCACGCATCAGAAACTGCCAGGGACACAGACATTCCCCATGCATTCCTATGGGAGGGCAGGCCAACCTTACTCCACGCACTCAGAGTGCGCACGCACTTTCCACTGGGACACAGTGAAAGTGCGCAGAAACCAAAAACCACTACCACCAATTCACATTCAACACGCAAAAAGTTTAGGGGTGAACCTGCCAGAAGGGCCAAGTCCAACATGTGTAAATTAGCATCTGCTCTTTCGGCCCAAACGAGTGTGTTGCTCAGATCTGTTCATATTGCCGAGTGTGAGGACGCCCGGGGTATTGTTATCAGTAAAAAATGCACGTTTGTGGTTCTCCATAAAAGCGCGGCACCCCTCACTTTCAGTGTGATCATGCACTGTAGGTCCGCAGGTGGACATACAGATGATACACATGGTGTAACACTCATGAGCCGGGATTCAAGTACAGCTGTTGCTAAGTGCAGACCCCCTTCCCTCCCCAATTATCTTTCTTATCCAGTTCATGAGATTATTCTTTTGTGTACATGCCTAGTGCACACGGTGCTGATGAATGAAGCTCGAAGTATTGGATACCCCAAGTACAGTATCAGGCTTGCACAAAAAATGTGCTTATGCGGGGCCTTTCCTTAAGGGTACTTTTTATTGGTATTGCAATACGTCAAGGAAATTAAAAACAAAAAAAATGGAAGATCGTCCATCCTTTCTGTGTGTTTTCAACTAAAAATCTATTTATCGAATGGTGAATTTTTGGGGCATTCATGCCAGCCTGTTTCATATGCTTAGGAATCGTCTGTCAGACAGTTAAGCATTGTGATTGCAACTGCACACCTTGTCACTTTATACATTGCACAGTAATACACATCTTAACAAGCATTATAATGCAACAGTCTCGCCTTTGCAAAAGTTAGAGCTATTGGCATTGTAAATGACAAAATTGTTATTTATGTGTTGGTTCTGAAAACAGATAAATAAATGGCATTGTCATTTACAATGCCAATAGCTTAACCTCTCACAAATGCGAGACCTATTGCATTTGCATCCCCAAACACACACAGAGCCACACACACACACGCATACACAGACACACACCACACACACACACAGAGCCACACACACAGAGCAACACATACAGAGCCACACACACACACAGAGCAACACACACACACAGACACACACAAACACACACAAAGCCATACACACAGACTACACACACAGAGCCACACACACACACACACAGACACACACAGAGCCACACACACAAAGCCACACACACAGAGTCACACACACACAGAGCCACACACACAGAGTCACACACACACACACAGAACCAGACACACACACAGAGCCACACACACACACAGAGCCACACACACAGAGCCACATACACACACAGAGCCACACACACACACAGAGTAACACACACACATACACATACACAGAGACACACACAGAGAGACACACACACACACACACAGAGACACACACACACACACAGAGCCACACACACAGACCAACCACCACCCCCCCCACTCCTCCGACCAGACTGTTTGGTACATTTCATTTTCAGGAACTGGAGAGGGGGGAGAGAGAGAGAAAGAGAGAGACACTGTTTTCTTTACCCCTTCTGTCGCTAGTTTGTTACAACTTTCATTCACGCCTTTAATCGGATTAAAGACATTGGGCCATATTATCAAGAAAGGGCGATACATTATCGCCGCTTTATCGGCAGGAAACTGCCGCTAAAGCTGTGATAATTGGCATGATAATATGCCCTTGAGAATTCCCATAGAAGCCCAGGTTAACACCAGAACCTGGGCTTCTATGGGAATTCACAAGGGCATATTACCAAGCCCATTATCGCCGCTTTAGCGGCAGTTTCCTGCCGATAAAAGCGGCGATAATGTATCGCCCTTTCTTGATAATATGGCCCCATGTTTTTATTGTCTTGGCTCCTCTGCCGAAGTTATTGATTGGAACCTATCTGATCATACATTTAAATGTAATCCTTGCATTCTGGTGTTTGACAGGTTGTTCTGCTCTCGCATCTTAGTAAAAGGCTTTACATCCGAGCGAACTATTTTGGCGCTTTAGAAAACAAACAAAAAAAGAAGACAGTGAACAGAAGGGGGGGTAGAGTAAGAAACATTGAAAGGCGGAAGAAGCGTCACCCCCACTCCTGAAAATATTGTTCCTCTTTTTCAACGGAAACAGCCAGGTAGTCACTTCAAGATCATAAATGACAAAACACAGTGATTACATACTTACATGAGGACTGCTTTCACAACTATTAGCAATAAAATGTATGTTTCAATTGTGAATGCCCTCCCCCCCAACACCTCCAAAACATCTCCTCATTGAAAACTGAGGAAAGTAAACAAGGGGCAGTGGGACCCTTTTCTTCTGTATCCTGGTGTCATTGCACCCGCTGCACTGATGATGCACCCCGTGCTCATGTGCCAAACAAGTGCACCCCAGCACCCCTTCTCCTGTGAGATGCAACCCCCATTCTCCACGGAGAGGAACAAGGGCTCGAGAGATGATTCTGTCAGCAGCGCCAGGCAGTGCCAGCAAGCGCTTTATTTTTCAGTTCAAATGCAATCAGTGAATCGGACTTGGATACAATCTCATTGTGTCCACGTGTTTGGGGTTGTTTATTGCTGCAGCTGTTTGGAAACCGATGGCCGCTCCCCCTCATGCCCCGCATTCTTTTGTAGTCTCTTTGCATGTACTATACAAGTCAGCTATTTACAGCAGTCACAGTTCACAGCATTTTGTGAAATAAAGTAAGAACCATAATGCTCTACTTGTATTTATTATTATTAGTATATTATCAATATCAATATATATCTCCTTTCTGTGAAGCTCTCTCCCACACTCTACATAACTGTGTGTCTCTCTCTGTCTTTCCTACTTTCTGTCGCTCCATCGCTCCCCCCTCCAATTTTTGCTGTCCATGAACTTCTCCACACTTTTCTCCCTCTTTGTCGCTCTGTTTCTCATCCATTGTCTCTTATTTTATTTTTTTACTTCCGTCTGGTCTTTCACTCACTCTCTTTCTTTCCCACTCTCTCTCCCTCTATCTGTGCAGCAGAACAATCCCACCTCTAATGCTTCTCCTACACCGGATATCCGCTACCCAACACCACCACCAGGCTTAACCCCTCCCCCCATTAATATAATTCTAGCATAAACAGCGAAAGCGCGGCTGTGGGGGTGACACTAAGCTATGAGAACCCGAAAAAAATACCAAATGCGTAAACTGAGGCAGACAGCAATGACGTCACAGTGTGACTGATCCTGCGTTAAGAGCTCGAGTCCTGAAAACAACGAACAGACATGAAAAAATCTGTGGCCAAGGCAAGGCGGCTTGGAATGTTTTTAATGCATCAGATGTGAGGCATTGGGACCATAATACAGATTAAGCCACGTCCTTTCCCATTTACAAGCGGCGTCTGAAGCACCGCTTGCAGATTTCAAAGGGGTGGGGGGTGGTAGCGGGGGGTCCACATACCTGCGCCTGAGGATTACAGAGGCATAAATCACCCCGAGAGGACAGTGCACTCCAGCAATTTCCAATTTAAGGGGCCGGGGATGTGTCTGGGCCTCAGAAGTGACATTTTCCGCCCCAACCTCACGTTTCTAATCTTCCAAAGGACAAATTGGGCCGAGATTCAGGTGGCGAAAGCTGAGAGTGAGACCTGTTTAACAAGCGCTTGCCATTTGTCTCTAAGCCCCGTCCTTTTCAGACTGGGGGCGTGTTTTTGACTTTCTTTCTAGGATGTAAACAACAGTCAAAAACACGACCCCAGTCTGAAAAGGACAGGGTTAGAGACAAATGGTTCTTCTTTCTATCTAAGCCCCATCCTTTTCAGACTGGGGGGCGTGTTTTGACTGTTGTTTACAACCTAGAAAGAATGTCAAAAACACCCCCCCCAATCCGAAAAGGACGGGGCTTAGATCCAAAGAATGACATCACTGGGACCTCTTCTCCAATGGCTGGCCACCGTTTAGGAGGCCAGCCAATGGAGAAGAGGGGCGGGGCTTAACCTCGCTACTAAGAGTCATTAAATCTCGCCAGCGAGACTACGCATGTGCGCAGCCTGCGCTAGCCGAGACCTAAAAAACTGGTAGCTGTAAATAGTTTTGCATGCAGACATCCAATCCGAAAGTGTAAATAAATGATCACACAATGCAGGGTATCCTTTGTGTTCCCCGAGAATGTGTGTGAGACTCTCTGTGGTTTCGAATGTGTGTTTTGAGTTGTCTCTTTCCACTGTGCTAGAAAGGATATGTTCTGAGAAAAACAAGAGACCTAACACTACCTTGTGCTGCCCCTAAAATAGATTTTTAAAACTTTTGTCAAACTTAATAACATAACAATTCATAGTGAGAGCAGTGTTTTTTTGGAAGCCTATATAATGCCACACTGAGGACCACACTTCAAGGGAGCAGCAGTCCAGGACCAGGCTCATCTCCCAGGCAGAGACACGACTCAAAGGAAGGTCAGAAATATAAAATACAAGCATCCTTGGAGACTTGTTAAAGCCATAAAATTCACAGAAGTACACATTAAAACAGAGGAGTGAGAAGACTTGGGGAGGCAACAAAGAAGCTAAAAGGAAGAGGGCAAAGCCAAGGGACAGCAACAGATGAGTTATGAAGTGTGTAATAAACAGAGAATTCAGAAGAGTAAAGTTGTGAAAGATTGGTTTGTAAGCTACTGATATCTAACTAGCAATCATTTATATTGTAAAATCAAGCAGGCTTAAGACACGCTTTTACAAGCAACCTCGGAGACTGTTTACATGTAAATGGAAGAGTGTCATAAAACTGCACAGTCAATTAAATATAGTTGTGAAGAGGTAGGAAGGAAAACCAAAGTGCTATGGTCCCTAATAAACATGGGATGTACAATGTCTTCTCTAACAGTTTCAGACATTGCATATCGGAAACCTTGAACTCGGGCCCTTCTAATAATTATTAAAACATTTGAATGTGAAGCACTCCATTGAATCCAATGGAGTGCTCTGTGCTTCTACAGGCTGGTAAAGGCCTGCAAAGCAACATTCCATTGTTGTTTTACAGAAACCTCTCGGAGCCCGAGGAGATTTAAACCCCCACAAACTCCGAGAGGCGTTTGTTTTATTTGTAGGAACATAACGCTGGAGCGGGCCTTTAATGTAATGGCCAGTATAGCCCGCTACTGCGGGCTATAAGGCTCTATTAGAACATTGAAATGTTGAGCGCATCATTAAATACAATGGTGTGCTCTGGGCTTCTAATGGCCGGTAGACACCCGTAGCAACAACATTCCATTGCTTGTTCAAAGTTATTGCTGTGAACAAAGGCCTACAGAGCCAAAGGGGATTTCAACTCCCTCGGCTCGTAAGGCCTTTGTTTTACAAATTAGAACATTCTGCCCTCTACGGGCGGAATGTTCCAATAGCCCTTAGAGCCCTACGTAGTGGGCTCTACCGTCCATTAAAGGCCCACTTCCTTGTTAAAGGTCAGAGCCAAAAGCATTATGGTTACTTGGGGACCCCTTCCAATTTGCGAGTGGGTTACCACCTACTTGAAGCAGGTGGTAAAATGCAAATGTTTTGCGACAGCATTTACGGTCACAAAACATTTATACATACTGGTGCGATTCGGTATTAGGGGCACCCTAAACATGCCCTTCCTAATACCGAATCACAAACCCATTTACATAACAGGTTCCCGAATCACAAAGTTTGGTTTGCTACATCATAAAAGCATTTTTTGCATTTGCAAACGGACAGATTCTGCAAATCTGCCCGTTGCGAACACAGAAAGGCTTGATACATCTTGCCCTTGGCTACTTAAGTGCTAGTCGTAGAAAGTGCATTTATACCTCAAATAGTGTGGGATGGCCACGAAATACCGTTGGCTGCAATTAGCATGCATAATTCTCTTTGTAGATTGTTTATAGGTTTGCACAACAGTGGTAGCATATCAGATGTTTGAATATGAAAAACTACATATACTTGAGCACTGTTAAGTCATTTTGGTTTCAGAGTTGGAATATTAAGCCTCCGTAGAAGGGCTTGGGGTAAAGCCCAAAATGCATTGGGGATTAGGGAGTTAAAATTACATTATTCATTAACAATTGATGTAATAATTTCAATAAGAAATAATTTTGATTCACCATAAAAACGTATTAAATGATTTAAAACATAGAGATAACTTGTGGACTCTTTATCGAATACAAAGGAGAAAGGCCAGTCATAATTTGCATGTAAATAAAACATGAGATTGTTTGATCCGAGAATGGTTTGCAACAAAGGAATGACACATATGCCTTGTTTGGAAAGTGTTAAACATTTCATAATAAACATGAACAGCAGAAAACATGGGCCAAAATCAACACACAAGATGGAGATAGAAAGAAAACACATGCACTTCAATGGGGGGCTAAAAGTAAAAGAAAAAAGTAGTTTACTGAATGTGAGCAATGGAAGGATAATGTTGTACCTGGTTTCTCCTCCTTTCTAGTTGCTCAAGCCAGTGTGAGTGTGGTGTCTGCGTGGAATGTTGGAGTGCGTGATGTCAGTGAGTTTAGAATGTGAGAGTGCCTGTGTGTCTGTGGAATGACAGTTGAGCTGTGTGGGCTGAGCTACTAACATCTTGATCCTGGTGGGACTGACTAACTTACTATCTACTTACTATCTATTATCTACTTAAGACTTACCTGGAACATGTACTGATCTTCTAATAAACCTACATCTTGGATAAACTACCTGGCTTCCTCTGGATTCATATCTTCTTTTACTACAACATTTTGGCGACGAGGATGGGATTTAAAAGGGAAGTGCGCGAGGAGCGCCTGATGCCTACCTTCCTTCTGCTCTTTGTGACGTTTGGGGCAGCTGTGTTCCCAGAGCCATCCAGCATTACGTAAAAAACGTGCCGCCATATTGTGTTTACAGGAGTCACGTCACGCTATCTCACAGCTATACTGCATTTGCCAAGCACGGGTGTTCTTCTGCGTCTGGCAATAAAGTTGAATTGACAGCTGTTCTTTTCCGGAGTTTTATTCATCCTCCGTCTAACTAAATACTGAATTTAGGCTGTACAGCAGCTACAAAATGATCATCAGAGACGTACTCAGAGCCACCGTCACGAGACGTGCCATCATCTTTAAAAGTGAAGTTCACTCAAATATCGGTGAGACTGTCGTGAAAAGAGGATACTTGATGCCTGAAATCCTCGCTTCTACATGAGTGAAAGTTTTATCCTACACAGACATTAACAGATTCTGGAAATTAACTGAATGCAGAGACAGTTGTCAACTCGGGTGAGAGGGTTCGCTCACCAGTGTTGTAATATACATTGTTTATTTATTATTGATATTTATTATTCTACATTAATTCTGAGCATGCATAACCTTATCTGACGAAAACTGTTTTTTTAATATAACACAATTTTCCTTCTAGCTGAATGTTATATTATTCACTGCTTCTTTAAGTCTTCTCATGAAGTGGTCAGGTACTGTATTTATTATTCTTGAGCACAAATACCATCTTTATTCGTAGGATAGTGTTAGGAAGAAGCTGGTCTTCTTGCTCTTATTTATTTATTCAGTGAGAGTGGTGCGCACACTGTTTAACTGTTCTACCTACAGATTTATGTGATGCCTGACTTACTTTCATTATACATCCAGCAGTGTGAGTTTTGTTTTTAAATTAATTTATTAATAGTGCACTCTAGTTTCTGTAACTTTAGGTGTGTACTATTTAACTTTACAGCGCAAGTAGTAAGACGCTTTGCAATTCTTTAATTATTATACGGCACGAGTATATGGTGCAATACAGTTGTTAAAACGCGTTATGCTTCAATTTCTTTAAGTGTTATACGGCAAGAGTATATGGTGCAATACAGGTGTTAAAACGCGTTATGCTTCAATTTCTTTAAGTGTTATACGGCACAAGTTTATGGTGCAATACAGCTGTTAAAGCGCGTTATGCTTCAATTTCTCTAAGTGTTATACGGTGCAAGTATATGGTGCATTACAGGTATTAAAACGCGTTATTCTTTAATTTGATAAGTACAGGTTTAAAGTACACGTTTCAAAATGCGTTAGCGTTATTATTAAGGAAGTGCAGGTATGAATACGCCTTAGCGTTATTATTGATAAGCTTAAGTATTGAGTTTACTTTGTTAAAGCTGTGCATTCCCATTATATGTATAATGCACTAAGGTTTCTACTCTATGTTTTTGCACTGTAAGTCTTTTCAAGTTCGCATTGTTTATTTCTTGTTTTTTTGTGAAGAAAAGGGGATGTGTGCCATGTTTTATGGTTTATCCTTTTACTTTCACCTTTTTCTCTCTCCCTTTCCTTTTTATCTCTCCCTTTCCTTTTGATCTTTCCTTTTGATCTGTCTGCCTCTTTGCAAGTTTATCTTTCACTTTATGTTTGCTTAGTTGTTGGTTATTCTGTTTATTTCCTGTGAAGAAAAGGGGATATGTTGTACCTGGTTTCTCCTCCTTTCTAGTTGCTCAAGCCAGTGTGAGTGTGGTGTCTGCGTGGAATGTTGGAGTGCGTGATGTCAGTGAGTTTAGAATGTGAGAGTGCCTGTGTGTCTGTGGAATGACAGTTGAGCTGTGTGGGCTGAGCTACTAACATCTTGCTCCTGGTGGGACTGACTAACTTACTATCTACTTACTATCTATTATCTACTTAAGACTTACCTGGAACATGTACTGATCTTCTAATAAACCTACATCTTGGATAAACTACCTGGCTTCCTCTGGATTCATATCTTCTTTTACTACAACAGATACCATTCACACAATCAAAAAGATGGCAAATAATCTATGCTCCAAGGAGGGACAGACACAAGAAGAGGAAGAAATCAGCAAGCAAATGAGACTGGCACGAAATGGTTATCAATGGGCACTGTATGTATTTATATAGTTCATAATAGTTCTTCAGCAACAGACAGATGAAAGTTGTCTGTAATCAAGACCTAAAACTTGCCCAGTTTAATCATCTCAGGATGAGCGACCATGTAAAGAAGGCTGATGGGGATTACTCTATGCTGGAGTATCAACTCAACAGCATAATTTGTCTTGGAGACTTCAGAATAGTTCTCAAAGTTATTTTGGGGTACCTTAAGCTCCTAGTTTCTACAAAACAAATTTGGTAATCATAAACCAAACAAAGACAGATATATTGTTATTGGGGAAAATGCTGTGACCTTTCAATTTGAAAAAAATAAAAGATTTCAATTTACATGATGAGCTAGTAACATAGCCAAACTTCAGGAATCATAAACTGTGTATATTAAATGATTAGCAAGACAATTGTTCACCGCCACTTAGAAAACGCATGAGAAAAACAATTGTTTCAACAGCGCATTGCCCAAAACAACCTTGCCTTTATTGTCCACAAGAATATCTGATGAGCATTGCCATGGTATTCGGCACAAACTTTCCGACTATATGGTAGACTTCTACCTATTCATCAGGGCCACATTCATCAAAGTCCGGTTTTGCGATTCCTTATTTGCGATTTTTAGGGAATAGCAAATAAGGAATCGCAACACGGGATGCATGATTTAAATCGCATAAAATTTGCGACTCAGTAAAAATCGCAATTTTTACTGAATCGCAAATATTATGCAAATTCCAATTTCCGATTTCGCAATTCCCATTGATTCCTATGGGTCAAAAGGACCATAGGAATCAATGGGAATTGCGAATTCGCAAATAAGAATTCGCAAAATGTTAATGCATTCAATGGGTGCAGGGGGGAATGCATTAACATAGGTTTCTGGGATGCTTGATGCATCCCAGAAACCTATTTAGGAATCACAAACGGCCGAATTTTGCGATTCGCACCTTTTGCACTTCCTAAGTAGGTTGATGCATGTGGCCCAGAATCATGTATTCATTACAACACCACACCCCTGAACTGAATAGAAAACAATGGCATGATAAGGTGTCAGATAGTCAACGAGTGGAGAAAGGTCTGAAAAACCATCAATTAGCCATTGGGAACGAAAAAAAACAGCTTTGAGAAATGTAAGGGATTGCTTCAGTAATGCACAGTTGTTTTCTTTGCCTGATGTGCACAGTGGGAGAGTGAAAGGCTTATATCATCTTTTACTGAAAAATCCATCGCAGCGCTAAAAGAATTATCTCTCTTCTGCCCCAGTAAAATATATTCTGCGTTAACAAGGTACTTGGCAACATCACTGATGCTTCTGTTTCTTTGAAATAAAATCTCTGAAGACTAACTGGGAGGACACTTCCAAATACAAACAACCACATTGAGAGCTGCGTCTTTAGCCATGCGTAGTTCATTAAAACTGGATTCGCATGCACAGGCGAGGTATAACCCTGGCGGGTAAGTGACACAAGAACTAAGCACTGGCCCATGTTTTTTACAGGATTCTAAAATGCACTTAAAATATAAGTTGAAGACACTAAGTGGCATATTTACAAGCCCCTTGCGCCACTTTTGCGTCACTTTTCCCATCTTAAAAGTGACGCAAAAGTGGCACAAGGGGCTTGTAAATATGCCCCTAAGGCCCTGATGGAGCAGGATTTTCATAAATAAAACCTGCTCGGATTAAACCTCCATTTGTGTGAAATATTAACACATGTTGTGAATTTAACAGAGAAAGTGTTAACATTGGTTATTTGGGAAGAGAATCGAGAGACGTGCAGGTAAATGACAGCTGGTTCTGGTAGGCCACAAATGATTTCTGCATGAGAGATAGCAGAGAAATAACGTTAAATAGGCTTTATTTTTCATGTGTAACGTGAATGAAATGTGCAGCCAAAAATAGTGTAATGCGAATAAAATTAACTACATGGGGTAATCGTAGAAAATATATGCATTAATATCAGAATTATAAAGACTAAAAAGAAATGTATGAAATATAGCTTTACATGTGAACAACTAACTGAATCTGTTTATTTCTCCTAGAGAAACTGCACAGCTTAACCGAGAAGGCCTCAAACCACTGTTAGGATTTAATTTGCTTTTTAACGTAGGCTGCTGCAGAAAATGTATTTGTCCTTCTTTATGATGATTGTGTTCTTTTCTTGTCTACGGCTACATTGTTGGACTATCGTACCGAAGTTGGTACTGTCCAGGGAAATGTTTAGTTTTATGGATAATCATTCTACTAGTGCTACTTGTATAAAAATGTGCCCGAGTCAAGGAAGAGGGATATTGTGGTTTCATCTGCTGAAGGACGAAGATGACTGCATGGCTCATAACAAAGAACTTTTGAAAGTGAAGTGTGACCGAAGTGGTGTGACTGACACCCCATGCTCCTGAACCAATGAGAACTGTGAATTGCTTGGACTTTGCTACTTAATTTAGGGATGGACTTTAAAAGTTAGGGTATAATGTTTCGTGTTAGAATTCTCGCTGTGTGTTTGACGGTGCGGCGGTGCGTGGTGTGGCTTAGGCAGACGTGTGAGCTGAGAGCTGTTTCATCAAAGCTCTATTGGTTGAAGCTTGACTCCTTAACTTTGCTCCTCATATCTTTGTGAGGTTGCCCCAGCTTTCCCTTCCGGCTGGAAGGTTAGCTCTTCAGACTATTAGCACACCCTGCTATAGTTTCTTTAGGTTTCTATGCTATTCTGTAATTCATTTATCATGTGGCAATGCTGTTTTGTGTTTCTTTCCATCCACTCACTCATGCCTCTCTAAATGAGATGTTATTGAGAATTACTTACCTGTGTGATAATCTATGACTTGGTGTTGTATCACTGTAAGACCATTTATATATGCTTTTAAAGAAATAGATAAAGCTAAGTTAATAGTAAACTGAGTCTGTCATCATTGATGATAAAATTATTGCAATTTGTATATATATAATACATTGTTTATTTAGAATATTCCCTTTATTCTAGGTCTCATAAGGCGGGTATAATCCGTCCTAACAATTGTCAGATCCCTGTCAACTCTTAAAAGGTTCATAAGAGGACCAAAGATTGGCATGGGCAAAATCATAGTTACAAAGGTGAAATATCTAGCAGCAGTTATTGATTAGGTTACATGTGGTGGATATGTTTACCCCACGTTTCCGCTGTATTAGGCCTTTTACCAGGATGTACAACTTGCACACTGCCAGTATTGCGAACTGGTCTTCATATAGTAACGTAACTGATAATCAGTAGTGTTGCAAAATATATATTCAAATAGAATGTACCTCCTGATTCATAAACATTAAACAGGCAGGTCACATGACCTTTGAATGTCTGGGTAGGCAGTGATGTGGGTCTGCAGGGGGCAGCAGAGCTGAGTCCCTGTGTTCGGTTCCCCACCATATGATGTATTTAAAAAAAAGAAAAGAACCTATGCATTGTTAAGTTTTTTAGGTCTCGCCTTTACCATTCCGCAGGAATGGGAAATGGGGAGAATTCAAGTCGGCAAAATCATCTTCAAACCAAGGGCTTTCAGCACCGCGGTTTTCTTGCAGTTCACGTGAATCACGTGAGCAAACATGCACGAGCATTCACGGCCAGGGCTTCTCCTCCCCTAGCAGCACTCCTCCCACACCAGCAACTCCCCCCTCCCACACCAGCACCTCCCCTCTCTCTCCCCGCAAACACAGCCTTGCCGTAGCAGCACTCCTCCCACACCAGCAACTCCCCCCTCCCACACCAGCACCTCCCCTCTCTCTCCCCGCAAACACAGCCTTGCCGTAGCAGCACTCCTCCCACAACAGCAACTCCCCCCTCCCACACCAGCACCTCCCCTCTCTCTCCCCGCAAACACAGCCTTGCCGTAGCAGCACTCCTCCCACACCAGCAACTCCCCCCTCCCACACCAGCACCTCCCCTCTCTCCCTCCCCAAACCACAGCCTTGCCCTAGCAGCACTCCTCCCACACCAGCACCTCCCCCTCCCACACCAGCACCTCCCCTCTATCTCCCCGCAAACACAGCCTTGTACGTACACCTATTAACTGCATCCGTTTCCTTAGCAGCATTCGTGACCTTCCAAACTGCCTGCAGCAGTCACTGTTCTTTCCCTTCATTTGTTCATTCTGGTACTGTTCTCATGTACTCGCCTGTCAGAGTATTTCTAACTCTCCCTTCTTTTCTTCCTACATCTAACACCAGCACCTCCCCCCTTCCACACCAGCACTCCCTCTCTCTCTCCCCGAAACACAGCCTTGCCCTAGCAGCACTCCTCCCACACCAGCACCTCCCCCCTCCCACACCAGCACCTCCCCTCTCTCTCCTCACAAACACAGCCTTGCACGTGCTGCGCTTCTCTCGCTCATTCACTTTGTTTCTCCATCGCCTCCCACGACCTCTCTCTGGTTGTCCTCGCAATACACACCCTTGCCTATAGACAAACATCGCAGGAAAAAAACTCGCTACTGACACGGAGCCGAGGAGTCCTATTTAGAGAGCTGCCTCCTGAAAACAAGTATCGAAAGTGGAGCACTTGACTAATAATTAAAAAAACAAGAGTCGGCAAAACCTGTTCCACGATATTTACACACCTTTCTGGTACAATGCATCTTTCTAATTAAAGACAGGTTCATCGTCAAATGGTTTGTCCCTTGTGTGGTGGTTAGAATGCAGTGCATGTTTCCAGGCCTCTCTGAATCACTGACTATCCCTTAACACTAGATTTCATGTACACTGTCAGGGCCGACTGCCAAAACCTGCAAATTCAGTACTCTCGATCTATGTCCGCATTTGACATGCTTGAAGTAAAATATAAATCCATTTGCCCCTCACAAGCGTAACAAATATGAAATCAGGTGACATGCATTTAACTGCCAACATCTAAAGAAGCCGAATATGTGCATGCAGCTTTGCAATATAGAAAACTAATTGGACTTTATTCGCAAAAAAATAGATACTACAATTGGACTCTTTGGGTTCAACTCACATGCAAACCTCAAGTGACTCCAACTATTAAATCTTCATTAACACAAACAAAGATACTTGGCACAAAACAACCCAATAGGCATACTGCCAATAAAATCATGCTCAAACCAGGCCAGAAAGTTAGTCTCGTTTTGCCATCAAGGAACAATGAATTTACAATAAACATGGCCATTGAAAATATATTCTTAAAAATTAGGATTGGAATTATATGGCCATTAAGTTATTAACTATTTTGCACATGAAAAGAAACCGTAAGTCCGTAAATGACACACTAGTTAGAATTCTTTAGGTAAGTACTGAGCTCTGACATCGATGTACAACCTTCAGGCCATAAATGTTAACACCGTCAGGACTGAACCTGACCTTCATCCTTCTGAGGTGGATACACGGAGTACCACTGAGTGATCAACAGACACACCTTTTACGAACAGCGCTATATATAACAGCAAAACTAACGAAGCAAGGGAGGGTTAAAATAAGAATATGCTTTATTAATAGGGAAATTCAAAAGTGGGGCTGCGACGTGATAAAATAGAATGGAAAGTAATGATTGACGTCATTGACAGCACATGTGAACATATCATCCACGAGCTGATCACGTAAATATCGTTCAGGCGTTTCTTCCGTAGATTACTTTCAAGATTCATCTGGCAATGTATAAGTCTTAAAAACACCTTTGTAAATCAAACCAATGCACATGAAAACATTTTCGGCCATATTGGAAAAAACATAGACTATTTGAAAAGAAACCGAGCCAAAACACTTCACAAACGATCACAGGATAAATCAAAATAAACTGCTAATACAAAAACATATTTACTGAAAACACCAAGTAACACTAGTTTAAACGTTGAAGGTTGTTGCATACCAATAGTGTCTAAATTCATCTCAGCCTTAAATATTAATCAAAATCATTCACAACACAAAAGAATAATACTGCAAAAGAAAGACACTGTGATTACAATACAACAGTACAATCACAATCGCACATTGTCAACAAAAAAAAGATTTCCAAAAAAATGTCTGAAGTACAGTACATAAAATAACTACATCGCAAGATATTTACTAAAAACAACATTCATACATAGCACATTAAAATTTTGAAACGTTCAATAGCTAGACACGATGTGCAAAAGAAAAGTCAAATTCAGTCGGAATATGTCGTACGTACATCACAAAAAATTCAAACATTGCCATATATTCATTAGAAACAACATTAATACATAGCAGATCAAAATTTACAAACGTTCAATAGCTGTACAGAAACAGCATACGAAAAGTCAAATTCAGTTGGAATATGTCGGAACTACGTCCCATAAAATTAAGACATTTGCAATATATTCATTAAAATCAACATTTATACATAGCACATCAACATTTTAAAACGTTACATAACTATACACTAAGTACATACGGAAAACCAAAAACAGTCTGAATACGCAAACGTCATAAAACAATACAAAACATTAATCAACGTTCAAAAAAGTATAAACACAATTAATACTACATACCCAAAATTTGTATAATAATATTAAAATTCAAACTTACCTGTCAAACGACACAGCAACAACACAAGAAGCACAACGCGCCTTTCACACGTGACTGTTCTCGAAGATCTGGGAATTTCCACGTTGATGCACGTCAATCGCAATGCTACGTCACAAAATGTAGCAATGCGATTGGCTGGAAATTACATCATTCGGAAAACAAAGGGAAAATACCAAAAAAAAACTAGAACGCTGACCTCAAAAACGGAGGTAACGTATAGGAGCTACATTGCGACCGGCATTTTTATTAAGGAAAAGACATCCGCACTAGGAAAAGGGACTCAAAGCCATACACATACACATGTTCAAAGCAAAAAAATAACACACACTTGCAAAATAATCACACACACACACCACCATATCATCAACAACACACAACATCACACACTAAGCATAACACCACAAAGAACAATATACTCAATTATTGTTCACATTAACACACTAAATCAATGTCACCACTCACACATGCAACGCCACTCACACATGCAACGCCACTCCCTCAAAGCAACGCCACTCACCCACGCAGTGCCACTCACCCACGCAATGCCACTCACACACGCAACGCCACTCACACACGCAACGCCACTCACATACGCAACGCCACTCACACACGCAACGCCACTCACACACGCAACGCCACTCACACACGCAACGCCACTCACACATGCAACGCCACTCGCACACGCAACGCCACTCACCCACGCAACGCCACTCACCCACGCAACGCCACTCATCCAAGCAACGCCACTCATCAACGCAACGCCACTCATCCACGCAACGCCACTCATCCACGCAACGCCACTCATCCACGCAACACCACTCATCCACGCAATGCCACTCACACATGCAATGCCACTCACACATGCAACGCCACTCACACATGCAACGCCACTCACACATGCAACACCACTCACACATGCAACGCCACACAGATGCAACGCCACTCACACATGCAACGCCACTCACACATGCAACGCCACTCACACACGCAACGCCACTCACGCATGCAACGCCACTCACGCATGCAACGCCACTCACGCATGCAACGCCACTCACGCATGCAACGCCACTCATGCATGCAACGCCACTCACGCATGCAACGCCACTCACGCATGCAACGCCACTCACACATGCAACGCCTCACACATTCAACGCCACTCACACATGCAACGCCACTCACACATGCAACGCCACTCACACATGCAACGTCACTCACACATGCAACGCCACTCACACATGCAACACCACTCACACATGCAACGCCACTCACACATGCAACGCCACTCACACATGCAATGCCACTCACACATGCAACGCCACTCACACATGCAACACCACTCACACATGCAACGCCACTCACACACGCAACGCCACTCACACACGCAACGCCACTCACACTCACGCAGTGCCACTTTTACCCACACAGCACCACTGTCAGACACACAACGCCACTCACACCCACACAAGCCCACTCTCACACACGCAAGCCCACTCTCACACACACAACGCCACTCACACATGCAACGCCACTCACACATGCAACGCCACTCACACATGCAACACCACTCACACCCACGCAGTGCCACTCACACCCACGCAGCGCCACTCACACCCACGCAGCGCCACTCACACCCACGCAGCGCCACTTTTACCCACACAGCACCACTTTTACCCACACAGCACCACTTTTACCCACACAGCACCACTGTCAGACACACAATGCCACTCACACCCACGCAAGCCCACTCTCACACACGCAAGCCCACTCTCACACACGCAACGCCACTCACACATGCAACGCCACTCACCCACGCAACAACAATCACACATGCAACGCCACTCACCCACGCAATGCCACTCACTCAAAGGCACTCACACCCATGCAGTGCAACTTTCACCCACACTGTGCAGTGCACAATAGGTCTCGCAGTAGGAAAGTTGGAGCTATTGGTTTTGTAAATGACAAAGCGCTTTATGTTTTTAAAATGAAAACAAAAATAAAAGGCATTGCTATTTGCAATTGTAATAGCTCCAACTTTCCTACTGCGAGACCTATTGGCAACGCCAGTGCTTGTTTTAAAGCTTGCCTTTCTGTGATAAATCGCTGACCATGCTCAGGACTACTGTTTGTTCCCCCCAAATCCCACCCAACATTTTTCCGAAGGGGGAAGCTTCCCCTCTGCAAATCTGGCACTACCCCAGCTCAAGTGTTAGTAGCCGATCAATTGTTGCAACAAACAATTGGCATAAACTATTCATATCGCTCAGTGTAACTCACAAAGGCAAGGAGATGTCCCTTTCTTAACTTCTATTTGCAATTTGGAAAGGGTTAAAAAACCCATTTTTAAAAGAGTTTCCACTTCTCAAAAGATGTTGCAAATCCGGTGTTTTCGTGACTAGCAGACTTTGAAACTGCAAAACACCTGAAAAAATACATGGGTGGAGGCAATCCAAATTTTTTAATAAGTTATAAACACTGAATAATATTTTGGTCCAATTTATATGGGAAAACTCAAAAACCTCCGAAAGGGAATAAAAAAGTACATACATTTTTAGGTTCTGGCTAAGCATGGGTGGTGAACTCTGCTCCATCCACGGAGTTCGCAGAGTTTTTCTCCCTCCACAGAGCTCGCAGAGTCATGAAAAACTCATCTCCATAAAGGGGAGTTTTTTCCTCGCTTGCGCTCACCAACAGTACGTTGGTGAGCGCAAGCGATGAAAATCCAGTGCTAGACCACTTCCCAGCGAGATTTCTCAATGTGAGCGGTTGCGGATGGTTGCTACCTCTCATGTTGAGAAATCGTCTGTTCGCATTGAGGAAGCTGCAGCTTGAGTAGAACTTCTACTCAAATGGCAGAAAGAAGCAGCACACTCTTGCACTTTGCAAGATGCCCTTCGTGCAGATTTTACAGTGCAGGACAAACACCTGGCACTAAAAATCAGTGTGAACGGAGCAAGGTAACCCACTCTGCCGCTCACTGAACTCCACGTAGCTTGGCCGAGTTTCTTTGTCACGGAACTCTGCAAACTCCAGCCAGGTTTAGTCTTGGCTAGATAGTGCATGTGATATCTCGAAGAGACTGTTGTATTCAATATGTGGGATTCAACCTGCCCATTGGCTTCCCAATTGCTTGTTTCATCATCGTTCTCATATTCTTTCTCCCAATTTGTCAATGGCATGCATGCATCATGCATCTTCCTGTGTATATCCTTCCCCAAGAGCATGGACCAATTACTACTAGCCATCCACTGCTTCCATTTTAGGAACTCCTTTAGAAACTACTTTTTCCTTTGTTTAAGAGAACTTCACACAAGTGCTCATGTTTTGACTTGATTTGATCTCCATTTATGTAAACAGGCCAGCGAGGCGTACTCTTACCTCGTCACTTTGCTGTGCAGTCAAAGACTGAGGTCAAATGTCAGAATCTGTTTTCTAAGGGAGCTGTTTACTTTTCTTTCTTTAACTTCAAAGTGAGAGAATTTTTAAACTAAATATCCCAGTGTTGCTTGCCCTTCCCCCAACCCCCATCACGCTTCGCTGCTTGACCTATGTAGCCATTCCCTCCACCATCACTGCTTGACTCTGTATGCATCTTCTTGGCGATCTTAATCACATACAATTTCACAATCTACAATGGCTGCGATGTATGCACCAGAAGAAGGGTTGTAGCGCTGAATACTCACCATGTCTGTTTCAGTCTCCATGAGCAAAGGAGTCTCCAGTCTGTGCCTCGAGGGACTGCATTCCTGTTCCCAGGTACCCATACAGCCCGTCTATGTCCCTCCTTTCACTTCTTGCATTGCTTCTTCACCGGCAGCTCCTGTCCTCTCTTGTGTTGCACACCATGACAGCTACTGCCTTCTGGTAAGTGACACAGTGTGTCCGGGTGTGTGTTCAAATGTTGTCATCTGCCTTGTGCGAGTATGCATCCTACCCATGTAAAATCAGGAGGTGACGCAGAAGTGATCATCTGCAGATGTTTCTTATCATTCAACTAAAAGGCACCAACGTACCACCTCAAGTCATGTGTCAGCCTCGTTTGCTTCATCTATACCTTCCAAGGAAGAACAGAAAATGCTTCCCAGAGTCTCGAATGGGAGCAGCTGCCCTGAAAACCATAATTGCTCTCCAACATTATTTCACTCTGTTTTACTTATATTGGGTGCACTTTCCAAAACCAATCTTGCACTCATTGAATACTTCAAAAGGTACGATTAGCCACTGCGTAAGGGTCAGGTAAGTAAAGAAAAAAAAATTTGAGAGGTACAAGGGACCTTCCCTGTACATTTTTTAAATATTTAAAATAAAATCGGGTATAGCAGGTCCCCCTCATAAAGCAAAACATTATAAAAATGTATTTTCAAATAAACAGCTCAGTAGATGATGCAACACTGCTAACTACAATTGGATAGTGAAATTAACATTGGATATTGGATTAACATAATGTGCTTAATCCAATGCCTCTGTGCCCACACATTAGTATTGAGAATAGTCCAATGGGATATCAACCTGGGGTTAACGACCTAGCTATCCTCCTCAGGCAGGAACTTAGACATGTGCCACTGTATTAGATTTTCCATTTGTTCGGAGACCTAATATATGACTTAATTTCATATGCACTTACAACCAAAGATTAAATAAGAGCTTTTGCCCGTTAAAACAGAACCCACATTGTCTAATTTTCCTGGCAGTTTCCAAGCACAAAGAAAACTTGTGTTGAGAGATTGATGATCTCTGGGTTCTTAGAAATAGTGGCTCTTTGCCCTCTGGCAGCAGAGGTTCACCCTTTATCTTACTGGTGTGTGAGTATCCAGCTGGTATTTGTGCCTAAGGATCCCTGTCTAACGTGACATTAGCATGGGAAGGAAGTCACTTGTTGCACATTGCTGCCAGAGAGAGAGAGTCATTTCCCTTTTTTCAACAAACCCGGCCAACAATGTTATCTCCCTTTCAAGTCTCACGTCTTTTTAGGTCTTGCTGAGCCAGCGCATGCGCTGCTCTGCGAGACATTTAGTGTGTGAGCTTTTAAAAGTCCTACCAACGCTTTTGGCTGGCATAAAGTGTGCAGTTACGTGCACAATGACGAGCAGAGGCACCATATGGCTTCCGTCTCTCGTCATGGTGCGCGCACACCACTCGCCAGCCTGCATAGTTTTTTTTGTTTCCTTTTTGCGCGCGCGCATGCACACAACCCCGTTTCCTTCTCTGTCTTCTCTCGGGATCTTTCTCTTTTTTGAATAGCCAACTTTCCCTCGTTCGTCTTTTCTCACTTTTACACTCTTGGCTTAACGCTCTTCCCCCTCCCCCACCACAGAGCGCGTCTCGGACCGCGCAACTTTTTGTTGCTTGTTTTGTTTTCAGTACCGTGCACCCACGTTTGAAATACATTATGACACTCATAACAGTGGATCCAGTGGTGCAACGGTGAATACCTCTCTGCCTATTCACCCAGCCATGCTACACCGGAGGACACGCATGCAGACGCGGATTACTGCACAGCACTCTGGGCCTACTCTCAGTGTACTAGAAAGACTGCCAAAGCATGTCAGGGGGACCTGGTGTACCACTCTGCCGTCTTTCGCATCTGGGAACTCTTCTTACAGCACAACTGTTGCAGCGATGGGCCCACCTCTGCAGCCAGAACCAGGGACCCGCAGGCCCTTCACGCACAGAGGCATGCAACTATGTGACCAGGGTGAACATTCAGGGGTATTTTGCCTACTGTTTGGTGACGTTCATCTGAGGACATTCAAGGATGAGTTTGAGACTTGTAAAGCACAAGGTGCTTGGCCTCTTATTGACAATCAGTACCTCTCTGTGCAAGTCACAAGCATCGCTGTCGCACCCGGGTCCAGAGCAACAGCCACCAACAAGGTAACTGACTGTGTGTAGTGGAAAAGCAAGGCTTGCCTCATCTACACCAACTAGATCTTGGCCTTTCCTTCAGTATCCCAACCTGACCCCTTTTCAGGGCTCCACTTCGAACCCATCTAACCTCTACAGGTTCCTGTCATGCGCCCCATTGCCGCTCCACTGCTTCTTTTGTAGGGTCTCTCCCACTACTATGCCCATCTACCACCTTAGCTGCCTCCGATGTCTCACACAGGGATCTTCTCATGTGACTCCTACACACCACCCAGCAGACCTGACAGTAGACTGTTGAATCCAACAGACAGCAGGTTATTAATGCCGGATCATCATATCCTCTCCTACAGACCATCAGACAGCTATTGTTTTTTAAATATTTTTACAACCACTGCATGTACTCCAATAAACCTACCTCTTGCCCACAATGCAGCTTGGTGTAGCCCTCCTATACTCCCTTCCATAGGGCTACCCGAACATCCAGGGCCCTTCGATATTCCTGTTGTCTGTCCCCTAAGAGACCCTCTCGTACACCTTGTATTACCTCCCTCTGCAGAGTTCTCCTACTGATATTCCTGATCTGATGTCTGTTGCTATAGTGTCTGGTCCTCAGTGGAGAGTCCTAGAGGATGGAGTGAGGGTATCTATAGACTGATGGCAACCGAAAAGATGCAGAGAAGGGATGAGTGTTACTTAAATATGGTGAAGCGCGTGAAAAAAAATCCTTCAGCAAATCGGATCTTCTTAAAAATTGATCCATCCGACTGTCCTAAAAATAGTACGCATGTATGTACATTATTGACCTCCACTGTTCTTGGTTGACTGGACAGTGATGGTTGTCTGTTGCCCTGGCGATAGGCGAAATGCAGTGGATTGACATTTATCATAATGTTATTTTAAGTTACTCAGCACCACCAAAGCATCACTCAGCGCCACCAAAGCATCAGTCAGTGCCACCACTGCATCACTCTGCACCACCACAGCATCACTCTGCACCACCATAACATCACTCAACACCACATCAGTATCACTCAGCATCGCCTATGTAATAGTACACCACCACATCATCATCACTCAGCAAGACCTAAGTATCATCCAGCATCACCTCAGCATAGTTTCAGCACCAGTCCCCACCACCACCTCAACATCACTCAACACCACCTCAGCCTGCTCTCGGAATCTGCCATCTGTTGATTCTCCCCTAGTGTCTGGCCGCTGCTAGTGTCATAATACAGGTACTAGTTCACAACCTTCAACCTCCAATTGTTTTTGCCCCCTCAAAAAAAACTTTAAAAAACAACCATTGGAATAGGCAAAAGCAAGTTGCCAGCATTTCAAGAACAAAAGAAAAATGAGGAAATGTTTTACTATGCAAACATTTTTTAATATGGTTGTTCTGTTGGATATAATGCCTTCTTGGTCAAATATAAGGTAACAAAAATGTTTCTGGCACTTTTTATTACAACTTTTCAGCATGTTGCACAGCAGCCATACTTCTCTACAGCACAGCTTAAACACATTGGCAAAGTCAATTGCTCTGCCTAAATACTTATAAGGCCCCAAAGGCGAGACCTACTGGCTATGCCAATGCTTGTTCCTTCTCAGTTATTGGTATCAGGTTATTTTCACCCATAGGAGGAACGCACCAAAAGTGAGGGGATTGTAACGCAGACCCTGATTCTGATAAATCTACAAATTGTGCATCCTCCTGTGTGTAACTTGTGCACAAGATAAATAGAAAATGTGCATGTTGCAATGTTTACCGAGTATTTAAAATGCGCTATATGAGTTTTACCAAGATCATTAAACCTATTCTTCAGTTCAGTGGGTCAGTCTTGAGAATGGTAGCCATGTTGTTCCCCATTTTGATGGACACTAACATTATATTACATGTCTGCATATGTGCTGCTCGAAAAATGCCAGGTTCCACCTGGCAAAAATCAGGAGAGCAAAAAACGCTGGAGTGCAGATTCATGCCGGGGCTGCAATTAGGGTTCCCGGTTTTACAGTATTTATTTTTTTAACATATCCGTCTGTATTTATCCATATTTATTTTGTATCCACTTTAGTGGTACTTATACATATTTATTTTGTTTTTTGAGTACAGAAGTTGTGATAACTTGTACATTTAGACATTTATTTAATGGACAAACGAGCATTCAAACTTTGATGCCTGGCAAGTTTTAGCACATTGCACAGCCAAAATGTAAAAACGTAATAAAACCACATGAAAATATTTAGCATAAAAGCCCTCATACATGCAGCAAATTAGGCAAATCACATTCAGCTTTCTTACTCACCATGCTGTCAATATGTTCAGCTATTAGGCAGGAAATTCATCAATCTCTGCATGGAGAGTAATTCAAAAGAATCCAAATTATCTATATTTTTCCACTTTTAATAACAAATGAAGACAGAAAAAACAATGGTTTCCGTCTGTATTTATCTGTAAAAATCAGTAAAAACTGAAAATACCGAGTTGGGCACAAACAGGAGTTTGCACCTGAGTCAGTGTCAGCGCACCATTGTGATCCAGGATTTAAGTGCGTGTCCGGCATTAATGTTGGTAGATTTGGAATTCAATCTCTCTTCTGCGTAAGAAAATGCTAGAGTGATCTAAGTACAACACTTTGCCTCCTGAGAAAACTGCATTCTTTGCCTGCCACAAAAAAACAGAGAGGAGCACCCTGCCGCCACCGCTTTATAGTAAATTGTATTGGGTTTGCAGAATCAGAATGAGTTTTTATCAAGACCATAAAATCTATTCTTCAGTTGACTTGAGCCATCGAAGAGAATTCAACAATGATATATCAGTTCCAATTTATTTTCACCTTTCTCTGGTCAGGCGTCAAAGTTGAGAATAACCTGCCTTTGGAACTGTAACAATGAAGCAGACCTTTTAATGGTTTCTGTGCGTCCTGCTGTTTGAGGCAGCAAAAGGTATCAGCATACAGAGCAAGCAAGCAGCTTCAGGGCAGTGCTATAGTGCTTCCACCACACCAGCTGCTCTATGTCCAGTCCATTAGCTGCCTAAACTGGAAATAGGGATTAAATACGTGTTCACAATAAGTGCTTTCATCAACCAGAACACAAAGGGAGAAAAAATAGAAACACGATTACTGAACAGAAATTCAAAGCATGTCATTATTGATTTTCATCATAAATACCTGTCAATCCCAGTGTCGACAGGGAATCAATTACAAGAATCGGTGGGTGTGCAAATTGTTTGGAGAAGTGTTCGATTTTTACCTTTGGTTAATACAAGAAAAAGCCCAAAATGTTGATACTCTAAAGGCAATGGTTTTTACAGTTCCCTCTGTCTGATTGAGGTATTCATCTCTCAAATGTCTCTTAAATAAAGACAACCTTCAGGTCCCTTATGCCTCGTTTGTGCATACTAATGAAGGTAGACCGTAAGCCGACTCCAAATAAGTCTTCCCATGGCGTAATGAGTGTAAAAGCGTAAACAGCAAAAAAAAAAAATAATAATAACAATAGGAGATGTATTGTGAGCATTACACACAATATGCCGGTGTCACATCTGAAAAATTCTGACATTTCATCCTATGGCACTATTTCATTTTTCTAGTGCAGCACCCCTTCCAGGCCATACGTTGTTGCATATTGTCAGACGTGTGGTAAAAGTATTCAACTATTTGATAAGAGACAAGGTTACAGCTGAGGGTGCTCCCTTCATCTTGATTGCATTTCTATGACAATACTTCCGAAGCAACCAGATGGGAATGCCTGCTGTTCTACCTAAGTCATCAATTACGTGTGCATAATAAGCACATGGGTTGGAAACAATACACACGCTTACAACTCACTCAAACACGTATATTATACATGATGGCCACTGTGTCAATCATAAGTAAAACATGATGTGTACTTGACATCATGTGTGTTGAACTTACACCGGGAGAATGCTTCCCCTCCTGTTTCTCTTTAACCCCACGGCTTTTCCCCAGCAGGAGGCTTATGTGGGTTCCGTACCAACATATGGACAAAAATCTGCCAATGTGGTAGAATAAGGAGCTATGGATGGAAAACGGAAAACTTTAAGTACTGTAAACAAAATGAATACACAGTATGCAAAGCAATGTGAAAATCTAGAAATAGATACATTAGATAATGTATCGCCAGAAAGACGCAACCCTGAGCGCCCACACACGAAGATTGAATAGAAAAATGCTAACAACCAGAGTTGAATTGACCTATTAGGAGAAAGACATTTAAAAAAAATCATCTCTTTAGACTTACAAATAGGACAGCATATTGGCACATTAATACTTGACAGTCGAAACATCTGCATTGAATATGAAAAGATGCAGGACAAAACACAATTCCATTCATCTTCTACCATGAACATCTTTCAAAGGGGAGCATTCATTAATCGGGGAACATTTTAAGAAACCATTACGTATGGCAATACCTCAATGTGAAAGGTGAGACATATATTAAAAAGAGAATTAACCAGTTAATGCCTTCTCCGTGCCTTTTAAGTAACATAACGGTTTAAAGGCATGGGTCTAGTAGCTATTATATTTAAGTTGACAAACAAAACAGTACAGAAAAAGGTCCCACAACTATTCGAAGGTGGTTCATCCTGTGGCACAAAATCCTAGGACAGTGTCCATACATTTACAAAAGAGAGTTGACGAGGAACTCCCTAAGTTATTAGCACAAGACATATTAGAAGTATCAGGACCAAGAGGAGGCAAGGAAACGCATCCATTGAACGATAACGACACACAGGATTGTTACCAGGAGACAAAGTAAGCTGCATAAAAGCAATCCTTTCAAAAATTAAGATTTTGGATGCGTTATCTGGGCTAGATGAAAAATCTACGAACATCACTATCTGCAATACAGCTACGCCTCTTTCAATACAGAAGGTTTGGGAAATTCTTCTGCAGCAACATTTTTTTCAACAAACGATAGGACCCAAAAAGAAAAGGATTAACTACAGTGGTGATACTTTCGTCTTTGGACAAATTGAGATAAAAATGATGACCCTTTGTCAGAAGAGTGTACTGACTTGATGAGGCTTGTCTCATCCTGTTAAAGACTGATGATACATGCATGTTTGAAAAGAGAACCGGCATTCTTTGGTCAAATGTTTTCGAGCAATGGAACCCCACCCTATCCAGCAAAGTCAACACTGTATGAGTAAAACAGATATGCCCAAGAATTATCAGTTGTGTGTTCAATTTTGGAGATGGTGACTTATTGTGCTCACTTTATGTCACAATTTGTCAAGTCAAGTCAAGGAAAGCTTTATTTGATTGTTACCAATCATAAAAGCACATACAAAAATACATATACAATTTCATTGTGAATTACACAGAGTAAGGACTGAAAGTACACAGCAATATTTTTGAGGTAGCATAAAACCATATAAATACAAAATTTGAAACCAGCATTCACAGGGAAGGAAGTGCCCAGAGATTACAGAATGCCAATTAACGTGTGTTTCCTCTGCCGGAGCGCTTTCTTTAGAAACTTCCAGCCTGATTCATGAACGGGCCGTTTTGCGAGGCTCAAATAGCGAATCATAAGGAATCGCTATTTGAGACTCGCAAAACGGTATTCATGTAGGAATCGCAATATTAATTCCGATTCCCACTGATTCCTTATTTGCGATTAGCTAATTGCTAATCGCAAATAAGGAATAACTCCCCATGCATTCCTATGGGCCAAAAGGCCCATAGGAATGCATGGGGAGTCATTCCTCATTTGCGATTAGCAATTAGCTAATCGCAAATGAGATTGCGAGTACAAGGGTGCCAGGGGTGTCCAAAGGACACCCTGTAGCACCCCTGCAATGGAAATTAACACAGGTGTTGCACACACACATGTCCAAAGGACATGTGTGTGTGTAACGTGCAATTCAGAAAAATGCATTTAAATGCATTTTTCTGAGTTTTCGCAATTTACCACGAGGTTTGACCTCGCGGTAAATTGTGGCCCGAAATTGCGATTTCGCAATTGTAAAATGGATGATGAATTACATTTAAGGAATCTCAAATAGAGATTCCTTAAATGTAAATCCTCGCAAATATGCGAATTAGCAAATAGCGATTTTTGCATCTGGGATGTTGAATCCCAAATGCAAAAATCGCACTCGCAAAGGGCCAGATTCTCAGAATCTGGCCCTTTGCGAGCGCAAATATGAATGATGAATCAGGCGGTTAGCTACACTCCATGCAATGTGTTCATCTTCCAATACCTGCAACCACATAAAAGCTGGGCAACATTGCCTTACACCTTGACGTCTTAAAAGTGGGAGTATTCCACACTTTCCTCAAATCTACATAAAATTTACATAAGAAAATTAGGCGAATCGTGCACTGCTCAGAATGATTGTCAGAAAAGGCAAAGTGTCAAGTTTCGGGACCAGTCGTTCATGATTGGTCTTGTCAATAATCTATGAACGTTACCCAATCTAAATCTTGTCAAAAGCATCCCACCAAAGGCTCCTCGTACAAATAGTAAGTAAGGCTCCGTTCGCATACAATTTGTCACAATAATTGCACCAAAGATAGCATTAAATAAAACAGGACAGACGGACCCACAAGCATAATAACACATGAAAATAAAGCTAGAACAATTGCATCTATTAAACATATGTATTATTTTGACCCCGTTCTATGGACAAAACCAGCAGTGGGTGCAAGTCTGGTAGGTTCTGATTCAATGCATGCTCAACACACACCTGGAAAATATTCCCTGAGACACATATTTGGGTATGTAATTAGAAGCTTGATGGACAAAAAGCATTTACTCAAGCTGAGAAGGAAAGCCTAGCAGTAGTCTGAGCATCATAATTTGCTCCTGTTTAGTAAACCATTTACAATTGTCAGAGATCCTCAAGTGTTTCTCCCCATTTTTGGAAATCCAAAAACACAAAAGAAAAGAACGTAAGTAAAAAGATTATGGGTTATCCTTATAAAAAAGTTAACAAGCCTGGCAAAAATACAACCCCACAGACTACATTTCTCATTATCCACTTCCATTGTGTGAAGGAACAATCACCTCATCTGAACTATACATAAATATTATTAGGAGACAATCAACACCTGAGAGAATAACGAAAGAGGAACTAGAAAAGGTTTCTGCAAAGAGGCAATTCATATCATAAAAACTAAAAAATGACGGCACCTGAATCCAGCAGCAACCTTTTAGGAAGGTAAGAAAAATGCTGGCTTAAAAACAAGTACAACTATCAGTTTCAGCGAGAAGACTGTTGCTGAGGGGAGCACGGATCATCCTACCAAAATAGCTATAGAGGAGAATAGTTGTGATAGCATGTCAGAGTCAAAGAAGTATAATGGCTACAAGGAAAAGCATGAAAGTCAAAGAAGTATTGCAGCTACAAAGAAAAGAACGGGAAAAGGGTTTGGTTTTCACGACTACCCACCCTAGTGACATCAAAGTTCTTAGAAAGCTAAACCCACCAGAAATATATATCATGGCAGAGCTACTAGAACACGCCTGGTCCACTGTAGTTGTAGAGGTGTACGGGCCAATGGATACTTGGCAGTATTTGCTTGCAATCACTGATAAATGCTTCTCAATCGTTTATTGAGTAAAATCGACATTGGTTTGGCTGCCAATTTTAGAAGAATTATTTACACAGTGGAGAGTACCAGTGACGCACAAATGCGACAATGGGTCACCGTTCAGTGGACTATAATTTAGGCATTCCTTGAGTTATATGGGTGCCAATCATAGGAAACCCAGGGCCCTATGGCTACAGTCTAATGGTATTTCTGAATGGTTCAAAGCCCTGATTAAGAAAACAAGTCTAGGAGCTGAACTAATGCAGGTTACAACGCATCAAGCAATGTGAAAAGTTTTGTTTGATGGATCATAGAGAAATTCCACATACTTCAACAGAAAAGATGCCTTTGGAGTTGATGTTTGGTTATGTTAGACAAGCCGGACTCCCTCAGTTTCAATCTACCTAACATCCTGACCATGATGCTATCTGAAAAAACGTTTGGAAAACAAAGCAGAAATTGAAAGAATATATGGATGTCAAAAAATGTGCACAGGACTGGGATATCAAGCAAGACATCAGATACAACTGAAACTGAGGAAAAGATGTGACTGAACAACTTTTCTACTCTTTTCTTCTTTTAATTTCTTTAATTTTGATTTTCTTTTAGCACACTGCAATAATACATCGTCTATTTAAATGCATGTCTCTTAAAGTCTTGAGGGTGCCACTGCAATGTTGGTTTTGAAATAGAAAATAGGTTGCTGTGTTAAGGAAGAGCCATCTTATCACAAGCATGTTCATTAATATTTCCTATGGTTCAGAAATATAACTTCCTTTAAAGGTATCAAGTGTTGGCTTCATACTTTGCTGCAGTGGTGAACATTACTGCACAAGCTGATGCTGCCAACATGAAGCAGAAGGACTCGATTTCTGCCCAAAGTTCTATTTCATGTTGTTCTTCCTTTGTTTGTTTGTCCCACTTCACTTCCCTCAGAGACTCACCCATCTCACGCAGAGGCAGTACTTTCAAGGGAGCGTAGGAGTGTAGGCCTCCTCATTGCTGCGCAGAAAGAGTGAAAACTAAGGGGCCTATTTACAATAAGTGGTGCATCCCTGCATATCAGCAGGGATGCGCCACTTATTGTGCGCCATGCCTCTGCCACAATGAATGCGCCACATTTACAATGCGGAACACCATGAGGCAAAAACAGCGCAGATGCGTCACGCATCTGTGCTGTAAAAGTGGCGCATTGCTGGAGTTGCGTCGCAAGTGCGACGCAGCTCCAGCAAGGCTCTAGGGTGCCCTATCCTTCAAATGCTGCGTCAATCCTTACGCCTGCTTCAAGCAGGCGCAGAGTTTTGACGCAGCATGGGCCCCAAAGTGACTGAGTGACATCTTGTAGATTTCACTCAGCCACTTTTAGGAGGCGTTCCTGCGCCGGAACGCCCCCCCCCCTGCGCAGGAACGCCTCCTTCTGGCGCAGGGCTTTACAACGTGGCGCATCTCCCAGATGCGTCACGTTGTAAATACCCTGCACCATGGCGCACCTTTTGCGCCACCGCTGCGTCACAAAAGTGACACAACCGCGGCGTAAAAGAGGCGCAAGGGGCTTGTAAATCTGCCCCTAAAATGGTAACAAAATGATTTTATTACCATTATATTTTTGACTCTCTGTCAGCAGAGAGATTGTGATGGCGGGTTAGGGCCAGTGCATCACTGCTGCCAATAATTGCATGCACCGGCCTATAGTGCTTTTTGGAGCACAGAGCCAACTCACTACACCCAATCAAGATGCTACAATCATGCTGCGTAATATCATGAGAACAGTGTCTTGATTGGATGAGAGAGCTGACTGTAGGCTTCACACTCAGAGGACATGCTGCAGAGCATCAAGGTATGCTGCAGAACATTGAGTGGCAATGTAAGGTAAGTGACCTTTTTATTTTATTTGTAAAAAACAATTTTTTACGGCCCTCCGATGCAATATGCCTCCAACCACCAGGCTAACAAAGCTAACATCTTCTTTCTAGTTTGAAGGAATTAGGGGTGAGAGTTTACAAACAATTTCTTTTCAAGTTTTGTTATTCACCCTAGATTGTGGCTCAGTGCTTCAGTCTTTATTCATTAGCTCATTGACAGGCTTGAAATAAGTAGAATTTCAGTTCTTGCTTCTGATGCTAATTATTTCTAGCTCTCAACAACTGTAATTTCTAAAGGTGAGTCTAGTGGGATCCTGATTTACCTACATAATTAATATAACGTTTTTTCACAATCTAACAAGTACATATAAAGACCGCATGAAATAATGCACCTCTTCCGAACATCGTTTCTCTTAATAATTGCAAATCATCTTTAGAATCTCCAGACACGGATAGAGAGGATTAATTAGCCTGCCAATTGCAGTAAGAAGTAATGTGCTGGTGTTCGATAGTCACCATGATTGTAGCATATTTCATACTTCAGTTTCACTGAAGTGATAGAACTATCGGATTTTAAACATATGTGATAGGTTGTCATACTATTGTATTCAAAGCAATTAGGGAGTTAAGGATTTCTTTTTTTAAATCAAAGTAGCTGTTGTTTTTCCACATCCCACAAAATTTGAAAAAATCTGGAATTCAAACTAAAACTTTCTGAACACTATTATCGTAATCGATGCTTGTTAGCAAAGGCACATTTGGTGGGTATAGCAAATTCGCCTTTTCTACATGGTTATCCCAGAATTTTCACAATTTTTCTGGACCTTATTTTAGTTGCCAATAACAATCTGTGCAATGTATCACTGTTAAACTGTAAAGTGCATTTGTTTTCGCTCTAAATCATGGTCTGCACATTGTAACCCCCTATGTGCTCTATTGAAGTACTCTATAGGTCCATTGTAAATGGTGTCTTAAGTGTGCCTCTAGTATGGAAAGTTAAATGTCATATGTGGGCAGCAGTGTGTATTTACACCACCCACATATGTGACAAAAAGATATTTCTGGCAGGAACACCACTGTACTTTTCTTAGACTGCAGTTTAAATACACCTTTCAAAGACGCATGTCAGAAAAAATTGCCTCTGCCGTGTAGAAACATTATTTTTCTGTATGTCCATAATTCACCTCAAATGAGTTCTGCCACCTCACACATTTCCAGAGCTGGAACGCACATATTTGGCTGGGAGAGTAAATGACTCTGGCTCAGAGGACAATGGGACAATGGGTTGCCTCTGGACCCAGAAAAAGAGAATATGTGTCAATTGCTGGATTGGCTATCTGAGAGTGGACAGGAGAAACAAAGGGCCATTTTAGACGTTTAATATCAAAAGTGCATACTACTATAGTGCTGCTATTTCAGTGGCGGCTGTTGAACTTCGAAAGTGGTGAGGCGTAAATACCTTCCTCGAATTAGACTGAGTAAAAGTGCAAATCAACTTACTTTCAGGGTGTCCAGGACTGTTCTCACCTTTGAGAAAATGCTAAAATAAGGGCTAGTCGGTGCATTTTACAACACATTTTTTTAAAAAATGGGTAAAAATGTAGATTCTGAAGAGGCACTAATAATATATTCCGTTATGTTTGGAATGCCGACAAGATGTCATGGATAACCCTACATATCTGGATTTGGCAGTATCTCCAGAAAACAGTCTTTCAAGGAGTCAAATTAATCATGGCTGAGCCTATTCCCTTGACCAAACACATACTCACATGTACATATGTGGTATGTATACTCACAGACACTCTTACATGTACAATCACAGACTAAGATGCACACATACATAAATGTAACATTTGACTCCACTCCTTACCCACTACTACCCTCTGGGTGACAGCGGTGACTGCAGCTCAGCACCTACAGTTTAAACACATCTGTAGGTTCACCCCCATTCACCTCACAAGAGAATTCAGAGACAATGATATTCTTGCACTTGAAGTATGCATGGAGGTTACATTCACGAAGAGAGGTGCTCTAAGCCATTGATGCTCTTAGATGATTATTTTCCCAGTAAGAGCACGCCTTCTTGCAATTGTGTCTGTTTGCTCCCAGACTCTGACTAAAGCCCAACATTATAGGGAAGAATTTAAAACAACTATGATCTTCACACTCAGGATCCGCCATTATATCCATAGGGTGGGTTTCAAATATGTCGTCACTTCCACAAAAGGGATGTCACTAAGTAAAAGCATGCTTATCCATTGGAGACAAAAATGGAGGTGTGCCTAAGAACAATGACTATCAGCGTGCAAGTGAAGCGGAATCTATTACAAAATGAAACACAAATATAATTGCCATATATGACTAGCTCTTAAATCTCACTGTTGTTTGCACACATGCATAGAGTGTGCACATCTGATTAATATGGATTATTTATGATTGGAGTTGCCCAGGCTTCCATTTGCAGATATCAGATATACGGGCCTGCCTCATGCATAACTTCACAACGAAACATCATCTAATTCCCTACTTGATGGCTTTGGTTCCACTGATCATGTGTTCCCTTCACTTGGCATAACTCACCTTTGGACACTCTTGAACCTCATTAGATAACTTGCATACATGTGTGTTCTCCCACAGATATATCAAAGAGGATTCACTAGCTTGCTGATAACCTCCTACCAGACCCTTCACCCTCTCAGACATAAAATAATAATATACACATATATAACACAAGCAATTGCTAAATGTCACATGCACACACCAGACTATGCTAACTCACATCAGTTCATAAACACCCATTCACACACTCATCCACATACCTCTCAGTTTGTAGTCTCTATGCTTCATCGGTCCCCTGCAGTAGAACAAACAGTAAGGACAGTCACTGACCCTATGCACACTAACAAAAGGGGTCTCTGTGACAACCCTAGGCACACTCAGGAGACCATGCACTCACACATTTGGGTGATGGCAGAAGTTCAATGCAGAAAACACATTTTACCAAGAGTGGAGAATGAATTGTGGAGTTAAATGGTACACAACATTTGATCACACCAAAAGAGCAGGCTCTGCTGGTATTTAAACCTATATTCCCCTATTAGTACCCAAACTTAAAACCTAGAGTACCATGATAAAGGCTTTCAACACTACGAGACAGGAACTCTGATCTCATGTGAAAAGGCAAATGTCATATCATACCAGCCAGCCCAAACACTGAAAAAGCATACCAAGGTGTAAAAGAAAGGAGTCAGTGTCATGTAAGAGGGAAAGGGGAAACTTTTTAATGTGTTTCTTTCTTTCTATAACTTTATTTCAGTCGCAATGGACCATAAAAGTACAGAATAAAATACATGCATACACAAGAATAAAACAAATAAATAGCATAATGTGTTTCACCAAAACTATGAAAGACAAACAAGGAGGCTCACAGAAAGAAAGTCTAAGCACACAAGGGCAGACAGAAAATTGAGCCCATATTCAGGATCTCATGCATGGTGCTCTATCTCACGCCCCCTCCACTAGGTGTCACAGCCAGAAATTGGTCTATCCCATAGGCCGGAGTGGCAGCCCCCCGGCCCAGCACTATTGAAAAATGACGGGAACAAGCCGTTAAGGTGTACCACACTTTGGCTGATTTTCCCTATCCAGACCTCACCTGTGAGATGCCTGCACCGCAAAATGAAATTCGGATTCTCCATTTTTGTCTCAGTACAAAGCCCCTGGAATTTCCCTCCTTACGAGACATGTGTGCAGTAACCACCAGCTTGTGTGCATCTCACACATTTCCCAACTCCTCCCAAGATGCAGTGGGGCCATGGAGGTTTGCTTGTCCCACTCCACTCTGTGACAAGTTTGGAAATGGGTGGGTGCACCCTCGCTGATTGACAAACAGCTTTGGGAAATCCAGGGCTCAAGCTGAAACACATATGCTGTTTTCAATCAGCGATACACTAGTGACCTCATGACTAGTTACACCGGCACATTGAAGCCCCACGTAACTCACTAACGCTTTGGTTTTTTAGCTTACCAAGGACACCAGGAGAATCGATAACCAAAGACTGGATGCCCTTAGGTATTTTGAACTTCACTTGCATGCCCCACTTCACCTCTCAGAATCCTTCCCGCTACCCATCCTGCCCCCACACTTGCACGCTATTTACGGCGTATTCTCTTTTAAAGATCTCCGCTAAACAGACCCTTCGGGGGCCCGTCAGACATTGCAACGCCGGTCTGACGAGGAGCACCAAAAGCCCGATGATGAAGCATGACATCCTTCTGGATGTGTGAGAGCGAATAAGAGGCAAGACTTGGTCTTCCCCTTCGGGATTGGATCCTTGAAACCGGGGATAAACAACTGCCTCTTTTCTTCTCCCTTCCTCTCCCTCTCCTTCCCTCTACCACTACTCTCTCCTTCGACCTCTATTTCTCCTAAACCTTCATCCTAATTCTCCACTTTCTTGCCTATGTGGGTGACATACATGCACCCATTACCACGGAACAGTGTCCTCTTTGATATAGCCATTAACAGAGGAGCACGGACACTGGACATTAACTAGCTCCTGCTCCCCCCCTTTCTTTTGTTGACTTAGCATAGTGTGCCGCCTGACTTGTAGTTTGTCTCTGTCATTGCATCCAGTTATATGATACAACAAGTAGCGTCATACCTACAGCAAGTCAGAACTATTGGCTTTGTCAATGGTTGCTAGTTGCATTAGATAAATAAGCAGCTTGTATATAATATTGAAAAAGCTTCACCTTAAAGCCCTGGTGACACCAGGACAATGTCGCTGCTCCTGAGTTTCAAAAAGCGAAGGGCAATCCAGAGAGAAAATGTCTCACATTAAAGGATTTCCCTTCCCCCTACAACGCTCACCTGGCATGACGTCATGCAGTAACTTCTCCACTAGTGAGAAGTGAGCAGTGTGAGCATGCCCATATCGATGTGCCTGCTGTCACTGAAGTTCGGAAAAAACCGACTGTGCCAGGGCACCTAACAGAGCCCGATAGAGACCCGTTTCGAGGCCCACTTTAAAAAACTGCTGGTGCTCGGATCCGGTGAGACCCTGCCTACTTAAAGCCCTGGTCATACATCACTGAAATAATGTCTAGAATTCAATCCTGCAGAACAGTGTTCTCTGAAAAATCATTATTTATCAATTTTTCTTTAGAGAAAGCTGAGCATACCATTTTTGCAATTTTCCAGCAAAAATTATTACATTGTTACCGGTTTAATCAAATGTCAGCGACTGGATGCCCCAATGCCACCATGCAAAACACCCACACTATACCTCAACATGCCGCCACCTTGTCCATTCCAGCATATGGCTGCAAAGAGAACTTGGATCTTTGAATGAACATGTCACAGAATATTCTTTTAGACAAATACAAGTTATGTGCATGACTCACGCTACGTTGCTTAGCATGACATTCGGTGAGGAAGTATATTGAATGAGAAATCAATGACACAAGTGGTTGCTCTAGAGGGTCACCTTTCCTATTTTGTTAGGAACCTGTCAGTTAGGGACAGAGTATGGAAGAGGATTATTTTCAGTAACACATGTGGTGCTCCTTGTAAGGTTAAGATTGTAGCTTTTTTCTGAATTGGAGCAATGCTACAGAAAGTCTCATAAGCATAAGGATGTTTTTCTATATGTTGGACAGAACTTAAGAAGAATTATTGCTAGTCCTCTTTGCTCAATTTCAAGTTTGCGGCTGTCATGGATTCAAGTGCTCTGCTTCCCTCCTGAGATGGTCACTGTTGAGGTGGAAAGTCCCTCACATGGTAAAAGATGTGTATCGCTGCCCTGAGTGCCCCAGCTGTGGTGATTCAATTAGCAACAATTTATGGTCATAGGCGAACACAGATCATGTGTGTGCATCATGAACTAGGCCTGTCTTATGGATTTGTTGTCTGGTTAGAACAAGAGGGGCACACAATACACTACCCTCACAATAGTGAAGGATACTGCCCTTGACAGGAGCTAATGATCATGAACATGGTGATGGCAGCATCCCGCTGTGTAATGAGTATTCAGTAGCATGACCAGTCGGATTCACCTGCATCATGAGAGTGGGGCTTCCTGGCCCACTCAATCGAAGTTTGTAACTGTGTACTTAGCTGGTCCTTGACCTACTTGAAAAGGAAATCATAAAGAATAGGGCTGGGGCAATTAGTAACCTTTTGCTTCACACATTATTGAGGCTGAAATCCAGGTGTGAACCTCTAGTCCCCTCAATGGCCTGTGTTTGAGATATTAATGTGGGAAAATGTCCTGCTGTAATAGACGGCTCTCTGGAGGTAGAACATGTCAGAGTAGTGCGCACTTCAAAGTGGTCAAATCCAAGAACCTAAACTTCTAAGACAGAGGCACTACATCACATTTGCCTGAAAATGGATTATAAAAAGGGGAGCTTGAGACTCCTAAATTGTCAAACTGAAACTGAACATCAGTGCGGAGAAGTTCAGCATGAGTTTTGCCTGTTGTGACCAGGACTAGGAACTAAGGGTCTTCCATTATGGGTGAGTGCACATCACCCAAGAGAATAAAGAACATTCACCTGGGGCCTGGAGCACCATCTCAGCCTGACCCAGACCTCAGGACCCTGTGAGAAGGAGATTGCCTGGATGGAGCAAGCTCCATGGAGATCCTGCCAATTGGATCCCGAGAGTGTAATGTGAGATTCAGGTCCATTCAGATCCGGCACCAATAGGGCTGTCTGCCCATCTGGGCTCTTGCAACACCCATGTGTCAGGTGGGGACCACAGTGAAGAATAAGGGTCATCGCCCTTGGTGCCATGCTATGACAAGAGAAGGACTGTGCCCCACTGTGACCTGGAGAGGGCTACTACCTTATTGGAACTGCTCATGACCCCGTTTGCCAGGTGGGAGCCACAGACAATATTGAAGGCCATCAACCTGGTGGATCACTTTGATGAGAGCAGGTCAGTCAACTTGTGCAGTACTGTGACCTGAAGGAGTAGTTGCCATGTGTGCCGATGTTCTGGACTCCCGGTATGCTGGGGGGAGGGGTACATGGTGAAATGAAATGGCTGTCTTCATGAGACAGCGTGTAGGTGTGAAGAACGAGGGACCGCTGAACCACGGAAGACAAGGAAAGATTTAACTCTCCAAACCCAGCAGCACTCAAGACCTGCAGCAGCATTCAGGAAGACTTACAGTGTGACCAGAGGAGCCCCATGGATTCTTGCCACCCCAACCACAGAAGCCAGATCCCTATTCATCGCCCGGCTGCAGACGTGTTCTCGGAGAATTCGCCCTGACCCTCCAACAAGTGTGGGCAAGACTGAATTCTAAAGTGCCGGCCGGACATTGCTTTTACATGGATTTACCAAACTTATGGGGGAACTTGCTTTTACTTACACATTACAATTTGTGCACACTTTGACTTTCACCAAGCCTTTGTGGAAATTCTAAGACTGGAACTCACTAGCGGGGCCTAGTTTGGATGTCACCTCAGGTAACTGGGGGGTTATAATGGACCACAGACAGGGAGGTGGGAGTTCATAATCTGACCCGGGGAACAGTAGCGGGCCTGCCTTGAGAAGACTGTGTGCATTATTTGTAGTGTGTCGTATTATACTTTGTGTTTGTGTATACTGCCTTAATAAAAAAGCAAGTATTTGACCAGCCAATCATATATTGAGGATTATACATGTCATACATGTCATGGCTCCCATGTCATTACCACAGTGGCTGTATCCACATAACATAACACCACCATTAACCAGTATGTAGGCAGTGAACCTCGGGAGCCTTATGGAGCTCAACCTAGGAGCTGAAGAGCAAGGCAAGTTCAGAGGATATTAATACTTTCGGCTCAACCTCTTTGGTACAGTATATTAGATGTGTGTCCTGGCCTCTCACCGATGTGTTGTGCAATACTAAGCGTGCTAACCTGCTGTCTGCTGCCTTACACCACCATGTCCAGCGGCGTAACGCAGGTCTCTGTAGGCCCTGTGGTGTGGGGGAGTGGTCCACACACTTCACGGTTCCCCCATTCAGCCCAAAACCAAGGAATATCTATGAGATATGGGAAGGCCAGGGGGCCCTGTTCATAACCTGCAGGAGGGCTCCATCATTTTGCGTTATGTGACTGACCAAGTCTTCTTCTCAAAGTATCCAGTAGGGTCAATCCTGACTCTGGGCAGCTCAGTGGGGTGCCTTCTGTCAGCCATTAGAAAAGATTGTGACCAATAAAGGAAGAAAGAACACTTTGGAAAAAACATGGAGTCTCTTTTGCTATAATGGGACTTTTCCAGCTTGGAGTGGTCAAAATGACAGTTAATATGGAAACACATTTCACATGAGAGCCTGTTGTGTATATGTGCTAATCTTGTGGATCATATGTTTCAACTGTCAAAGGGCTGACATCGCATTTCAATCTCATAGGGTCTTGTAAGTAGCCACAACAGCGTTGAGTAAATTATGCTGTAGGAAAAGGCAAATTATGCTGCATTTTGCAGCACATTTTGTGATAGTATTACCTAATTAATTTTGTCATTTTTACGAATGTTAACACTATCTGGGCTAAAGTTTCATCTCATTAGTACCAGTTTGACACCCACATATCGCAATAATCCACAGAGATGTGACCAGACAACATTCAGAAGGGGCTCCACTGCGTTGCAACCGATGTTGTCACATTTTTAGTAACTTTTAATCTATTTGAGCTAGAAACTTTTTTGGGGGGTCAAAATCTGCTCATTGTACAGCAGATGATGGATTCAGTGTCAAATGCGGCAAAACCAAAATTGTGCCGAAAAAACAGTGGCCGCAAAATCCATGATTCTAGTGGCCGTGCATACAGGCTACCCACTGTTGATCTTTCTGACTTTTTTTAATGTTGCTTACTGGCGCACTTGTTTCCTATTGCAGTCAGGTCTGTTATGAATGATGCGGTTACTGAAAATGCATGTAATTATTCAGAAGAAAAAGAGGATAATATTTAACAAGCCGTTTCGAACAAGGAGAAATTGGAATTCTGCTCGGAAGCATAAAAAACATATAGGAGGGAGAGGAGTAAAATACCAGCATCACATTAAATATGGGTTTACTAATCTTCAGGTCGATGGTCTGCCCTTTCTCATCCAAAATGTGCATTGAGGCGCTACGTGTGGGGGGCAGTGCAAGCTAGTGAGGGAGCATCGACAGACCAGCTTGGGTGTCTCTGTCCTAGAGTCAGGGCTCGAGTCGGGGTACCACGCGGGTGGACGGCGTCCCCCCACTTATTTTACCAGAAGCTCAATTACTGGAGCAAATGGCGCCACACATTCACTCTTTGGCCTCTTTCTGTTGTGATGTCAGCGTCCCCCCACTTCTTTTTTAGAACTTGTGCCCTGCCTAGAGTGTTACTGTAAGGTCAGCTAAGACGCAGGGCCCGAGCTAGGCCTATGAACCAGCTCAGAGCAAGATTGAAGTTCTTTAACAGAGAAGAGAGTCAATGTGTCTCAGTGTGGAACTACAAAGGTGATCCTGGCTGAAGGTAAAGAAAGTGGTACCTTCGTAGAGCAGTGCATTGTGTTACAGTACTGCAGCACTCGAGGTGGCAGGGGACAATAATGGAGATGTAAAGTGTTCGGGTGCCCCAGGTGAAATTTGAGATGCATCGGCAGAACAATGTTTACCTGAGGCACTGGAGATGCAAGGGAGCGCAGGCCAGAGCTGGGATGAATAGACTGAACCATACATGCCTCGATGTACAACGCTAAACGCGGATGCATTGTCAGGGCGGGGTGGTGACAACAGGTTTAAAGGGTACTGACACGCCTATGCATTTATAGCAGGGTCTGGTGCATTAGTGGACTAGTGTGCCCACTATAGGGGCCTGTGTTCGATCTCATGGTCACAGGTTCAAATCCCAGTAGGTCCACTCAGCCTTTCGTTCTTCTGAAGTCCATAAAATGAGTGCCATTGAGTTGGAGAACAGTAAACAAATGTCATTCAGCGCCTTGAACGTGTGCTCTACAAATACATGTTAAAATAGAATTCTTCAAGCTTAAGAATAGGAGGAATTAGATTGAAGCAGGACTTAATTTGTAAAAGAATAAGTGGTGAGGGCCAAAGTGTTGGTCAGGATCCAGCTGCCGGAGCTATGGATTGCCGGGATACAGATAGCAAGGCTGCCTATTTTTGGTTTCAACTCGTCCCTCTTTCATTCACCATCAACTGCTTCTTGCTCGTTGATCTCACTCTTAGGTCCTTTTTCATCCATACTTTCTATGTCACTGTTTTCCAGTCTTTCCCTTCCTCATTCTTTCCCTGTTGGTCTTTTTCTCTCTATTGCTCTAAGACAAAGTCTGATGAGGACAAATGAGTTACCATCCCGCTGAAAGAGCACCTCAAGGGGGTTGATCTCCTACTAAGGAGGGCAACACAAAGACTATCACAGCGGACACTTTTCTCGTGCGGCAATGAGGTTTCAGAAGAAACTGACAAAGGTTAAAAAAGCCAAAAACAAATAAGCGGCACAAATGTGTGACTTTAGTTAGTTAAAACATTCATATGAACAGGAAATTCTGAATTCAAAAGCATCCCGCATCCAATTTTCTAGCAGAGCTTTGCATGGGCTCTTTTAGAATGTCTGCTTACTCTCCTTCCTCTGCTGGGTGGTCAGTGTGAACCACTTAGAGGTACTACCAGTGCTCGTGATGGTGGTGGCCTGGCTATACTACTAGCCTATAATGTTATCCGTTCTGAGATTGGCTGAGAGCCCAAGTAGTCCTTCATATACATTTTTGAGAAAATACTCGGTTGTGGTGCAACCTTTTACTGCACCCCAAAGCCAAGTTTGGCAACCACTGAAGCCTGATGATGCTTTCAACCTGATACAACTCGGGGTGGGCGGAGTTCGCGGAGTTGCACTACGTGGAATTCCAGAGAATTGCATAAAATCTCCATGGAATTCCACATAGTTCCACAAGCAGCTTGAGTTGCTCCATTCGTCCCCCTTGCATATATTATATTTCCCAGTGGACTCCATGCAGCTCTCTTTCAATGATGTCCTACACGCAAAATGAGATTAAAGCTTGGCTAAAGCAGAATTTGCGTGGTCTTTGTGCTAAGGAAGGAGCCTGCAGGTGGTTCTTGGAGAGAGGCCAGGGCGCTCAGCTGTTAGTGTTCACGCGGAGCTCCTCTGCTCATGCAGCGTCTCAGTGAGAGTTACCCCCTGAGGACGCATAATAGCATAAAACACTCTAGTGCTTCCATATGTTTCCTGCTGTAGGTTCTACTGTGGTGGCAAATGGTACTTATATGCAGTCGGCAGCAGAGTGCAATGTTTTTTTTCAGCCATCTCTGGCCAGCAGTACTTTGAATTGAACTGCAGTGTTTGAGTTTGTATGACTGCTGGGATACCATGTGTCATGAGCAGTGTGTGTTAGGATCCCATGTGCTGTGTTGGTGCATCAAGTGTCCAGTGCAGCTCACGTTTCAGATTCCCACGTTTCCGCCCCCTTTCCCCCCCCCCAGCAGTACCTCTTCACCCCCTCCATATTCGCCTCTGAACACTTCAAATGTATTTCTGCCGCTTCCTACCTATCCGTTTGGACAATCCAGTTGGTCTGCTTGGTGTTGTGGTCAATGTAGTATAGTAAACCTTACCGCCGTAGTCCCTCGCTTTCTCCCAACCATAGGGAAAAGGCAGCTGCCCATTCCCCCTTCTTAGGCATGATCAAGCTCTGCAAACTCCTCCATAAGTATGGAAAGATAGCTGTCTGCAATTTGGGACCAGGGGAGAGTCTCAGCCAATAACCCTGCCTTGTTCCCAAGCAGCCCAGCCAGGGGAGGATTAGCAAATTTAGCATGAGATTAGCATGGAGCTCATCTGCATGCACATTCCTCTCTCTGGCATTCCTGAGCCTTAACCCTGCCTGCACTGTCTGCTGCTAGCGATGCTGCTATTGACAGATACAGACCAGGAGAGTGAGGGGGAGGGGCGGCCCGTGGACTATGCCTACAGCAGCCATCTTGCTCAAAAAGGTGCACGCCCCTAAAATACCCTGATGTTATGTTCCTGTTACTAGTAATGATTTCCTTCAAACTAAAAGTCAGCTGTTCCTATAATATAGAAACTTAAAGTTAGATAACATGCGTTTTGTATATTAGTGGGTCATGAGTTAAGCCAGTAAACTCCACAACGTGGCGTAGGTGGATTTTCTGCCAAACTACACATTCCAAGTGGAGTGCAAAGTGACAAAAACTATGTGCACTCCGCCGGTGGAGCAAAGTTTACCAGCCACTCTTAGATACAACGCTATGAGTATCACATAGACCCTCAGAACAGTTCCAGCTATGTTCGAAGAGTCAAAGTACTGACCCACAGAGGGTAAAAATAATAAGGTAAAGTAATTAATCATGCATGAAATTTTAGGAGTACCCCAAAATACAATATAATGTAATATCAGATATGCACCAATCATATCAAAGTGATTTTCACTCGTAGCAGCAGACAGGATTCTTCTGTTAGAGCAGGGGTACTCATAGTACGGCCCGCGGGCCAGTGGCGGCCCGGCAAGCCTTCCCTGGCGGCCCGCGGACCTTGGAGACATCCTACCAGTGTTATTAAGAAAAATGTAAGAGTGTCCTGTGTCTGCAAACACTGCCGGTTGCAGCAGCGCTCTATGGGGCCGGGCGATTCCAGCGAAGGTCAGAGTGGAGCTGCAGGGGCTCTAAGAAGGGGCTAAAGAACAACAAAGCCTCATTAACAAGTAAGTGGTCTTTTAAAGACCTGTTAAGTACTCGGGTGCGGTGGGAAGCTGTCTCAGCCCCACTGACGCACACGCACGCCAGGCGAGGAGGCAGAGGGAGGGAGAGGGGGGAGAGGGAAGGGGGTGAGAGAGGCAGACAGGTGGGAGGGAGACAGAGAGTGACACAGTGCTTTCCTCCAGTATTTAACTATCGGTTTTTTTTCTAACTCGGGGCTCCACTTCTATGCATTTTAATTACTGATTGTGTCCAGAAGGCAGGGTTAGAATGGAGGAAGCAGCCTATTAAGTAATAGTGATGTCTGTGTTTGTGCAACGTCCTGGAAACGTGGCCACAAAACTGTCACACAGAAGCAGGAATTATAAATAGCTCGTGAAGTGAAGTGAGGTGTTTGAAAGGTGTCGGGAGCAGCTAAGGAAGACATATATCTAGATTTAAATAAACATGAAAAAGCAGCAGCAGTCTCCTCGGAGGCCCAAAATCATGTGAGGCACTTGAATGATAGAGAGCTCTTTCACTGGAGGAGCCCGAGACCCTCACATGATGGAACTGCGCAGAGAACATATCAAGAGGGGGAGGGGTCTGAGGTGAAGACAGCCACCCGAGGTGAGCCGGAGAGACCACCCCCGTGGAGGGAGCGGGGTTCTCGTCACAACATTAATGGTGAATACAAGTGGGGGGAGAGGGGGCTGCTGAACCCCTCCCTAGAAAAGCTCAGGGGAGAAACTTTTCCTTGGAGGGGCGGTTTCATCTTCCGAAGACCCTCACAGGAAGGGCAACAGCGAGAAAGAACTATGTCCTGGATGGGGAGGGATTCTCGACAGCAAGAGACATTTCGTGGGAGAGTGAAGGCATAGGGAAAGGGAGTGAGGGAAAGGGAGTGAGGGAAAGGGAGTGAGGGAAAGGGAGTGAGGGAAAGGGAGTGAGGGAAACGGAGTGAGGGAAGGGGAGTGAGGGAAGAGAGGCAGGGAGTGAGGGACGGGGAGGCCGGGAGTGAGCGAAGGGGAGTGAGGGAAGGGGAGTGAGGGAAGGGGAGTGAGGGAAGGTGAGGCAGGGAATGAGGGAAGGGGGTGAGGGAAGGGGAGTGAAGGAGGGAGGGAATGAGGGAAGGGGAGGGAGGGAGTGAGGGAAGGGGAGTGAGGAAGGGGGGGTGAGGAAGGGAGAGGGGGATGAGGGGGAAGGGGAGTGAGGGGTAAGGGGAGTGAGGGTGACGGAGGAAAGGAGATGAAAGGAGAGGGAAGGGAGAGGGAGGTAGGAGAGGGAGGGAGAGGGAAGGAGAGCGAAGGAGATAGGGAGAGGGATGAGACAGTCAGAGTGAGTGAGACAGAGGGAGACAGGGAGAGAGAGAGAGAGAGAGATGGAGGGAGACAGAGAGAGGGAGAGAGAGAGAGGGAGGGAGATGTGTGTGTGCCGGGTCTGGTGGCTCAGTGGACGAAGGCGTCCGCTGCAGGGACCTGTGTTCAACCTCACGGTCACAGTTTTTTTGTTGCTCTAGCCCCGCCCACTGCCCCCTCCCCCACCGGTGCGGCCCTTAGACACAAACCACAATGTAAATTTGGCCCCCGAGAGAAAGTTTGTGAGTACCCATGCAACAGGTTCTAAACTCTTCCCTTCCCCTAGCCAGTCATAAGTGGTTCTGCAATTCTTGTTGCTTTCGCCACATTCCGCTGCTTTTATTTGCGTGTTGTCTCCTCAATGAGCTTGGGTGTTACAGTTTTGTAAGATGTATACCTGTTTCATAATGCACCCTAACACGCTACAATAACTATAGTTTGAAGTGGGGTTCATCATGTCAGTGTTCAATTGCAGCACAAATATCAATTTCCACTAAGTGCATGACTTACAAACCTTGAATAAAATCTGATCGGTCTTGAGGGGAAGGTGAACCAGACCATTTGATTTCACAGTGGGGAGCAACCAGCCGCCGGCTTGTGGCCTGATGTGCTGAGGGTGATCAGTGTCCGTATTTGGTGTATGGCTAGCAATGCTGACAGCATGTGGATGTTAGTGTCTGGATTTCGCCACTCAGGATGAAAAGAAATCTCCTCATTTGAGATTGCCACTTCATGACTTTCATGTGGTGGACATCTAATGTAAGGGGATTCCAGTGACGAGCAGTACATTTTAATTCCTGTCTTTTCTGTAAGTGAGCTACTTTGTGCTCCTATCACCAATGACAAATGTTTACAGGAGAAAATAAAAACGTTGGCAAAACATCTTGAGCTGATCCAAAACATGATGGACATATGATCAACGAAGCGGCAGAAGGAAAATCATTCGATCAGGAACAATGGTTGGAGGGACTACTGTTCATACAGTTAGGATGGCATAGTTTCCTTCAGTTGGGAGATGGTGGCATTCTTGATGCTCATATTCTTTATTATATTCATGGTTCATGTTCTATAGAGAACATTAACGATTATGTAATAAATGTTGTGGAAAGAAAGAGACGATAATTTCGCCAAATCAGTCTGGAATTTCTAATGGCTCATGATCGTCCTCAATGTCAGATGGTCATTTTTGTCTCTAAGTCTAAAAGACAGTGAGTGCCTTACTTTAGGTACTTTAAGGAAAAAGGGCTGCATTAAAATAGAAAGATTGCTTTATTAAAAAGCAGTCACAGACATGGTGGTCTGACCACCATGCCAGCCACCATCACTGTGATGGCTGCAATTCCTGACCATTAATATTCAAGGGGTAGGTCGATGTGAGATCCAGTAGGAATCACTAAATGAAACTCAATACGTTTCATTCATCACCAATAGTGATTTTCTAATCGCAATTCACACAAAAAAGCGCAATTAGGTAAATTGTTATTCCTTAAATTTGTAAATATGGCCCTAAGTTCTATTTCACATAGCACTTCAGATAGACCTTCTACCATTTCAAAGTGCTGCAAATATTAGATGCTTTTATTATTTCGGAAATCACTGCTTATGTCAATGTCAACCCCTCTACTCGCTTAGACATTCTGATGATGTGCATACCTCCATCTCGCTCACCGGAAATGTAAATGGTTGGTATACTGCAATTGTACAACTATTTTGACTCTGGAAACCACACATATCATCTTTCATTGCTTTGATTTTCAAAAGGTGTGTATCCGCGCTCTGTTAGGGGTTGTCTTGTATAATCATGGCATGGATTTGACTTTCTGTGCAATATTTATTATACATTCTATATGACTGATGCTGCGATTGGCGATTGGCGATTGGCGATTGGTGATTGGTAAGGGTTTGGAAGTTACAGAGGGGAAATGAGGGAGAATGTTTTCCTCAAAAATGGCATTTCTGATCAACAGTACAGAGTTTCACAAAGCAATCAGCAGTGGTTAATTCAACGCTCCTGCTAGAACAGGAGGTCTTCAGTGCTATCCTGAATCACAAAATGTCCTAATTAGGGGAAATTAAGGGAGCTAAAGGGAAAGGAGCCGTGCACGCTGATTATTATGCCCAAATCCTTTCCATCTCACCTGATACATGGAAGGTCTTTTTTTACAAGGCCAGATTTAAGGACTAGTTGGACTTTATAAATCATCTACTCTAAAGGGTGGTATTGAGCGTAAACATGGAATCCCTTTCTACGAAGCACTTGTTTAGTGACATTTCTAAGTGGTTTGCTACACTGCTTGTTGTGCAGGTGATCTGTCCCATCCGAGCTGCTTACCAATTAAATGAGCAAATTGTTCTACTTGATCATTGATGTTTTTTTTAAATGTAGTTCATATTTTCCTATTTCTTTAACTATTGTCATTTGGAGTGTGCAGTGTGTTTGAGAGTGGACAGCAAGTCAGATTTCCAAACCAGTGAATGATCTGACCGAGGATCTGTCTGCATTTACGCGTCCGCTATGTTTGGTGAGTCCCGAATGAAGAACGTGTCCTTATAATGCATCAGCTCATTTATTCATGTCAAGAGCCTTTAGGCGACTAAGAAATATATGCAGCTCCTGATATTTTATAAAACCCCACAGACATACTGGTAATCAGATGACAATATTGTAGAGGTTCAATCTCAACTAATATAAACGCATTTCCAGAAATTGTTAATATGTTATATGTCTTAGCAAAGTCTTCCATGAAGGGTCAAATCATTTCTAATGGTCTCTATCATACAATAAGCACATAAGGGATACGGAAAATGATCAATTACTATCTTAAAGTACCATTATTTGTGACAGAAAGACGTGTGGGAAGTCCTCAGATACTCTTCAGAAGAGAGTTCCACACTTTTGCTGTTGAAGGTAAGTATAAAAAGAAGGACATTACTAATCACCTGCCAATCAAGAGCAGATTACAAATGGAATTGTAGGAATACATTTTAGACTGCAAATAAGATGTAGCCTTTGAGTAGGCATTTAAGTTTGAGGCACATCATTTAAAACTGATTCTTTTTTTACCTGAAATCGATACAATTTTCTCCTTGAATGAAGGCATCGTCAGTGTTGCAATCCTCAGATTAGCCAAGCCACTGCATTTGGCATTATCTGCAGTTTAGCTGTCAGTCGACACCACAGTAGAGTGATTTCTAGGGCTTCCTGTACTATTCCCATTTGCAAACCAGGGATGTGGAATTTGCACACCGACTGGATTGCACATTTTACATTCAGATGGGGGTTGGGAAACGACCGACCTAATATATATTAGTCAGGTTGTCATTTGACAACACTTGTAATTAGTGCTAGTGAAGCGATAGAGGCCTGCAAGGTACAAAAGACCTATGTCGTCTGCATTTACTTTAGCAAACAGAAAACATTTTTTTAAAGCAGTCCATTAAAGGGACTAGTGCTGCTTTAAAAAAAGGTTCCCTGTTTAAAAAGACATCGGCGAAAGCAGACAGTGGTCCTCTGGAGTCCTGCCTACTTCACTCAAGGCCATCGACAAAATTCCCATGGGGAGGATGTGCAACCTCCATTTATACATCCCTTTCTAAATCAGAGATAGAAGAGGCAGACCCCTTACACAACCCCCTCTTACATACAGTTCACCCAGGGTTGCAAATGCCCATTTCAAAATCAGAATGACTTTTCTGACACATAAACAGTCTTTTGAATATAGTGAAAAGTAATCCTGTGGTTTTGCGAATCGCATGTTTTGCAATCACAACATAACTTTATACATCAGGACATATAGCCGATTGTGTTCCTACCACTGCAGCTCTATTTATGCAATGCAATAATAGGTTTTAAAAGAAAGAAGCTCTGTTTGACTGCCACCGACACCACAGACTCTAGAGTCAGATTAGAAACCAAGATTTTTTTACATTACTCACTAAGCGGTGGGCTTCATAGTTAGCAATGAGGTGTTCATGTGGACAATCTGGCACTAGATCCTACATGCAAAAAGAAGGACTTCCATCGTGACTAATATTGTTGTGAATTTTGTACATGATCGACATAAGCATTAGCACTCGTCTTTTAAATCCGTAGCACATAAATAGTACGCTATCTATCTATCTATCTATCTATCTATCTATCTATCTATCTATCTATCTATCTATCTATCTATCTATCTATCTATCTATCTATCTATCTATCTATCTATCTCCTTGCCTGCCTGCCTGCTTGTCTGTCTGTCTATCTATCTAAATTTCACATCCTAGCATACAGAATCAGTATGGGTGGGGTTGTTTTATGTGCAGAAAGTGTAATTCTGAATGCAGTAATTGTGCCTAAAAGGTCCAAACCGGATATGTACGATTGCTATTATGTTTCTGAGAGGGTGATCCTACAATCATTGGTGGACAACCACTTGTACATTTGTGTAAATGTTCATACCTCTTGCAGTTAGATTTCCAACCTGGATATACATGTTAATATCTTCTTGTCAAAGTGAAGCATTAATGCACATTTGTGTTTCATTAACACTGCATGTTCCACCTGACGAAAACTCTGTGCTCCCATATTTTACATACATGAGTACTTCAAGAAAATGTAGGACTTTCAGACATTTCCTGGAGGGAGTTGTCCATGGAAATTTAGTGAATCACAAACATTTTGAAAATGTGCTGGTAATGTCGGACTTTTTAGGCTTTGTGAATCAAGTTCATCGAGTTCTTTTTCTGTACCATCACCTTTAAGCTCATTAGTAGGATCTCACTACTTCCCACCTCAGCTCGGCTTCTTAGTTCCAGTATGGATCCCCTTTCAATTGAATAATAAACACTTCTATTGTTAATAAATTAAGACTGTTTGGGTCTGATATAGAGTTTGGCGGAGAAGGTACTCTGTCCCAACGGAGTACCCTCTCCGCCAAAACTGAAGTTCCACCACCTCCTTTAGAATTGGCAGAACTGAAGTATGTCAGTGACGAAGAGTACTCCGTCTCTGCTGCTGACACACATACTCCTCTGATAGCCCGTCAGAGTAAGGGCTGTTGGGGTTTTGGCCATTTGTCCACCTGTCCTACTTAGAGTGGGAGGACAAATGGGCAGTTTTTACTTTCACACACCACCATTTAAAAACGTGGCGGTAAATGAAAGTAAAAACATTTTAATGACCCCTGTGCCATGGGAGAAAACTCCCATGGCGAGGGTGTCTTTGCATTTTTTGCTTTAAAAAATAAAATCCAACTTTGGGATTTTGTATTTGAAAACAGACAAAAAAAGGATACTGAAAGTGTGCCGCAGAGCACCGTCATGTTGATGGAGTCATAAGGCACCTTTTTCTACATTGGCAGGAACCGCCATGACAATGGTTTCTGCCAGGTCAAGAGATGTTCATTGAGCTGGTGAACATCTCTAAACTAGAAGCATGGTTACTCCATCAGGGCGACGGAGTATTTTACTTCATCGTCCTGATGGAGTCATTACCGTAGTGCGAAGTCTAAATCAGCGTCTTAATATCTAAAACTGTACGAACTTGTTCCCTTTGACTTATCTGTATTCTACCACATAGCTTTTTAGATGTTTGCACGCCAGAAATTGGCTCCATTATCAACCAAAATATGCTTTGTTGGTCCCATAGTGAGACATTGCATCCTTTGGTCTCTTTGTTGTGCTACTGCTGCCTCTGCAGTGCTTATCCACACAATTTGTTTCTCATGAAACCTTGCTATTAACTCTGATATCTATGCCTCTGTTGTGCCTGGCAGTTCTTTTCATTGTGTATAGGAAAGTTCTTTCCGTTACAATTCTCTGCTGTTCTTAACTCTTTATCTGATTTTAGACGTGGATTTTCTGGTCCTTATCGAAAGGCAGTGGGAAGAAGCAAACCCAATCAGTGACTGCAGTGTTAAAAACAAGCTTTGAAAAACATAAGGCCATGTGACTCTTTTCTATCAGGCATTCTGTGGAGCTAGCCAACCCTTTTCCAGAACCGCGCCTGTAAGGAGCTCAAAAAACTGCTTTCAATGTTAGTATAAAGGAAACCTCAAAGCTTCTTTCAGCTTCACATCCAGCAGAGCTGCACTTTGAACCTGCACGAGACATCACACTCTGTTCTGATATGAAATCCCTTTTCCAGCCCTGTAACGTCAACCATTTGTTGAGTACTGTAGAACGTGTTAGATAGGGCATGCAAAATATATAAAAATATGTAATTCAAAGCCCTGCACCAGGCCTGATGCATTACATTAATACCTTGCCCTGGGCCTGATGCATTAGACTAGGGATCTCCAAAAGTCAGTCCTGGAGGGCCGAATCAATGCCAGATTTTTAGCATATCCTTTTTTATATATATATATATATATTTTTTTTATTGGATTTTATATTATAGCACAGCAAGAATCCAATTTTTCATACATGGGAAAAACACAAACACACATCTGGGATGTAGACACATAGCATAAAACTTACAATTATATGACCATTACATTGAAAAAGAAATAATAAAAGAGCAAGAAAAGGGGGAAAAAAACCATTATAAATTCTCCTTCCACCTCAGGATGGGTTCCCAAATTCGATTCCCAATAGGTTGCCCGCAACCTGGGGTTCATATTCGATGATACACTATCTTGCAGCCCCCAAATCAATAAGGTCACGTCAATTTGCTATGGTAAATTAAAAATGATGAGGAAGATTTTTCCTTTTCTGCCTATGGATGCACGTAGAACTGTCACCCAGGCCTTAATTACTTCCCACCTGGATTACGCGAATAGTCTATATGTAGGGGCTCCTCTGTACCAAATTGAACGTCTCCAGGTGGTGCAGAACACGGCCGCAAGATTGATTGGTAACATCCCCTACAGACATTCAATCTCAGCGTTTCGCAAAGAGCTTCATTGGTTGCCTATAGTCAATCGAATTAAATTCAAAACGCTCATTCTCGCCTTTCGAGCGTTGAATGGAACGGGCCCAGACTATTTAAGAAAAAGACTGAGGTTGTCCTACTCAGTCAGGGATCTCCGCTCCAACAATCTGCGCCTCATGTGTGTGCCTAGATTCCGTCGCACAAGAATGGGTGGCAGAGCCTTTGCCGTCCTTGCAGCCAAATACTGGAACAGTCTACCTATTGATCTTAGATTTGCCCCATCTGAAGTGATTTTCCGCAAACGCCTGAAGACTTGGCTTTTTGCATCTGTTTAGTCTACTTCCTCTCTTCTCTGCCAATCAGTTTTTTTAGCGCCGGGACACCCCCATTGGGGGTAGCCGAGCGCTTTACAAAATCCATAAATAAATAAATAAATAGATCTACAGTCTTTGCCCTTCCTTGCGTAGATCCCCTTTGCAAGATTATACACAGAGAGCAGCCTAGCTAGCCACTGTTGCAGAGTTGGAGGTACTTTATCTAACCACGCTTTTGAAATACACATTTGCAGAACCGACAGGGCCATAAATAAAAAATGAAATGAGGGGCAGTGCTCGGGCTCACAGTTTATCCCAAAAATAATCCAATTTGGCGTAAGGGAAAGCTTAATTCCCAAGGATCTATCCAAGAAGGTTTCAATCGCTCTATGCAATGTGTGTAACTGAGGGCAGGAGGCGAAAATATAAATTATATCTGCCTCTAAACTTTCGCACTGTGGGCAGCTTATAACTACGGTTCCGCTCCCACTGAGCTATCCTTGCAGGTGTATAATACAGAGACTATATTGTCTTATACTGCTGGGCCTGTAGCCCTGCAGAGCATAGGGTAGTCATTCCCAATTCCAGTGAGTCTTGGAAGCAGTCCTGATCTGTCCCCAATTTCTCTGCCCATTTACTGCCGTATTTTCCCAGATCATCACCCTTAATTGGAAAGAGCTCTGAGTAAATCCTACGAATTGTACAATCAGCCCCGTCCTCTATGACATCCAAAATCTTATTTTTACTAAACCCGGCAGTTCCTCCCCGTTTATTGGCGAAGAAACTGCGAACTTGTAAGTATTTAAAAAAGCTCCTTCTGTCAATACCGTAACCAGCCTGTAACTCCGAGAACTGGAGAACTCCATTGGTCACCATCAAGTCACCTCGTTTCTGAATTCCCTGCCTTCCCCATTCAGCCATGACGAGTCTGTGAATTTTTCTCCTGGCAGGGATACATTACTGCCCATTTAGGTATATGCGTTAAACCACCACGCCAACATTTCTTATAAAAGGATGCCCATATTTTATAGGCTCAAAATTTCAAAGGTTCCCTTGAGTCAATTAAAGAACAGGTTCACATAAACATACCTCCAAATGCAAACAATACAATCATATATACTCCAAGAATTTATCAGATTAAAAAATTCATTTATTATGAATACATTGTGAATAAAAACAATATAATTGGGCTAAACAATCTAGTGCCCTAATCTAAAATACATAAAACAATCAATTATGACCTGCACAATTGAAGCTAAGGACAGAAGGAGTAAAACATAAAAATTGTTAAATACAGGTTGTACATATGGACTCTGTTATGTTTCTCATCGATATTTTGCTACTGCAGCATCTGTACGTCAACATCGATGTCAGAGTCTTGAATTGTACCAGAAAGGCGTTGACGTGTTTCGGTGGGTTCTAATGATAAGAACCACCTTTATCAAGACTTGTTGTTTATCTGTCACCATACAGGGGTCAGTAAGATCTCCCTATAATAAATATATATACACACAGTTAGAACAACATATAAGGTCTATAATAAATACTTGAAGTTAAATCAATGTCAACACATTCTCATAATGCTAGCCCCATAATAGGGCCAGTATAACTCTATGGACAAAAAAACCTCAATAGCATCATGTTTCTTGGGATCACACTGTTGCATAATCCCTCTACTCCATTGCTTGCATATTATACATGTAGTTTACTAACTTCATACTTTTAAGGAGAGAAACAATAGAAAAACACCAACAACAACACAATATACTGTTGGCAGCTGTTTCGGCTCGGTGACAATAAGTTATCAAAGTGTGCGCCGGAATTGCTGTGTAGTAACAATTGGGGGGGAGTTCTAATCATAAGCCCCTACTTTAAAAAGTTGATTTCAGTATACATGATCTCAATACAAAACTGGTTTTATCAAACACAAGTGATATTTGTTTCCTCTCATTCCATATATAAATAAGTGCCAGGTCTAGGAGGGTCTCACGGGATCACTCTTACCCTTATTTCTAGGCAGCTAAAGTCCTAGATATCAAAATCTGCATGTGAATTGATGCAGTGGTCTGGTCAAAATCGTAAATCTCTGAGCGGCTAGTTTTCCTTCCTAAAAATAAATTATGCGCCAATCAGAAAGGTAACTCTCTACGTTGTGTCTTATCGTATATCTAAATTATAAATCTAAGAGCCTACCTGTTTAAAACTGAAACCCAGTATTTATTACACTCTTATAAGTTAAAACCAGAATTCCTTCCAGTGGATATTTCAAAATATGTTTATGAAAATTCAAAAGCCAGATGTCCTAATGGGGGAAAGAAGAGACGTAGGACTATTAATTAAAGAACTTAATGGATCCTTCTTCCTAGTCACCTATCTGGGGCAATCGCTAACTCTGGGAGGCATACCTGTAGCGGTGTCTTGAAAAGATCAGCTTCTCCCATATATCAAATAATAGTTGTGGGTTAATGCTGTCACACTCACTTGCTGTCAGGGTACTTGCATCTACCTTGGAGGTTAAAAAGCATAATACCGCATTAATATATGTAATGCTGCTGGAAATATCTAAGCCTGCTGAGAAATATCGGCATAGAGTTCTCGACTAGTTCTTACCTCCTAGGTCTCTGGTAGCACCGGCGTGTACTGGGGTTCCGTGATGAATGCACGGATCTTGCACTCTGGTCCTGTTTAAAAACCCTTCAGTGGTTTCTAATTGGTCTATTAACCCCTTTGCTGCTAATGACGAGCTCAGCTCGTCATGAGGCACGGTTGAGCTGTGCTTATGACGAGCTGAGCTCGTCATGAAACAATGGTATTCAAAGAATAGCAGCACAGGAGGGGAAAACCATTAGCAGCCAAGGTGTTAAGCTAGACCCCGTGGGCCTATTACATAGGACTTTAGCTGCCTAGAAATAAGGGTAAGAGTGATCCTCAATGAGAACCCCCTAGACCTGGCACTTATTTATATATGGAATGAGAGGAAACAAATATCACTTGTGTTAAATAAAACCAGTTTTGTAGTGAGATCATGTATACTGAAATCAACTTTTTAAAGTAGGGGCTTATGATTAGAACTCCCCCCCCCCAATTGTTACTACACAGCAATTCTGGTGCACACTTTGATAACTTATTGTCACCGAGCCGGAACAGCTGCCAACAGCATATTGTGATGTTGTTGGTGTTTTTCTATTGTTTCTCTCCTTAAAAGTATGAAGTTAGTAAACTACATGTATAAAATTCAAGCAATGGAGTAGAGGGATTATGCAACAGTTTGTGATCCCAAGAAACATGATGCTATTGAGGTTTTTTTGTCCTTAGAGTTGTACTGGCCCTATTACGGGGCTAGCATTATGAGAATGTGTTGACATTGATTTAACTTCAAGTATTTATAATAGACCTTATATATTGTTTTAACTTTGTGTATATATATATTTATTATAGGGAGATCTTACTGACCCCTGTATGGTGACAGATAAACAACAAGTCTTGATAAAGGTGGTTATTATCATTAGAACCATCCGGAACGCGTCAACGCCTTTCTGGTACAATTCAAGTCTCTGACATCGATGTTGACGTAAAGATGCTAGCAAAATATCGATGGAAAACATAACGTAGTCCATATGTACAGCCTGTATTTAACAGTTTTTATGTTTTACTCCTTCTGTCCTTAGCTTCAATTGTGCAGGTCATAATTGATTGTCTTGTTTTGTTTCATGTATTTTAGATTAGAGCACTAGATTAGTTAGCCCAATTATATTGTTTTTATTCACAATGTATTCCTAATAAATGAATTTTTTAATCTGATAAATTCTTGGGGATATATATGATTGTTTGCATTTGGAGGTATGTTTATGTGAACCTGTTCTTTAATTGACTCAAGGCAACCTTTGAAATTTTGGGTTGTAAAAAACCCATTTCCCTTGACTAGCTTAAGGGGTACCTCTCTCTTCTCACACATATTTTATAGGCTGCCAGCATTGGTTTAAACCTCGTTCTTTTAAAGTAGTTGGGATCAGTGTATTTAAGGGAACAGTTCTCCACCTCCTCGCCAATGAGTATCGCATATATGTCAGTAGACCCAGATTTAACCTGTAGGTCCACCGCCGCCCCACCTAGCAAACCACGCATATACTGGAGGGCTGTTGCCCAATAATACATTCTAAAATCAGGAACCGCCCAGCCACCCCTATCCCTAGGAAGAGTCATAAAGCGGAGTGCCCTCCTAGTTTTACTGTGTGCCCATGTAAATCTATTAATTAAATGTTCCAACGACGAAAACCATTTAGCCTAAAAAATAAGTGGAATTGCCCTGAATAAATAAAGGAACTTGGGTAAAATAATAATTTTTACCACATTTGTGCGCCCAACAGTCGACAGCTGGAGGTTGTGCATCCTGTCGAGATCTCTTTTAGCTTAAATAATCACAGGCTCAATATTCCTATCAACAGTATTATCCAGATCTGCCGAGATACTAATCCCTAAATATACGGCAAAGTCAATCACTTGTGCATCATTACAGACTGCCCTGCTGTTCTTAATTATCTGGGTTTTAAAACCATTAAGCGCATTGCCCGAAGCCTGCCCGAATGCCTGAGCTTCTAATTCCACCTCTATCATAGCGCTAGCGGGCACTGGAGTCACAATAGCTACGTCATCTGTGTATTCCAATTCTTGACCTTGAACTTTCAGTGGCGGGATCCTATCTTTTTATTCTAATTTATGAATCAATGGGTTGATGTATAATGCGAAAAGAAGTGGCGAGCATCGGCACCCTTGACGGGTCCCACGCTTAATCTGAAGAGACGCAGTATAGCCTCTATTGATTCTGAGTCGGGCTTTGGGAGCTCTATAAAGAGCCTGGATTGCTCTGATATACCCCACCCCAATACCTCCCCACCTCATGACCATCCAGAGGTGGTCCAAGGAGACCCTATCGAATGCTTTTTCTGCATCCAGCAACAAGACAGCCATAGGGTCCCCTGAGACTTCCATGCATCGAAGAGGGTAATGACTTTACATATATGTTGTGTTGTCCCCCTCCTTGGAATGAAGCCATGCTGGGAAGGACTAACCAGATCCCCTATAACTCTACAAAGTCTTAGAGCCATTGCTTTAGAGAAGATTTTTTCATCTAAGTTCATAAGGGTTATAGGTCTGTAAGACCCTGGTTCTAAAGGCATTTTACCCTTTTTCAATATTATCACTATATCTGCTCCTGCCCAAGAATTCGGTATGGAGACTCCACCTTGTACCAGCAGTATCGTATCCGCCAAGTCCAGATGGACAGCCTCATGGAAGACCTTATAGAACTTGATTGGGATCTGGTCAGGGCCTGCCGCTTTACCCAGAGGTAGGCTGTTTAATGCTGTAGTAATCTCTTCGAGGGCAAAGGTACTTCGAGTGCCGCCCTATCCTCCTCAGAGAGCAAAGGAGCTGATATATCCCTGAGATACTCCTGAATAACTGTAAGGTCCCTTGGCTCGTCCTCATTAGATAATCCTGCGTAAAACTGTCTAAAAACCTCATGAATTTAACCAGATTCCGTTACTGTGGCTCCACTGCTGTCTGAAATTTCCCTAACTTCGCCTGAGGCAGCCTTCTGTCTTGTGCGTATCGCCAGAGTGTGCCCCACCCGCTCACTTAGTTTGTGACATTGTTCTTTCTTAATTAAGAAGTTAGCAGCCGCCTTACTGGCAATACTCCCAACTGCTTCTGCTTTTATATATACGACTTTTAGGAGCGCTTGATCAAGAGGGTTCCTCTGAAGAATTGCAACATTCAATTCCTCTTCTGCATCAGCCACGGCTTTAACGAGTTTCTTTGATCTTAATTCTTCCTGTTTTTGCTTATATAGGCTAAAGCTCAGCGTCTCCCCACGAACATCTCCCTTAAAAGCATCCCAAGAGACCCCAGAAGAGGTACTTCCTCTATTAATCTCACAAAAAGTTGCAATCCAGTCATTCATGTGTTTAATATAACTTTCATCCTTAAGCAATCCTCTTTCAAAAGTCTATGTACGTTCCCGCCTGGCTACTTTTGTGAGTGTTAATGTTAGTACCAACGCAGTGTGGTCTGAGATAATCCGAGGCAATTTTTCAATCTGGGTTCTTGACAACAGGGAATTAGAAATAGAAAAAGAATCCAATCTCACACAGACCTTGTGCGGGGCTGAATAATAAGTACTGCCAGTATCTACAGGTTTTAGACATGCCCACACGTCAGTTAAACAATTATGCCGAGCCAAGGTCACTATTGCATGCCATGTCTTTTTTTTACGACCAAGATAGCAATGCCCAGCTTCTCTACCCAGCCAACATAGCCCATTAATATTAAAATCCCCACACAAGTTTACCGGCTCAGGCCATAAGGCTAATTCTAAGTCCAAAACCTCAAATATATCTGGGTCATCCTGAATAGATCCATACACCGACCTTATAGTCAAGGTTTCCCCATTTATTTTGCATTCAAGGAGGACCCATCTACCCCATTGGTCTTCAAATATTCTTTTGACTATAACATAATTTTTTTTAGCTAATATAGCAACCCCTCTGGTCTTGGCCCCCTGTTTTGTATGGGCAAGAAAGGAAAACCCCTGTTGTTCCAGCAAATACTCCCTTGTCCCCTCTATATGCCTCTCCTGTAAACAAAGAAGGTCCAATCGCATGGATCTCAGAACAGCCGTAACTCGTTGCCTTTTGAGGTGGTCATTGAGCCCACAAATATTAATCGAGGCAATCCGTAGACTCATTAGAATACATCAAACACATGTCCCAGCTTTTTAACCACTGAATAAAAAACCCGTTCCACTCAGCCCATTCTATGCTACTTTTTTCCCATACTGACTACCCCCCTTGCGTACACCCCACTACCTCGGATGTCATGATTTGCTATGCTGTATGTGCCCCCCTCCTCCCCCAAACCCCTCCGAGCTAGAGATCCTCCCCCCGGACCCCCCCACCCCCTTACAGGCAAATTGGTCACTCAAGACCTATTTTTGACCGCTTAGCTCGCAGCAAATAGCAGACTCCCCCCTTTCTTTTATTCTGGCCGATTATGTCCCTAAATTATACCATGTCTTCAGATACCTAGCAGAAAAATAAAGAATGAACCCCAAGAACCCATGAAAATAAAAACCAACAACAAACAAGCCCCCTAGTATTTCCTACCCCTGAGCCCCCCTACCTCACCCCCCCTTCTGCTCCTTTAGCTCACCCATATACTGTTGGGCCTTGACCTTGGAGAAGAACATCCTGACTTGCCCTTTGGTGATCCCCTTGAGCATTGCAAGATACAATAAATAAGCCTCAAACCCAAGACCCTGAAAGGTAGCAATCAACTGCCTTAACCTCCACCTTCTTTCTATGGTAACGTGGCAGAAGTCAGGTCGGGCAAAGAATGAAATACCGTTAAATGTGTGGATAGATTCGGACTTTGCCTTATCCATGACTTCTTGTTTGAGAAGATAATTACCCACATAGACCAAGATTGCCCTTGGCCTTTCAACTTGAGACACCCCATAACCTTGCTTTTGAGTCAGGGGAAACCGATGAGCTCTCTGTAACTCATTCTCCCAATTTCAAGAGGCCATCTCAGGAAAGGCACCCTTCAGAAGATTGGCAACAAACAACCTTCCCTTTGGCACCTTCAGCCATCCCCAACAGCTTTATGTTATTCCGCCACTGGCGGTTCTTAAAATCCTCCAGCTTCCACTCAACCGCCTTCTCTTGTGCCTGTTTAAAAGCCTGACATCTGCTAACATCATCCTCCAGTCTTCCTGTTCTTTCCTCCATGTGGGTGACCCTACCTGCCATGTGTTCATACAGTTTGTTCATTTTTCTCAGTGAACTTTGTATTTTCTTAGTTGCCTGCTTGGCCCTCCGACTCTCTGTCCTGGCTTCTCCCTGCATTTGCTTTAGAGTAGTATAAAGGAGATCCAGTGAGGTGGTCTGAGGAGGACTATCTGGTGTGTTCTGCCCTCCTGGTTATTTACACTGCCATCATCTTGATACAGCTGTGATGTAGCTGAATAGTCCCAGACAAGCTTCCAGGCGGTCTCAGTGTTAGAGGGGCTATCAGGCACTTTTGTCTTTATTTTGACCCTCTTTTTCTGCTGGGTACCCCTTATGTACAGATGAACTCTCAGCAGAGTCAGAGTCACAAGATAAACTCCCTTCACTGGAGAGCAGAGAGTCTGGGTCATCATTAAGAGAGAAAAAGAGAGAAAAAGCAGTCTCTATCAGGTGAGCCAGTAGCCCCCCTGCCCTGTGCTAGTACTTGGAACTGCCCTGTATTTGTAAGATCAGTGGGCCCTGATGGATTTAATAAGGGTCTCAGCTCCTGACTACTTACGGTATCCTCCGGTAGGGCCTGCTCTCCTCCAGCTGTAGTTCCAGCAACCTCCACCGCATTGCCCCAGTTTCAGTTGCGGCCCCTAGAGCAGTCTCCTGCCTCGATGAAGTGAACTGCGTGGACCGAGCCCGTTAGCTCTGCGCTCGTCTTCCCTTGACTCGCGTCTGCACCAGGGAGTGCCTGCAACATTGTATCCGCGCATTGCCTGGATACCAGATTTTCAGCGCCCTTGAGGCCCGCTTCCCCAGCTTCCGTGCTCTCCACTGGCTTTGCGGCGAAGGACTCGGCTAAGGTGGGCTGACGGAACAAGCTTTCCTTGGTTTTGTTCACATCCCTTGCAGGTTTTGCCGCAGGAGCAGCTTTCTGAACCACATCGGCGGGCCCTTGCTACCGGCAGACAAGGTGCTGCCTCCATTGCCCTGCTGATCATTCAGTTTTTTGGTAAGTGTCCTGCACACTGTTCCTGTACTACGCTGCCCTAGAATCGGGGCTGGCATATCCTTCATCGGTTCTTTGGCGGCTCCTGGGTTGTTCTGGTGCTTTAGCTGCTTCGGTCTCCTCGGTGCCATCGTGTGCCCGGTTCTCTGTTGCTGTAACAGCCCCGCTAATAGTTTGAGGCCAACGAAGCCACAGGGTACGGTAACCACCGCCACCAATCAGAATCCTTTCACCAAACAGCCTGGGGAAAATTCTTCAGAGTAGGGAACAGCAACAACATTCTTTTCAATCGACATCATGAGTCAGAAAGGAGGGAGAGAGATCTGCGACTACACGCTACGGCCGGTCAGTGGCCATCTTGCCCCCGTCAGCTGACAGAAGATTTTTAGCATATCCCATTTAGATAAATTTAGTTATCTTAAAAATCTGGCATGGATCCGGACCTCCAGGATAGACTTTGGAGAACACTGCATTTGACAAATACTTTGTTAGGGCCAGATGCATTTCACTAAAACATGTCCCTGGCCTGATGCATTGCACTAACACCTTCCCTCAGCCTGGTGCATTACACTAATATCTTCCCCTGCATCCAATGCATTTCACTAATACGTCCCCTGTGTCTGATGCGTTTCCCTAATACCTTCTTCTGGCCCCAATGTTTTACACTAATGCCTTCCCTGTGCCCGATGCATTACACTAATAACTTCCCCTGGACCTGATGCATTACACTAACACCTTTTCTTAGTCCAAGGCATTTACGCTAATAACTTCCTCATGGCTCTATGCATTTCACTAATACCTTCCTCTGGCACCGACTCCTTATACTGGGAAACAACCATCACAACGAGGATTTTACCACGTTGTACCTTTATCACGCATTTTTTACCACGCATGGTTTTAGGATGCATATGCTTTTACAATGTATGCCTTTACCATGCATTTAAGGTAAGTTTGGGAGTGTGGGGGGTCTCACACCACAAATACACATATAGGAATACATATATATAAAGGCATACATTGTAAAGGCATATGCGTTCTAAAAAATGTGGGGTGAAAAATGTGTGGTAAACGCATGCAGAGTATTTTCCTGCGTTATTCCGTCATACAACCCATTATACTAATACCTCATGCATTACACAAATACCTTCCCCTATTCCCATGCAGTACACGAGTACCTACCCCTATCCCCATGCTTTATGCTAATACCTTCCCTGGCTCCAATGCACTACACTAGCTATCTTTCACTGCTACTGATGCATTGCACTAATACCTTTCCCTGGGCCAGATGCATTTCACAATTTTATTTTATTCACTTTTTTTATAAGCAGATTTATCTAACGCAAACTAGACCCAAAGGTATTGGAGCGCTTTACATGAGCATCAGTTACTTTACACAGGACAGATTCAAGCCCGGGGAGATTAAGTGATTTGCCCAGAATCACAGGATGTGGATTGAACCCCGAGGCTCGAACCTTGTTTCCAGCACCAAAGTCGGCAGTCTAGCCATCAGACCACAACATTTTGCCTGCTAATACTTTCTGCTGACCCCAATGTATTCCACTAATACCATCTGAGTGCCCAATGCATTACCCTGGCCCCATGCATTACACTAATATCTTCAATGGGCCCGATGCTCTACACTCATGTCTTCCCCTGGGACTCATGCATTTTTGTAATACCTCAGGGGTTGTGTCAGCCGCTTTGGTAGGTTAGGGCTTTTAGTTTTATTGCACTTTGATGGAAATTTATAATTTAAGATTATTTTTCCTACAGTGCTTATGCCTAGTATTTACATTCTCTTCAATCTTCCTCTCTCTTTCTCTCTCCCTCTCTCTTTCTTTCTAAATGTGTTCAGTCGCACTGATCTTACAGACTGATTTGTTTTTTACAAATACTGATGAGTATATTTCTCTGTTCGTACAACACTCTCTAGACACTGGCTTAGGAAAAACATAATGTGTTGCCACCAAGACCAGTCAAATAACTATTTTAAATCAAATTAAGACTTTTCTGTAAGTGATTCTCGAATCAATTCCCGTTCAAAGAAAATGACCCCTAAATTATAGTTTTCCATAATCCTTCATTATTATGGAATATAGCTCTTTTAATACAACCTGTTAGACCTGGCATCATTGGCGTGGGTTTCCCCTGTATTCTTGCCTTGGCCTCTTATGTTTTTGCTTTGTGTTGGAATTCGTTTTGCTGGTCTAGATGCTTTGGGCACCTTGCCACTGCTGTTCTGTGCCAAAGTGCAGGTGCTCCCTCTATAAATTGTTGTTATGGATTGGTGATTCCATGATTGGCATATTTGATTTACTAGTCAGTCCCTAGTACAGTGCACTATGTGTGCCCAGGGCCTGTAAATCAAATGCTTAGTGGGCTTGTAGCACAAAATGTGCCACCCACATAAGCAGCCGGTAAATGTAACTCATACCTGTCTCTGCAGTGTCTGTGCTCAGTTTGGTACTGCCCTGTCGGGTATGCAACTCTTACCACGCAATTTTTACCACGCATACTGTTACCACGCATACCATTACAACGCCGGATCCATTACCACTCATACTTTTACAACGCATTACACTACATCGCACATACTATTACAACGCATACCATTACAACGTAAGTATTGGTAAGTATATTATTTTATTTTACCTTTTAATAATAAATTATAGTAATTTATTTAAGTAATTTATATATAGTTTGGGTTATGGGGTACAGGGGTATTTTTAGGTTTCAGGGCTGGGTTTGGGTTTTGGGGTACAGGGGTATTTTTAGGGTTCAGGGCTGGGTTTGGGTTTTGGGGTCCAGGGGTATTTTTAGGTTTTAGGGCTGGGTTTGGGTTTTGGGGTACAGGGGTATTTTTAGGTTTTAGGGCTGGGTTTGGGTTTTGGGGTACAGGGTTATTTTTAGGTTTTAGGGCTGGGTTTTGGTTTTGGGGTACAGGGGTATTTTTAGGGTTCAGGGCTGGGTTTGGGTTTTGGGGTACAGGGGTATTTTTAGGTTTTAGGGCTGGGTTTGGGTTTTGGGGTACAGGGGTATTTTTAGGTTTTAGGGCTGGGTTTGGGTTTTGGGGTACAGGGGTGTTTTTAGGTTTCAGGGCTGGGTTTGGGTTTTGGGGTACAGGGGTATTTTTAGGTTTTAGTGCTGGGTTTGGGTTTTGGGGTACATTGGTATTTGTAGGTTTTAGGGCTGGGTTTGGGTTTTGGGGTACAGGGGTATTTTTAACATATATTTACAAATATTAAAATTTAAATTAATTTTATTATTAAAATTATTTAATAATTAAATAATAAATAATTAAATTAAATAATAAAAAAATAATTATTTACATTATTTAAAAATATTATATACTTACCTATACTTACGTTGTAATGGTATGCGTTGGCATAGTACCTGCGTTGTAGTGTATTGCGTTGTAAAGGTATCCGTGGTAATGGGTCCTGCGTGGTAAAAAATGCGTGGTAAGTGTATGCGTGCTAAAATATGCGTGGTATCAACATACATCCGCCATGTCGACATGGCAAGTGCACCCACTTGTCAGGCCCTACCCTTCTCTTTTTTTACATGGGAGTCACCCCTAAGGTAGGCCCAAGGTACCCATGTGAGCAGAGTGGTGTATTTGAAACGTAGGACATGCCCGGATGTGTGTGGCATGTCCTGATAGTGAATTACTGCCAATTTCATTTTTCACTATTGAAAGGTTATCTGTCCCATAGGATAGAACGGGAGTTTATTTATAACATCTTATGAATGTAACTTCCCATTGAGACAAGATCGGAAGGTAAAGTTTAGTATGCCGAACTCAGAATATAAAGGTCCATCTTTTAGTGAGGATAATTTGTACACTCTGTGTTTGAAAATACCACTTTTAGAAAGTAGGTATTTTCATGCTTAGCCAGTCTGTATGCCTCTGCTAGGTTTGTGTATTGACTGTCTGGCTTTAGATTGACAGGGGCTGTGGACGTGCATTTTGTTCAGACAGCCACTTGGGGGGTTGATGTCTGACTTTAGAGTGACAGGGGCTGGGGGTGTGCATTTTGTTCAGACAGCCACTAGGGGGCTTGAGCTGTCCCGATCAAGTGCACCAATCTACGAAGTTCAGGATCACCACACCGATTCCGACGCAGGCCCGGCTGTGTGGCTGCAAGAACCAACACATCGTGGGACCACGGCTGGATAAACCAATGCATCCCTGGTCCTCATGCATTGCATCTGGGCGCTACTCCTGCAAGAACTCCGGGACCACAGAGAGAAACTGACGCATCGCCTCCCCGCACAGTAAGAAACCGAAGCATCATCTCCCCGCACAATAAGGAACTGATGTATCAAAGCCCCTGCGTGGCAGCAAGGCACTGCCGCATCTCCTCCCTGGGAGTATTGAACCAAAGCATCACCTGCGTGCATGTAAGAAACTGACGCATCACCTTCCCCGCGACAGTATTTATTTGTGCGAGTGACACATCCAAGGTAGTTTGTGTGGAGCATGTCGCATCTGCAATTTGCTTTGAACTGAACTGTTTCTACCTTTTTTTAAAGTCAAATTTTGATTACTGTATGGTGGATTTTTGTTGGTTTTGGTCTTTTTTTGGTTTAGATAAGGATTACTTATTTTTCTAAACTGGTGTGGTGTCAATTTGTAGTGTGTGACTGTATTACTGTATGTATGCACAAATGCTTTACACACTGCCTCTGGGATAAGCCTGTCTGCTTTTGCCAAGCTACCACGGGGGTGAGCAGGGGTTATTTTAGAAGTGTATCCCCCTCACCCTGACTAGGGAGAAGGGTCCACATCTTGGACAAACGTACCTACCTCTGCCAACTAGAGACCCTCATTTCTAACACAACTGCTCTAGAAATCTTAGTGATCAGAGAGTCAACTTTAACACTTTATCAAAGCCAATAGCTCTACTTTGATATACAGATACAAATATTTCCCTGAAATGCTTTCCTCTGCCATGAAAAAAATCACATGAAACAGGGGCATTAACTAAAGTAGATAGAGGTGAACGGGGTGTTTTCTTGTTAAAAACACATGCAAACGTACAGGTTAAATCAAAATAAAATAGCGGCATTTATTCTCCCACCATAGTGTTTACTGGAAATGCATTCACAAAGAGGCACAAGGAAAACACTTCATGACATTAAAAAGCAGTTTTTCTAGTTACTCGCACCAGGGCAATGCTCTGTAAAGCAAGCTGAAGGCATGGCCATGGACACCACTGCAAAGTGAAACACCAACTTTTGTTTCTATAGAAGCTCCCAGTTATCCTTACCGCCCCCTCACCTCCATCCCACCATTAACCAATCACTGATTGGCAGAAAAATGAAAGCAATCAATAGGAGGTCATGATGGCTCATAAACATACAGTGCCTTACACCATCTGCATTACAAAATGTATCCACATAAGCAAAACAGTACAGGTAAAACACTTTTTCTTTAAAAGGTGTCTTTACAGTATTTCTATATTACCCTCAGAGAAAGGGGAGAAATAGAACATGGATCAAGACACTACGGGCCTGGTTCACGAAAGTAAATGTACACTTTTGTGTAAGTTTATGATTGTTTGCTATTCTCAAAGGTATTTCTCTAGTACTATCTTTAAGTGGGCTCTGTGGTTCTCGTGAGAAGTAAGGAATCATCAGGAAATATGGAACACATTGCTCATTTCCAGCGGTCGTTCTTCCTTCTCCTCTGGCATTTCACCTGGAGATTTCAGGTGGTTTCAGAAGTCACAGCCCCCTGGTGAATCCTCTAAACCCTTTACCAGACTACATCAGAAACTCAAAATGGAGACCTTCGAGGTTAAACCTCTAGCAGGGCAAGAGTCTACTCTCTTTCAGACCTGTTGATGGCTGGTTATAACAGTAAGGAACTAGCTAATGACAGCCCCTATAATGCTACCAGCATTTTGGATCCTGGGGCAGTTGGCGATTATTTTTTAATGAAGCTGAGTGCAGTAAGTAATAAAGCATCAATCATGTAGAATAAACACCAAAACCTTATAAAATCTGGAAATACCAGTTGTACACAATAAGTTGGTAAATGAGGTAAACACATTCGGGCAGATTTACAAGAAACTAACGCAGCACGGTGTCACAAGTGATTTTGCTGTGCCGCACTGCATTAGTTTCGAAGTACAGGGATGCAACATATTTACAACAATATGTCACATCTCTGTGCTTCTCCCTGAGCTGGCGTACAAACTGCTGCCATGCGCCGGCGCAGGCATCCTTGCAACATTGTGCAAGGATGTCTGCGTTGTGGGGAGATTGTTTTTGTGCAGGAAGGGGTACCTTCCTGCACAAAAACAATCAACCGAGGTGATTTCCTCTTCCAATGCATACTGTAGAATGCAGCACGCATTGAAAGAGGAAAAAGAGGAGAAATGAAAACATTTCTCCTCGTTGAACCTAATTACGCATTCTGACGCATTTCCAGATTTACAGTTGCTTGCAAATCTAGAAATGCATCAGTGGACATGGGTGTTGCGTGGGAACACCCACAGCAACACTCATGCCACGCCCCTAAAACGCAAAGAGTTGTGTGAAAAGGGGCGATATTTACAAGCACAGATAAAGTCACGTAGGGTGACTTTACACATGCTTGTAAATATCGGGCAGCAGGTTGCGCCGCCTGTGTTTCAGGCTTGTAAATCTGCCCCAATGTTTGTATCCAGCCTCTTGGGATCCTTCATTCGAATGCCTCAGCACCCTCTCATAAGCACCTGTAGCAACACAGCCCTATTCATGCAAAACCACCCTGACAGCTACTCCTAGTATCAACTCCCTCTCTTGTGGGGCCTATGTCGCTGGATTGGGATCATATCAGATTTTACACTGCAAGTGCAGTAAGTAATAAAGCATCAATCATGTAGAATAAACACCAAAACCTTATAAAATCTGGAAATACCAGTTGTACACAATAAGTTGGTAAATGAGGTAAACACATTCGGGCAGATTTACAAGAAACTAACGCAGCACGGTGTAACAAGTCATTTTGCTGTGCCGCACTGCATTAGTTTCGAAGTACAGGGATGCAACATATTTACAACAATATGTCACATCTCTGTGCTTCTCCCTGAGCTGGCGTACAAACTGCTGCCATGCGCCGGCGCAGGCATCCTTGCAACATTGTGCAAGGATGTCTGCGTTGTGGGGAGATTGTTTTTGTGCAGGAAGGGGTACCTTCCTGCACAAAAACAATCAACCGAGGTGATTTCCTCTTCCAATGCATACTGTAGAATGCAGCACGCATTGAAAGAGGAAAAAGAGGAGAAATGAAAACATTTCTCCTCGTTGAACCTAATTACGCATTCTGACGCATTTCCAGATTTACAGTTGCTTGCAAATCTAGAAATGCATCAGTGGACATGGGTGTTGCGTGGGAACACCCACAGCAACACTCATGCCACGCCCCTAAAACGCAAAGAGTTGTGTGAAAAGGGGCGATATTTACAAGCACAGATAAAGTCACGTAGGGTGACTTTACACATGCTTGTAAATATCGGGCAGCAGGTTGCGCCGCCTGTGTTTCAGGCTTGTAAATCTGCCCCAATGTTTGTATCCAGCCTCTTGGTATCCTTCATTCGAATGCCTCAGCACCCTCTCATAAGCACCTGTAGCAGCACAGCCCTATTCATGCAAAACCACCCTGACAGCTACTCCTAGTATCAACTCCCTCTCTTGTGGGGCCTATGTCGCTGGATTGGGATCATATCAGATTTTACACTGCAAGTGCCAGTACCTCCCTCCCTGCAGCTCAGGAAAGCACACTACAACTGCTTCAGAGCTGGGGCAGAAAGCGGCAGACTCGTCTTCTACTGCTAGATGGTGAGTCCTGCCACAGTTGTGGCTTCAGCAGCTTTATCGCGTCGTAGGACTTCCTGTTCTGGTGTGGTTTGCAGCATCAACAGAAGTCCCAGTATAGTGGAATGAAACCAAGTTTAGGGAGCAAATGCAAGCATTGAAATATTGTGACACAGCCAACAGCCAATCACAGAGAAAGATGCACATTTTGGTACATTTTCAAAAGATCAATAACATAAGCCACAATCTCACAAAATTCTGTGGCAGCCATTTTGGGGCCAGGTTGAGATTCACGTCCAAAACACAACACAGCAGCAGGGGATGCGGGGCAGACGAGACCAGAAAAAGCAAACCATGGAATGACAATTTTCTTTCCAAAACCAATCCAACCTGCATAATAAAGAAAGGCTTACTTAAAATAATACACGATCTACGCTTGTTTGTAAACGCACTATAATATTTCTCAAGTCATATTTGTCAATAAAATAATTTATATATTTCAAGTAGATTTGTTTTGCATACACAAACATGATTATTATTTTTTTTACACAAAATAACACCTGTCAACCATTGTAGTGCGTTTTATCTTTATTCAGATACTTATCATTTGGAAAATGATGTTTTTAAATGGGAAGCTTTCAATTCAAGATGCCTTCGCCATTCATCAAATAGCCTTGGTCATCTCCATGCATTACAATAGCCGTTTACCCAAAGAGGCGAAGTAATACACTTAACAATTAATTGCATGGCAGTGGGAAAGAAATGCTCTTCTAAGCTGATCAAAGATGTAATTGGCACTGTCTCAAAGCAATACTCAAGGAAGCTTGACCAAGGGAACAATAGGCTTAAGGAATCTGACCCAAAAGACTACTTAATGTATATTTTTATTAAAGTCTAGACAAAAACTAATGACAGGCAGCTAAAGCTGTCGGTAGCCATACTTAAAAACAGGCATATGGACTTAAAAACAGGCAAATGGACCTGATTGTCAATTGCAACAAACTAGTAGCTGGAGCCATTCGTAGGTAAGGACAAGCTATCCGGCAAAAAAGATAAATATAATTATAGGAACAAGGCAGCATTCAGTTGTCGGAGGCAGCTCGGTGATGCTGCTATGCTCCTTGCCTTTTTTATAACACTTGTTTAAATTCTGATAGGTCCAGTTGGGCTTTAGGAAGAAGTAGTTGCCAGATTTTAATGTAAATTCCCTGGAACAACCAGACTTTAAAAAAACAACTCAACCAATCGAAACGGCAAAGTTGTCACAAATCAGTCAGACATCATGCTTCTTCATTTTCCAATCTCATAATATCCAAAAGAAAACAAACATTAATAAACCATTCCAAACTTTAAGGGAATTGATAATGAAGCAACCTTCAGTGACAGAAAGGAATGTATGACGTTACAACACATACATTTACAACGCATGCACTTACAACACAGTTTTTAGATCGCAACTTCCACTACAACGCATTCCATTACATCGCATGACACTATATCGCATTTTAAAAAACTACCTTTACAACGCATTCCATTATATCGCATACTACCTTTACAACGCATACCATTACAACGCATACCATTACATTGTATTTAAGGTAAGTATTGGATAGTATAGAGATAAAAATTACTTTTCTAACTCCAGGGGGTGCAACAGTAGGGTAAGTGTTGGATAGTGTAGGGGCAAAAATTACTATTCTAACTCCAAGGGGTGCAACAGTAGGGTAAGTGTTGGATAGTGTAGGGGTAAAAATTACTATTCTAACTCCAAGGGGTGCAACAGTAGGGTAAGTGTTGGATAGTGTAGGGGTAAAAATTACTATTCTAACTCCAGGGGGTGCAACAGTAGGGTAAGTGTTGGATAGTGTAGGGGTAAAAATTTCTATTCTAACTCCAAGGGGTGCAACAGTAGGGTAAGTGTTGGATAGTGTAGGGGTAAAAATTACTATTCGAACTCCAAGGGGTGCAACAGTAGGGTAAGTGATGGATAGTGTAGGGGTAAAAATTACTATTCTAACTCCAGAGGGTGCAACAGTAGGGTAAGTGTTGGATAGTGTAGGGGTAAAAAATGACTATTCTAACTCTAATGGTATGCATTGTAATGGTATGCGTTGTAATGGCTGTGTTGTAGTGACATGCGATGTAGTGTCATGCGTTGTAATTCATGCGTTGTAATGCCTGCGTTGTAGTGTCATGTGTTGTAAAGGATGTGGTGATGTAATACCTGAGTTGTAAGTGTAATGAGATGTAATGGTTACGTTGTAAAGGTTGTTTCCCGACAGAAAGGCACAAGAGCAACCTTCAGTACATTGCACTGCAGAATTATCTCTGCCTGTATGGAATGGGTCAGCACTCGCTTTAAAAGCCCTTGCTCTGAGTTTGAATCAATGCTAAGCTCTCCTTAAATCATGTTCCTCTCAATTGCAAACTGCAGGATGATAACTCGAGAATGAAGTAAAGAGAGGCCGAAATGAAATGAAACCGATATCCCCTTGTTAAGACCTAGCTCCTTAGACTGAGTGATGATGTGCTCCTCAGATGGAGCCTGGCAGCAAGACGCTCCTTCTCTCTGGAGTATGTCCTTATTTCATGACTGATGGCCTTGCTCATGAGATGCCATTCCGGCCTAGAAAGAATGTCAGCTTCCTTCCCTCGTGCCGCCACCAGTGCTGCCCTTGTACAAGAAAAATATTTAACACACACGTCAGGAAACGAGACATTGGGCACTTTCAGAGCTTGACACATCCACAATTAATTGGAAAATTGTTCACATAAAGCCTCTCGTGAGTCTTAGAAGTGCAGAGAGCACATGTGTGCCACAGACTTCTGCAGACCTCAAGGCCACAGACCCACAAAGGCAATCTGCTCGTGGAGGAGCAAGCAGTGGCGTAGGAAGGGGGGTGCGTTGGGTGCGGGCCGCCCCGTGTGTCATCACTGAGGGGTGACAAAATGGCAAAAATATGTGTTTTATACACATAATTATGCCGTTTTGTCAAGCCGGGGTGACAAGAAATTTCCAGCACCATGTACCACCTGAGCTTGCTATGGAACTGGGAGAGGGGCTGCTAGTGAGCACTACTGCCTGCTCACCCACCCTCTAAGAATAGAGCGAGTCAGGCATTCGGCGCTAGGCTGCTGATGCCCCGGTTACTTACCGGTAATCTTCATTACTCCGAGTATAGTCTTCCTCGCCACATGACTAACATAGTGAACTCATGTGGCGAGGAAGACTAACGAGGAGGTAATTGGTGAGACAGGACTTATTGGCCTCAACTGTCCCTCTGCCATCCAACCACGTGCTGTGGGCATGGCTTAATGGCTCATCCAAGCAATCATGTTTTTAATCCCACATCCGAGTTTCAGCAATGGGAAAGAGACCTTGCTATGTAGTAGTGTAGGTAGAAGGAAGGCATGGAGCAGATAGGATGCCTTCTGCTTTGTGCACTGTCCTGGACAAGGCCCGCACATTATGAAACCTAGAGCGGGGGTTCGATGGAAAGTGTGTTTTATCTTTGCATATCCTTGTGAATTTGGAATGCATGAACAAATGCGCTAGAAATTCCCGCTGGTCTGCCTCCAATTATGAAGATGTGCAGGCCCTGTGCTACAGGCCCCAACTCACGCAAAGCGTAAGCTCTGCACACGCAATGGGCCCTTTGCGAATGGGGGCGTTCTTGTCACAGTTTGTGAAGTCAGGGCTTCTTTTAGTAAGCAAATAAGGGGGTCCTTTTAAAACCATTAACCAAGCCTACTTTAGCAGCCCAATGATTTGCTCATGGAATGCGGTACATTAACATTACCCCTACCACCTAATGACTTCCTATCAACAGGATATTGATTATGAAGAGCTTCACCAACAGGTTGTCTGCATAGATTACCAGAAATGCCAATGCACCACAGCTAAGCCACCAGGGCCACATTACCTTTAATAAAGTGACCTTGTAGCAACATGCTACAAACTCTTACCCAAATAAATAAATACATAAATAGGATTGCTATGGTTAATCTTAAAACACACTACTCAAACTGCGCATTAACCCCTTGCATACTGCCGCGATTCTGCGCCTGTGCGGCAAAATCGCGAGTGGGCGGGTTCATGACGGCCCCCAGCCGCCATCAGCACACGAGCACCGTAGTGCATGACGGATGGGGGCCGTCATCAGCATGCAAGGGGTTAAGCTGCCATGTTTCCTTTGCAAAACAACAGTTGATTGACAGAATGCAGAACAATGTCATACATTCACCCCAGTACAGAGATCTGAGCCTAAATCCATCGTTTTTTGCTCACCATGCCATTCCAGTTTGAACCCAGCAATATGCAAATCACTCTTGACCATGTGCCCCATGGGAACAGTCCAGCCCGAACTGCCAAGCCAGGTCCTCCTGTGCTCACTACGCCACTGCAGTCAAGGTATCTTGGCTGATGACGGCTGATAGCCAGAAACCGGTCCTAGGATGCTTGATTCCGGTCCAGGAAATACATGGCTTGGCAGTTCAGGCTGGACTGTTCCTATGAGGCACAGGGTCAAGACTGATTTGCATATGGCCATGTCTGAACTGGAGTGGCGTGGTGAGCAAAACAACGATGGATTAAATCCAGATCTGTGACAGGGGGTGAATGTTTTGATAATGTGCAACATTCGTCCATCATCTTGTGTGTTTTGCTGTTCGCCCTATGTGGGAAGAATATGCCCAGACATGGGTCCCATGCTCACTACGCCACTGGAGTCAAGCTATCCTGGCTGATAACGGCTGATAGCCAGAAACCGGTCGTAGGATGCTTGATTCCGGTCCAGGGAAGACATGGCTTGGCAGTTCGGGCTGGACTGTTCCCATGAGGCACAGGGTCAAGACTGATTTGCATATGGCCATGTCTGAACTGGGGTGGCGTGGTGAGCAAAATAATGATGGATTAAACCCAGATCTGTGACTGGGGGTGAAAGTTTTGCCAATGTGCAACATTCCATCCATCATCTTGTGTGTTTTGCTGTTCGCCCAATGTGGGAAGGGTATGCCCAGACGTGGGTCCCGTGCTCACTATGCCACTGGAGTCAAGCTGTCCTGGCTGATGACAGCTGACAGCTGATAGCCAGAAACAGGTCCTAGGATGCTTGATTCCAGTCCAGGGAAGATATATATATATATATATATATATATATATATATATATATATATATATATATATATATATATATATATATATATATATATATATATATATATATATATATATATATATATATATATATATATACATTTTATTTTCAAATAACTTCTTATGTCTAGTAGGCTTTCTGCCTCTTGCCTTGGGGCAGATTGGGGTAAACTTCCCAAGTTGCGCCCTTGGGAGGCAGAAACACTGCTGAAACCATTCTGAAGTGGAATTACAGACCAGTGCTTAGGTGAGCCACCTCCATCCTTCCTTTTGTTTTTGACCATTTTTCCTGTGTCTGATGGGCTTTGGGGGTAAACTGTCCCAATTTGCCAGGGGCAAGCAGAAAGACCATTGCACTCATTCTGGGCTGTCAGCATGGTCCGATGCCTGGATGGGTCACCCAATTACTTCATTATAGTAGGCTGTGGGCTTCTTTTCACTAGGCAGCGGCAACGGGGTAAAGAGGACCCCGTCTCCTTGCCAGCATTGCCTCTCCCTTCTTGATCAGTGCACGGATGCTAGTGTTATGCCCCCCAAGTACTGATCAAAGTGGCACTTACTGGTTTCACTTACTCTCACTCGCTGTGACTGTGCTGTGCTCGTGCTGATTGAAAAAACCAGCAACCAATGAAATGAAAAACAATAAGATAAAATTTAAGAGGAGAAACACAATCATCTGAATAAGTTATGCATGAGTGTAAGGTAAGCATTGATTTTATGTGAAGGCAAAATGAATTAGCCTAGGCCTAAGTGAGATGCAACATGAGAGGAAGAACTGCAACAAGTCCAATATTCAGATTGTCAAGAAAAAAAATTAAATGGTAACAATACATCAGTGACAAAAGCACACATAGAAATGAAGAGAACCAGAGTCCAGTTTATCTCGACTAAGAGAACTGAGTGGCTTGAGGGATGTTAGAAAAAAATCAGGGAGTAGAGTCAAGAATGCTAGTAGAGGCAAAATTGAGTAGCAAATGCTAACAAAGAGGAATGAAGAGCATGCTTGTAGACACACAAAGGAGTAGCAAACACAACTAAAGAGTTGAGATGAGCATAAAATGCGGCATAAGATCAAGGCCTAAACTAAAAGTTTAATGACTGAAAAAGAAAAGAGAACAGAATATCTTGAAGCTACATTGAAAGAACATAGCAGCAGACAGAAGAAAAACATGTAATGTGTGCTGAAAAGAAATTAGAAGCGTCTAAGTGACTGCCAGGCCGAGGCAGCTGGTGACATTGAGATGGGGAACAAATAGAAAGAAAGGAGAGAATATGGAGAGATAAGGATATAGGAGGAATTAAAGTCATATCTCTTGGTTACAGATACCATACTGGGGCGATGGCTCAATGTGTTATATTTGTTGCAGTAATTGCCTCAATAAACAAGCATCGGCAAAGCCAATAAGTCTCGCCTATGCAAGAGCTACTGGATTTGGCAATGTGTTTTGGCCATGTTGTACATCAGTGTGGCTGGTGTTCAGTATGGTTAAACGTTAGTGGTGTAGACTGTTGTAGAATGTAGTAAGGGAAGCAGATAGGTAGGGGACAAGAGGTCAGTGGTTCAGTGGCAGCCAGTGTTGTAGAGTGGAGTGCTGTAGAGTGGGGTACAATGTGGTGGAATAGGGTGGAATGGGTTGGAGTGGATTGAAGAAGTGGGGTGAATTGTATTGGAGTAGAGTGGGGTAGATTGGATTGGAGTAAAGTGGAGTAGATTGGATTGGATTGGGGTACTGTGGAGTGGATTGGATTGGGGCAGAGTGGGGTAGAGTAGGGTGAATTGGAGTGGGGTGGATTTAAATAGAATGGACTGGACTGGAGTAAAGTGAAGTGGATTGGAGTAGTGTGGGTGGGTTGGCATGGATTGGATTTGATTGGAGTGGGATGGATTGGAGTGTGGTGGATTCAAGTGGGGTGAATTGAATGGGTGTATTCAAGTGGGGTGGACTGAACTGGGGTGGGGTGGATTGGATTGGGGTGGGGTGGGGTGGTATGGTATGGTTTTATTGGACTGGTGTGGGGTGAAATGGATTGGGATGGATTAGCGAGGGGTGGATTAGGGTGGACTGGATTGTAGTGATTGGACTAGAGTGGGTTGGATGTAATTGGATTGGGGTGGAGTGGATTGGGATGGTTTGGAGTGGGGTGAATTGGAATGAGGTGTAGAGGGTGGATTGGATTGGAGTGGAGTGGGGGACTGTGGTGGACTGGATTGGATTGGAGTGGGATGGTTTGGACTGCAGTTGGGTAGACTGGACTGGAATGAGATGGATTGACCTGGACTGGAGTGGTATTGATTGAAGTGGGGTGGATTGGATTGAAGTGGAGTGGATTGGGGTGGATTGGAGTGTGGTGGGTTGGGTTGGATTGGAGTGGTTGGATTGGATTGGATTGGAATGGGGTCGAGTGGAGTGGATTGGATGGATCGGATTGGAGTGAGGTGAGGTGGATTGGATTGGAGTGTGGTAGATTGTATTGAATGGGGTGGAATGGAGTGGGGTGGCTTGGAGTGGGGTGAATTGTAGTGGGGTGGATTTGACTAGCTCGGAGGGGAGTGGATTTGGAATGGATTGGATTGGGGCGTTGTGGTATGTTGGATTGGACTGCAGTGAGGTGGATTTGACTGCAGTTGGTCTCATCGGATTGGACTGGACTGAATGGTACTGGACTGGACTGGAGTGGAGTGAACTGGACTGGAGTGGAGGGGTGGATTGGAGCGGGTGGATTGGAAGGATTGAATTTGAGTGGGTGGATTGGGTAGGAGTGTAGTCGATTGGATTGGAATGGAGTGGAAGGGTTTGAGTAGGTGGATTGCAGTGGGGTGGAATGGATTTGAGAAGGGTGCATTGGATAGGAGTGGGGTGGATTGGATTGAATGGGATAGATTGGGGTGGATTGGAGTGGGGTGGGTGGATAGCATTGGAGTGGGGTTGGTTGGATTGGAATGAAGTGGGTTGGGTTGGGTTGGAATGGTTTGAGTTGGATTGGAGTTGGCGGATTCGAGTTTGGTAGATTAGATTGTAGTGGGGGGGATTGGATTGTGCTGGGGCAGATTGGAGTATGGTGGATTGGACTGGAGGGGATGGGTTGGATCGGGGTAGATTGAATTGGTGAGGGGTGGATTGGATTGGAGTGAGTTGGCATGTGGTGGACTGGATTGGATTGAGATGGATTGGACTGTAATGGGGCAGATTGGACTGTACTGGTATAGATTAGATTGACTGGATTTAAGTTGGGGGAGTTGGGCGAATTGGATTAGGAGTGTTGTGGGGCGGTTTAGATTGGAGTGGAATGAATTCCACTTTATAGTTTAGCCAGATTGAGTAGGAGTGTTTTGTGTGCAGGGTGGCTTTGCCAATTATGACCTATCATCAATCTTCAGCTTTAGCCAATCATCTATGACTTCTTGTGAACTTGAAGCCATGGCAGTCGTTTGTTGCATGAGAATTAGTCCTTAAGTTCTATCTGGTTTGTTATCAACAGCCTTGGGACACATAGCTAGCATGTATATGTGTTCTACCAAATTTTAGATAGCAGAAAATACGCTATCTTACCTCCACCGTCTGACCTCAGCTGTCCATATTTGCATTGAACTGTGCCCTCCGTCACCATGTTTGGATATTGGATTACATGGTTATGTTTCTGCAATAATTCAAACAGTAATATACAGGTGCTCCAGTCATGCATATTATACTATTTGAGTTGGACTTTCTTGAGTATGTTGTGGCAAGTAATGCCTATTTAGAACATTGAAATGTTGAGAGCTCCACTGAATGCAATGGCGTGGCTCAGAGCAAATAATGGCTAGTTATTGCCTTCTGCTCCAACATTCCAATGTTTGTCTTTCTGTGTTTCCCTGTTTAATTTAGAACATCTATCCTCAGTAATGAGAATGTTCTAATAGACGTATAGGTCTTCTGCCTCAGGCTAAACCGGTTGTCAAAGGCCCTCTCCCTTGTTACAGTTTGTTGCTTGCAGTTCTGGCGTTTAACTTGGGTTCAATGCCTTTAACAAACAATGTAGACCTCAGCAGAGGACTACAAGCCTATATTAAATATTAAGAATGCAGGCTTAAGTGTGTGAAATAGTCATAGTTCATTTACATGCAAATCTGTAGTGATAACGAAGTGCAAATTGATTTAAATACATCTGTAGTAGAAAAAGCAGAACGAGAGCTCATGCGGACTCGGTCCTCTTGAGACCACTTGCATGATTCTGCAACAGCAGAGGTTGCGGCTACTGCAATGACACACATCTTTCTTAATTTCCTCATAACTTTAAATAATATTCCTCAATCCTTTCCAAACGTGAGATTTGCTGCTGAATGCTCACTAACAGTGTTGCAAATACATGATTCCGCCATCTTAAAACATGCTCCGACCAAAACGTGTATAGAAAAGGTGGGCTTTTACAGCTAAACTGAGGACTCATAATTTAAAAGTAATCTTGACATCATGTTAGAGTATATTATCGTGGCGTTTATTGATTGAGTTGTGGGGAAAGCATCAATTCATCAGCATAATATTTTAATAGGAATAGTTTTGGCCCATATGAGTTTGCCTACAAAATATACACTGATCAGCGGTGAGTGTCCAGTATCCACATAATAAGGGTCCCTAACTTGCATGCTGGAGACATTCCTGCAGTTCCTTGAAAGACCCCCATGGTTTAAATGGTGGTCGTCCATGGAAATGGTGGGAGACTGGCCAGTCTAAATTGTATATCCGCATCAATGCCATGGTCATCGGAGTCAATGCTGTCGAATGGAAGGCTCAATGGCATAGCTGCTAGGGGCTTGGCCATGGAGTCCATCAGCTTTCCCCTCCTTAAACTATTGTGTGGGAATGGAGAGGGAGACAAAAAGATCTTTGCCATTTTATAGATGAAGTACCATTCCAGCCCGTTTTATATTCAGGACCTCCTTAATTTGACAGTCCTTGGAAACTTAAGCAAACTTGTCGGTTGGTGGTAAATAGCACTACAACAAAACCACCTAAAGTCACCTCAGGCGCAGAACGCCATAGTAGGCAGCGAATAAATATATAGAGAAAGTGAGTTCAAGAGCTTTGAGGAATAGATTGCTAAATGGATATCAGCCAGGGCAACGAATATTAATGAGGAAACACCTCAAAAAACTGGATGAACATTTTAGCACAAGCTCAAAACTGGACTGTGATAAAAAGAAATTGACGATATTGTAGCCACCTAAAATGCATGGCTATCCTAAACATGTGTACTTAAATGTCATACGTGCACCTTTTACCTTTCTACTCTTGCATTCCCAAGAAGCCAATGAAAATATCGAAATAGTGGAAAATGTATAATAATTTTAGAGGGCTAGCAGAGAAGTGATTACATCTATGCGCAAATGCTGATGTAGTAGGTATTAAAATCCATGCAAGGGGTTTTGATAAGTCTACTTTGAAAGCACACAGTGTTCCAATTATAACAAGGGAAATTTAAAGCTGTGTCCTTGTGATAATTTCTCAGAGCAAGATGCAACACACTTTATATTTATTGGGATTTTTACCGCACATTAAGGTACAGATTTTCTTTCCTGCTGGTAAGAAATAACAATTTGTACAAGTGAGACCATCCTTGCTGTATCCACCAATTCTCTCCTCCCCCGTGGTCTGCTTTGGGGTCGCAAGCTTCTTGTCCAGTACCCTTAGACACATGAGAAAGTAATTTCATGACTAGAGGGTCTACTGCTTTTGTTGCTTTTAATAAGTGTACCGTAATATTTATTACATTTTTATGGATAGCCCCACGAAGGGTCAGGACTGGGGATGTTTTTGTGACTGTACTTTCCATCCTGGTACTGTAATGATGCATTTGCACTTTAACTTAATGTTTATATGACCAGATTGATGGTTGATAGGAGACCCTGAGCATCTTTTGCCAACATATCGGACCCAAATGTTGAGGTTTTTGTTGTCAGATTTTTGCAGGATAAGCTATTCATTTTTGTTCTATGCAACCATCATTTTAGCCTACTTTTTAATTATGTTTTGCACAGTATTAGAATTGCATACTTTAATATGAATTGTTAGTTTTTTTGTAAGTATCGAATATGAAAAACTTTTCTTGCCAAAACCTGCAGGGATCCTTTAACAATATTGCTAATGCGTTTTGTAATGGGTGGTTCATGGACATTTATTGTTGTAAAATTGGTGCACAGTTATGGCTTATTTTTATGTACAGATGCAAAGCATGCATATCAAATTTTATTTGTGTTTTACGTGTCCTTTCATGGTCTATATTGGCCGAATAAAGAGGTATTGAACTGAACTGATGTCTAGGAGACGGTCATTGGAAATCAGAGGCAGAATGATGCCCATTACGTGAAGATTGAATAGCACTTTATGGCTGATTTGCTCATTCTTTTCCAGATCACATTCCAATTTAACATTCAAGTTCTTAACATTTCTGGGATAGATTGAAGAAATCCCAAGTAGGGAAGGAATTAGGAATTGACAAAGCCTTGTAAGAGTGGTGGCTGGAACCCAGATGAATACCTGAAATCTTAGCATCATTAAACAGAAGGACACATACAATCAAGTAGTTTCAACTATTTATATAAATCACCCCAAAATCAATGTGAAATCCCAAGTGATATCCAGGAGACTGCTGACAAACAGATACAACTGTGTATACAAATAAGTATTGACAACGCCTATAGGTCTGACTTGCATTTTGAGTCCTACATGAAACATTTTAGAATGCCCCTGCAGTGAAAATATAAAGCAACAAATTGTTTGCTTACTATACAAGACCCATCTATGAGATAAAACATATAATCAGTGATCATTCATTGTACTTTTGAGATATCAAGTAATCCTTGAAGAAAGGAAAATGAAGTCACTTCATAAGAGGAAATATGACACACAAAAAAGCTCTGGTCTTTCCTGACCTTTTGCTAGGCGCCTTGATACCTTCGGGTTATTGTTCTGCGCAATACAAATTATTTTTCAATTCAATTCAATTCACTAGCATGTGGTGAGAGACAAATACTCCTAAAATGGATCAAATTTCAGTTTATATACATTTTAAAGAACTGATAACTATAGGTCACCTAAACAAGTCATACATAAAAAACACATGCACATGTTGAACAACTGGACACTCTTTTTGCCAGTTTGTGTAAAAGGCAAGAATTGAATGAGCTTGGGGCAATTCATTGGTTTCTCACTAATCCGGGCAAGTTAGATTCGAAATGTAAGTGCAAAGAATATTACAGTATTTTGGGGCGCTCTCACTTTCAGTACAATGAAATGGCACCTGAACCAAGTCTAAAGTGCATGCCCAGCTTCACATAATCATCTCAAAATTGAGGGCCTGATTTACTAACATGCCCATACATAGCAGCACAGCAAGCAAAGTTGCTGCGCTGCATTGCATCACCTGGAGCGAGCAAAACTGCATCATATCCAGCCGTGGACCATGCAGGTAAGAGAGGTGGGGCAGGTTAGGGGGGAATCGACCGATGCCCTCTCTTACCTGCACGGGCCACAGTTGATCATATCTTCTAAGAAATGTTCCAGTTCTGATCTCTCCATGCACCAGCACACTTTGTGCTTCCTAGCACCGATGCAAGACCCCCTGCGCTATATTGCAAGGGTGTCTGGATTGTAGTCAGCATAATTTGTGGGGAGGAAGGATTACCTTCTTGCTGAAATATACCTTCTGAGGCTATTTCCTATTTGCATGTGTCCTGCAGAATGCAGTATGCAGGATAACAGGAAATATTGAGGAGAAATAAAGGTACTTCTCCTCTCAACGCCAGCCTCAGGGACGTGCCAGATTTTGGAGCAAATCCAAGTCTAAAAGTCTTTGTAGATATGGGTTTGCCTCAAAATACATGATGGATGCACAGGAACGGCCAGGGATACCCTATGGAACGCACCCCTAATGCTAAGCAGCACAATTCACTGTGTTGCGCTACCTTTTTGTAGAAAACAACGCGAATAGCCATTTGTGTTGCTTTATAAATACCAAAAAGGATTTTATGTCATGTCTGCACAAACCTGACACAAAACCTTTGTTGATATGGGATTACATTTACAGTACGTGCAGTTCATTCACACTGAGACCTCTATGCAGTAGCTTCCGACTGATATCTAATGAGTTATTTTGAACAAATATTAATGGGGACAGCAACCTATTTATAGCCAAATGATAAATGCATTTTCATATGCGGTGATAGCTTTCAAAATACAAATAAGCTGGAGAATGTGCACAGGTTTCCAGCTCAGAGGACGAAATAATCATCCATTTATTTAGCAAAATTGCTCTAGGTGGGCAGATATAAACACCGGCCTGGTACATTCACGGGCTGTGCACTTACATGAAGGCGGTTCCATTTACGAAAATTACTTTATCCGGAGTTGGTCTCCACGTTTGAACTGTGTTGACAGTACTTTATTTGCTACAAATTGGGTTTCATAATGCTTAGCCACTGTGTGTTCTTGGCAGTGGCTGGTATTCTGTGTAATTACTGAATAGATTTATAAAAATAGACACATCCTAGCAGAACAAAAAGGCATATGTGATTTCATTTTACATTGTTAAACTTCAACACGTAGAAATTTCAGGAGGAAATTACGCAATGCAACGTGTCAATATTGTAGATGCTATTTAAAAATATAAGTAAGATGTTTAATAATAAGTGACTGATCGTATACCTTATTTGCTGTTGGACATCCTGCAATATGTGTACTTTTGGTACTGTTCTTTTCTCTTATGTTTGATGTTTAATATTTATTGCCATTATTCGTGCGGTATGGCGACCTGACTGTTGTTTGCATATATAAAGCAAATTAAAATATTTTTAAAAATAATAATAAGCGGCATGGGTGGCTCCACCAACAGCTCTAAATCTTCCTTCAAAGGAATTCCTTTGTGGAGATTTTCATTGCATTCGTTAAGAGTTCTTATTTTTGTTCATGAAATCGAAAGGTGATAAGAAATCAGCCCAAAAGTAAACTAGGATTGATCCATGTTCTACTCCAGTTGGACTTGGATGTATATATTTATGTAAAGAGCTATATTTTGTTTTTCAGTTGTTTCAAATTGCTGTGGAAGGAACAAGAATGAATGTCATGTACAAATTCAGCTCAACAGTTTGCCAAGAGAAAAATTCACCCCGTTGATTGGTCAAGGCACATGACAGGTCCTCTTTTTACTCAGAGCTGAGATTGAAAAAGATTGACCTTAAAGGAGAAAGCTATGCATGTACCAGATTTTATTCAATGTTGGTGGTCGTTTTAGGAATTTCACCAGCCTTAAGTGGGTCATTGGTAGTGTCCTTTATGGGCAGGGGTAAAGGGTTTGGGCCATATCAGGTTGGAGATGCAGTCAGAGCAGAAGAGGTACAATACTGTGTGTGAAATCTCAGGAGGTCTGTTTCAAGTAGCAGCCGCAGTAGGAGGGGTTTCTAGCAAGGTGAGGCATAGGCATATGGTGAGTCAGATAGGGACATATGTCAGAACTGAGAGAAAACAATGTATTGATACAAAAATATCATGGTCTAAACAATAATTGTAAAGTGTTGTGTGGATACGTATAAGTGGATACGTATAGATATAGTACTGTTGTCGCCACATTGAACTCCAATTACAAAACCTTTACTGGTATTATCAATGCTCGTTTAAGTAAAATAGCAGGGTGATAGATTGTAATTTTCCTGTTACAGAATGTCCTATTGATGTTGTTAATATGTTAGCCTAATGTGTCTAACCAATATGCAGTTACAGCTTATTATTCATGTGCTGCAACCCACTGAGCTATTTTTGTAATATGCAAGCTTCAGCTGGATAGAATTGTTTCTGTACTGTGTAAGCATTTGTCTTATTTTTGCCTTCTAAGTTAGAAGACTTGTTGTAGTACATTGCTTTCCCTTGGTTAAGTTTACAGAATAGAAATTTCTGTACACTCTTCCATAAGAGAGAGAAGCTTGTCAATGGCAGAGAGACTTCTGATGCTGACATTTGCTCTGCAGCTCCAATGTCTCATGGTACGGTTTTCCCCCTCCTTTATAAGCAGAAATGTTTCCATGCTCTGGAGAAGCAGAGTTTCGGCTCCGTGGCCTTGGAGTAAAGATAATAATGTTGCCCTTGCAGGTGCAGGTGCCTAGTGTGTGAGTTCATTGTTCACCCTCTGCTGAGCCCAGTACTTTTCCAGTCTGGGCGTGGTTTTACTCTGCCATGCTATGTTATAATGTATTGCTGTGATGAGATGAGGCAGTCCTCTCGGTGCACTCCCTGGGGTGTAGACCTGACGGGGCCCATCTGCAGATGAGTATTATGGCCAAATAAATATATTACTAATTCTTCTCCACTGTCCGGCTGGCTTATTAATGGTATATGAGTGAGGTAAGTCGCTCAGGTGGATTTGATCCACGCTTATATATGGAGCCCGAACAGGGACCCCGCGATAAGGATCTTTCTCACCCGTAAGTGGGTAGCAGAAGGCCTGGGACCCTCTGGTCGGCACGGTGGGTCTGGGTAACCACTTTGATGCCGAGCTTGGTTCTCGCAGCGCTGCCCCACCCTGCTGATCAGGAGAGGTCCCGGTTCATGATCCTGCGCCGGGGTCCAGAAGGCGGAACTTTGGAGCTGACCGTGTTGGTCCCAGCAGCCGGCGGTGGAGAACAGTGGATGTCGGGTTCCGCGAACAGGAGGTGAGTGGTCCGACTGGTGATTGAAGGAGCTAGGGTGCTCCAGGGACTAGTGTGTCCCCAGTGGTTAAGAGACCGGTGTGTCTCAGAGATCGGTGTGTCTCTAGTGGTTGAAGGAGCCGGTGTGCTCCTGGGGCTAGTGTGCTCCGGGGAACTCAGAGTGCAAGTGGCGCTCTGACAGACTATTGGTGATGAGGGTTTCGGGTGGATGTCTGTTTTAGAGCATCCGACCGGATGGTACTTGGGCTGGAGTGTGGCTCATCACGGTTGAATACTGGGAAAGGACCCAAACTCCTAGTGTGAGTGGTTTGCTGGAAGAGTCCCAGATCTCCCGTGGTAAAGTGCGCAACGGTCTGTAGTGCCACCCGGGTGGCGGATGTGTCCTCCAACCTCAGAACAGTTAGTGTGTCCAGGACGTTAACCCAAGGAAGAAGGAAATCGCTTCTTGGTGCAACTATTTACTGGAGGTGGCAGACAGGAAACTGGACCCCCCCCCAAAAGGTCTGGGATGAGTGCTTGCCAGATGAAGAACTCCCAATGTTATGGCAAGTATCTTTGGAAAAATTATACTATTTAATCAAATCCACTGCACTAAGAAAGAACCACTTCTTTACCATTAATAGGATATATTGGTCTCCGCTCAAGATATCCAAAATAAGGGGAGGAGGATAAGATGCAATGCCCAAGAGGCAGACGACATCCACACGTTTTTAACCTGCTCAGTGTTGGAGGATTATTGGAAGAATGTGGGTAAGACCTTGACTGAGATACTTGGTAAAGAAATAGAGGTTAGCCTTGCACTAATATTTTTTGGGATAGTAGAGCCTTCAGAGGGGTAGGGGGAGGGGGAGAGGGATATAACTGCTGAACAGAGTAAATTGGTGTTTTATTTAATTCTCCTGGCAAGGAGAGAAATCTGTAAAAGGTGGCGTCAGGCAGACCCCCCATCCTGGAGGGAATGGTGGAACTCAAATATTTTAAAGAATTAGATCATAAGGTTAATTGTCTTAGAAACAGAAGAGAGCAGGGTTCTTTTTGGAGATTACTAGATTAGGAGAAATGTGATAGGTGGGCTGAATCAACTAACGAACAGTCCAATGATTACACCTCTCGGTCAGTCTACGATGTGCATTATGGGTTTTCCCCCATGGAACATCAGCTGAGATCAGACCATCTAAGTTATAAGCATTTGGGTTGCTGTTATCGAGAGGATGCTTATACAATAGTATGGAGGTTATATGAGGACAAAAAAAAGATGACTCGTGTTTTAGTATATCTGTGGCATGGACGTCAATTCACCAAAATGCTAGGGGTAGCAGAAGTGACATCACAGGCCACATGGCCCTTTTGTGACATCACCTGTAATCCTGATTACATCACTGGAAGTGAAGTAATGTGACATTTGGTTTGATGAAGCCACTATAACTTACATTAAGGACTTGGATGTAAACATATTAATATATTTGGAAATATCATTCAAAATATGGATCCCAACTCCCAGTAAAATCGTCCACCCACATACTCTTGATCAGGACAGCTGATAGATATCTGTTTGTGCTCTGACATCGGTATGCAACGTTTACAACGGAAGTTTTACAACGCACTACCATTAGAACGCAGGCATTACCACGCATACCATTACAACGCATTGCGCTGGGGGGCGCTCTAGGATAGGGAATAAGTATAATTTTATATCCAACACCTTCCCTAGTGTCCACGGGGACTGGAGTTGGAATATAAAATTATACTTACCACTATCCAGCACCTCTAAGCGCTATGCGTTGTAACGGTATTCGTTGTAAATACCGCGTTGGAAAGGTATGCGTGGTAACAGTATGCGTTGTCACGTCATACATCCCTGACATCTACAGAAATGTAGTAATAACAATCACAATTCAGTCCGTTAATGGATGGTACATGAATGGTGCCAAACTGAAAATAGATTTACATTGTTTTACCAAGCTTCAGCTGGTTTAGTTGTCACTCATCTTACACCACGAAGCTAGCTTTATCTCAAGCAGCATTGGGGCAGAAAGAGAAGTGTGAAACCTGGAAGGAGGAGGCTGCCAAATGAAGCTCTCCTGCCTGTTTCTTTTCCTTTGTTTATCAGTTCTCAAGTAGATTATTTTCTGAATCGTGGGAACAAAATGTATTTTAGGTTTTCAGACTTTGTACATATAAAAATCCTCTTTTACTGGCTGACTACTAATAAAAGTGTCTGATCCGTTTCCCTGTTGTGTTTGTTTCTTACATGTGGAAACGCTGCAGCAGTGCCTTTCAGATAACTGGTGAAAAAAGACCCTCATTTAAATGACGGCAGAAGAGTGGAGGAAAAAAACGTCACTGGTGCAAATAGCAATAAATATTCATACTTTGTGCAACTTCTTGAGGTCTATAATTGAGGACTCAGACCAACTTTCATTGTGTTTGGTTTCTCGACCCCAAATGGAATCCGATTCCTCTCTGATGTGATCCTGCCTGGCTGCCTGTAATGCTTACATTTCTTGGCAAGCTGGTGCTGCCACATTGCACCTTTTAAAACAAATGGTGATAACACCGTCCGGCTGCTGCCCAGCCATTCATACCTTGACTTTTCAAAGAGTTGGATGTTTTATTTCGTTGTGCTTGTGGCGCGGTGCTCCTGCTTACTCCAAAGCCAGGAGTCGCAAAGGCAGGACCAGGGGTCGCAGAGGCAAGCCAGGGGTCGCAGCGAACCCTAATTGGATCTGTCGGTATACACCACTCATCAAACTATTCCTAGTGTGGATTATGTTAATTTGTTATTTATTGTTTACCTCTTCCTTTTAGTTTACTAACGACAACTATATAAATAGATATACATATATTACATAAATATACAGATATATCTATATATAAATGTATATATCTTAGATAAATAGATAGATATATATTAGCATACAGTGCCTTTTAATCTTTTTTTTTATCTCACTTCATATCCTTACGTTCAATGTGTATTACTTCTTGTTGCTATCTAAGTGCTCTGGCGCTGATTGAGCCTTGTACATGTTGGGTAAAACTACAAAATAAATCATTAAAAATAGCTGAAAAGGTTCAAGTAGTTTTTTACTGTGCCAAAAGGTGCATTTGCATGAAATCCTCCTGACATGCTGAGGAGAGAAAAGGGAGAGAGTAGCGAGAATGCTTACATGTGCTAAAGCTGAGTTTCTACGAAAACCTAGGTCGGGGGACCCTCCGGAGGCAAAACAAAATCCATTAAAAATATGCTTGTTTCAATACAATTTGCTTGACAGCCGAGCTATCGTAAAGATCTATTATTACCTATTCTCTGCACATAAAGTGCACTTTTTTCCCAATTCCCACCCAAAGTAATTCCATCTCACTCCATGCTACTGACTGGTGTATCATCAGAAGGGACTATTTTACATCTCAAAAGTTCTCTGAATCATCACATATTCAGTTCTTTATCTCATTGATGCATTTTATACGAACAAACCATTTCTTTTTCAGTTTTTTCTTTGTTGCAGGCTTCTACAATGTACTAGGCATGCATTAAAATGCAAACCAGACTGACTGACTTGACGTGTGATTTTTTTAGTAGTGTGAGGCTAAGAATTATATCCCCAGGGGTTAGGGTATAAAAGTATACGAGTCAATAAAAGTCAGAGATGCAATTAAAACATGTTTCAGACCACACAAAATGTATTTTAGTCAAATAATTATCAAATAAAAATGACAATGAGAAAAAAGGTTTGACTGTCCCAGTGTTTTCAGTTGCAGCAATTCCATATACATGTTCCTGCCCAAGTTTTAGGTGATTTATATTTTATTACCCCAAACACTTGTTGCAGGACATGCAGAATGTCACATTTTAAGGTACAAAGATGAACATACCCCCATGAAAAGATATTCCGTCTCCGTGTAGTGCTTCTGAGTGGTTAGTTTTAAGGGCACTTGCTAATAGTAACCCTACTTTTTAGGTCGAGCCCGGGAAGCGCATTTGCTACTCTGCGAGGCATGCTGTTGAGTATGGACTTGAAGCTCCGCTCACTCTACGCCCATATTTTTCATTGGCTTGTGTCGTTGTCCTTTGCAAATGCTGACTTCTTATTCGTAAGTCGGTTTGTTAGTCCCTCCTTAGTACAGCCTGTCTTAATTTGTAGCCTCCCATGAGGACTGACCCTTTTACTTCTATAGTTACACAGTATGTCTTATTTAGTCTGTAAGCACTATTTTTTTTAATGAGTTTCTCCTACTGCAGGCACGACATGCTTTCCTGCAATATTCAGCACGCCATGCGTGCTTTCACTTCCAGAGCAGCCACATTGGCGGATGTTTCTTTGAAATTAAATTAGTCTCGTATTTACAAGAGTTTGAGCTATTGACATTGTAAATGACATTGTCTATTGTCTATGTGTTAATTATCAAAACATAAATAAAAGGCATTGGTATTTATTATGCCAATAGCTTAAACTCTCGCAAATGTGTGACCTATTGCATTGCAAATGTTTTTTTCAAGGAGACTATCAGCAGGGCGACTTTGATTAAAACTATGAATAGGAACAAACATTCACAGTATAGAAAGGAACACAGCTATCAAGTACCATTCACAACTAGCAGTGTCAATGATATTCTACTTTTCAATATTTATTTACTTAAATTTGGTGTTTTATAGAGCCCTATTTGTGACCTTGTATTCATATTAGAGAATTAGCCCACCAGGTAGGCAATGAGGAGGCTGTGAACACAGTTAACACTGCAGTAATTGTAATTACATTGATATAGAGCTTACTACCGCTCACGAGGTGTCAAAGCACTTTATCAGCGGATAGCATGCTACTCTGGAATTCAAAAAGGATTAGTGGCGAATTAGTATAGGTAGATATTTAATTAATTGGAGCGGTGGACATGTGAGCTTGTTATTTGGATTGAAAGAGGATAGTAGGAGGTAGAAGAGGGAAGAGTTTGCATTTTATAGTGCTTGCTACTCCTGATGAGGTGTCAAAGTGGTTTTTGGTTGGCAGCATGCTACTCCAGAACCCAAACATGATTAGGCGGGATTCAGTATAGTGAAAAATATGAAATTAATTTGAGCGGTGGACATGTTCGTCTGTTAGTTAGATTGAAAAGGATAGTGGAGGGACAGAAGAGGGAAGGGCCTAGAAAGTGTTTTTGGGAGATCAGAGCAGTAGGTGGATGTTTGGGATGAGTAGAAGGCGAGGTGGAGGAGGGAGAGGTAAGGCTGTAGAATGACTTGATAGGGAGATCTGAATAGTAAAAGAGGTATGAGATGATGCAAGGGGGGTAGAGGAGGGAAGTACCTAGATAGGGTTATTTTGAAGATCATAGTAGTAGAATGGGGTTTGCAATGTGTGAGAGAGTGGAGGTAGAGGATATATTGAGAGAGGTATCTCATTGGTGGGGCCTGGTCTCTAAGTTGTGTCTCAATTAGCTTATCTGCAAATACTGGGAGTGCTTGGGAGAAGATTACATTCTCAGTAGTTAATCTTATATTTAAACTAGACAATTTCTTGCTTTCACAGTAGTCATAAGACATGTCAAAGGTGTCCTTCCTGAATTGTGCTTCATGCTTACTTTGGTGAGTGAAAATAAACCTGGATTTGTTCTCTAGCTTTTCCCAGAAAGTGGTTCTATCTCGGCCTCTCTACCTACTCCATGATGTCCTTTACTACCCACAAATGGTATGGTTATATAGCAAGGTTTGCTAGATGGGTTACGTTTACTTCTAAAGGAGAGTCAACTTATTATGTGTGCTTCCTTTCTGTGCAAAGTCTTGAACATGAGACAAGCTGGTACGATTCTGCCAGGGCCCATACAGTAGTGGCTGCATCGCTGTAGAAGTTGGCCCCCTGCTAAGCTTCTCTGGACAGTAATTCTATTGATAAGCCCAATTCATTATTCATTTCTTAAGCAACCGTTGATCTTTAATGCTGAAAGAGGGTTTCAAAGTTAGCCTACTTTTACAATGAGGCTTTAGTTTTTACTTGTGTGGACCTGTTGCCAGCAGGGTCGGATTGAGATCACAATTTGGCCTGGGCACTGCCGAAAAAGGTGGCCCACATTCGAGGTGAAGATGGTGTGAGTTCACAACATCACCTGGCCCCCACAGCGAGACCCATTCTTCCTCACCCACTATGCCCTGAATTAGAAGGTCTGTGGGCGAAGTGTCAAATGCAAACATCTTTACTGGGCTGCGTGGGGCCCAGGGGGGCCGAGGTAATAATGGCTCAATGGCCTGAGCAACACCTGGCCCTCAGGGCGGCCGATTCTGGCAGACAATCACCCGCTCCTCAGCCCACCATCAGCGTGATTGCTTCACAGGGCAGGGGTCAAGGAAAGCCCACAGCTGATAATCGCTGAACGGCCATATCACAAAGCCGCCTAGCGAGGCTGCTTTACGCTCCCTGTCCAGTGCCCTCGGTGGACTGGAAAGGGGGAAAAAACGTCCCACAGAGGGCACAGAGACACCGGCCCTTCAGCCAATGCCCGAGTGCTCACAGTACCAATCCGTCCCTGGTTGCTAGGTATGACTTGACAGCGAAGGTATCAATATGATCTATTGTTAACAATGCTTTAAAATATGCGTAGAGTGACCAAAGGGGTATTTCTTTCTCATGGCATTCTATTGGCTATTTGGTATATCATTCTGAATTATGTGAAGCGTTGGCATTGCAATGCAAGAGGGACGTTTTTATATATGAGTACAGCATACCATTAAACAATACAACTTTTTTCTCATTGAAGCACTGCATACAAAAAGTAATCTCCTCTTTTGGGTTTGCTTTTTAACTGCAGCAGGATTTTTAAATATCATTGGCAGTACTTTAGTACCAGTTGCCAAGACTTTCATCTCCATTGTTCTTCCCCTCTCTCTCTTTCCTATTGATTTTCATTCCATTTTTGTTTAGTTCGCATTGTTTTACCCTGTGTGAATTTCCCTACTGTTTTCTTCATCTGCCTCTACCCCACTGATCTTCCTAGTCCGATTTCTTGGAAATAAAAAAGCTTGGCCAAAGTCAACAAATGCAACAGCAGGCACGAAAAAATTATGTTTCCATGAATCAACACATTAAATCTAGTCCTATTGACACTGCCAATGCTGATTTTGCCTCGTTGTCCCTGGAACCAAATAACTGAGGGCTATTACTAGTGAGTTAGGGAGTAAGTGATTGATGAGTAAAACGGAGTAAAGGCCCATGCCCATTGAGGAGGACACTTAGGAGAGAAATACCATGACCAGAATAGGTAAAAGAGAATAAAAGAGCGGGTGAGTGCATTTGGTTGCTCTGTGGGGGACAGTTGAAAGAGGTGCAGTAGCTTCATCTCTAACCTGAAGCACCTGCCCCCACTCACATGTCCCACTGTGAAGTGTTTCGTTGTATGTTGTACACAGTTTCCAGATTCAAGGCCAGCATTTATTTTTATTTTATTTTATTTTTTGCATTTGTATGGCGCTCAGCTACCCAACAAGGGTTTCCCGGCGCCTTTGACATTCAGATGGTTAAAGGAAAATGCTGAGTAGGTAGTTTAGCACAATTGTTTCTGAAACAGCCAGGTTTTTACGTATTTTCGGAATTTAGTGTAGCTGTCCTCCTTCCGGATATGAAGGGGAAGTGAATTCCATAAAATTGGTCCTCTGACAGAAAAGGAGTTCCCTCCAGTTCTTTGTAGTTTGAATCTGGGTACGGCGAAGTTCGAGGCCGTTTGAGAGTGAAGGCTTCTTGTTGGCAGGTAGGGAAAGGCTAAGGTTTGTAGGTAGGAGGGAGCCGTTTTGTTTTTAATCTTAAACATGTAGCTCAGGGTTTTAAAGCTGATCCGATGTTCAACCCTGAGCCAGTGTAATTCGTTCAGGTGTTTTGATACGCTTTCGGACTTTTGAATCCTACACAAGAGTCTTGCAGCAGAGTTTTGAATCATTTGGAGTCGCTTGATCACTGCTGAGTTGGAACCAAGATAGAGAACATTTCTTTAGTCAATACGCGAAGTTACTAATGCGCTGACTACGGTTTTTTGCGTGTCAAGGGGCAGCATCCAAATTATTTTTTTTAACCATTTTATTATGGTGAAACAGAGTCCCGCGACTTTATTTGCCTGCTGTTTCATAGATAGGGTATTGTCTAAAATAACCCCTAGGTTTCTCACCTGAGTAGCTGGCGGGGGAATGTTACCCAGCTCAGGCGGCCAGTGGGAGGGGTTCCACAGTTCAATTGTGCAGAATTTTGAAGGTCAGCATCTTGCACACAGAGACCCCGTTCCATTTGTCACATAGGTAACAAAAGGGCAGGGTACATTCTACAACTTTACTTTGCAATTTTGGACTGCATTGTTTAATCTAGGAGCTTCTCTGCAGGCACAACCGTTGCTTTTCTAGTCATTCAATTGCTGTCCTAGATAGGGGACCCGCTCAGTGGTTGAAGAGGCCTAGTTAGATGGTTGAGGGCAGTAAGAGGGACATCTGCCTACCATCCTTCACATCTGGATATGTCTCAAAGTGATGCACATCTGTTCACTTTCCTTGAAGTGCTAATGGAAGGCGTTTGAAATCTTTTGCTGCTATTGAGGACATTGTGATGAGGACGGAATGGCGGCTCGCGGTTTGGGGCGGCCTTACCTTGCAGCTGCTTATTAACCAGGCTATAATTTTAGATAGTTCCGAAGAGGATGCTGAATTATCTCTCACACAGATATGTACAATATATAGAAGCTAAGTGAATGAAGCGCTTACTACCAGGATTGCGCAAGGGAGGCACTATCTTTTGAATATCAGCCTGTAAGATGATCATTAATTATTCACTACGGCCTTATGCCGGAAACATAGCTCAGGAGATGAGGGGCACACAATATACATCTCTAAGAAATATTAGCAGAATGGAGGATTGATGTCCGCGAGTTCATTTGACTGGGCAAGAAGTGTGATATTAATGTTATCAGCATCGCCTTCTCACAGAGCAGTGGCTGAATCATACTAGGAAATGTTCACAGTATTATTGTCACATTGCTTAAGAGCCTTGTCTTCTTTCTCTCGTTCAAAACCACTGGTTTTTAAAAGTTCTTCCTGTCAGGGCGCCCAAGATAGTTTGTCTAAACAGTGTTAATACAAAAGATTCAAACTTTAGAGATGACAACTGAGAGGTTATTTTTGCGCTCCTCATATTGGAGTCCCCCTGACTAGTCCTAATGTTGTCATGTCAGTACATAGCCGTGAACCAGGCCGTGAATAGTAGCGTTGATCCACACTCGAAGGCTGCCTGCACATGACATGAGGATTCCTTCCTCCAGGATATGGAGGAGTTGAGGGGGCTCGAGCTATTGCAATTCCCATACATTATGAAGATTTTGGACTTGGATAGTCTGCTAAATGTCTGGATTACTTTCACAGAATGTGCAATGTATTCAATTAGGACCCACCAATTTCCCTATGACTTGGTGCAAATATGTGAAAATAGATGCTATTGCTTCCATATATTAGCATTTGGGGATGCAATATCTTCCTATCCCAAATGGTCTAAATCCCGGATGTAGCAAAGACCCGTCAGTGTTCCTCCACGCCCTAAACAATAATGAAATTGGTACTGGCCATGGAGATTTTAGGGAGAGATATGTGGTCAAGTGTCTTTGTTAGTTACTTTGCAACCAAGTATCTGGACTTTAAAAACATGTCTTCACTTGGCTTCATCATGTCAGGTTCGAATATTGCTTTATCTAACTTGGCTTCAGTTTCTAAATCTTGCAACAACTGGGAGTGCTTAGAAAGAGACTAACTGCAGTAATTAACTGTTTTGATTTGTATTACCATAGCATTTACTTCAATAAAGACATTCCTTTCACTCTTTGCCATGAGATGAACGAAAAACACAGCATCAAGGGTTTGTATTAAAATCTATAAGTGACCTATCCAAAGGTTTATTCACTTATGTCACTTTTAAAACCACGGTGTAAACTGCGAGTGCAAAAACAACTTGGTGCAATAAACAATATTTATTAGAGGGATCAGGGATACAAGTCACTATATGCAGTTTTCCTTGGGTACATGTATCTTCACGATTGACTGGTCAAACCAGAAACAAAAAGGGACTGTTACTATATATTTAGTCCCTCTTATCAGAAGTTCATTTCAAATAGTGGCAAATAAGAAGTTTTAGCAACTGATACATTCAGAGACTCAGGGGCATATTATCAAGGGGGTTTATCTCTTTTTTGGCTTTAAAAGCCAAGAAAGCGGAGATAAAATTATCTCCCTATTACCTAGCTGTCGCTAATACCAGTTAGCGACAGCTAGAAGGAGATAGCGACCATCTTGGGCCCCACTTTGCATGTCAGTGATATTTATCACTAATGACATGCAAAGTGGGCGTGCCAAGATGTTAGCGACTGGAAACAGTCGCTAACATCGCTATCTCCTATTACCAACTTTTGGAGGTATTCGCGCTAAGCGCGAATATCTCCAAAAGCTAACACCTGCCCTGAGCAGTTCTTAGCCATGTTATCCAATGGGAGGTGGATAACATTGCTAAGAGCATTAGCTCGGAAATGCATGAATATCGCTGACTTTTCAGCTAAATTCATGCATTGCGGCCGATTTTTAAAAATCGCCGCAGCTCAGCGGTAAATTTTTGTCTCTAACCAAGCAATATCGATAATTATCGCTATTGCTTGGTAATATGCCCCTCAATGTGTAACTTGAATTGGCCAATCAGTTTCCAAGATTACAGTGATTTCACTCTTATGTCTGCGAAAAATGTAAATTTCATGAGTGAAGTTGGATGAAGTACCCAGCTTTTGCTCACCATAAATTGGAAAAGTGTGTTTACTTCCAAATTTCAAGCTAAAAATATTTTTCAGCAGACATTTCTTGCAAAATGGTTTTACAGATACATTTTAGACAAACCCATTTTCATTGGAACCTTCTCTGACTAAAAGTAGGTTGTGTTGATATTTTCTACTTCAAAAACCTGCTTTTAGAAGTTTTCTCACGACCTTTTTCAACTTTGGGCGCTCAAAATTGTTCAATCAAATCCTCCTGAATTTGTATTGAGAGAAGTTTCCAAGTTATTCTCACCTCTGCAAAACGACACAAGTCATAAAAATAATTTTAGGGCAGCCATGTGTTTAGCAACCTGGATGCAAGCACATGTTGGCGAGCACTGACTCGAATCCGAGCAGTACAGAAGAATCTGCAATAGAGCTGGAGTTTAAGATGGATAACATTTATTGTAGGAAAACCTTGGTGTCCTTTTGACCTTGTCATAGGTAAACTCTCAGGGGAAAAAAAGAGTGATCAAGAACGATTGATGCCTCGTAATTGTTGGCGAAGATGACTAAATAGCATGTAATAAATGTGTTCATTCAAAAAAGAAACTTTCCTATCGATTTGCAGTGGTTTTTCCTTTTTCGGCTGTGCCAGTGCGCGGCGTGGAAGGTGACAAGCGCCCCATGACAAATCAATGGAGGAGATAATTGTGTTTTCTCGATTCAAGAAGCGCCTGACCTTGAACGTGCCCCGAGACGGATTATTCCTTCAGAAATGTTGCCCTCGTTTGGACTCTCCATTACGCAACGCGGCAACAGGCATCCGACATTTTTTCTAATGATCAATCAAAGACGGACAAACATTTCCGTGGATAAATTCTGCTCACACGAATTTACAAGGAGCTTATTTCCATGAATGCCCATGAGCAAATACACCATGAATGATGGCAAGACAAATAGGAAACAAACTGTCGCTCAATTAATAATAGGGCAATCTTTTGTACTGTCAGGCCAATCAAATAAAAAGTACCAAAAAAAATCAAATACAAACTTTTCACAAGCCCCTCTAGCATACTTGATGGTTGATGTTTAGCTTTTCTATCTGCTGTAACTTTCAGATGCCAATCCACACGCTATAGTTTCACGCCTCTGCCATGTGCCTCTAAAGTCCATTGATAGGGTTTCAATTTCGTTTGATGCCGAGTTCTGCCAGGCAAATGATTCGTAAATTTGAACTTTACTGATACTTAAAATACACCCGAAACATCACAATAAAGATATAATTTTCCTTAAATAGCTTGTTCAGTGGAAAGTTGGAGGTTATGAAAAAGTGTATTATTAGTTAGGGTGGAGTAATAATATCACTACCATATTAGATCCAGTAAAGGTTTGAGTAAATTAAACCTGAGGTCTTCCCCTGGTAGCTATGGCTCAAAGCAAACAGGCTTAATCTGAGAAAATGTGTAAAACATTTAGAAGTGCCAAAACAGTTAAAAAGTCGAAAACAAAACACAATAAAAATACCACTCCAATTGATAACAATAGAGAATAAATTCATGAAAAAATTACACCACAAGGACAAGATCCAATATGGAGACTCAGAAATATGAAATGTTAGAGTGAAGAATGAGGAGTGAGCAAGAGTGTCTGTGAGTCTCTGTGAGTCTCTGTGCATGTGAATAAGTTTGAGTGAAAGTGGAAGGGGGCAAGAGAGAACATTATCAGTGGGAGTGGAAGAGAGGGAGAGAGAATGAAAATGAGTGAGGGAGTGTGTGTGTGTAAATATATTTCTGCGAGTGAAATGGAGTTAGAATTAGAGAGAATGAGTGAGGTAGGTTCAAGGATTGTGAATGTGAGTGAGTGAGTGAGTGAGTGAGTGAGTGAGTGAGTGAGTGTAAGTGGCAGTGTGTGTGTAAGTGTATGTTGCACATGTGAGTTTGCCACTGATCGATACCTTTGCAGGACCCCATGGTAATATTCTGTACTAGAAGGCCAAGTATATTGGGGCACAGGTGAGATCCATGAGAAAAGGTTGCCACTGACACACTTGAGTTGTTTTTTTGCTATATGGAGCGCCCAGGATCTATAGATATATAGTGGCACCAACAGAAAAACACTGGCACAGGCATAGGGTATAAAATGCTTGGCATTAGGATGGTAGCATAGAATGTGCGGGTCACCTTTTACAAAATGATGAAAATAGAGGTAATTCTGAACATATGAGGAGACCCTATAGCTAATTGTTTTTTAATAGAAAATGATGTCAACTGCTAGGAAGTTCCAGGTTTCATTGAAACAGCAGGAAAATATTGGAATATGTCATGAGTCTATTGCACTTAGCATTTGCATGTAAAAACTATGGTTTGCGGTTCACTATTTCAAAACTTTTTTTCGACATTTTCTTGGGCAACAACCCCAAGAATTCTCCTACAACACTCACTCGCTCACTCCCCTTTTAGGGGTAAGCATTATGGAGGAAAACGTTGGAAGATCACCAGATACTACTGGTGCAGCACAATCTTTGCAAGGAACAGCTTCGAATCCCACCATTTTTCTTTCCACAGACACTTTCTCTCTTCTAGTGCAGTAAAGTTTGAACAGCTTTTGAAGCATGCATACCTGAGGTATGAACGTGATGTGCTGATCACACAAACCTCAATGGTTTCACGGGCCAACAATCACATGAAGCCTAAAGATTATGAAATATGGAGATGGGTGGGAATAAAAGGTTAAACTTTTCTGGTCAGCCTCATCCCAGAACATAGGGCTCACCAACAGGCTGTGGGTTTTCCCTTGAATTAGCACGGTGCCACCCAGCTAGGGCTTGGTGCTTAAACCGTTTAAGATGTCATCCAGAAACAGGCTTATGTTCACATGGGAGCATTTAAGATTAGGTACAATAAAAAACCCTTGCTGGAACAAGACAAAATTATTCCCCAACGGTGGGGAAAGGCTAACTGTCTTTCTCATACGATATAGCAATGTATTTATGCAACATTTAAACTTTGACAGCACACCTTTTTTTTGATTATTAGTTCCAATCTTAGATTCTAGAATAAAAGCCTTGCATGCATTTTAATAACATATGGTATGTTCCTACTTAACTAACAGAACACTGATGGAAAATAGATTGACTACTACATCATGAAAGCATATATTATATGTCATTGCATCATTGCATAGCGCTTTCCAACTTCAAAAGAGGTCCTAAAGCGCTTAAGCATCTCTTGCATGGTTGCAATGGGATGCCTCATAGTGTGACCCACGTGGGCAGCATTCTGTTGTTTTTGAGACGAGACCAGGAGGCATGCTACAGGCATGCCGTGGGGAACTTGCAGATGTGCTTAAGCACTGCATGAAGCCAAAGGTGTAGTAGGGAAAGTCGCATTCATATATGCCACCATATCAATCTTAGCATACTTAAAATGAATAATAATAGCACCTCAAAGGCTGTGGTTTCCAACGTCCAGCGGTCTCTGAGCGTGACTTGCACAGGAGGGACTCATAGGTGGGGATGGCTTGGAGTGACTATTGTTCTAACTTGCAAATGGCCACCCTGCAGCCCGCGCTGTGTCACCATGGAGACCGCAGCCTCGAGCGCTCCTCGCTCATCAGTCATCGCGCGCGTGTCACCCCGGCTCTATTTCTGTCACAGACACAGTCACAGGCTCTTCGTCTCACCCAGGGCTCATTTTATCTTCGCGAGTAACATTTAATGTTTTACACTGATGCGATGTTTCTACCTTCCTTAGATTGTTTCGGTCGCTTTGACATTTTGAAGTAGGCTAGGCCTGCAGGTCTGATCATGGCTGCCGCTTCAGCACAGCGATGCACGTGCTGGGGTATCTAATGAAGCGGCTCGTGCAGTCTCCGCAGGTGGGTTAAAGCTCTACCGCGTGCATGCAAATGAGGGCAGGGAGCATCACTTGAAGTGAGAGTAAGGGCCCGGGGTTTCACAAATCTCAGCTAAACGAGGTTAACGAGGATGTGATTTTTAGCAAATCGCGCCAAATAATGTCCATGGTTCTCTGCCATTTTAACATTTTGCAAAACAGAGCACCCTGATGAACTACCATATACATATTAATGAGGTTCAGCGAAAGGTGCTGGGGTAAACTATGTATTGCTTCCAAGATGGTTTAATGATGTTCTACTAGGTAACCTACCTTCCTTCTTTCCTTCTTTCCTTCTTTCCTTCCTTCCTTCCTTCCTTCCTTCCTTCCTTCCTTCCTTCCTTCCTTCCTTCCTTCCTTCCTTCCTTCCTTCCTTCCTTCCTTCCTTCCTTCCTTCCTTCCTTCCTTCCTTCCTTCCTTCCTTCCTTCCTTCCTTCCTTCCTTCCTTCCTTCCTTCCCTCCCTCCCTCCCTTCCTTCCTTCCTTCCTTCCTTCCTTCCTTCCTTCCTTCCTTCCTTCCTTCCTTCCTTCCTTCCTTCCTTCCTTCCTTCCTTCCTTCCTTTCTTCCTTCCTTCCTTCCTCCCTCCCTCACTCCCTCACTCTCTCACTCCCTTCCTCACTCCCTCTCCCCCCTGAAATGGATACACACTATTCTGCTTGTGCCGTCCTGTCTTAAACCTAGTTCACCCCATCAAGAGGTGTGTGGGACAAAAACAGCAAAGCCTAGCCAAAGCAGAGGTTTAAGGAAAATATATGTGTAACATTGAGTGCACAGCTGGGATTTCAGTTTAAAAGACTGCGCCTGCCTTCCACTCCTGGCCCAATATTGTGACAGAGACTTCAGGTCAAGATGAGCATGACTACAGTTGTCACCCTACTTTTTCTCCTTCCAACCAGAGCCACAAGCAAGGGCACAAAGGTGCCCGCCTGAATCCACAATAGTCTCGAAGGTCCCACCATAGCGTACACTCACGGACGACCAAAGATGGTGAAGCACTAGCATCATACAGTAGGGGCTGCTTCACTCAAACCAGGGCTCTAGTCGGGGGTACACGAGGGTGGACGGCGTCCCCCCACGCTTTTCACGGGGTGGACGCCGTTCCCCCTGCCAAGAAGCTGGGCCCCACAGAAATAAACTGAACGTGTCCCGGTGTAATTTTCAGACACCTGGACACGTTGAGCACGTGACGCCATGGTGTCATTTGAATATTTTCAGTCCCCCCACTTCTTTTTATAGGACTTGTGCCCTGACTCAAACAGACAGTGAAAGACAAAACCTGTAGTGGAAAAGAGATTGCAAGGCTTACTGACACCCAATATACTACCTAAGGCACCAGATGGCAGCTGGCAGATCACCCCACATGAGTCCCATCACCAAACCCAAGCCATCTCATATTTCCATAAAGACTGCAAGGAGCCAAAATATACTTCCCAAAACCAAGTTTAACACCTGAGGGAAGATATCACCCACAAAGTAAAAATGCAGGGATCAGTAAACGAGTCGCATACAGAAAATTTGCTAATATTTTTAAAGCTAATTATGTGAAGCCTGGCTGCTTTAGCACAACATCCTATACATCTGTTCCCGCATACCAGGGCTCATAGCTTAGATTTTCACACCACAGGGTCTCAATGCTTCCAGCAAAACGCCTTGATCATGCAGCTCAGCGTGAATTACTTAAACAGCGACAGTACTATCTCCACAGGGAATAGTTTAGAAGTGATGGGTACATTTCCTTATGTGCGTCATTTCTTCCTCCAACACATCCATATTCAATGATACTGCAGGGAATAAAGAGTGCTAAGCTGGGTGGGTAGACAGCCCACGGCCTTAATGTGCAGTTACTCAGCTCCTACATTGCACAAGCGATCTGACACCACAACCGTAAACTGGTTTCTCTGAAGAATCCCTATCTAACTCTTCGCAGCTAGGCACAATCTGCAAGGCCATCCTCAACTTCTTATAATGTGGCATATCATATGTACAAAAACTGAACCAACAGTGTAATTAAACAAGCATTGGAAATGCAATAGGTCTCGCATTAGGAAAGTTTGAGCGATTGGTATTGTAAATGACACTTTTTTTATTTATGTGTTGGTTTTGAAAATAGCAAAATTAATAGCTTTCTCAGTTACAATGTCAATAGTTTTAACTTTCGCAAATGTGACACCTATAGCATTTGTAATGCAATGTGTGTTGTATTTACGTGACTTAGATGTATTGATATTACAAATAACAATGGCTTTTAATTTTGTAAATAATTAATACTTAAATAAAAGTTATTGTAATTTATAATGGCAATAGCCTAAACGTTTGTAAATAACTTTTGTGAAGATTATGTTCAGTGTATTTTATTGTGACAAAAATCCAAGAACATTACATTTGCACCTACACACACACAGAGCCACACACACACACACACACACACACACACAAATAGATGTGGTGGTGGTGGATCTGGGGGATATGGTGGTGGTTGATGTGGTGGTGGATGTGGTGGGGTGGTGATGGTGGATGTGGTGGTGATGGTGGTGGATGTGGGTGTGGATGTGGTGGTGGATGTGGTGGTGGTGGCGGATGTGGTGGTGGATGTGGTGGTGGTGGATGTGGTGGTGGTGGATGTGGTAAAAGTGGTCGTGGATGTGGTGGATGTGGTGGTGGATGTGGTGGTGGAAGTGATGGTGGAAGTGATGGTGGTGGGTGGGGTGGATGTGGTGGTGGTGGATGCGGTGGTGGATGAGGTGGTGGATGTGGTGGTAGATGTGGTGGTGGTGGATGCGGTGGTGGTGGTGGATGTGGTGGTGGTGGATGTGGTGGTGGTGGTGGACCTGGTGGTGGTGGATGCGGTGGTGGTGGAAGTGGTGGTGGATGTGTTGGATGTGGTGGTGGATGTGGTGGATGGGGTGGTGGATTTGATGGTGATGGTGTATGTGGTGGTGGATGTGGTGGTGGATGTGGTGGTGGTGGATGCAGTGGATGTGGTGATGGTGGATGCGGTGGTGATGGTGGATGCGGTGGTGGTGGTGGATCCGGTGGTGGTGGTGGTGGATGGGGTGGTGGATGTAGCGGTGGTGGGTGTGGTGGATGTGGTGGTGGTGGGTGTGGTGGATGTGGTGGTGGATGTGGCGGTGGATGTGGCGGTGGATGTGGTGGTGGATGTGGTGGTGGATGTGGTGGTGGATGTGGTGGTGGATGTGTAGGTGGATGTGGAGGTGATGGTGGATGTGGTGGATGTAGTGGTGTTGGTGGTGGTGGATGCAGTGGATGTGGTGGTGGCGGATATGGTGGTGGAAGTGGTGGTGAATGTGGTGGATGTGGATGTGGATGTGGATGTGGATATAGCGCATACTTATGGCATGACTAAAAAAAAGCAAGCTGGTTCTGAGACGCTGCGGGCTCTTAACGACTGAGATGAAATCAGCAGCATTCCTGGATTTCTTAAAGTTTGTCGGAGGGGAGGGGGGCCGTGGGCTTTGCAGCACGGAGCACACAGCGAAGAGAGTTGTGCTGTTTCTACTCCTTGGAACATTCGTGCTCAAAAAGCATATTTTACTGGAGACACATTGATGCGATGCGATGATGCGATTTGTAAGCTAAATCGACACAAAGGTAATAAACACCCACTTGCAGCATAAGACAGACCAAAAACAATATAGCTTTTCTTTCAACTTGGATGCATATTCGGCTCTGCAACTGAGAGCCAACATAGCAATTTTAGAAACAACAGATAATGGCCTAAGACAGCTGTCAAACTGTCCTTATAAATCTTCAAATTCACACATACAAATGGACAGACAGGACACGTGCGTCAATGACAACACCGCAAAGTTAGCAGGATAAAGAAACGTAATGTGTAAACACTTCAGCAAATGACAAACGTGAATCACGAGATATCAAGTACATGCATCTACTCCCAATAATGAACGCATGTGCCGTAGTGACAGCATACCAGTTAAAAGCATTTTACATGACCGTGTCCCAGAAGAGGGTAACTGTACTGCAGAGTAATATCCAATGGACAGCAAATGACTGGATGTGATTATGTGCATGCCCGCTTTTCCAAAGGGTTTACTGGCAAATGTCAACAAGTCAGACTATTCTGAGCAATAATTTAGCAAACCAGCAGTCGTATCACATTAGCAGAGTCACTCTTCAAGGAACCTGCATTGGCACAATGTAAGGTCTTTCATCTCAATGGTGCAGCGCTGGCACTTATTACCAATAACGTCAGTCTTTAATACACCAATTTGACGACCTTTTAACAATCATCCTTTAAAGAACAGATACATAGGCATCGCAATTATGTCTTTAATGGACCAGTACGGCCATTTCTCAAAAATAACATCTATAAGTGTTCAGTAATGGCACGTAAAAGATCTACATCTGCTTGGCTAGTGAGTACACACATTTCCGGCGCTGTAGGTCATGAGAAGCGGTATTCGTGGCTTAAACCATCTCGCTTTACATAAAAATATGTTTGTCATAGCAATCTTGGAAAATGTAGTTCAAATCGAGGTCTCTGGCGCTGTAACCACATGCAAAAAATGCTGCTGCATGTACGGAATATTAGGAATGTGTGATATGCGCATGCTAGTGAGAGACTGCTACATAACATGGTAATTCCGTTTTAAGCAGAACATGAAAGAAATACTCAAAAAAGGTTGGTACCACCGCTTTAACATACGTACGCTTTACATGCACCAAATACAACAACAAACAATCTACAATAAAACAAGACGGAGGGCATTGCTGTGGGGAGGGGGGAGGAGAAATGCGACACGGTGGGCAGGGGAGGGGGCGGAGCGGGGAGAGCGGCGATGAGGGTGTGAAGCAGCAGGGGCCTTTGAAGTAAAGCTAAGCTTCACTTCAAAGGTGTGGGAGGAGTGCGGCTGAGGGAACAGATGGCGATTTGATGATGTGCACGCGCACTTTAGGTCAATGCGCTTGCGCATTGACCTAAAAGCGCACGGGCACAGCACCAAATCGCCAGTTACTTAAAGTCTGTTTAAAGCCCTACAGTCTCGCTCCGCTCAATGCGCATGCGCATTGATAGGTCACGAGACCTAAAAATGATGGCCTGGGGTAAAAACACGTTTTCTGTTGCAAATCCTGCAATTCACTAAATTATGTGGTTTGCAACTACGAAATAGTGTTTGATGCGCTAAACCCTTCTTGCAAGTCAGCAAATTTTAGCAGACGGTAGGGACTGCTTCCCTTTTGTGATTCATGACGGGTGGCATTAGGGAGCAGAAAGTGGTGCAGGAAAACCATTTATTCTTAATGCAGCACATTTTCCTTTTAGAGGCACAGGCTGCTTATTTTTGCAAATTGTTTATCATTCAGGAATGCACATTCAGAGATGGAGGTCTGTTATCCCTTCAAGGGATCAGTACATAACGTACATTTTACCAATGTAGCTTTGAATGTTCCACAAAAAATCCAAAATAGGGGGAAAGTCTAAGTTGAAGCTGCAGAGTGTGTGTTTATATCAGGGACGCTTGGCTAGTTGTTTCAGTTTCTGGAAGTATAATGTTTTCTAAGTCCACACTTTATGCATAAGCTCTCCCAGAAATATTACCTTAAAGAAAAGTTCTCCAATTATCATGACTTTCCCCACAGACACCAATTGTTCTTTTCCAAGATGCAGGCCTTATTCTCAAACCTGTTTCTATGCCCACAACACATTTGGCTCTCTGCATTCACATTTTAGCTGTTCATATTATTTAGGGGTGTAGTTTGCTCTGCTCTATACATCAAGGAGACTATCATGACAGTGATGGAGACAAATCTCTTAAATGCTCAGGTGGGATGTATGAAATCTTCATTGCAGCTGATAGGGGTGTCCTCTAATCCTCTAATCTGATCCTGGTAGATTCTCCTTTTAGAGTTGGCCAAACAGTATATTTTCATTCATTGATAGTAGAGAATAGCCAATCTTTATAAAATTCCCTCCTTTATAAAAGCCTCTGGAAGCCCAGCCTTTGTAGGCACCTGATGCAGGGCAACAAAGGTGATGGAAGCAAGACTCCATAGTGCTGGAGTCGGAGTCCACAGACTGCAGTCCCGAGTACTGCCCGCAAGACGCTTCACTATACATAACTTCCACAGCAGTCCTAAAAGTACTTGTGCATGACATAAAACAGTAGGAGCAAAAAGCAACTGCTGGACAGAACAAAATCAGGGTAACCATGCCACTATGCGGCAGAGCACCTTGTCTTTTTTGAAAAGTATCTAACATGATTAATGCCTCCTCAAAGACTTACATGTATGTGAACTAAGACTTTTGAGTGGCTAAAAGCACTTGTAAATCACATACTACCAGGACGTGGACTCCAGTGTTGGCTGCACAAGAAAGATAACTGTTCTGTAAAAAGGTTGCTTTGCAGACTACGATTCCATCAGCTCACAACATAAAAGCCAGTGAGCTTGACTGAGAAATCTGATGACAATGTTACAGTTTCAACCTCCCCTTGCTTCTATCCTCAAGAAGAGTTCAATAAGGGAAACAGCGTTGACAATATTTTCAGACCAACGCTGTGCCATTACAACGCAGGCCCCACAACGATTGCATCTTTACCACACATTCCATTACAACGCAAGTCATTACAACGACTTGATTAGCGGAACTCATTGTTGGATTTTAAATCCAATACCTTCCCTACTGTTGAACAGACTGGAGTTGGAATAGCAAAATATTCTATTCCAAACTCCAGCACTTCCCTAAAGCAAGACGTTGTAACAACGTGCGTTCTAATGGAACGCATGGTAATGATGCATTTGTTGTTTGCATGCATGAATACGTGACCTATTCATAAAAAATAAGTTGCGATTGTTGCCTTATCTGACTACGGAATATGCATTAGTGAGAATGTAAGAACTGAGTATATTTGTCAGCAACATTTCATAGAGGGAGATTCTGCGCCATTGATCGACTCTTTACATTTTGCAGATCACGCCTCGATGTCTCACATTCTCGGGCTAGCATCTCATATATTCCATCATCTTCATCGAAGGCTACATCTGTGGCAGCAGTGACCCGAAGAGCCTGTCTGCTGGCTGGGGGTGGTTAGGTGAGGTGGTAATGGGGATCACTGTGGAGCGTTCATGTGCATTCAGCCTTTACCTGGGCAAAGGTCTAGACGCTCTGTGTATTCATGGATCCAACTAGTGACGTCTAGCGTCAACATTTTTGGTCGTTAGGTCTAGTCTTATATTTCTTGCTTTAGAGCATTCAGCTCCTGGTGTTCAACTCTGTGCTTACCTTGGCCTAGTAACATGCTGTGGCTTGGTGTGTATCTGTCGTTCTTGCAAAGGTGGGGGTCTAGATATGCTTTCTCCTATGCACATGGTTTTCATGACGGAGATTTATGTAGCCATTTTCTGTGGTGAAGTGCTTTTTATTGCTTATAACAGCCCCAGCATATTAACACTGACATTAGTGACATTTACTGTAATGATGTTAATGTCAACGCCATTACCTATCACCAACCACTTGCTTCTGAACTCCAAATCTGCTGTACACAGTTCTTGTCCACCAGCAATAATCTGACACTCAAATGGTTAGCTTTAACAACTTGCCTGCATTGATGGGAAAAGGCTCTTTTTTATGATTTGGTGTATTAATAAGCAAAGTATTGAACTGCATCTACACATGGACACCTCACACGAAAATAGGTGGTGGATTCTGCATGGAAATTTCTTTAATTCCGCCCGCATAACTCTACAGTTAAAACAAAAAAAAGAACTTTGATAGTAAAGAATACATACATTACAATGGATGTACATGGACATCTTTCATCCTAATAATTGTTACTAGCACGAAATAGCAGCTGCACCCCCCCCCCCCTCCCTGATAATGGAAAAGCAGTGCACCTGTAGCCGGAAGTGATGATGCAAGAGAGTGAAAAATGCCACTGTTGTCGCGTAGAGCGACAAAGACGAGCATCACCATGACATGGAGCTCTGAGGGAGGAAGGAAGTGCAGCTGCATTGATCTGGCGGCATAGCTCTCTGTGACGTAGATGAGGCTGGAAGTGGAGAGAAATCCCCTCTAGGTTATACTATACTGCATGCATGTCCCAGTATAAAGTGTTGGCTGGACTTATAACATGAAAGTAGAGTGCTTGCACCACCCTACCCTATAGTCAGAGCTTATGACGCTTAAGGTAGATCACTGTGTCTTAGATGTCTTAGATGCCCCCTTCTATCTCTCAGAGTCCCACCTTTCAAGAATGGGCCAATGACTATCAAACCTGATTGGAGTGGAAGAATTCCAGTGGTGTGACATTCAAGTATGGGCAAATTAAGGGTATAAGAGAAGGAGGTGATTGACAGCAACGAGCATAGAAAAAATAGTAAAGTAATAGCAATGTTAAAGGAAGAGAGAGAAAAATGTTAAAAAAGAACTCAAATACAACACACAAAAGTGTACTAAATTAAAAGTGTAATCGTTTTTGAATTTTGCAAACTGTCCCTGCATTTGTTATTTAAACTTAGTTTCTTGTGAGTGCACATGCATAGTAAACATTACAGGATAAAAAATTACATAGAAACAACGTTGCGGACCTCCCTATCAGAAAGTCTGGGAAACTGAATTAAGTTTATTATTCAAAAAATCAAGTAAAACTATTTGAACAAAAACTATGATTGTAAATTAATGTATATAAGTAACTGTTGAAAGTGTACTAACATCTCAATGTTTATGTGTATTAAATAATAAAACATTTAAATATATTGATTTAATGTATGAATAATCATTTGTAGACAATATTTAAAAATTACAAAAGCTCACTGTTTCTTTTTCTTTAATTTGTAGTAAAATGATTTAAAACTTATGTTTAAAGATAATTGAAACACCGTTGTTGTTTTTATAAATAAGTTAAAAAAAATATTTTTAACTGAGTGTTATTAGATTAAAAACAATAATTATACATCATTTTAATCACTAAACACACACACACACACAGACACACACACACACATATATAATTCAATGTTAAACTTATTTAATTTACCATTAATTCCCATGGGGAGTCTAATTTCCTGCCTTGGTTGTTTTCTAAGGGATTGTTTTGATATACAAGTGGTTGGCCATATGTTGTGGTCTGCTGGAGTACATTTACAGCTGCAGCAACTTAGAAGTGTATTTGGTGAATTGCAAGGATCTTACCTTTGTGGGAGTGTGTTTTGTATTAGCATGTCTCTCCCAAACCCCTCCGTAAATTTCCATAAACAGAACCCATTTTTGAATAATTATTTCTCATTTTCCCACCACTCCCACGGTCTCTCCCGCATTTACTGCAAATTTGTGCACCTATGTACGTGTGCTGGAGATTTCCAACACCCAGAAATTATAGAAATGGCACAGGCCATGATCTATAGCATTAGGTTTGTGAATTGCATTTTGTAGTATGACCTTGATCTGCTAGTTTCATCCAGAAATCAGACGCCTTACATAACTTGCTGAGCTGTCTTTTCGTGTTGATAGAGTTATACCCACTTCAAAGAGTTCTACTAATGAGATCCGTGATCATCATTCAAAAAGACACCTACTTTTTCAATAATTCTGAACTATATTTTGCAGAGCCTGCATAAATGTCACAAAAATTCAATTTAAAGAACACGTTAGAATAGTTATAAAAGAATAAATATTACCTGTCTGAAACGCATTAAACTTTATGCTAAAAACTGTGTTAATATTTTGCACACTTAAGGTTGCTTGCTACAGGTTGTATGCATGCAAAAGCATGAAGCAGGAAAGTGCAGCCTCAATGAGCCTGCATCTAACTTTTCTCCTGGGCTGTTAAACATATTGTATTTTAACATTACTGGCAGTTACTGCTTCATGGTAATTCACTTTAGCATCAGTACACAAATGGTGACATCAGAGTACTCTGGTATTTTTCTGTAAAGCGCAAACTACTCACCGCTAAGGGTCTCAAGGCACTGGGGGCCATCAGGGAGAATAAGTGAGCTATTGCTCAGAGTCACATGGTGCCGAGCTGAGCTTCCGCCGGGGATCAATCCATGAGTCCTGAACTCCGGATGCAGCTGCCCTGTTCGCTGCACCAAACCTCTCACTCAAGAGCTTATAAAAAAAGAGTAGTATTAAATTAAGTCCTTCAAACTCCTCCAACTATTCTGGTCTCTGTCTTCTGTATAACCAAATAACAGAAAACCTGCTAACCGAGATGGTTCAGTTTTCAATCAAAATGAGAAATTGTAAGGGGTTGATCATCTGTTGCAGAGATCCATGTGCCCATCATTGGAGGACATCCCTGCTTATTGGCATCTCTTAACTCTCCTTGTGGAAGGGGTTTCTTTTGAGGTACTCCTTTCCTTTCCCATAGCAGCTGTGCAAACAAGCCAGTGTTGCCTTCCTGCACCTGAGATTGCGCGACTGCCTCCTGGGCACTTGTTCTGTTTGCCCAGGAACTACTATGGCTGACTGTGCTCTACTTACTCTCTTTCTAGGGTAAGCTTGAACTTAACCTCTTTATGGCCCGCTTGCTCAGTGTGAAAGAGAAGAATGAACTACTTTGGCCTGTGGTACACTGCTGTGCATGAGAGTAGCCTGTGTTACTGCTTGGACTATTTCTTCCCTCTGTGCTCTGGTGATTCTCTGTCTGATGTAAGCTTGAACGTATGTCATCTGTGCCATATTTGTTCAATGTGCCAGGATAAGGTTGACCTACTACGGCCTGTTCTGTGCCTTTTCCTATGAGAGAGAATCTTAGACCACAGCTGCCGCCTAGTTTGTGTTATTCTTTCTACCAAGGAAGCTTGTGCTGCTTCTGCACATGCTGTTCCTTTATTCTGTGATAGTGACGCTTAGTTATGCTTGTTTATTTAAAACATATATTATATTAATAATGACAATTTCACATTTAAATAAAGCATGTGCTAAATGCAATATTTGTAGTAGGTAACCATATTTGAGTGTTAAAGGCCTGCATGTAAATCAAATGCAGGATTAAGTTAGCCTAGCAGTCGATGCCATATTAAATGAAAAATAGACCTGTTTTTTTCACATTGAATAGTTGTTTGTACAAGATGTTTTTCTTCTCTTTGCTGCAGATTTTGCAACCTTAGAAGTCTAATGTTAGTGAATAAAACTTGCTTTGTATGAGACAACTGATAGTGAGGTCCTCATTGAGAAGAGACAATAACAACAGGAAGAATGATTCATGGAAAGAAGTTTTGCACAACAAGATAGTAACATTGGAAACTTTCCTAGGACTAATGCCTGAAAGTCTATTATTCTCTGGTGAGAGCATGGGGGGTGAACCTGTTCCCAGGAGTTTTCTGATATTCTAGTGGTGGATAAAGAAGATGGAATAAAATAATGTTGCAACTTAGAATGTCTGTGCTTTTACTAGTGCATGTTCCTAGAGTAGGCAGAGCAGATCTTGTGGAATTCCTTTTCCCGACATTCTGACTAGACTCTAATCTCCTAGACTTCTCTACATGAGAAGTTATTTATCCTAATTCTATATGTCTGCTGAATTGTGACGGAGAATACATTTCCAGTCTGATTTGCAAAAGTTTTATGCTTGCCCATTGACCTTTCTCGCCCTCTCTCTCTCTCTCTCTCTCTCTCTCTCTCTCTCTCTCTCAATCATTGGGTTTCTGAACTGACACGTTTCTTCTCTTAACCCAACTGCTATTTAGAATACAGAGCGTTCTCTATGAAACTCGCTTGTTGTATTATTGCTTTTTGACTGTAATCCTGCAAAACATTCTGTTCTATTTTATAATCAAATATTTATTGATGGATCATATTAACTTCTAATGCAGAATTATAAGATTAAATGCCTAATATATATATAGATGAAAATGTAAAAGATTTGAAAATCAAACCCTTTTGGCGTACCCTAACTCTCTTTATTGACTCACTAATAAACCTTTAACAATGTATTGTTTATGTATATGATAGCTCCTTATTTCTCTTTGTCGATCATCAAAGGTCCATAGGATCAGTGGCGCGGGTTATTTAATGATAACAAATGAAGATTGAGACACAGGAAACTGCACTCTGTCAAGTGGTAGCGAGAGGACGGTTAGTGTCACAGGAGAGAAATAATTTGCCACAACTCAGAATTGCCCATGTCCTTTAAACGCAAAGCCTAAACTCAAAGACTGAAGTAGTTGTGGTTTCAAAGGCGGTTGCAGTGGTGGATGTGTGAGTATCAACAGGGTTATGCGCCGCTATTGTATTTTAGTGACTACATTCTTATGTTGAGGTTATATGTTTTGCGTTTTGTGTAATAGAGGTTGTTGCTTATTTCCAATTGTTTCTTGTATGAATGAACTACTTTGAATTTCTTTAGTGGAGCAGACAAAAGTTATTTGTTTAATATGATTGATTAGAGTTGTAGATTTTTGAGTCCGAGACAATTGTAAAGGAGGGTGAGCTACTGCAAGGAGTGCAGAGTTATGTCATAAAGTGCTGTGCTGGGAGAGGACAGTTGTTGTGGAATCCACTTTGAGATTGGTAGATGAGTCATCAAATATGAAACTGTGATAATGTTGTAAAAGAGATGTTGCAACAGGATTTTGGGAAGGGATTGACGTGTATGGAAATAAAAAACAGAACAAAAACATTACAATTTTGAATTTGATCACTGTTCATTTATTGTTGGAATATTGCAAAGATGAAATGTTTTAAAGCTCTTAGACATTTGATGAGGGGAGATGTTAGAGTCACAGTTCGGGAGGGTGAGTATGCACCACCAGAAGGCAGTGGCATAACAATAGCCCCTATGGTGTGCGGGGCCCGAGCTTCAGGGGGCCCCTCCAGCACTGTGCACAGATGGTGCAGAGAGTTTCTCACTAGGTCCAGAGCGTGGAGGGCTCCCTGTATATACCTTTCAAGGGGGCCCTCAAGTTTAACTATGCCACTGACAGAAGGAATGTCAGCCTATTATATGGTGACAAATGTAGGGCTCCACAAGTTTGTGACACCTTCGGTGGTACAAGTTCACTGAATATTAAGTTCCATTAAAAGTTCCCCATATGGTACTTTTGATTTAAAATGTCATGTGAAAAAAGTCACCACCTAGACCTATGCAATATGAAGCGTTAAATGATTAAGAGAGAGCGACTCATGCTAAGGAGAAAGACAAGTACCAGGATAGAGCAAGAAGAGCAGTGCAAAATTACGCCGATGCTCAGTGGAATGAAGGGCAGCAAAGGTGGGGGAAATGAGTAGTTGAGGGAGCTAGAATATACTCAGCTATAATTTCAGAAAAGACAAAAAAGAATAAGAAACAGGGAAATGATGATGAGAAGCTGCATATTAATAGATAATGATAGTGATTCAGGAGACAATATTTTGTATACTTTGTTTTCCTCATGTCCACTTCCATATGTGGCTCCTCCAACAAATGCAGATGCTGTTACAACCACTGGTGATATGGTGACTACAGCCCCTGTTGATCCACGATGATTCAGATTGAGACCACTTCCAGCACTTTCAATTGTTCCTACACCTGTTGAAGCACTGCAATTGCTCTGGGTGTTAGTGGTTCAATTGTGACTGTCCTGCCCCAGTACACAAGTTGTGACAGCACAGGCATTGGCAGTGCTGATTGCTACTGCACCAATAGATATTGTTCTAAATAAGGTTATTCAAGGAGTTGTTGGAGGAGTAGCTGTGACAGGATTGATCCCAACATTGCAGAATTTACAGATTGTTGCTTAGACACCCCGCTGAATGTTCAATCCTTGAAAGAAGGGAGGAGAATTGTCATTACAACACCAATTGTGCACGGAGAAACAGGATCATTTGATGAAGGGATTTTCCCTCCATTGTTTGAAGAGACTTCAGAGAATAAGAAAGTGGAAGAATCAGAGAGACCACCTATTAGTCAGGAAAAGTCAAGACCCTTGCATATGCTGAAATCAAAGCTATAATTAGAGGAAATTATCAGAGGACGCTTAGACATCTCACACTTGAATCAATATCAGGATAATAAACTGATCTGTTTAAATTAAGAAATTATGAGACATGCACTGCCACCCATGATACATTATCTGAATTAGCAAGAAAATATGAAGGTGGATCAGTCTAAGAGTGTTCCCTTACATAAAAGCTTTAGGGTATAACTAGATGAAGAAGCTATTGTGACAACGAGGTAATCATGAATGGGATTACACATTGCCGAATTAGTATAATGCAACCGCAAATGGAGTAATTTTGTCAGATTAGAGAGTAAGTGGATGAAAAAACAGGAAACAAAAAGAAACAACCTGATACCAACGAAATAAATGTTAAGCCACCATGAACACACCCAGATGAAAACAAAGCTTTAACTATTCCTATGAGAGAAATACCAGGTGTAGGGTAAGTTCATGTACCATGGAGTCAAGGTGATCTCGCAACATTTACAAACAATTTTCCAAAATTGAGAAAGAATCCTGCATAGTGATATATACAAGTTAACAGATTTGTGAACATTTCAAAGGTATTGTGGACAGATTTGAATACTTTCTTTGATATTGTGGTGCCGAGTGATCTGTGGGCTGAAGGCAAGATAGCTGTTCAATAGCCACATTCTGAACCTCCAAATGGATGTGGGTACTCATGTACCCTCACCTGTGGTAATGACTAACTGCAATGAGGGGATTACTTTTTTAAAATAAAAGTTTCAGCAAGAGACCATGAAGATCAATAGAACTACTCAGGAAGTCAAATAATCAGTGCATGCTTATTATGAATGATTGTTGCAGGTTTTTAAACAACACAGCATTCAAGAAAATCCCAAAAAGGGAGATATGGTGAGTTTTGTGTCACGGTTTATTCTTGGGTTGCAACCAGAGATCAGTATGCACATACAGCAGAATGTGATTTGACTCTTAAATGAGATCCTGAGGTGTCCAAAATACTGTAGTGATAAGCAGGAAATAAAGTAGAAGAGACTTAAGAAAAAGTTGATGGTTGCACAGACAAAGCTGGATCAAAAGGGGTTTCAGAACCAATCACATGGAGGATATATTGTTGGAATCCAAGGTGTTGGATTTAGGTTGGAGGTCAGATGGCACAAGGAGGGGTTGGTGTTTCACAGGGTAGATTTTAGAGTGTTTGATTGATCCACATTCGGGAATAGATATTGCAGCATTGAAGAAAACAACTCCTTGTCATTATTGTAACATGGATAAGCCTTTGGACTAATTAAAGGCGTAGAACCAGTCCACAGCTAAACCAAATTCAGTGTTCAGTGTTCCCAAGAACACAACCATTAAATCTAAGACCAGAGACAGTAGCTGGAATAACTTCAGTGATTGAAAATATGTTAAAACAAGAGATTTTGAAGAAAACTGTTGGAAGTCCTTGCAGTTCTCCAATTAGGGGTCTACTAAAACCCAATGGGAAATACCACAATGTACAGGACCTTCGAAAGATTAACAACATAATTGTTCCATGTTGTCCAGTGGTACTAAATCTAGCAACAATATTGTTTCAGATTCCATATACTGAAGGATGGTTTACCATTGTGGATCTTTGTAAGACCTTCTTTTCCATTCCATTGCATGAGGACAGCCAGTTTCTGTTCTCCTTTGTGCTCAAAGATGGACCATTGGCAGGGTGCCAAGTTCCAGAAGGGTATACAGAAAGTCCACCGATCTTTAATCAGTTTTTGAAAAAGAATCTTGAGATACCACAGATGCCATGCAATTTGGTTCTTGTGTAGTACATTGGCATCTTACCTGTGGCATCAAGCCTGTAGGAAGCCTGTAAACAAGATAAAATTGCTCTTATAGATCACCCAGCTGAAAATGGATACAAAGTGTTCCCGAGCAAATTGCAATACTGTCAAATAGAAGACTTTTATTTGGGACATATAATTCAAAAGGGAATGAGAAAGGTGTCATAGGAAATAATAGAGACTATTGTAAAAATGAATCCACCCAGAACCCAGAGAGAGGCCAGAATGTTCCTGGGGATGGTTGGCTACTGTAGACAGTGGATACCCAACTTTTTATCTAGTGCCCAAGCCTTTACTGAAGTTGACGTACAAAGATGTGTGTGATCAGCTTCCATGGGACAACAATTGCTTGAAAGCTTTCCTAGAGCTGAGAGAAATGCCTGATTACAGTAAAATGTTCACATTGTTTTGCAGTGAGAGGGAGGACTGCGCTTTCTCAGCGTTTACTCAAATTCATGGAGAATCTCGAAGACCTGTGGCATATTTTTCAACAATACGTAACTCTGTTACTGCAGGGCTGCCTGACTGCCTTAAAGCGTTTGCAGCAGGTGGTGTCAGTACTGAAAAATGTGAGAGCATAGTGATGGTGCCTCACTCAGTTGAGATTTTGCTCACTCATACAAAATCACAGTACTTGACAAACAGCAATTTTACAAACTATGATCAACAAATACTTGCAGCAGAGAATGTTGTGTTAAAATATTGTCAGACACTAGCTCCAGCTGCATTACTAACACTTGCTTGAAAATGAAATTGATGGGGATGAAATTGAACGTGGCTCCAATTAAGTTATGGATTTATGCACCAAGCCGAGGCCAGACATTAAAGATGGACCTTTGATGAGCCCAACAAAGGTAATTTTTGTGGAGGATTTATGTTTAACAGACAGTAAAGGAACTTTGAGAGAAGCTTATGCAGTTTGCATAATCAAAGAAGTGGTTGAAACCTCTTGGCTTCGAGGTGTTACTTCTGCGTAGGTGGCACAATTAATTGCTCTTTCAAGAGCTTGTTGTCTTTTAGCTCAGTTGAGAGTGACTATATTTACAACAAGTCAATATGGCTTTGGTGTAGTCCATAACATTGGACAGTTATGTTCATAAAGGGGAATTTATGACATCATAAAATTCCCCGATGAGGAACAGAGAGTATGTAATGAGACTACTGGACTACTTGAAGCTTTGCAGCTACCCCCAAAAAAATGCAGTAGTTATACATGCATATCACTGGAGTGACAATGATTATGACACTGTTGGAAATCGCCAAGCTGTTGAAGTTGCACCATATTGTGCACTTGTGGTATGCTTATTTAACGGACAATATGCAAATGAATCTAAAGAGTTAGTTACAGAGGCAGAATAGGAAGGATGGATCAGAGAAGGATGTGTTAAAAATGCAACTGACATTTAAGTTTCAGCAGATGGAAGACCAGTGTTTCCAGATATCTTGCTGTTTCCCATGACACAGCATTTCAATTGTCATGCACACATTGGAAGGGATGCAGTGGTTAGGCTATTTGGGCAACATTGGTTCAATCCCCGATTCCGAGTTTTAGCAGAAGAATTATGCCATAGATGTGTAACATGTCAGCTGATGAATTTGAGAAGGAGATCACCTGTAACCATGAATCACATAGGAAGATCAGGTGGACCATTTCATAGGATGCAGTTGGACTTTTTTGAGATGCCTGTTTGTAATTGGCTGAGGTATGTCCTGGTTATAGTGCGCATTTTCTCTCAGTGGGTGGAAGCCTCCTCAAGGCAGAAGAAGTCATACAATGGTTCAGATTTCTGGTTTCTCTGGAATCAGACTTAGTGTCCCATTTAAATATTGAGGTCCTTAGAATGCTATGTGTGACCGTTCAAGTAGAACAGAGATTACACTGTAGCTGTTGTCCTGTGGCTTCAGGGATAGTGGAGCAAGTAAAAGGAATCTTAAAGTCACAACTGGCCAAAGTTTATGGATCCACTTCATTGAAATGGCCAGATGTTTTAGCATTGGTTTTGATGATTCTTTGAAGAACCCCTGACAGGAGAAGAGGATTATCACCTCTTGAAATGTTCAAGGGTCCTGCTATGAGACTGACTGCTGTACCTGTAAATGCGTTTGCGAACATCACAGATGACATGATACTCGATTACTGCAAAGGATTTGCTGATGTGGTGCATTCTCCTTCACCAGGTTTGAGCTGCCACTGCCAGCCCACATCAGGAGCAGTGCCAAGACCTTATTTCTGGCGACTGGGTTTTGGTGAAGAAACGTGTGAAAATCCTGTCTAGAGCCAAGGTGTGAAGGCCCCTCCCAAGTTATTCTAATCACAAACACTGCTGTCAAATGTGCCGGGATACCAAATTGGGTGCATGCGTCACACACTCATAGAGTAAGGTGCTCATATGTAGAAGAAGCGTTCTTTGAGCCAAATCCGAGATCTCCGGTACTGGCATGACCAGAAGGATCCGAGGGAGTTGAAGTACCGCAAAATCCTACACTGGTGCATGGTCTTGAAATCTCGCAAAGTGGTGTGGAACTATTCACTGAAGAGGAAAAGTCGAGAAATAAAGATAACGATTCTATTAAAACACCACAAGAGCAATCAAATGATCCAGATGAAGGAACAAGTGTGAGAAGAAAAAGAACCCTACTGAGATCTGAATGGCTCAATGGTAGGAGGCAATTGAGAAAAAGTGTGTCAATTGAAAGAATGCCACAAACCATTGTTGACAAAATAGAATCTAATGGTGTAGGCAAGACAGAAGAAGATCAACAGATGCCAACGAGATCCAATAGAGCAAGAGTACATTGTCGAAGGTATTCTGCACCTGAATGGACTTACTATGTGGAGAATGTGCAGAATGAATAGGCAAAAAATCCTAATGGACTGAGGTCAGAGTATTTGAACCTCCATGATATGCCACACTGAGAAAAAACATTGATTAAATAAGATTTCTAAAAAAACATTATAATTAAATAGGTTGACAAACACTATTTATTGAATGCAAAAATCAAATTATTTGAGAAAACACCTGCTACATTGTGCTTAAATCGAGAAAAGGAGAGACTTAAAGAAAAGAAAATTACAATAAACAATTAAAAAAAAAAAAAAGAATTAAGAAGATTACCCTAGGGCCATGTTAGCAGTTGAAGAGTGGGAATAAAACATTTAGAAGAAGATGGTGTAGGGCTACGGATGTCTCACGAATATTTCAGTATATAAACCGAGTGATATAACTGCAAGTAATAAATAAAGACGTTTTGAATGTTTGTACAGGTAGACGTCAGCCTAGAATATTAATATGCCAGCTGCCATTAATCCACATAAGGTCTGACTGTAGTTACACATGTATAACCTTAACAAGGCTACGTGCAGAGAATTAATTGTTGTCACACTCATAGTTAATATATTACCTATTATACTCCATTTAGTTGGCATGATTTTTCCACAAGAACAAAAACTTAGATCACCTGCCCCTTCAAGGACTATGCACATAATATATGAGACCAATTTAAAGGCTTTGTTTCTAAATTATTGGAGAGAAGAAGTTTCAACTAGTGTTTGTTCTAGATTTGTTCAGGAATATACACAAGCATTAGATGCTAAGGATTGTTAAGTTTGCGCACATCTACCTTCTTCAGCTGCAGAAGAGGTGACATACCACCATATTCCATTGTTACCTGCAATTACATGTAGCACTTTGCTTGGTTTATTTTAAGACAGGAACATTTTGAATATTATTTATCCAATTATGATATGATAGTTTCTAAAGTTACCCTTCAGAAAAGAATTAATTCTCAACCACAAGCAAATTATATGGAAATTGCATGGTATTTCTGTAGATCACCCACAGTCTAAGACACTGTTAAGGCATATGAAAAAAACATAGAGGAAATAAGAGCTCAAATTTTACACAGCAAAAATAAAGATGTTTCCGAAAATGTTTGGAAGAAAGAAGAAGATAAGAAAATGGTTTATCCAAAATTAAAATGCAATTGAAGACAAAAAGGGAAGTTATGTGTCTACAAAAGTCAAAACTACGTTAGGAAAATACATATTGAGATCAGCAAAGGAGAGCACTCTTTTGGAGTTTTTTGGAGACCTGTCCAAATATTAACAAGGGAAGAGGCAGTTATTCATGGAGTTTATTCTGTGTGTGGGTAAAATGAGTATTTCTAGTTGCTAGCTGTTGGATAGGGTAAACAGACAAAATATCGACTACAAAATATCAATGGACATAATATCGAGTTTAAAATATAGGCTGGACAGAATATCGAATGGGCAGAATATAGACATCAAAAATATCGTTTTGAAGGTAAGTAATGTAATATTGAATTTTAAAATATAGATAGTCAAAATATCGAAGTACATAATATAGGTTAAGAAAAATATCGACATTGTAATAATATCGTATTTTTTTAGTGTATTTTATGTGTTAAAAGTGTTAATTTATGTTATAATGTAATTTAATTAATGAATTTAATGTTTTTGTAAATTTTGCGTAATTTAATTCTGTAGCGGGTCGTGGGTTTATAGGGGAATCGGGTGGGAAGTAATTTAATTATAATTAATTAAATATGTAAATTTATTTATTGGTATTTGTTTATAATTAATTGGTAATTAATTTTTATTTAGTAATTAATTACATTTTAATTGCCAATTAATTTTATTTAATTGATTAATTGATAATTATGTTAATTTAACTAATTTAATTTCTGTAGTGGGTTGTGGGTTTATAGGGGAGTAGGGTGGGAAGTAATTTAATTATAATTAATTAAATATGTTAATTTATGTAGTGTAATTTAATTATAATTAATTAAATATGTTAATTTATGTAGTGTAATTTAATTTTAATTAATTAAATAAGTTAATTTATTTATTGGTATGTGTTTATAATTAATTGTTAATTAATTTTTATTTAGCAATTAATTACATTTTAATTGCCAATTAATTTTATTTAATCGATAAATTGATAATTATGTTAATTTAGGTAATTTAATTTCTGTAGAGGGTTGTGGGTTCATAGGGGAATAGGGTGGGAAGTAATTTAATTATAACTAATTACATATGTTATTTTTTTGTGTGTATTTATTAGATTTTAATTGTTAAGTAACTGTTTAATTAATAATTAATTAATTGTTAATTTGTAATTAATTAGTGTTAATAGATAATTAATTGTAATGATTACATTAAATTAGTATTGTAATTAATTAATAATTATATTATATTAAAGTAGTAATTACTTTTAATTACATTTTTTATAGATATTAATATATATATATATATCTTTTTAAACAATATATGAAGTATCTACTTTCTCTACTGTTGCACTCACTGGAGTGGGAATAGTAATTTTTACTCCTACGCTATCCAACGCTTTCCCTACTGTTGCACTCTCTGGAGTGGGAATAGAAAGTTTTACCCGTACGCTATCCAACGCTTTCCTTACTGTTGCACTCTCTGGAGTAGGAATAGTAATTTTTACCCCTACGCTATCCAACGCTTTCCCTACTGTTGCACTCTCTGGAGTGGGAATAGTAATTTTTACCCCTACTCTATCCAACCCTTTCCCTACTGTTGGACTCTCTGGAGTGGGAATAGTAATTTTTACCCCTACGCTATCCAACACTTTCCCTACTGTTGCACTCTCTGGACTGGGAATAGTTATTTTTACCCCTACGCTATCCAATGCTTTCCCTACTGTTGCACTCTCTGGAGTGGGAATAGTAATTTTTACCCCTACGCTATCCAACCCTTTCCCTACTGTTGCACTCTTTGGAGTGGGAATAGTAATTTTTACCCCTACGCTATCCAATCCTTTCCCTACTGTTGCACTCTCTGGAGTGGGAATAGTAAGTTTTACCCCTACGCTATCCAACCCTTTCCCTACTGCTGCACTCTCTGGAGTGGGAATAGTAATTTTTATCTCTACGCTATCCAACACCTTATCTACTGTTGCACTCTCTGGAGTGGGAATAGTAATTTTATACTTCCGCTATCCTACGGTAATAATATTGGATATATTTTAATTATATTATGTTACTATATATATGTTTTAACAAATATGATTGTAACATTTTTTTTTATAACTTTAATTAATTATTTAATTATTATAAGGTAATTTAAGTATTTTAAGTATATTTTAGTAAATAATTTTGAATTTTAATTTAATTTAATATTGTTTTTAATAAAGTCGATATTTTTACAAACTTTATTTTCTTAAACAATATTTTTTCTCGATATTTTTGTACTTAGCTGTTTGTAGATACAAAGTCGATATTCTGTCTGTCGACATTTTGTCGCCGATATTTTTGGTACTCGATATTATGTCCCTCGATATTATGTCAGTGATCCGTTGGAAGGTTGTAGGTTATCTGGCTTTGCGGTTTCCTAAGATGTATCTAGTAAATAGTATAGATGCTTCAACAATGACACCACTGCATAGACACCCACACCGTACAAATGAAGGGACACAATTAGTGGGGGATATTTTTGAAGCAATAATACCACCTGTTGAAGCAGTCCTAAATGGTGAAAACATTAGAACACTGTTAACAGTACTAGATAGATTAGCTACAAGGACCTCTGGTGCTTTACTAGCAGTTAACACAGAATTAGGGGCTATTAGATGGGTTTCGCAAGATTTATTAGCTTTAGATATTTTGTTAGCAGAGAACGTCAGAGTCTGCATGATGCTGAAGACTCAAAATAGTTGCTCATACATTCCAGATAGGAGTAGAAAGATAGAACAATTTGCAAACATTTCGGCTCTGAAACCTGAATTAGAACTGTGGAGGGCTTATTTATGAGAGGCCTGCGTTACTTTTGCACCATGTAAAGTGGTACATGCGTGATGCAGGGCTCTTATAATGATTTATGAAGCCATCCAAAGACACCCTGCATGGGTTTGAGTGGCCTCATAAATCATGAGTAAGGTGACACAGCGCAAATCGCTGTGTCGCCTTACTCTGCGCCCAGGTGGCATTACATGAGTGTTGCAGTGGGTTTTCCAAGTCAACATCCATAGAATTTGATGTTGCCCCAGATTTAGAAAGAGATGTCAACCTTGGGAAGTGTCAAATCCGTGGTCTCCGAGGTGAGGCGTAACAAGGAGAAATATGTACATTTTTTTTAGATTTTTCCTCTTTCCATTTGTGCTGCATTTTGCACCATACATAGAAAGAGTAAAACGCCTCATAGGATTGTTTTGTGCAGGAAGGTGACCCTTCCTGCGATAAAACAATCCTGCATACAATGGTGGCATTCTTGCACCATGGTGCAAAGGTACCTACATTGTTGCTAGGCTTTCAAAATTGCACCACTGAAGTAAAAAAGGACAGGAACACCATTTTGCTAAAGTACGGTGCATTCCTGCCCTTTCACTTTAGCATAGGGCAGCCCAGCAAAGTATCCTGCAGCGCTGCCCTACACCAAAATGCTATAAATGAGCCCTTAGAGACCATTGGTGTATTAGGGAGCTTAGGCAACAGAGCTTCAATTAGTTGCAATTTTGTTTACAACAGTAGAAGTCGTTTAGAGTCCTATTAAGGCCTATGCCTATAATTGTCATCTGCTTGATAAGTTTATATGTTTTATGTAAAGGATTTAGATGTTATTTAGCAAAAAAGAGGAATAGAGAAAGGAAATGGAAAATCAGAGAAGAGTTGGCAATGGAAGAGAGAAAGAATAGAAAGTGTAAAAAGTTGAAGAAAGAGGAAACCCCTAAAAAATAAGAGGAATGACTCAACCCAAGATGACAATGCAATCTAAAGGTTAGTTTGTTGAGTAATTCTGATGATTTATCAATCAACAGAGGGGGAAAGTTGCTGCAGCAAGTTTTATCTGCTATTGAAAATGCATATTAATAATTTGTACAATTTTACATTTAAATAAAGTATGTGCTATAGGGCAATATTTGTAGAAGGCAACCGTACCTGAATGGTACAGGCCTACATGTAAATCAAATGCTTGACTAAGTTAGTGTTGGAGGATGGGTTATTCGTAGGTGTAAGTATGCACCTACCACTAGCAATAAGGCCACCTTTCTCTCTAGGTTTGGATAGGGCCCAGTTCACTTGTCCTGGAGCACCCACAGGCTCCAACTCCCGCACTAATTGTCCTGGAGTGTACTCAGGCATGGTAGCCTTTTGCTCATATCTGTGCTTTATGAGCTCCTGGATGACCTCCAGTTTTCTGCTTGCCTTGTACATGTACTCTGCCAAGCAATATACAAGGCCTAACATATAGTCCAGCACATTTTCCTGGACTGCTTTGAGAGGCTTTTCCCAAAACTCTCTCACCAGGCACAATGGCCCCATTTAAGGGTGCCCAAACAACAACTCAAAGGGACAAAGCCAACCCCTTTTTGTGGGACCGTCCTGTAGCAAATAATAGGCATGGGAGGTGAAAACCCCATCTCCTTCTGAGTTTGTCAGACAACCCACTGATCAACCCTTTAAGGTCTTATTGAAGCTTGATATGGGATGTCGAAGTTGTAGGTAACACCACATTCTTCCCACATCACTTTCAGATAGCTGGACATGAAGTTGGTGCCCCTATATGAAACAACCTCTTTTTGGAAACCCACTCTGGCAAACACACCAAGTAGGGCCCTAGTCACCGACGGAGCAGTGACTGTTCTGAGGGGTGTTGCTTCAGGGTATCTTGTGACATGGTCAACTACCACCTAGATATACTTGTTCCCTGATGCTTTTGGTGGTTCGAAGGGACCCACAATGTCCACCCCAACCCTCTCAACCACTGGCAGTGGTATCTAGGGAGCCTTTGGCTTGCCCCCTGCCTTGCTCTTTTCCTGACAGGTTGCACAGGGGCTGCAAAACTCCTTCACTTTGTCAGACATGTTGGGTCAATAGAAATGATTGACCAACAGGTTCCAAGTCTTATTCTGACCAAAATGTTCTGCCAAGGGGATGTCTTTCCTTAAAGTCGGGAGGATTTCTTTGTACTTTTGAGGGACTACCAACCTCCTGGAAGCCCCTTCTTTGAGGTCTCTAGCCTCAGTGTAAAGATCACCGTCCTCCCAGTAGACTTTGTGAAAACCACTGACATCACCCTCCTCTTGCCTGGAGGCAATCTGCCTCAAGCTCTCAAGGGTTGAGACACTCTCTCTGCCTCTGACAAAAATACTCTCTGGAGGGTCCACCAGCTCCTTTTAATTCTTCAAAATAAAACAGATGTTGCAGAGGTGGAATCCCTACCTCAGATGTCAGATCCTACCCGCAGGGTTAGATTCCTCCTACACCCATTACCCATTGCCCATCAAACCCCGACCAAGCCGCCACCAACCTCTCCCTATGGCTATCCAACAGCGCCGACAGCCTAGCACCACTAAAAAAGCGACAAAGCAAACTTGGCAGCAAGAAGACCTCATGGTTCAACGACGATCTTAAGAAATCCAAGAAACTCTGCCGCTCCCTTGAGAAGGCCTGGAAAAAAGACCCAACCACCAGCACCAAGGACGCCTTCAAAAACTCCACCCGCATACACCACCAACTGATCCGAAAAGCCAAGAAAACCGCCTTCAAGGAACGACTAGATAACAACGCCCACAACAGTAAGGAACTTTTCAACATCGTCAAGGAATTTACCAATCCCTCGGCCAACTCTAACAACATCACCCCCTCTCAAGCACTCTGCGACTCCCTAGCCTCATTCTTCCACAACAAAATTGCAGACATCCACAACAGCTTCGACAACCAACCCGGAGACCAACCCTCCCAACCATCTACCGGACCTTCACCCCCCTCGAACACCCTTTATGACTGGAACCCTATCTCCACTGAGGACACCATCCGCCTGATGAATTCCATCCACTCAGGATCCCCCACAGACCCTTGCCCTCACCACATCTTCAACAAAGCAGACTCCATCATAGCACCGCACCTCCGAGACGTCATCAACTGCTCCTTCAAATCCGCCACCTTCCCAGAAAGCTGGAAACACGCCGAACTCAGCGCCCTTCTGAAAAAACCCACAGCGGACCCCACCGAACTCAAAAATTACCGCCCCACCTCGCTCCTTCCTTTCCCGGCCAAAGTCATTGAGAAAGCAGTCAACAACCAGCTCGCCGCCTTCCTCGAAGCCAACAAATCCCTCGACTCCTCACAGTCCGGCTTCCGAGCAAAACACAGCACTGAGACCGCCCTCATCGCAGCAACAGACGACATTCGAACTCTACTGGACAATGGAGACACAGTCGCCCTCATCCTCCTAGACCTCTCCGCAGCCTTCGACACAGTCTGCCATAGCACCCTTCTACAACGCCTCAGAAACATCGGAATCCAAGGAAAAGCACTGGAATGGATCACCTCGTTCCTCACCGGAAGAACCCAGAGAGTCCGCCTTCCACCATTCAAATCAGAGGCCACTGAAGTCATCTGCGGCGTGCCACAAGGATCTACACTCAGCCCCACCCTTTTCAACGTATACATGAGCCCCCTCGCGGCCATCGCACGCCAACACAACCTCAACATCATCTCCTACGCGGATGACACTCAACTGATCCTTTCACTCACCAATGACCCTAGCACCACCAAAACTAACCTACACGAAGGAATGAAGGAAGTAGCCGAATGGATGAAACACAGCCGCCTAAAACTGAACTCAGATAAAACAGAAGTCCTTATCTTAGGTACCTCCCCCTCTGCATGGGACGACTCTTGGTGGCCAGAAGCCCTTGGAAAAGCACCCATCCCGACAGACCACGCACGGAACCTGGGCGTCATCCTGGATTCCTCACTCTCGATGAACAGACAAGTCAACGCCGTCTCCTCTTCTTGCTTCAACATTCTTCGCATGCTCAAAAAAACATTTCGTTGGATCCCCACCGAAACTAGGAAAACGGTCACTCACGCTCTGGTCACGAGCCGACTGGACTATGGAAACACCCTCTACGCCGGTACTACAGCTAAACTCCAGAAAAAACTCCAACGAATCCAAAACGCCTCAGCCAGGCTCATATTAGACATCCCGCGTAAAGAACATATCTCTGGTCACCTGAAAAACCTCCACTGGCTCCCCGTCAATAAGAGGATCACTTTCCGGCTCCTAACCCACGCACACAAAGCACTCTACGAAATCGGACCAGAATGCCTCAACACACGACTGTCCTTCTACACCCCCTCCCGCCAACTACGATCATCCAACCAAGCCCTTGCCACGGTACCCTGCATCAACAAAACCACCATGGGAGGTAGATCCTTCTCCTACCTGGCAGCTAAAACCTGGAACTCACTTCCCTCTCACCTTCGCCTTACCCAGAACCACCCAGCATTCAGAAAGCAACTTAAAACGTGGATATTTGACAAGTAATTCCCCACCCCTCCTCAAGCGCCTTGAGACCCTCTGGGTATGTAGCGCGCTATATAAATTCTATGACTTGACTTGACTTGACTTGACATTCCCTTGTCATTGGATACGTGGCCTATTATTCTATGGTCCAAGTGTTCAGCATTTCCCTTCTAAATAGTCTGTAATCTAGTCACATCACATACCAACACAGGGAGATTCAGCATCCTTGCTGGGTCCATTCTCTCCACTTCTGACCAGTCAGATGTTTCAAGATCATTTCCAAGTAGACAGTCTACTGTGAGTGCAGGAGACACGACGACCTGTTTAGGGCCTGTCTCGCCTCCCCATTCCAAACTCACCAGTGCCATGGGATGGGTTTTGGCTCTGCTGTCCTCATAGAGGACCTGATGATACACACCAGGCATAATCTGCCATGGGGAAACCAGTTTCTCTGTCACCTTAGTGACACTGGCTCCTGCATCTCTCAGAGTCTCAACCTCAGTTCCATTGATCATAGACCTCTGCCTATACCTCCCCGTGTTGGAAGGCAAGATTGCCAGGGTAGCAACTTCCATCCCACCCAAGGACAATAAGGTTGCCTCTGTCAACCCCATCTCCATCGCTAGGACAATTTCCACCACCACACCTATGCTAGTAATTCCCTGGGACTTCCCATCAGTGGGGGGCTTCTTTGTTAAGATAGCATCTCCTCTCTTGTGTTCTGACTGCTGACAGTCAAAACACTGACTCACCTTCATGAGGTTACAGAGCTTTTCATCCTTTGCAGGGTCAAAAGCCTTTCCCTGACTCACCATCTTCTTGAAAGTGACCTGGCTGAGGGTCCCTACCGAGCAAGTTTTTGTGGATCTTTCAACATTAAATTGTCCAACAGCCCCTCATTAGTGCTCACTTTATTACCACAAATCCAGCCCTCTAGTGCCTTTACTGAGATGTCCACTAAGTCCACCCAGGACTGTGTGTTAACCTTTTGGGTGTCCCTGAGCCTCACCCAGTACTGCTATGGAGTAAGACCAAATTTCATGACTCAACATTGCCTCATGTGGGAGTAAGATTTTACTCCTTCTCCTGGGGGGTCAGGAGCCTATCCCTCCCTGCTACTGGGATTAGTTCCCAGAAGAGTGAACCCCAATACTTAGAGTGAACCTATCTCATCCCGAGGGCCCTCTCAAATACTGTCAGCCATTTGTCAACATAACCCCCCCCCCTTGGTGTAGATGGGAACTATTCCCCTGAGAAGCCAAGAATTAAACCAACCACCCATTGGCATCTCAGCATCTTCTTTATTGTCGCTGCCGTTATTTCTTTTCATTTTCGCCTCTTCCCACTACTCTCTTGCTAGTTCCACCTACTTTTCTTCCAGGGCGATAGAAGCAAACTGAGCCTCAAGCTCTTGCCCTCTGAGGCCCATGTCTGGGTCCTCTGTGGAGAGGCCTCTCCTCGCCCCATTAGATGGAGGTATGACCCTAGTGGCAGAAGAAATAGATGAGGCATCATCATCCACCTCAATGAGGTGGTTGGAGGGGTCACCCTTTCCCTCCTTCTCTGGAGCTGTATATGCCCAGGCCTTAAGGGACCCAATCAACTCTGCTTTCCTAATCTTGTTGCTATTAGGGAGACTCCTGGACCTACAATGAACCATAAGCTCAGCCACTGTCAGTTTTTTCTCTTTGCCAGATCCAGCTCCATGGTATCCCTAATTTTGGGTCACACAAACTTTCCAAATCAGAAATAGAAAACATTTAAAAAAAACAAAAAGATGAATTAAAAAAACAGTTTTAGTCCCAATTTCAAAACTTCTAAATCAAAGGTTTTGTTCTAAGTCAATGAAAGGAGTTTTAAAGATCTTAACTTACTTTTCTCTATGGAGTAATTCAAACACAAGCCCGTACCTACACCACTGAACACCAATTATATAGGAGGATGGGTTCTTGGTGAGGGTAAGTATGCACCTATACCTAGCAATAAGGCCACCCGCAACATAAGGTCCAGACAAGGTCTCAATACATTAGTTCCTGGCTCAACCCTGGGTATCTGACTGAGAGCTGGCAGGCTTAACCCAGGAGACAGGCATGCAAAGCATTTAAATACGCCAATGCATTAAATAAGTAAGACACAACACACAATAAAAATCCCACATGAATGAATTGTTAAAAAATAAAATATTTAATCTTTAAATTGACACCACAATGACAAAAAGCCAATGTAGGGACCCAGAGATATGAATTTCTACAGATTAACCACTTTATAGTGCTTTAAAGCATATACTTGGGACACCTGGTTGTAATTTACAAGGACAAAGTCAAACTTTGAGGCCGACCGCATTCAAGCCCTGGCTGGATACACTAAGCGGGAGGCCCCAGTCAAGATTTTACCTTTGGAGGATTTTCTTTGAACATTGTGTGATCCTCTTCAGCAGGCCGATTTCTATGCAATGTAGTTGGATTGCTTTTCCACGAGGCCCTGTTCAAATCCTGGAAGTCTGGAGCCCGAGGCTTTCAGCGGGATAAACCTGAAATCCTGGCCGGGTCGTGGTTGAAGTTAGTTGGCTTGACTCTTGATGTAGGGCCGGTCCACTTATGGAGCTTTTTCCAAAAGTTCCTCCAAACTTCTCTAAACTTCTGGAACTTCTTGCTTAGGTTCCCCTTGAGGGTTCAAAGTGTCCAAAACACATATCCAAGGGTCTAAAAGCTCTGAGATGGTCTGTGGAAGTCTGGACTACAGTTCCGACAATGCACCTGACCAAATCCTTACATTTCCACTGGAGGAACTCTGCACTGGGGCCTTCATGAGGGAGAAGGTGCAGGGAAGGTCTGCTAACCTGTTTTCAGGGAGTCCAATTCTTAATCCTTTTTGAAGCAAGGCAAAGTCCTTAGGGCTGTAGTTCCCTGTGAGCAACTGAAGCAATCCTTTAGGGAGCAATCCTGTGTGGTGTGGACAAGGGTTTCAGCAGAGCAATCCTTCTTCTTTAGTTTCAGGCAGCAAATGCCAATTCGGAACTTGAACTGAGTTGTTCTGCAACCCTCCAATATTTATTCAATGATCTAGCTAAACTAACCCACTCAGGTTGCTCAGTTCCATTAACACTCACCCTTCACCTCCTGCAAAATCCATTCCCAGGGTCGCCAACTGGCTTTGATTACAGAAAGAGGGGTGATAGACCTGGTTTTCATTACTGTCCTGCTCTCTCTTTGAACCCCAGGTTGATTTAACCAGCCCCCTTTGTGACCTCCTCCTGTGTAGCTGCAGAGCTCTCTCCATTAGATAGCCTCTGATCTATGCAGCAACTTATCACCTCATCAAAGCAGCCTGGGTAAGCCTGTTAAGGCTGACCAATAAGGAGAGACTACTAGAAGAGAAAGTTCTATAACATATTTTCTGTAACAGTTATGATAAATTAAACAGTGGCAAGTTGTTGAATTCATCAATACCAATCTTTATCGTCTTTGAATGACACTTTCGGTCCTTCCTAGCAATATTTCTAATTAAATAACATATCCCAATGTTAACCTATGGAGCTAATATTCTACAATGGGGAAACAAAATCAGCAGTTTTGCCCCCTCACCAAGGCATAAAAAACATATTTTATAATGTCACTGCTTATAGCTACATGGCACCCCACCCCTGGGGCACCTAGGGGAGACCTTGGAGGTGAACTCTATGTAATCATAACGTAGTATAACACTTTGGAAGCATCTGTACCACAAAAGTCGAATTAGCGCGTAATTTACTTTTTAAAGACCGTTTGCAAAGCAGGGCTGCCTTTAAAAATAACCGTAGGTGCACAGAAGTGCACACTCTAGTGCAAGAAATCTGATGGGCCCCTAAACTCACTTGCCCTATTATATACTAGGAACTTATAGGTAGTTTTCATCTTCTTTACCCTATTATATAGTAGGGATTTACAGGGGTCTGTTATTGCATATTGTAATCATACCTAATTACCTATACCTTTTTCATCAGAGTGCTAGCCCAGGGCTTGTTTAGCAGAGCCCAGGGCACAGTCAGTTACCACCAGTATCAGTCGAAAAATGCGGGTGAACAGGGCAAAAAGGATGAGTTTTGCACAGTTAGCCTAACTGTCAATTCCACATTAAATGAGAAGTAATGTATCAACACAGAAAGGCCTGTTTTTCACATCTAATAGTTGTTTTTGCATGATGTTTTTCTCCTCTTTGCTGTTGCAACCTCAGAAGCCTATTAGTTAGTGACTAGACACTTGTTTGTATTAGATAACTGATAGTAAGTTTCTCATCAAGAAGAGACAATAACGACAGGAGGAATGATTCATGGAAAGAAATTTGGGACCACAAGAAAGTAACATTGCAACCGTTCCTAGGACTAATGCCTGAAAGTCTATTATGCTCTGGTGAGAGTATTGGCAGATGAAGAAGACAAAAGAAAATAATATTGCAACATAGAATCTGTGTGTTTAAATTAGTGTGTGATCCTAGAGTAGGCAGAGCAGATCTAGCTGAATTCCTTTCCCCTGCATTCTAACTAGACACTTGTTTCTAATCTCCTAGATTTCTCTACATGAGAGGTTACTTAGCCTAAATCTATATGTCTGCTGAATTATGACTGAGAATACATTTCCAGTCGGATTTTCTAAAGCTTCATGCTTGCGCATTGATTTCCCTCTCCCAATCAGAACTCTCCATTGAGTTTCTGAACTGACATCATTCTTCTCTTAACCCCAAATTCTATTTACAATAGGGAGTTTACTTTATCAAAAAGGCTTGTTGTATTATTACTAGTTTGACTGTGATCTTGCTGAACATTCTCTTCTATTTTATAACCATACATTGAATGTTGGATTATATTAACTTCTAATGCAGATTTCTAATATTAAATGTCTAATAAATAAATAGATGGAAATTTGAAAGATTTAAAAAAATTAACCCTGTAACTCACCTTAACTCTCTTTATTAACTCAATATTAAAATCTTTAACAATGTATTGTTTATGTAGATGATTGCCCCTCATTTCTCTTCATCGACCATCAAAGGGCCGTACGACCAGTGGCAGGGGTTCTTTAATTATTAGATCCATAGATTGAGATACAGGAAAACCCGCTCCGTCAGTTACAAGTTTTTTTGTGTACAAAGATAAACCGATTGGTATAGCTAATTCTTGTCTCAGAAGAAGCCAGTGTCCTGCGACACTTCAGGCCTGCGTCATAACAAGCCATTATTTCTCCAAAAATGGCAGAGAGTGCTTTGATTCTAGCAGTCAGTCTTTGATTCAACAACCCCAATGGAATATTTCCAAACACAGCCACCCTCTCTTCTGCTGGAGTAACGTCTATTTTGTATCCAATAAATATTGGAGATGAAATTTCTCATTTCTAATGCACTGAGTTATTTAACTACCTGTAATTCAAACAACTCATAATATATGTTCATGCATGTTCATAGTTTGCAATTGTGCATCTATATACGTACCTGTATGAGTCATGTAAATATTAAGCATTTCGTAATGTAACCTTGTTAGTGCATAGCATACACCAATATTAGGCCTATTTTTTGTACTATATGTTTACAAACACATTTCTAATCTATTTTATGCTGAAGAGTTATTTCCCACACTAGCAATACATTTTCGACATAGTCCAGGCCTTATTTACTACTCCTTGCAAAAATCTGTCAGAGTGAAGACTTTTGTGGCACTTTACCACCTACACGTGGTGCAATCTGATATGCCTTAGGCACCCAAATATATTGGTAAGTGCTTTTCTGAATTTTGGTGAATGCTCAAACCATTGCTATCGACATTATATTACAACACTTCCCAAGTAAATAGCATTTTTGCACCCAATTATACTTTTTCTCCATGCAATTGGCAATAACGTGGGAAGTCTTTGCGGGCTGCTTTACCACATGGTGTCCCCATGTTTTGTATTCTGTAGTACCTGTAGATATTCAATAAAGGTTCACAAAAAAAACAATACACAGAGGACTTGAGATTAAAAATCAGGTGCAAACATGGATGCAGGACAGTAAATGGAATGAGGCTGTTTGTATGTGGGGATTTATATTGCACTACATGGCCACTCCCCACTGAAGTGCCCTCGGTGTGCCCTTCATTCAGATAGAATAAGTATAGAAAACAGTGGTGGATGCAATGCTTGAATTAATCTCAGCCACTGGTAATTACACAGAGCTGCATCCCAATCCATCAATATTGTGCATACCATGCCACCCCTGTTTGGAACCAGCTATATGCAAATCATGACCCTGCTCCAATAAGAACAGTCCAGCCCGAACTGCCAAGCCTAGTCCTCCCTGAACTGGAACACAAGCAACTTCGGACTGATTTCACCCTACTGGCGACTGAGATTAATTCAAGCATTCCATTCATAATTGTTTGTATATGGTGTGTTGCCCTTAGTGGGGCGGGTATGCCCAGATGTGGGTCCCGTGTAACCTGTGTCCATGTAACCTAGCTGTACCCAGCTGATGAGCCCATAACTATGGCAAAATCAGTCCTGGGCTGCTCGTGTTCTGTTTCAGGAAACACCTGGCTTAGGAATTTGAGCTGGACTGTTTCTGACTGGAGCACAGTCAAGACTGATTTGCATATCGCTAGGTCCAAACTGAGGTGACATGGTGTGCATAAATTATGATGGATTGGGATGCGGCCTGAGTAATTACCGGTGACTGAGATTAATTCACACATTCCATCCAACACTTTTTTGTGCACACAGCGCAGCTGAAGAGTATAACATGCTGTTCACTTTTTAGGTTTCGCTGGGGGACGGAGCCGTTAGGCTCCGTCTCCAGAGAAATCTATTGATTACAGTAAGCACTCTGGAACACGCCCCCCTGTCCCATTGGCTAGCTCCATAAATGGAGCCTAGCCATTGGATGAGGGGCCTGTCCGTCAATGCCGGACCAGACACGGGGGCGTTCCCGAGATTCTTTGGCTTTTGCCGACGTCATGCGACGCCGGGAACGCCCCCGAATCTGGTCCGGCCGGGCCGTGCTTGCTGCTGTCCTGCCTTGTGTCCCTCCTCCCGCCGTCCCCACGTTTCCCGCCTCCCTCCCGACGTCCGTGTCCTTTCCCGCCCCCCTCGTCCTCTCCCGCCCGCCCCCCTCGTCCTCTCCCGCCCCCCCCCGTGTTCTCACAAATTGTGGTATCCCGTCCCGCCCGGGGGTTTCTTCAGCCGGCCGGCCAATCCTAGCGCGGCCGGCCGGAAGTGCCCGCCCCCCCGCCGCCCAGGGGAAGAAGGAAGACGGCGGCCCACAAGAAGTAAGGCGGCCCACGCGGGGCTCCCGTGGCCTGCCTGGAGGGAGCCCCGGAAGAAGCGGAGGACGTTGCCGGGCAGGTGTTGCCGAGTAGGACAGCTGCAGCCCCGCGCCTCCGCCCACGGTGAGTGCTGTGTTGCTCGGGTGTTCACGCCGCCCTGGGCCCTGCATGCTCACGGAGGACGCTGCTGGTGCCGTCGTTCCCTGGTGTGCATGGGGAGGCGGCACCCGCTGCAGACACTGCGCCTTGTGCATGTTTACGGGGATGCTCCGCTCTGGACTGGGCAAGCAGTGGCAAACGTGGGAGTGCCTCAGTCAAACCTTTTCCCTCCTTGGATGTGCGACGTGGGAGTGCGTTTGTCAAACCGTTCATCCCTGAATGTGTCTGCACTGCCTGTTCGCCTGGAGGGAGCCCCGGAAGAAGCGGAGGACGTTGCCGGGCAGGTGTTGCCGAGTAGGACAGCTGCAGCCCCGCGCCTCCGCCCACGGTGAGTGCTGTGTTGCTCGGGTGTTCACGCCGCCCGGGCCCTGCATGCTCACGGAGGACGCTGCTGGTGCCGTCGTTCCCTGGTGTGCATGGGGAGGCGGCACCCGCTGCAGACACTGCGCCTTGTGCATGTTTACGGGGATGCTCCGCTCTGGACTGGGCAAGCAGTGGCAAACGTGGGAGTGCCTCAGTCAAACCTTTTCCCTCCTTGGATGTGCGACGTGGGAGTGCGTTTGTCAAACCGTTCATCCCTGAATGTGTCTGCACTGCCTGTTCAAAAAATCTTTGACCATGTGAAAGAAACATGCCTCAGCTGGGCTTTCAAGCCTGCCTTCTAAGTCTAACAGGCCTGCTTATCTAAAGTACCCTTCTGTACCAGTTCACTTGCCTCTTCATAGGACCGTTTGCTATGCATATCTGCTTGTCAGACCTCCTGTAAGCAGGCCTGCTTATTTACTAACGTGGGCTTCTGTATATGTCCTCTTACCTAATGCCTATGAATCTTCCTGACTAATCTGCCCTTATGTGCATGTGAAATACGCATGTGAGTGCGCTCCAGAACAGATGTGTTCAGTAGTGTCGCGTTCCAGAACAGATGTGCATAGTAATGTCGTGTTCAGATGTTCACAGTAGTGTCGGGCGTGCCTTCGTGCGCCTGTCGATGTGATCAGTGGGTTGACAACATCCTGTGGATGTGATCTGTCATACACGCATGTGGGCGTGTCTGTCCAGCCCACCTATGTGGACCTTTAGCTGTCAAATGGCCTTGTACCAGTGTTTATCTGTCAGATCTGCGCCTGAGAAATTTACCGTTACATTTTTGATAAAGCCGCCTCTTTCAGGTATGCCTGCATTTTCCAGTCAAAATCTCCTAAAGCACCCGATGAATTTCCCTGTTGATTTCTCCAACATGCCTAGGAGCGTCTTGAACGAGAATATGTATTTACAGCAGCATAAAACATCGACGAAATGATATTTGCCATAAGGGTAACCGTCGGTGGAATACCAGCTTGCTGTTTTCCGTTATTTCCTTCCACATTTGCCTTCATTTATTTATTTGTCGCTATATTCGGTTCTCGGTTTGTAGGCGAATGGAATCCCATAAGGACGGCGAGCTGGAATATGCGCCTCTCGGGGCGATTACCACTTTGATGTGACTTGTTTGTTTATGGAGAGGCGCATCCCGCCCACCTGCTGCGGTGACGTGTGCACATCTGCCTTTCCCCACGTCATATTTACATCCTGTTTTCTTTAAGCAGCCCAGCATACTTTCTGTAAAACTGCAAGTGCACCCCCCGTGCATACTAGCAAATATCGAGTATCTTGGTTAGTTGCTCTTTTCTACTGGAAACTGAAGCACCCTGAAAGCCACCAGTGTTTAAGCGCACACTGCTGGAACATTTGTGTGCACAGCTTGCTTCTACGCCTTGGCATGCTGTTGCTGCCTGTATAATTTGCATATCATTAGTATGGGCACGAGTCACTGCAACAGATAAAATATCTTTACACTCATGTCTTACAATGGCTGGAACGCCTCATCCAGCTACAGTAAATCAGCCCCTTTGATGTCAGCCAGGGATCCTGGGATGGCATTCGAGCTTGAGCTTGTGACCTGGTAACCATAGAGACATTAACCCATTGGAATTATTTTGTCCTATGCTTTTCATGCACGGAGGACGTTAAACGGAAAAAAACGTTGTTCCTAATTCTTAGCGGCATCAAAGCAGACTTTGCTCCAGACCTTGTACTAAGTGGTGAAAAAATGATTTCTATGTGCGCTCTAAATATTTTCTTCAGTATTCCTTTTCTTTGAAAAAGAACAAGCGATATGTGGTTGAATGAATAATACAGTCTGACTTAGTTTGCACCAGTCATTCTTTTTTTTTTATTAAATCTTTTTAATATGCAGTTTCAGTTTGGGGTTTCTACTTCAAACTGTACTTGGATTTAAAAGGAACCTGTCTTGTATTGATTAATACATCATATGATTTTAAACCTTCACCGTTTTGTGCAACAGGCAATACACTATTACCTTGCTTCATCAAAGAAACCTATAATGATTTTGTATGAGTTACGCAATGCATATAGCTATGAGGATCACCTTGCTACTAGTTGACAAGCTGTGTGTATACAACAATAGCAGGATTATATATATATCTATATTTTTTTTAGCAAAAATACGCCGCACTCAGAAATCCTTCACTTCAGGTATTTAATTAAGTAAACAGAGCCAGTCTGTCACACCGACCTGTTTCGGCCACGCAGGGCATTTCTCACTGTTGGAGGACACTACTTTATAGCCTGATAACATTTCTTGCTAATAAAGAGATCAAAGAGGGGTTCTCAATACCAATCATTAAGAAAACAACTGAGATGCTAAAACTTACAAGAGCAGGTGGCACAGATAACTTATCAGCAGTAATAATAAAAACAGCTATTCCCCTTGGAACAACTTGCTCCACCTGCTTTTTCAAACAAATTCTCCTGAAAAGAGCTTCCTAGATTGCTGGAAGGGGCAGTCCCTCGAATCTGGGGTACACCTCCTCCACCTCTGGCCAAGTTCGACCCCCCGCCCCACGTATGGAGCTCTCCCTTCATTGTTTACCTCCTCTCTTTCATCACTTCTCCCTTACCCTCCCTCTATTTCATGCTAGAGGCTTCATGCGAGCCTCAGCTGGTGAAACTCTGCTTCTGTGCCACCCCTGACCTCTGCGTGGGGCTCTTTGCATGTGTGTGGGGCTCTTTGCGTGTGTGTGGGGCTCTTTGCGTGTGTGTGGGGCTCTTTGTGTGTGTGTGGGGCTCTTTGCGTGTGTGTGGGGCTCTTTGCGTGTGTGTGGGGCTCTTGCGTGTGTGTGTTTGTGTGGGGGGCTCTTGCGTGTGTGTGTGGGGGGCTCTTGCGTGTGTGTGTGGGGGGCTCTGTGTGGTGTGTGTGGGGGGCTCTTGTGTGGTGTGTGTGGGGGGCTCTTGTGTGGGTGTGTGTGTGCAAATGCAATACGTCTTGCATTTGCGACAGAGTAAGCTATTGGCATTGTAAATGAGAATGCCATTTATTTATCTGTTTTCAAAACCAACACATAAATAAAAAGTTTGTCATTTACAATGCCAATAGCTCAAACTTTTCCGAAGGCGAAACCGTTGCATTGTAAATGCTTGTTTAACTGTTACAGGAAGATATGCATGCGCACACTGCATGATCCTCCTGCGGGAAGGCACACATATGCCTCGAAAAAGTATGCTGACTCCACCTCTATGTTCTTATTGGTCCTTCTCTCAGGAGTTAGATATACAAGACAATGTCACAAGTATGCTTCCGACTATTAAAAAGTCCTTTCTCAAGACAAGGCTCTCCCTTGATTTCTCCTTTAAAGTCCTGCCTATGGATGTCTGTAGGTGATCCTTGTCGTGTTAAAAAATCTTTCCAAGCTTTGTGACACCACAATCTACTTCAGCCGCACGTGCAGCTTGCTCTGCACAAAGCAGGGCTGTTATCTACTCCAAATCTGTCATCACCCTCAGAAGTCTTATGAACAAATGAATAATTCACATCTGTCTCTGTGAATAATTTATTCACGCCTTGGCCCTCCCCTCAGTCTCACTGACGTGTAATTGTGGTCTATTCGCTTGCATAATGTCATCAATATTAAAGAGAGATCAAACTAGGACAGAAGTCGGTTGCGTTTAAATGGGAATCTTATCAACCCGAAATATGTTTCTGTTGCAATAATTAGCAATGCGTTTGTGCTTTTCAGTTACTCCTAGGAGTTGGTGAGACTTACTTCTGTGCTGGTACTCAGAGGTTGCTATGACAACTGTCAAGCTGTGATGGAGGGTAACTGGCCTAGCAACTTTGTAAACTTTCAAATAAGCAATCTGCTTATCTCTCGCACGCGTGCTGCTTATCTCTAAGACGCCGGGCTAATTGCAATAATATTAAACTTGATACGACATCATACTAAAATACTTTAATGGTGCTGTAAAGCTAAACAACTGCATTGGAATTCAGAGCACGTGGGAGGCAGATCAGTTTAAACAGCAAATAGATAAACACTATAAATACAACTATTTGCCCCACAGAGCGTGCTGCATTGATGGTCCCCAGGAGGACACCATTCCTGGAAATAAGTGGTCTGCTGTTTTCGGACCGGTAATAACTGGGATTTGCATAAAAAGCAGGGGGCTTGTCCTTAGGAGAACAAGAGCATGGGCTCTGAATGGAATTTCAAGAGGTGGCTTCAGGACAGTGGGTAAGCAAGGCATGTCCATGGGTCTGGCCCCTCCTCATCTTCCTTTGATTCTTCTTCATATTCTCTGTCCTCCTCGCCTTCCCCTTCCCCATAGTATAACACTGAGGAAGAGGATGAAGGTCCCTAATGCAAATGGCAAGTACAGTAAGAAGGTACAACCCATCACCTGTTTTTGCTTCCGGAAAGCCTTTGTCTTCAGATCCCAAGCCCTTGAGCAGGAGCATAAGAGTCCTGTTTGGATAGCTTGAGACACCTCTTCTGGCCTAGCTGCCCATACATTTAAAGGTCAAGAGGCTCGTAATTTATGCATGAATGGCATGATTTGGATAGGTTGATCACCCTCAAATTCATGTCTCACTTTAATCCTATGGAAGGGCCAAAAGTGAGCCTCCCAAGACTGCTCAGATGGGGACCTTGTTGGTCACGGGACCATTACTCCTAAAAATGCTTCTCCTGCTGCGGGGACGCTAGCAGGGTACGAGTCGGGGGTACACGCGGGTGGATGGCGTCCACCCACTTTTTTTACAGGTTGGATGCCATCCACCCTGCCAAGAAGTTGAACCCCACTAAAAAAGATGCTGAATTCATCCCAAACACCGGGACACTTTCAGTAGCGCCTGCATGTTGTTATCTGCTTTTGATCCGCAAGAACGTGCAAGCGGGGACAGGATGGGGAGCTGTTATTTCTGAATCCTGCTGGGCTCATAACAAAGGCCGAGTTTGAGGGGTGTTCAGGCCTCCTTTTGTTCGAATCTTCTGGCTTGCAGCCATCAGGAGCCTCACACCTAAAAGCAAATGCAGCAGTGGGGAAACAAAGGCTCACACCTTGTTAGCACTTCCTACATACTTAAGAGAGGCATCTTTTCACTTTGTTCAGGCTCTGTTTAGAAGCTATGTATGCACTGTAAGAACAGCTGGTGTGTCGATCTTTCCAAGTATTTGCACAAAATAAATAGCATTTATATAGCGCTTACTACCCCTGAGAAGGCACGTTGTAATCATTTAAATATCACTATTTTTGTATTTTAAAGCACTATGGGTAGGGGAAGTTTCACACTGACAAAAGGCACCATTAGTTAATGTGAAGCTCACAAAAGTGAATCTTCTGCCTAAATCAGGAGGCTTTGGAAGTATACTCAAAATGTGCTCCAATGTACTCATGATCGGCCTGCTAAACATATATGTGAGGGCTTAAAAGCTAATGTCACTGCTTGTGATCCCACTTCCTGTGATGTCACGCTCTCTGATGTCACACGCCGCAATGTCATACGCCATGATGCCACTTGCATACTGATTGAATTGTTAGTCCCCCCACTTCTTTTTTTAGGACTTGTGCCCTGGACGCTAGGCTATACCAGAGGTATACTGGCTTGAATCTATTCTTGACAGCTCAAACATATGCCACCTAGATGACACAGCTCCTCATGGAGGGCTTCCAGGAGCCCTCTTAGCTGGTCCTTAGGGGCAGGATTGTGCAGTGTTGATATTCGGGTACAGAAGATGTTGGTCTTCAACATCTAATGCAATGCACCAGATATCTCTGCCATGGCTGCTTGTTCATCTGTGGCAGCACATGGAGAGATCTGGGCCTTAGATTGAAAGGTGGAGCAATCCAGAAAGCCAACAAGTGTTTTATCAAAGTGTTGCTTGACATAAATATCAGGTCCTAAATATTGACAACAAAAAATTAGCATATTTGGTGTAATAGCAAAAACTCTAGAACGAATGAAGCAATATATTAATAAATGAAATTTCGGATACAATAAGTATGCAAGATGATATTTCTGCATGCCATATTAGAAGATGCAACTTAACAATATTGTGAACCGCACATCTGAAGGCACAAAGGATATACTTTTATTATATAGTTTGGTATACAGGGTAGTCCACAATAAATGTGCCTTAGCACCCTATCCAGTAAACTGTAATTTTGTCTGCTGCATTGAGAGTCCCTGTTGACTCTGCCTGTAGTAACCTTAAACTTAGGACCCCACAAACACCAGGAAGTAATTCTAAGTACCAAAGACAATCCACCCTTATTTGGGTAGCAATTCTAATTTATTCTTTTCTTCTTCGGCACCACCAGAAAAAGCCTTGTGCTCCCAAACTGAAAAAAATTCAAATGACTCAAACCTGATCCCAGGGTGTCAGCACCATTAAGTGTTTTACTTTTCAAAAACAAATTCCTACTTTGGGAGTTTGATTCTGAAAATTAAAAATGCTTGCTGAGCAGGCGTATGAAACATGGTGACCACTCATCAAGTTACTGAATAAACAAAACAGGTGCCAATACTGGACTAACTTTATCAGTAAATACCAAAGAAACTGTTAAGAATAAAACATGACAGTCTATAAACGCATTATCTCAAATTTATTTTCAAGCGTTGTTTAAAGATGTTCTTATTTTTGAAAGATACTTTTTTGTGTGCATACCAAAAGTATATACAAAATATAAAGAAACATTATATACACATATTTACAATAGGAAAAAATATATTTACTCAGCCCCACTGATACTTTCACTCCTCGTGCATAGCTTTTATATTCAAAAACAACCTAAACAAACAATACATTACAAAGAAAACATTACAAAAGAGTATTACAATAAACAACAAATACCACTGAGGTAACAGTCCGTGTCAGTAATATTATATATATAAAAAACTGTATTCTACATAAACCAATAGTGAGTGCAAGCATTGCTCGTAACAGAAGCTTATTCAATGTTGGAAGATATCAACTTGTTCTTTTTTTGCAATTTTTATATATATGACACTGGACCATCAAGGTCGACGCGTTTCGAACCCCCTAGTGTAAGTGTTCACAAACACAGGAGACCGAAGAGATCGTTTTTGGTCCTGAGGAGAACCCCTACACTTAGGGGGTTCGAAACGCGTTACATTTTTGCATAAAATAGAAAACCCCTTATAGGACCTATAACTTCATGCTTATTCATACCTGGTGAAGGTAATTTTGATGGTCATCTGCTGAAAGCAGACAGGGTGTTTCATTTTCTCTTGCAACTGTTGATTGCTGGGAAATGAGTTATCCTGATTGCTCCCCGTCCCCTCTTCTTCCCTGATTTTCTCCTAGAGGATTTCCAGCAGCTTCCTCTTTTTATCTGTATATTAAGAGGGTATGGCTCAAATGGCAGAGGCTGTCCAGTGGATTATCTTTCATAATTCAGGCTTTGAGTGTTCTATCACCCTGGACTTCTGTAGTCCTCTTTCCATTCTTATTGTATTAAGGTTATGTTTGGGAATATGACCTTCAGGAGTCTTCTACTCTCTGGGTCTAGTAGGAGTCCATTTAGGCTTTATATTAACCAAAGTGCAATAGTTTGTGTCTTTTTCTGCACTTCTTTTGGGAGGTTTTTTTGGTCTTGACCCCAACTGAAGTCTTCGGTACAAGTGTGGGATTTCTTTTTGGACACAGCAGCCCTCAAAAGCCACCATTTGAACACCTTTCATTGCCTTCTTTCCAGCTCCTGTTGATGAAAGTCTTCTTTTTGGTATCTGTCACATCAGCTCGCCATTTGGTCGGCTGGAGTAGCTGGTTTCCAGAGCTCATTCTCTTTGTATTTGTTTATGCAAATAATAAACGTATATTGCTACTTCATGCAATAGACTCACTTTATTGCTCTCAGAAGGATGAGAGTCAAAATGAACGGTCTTAGATTTGAAGCTGGGATCATGGGGCAAACACAGATCCTTATTTTAGATACATTAGTCCTCTGAACCACCAATCTGGCTATTTGCAAGAAAAAGATTTGGTTAGAGATTGCCAACTAGTTGGTCATGTTGTTCTGTGTTAAATAGTACTAGTTCCTATTTTTGGAAATTGGAGAGCGAAAGAACAGAAACAGCACCTATAAGTTGACAAACCTACCACAGTAATCGATGGGCTGACGTAAGAAGCCAAACCCGTCCATTGATGTGCTGTATTGAATAGAATATACTGTGTGTTGATCCAGCCTGAGAACGGTGCTCGCCAAACCTTTCCCTCACCTGGTCGCAGTCAGTAGAAGAAACATAGGTGGGATGCCAAGGACCTAAACCGTGCTTATCTGCAAAAAAAACAACCTTAAGCTCTCAAAGGCAGTGTCAGCCCACTTCAAGTGGCTGCTTCAACACAGTGCTCCTCTGGTTGAACACAGTCTTTAGATTTAAGTTTACACCTTCAAATATTAAATCCCTTCTACAAAAATAGACTCGTAGCTATGCAGGTATGAGTTCGCTTTAGGTTTAAAGCTCCAAGCATTTATGGTACTTTAGCTGTGACAGTATCATAGATTCATCACTACAACTGGATAGCTCTGAAGGGTATTATATTTTTTGTATGGCATGGGGGAGGTATTGGCCAATTAGTAAAACTTCCCCTGCAATAACCTTTCGGGCATTCTGACACCTATTCAGACATAATGGGGAGGGGTGCACCCCACAAACTGACGGTGTCTGACCTCTCATGACTGACTTTGGGCACAGATGGGTGAATACACTGATAATCCCCGTTCTGAGGAGTGTAGTGTGTAGTAAATGACTGTGAGTGGGTTTATCAACTGTGAACCTCTGGTAGCCACCACTGCTTGTGGGCAGGTTGAAGAGTGAGCCGTGTGGGCAACGCACATTCACTGCTTACCAAATAGCTGTCTTCGGTCTTCTCATAAGGGCCTTTACATTACAGCTTTTTTAACAGTGATGTATTACAAGGCTAATCAGTGGTGTACGGTAGGGCTGGGTGTAGTTTGCATAGCGCCACTACGCACACTACGCAGAATTTTGGAATAAATGTGTGGAAAATGAGGGCACATCCTGAGGCTTGTGTGCCCGGGACAGGGGTCCCTCGTGCCAGCCAGACTCCCTGATCCCCCCGGACTGGTTGGGTTGGAAAGCAGGGACCGGTCCCAGGGCCTGGGTTTGGGAGCCCCGTCCTACAGCCTGCCAAGAGTTTATCTGCCCGGGACAAGGGTCACTGGTGCAGAGCCCCGGAGACCTGCAAGGCTCCCGGGCAGTCCTACCCCGGGCGTCTGGGCCCCAGGGGCGTTTGCGGGCCTCCCCATCCCTGAGATCCAGAGTGGGGTTTTGGAGTCCCCCTGAGCCCTGCAGCCCCAGAGCCCTTTAGCCCTGCAGCCCCCGAAACCTGCAGCCCAGGAGCCCTGCAGCCCCCGAACCCTGCAGCCCCGAGACCTCTCATGACTGACTTTGGGCACAGATGGGTGAATACACTGATAATCCCCGTTCTGAGGAGTGTAGTGTGTAGTAAATGACTGTGAGTGGGTTTATCAACTGTGAACCTCTGGTAGCCACCACTGCTTGTGGGCAGGTTGAAGAGTGAGCCGTGTGGGCAACGCACATTCACTGCTTACCAAATAGCTGTCTTCGGTCTTCTCATAAGGGCCTTTACATTACAGCTTTTTTAACAGTGATGTATTACAAGGCTAATCAGTGGTGTACGGTAGGGCTGGGTGTAGTTTGCGTAGCGCCACTACGCACACTACGCAGAATTTTGGAATAAATGTGTGGAAAATGAGGGCACATCCTGAGGCTTGTGTGCCCGGGACAGGGGTCCCTCGTGCCAGCCAGACTCCCTGATCCCCCCGGACTGGTTGGGTTGGAAAGCAGGGACCGGTCCCAGGGCCTGGGTTTGGGAGCCCCGTCCTACAGCCTGCCAAGAGTTTATCTGCCCGGGACAAGGGTCACTGGTGCAGAGCCCCGGAGACCTGCAAGGCTCCCGGGCAGTCATACCCCGGGCGTCTGGGCCCCAGGGGCGTTTGCGGGCCTCCCCATCCCTGAGATCCAGAGTGGGGTTTTGGAGTCCCCCTGAGCCCTGCAGCCCCAGAGCCCTTTAGCCCTGCAGCCCCCGAAACCTGCAGCCCAGGAGCCCTGCAGCCCCCGAACCCTGCAGCCCCGAGCCCTGCAGCCCCGAGCCCTACAGATCCAGAGCCCTGCAGCCCCGAGCCCTGCAGCCCCAGAGCCCTGCATCCCCGAGCCCTGCAGCCCCCGAGCCCAGCCGCCCCAGAGCCCTTCAGCCCCAGAGCCCTACAAGGGCAGGCGGGGTGGGAGCCCTCCCATGAAATCTCGGGTGGACAGCTGGAAGTCCTTTCGATGCCACCCATCTGGTCGCACTTTTACCCTCGGCCATCTGGTCGCACGCAATGCTTTCCAACGGGGCGATCAGATGGCCGGGCTTCCCTGGAAGTCCCGATGAGGTACCATTTGCCTCACCGATCCCAGAGAGGGCTCCAGAAGGTCGGGCGCCTCCGCGCCCTGGGTCCCTTCCATCACTCTGTGCACGCGGGCTCCATGAAAGAGGGGTAGCATTCCTCTGGATTACTAGGGGCATGGTATGCCCAGACACTCCTCCCGGGCTGGCGGTTCTCTGCCGGGGAACAGATGGGCTATGCCTGGGCAACACCTCCCAGGCATCCGGGGCTCCCTCCTCCGGCCCGCGGTGTGGCAAAGTACCCGGTACGGGCTCCATGGGTCCCGGGCAGTCCTGTCCCGGGTATACGGGCTCGAGAGCCCCGGCAGCCCCACCTGTGCCTGAGGCCCAGCAGCCGGGCTCTCTGAGCCCCCGGGAAGCCGAGCCCCTGAGCCCTGCATGGGCAGGCAGGAGCCCTACCGCGAAGGCCTCGGGGCAGGCAGATGGGAGACCTTTTCGTCCCAGCCATCTAGTCGCACCTCTCCCCTCGGCCATCTGGTCGCATGCAATGCTTTCCAATGGGGCGACCTTCCCTGGAAGTCCCGATGAGGTGCTATTCCCGACCCGATCCCAGCCAGGGCTCCAGGAGATCGGGCACGTTCGCTCCCTGGGTCCCCTCTGCTACTCTGCGCATGCGGGTTCCCAGAAAGAGGGGTAGCCTTGCTCCCGATTACTAGGGGCAGGGTACTCTGGGACCCCTCTCGGCCTAGCCTTAGCCGGGAGATGGACGGGCCATTATGCCGCCCTAGCCCTGGGTCTGTCCCTGGGCCTGCAGCGTGGCAGGCTGCCCTGGATGGGGGCTGTCGGGCCCAGGGAGACTCCCACTGATGGTCAGGGTCCTGGGGCCCGGCCCCGGGGCCCCGGGGAGGGTGGCCTCCCCACCCGGGGCTCCGTCCTCGGTCCTGCCACCTGGCAGGGTGACCGGGATGGGGTCCGGAGGGCCTGGGGAGGCTTCTCCTGCACCTCTGGGCCTGGAAGCCCTGGCTGGGTCCAGGGGCCTAGCCGGGTGCTCCGGCCCTGGGCCCAGTCCCCTGGCCTGCCAGGATTTTGTTGTGCCCGGGGAGCCTCCCCTTGCTTTTCAGGGTTCAGGAGCTCAAACCGGGGCCCCTGAGGGCCCCGGGGAGGGTGGCCTCCCCTCCCCGGGCTCCATCCTTGGTCCTGCCGTGTAGCAGGGTACCCAGGACGGTGTCTGGGAGGCCCGGGGAGGCTTCCCCTACGCCTCCTGGCCTGGGAGCCCTGGCTGGGTCCAGGCGCCCCGCCGAGCCTGGGTCGTGTGTTCCAGCCCTAGGTCAGGTGCTCCAGCCCTGGGCCTTGTCCCCCAGGTTGCTGCACTGCCAAAGGCCCAATACGAGGTTCTGTTGTGCCCGGGGAGTCTCCCCTTGCTTGGCTCGGTTCAGAAGCTCCATCCGGGGTCTCAGAGGGCTCTGGGAGGGTGGCCTCCTCGCCCCGGGCTCCGTCCTCGGTCCTGCCGTGTGGCATGGTACCCGGGACGGTGTCTGGCAGGCCCGGGGAGGCTTCGCCTGCGCCTCTGGGCCTGAGGAGCCTCCCTTTGCTTGGCTGGGTTCAGGAGCTCTATCCGGGGGCCCTGAGGGCCCTGGGGAGGGTGGACTCCCCTCCCTGGGCTCTGTCCTCGGTCCTGCCACATGGCAGGGTGCCCAGAAAGGTGTCTGGCAGGCCCGGGGAGGCTACCCCTGCGACTCCGGGGCCCGCCGGTCCCCAGGTCGTGTGCTCCGGCCCTGGGTCGGGTGCTCTGGCCTGGGCCCTGTCCCCCTGGCTGCCGCACTGCCAAAGGCCCAGGACGGGAGTTTTGTTGTGCCCGGGGAGCCTCCCCTTGCTTGGCTGGGTTCAGGAGGTCCACCCGGGGCCCCTTAGGGCCCCAGGGAGTTTGGCATCCTCGCCCCTGGCTCCGCCCTTGGTCCTGCAGTGTGGCAGGGTGCCCGAGACGGTGACCGGCAAGCCTGGGGTGGCTTCCCCTGCGCCTCTGGGCCTGGGAGCCCTGGCTTGGTCCAGGGGCCCCGTCGGGCCCCGGGTCAGGTGCCGGCTGACCCCGTCCTGGGCCTTTGGACGCCCGGCTGCCGGACCGCCAAAGGCCCAGGACGGGGTCCGTCGGTCCCGGGCAAACCTTCTCTGCTTCTCCGGGTGTCCGCGGGCTCTGGGTCGGAGGGCCTGTCCGGTCCACCTCACCGCCTCCATGGCTGGGGGCTAGCAAGGGCCCTGGGCCTCTGGTCCCCTATGCCCAGGCACCCGCTCACTCTTTCGCTGGCGCACAGAGCGAAAAGATGGCTTGCCTTTCATGCCCGGCCATCTGGTCGCACCTTACCCTTCGGCAGATTGGTCACACCCAATGCTTTCCTATGGGGCAAGCAGATGGCTGAGCTTCCCTGGAAGTCCCGATGAGGTGCCATTTGCCTCCCTGATCCCAGCGAGGGCTCCAGGAGGTGAGATACTTTCGCTCCTTGGGTCGCCTCTGTCACCGCGAGTGCACGGATTACAAGAAAGGGGGGTAATTCTCCTCCGGATTACTAGGGAGAGGGTCAGTCAGACCTCCGTGAGGTCTGGCGATTCTGAAACAGGGGAAGGCAGCACCTGGGCCCACCCGCCGGGGCCTCCAGGAGCCCGGGTACGCACCTGCCTCTCAGCCCCTTGCCGATGGTCCTTTTTCTCCGAGTTTGCTCAGGCAAACCTCCGTGAGGTCCGGCCATGCTGAGACGGGGAAGGCAGTACCCAGGCCGATGGGCCTTTTTCTCTGAGTCTGCTTGCCTCGGGAGCGGGCAGGCAGGGGATGCTAAGCCAGCATACCCCCTGTGCAGGGTGGCCTGCCAGGGGATGCCCCGGCTGTACTCTCTGATCGATTGGGCACTCTCGGTCCATTTAGGGATGGACTGCTTGGCCAGCCTCGGCTGTTGTTTCAAGCAAAGAGCTTCAACCCCGCACGGACCGTCCGACTCGAGGGCCTGCCGCCTGCCGCGGCGGACGGACGGAGTTGCCTTCCTCCCGCCTCTCCTGCGCCCGTGAACATTTTTAAAAAGTTGCCCGTGACTCATGGCGGTGGATCATTCGGCTCGCGCGTCAATGAAGAACGCAGCTAGATGCGAGAATTAGTGTGAAATTCAGGACACATTGATCATCGACACTTCGAACGCACCTTGCGGCCCCGGGTTCCTCCCGGGGCTACGCCTGTCTGAGGGTCGCTCGATCGTCAATCGCCCCGGGGCTTTCCCTGGGAGGCGGCTGGGGCTGTCGTAGGGTTAGCTCTGCTTCCCCTTCGTCCCCCACAAGGTCGTCCCCCCGATCGCCCGTCTCAGGGTCCCTCGCTGGGTCCTGCCGCGGAGGTGTGCCGCCGGTGCGCCTGGCCCCCGAGAAAGGGGCCTGGCGCCAAGTCTATCCCAGGACCCATCCCGGGGTGCCTAGCTGTGTGCTGCGTGTGGCTGTCTAAGGTATCCCACCGACTGCCCGCGCACAAGCGCTTCGGGTGCCCACCTCTGCAGCCGGCTTCCTGGGGAGGGTGAAACCCTTCCGGATGCGATCAGGGGAAAGAGGGCGCGCACAGCTGGGACGCCAGGCCCCCCTGCTGCAGCAGGGGGGCCTGGCGTCCATCACCCGTCCCTTCCATTCAGAAGGGACGGGTGAAGGTCTCCATTGCCCTCGCCCAATCAAAAGGGAGTCGGGTTCAGATCCCCGAACCCCGAGTAGCGGAGATAGGCGCCCTCCCGGCTTCCAGTGCCGTAACGCAAACTATCCCGGAGAAGCCGGCGGGAGCCCTGGGGAGAGTTCTCTTTTCTTTGTGAAGGGCAGGGCACCCTGGAATGGGTTCACCCCGAAAAGGGGCCCGAGCCTTGGAAAGCGTAGCGGTTCCGGCGATGTCCAGTGAGCTCTCGTTGGTCCTTGAAAATCCGGGAGAGATGGTGTAAATCTTGTGCCGGGCCGTACCCATATCCGCAGCAGGTCTCCAAGGTGAACAGCCTCTGGCATGTTGGAACAATATAGGTAAGGGAAGTCGGCAAGTCAGATCCGAAACTTCGGAATAAGGATTGGCTCTAAGGGCTGGGTCGGTCGGGCTGGAGCGCGAAGCGGGGCTGGGTGCGCACTGCCGTTGGATGAGCTGCCTCTCTCCGGGGTGGCAGTGACTCTGGACGCAAGCCGGGCCCTTCCTGTGGATCACCCTAGCTGCGGTGGTCGCCTCTCCCCGTTCTCCCTCCCCGGGGGCACGGGCCGGCGTTCTGCCTCGGCCAGCGACTAGCAGCTGACTTAGAACTGGTGCGGACCAAGGGAATCTGACTGCTTAATTAAAACAAAGCATCGCGAAGGCACGAAGCGTGTGTTGACGCAATGTGATTTCTGCCCAGTGCTCTGAATGTCAAAGTGAAGAAATTCAATGATGCGCGGGTAAACGGCGGGAGTAACTATGACTCTCTTAACCTATTCTCGGTTGTAGTGGCCTTTACCTCCCAGTGGTCCCGCCGGTAACTGCCTCTGAAGTGCTAGACTCTGTGTAGAGAAGCATATAGAAACAGGCCAAACAAGGTTCTATCATGGCAGCGAGCGTGATAGTGAGAAATGGCAAAGCAAACGAACCCAATTCCAGATGGGGTAGTTCCTGGAGAATAAAAACCCCGTTAAGATGGCATAGGGAGGTGCTGTCTTTCCCAGAAATCATAAACCACCTCACCAAATTTGACAAACCAGCACTAGCTTCCAACAATGCAATGAATAACAACAATTCAGATCACGATATAGGCCCTAGTTCACCCCTTATAGCAGAAGAAGACACAACAGTAGACCTCAGCAAATCCATCAAGTTTGCAGCCAAGAATGACATTGGTACAGCAAAATTTTAAAATCTACCCGATGTATACGAGGTCAGCAAAGATGTAGTAACAAAGAAAAGTGATTACACAAAAAAAGTCACTTATTGGAAATACCCAAACGAAAAATATAAATGTGACTTGTGTGGAGACATAATGGGAACTTTTAAAGAACTGAGAAAACATGTCTCCAACAAGCACAAAGGCTTCTATCTCAAAACGTACTGTTCAAAATGTGACAAAGAAGCCGGATACCACAATATTGCATGCCATTATGCCAAATGTAAAGGAAGACCTCAAAAAGGAGAGCTGCCATTCCTCTGCAGCTTCTGTGACCTCAGATTTGGAACAAAAATTGGTGTTTCTCAACATGCTCGGCATGCGCATAAAAGAGCGCAAAATGAGGCTAGACTAGCAGCTTTAGCAAGCAGAAAACCGTCAAAATTATGGTCACAGGAAGAAATACTGCTACTAGCAGAATTGGAAAAAGTGTATGAAAATAAGAGGAATATTAATGCGCTGATGGTTCCACATTTTGACAACAAGAACAGAAAACAAATTTCAGAAAAAAACGGATAAAAGAGATAAAAGCAAACAATCCGCAAAAGATGTACTGCAAGCATCAAATGTTTCTGAAAATGACTCTTGCGATGAACCAGAGGTTACAGTGGAAGTAACAACAGAAAAGCACAGAGACTTTATCAATCGAAAACGTGCGCAAAAAATCAAGAACTTTGATGAACTGGAAGACAGAATATCAGAAATCGAGAAGTACACTCAAAACGTAGAGCAGCACGATGCTGCCATGGATCTGATGGATGAAGTACTGACTTATATCACAGAAAACACAACTGATATAAGTCCTGCTCTAGCAGGTGTACCAACAAATGAACCAACAAGTGAAATCAATAATGAGCCTATGAACTCTGCTCAAGATGAGCACCAGAATGCCTCAGTAGGAAACAAGATAACAAAAAAAGACAAGAAAAACAAAAGGCTTAATCGGACGCACAAGAAAAATTATGCAAAAGCAAAAGGCAGCTATGAAGAATACCAGGCAATGTTCAAAAAAGACAAAAAGAAAATTGCCAGGATTATTACTGACGGGACAGAAGATGCCACTTGCCAAATCAGTGCTGATGAAATCTTTCAATACTACAAAAACATAATTGAAAAAGAAAACAAGAAGAACCCTAAATTCATGCCGATTGATCGGATACCAGAGGACTATGAAATTAGACATCATTGCAAAGAAATAACACTGCTCGAAATAACTCATGCCTTTGAGAGCTCTAATCTGAAGAAAGCAGTGGGTCCTGATAAGATAGGTCTGAATGACTTATATAAAGTGCACAGCAGGCAACCAAGACTGCTACCCAGAGTTCTATCGTCTTGGTTGTTGATGAGAAGAGTACCAGAAATTATCAAAAAGAACCAATCAATTTTGATACCCAAGAATGTACAGATTAGTAAACTTACAAAAATCAGTAACTGGCGTCCAATTACCATCGGTATGGCATTCATGAAGTTATTCACAAAAATATGAACTAAAAGACAGTAATTTGTTGTTGAACTGAATACGAGACAAAAAGGCTTCATGAAGGTGACAGGCTGTCTCGAGAATTTGACTCTCCTGCAAAATATCATAAAAGGGGCACGAAAAAACAGTCACTCATTAGCAGTTGTGTTCATTGATATATCAAAAGCCTTCGACTCTGTCAGCCATGGTCACATTATACAGAGTCTCGCAAGGCAAAGAGTCCCATCAAACATCAGAGAAATAATAAAAGATTTATACACTGAATCAACAACATCTTGCAAGGGAAAGAACAACGAAGCAACTCCTGAAATAACAATCAAATCTTGGGTCAAACAAGGTGACTCTTTATCCCCACTTCTATTTAACATTGCCATGGATCCTCTGATCTGTGATCTTCAGAAAAATGGCACGGGCTTCACATTTGGATCAGATGGTCTTATTGAGCAAATCACCGCTCTCGCCTTTGCCGATGACATCGCAGTACTCAGCAGTACCTGGGAAGGAATGAGTACAAATCTGAAGATCATTGAAAAGTTCAGTAAAGCTACAGGTTTAAAACTGAATGTAAAAAAGACACCTGGATTTTATATCAGTCACCATAAAGATAAAATATTAATTAACAACTGTAAACAATGGCAATTTGAAAAAGAAAATATTGAAAATATTCATCCAGGAGAAAGTGAGAGATACCTCGGATTGAACTTTGATCCACACACTGGTCTTACAAGCAACAACAAAATCAATGAGGCTCTTGTCAATTGGGCTCAAAAACTTGATAATCTACCACTTAAGCCCATGCAGAAAATTGAAATGCTGTGCCAGTACTTGGTACCTAAACTATCATTCAAATTAGAAATGACAGGAACAGAAGCAAAAACGTTGAATGTTCTGGATCTAACAATAAAAAAGTATGTCAAACACTTTCTACACCTTCCTGCATACACATGTGATGGTCTCCTATATTGGAAAAGATCATTTGGGGGCCTCAGTATACCAAAACTATGTACACAAATTGGTCTCAATAAAGTCAATAGTTTATTGTATCTCAGGGCAGCTCCAGACCTGTACATAGCGCATTCATTCATGTATGTAGGAGAAAATATAAATGAAAAAATTGATAACATAATCAAAACACACAAACTGAACATTTTGGACAGTTGCTTTCTGAGTTATGATTTGAATCTGTTAGAAACATATGATTGGAGAAAAGAAGAGTTTGAGAAATGGGCAAATCTCCCTGTCCAAGGTGATGGTATAAAATGCTTAGCAAGTAATCCAACCTCAAACTTCTGGATCAGCAAGCATAACAAAATGAAAGAAAACCAGAACAAAGCTGCGCTGATGTTAAGAGCAAATGTTTTATATACCAGAGAAACCATTACCAGGGGAAGAAATCGTGCATTTGCTACATGTAGGTATTGTAATGATGTTTGTGAAACAATTTCTCATATCTCAGGTGCATGTCCTAAAACCAAGGATTCAGAAAAGGGGGTGGTGATGAACAGAGTGTCTGAATTAACCAGACCACTCTTTCCCAGTCCAAAGATCAGGGCTTGATCCATCACCGTTATTTATCTCACTGCACCATCCCAGCTCAGAACCTGGCTATATGCAAATCAGTCTGTCCCTGGCCCAGTGCATCATGGGAACAGGGCGGACTAAACTACCAAGCCAATTCTTCACCAGAAAGGAGACAAGCTACCGGGGACCGGTTTCTGGCATTTCAGCCTTCTTCGGCCCGGCTTGCTTGAATCCTGATGGTGCAGTGAGAAAGGGACTCATGTCTGAGTATCCCCTGCCACACCTATAGTGGCCAAAAACGATTCGGAAAAGGGGGTGGTGATGAACAGAGTGTCTGAATTAAGCAGACCACTCTTACCCAGTCCAAAGATCAGGGCTTGATCCATCACCGTTATTTATCTCACTGCACCACCCCAGCTCAGAACCTGGCTATATGCAAATCAGTCTGTCCCTGGCCCAGTGCATCATGGGAACAGGGCAGACTAAACTACCAAGCCAATTCTTCACCAGAAAAGAGACAAGCTACCGGGGACCGGTTTCTGGCATTTCAGCCTTCTTCGGCCCGGCTTGCTTGAATCCTGATGGTGCAGTGAGAAAGGTAGTCATGTCTGAGTATACCCTGCCACACCTATAGTGGCCAAAAACGATTCAGAAAAGGGAGTGGTGATGAACAGAGTGTCTGAATTAAGCAGACCACTCTTACCCAGTCCAAAGATCAGGGCTTGATCCATCACCGTTATTTATCTCACTGCACCATCCCAGCTCAGAACCTGGCTATATGCAAATCAGTCTGTCCCTGGCCCAGTGCATCATGGGAACAGGGCAGACTAAACTACCAAGCCAATTCTTCACCAGAAAGGAGACAAGCTACCGGGGACTGGTTTCTGGCATTTCAGCCTTCGGCCCGGCTTGCTTGAATCCTGATGGTGCAGTGAGAAAGGGACTCATGTCTGAGTATACCCTGCCATACCTATAGTGGCCAAAAACGATTCAGAAAAGGGGGTGGTGATGAACAGAGTGTCTGAAAAAAGAATTGGCTTGGTAGTTTGGTCTGCCCTGTTCCCATGATGCACTGGGCCAGGGTCAGACTAATTTGCATATAGCCAAGTTCTGAGCTGGGATGGTGCAGTGAGCTGAAAAACGGTGATGGATCAAGCCCTGATCTTTGGACTGGGTAAGAGTGGTCTGCTTAATTCAGACACTCTGTTCATCACCACCCCCTTTTCTGAATCATTTTTGTCCACCATAAGCGTGGAAGGGTATACTCAGATGTGAGTCCCTAGCTCATTGCACCATCAGGATTCAAGCAAGCCGGGCCGAAGACGGCTGAAATGCCAGAAACCGGTCCCCGGTAGCTTGTTTCCTTCCCAGTA